>NC_134981.1:0-1443314 GCF_965638725.1 Aptenodytes patagonicus | reverse complement strand
TCCAACACTTTCAGATCAAGAATGATAAAGCTCTCTCGTGAACAGACACCTAAGAATGTTGATTCCTACACCGAAAAAAAAAAAAGTCCTTGAGAGGGGGATTTCCCACCTCCACCAGCTGACAATTTTCCTTTTGCTGCCAAATGCAGACAATAACCTTCATACAAAAAAAATTACCATTCCTCATACAAACTTCACACCTGAAAAGAATGCTACCTTGAAGAGCAAAATTCAGATTGATTTACAAATATTTTATTCTCTATAGGCGAAATATCGGCTGCACTAATATTAAGTAAAACTGAGTATCTTTAGCAGAGCCAGATTTTTATCCTAGATTCTTTAATTACTTCACAGAATGGGACAGCAATATTACCTATGGTTTCTAGTCAATATTTTATTGTTTTTTATTATACTTAAGTGAGAGGAAATTCTAAAAAAACTGATCCAGGGAAGAATTTGTCATTTGTCATGTTTGTTTCAGAAATCACTTGCTTAAGTTTATATTACAGAAAACTTTCTAATGCCTACCCATGCTTCAGAGTCCTCCAGCGGAAGCATTTTATTCACAGCTGGCGAACCAAGTCCCCTCTCCCAACCACAGCAGGTTCCCTGTGTTCAGAGAGGTACAAACGCACCAAGGAGAAACCTCCATTTCCTCTTGCAACCACAAAACGTACGATGGTAATTAACTGCTACTGGCCCATCCATGGAAATGATCACCCCCAACCTTAACCTCTACTTTACAGCACAGAGTAATGGCTACTTGGGTTCCTTATCAGATAATATATTTTTTTTAAGTTTCAGTAGCCTTGGGAGATGAACTTAATTTACAAGGTCTACAAGGCAGGCAGCTTAGGTTACATGTAGGTCACAATAAATAATACTCATCCCTTGGCCGGCGCGAGCTGCGCCGCCACTGCCTAAGTTGAAATGACAAGCCTTTATTATTCCTAAGCACTTGATTCTGAGACATTTGCACAATCTGTTAAGTCCAGACAAATTTAAATGGTTCTGACATGCAGCCTGCTAGGGTCAGTGACAGGGATAATGCCTCTTTACGTGGGTAAAATTTTGTGGCATATAGGTCACTCTCTTAAGGGGAATCAACTGTGTGTCTCTTCTTTGCATTTCCACCACAATCCTTCATCCTGCAGCCTGGAGCTGAGAGTGAAATGCAAGAAAGGAGCCGAACGCTCAAAGCAAAAATCTGCTTCCAGGACAATCCATTATATCTGACAAGTTAAATGTTCCATGGTAGACCATATGGCATCAGAGCAGGGCCGACGATGGAAGAGGGAAACTCAGCAAATGCATCACAATTAAGGAGTTTGACTATAGACTTTACTTTGATTTACTTATTTTTTATTAAATTTTGGATATTGTAGTCTTTCAATTTTCATACAGCCCTTCCAAAGCCTCTACCCGATCCACCACGCTAGCTATACATGAACAGGTGGTTTGCCAAAATTATTTTCTCCAAAATCTTAGTTACTTTAAATAGTGCTCCCGATTAAGCCGTTTTTATACCTGGTAAATTTACTAAGCGCAGGGCATTTCTATTATTTACAAGAATAAATGTTATTAGTTTAGTAAAGACCAAAGAAAAAGTAAACAAGACAAAAAGAAGAAAACAGCATAAAATCCCTGTCCCCACCCCAAAGCCTCGGCAATGAGTTCTCAGTAGAAACGTCACCCCAACGAAGAGCACGGACCCCTGAGACAGAGGGCTAGCAGAAGGAGTCATGCTGGAGTCATCCTGCTGAAACCCACCACGATCTGGGGGTACGTATTTTTTTACCAGATTGGCCCCTTATTGTCAGGAGGAGAACTACACAGGCAAGATAACAGCACCAATGGTCTGAAAGATCTTTCCATCTTCAAGGTCCGTGACGTTACGGTCTATGGTGCAAGCGGTAGAGCTATACGCATCCCGCCGAGCCGTCTCAGCGTTCAAGGTTACGTATACGTTCGTTACACACACAACTAGATCCAACTGAGCCATTACCATGTATGAGCCCACAGCTGCCACGGTCCTTCTTTATTCTGTTTTGATTACCAAATCATACTATTGAATTAACCAAAGACGCAAATAGTAAATTAACCCTTTCTGTAAGGCACCCACCACCCATAATCACTTTCTTTTGAAGAGCCAAAATCTTGGGTTCTTACAAAGGAATCCTTGTAACCAGCTGCTGCAGCAGTGGATCGGGAAACCACATGAACTGGCAATACCGGCTTTGCCACACCTATGGAGACTGATCTTGACTGACATAAATAACAAATAGACCAATTAGAAGAGAAACCATGCAAATTAGCTGTGTGTAACGAAGTTCCTAAATAATTTGGAAATGCAGCGCTGAAAACAGTAACTAGTATTTCCAGAACTCCTTGCAAAGACTTCTATAACCTTGTTGTTACTCTGGTCCAATATCATGCAGGCCTGCTATCGTTCAGAAATAAAATCTGCAGAAATAACTGCGTAACCATTTTTGGGCAATGCCCTGGGGTCACGATGCAAAAATATAGTAGGTAACCAAAGCTACATCCTTATTTAGGCATTTAAATAAAGTCTCATAGGCAGGAGTAAATCCAAGCCAGTGTCACTGGTGGCAGTGGAAGCTGCTGGTGCACCACTCACCAAAACAAACCACTTACCGGGCTCTGGAATTGGGAATCTAATTTTAAGCACTTATTTTTGTAATCCCTTTTTTTTTTCCAATTTCGACCTTGTAAAGGCTGAGCCAATGTTGCTACCAGTAAGGGCCCATCCTGCCCAGTGCTGGGATCAACAGACACTTCCCAGAGACTTCCAGAGGGGTCACGCGGGAACACGGAAAGGCTCTCACTGAAACCAAGGGGCGTTGAACTCGATACGCTCGTGGCCAAGCCGTGCCCGAAATAGTATGTCATCACTGCTTAATTATTCAGTAGGCTTGCAATATAATATTATTTTTTCTAGTATGAAATGTGTTCTTATTCAGAATGACTATTTCTCCCCATTTTTTAGGCATAAACCCATTACTTTCCAAATGACTTTCATTCTACCTCTTATCACGGCTTGTGCCAGGGTCCCCTTCCAGGGACAGCATTGCCCTGATGCCCGCCGGCTGTCCCACCGGCAGGAGCCGTCGGACAACCAGGGAGGCTCTGGGGTCTGCTGGGGAACAGCGGGAATCGTTTTATGGAGGACCTTGGTAGTTTTATAAAGGGGGTTACACAGTGCTGTGCCTGTCTCACAAGACCCTCTGAAAATCCCATGGTCTACACTGACAGAGAGCACTGGTGTTACGGGATACAAACTTAAGTTTAAATGCAATCCCTATTTTAAGATTTTGGGAAACTGGGATTTGAAAAAAAAAATCATTAATAGGAATAATGGGGGTCACCTTATTGGAGCAGTCCTTAATGAACTTTTAAAAGACCAGTTTGAGTAGGAAAGAGAATGTAATTTTAAAAAAAATATATTTATTCGTATTTTGTTATTCCTTGTAAGAAAATGTTTTTAGATTACTTTAAACATCTCACTGTTATTTCTATATTTTTGTGAAACCACTATTGGTTTTGCCACCATGAACGAAGATTAAAGCAGAAAAATTGAAAAAAACGCTTTAAAAATTTTGGAAATCTTTACGTAAATCAAGAAGTTACTATTTTGAACTCGATAGCTCAGGACTACCCCAGGCAGAAAGGCCAGGTGAATGGCAGGCAGTACTCCTGACACGCTGGCAGAACAAAGACCGTTATGAAACCAATGCTGAAAAAGAGTCGGATCCATGGCTCCAGCGCTGCAGTTCTTCACACAGATCTTAAATTTATTATTGATTTAGCATTTAGTACTACAGGCACTAGAACAAAGACCCCTATGATTATGAATGCATGCTTTTGTGGCACGTGCTTTAATTTTAAAAAAGGGTACTTTTTCCCCCCCAAAGATCCTGCATATTAAAAGGACATCAACTTCTTAAAAAGTCACACATCTTTCAGAATGTGTTTTTACAATTTAAGGTTACTGTCAGAGATGACAGAGAAGGATTTCTGGGTTTGTTTGTTGGGGGCTGTCACAGAGTATACTAGAGCTGCAGCCAGCCGCGGGTCTCATCCTGGCACAGGGACAGGCGGGCACCCTGATGGGGAATTTACCTCCAACAGTCCTGGGGAGAAGCAGGAATCGTGGCCTCCCTCGGCTCTGCCACGAGGGACACGCGTGGGAAAACCTGCTCGACGCGCCCACGGGAGCTGGATGCGGAGGCAGGAAGGGAACCATCCCGCTCCGAGGTGCGTGTCTGGAGACAGCCCTCCTCAGCTCCTGTGTACTTTGCACATTTAAGGGCAGTTTATTTTGTATGTGATTTCACTGTTTTCACAGAAAAATTCCCAGGCACCCTCACAGAAAGCGCATGTGCCATTCTAAACTATTTATTGTTTAATTGGGCACATACCAAATAGATAATGGCTCTTTAAAACACTCCTGGCATCGGTGAGCCACTGGGCTAGCACCATCGAGAAGACAAATGGTTTAAAATTGATGTTTTCTGTAATACAGCTCTACAGGCTCATGGAATAAACTCGTTGCTTCACGGTATTATAACCGATGTGACTACCTGCTTGGCTATCGATAGCAATAGATGCGTACACATAAAGGAAGCAGAGAAGGGAGGTGGAGAGAGAAATACAGCTAAATTCACACCAGCAAAACAAAGCAAAGCAAACGAGGCAGATATTTGTGCTTTGTAGATTCCACTACTAAATCCCGATCAACATTTTTATTACTAATTAAAATGTCCATATGGTAAAACACCACCTGATCCAAGGAGCTTTTAAGTACAGCAATTGTCAGTGCTGAACTTCTGCATTTCGTTAGCAAATCTGAAATTTTGGCCTCAATTTATTTTCAAATGCACTGTTTTCTGAGCCATTAATGAAAGAGAATAAAAACTTTGGCAAAGTATTTACCTTCCCTATATCATGGTTTTAAAACAAAACCTGTTTAAAAAGAAGGGAAAAGCGAAGTGGAAAAAACCCAACTACGAGAACTATTCTTTGTCTTCTCATCAAAAAGTTAAATATAACAGATACAAAGTTTAATGCAGCTAAAAATTAGTCCAAGCCTAGTGTGTTGTTAATGTCCAAAATTCACCCACTTTCACTGGAGACCCAACACAGAGAACCTGCCACAGGAAAGCGTTTCAGAAGTCCTAGTGCCACCGCCAAGCCCTGGGCTGTACCGCAGCCACCTCGCTTGGACACAAGTCTACACTCGGGCGCAAGTTTTAAAGGCCTGGGATATAGGAAAGAAAACCATGCTACATCCGATACTCCTGGCACGCACCATTGGCCATTCTCGCCTCATCAGTCCTTCTGGCAATGTCAAACGGGTGATAGGGGACAAGGAGGTCGGTTGCGGCATCTCTCCAAGGATGGTCTCAGCAGTGCTTGCAGCAGGAGCAGCTGAAAACTTTGCTCGCCTTAAATTCCATCATCAAGCAAGTGCTCAGCTATGAGCATCTCTGCATCCAGCATGCTGGCCGCACACAGCTGCATCGGGAAACGCGGCAGTCATCAGTCTGCTCCCCGGCCTGCTCACAGCCAGCAAACCCTTCGTGTCTGCCTCTCAGAAAAAATGGGTCTATTTGCCGTGTTACTTCATCTGCACAAAATACATCTACTCAGGCTTGTGCGGGGGGAGGTGTAACAATCCTGATTTCTGCTGGAAAACAGAAAGCTCCCAACTGACCTAAGTGGACTTTAGAGCCATAAGAACCCGTTAAACTCCAGCAAGAGTAATTTTTTTTTTCCCCCCTGAGAAATAACAATCATCACTCTCAACAAACATCAATCGCACTTTGTTAAGCACCCTGATGTATGTATTTATGACAAATATGCTTTGATTTTCAGAAACTTTGAACTCTCATAACTCCTTCTGTGGGTGATCAGTAATTCTAAATTATTACACTAATGAATTCTCATGAAAAAAATATTCTTACAGAAAATTTTCTCAGAAAGGTGCTGGTAGACTTAACGCAGAGAAGCTGGGTATCACTGTCACCTGCTAAACAGCCAGACAGAAGAAAGTTCCAAAAATTTTAACTTTCAGCCATCTTCAAAACCCTTTAAAGATAGTGCTGTAATTTCTTGTTATTAGGAACAACTTATGGCAAGAACAGGGTTGGTTCACCCTAGACTTTCCACTTTCTGCCTTAGCAACCGCAGCAAATATTTCTACTTCTGACACTAAATTGTTAGCTAGTTTGCTTTTTATCCCCAGGCGAATTGTTAGTGGAACGATAACATTCTGAAAAGGTAAAATTTCAAACCAGGGCAGAACTTGGAACAAGCTTTGCAAGTGTTAAAGAGTACTCGCGCAGAAATTGCAAGGGCATTTTTTTAAAGGTAAACCAGAAGTGCCAATCAAATCAGGACTTATCTGTGGATTGGAAAAAGAAGGCCATCTTTCACAGGAAATGGTATTATTTCCCAGAAAACAGAAGAAATACTGTATAGGTTTCTGGAATTAAAGTATAAAATGTCCTGGTTAATTATGAAATTTACTTTCTATAAAAATAAAGAAGATACTGAAATGGACCTGAAACACAGTATTTTTGAAAAAAAATCCCAAATTAGAAGGATAAGAAGACAATCTGATCACCTTGGTTTTTATCCTTTAGCAGGGTTTGAAAAAGCTTGGGATAATTTCTTCTTCTCCCCTGCAAAAGCACTGAGAACCCCTGAATGCTTTGTTGTAGCCGGTGCTCCCACAGCCTGCCAGGACGGCTACGGGAATGGGCTTCTCACTACGAAATATTGCAATGATGAAAAAATTATCCAATTTTTTTTCCCCCTTAACACTGCTGAGCTGTTTATTTCTTCTAATATGGTAAATTCTTTTTTTCGCCTTGGAAACAGCCACTAATTTCAGATGCACCACTTTAAGGCCTGATTTTCAGAAGAATGAAGTATTCATAACTTAAAATAAAGTTTATGAGAGCACTCCGGTTTCCTCAAAGACCCAGGGTGTCACACGGCGCACGCTGAAATCAGCAGTCAGCTCTGAATACTTTACCCCAAGTGCCCTGTGACTTTAAATGATCAAATAAACACATATAAAATATATGGCGTGCTTATATACAAAGGCTTCTCTTCCTTCATGCTAAGAACAAAACCATCTCTCTCAGTCCACTCAAGATCCCACTGCTTTCCATTCACCATAAATTAAAAAAAAAAATAAAAATAATCTTTTATTCAGCTCCTCCCCAAGGAAAAACATACAAATAAGGCCTCTATGATTTTTTTTTTTTTTTTTTTTTTTAAAGGAGCTTGTATGGCAGAGACATATTTAAGCTTGATAATGTATTCACAGTTTCTTTGTACCTTTCTAAGTACAAATACATCTCACCTTACTCCTGCCAGCAGCTCCGCTGAAGTCAAGGGGACTGGTTGCATAATGAGACGAGCGGTATCTGGCCCTCACCAAGGCAATCTCCAACTCCCTACTAGTAGAAAATGAACTAACGTGAAGCTCGCCTGTAACACCACCAGCTCAGATTGCTAAGACCGGTATTACCGCAGTACACTGAGGTCCCACCAAGGACCAGGGACACACTGTATGAAGTGCTGTACAAAGTAAAAATGGCCCCTCGTTTTAAGAACTAATTGTGGAAAAACTATGCAGGTGAAAGCTTTTATGCTTCCCTGCTGTTTCTTTTAAGTTATTGGGTATCCGTGCAATATAAACCTGTCTCCCAGTAGTTCTCTAAAATGAGGATAAACTGCAATGTATAGGAAATACATTGGCGGTCTCACTCCGGTTCTTAGCAGAAGCGTACCCGCTTCATCACAAAACCACATCTGCAGTAACGACCGCCTCTGCTGCAGCCCCCCGAGCCGGCATGGGTCTCCACCGCCCATCGGCCACCGCCGTGGTCCCCACGCCCCACAGCAAAGGCACGATGCCCACGTAGCGTGGGCAAGCCTGGCCGGGCAGGGGAGTGCGGTGCTGCCAGACCTCTCCCTGCCGTGGGTAGGTGGAGTGGCAGTGTCAGGGGATGCCAATCTGGCACCTCCAGAAAGAACAGCGTTTAAAAAAATCAGCAGTCGTTAAAAGATGTTCTCTTTAAAACCAGGGTTTTTTGGTTGTGTGGTTTTTATTTTGGTTTGGTTTTTGTTTTTCTTAAAGCAAATATTAAACTTCTCAAATGAAAACATTATGTGACTAAACAATCAAATGTGTTTTTAACTTATTCTATCACTTCCTCATTTACACTTTTTAAAAATGGCCAAGGATTTCATAGGATGTTGTTTCAACAATACCGGGAAAGTTTCTTAAGTCACAGATTTTTCACTGAGCCCAAAAACAGACTTTGGGGGGAAAAAAGAACCAATCACAGCAGGAATCTCTTTAAAAGGAAACACAAAAAGAAACACCATCTTGAACAGTCTCTCAGCAATAGTTGTACCGTATATAAAAGAAATAAAAAGCTCTCTAAAATGTAAGAACGAACCTATCTATTCAGATTGCTTACAGGTGACATTACACCATCTGCTTGGGCAGTTTGCCCATACAAAAGGAAACTATACCAAAAAGTAAAACCTGACACATTTTAAAGAAAGTTATGCAAAAAATACAAATTATTTTATATAGAAGTACAAATTAAGTTACACAGTACTGAGCTACAAAAAGTTCTTAAAAATCCAATGATCTGTGCAAAATCGATGCTCAAATAGCTTGTGGGCAAAGAGAGAGCGCCCTTTTCCCTGACCTGGGAGGTGCAGTATTGCCCCGGACCAGAACGGCTCAACATCCCCTCTGCCGAGATGTCCCTGCGAGCAGGGACACCTTCTCGGAGAGGGACACGTGCTGCTCTGCCCAGTCCCACCCGGGGTAGTGGGTTTGGGGCTTAAATACATAAATAAATGCAAAACCCAAACCAGGGAATTGCATTTCCTGACAGCTGAAGTGGTCTGCATTAGCCACCAGGCACTCAGCGGGCAGGGAACATTTGCAGTTTGCTGCTGGATTCTGAAAGAAGCAGCTTGAAGTTTGCCTTTTTCTGCAAGAAGTCCTGGCCATAGTGGTTAGATTACCCCTACCCTAACCGTGGGCAGCGCTACGTGTTGAGACTGCCTCCATCTCCCCATCGCCCCGCCTGGGATGCTTTACACATCTCTTCCTTTGTAATTTTGTTGTCACAACAGAGCTTCCTACAACAGCCAGCACGGCGTGGCACGGCACGGCACGAGGTGCTGCAGCCAGGTCCCAGACGGGGCTTGGGGAAGCCCAGCTCCGCTCCCCACGGCGTGCCAGGGGACCCCCCCCGACTCCATACTTCACAGCACGGTCCTGCCCCAAGGGAAACACCCAGCCAGGCACTGGAGCCCCATCAGGTGTCACCAATGGGGACACGACTCCAGCCATTTCCCAACGCCGAGCTAACCTAGACCGCCAAGCCAGCTGCAATAGGGAGCAAAGCCGGATTTCTTGGAGGCCTTATAAGAAACTCAGCAGCAGAATAACCGATACGAATGCCCATCCTCTAAGGAGCACGAAACAGCCGGGGCCGTATCCTGCACTCCGTGCTAAGCCACCATCCAGCTGATGCCAATGGATCTGTTTAGGCATGAGGAAGTCTTGGATGTACAAACAATTGTAGAATTAATTAGATAAGGCCGGGAAAGAACAGACCACGTAAGATGCCTAATTTTCTCAGAGTTTATTAGGACACAGGTATAATAAAAGGAAAAACAGAGAGGGGAGAAAAAAAAGTTTTACAGAAATTTCCATATTCTGAGAAGAAACTGAGAATTATTTCTGAAAGACCCTGATGCTTGTGCACCAAACTATTTCTGCATCGGGGTTGTTGTTTTTCTTTCATTCTTTGGGGGGGGGGGCTCGGGGGATAGGACTTTAAAGAGTTAAAGGCTCCCTACCATTAATTTGCATCTGGTGCTTTTAGTGTGTGTGTGTGTTTTTTTCTTCCCTGAAAAGTTGGCAGAGCTGCCGATTTTCCATAATGCAAGCATTTGGGAATTGTGAGCGGAATGAAACCGATCCAATCTCCTGACTGCGACATGAATTTTCATTAATTACAACCTTGTCAGCAAAAGCATTATCAAAGCTGAATATGAAAATGCTAATGAGTTCTCATTTGCATATTTTTCTTTGTTGGAATGTCATTAATTATTACATTTTATGATGATGAATGCAGCTGTCGAAGCTCTCCGATGCATAATTAGCCATCAGAATGCCAGGAGCCGATCAGCATTTTTGGGTAAAAAAAAAAAAAAAGAAAGAAAAAACCCCAAATTTCCCTTCAACCTCTCGCGCTCCCCGCTCGCGCCGAAGCCCCCCAAAGTTTGTGCTGCTGACTCTACTTCTGCCACCAGCTCACTCCCGGCAAGCCCGAGCACGGGGACGGATTTCTCCTCCTTTAATAAAAAATTATTTTGTTTTTGCCGATCATGCGCTTATACAATTGGAGCAGCTCTTAATAAAAAAAAATCGTTATTCCAGCTTAATTAATGCCACGCTTAATTATAACACCATGATGTCAGCGGTTTTAATTAAGTATTGGCTCGGTTACAAAAAAACTCCTCGCTGCAGTAAGAGTCACTATCCACAGATTTGTGCAAATCACTTCACTCTCGGGTTCGGGGTCCCTCCCGGTTCGTGAACCAGCCGGATCTCCGCCGGGATTGAATCCCGCACGGGAGGAAAAAGCGGCTGAGGCACAAAATAAGAAGTATCGTGGCCCCACGCTCCTTGGGCAGCCTTTGGAGCTCACCTCCTTGACCACTTTTTTGAGCTAAAGTGTAAGTGAAGATGACAAAACAGAGCTCATCCTCTCCCAGCCGCTGGGAACGGTGTTTATAAGTAAAAAAAGAAAAACAACATGGAGCAGATGGGACCATTACACATGACCAAACCAATCAATCACAGATGAAGGGCCCAGGTGCAGCGCAGCCGCGCAACAACGCACCATTTCACAGTCTGTCAGACACATACACATGGTCGTACATGAATGACCCTCCTCCGCTCCCCCAGGACCTCATCTGGAGCGCGTCTCCCCTCTCGCCTGCCTCCGCTCCGACTGACGTCTTCATAATCGCCCTGTCTCGGCTCCGCTGCTGCGTGGGGAGGGGAGGCGAGGAGGCACCTCGCCGGCAAGAGCCGGGGCTCCCCGGCCCAAAGCCACCCCCGCAGCAGCATCCCAAGGGCAGGGCGCAGGGCTGGAGGCGATGCTCGCGCCCCGCTGCCCTCCCTGCCCTGGCCCTGGCCACGCAGGGTTTTCCAAAAGAGTTTGAAGTTTTTATGAGAGGCACGGCAGGTTGGGGCGTCGTGGGGGAAGGAACAGATCCCAGCTCCGGATGGGTGACGAGCATGACAGCAGCCACGAGAAGAGCAAGGAAGCGCTGCGGGACACACAGGCTGCGGCACCTGCTGGTGCCCACAGGTACCATGACCCACGGTGCCTCGCGCTCCAAGATGCTCCCAGAGGGCTCCACCGCCCCAGAGCCGCCCGACACCCCAGGCGGACGGAATGGACACCAAGGAAGGACCACGGCCCCATGCCAAACCAGGGGTCCACTGTGGTGGGGTCAGCTGCAGGTGCTGCATCCCCACTCCTCCCTGCCTGAGCACCAGGAGGGGGGGATGCCGGGGCACTGCTGCGGGAGGTGCGCAACCAAAGGGGGTATTTAAACCTATTCTGCCCGAGGAGCAACGGTGGGTAACATTTACCAAACACTGCCTCATCCTCTTCAAACTGTTTAGCTGGATGGAAGGAGAATGAATTCAAGTCATGGCACCCACCACAACCTGAACATCGTCTGTCATCACACAGCAAAGCCACCCTGGTGGGCTTACACCTTGCACCAACGACAGCCACCTCCCATGTACCAACAATGCCCAAGAAGAGCAACAGAAATCCTAGCCAACCACAGCCACATCATCTGGGCAGTCAGAGAGGGGAAGAAAGATGATTTGTGTTTGTAAAACAAACCAGGAGAATGCCGTTTGTAAGCACGGGGGGGAAAACATGAAGTATCAAAACCCTTGTGCTGGCCGATGACTTGGGTAACTCACCCACCTCCCAGTGTCGACCAGTGAACACTCGCCGCGGCGATACCAGCTCCCCACCCAGAAACTCCCATAAGCAAACCTAAAGCTACGCCACTTGAAACACAAGCCTTTTTTTTCCATTGCTGGACAGAATTTGCCAGTCCTTTGTAACTGGCCTGAACTGCAGCCTGAACCCTGCTGCATTAATAATATAAAGAAAAGTGTAATTTCTGAAAGGACACAAGGAAGAAATAAAGGTGGCTGAGATAAAAATGTCCAGTTCTCAAAAGCAAGCTAAAGCTGGTCGTCTTACTTGACTGTGAAGATCTGAAAGATGTTCTTGTCACAGAGACACTCACCTGATGAAAGGTCTTGTGTTGTCCAGGCAAACGCCTAATGAATTTCATTTAAAATCTGAAAATACACTCCAGTCACAAGGCATGAAAACAGGTTAAATTAAAAATAAACAAACAAAACCTTTCAGGTTTATTTTAGCACTCTGCTGTCATACAGAACGATCAGGGCTTCTTTATATATGCTTGAAGATGTACAATTTCATTTATACGGTGTTATTTCAGAGACTGACCAAGCCCCAGTTTGGCAGATTTTGACAGTGAATAGGAAAAAAGGGTGCATAGGGGAAATTCTGATGGATTATCTACTAGAGCCAAAGTATATCTCCTGCACACTTTTCTGTCCAATGTGTCTTTTCTCGGTTTTTATGCAAAGCCCTGAAAAACACAAGTCACATTTCTTAAGTAATGTTTTGAAGGTATCTACCTGGATTTTTGGGTCACGTTCGATTTACAAGGCACAACTAATTTTACAGCGCGTCGGGCATCAGCAGAGCAACTGAAATAAACCCTCTGCTTCCTTGCGAGCACCACGGGCATCTTCCATCTCCCACTCCAGGCAAGCTCACAGAGCGGTTTTACGACACGCTTGTTTTGTTGTTGTTTTTAAACTGCTTATTGAGAGAATTTTCCACCCATTCTTTCCATTAGTACCTTGGAAATACTCACATATTGTATTTCCCAAAAATTTTTATGCTCCCAGAAGTGTCCTACCATTTTATGCCGCCTGCTTGTTCACACAAAACTTTGCCTATAAACTCCGTAACACTAGCACCCATCATACCTATTAAGATTTTTCTGGTGCTATAAAGAAAAAGTCAACTTATGTTTTGAATGGGCTTCCTTCTCTTCCAACGAACAGAATCCACACATTTGCATTAATAAATTTCTATTTTCTGGCTCAAAAGAAATTGCAGTACAAAAAGCAGATGTGCATGTTGGATTCTTTCAAATTGAATTTCCAAAAGCTGAGCCTATTCTAGCTCCAGATCAAAGGCACTAAAACGCCATCTCCTCCCCCTTCCAGTATAATTACAGAGATTTCATTTCTTTTGTTACACTGAGCACAACAGGTAAATCTCAAAACCTGAAAAATAATGATCAGTTGCTGCTGCAGATCCAGTCCGTGCTGCGGTGCACCTCCGTGCCGCACCCCTGCTGCTTCGGCTACCCACACCGGGGAGGGGAAATATCTGCTTTATTCCTGGAGGTAGCTTTTCCTTCTGAGCTTCATGCCAAAGCTGCTGAGAGGAGCGTACTAGGTTACACGTTGTATTCTGGCAGGACTGGAGGAGGCTGGGGGCAGGGGAGAAGCAAAGCTTTTAACACCGATAAAATGCAAACTGGCAAGGGAGGGCAAGGGAGTCTTGCAAGGTCAGATGTTGTCAAAAAGTTATGAAAACGTAGCAGTTTTCCACATGCCTCTAAAGAAAGAAGTGCACAATCACAAAAGCACACAAGAGATATCCAAAGATAATATTTTTAAAGAAAAATACACCACCCCTCTTCTGCTGTTGTCCACAGTACTCGCTCAGAGACGGTATGGAGTGGTACAGCGGGCGCGAGGCCAGGGCACGTAAAACAGAAGAAATTTCAGGATATACACAAACCTACCCGGGTTGCTTTGTGTTTGTGACCAACCCACTAACCAGGACATTTATTCCAAATACCAACACATTTCTATTTTTAACTTCCGATAGTATCCGGTTCTAGTGCTGGCCATTAACACGTCCCTATATTATTTTCTCTGTATGAGAACTTCTGCATGTAATTCCTTTCACATCTGGCCTTTGCTCAGCTCAAGGCTTGCGACCAGCTTCATATTTGCCACTAGATCAAGTAGCCTTGCAACGTCCCCCCAACCTTCAGAAGGGACCCTCTGCAATCCCGTCCTCCCTGCAGGAGGCAAACCTGCCTTTCCCCCTCTCTAAGCGAGGGAGTTCTCAAAGCCGATGCTCATGTTAGCTCGTCGCTGTGGCACCTTCTATACTCCTGTGTTATTCCTATGCCACATACAAATCTGTATGTGTTAATAATCGGTGAATCATCACTGAAGAAGGCAACCAAATAATGCAATAAACCAGCTCCACCCTTCCAATGCAACCGTATGAGATAGATCATTATCTCTAATGAAAACCAATACAGACCTGGGTGCTTTGTGCACCCACACCTGCAGTCAGTGTCTCCAGCCCCGTTCCTCCACACCGTGCCAGCGGGCTGGCTGGGCAGCAGCCGAGCAACAGAGGATGAGGCACACGGCACGGACACCTCCCATCGAGCTGCTGAAGGAAGGTGGATAACCAATACAGAGCACTTGACTGTGCTGGGGTCTCTCGGATGGTTAATGACAGCCAGCAAGACAGAGGAGGAGCAGCAGGCTCACACTGTACTTAAAACCTGCAATTTAAGTGCCTTCAGTTAAATCTCTGAGCTCCCAATAACATAAAATCGCAAACTTAACACGGGAGACCAGTATTACCTACAGCCAGAATCTGGGCTTCTTGCACCTCATTACTGGGTTTTATTCAGTTCTGCCTTTGATTCTCCTGTTGACCTTGAGGAAGTCACAGCTTCTCTACCCTTAATTTAGCAAAATCCGCTCAGACCATTCCATCTGGACCAGCCTACATGGCCAACCCATGGGGAAAGCAACGCCTACACTCTCACCCTGACAGTACAGCAAGGAGACCTTCAGAGAGTCAAGCGGGGCTTTCCACTGTCATGGAGTGTATCTCTGCCTATTTCACCTAACCTACGTACGGGATGAGATAACATCAGCAAATAATATCTGTCTCACCAGCATGTTTGCGAGGCTTATTTCATGAATGCAAGCGCAATACTTTTCAGTCCTTAGATTTTTAATCTTGCTGGTATGCATGTACATCAAAGCGCCTGTGCACCAGGATAGGATATGTGGGCCAGGAAAATTTTCACAGCCAGCACATCCACCAAGGGACTCTGGGGCACAGGAAAAGAAATGAAGATGGGGGGAATTTACGAGAGAGGGGTGAAGGGAGAAGTTTGCAAATTAAAACACAAACGTGAGAGCACAAACAGAGCAGAAGATAGTGGCTGAATTTATTTAATTCTTCTAAATTCAGAGAGAGAGGAACAAGGAAGCATGAAAGGGAAAAGAGAGGATATGTTAAGGAAGGGCTGTGGAGAAAGTAGAAAAGAAGGAATGGGCTCCGTATTCCTTTGTCCTTTTTTTTTTTTTCCTTCTCTTTTTCTAGTTCCTTCCTTTCTTAGTTTTCTGCTTTCCTGACTCCTCTGTCCTTCATTATCCTCTTTCCTGTTATTTTGCTTAAAACTGGCAAAAATTACAAACTGCACAGGCGTTAAAACTGGCCTGAATTCCAAATATAAGCCCAAATCTAGGCCAGAGGTATATTTGGCAAATACAAATCCTTGCCAGATTTACACAGCTCTAATAATAAGGTGACAAGAACCGTGCACAGGATTACGGATGTGGCCTCACTCATCCCTTATAAAGTGCCAAAATAGTTTCCTTTGACTTTTATTCAACCTTTGCTCATGAATCTCAGACCATTAGCTTCGGGGGGTGGAGGGGAGAAACCCCCAAAAGAAAAAACAAACCTGTTTTGTATTTGGGTGAAGGTTTAAATGCGCTGTTTTCCATCAGCCCTCAGATCTGTCTCTCTCCATTAAACAGCTACACGAGCCTACACAGAACACAGAAGGGCCTCACCTTGCAGCCCCGTTCAGCCTGAACAGGACACTACAACGAGAGCCTGCTCTTAGCTCTACCGACGAATTCCCGGATCGACTCCACGCCCCAGCCATGAAAGCAGAATCCGGGTTCCTATTCATTTTGGTGCTTGGCATTATTCCTCTTCTGTTGAACGCATCAGAGAAGCAGCAGGTTCACATTATCCTCTTTCCCTCCTTATTTGTCTCAGTAGCTGAATTAGAAAAGTCCTTTTTACATTTTTAAAACCTCCTAAGATCCCACATCATCCTTGTTCCTATCACGGGCCCACGGCTGGCTGCTCTCCATCTCTGGTCAGGAGAAGAGGGACATCCACTTTCCACTCCTTGACATCTGGAATAATCTCATGGATTCTCTCTGAACCACCAGCTTTTTTCAAACCACCAGCACATCTTTCCTTCCCTCCCCTTTTACTTTTACTCTCCCTCTACATTTAAGTAATTATTTTACTCTGCATTTTAAAATCTTGAAAGCATTAAAAAAAATAAACTATAGCAATAGAAACTCACAAGCAGATTTTTATTACTACACAGAGCCGTGTTCAAGTCAACGGGGCTCTGCACTGTGGCAAGACTCCTCCTGCACGGATCCAACTGCAGGACTGCGGCCAAAGCTGTATTTTATATTGCCTCTCTTTTAAGTGCAGCTTGCTCCCCTCAGTTTTGTATCATCAGCAAATCTCATTACATGATGGAAGAAATATGTGGACTCTTATGAGAGAACAAGTCTAGCTTCAAAGCCAAGTCCGTTCCCAACATGTTACAGGTGTGCACCACATGAGCAGGCACAGAAATTGCAACTGTTCAGGGTGTGATGACAGCTCCATATAATGTGATCAAAAACATTTCACATGTTAAAAAAAAATATCAAAGTTAGACAAAGAATAGTTCTGCCATACAAAGAGGTGAAACCTAGTCAAACAAAACACACTGAAAAGGACTGGCTATTTAAATGATCAAGTTAAACAAGACACAGCTCAGTCTGCCATGCTTCACTAGCATTTATAAGCCTACCAAACGGATCTTTACTATTGCCTCGCTAACCTGCCACTCCACCTGGCTTACCACCAGAAAGGGGGGGCAGGAAGGGAACTCCCCAGGTTGACCTAAAAACAAGCATATTCTGCGCGTGTAAGCCAAGTACTCTGGAGGTGATAAAAGTCTCTTGCTCTGTTCTGCAGGAAAGCAGAAACAATTCAATAGTGAATTTCAGGTGAATTTTCAAAATGTAGTCAAGAGAACCTCAAAGATGCAAAGGCTGGAACTCAATTGCCTTGAATCCAACCACAACAAAAAGGCACAGAATATACTTTAAGATGGCTGTAACTTTGGGTGTGTTATACATATGGAAAATTTTGCTTATGGGTACAGAGACATGATTTTTGTATTAACAACAGAAGGCCAAAGTGCCTCTGTAACAAAACTCATCCTCAAGTGAACACCCATAAGTCTATCACACCAACGTAACCTGGGCATGCTCTGTAGAAAAAAGGACAAATTTTACGTGTGACTTCTTCCTGTAGCCATTCATGCTTTGAAAGCTCCTGGTTTTCTGCAATTTCCATCGATAGAAAACTAGGATTATATTGAGTGGATTGAGGACGCTGACTAAACTGAGCAATAAGGACACTATTTGGTCACGACCAGGAGAGTAGCAGGAAGCTCTAGGAATTTAAACACAGACAAGTGGAGGGGTACAGGCAATAAGCTCAGTCTCTGGCTGCATTTGGGGGTTTCCATCCACAAAACAGGGATTATGAGAGAATTTATCACCTATTCAGAGATTCCTCTGCAATCCCTTGCATCTCAAGAGACGTTATTTCAGAGGTCGGTGGTGTAATAGAAGGCTACTGAAGCCAAAGCATATTCCCATCATCATAAGCAGGCATTACAAAGTATAATCCAAGTTACAGTGTATCTACGAGATATTTTACTATTCCAGCAGAAGTTGGGAGAAGATCTTTAAAAGGAAGATCTAGTTAAATTTAGTCAGAAGTTTCATGAGATCCGTCAGCCTATCTACCAAACTTACTTCCATTCCTGAGATATTAGCCTTCATCATCTCAGATGCTACCAGAGAGGATGGGTGGAGGTACCAGAAGGTGTGTCTCCTCAGGATGACCAGCAAAAACAAAGCATGTTTCCAGTCTGTAGGTCAAGGGAGGAAGATGAGATGAAGGCAGAACTGTCTCTCTGCTGGAACCTTTGCCCTGCAGCTGCAAAGACGAGAAACCAGCAGAGAAAATCTGCCAGCAGCTGCATTTGGGAAGAGGGTAAGACTCCACTCAGGGAACAGAAGAAAGGGTTTGGGTTTGGTCTTCTGCAAAAGCTATCCAAAGTATTGGAGAGAAACTTCTGCCTGGGGGATGTGAAATTTTGTTTGATCTGGATTCTATTTCTAAAGTATTGCAAGGTTTTAAAAATAAAGTGTTTTGCTGAATCAGCTTGGTATCCAAATGTTAAAGATCTTTGCCAGATGGACAACCTAAGTTCAGTTTGCATTGTTTTTTTCACAATCCACCAAATATCGGTAAATTTTAATTGATGATCTTCTAATGTATACGCTGAGGAAGACCACAAGTCTTAAGTCCACAGGCCTGCAACAGCTTAGGTCTGTATTAAATATTCTCCTGGTTACCTCCCTCAGTTTTCACGTTTGCCTGTTCAATGGAAATCAAGCATCTCATTTTGCCTCCAGCTTCAGTGCTACTGCCTGCCAGTCACTCAGACATCGTTCCTGTGAAGACAGCTAAACCTCATGAGTACAAGAAACTAATGAATCTGGACCGGGAAGAAGCACGAGAACCTTTGATATCAAATTTGTGAAAACAAAAATGCCTCTGAAGAAACATGAGACTCGAGGATGAGGCTGTCAAGACAACTAAGATGAAACTCCATTGTTGCATTGAACATTTAAGTTCAGTCATTCATAAAACCATGAAGTTCACTCAAGTTCATACACTGAAGACTGTGCCAGCAAGAGTATGATTCTTCTAAATCATTAAGAGGCTCAGAAAGAAGTGCATCACAACTTTGGATCTTAGTTCTTCATAGACCCAGGCCCAGACTGGCCAAGCGTCAACTCTGAACCTGAGGGTAAATGCAACAACAAAACAGAGGCCTATCTGCCCTGGTCTTCTATACTCCTACAGACCACTAAGACGAAAACATTCCAGATGTATGGCTTGAAGTATCTCACCTTCAAATGTGAACATCAAACCATGCAATATCAACCTTCCTGTCAGATGAAGAATGTGTTTATTCTGGCAGAACTAGAAGATAACAAAAGATTTGCTTTGAGGAGGCAGAACACACCACATAGCAGAAACCATTTGGAAATGCTTCACCTTATGTTTGTTGATCTGATCCTTCCCCTCAAAGAAAATTTTCTCCTGTCCCAACTGAGCTATTGCTTATGGATGGCCCCAAGTTCAGTCTCCCTTCCATACAGGACTGTACATTTTGTGGAGACTGGACTCCTCATTGTAAAATATATTTTAAGTATTTAAAATTATTTTAAAATAACTAAAAAACAGTCACGCACAAAACTTGTTGATAAAGTCCTTATGGGACAAAGGCATTGTGCTGCTATGGTGAAACACAGAGCTCCCCTCATGGTCATCTCTGTGGACAGCTGAGGACACTAAGGAATGGAGGAGAGTTGGTTCGTTCTTTGTTTTTTCCCCATGAACATGAAACAGTCCTTTCTCTTTTCTTGTTTAAGAATTCTGTGATGGCTCCTCTATAGAGTTTAATCCATCTACTGATGTTCTCACCCACCGTGTGATCACCCATTCTGGAATAATCCCTATTTCCTTCAATATTTCTTCCCTCTCTCCTGGGAAATTTATGTCTGATTCTGGCATCTGTTCCCCATCCTCTTTTGTGAACACTGAGGCGAAAAATCCATTTATTTTTTAGCAGTGTCTACATCATCTGCCAATAAATTACCCTTTCCATCTCCAAGAGGTCCTAAAACCTACTTTACTGACCTCCTCTTCTTTATGCATTGCGATAATCTTTCATGATTATTTATCTTAACCTCATGTACAGTTGTTCCTTTCTTTCTCTCTTTGCTTTCAGATTATTATTTTTTAACATTGAACCTCATTCCACACGTTCTCTGAACTTGATGTTTTACATCTTATATGCTTGCCTTCCTTTCTTTTGCCATGCTTGTTCTTCTGTATTAGGATGTTAGTATGCTTTTCATCATATTATTTATTCTTAGCATAGCTGCGTAGAATATACTTGCTACGCTTCTTTTTCAGTAGGTACCAATTCCCCTTGATGTATATTTACATGGCATCATCTTTCCATTCCCTGTGAAAACAGGTTCTAATACGCAAAGCTAAATGTGAGCTACACTCAGAACATGACAGCTGCTCTGACTGCACACCTCACCTTACTATCAGCAGGTAATTTAGTGCTTTAAAAACTATTACAAGTATTGTCCTGGCTTTAAGCCCACTTTAACGCTCAGTCAATAACAATTACTCTGAAGTTCCACTAATTTTCTTATGTTTCTTCTTTTTTTCTTTTTTGTTTTGCTAGTTGAAATAAAGAATGATTAAACAGATTACAGCCATTGGGCCAACTTCTATTGACGCCTGCAAACTTCTCCATGTAATAGTTCATAAAACAAGCTCCCTCTTCAGATTTTCAGCTACCTTCTGGGTGCTGCTCTGCATACCATGGGAGATTTGTAATCTCAGCCAATTGCAAATCCAGGTCAAAACTGGCTTTGGAATCAATACGCTGGCTATGAGATTTACATGGAAGTTAAAATTTAGGAAGGAAAAAAAAAATATTCTCTTAGAAGGTGTATTTGGAAAAACAAAATTTGCTGGCAGTGTGAACCAGAATCCGGCATCTTCAGTTCTAGTGACATATAAAAATGAAAATACAAATAGTAGAAAGGATATGAACATGTTGATATAGATATCATAATTAAAAGGTATTTAAACAGCAAATTAAAAATGCTTGCAACTAAATTCTTGCTGATCTGTTTACATAGCTTCCTCATCCAAGAATTAATCAAAACTGCTTTTTCTGGATAATTCACACACACAGATCTATATATACACACACACACAATGCCACTCTTCTTAATATTTGATTGTTGGCCTAATTTCTTCTTTATCACATTTAGTCAGCATGTTTGCTTCCCAGAATATCCCTCTCCATCACTTCTCATTCTGTATTCTTTTTAGAACTATTGAATATGCTTAAGACCACAATCACACAGTAAAAGTTTGCAGAATAAAGAAATGTATCGGAGTACTCTGATTTTAGTTAAAAAGAAATATAATCTAATTAAAATACTGATGGTTCCTGTTAAATGCATGCTCCGTATCTTTTTATTTCACATGGTACGAGGATCAAAGCATGGACCTAGTATACCATCAGCCTCGTATAGTGTGAGAACTGGTGCTGTCCTTAATTCAGACCATATGGTAAGATGTATCTATTGGCATGATGCTGTAGAGAATTACTGTACCCTCCTGTCATACCCTTTTTATCATTTTCATTGGAACTGTTTTATATTTGATTTTGTATATTCTGTGCATCTGACCAAATGTGCTAAATCCAGAGCAGTACTAGAGGCTGAAGGCTGGGGACAAGAATAGAGAAGTCCTTACAGAAACCGTCAGAAGCAGTCTCGAGAAAAAGAATTAAAAATTTAGCTACAAAAATAAAAATGATTGCTTGCTTCAAGACTATCACGTCTTCCTACAGAAAGCAATGATAAATTTCTCTCCTGGACACAAGAGAAGAGCCTTGGAAGAAATCTGTTACAGAAGTGCAGACGGCAGTTAGTTTTGACCAACAATGCGCAGCCAAAGCTCTGCCTGTGGCCGAGCTTGAATGTAGTCTGGCATCAGGGCCCAGCCACCTCTGAGCCCCGACAGTTGCAGCTTTATCTATTTTTTGTAGGAGAATACACCACGACCTAACAAAATAAGTTGATCTTATTTAGCTAACGCCTTACTCGACTCAACATCTCTATACACAGTGAAGTTCAGACTTAAGGTACAAACAGGCTCAAAACAATTATTAATTATCCAGCTAACTCGGCATTGTTTTTACACATTCTGTGCCTTAACTAGAGAGCATAACAAAACCATTGTTTTTGCCTGTTTAACGGACCATGACTGGAGCAGCTATGTAAATGACCTAGTAATTCAACAAATTTGTTTTGTTTCGCAGATTTTCCCACATGTATACTTTCCAGCTGTAATGCAAATCTATTCCACATCCAGGCCAGTCGCGTCCCCCAGAAGCACGCCGCTACCTTTAGGTGTGTGCTCACCGATTATGTGACTGCAAACAACTCGGGAAAACGGGAAGATTGTAACTAATTCACAAACCCAGTTTTTTTGGTGGTGGTTGGTTTTTTGGGTGGGTTTTTTTTGTTGTTGTTTTGTTTTTAAAATGCCTATCAATGGTTTTCCCGGGAGGGTAAGGTTTTCTAGAAATTGAAATTTTTCCTCTCTATGAATATTTTAAGGAAGTCACTTATAGGTTCCTTTTAATGCTCAAACAGGTGTGAGCTCAAATTCCCTCTGCCACTAATACCAGCTCAGCTGGAGAACAGCAGCAAATGCTTATTTGAAAGCCAAACTATGTTCATCTATGTAAAGGGTAGAAGCTCATTAACCATTAAAGTGCGTTCTGGATGTTACTTTAAAAGCCGTTTCTCTATTAATGTGCTTGCAATGCAGAAAAATGCAGTGTCTCAAGCAGATAAAACCAGAGCCTTGGAGCCCAGCCGAACCTGTGTAGCTCTGTACCGTTTGTGCTTCGGTTCGGTGAAGCCGGATGGAGTGTTCCGAGCCAGCCCTGCAGCCTGCTGCACCAGGAGCAGCAATTACCCAACGCCTGCACACGCTCCATGGTTTTAACTCAGCGACTCCATGCTGCACGACCCGATTCCCACTCCAGGGCCACCCCAACGGCAGGCTTGAAAGCCTCCAGGTCTGCAGAAGGTCACTGCAGAAGAGAGGGATGGATTATTAGCAGGAGGATGTTCTTTTCTGCCTACAGGGAGGATAACTTCAGGCAATATTTTGCAAACTTACAGTTTGTACTCCAAATACAGATCAAATACGTTTGCAGTTCAATGCAAATTTTTCACACAGCTTAGTCTACGCCATGCTACGCAGAACACAACTGTCGCACAAAATAACTTATTAAAAATGCTTGGACTTGTTTAAGAACAAAATACAATGGAATGTAAACTTCACTGAAAACTATGTAGTACAAAATAATATTTCAATTCTTTGCTCAGTATGCAGACATTAATTGCCACAGTCTACAGTTTCTATTTATACATCTGCTGCTCGTTCCCCAAATAAATGGAAATGTCCTTATAATTTCTTTTCTTCAGGACTGTATGAGAGGCTGGGGTTGAATGCTGAAGCTCAGAACCCTGACTGGCAGCGCTTGCAAAATATATAAACTCTTGATTGAGAACTGTAACATATTTATATCTACATCTACAAAATGCTTTTCAGCACAGATTTTTTTCTGTTAATTTTGTTCACAGGCAAGCGAGACGAGAAGCAGCAGGCATATTCCACGACAAGAAGGGATACGTGAGCCAGTGTCTTCTACAAAGCATTTTTAAGGCATCTTTCAAGGCCCCAGTTGACAGAAAATCGTGTGATTTTCATTGTGGTTATCTTAGAAAGCTAAAGCGCTACATCTAAGCTCCTCGGGTCTCAGCCTTGACACCCTGCATAGTTAAACTCAAACTGTTGCTCAGGGTTATCCAGAAGCGCTTCTACTTTGTTGTGCAGAAACCACTAAAACTAATCCAGAAAAAAAGGCTAGAAGAAATCCTGTCCAGCTGTTCCTGGGTAAGGGGAGGACGGAACACGGAGCTTTAACTTACACGTAAAACTTTAGATACACATCCATTAAAGAGCAGAATAGACCATGTCTGAAATCAGTTGCTGTTTTGTAATTCAGTTCTTGGAGATGCATTTACAGTGCCCTGCTCTCAGAATATGCAAGTGGGCACATTTTTTTCCCAAATTAGCACTGTTTTTAAAGTTTGGAGACATCAAAAAAGAGACATTTTGGTTGGTGAAACAATTCTAGATTTGGCAAAAAAACTCAACAGGTTACTTTTCCTGCATTTAGGTTGAATACCGTGTCTCAGATCTTCCCTTCTGTACTCACATGGGGATGGGAAGAACAAAATGGTTGGTGGGCATGTATATCCATACAGCTTTCACCAGAGTGGTTGTAAGAGGAGTTAAGTGAGTTTAGAAGTGAATAAAAACATAGAACCAAAAAACCCGAGATGCCAGATGCAGATTTGGAGGCATGACATGCCAAACAAGCCAAATAGCTCAAACTTGGCAGCTGAATTCAGGTTTTCAGACCTTTCTCTAAACAGCCCCGAAGCTTCCCCTCCCACCCCCCCAAGCCAGAGAGCACTGCAGCCGTGGGAAGCAGTTCTGCACGGCGGGACCTGTCTTCTCCAGGTCATAGCTGGTATCTATAGAATAGCAACGCTGCTTGCAGCCCCAGCACGTTTTCCATCCACGACCACAGGACCTTCTTGTAGTCCAGCCACACCACACTCCAGTTTCGTCTGGGGATGTGGCAGTCATCATGCTTTAAGGAACCGGGATACCAGTACCTATCCCCTCCCCAGCAGTACTGCAGCTGGATCCCTGCTGCATCCACCCCAAACTGCCTCATTTCTGAGAATGGAAATGAGTATGGTTTTTTCCCCATTTCCCCATTTTCCACCTGGCTGGGGAGTACCTGGGTGCTCAGCAGTTGGGAGGGCACTCGATGAGATAACGCTCTCCCCCTTTGGAAGTGCTCGCCTGTCATGCATCATCCAGTCAGTGACTTCTCCTAAAACTGCAGGCGCCGGGTCGTGTCAGCTGCACGAATGTAAAATACTTTAAATGAAAACTGGAGTCTGGGATTTCCAGTTCTTTGGCCTTCCAGTTCTGAAGGCCTTTCCTGACTTTTAGTTGCTACAGTCAGATTTTCTGTTGTTAAAGCTCATCTTAGTTAAAGCTACAGCTAGTCAGACAGTCAGATTTTTCTGGAAAACATAGTTCTGCTTGCGATTCCTGAAAATTCACCTTTGACTGCTTTTTAAAAAAGTTGTCACGTTTCTTTCTGTATGTCACACAGAATTTACTTTTTTCCAAATATAATAGTCATTTCTGTGTTTTCTATTCACCATAAGTTGCCAGGCTCCTTCAATACTTCATTGCCCTGAAAAGACTTTAGGAAACAATAAGAAAAAAGCAGACACCACTAAGATAAGCGAGTGGCTACTGAGTGTGTGTTCCCATAATGTGGATGACCCACACGAAGCATTACAACCGCGATTTCCCCAAGTGGTGGCATCTTTGGGCACCACTGAACGCAAGAACTGAGAGACCATCAAACCCTTTTGCATTTCAAATTTACAACTGAAAGTTACTGGACAGTTTTTGACATTTCCCTCATGGTTCCACACGTACCTTCACTCCTCCAGCTGCAAAACGGGAACCAAAGCCACCTGACATAACAGAGGTGGTGTGAAAAAGAATTAATGTTCGTGATGTGCCAGACGCTAACTGAGAAAACCAAAAATCTGCCAGGATGAAATGTAATCTCATTTTAGGAAATGTTGAAATCATTCCTGCAGAAGGTTAAAAAAATAATAATCAGGCTGAGTCAGATACACAGCATGGAAAATTTCATCCCAAATGTTTATAGTTTAGCAATTGAAAGCAAGGCCTTATAATGCCGTGTTGGGTACACTTAACTAATCTGCAAAAATTCCAGTTCTACTTATAACAACAGTAACAGAATCAAAGCTGTACGGATTAAAAGCAAATGCCACAGCAATATTCGTACAGAGACAAGTACTATCATAGCATTAAAAATAATATTAAAAATTGGCATGTATACAGAGTACCCAAGGAACTCGGGATGTTTTCCGGACAGTAATTCATCACATCTCACAATATCCCTGCAAAATATATAGCGTGCGTTCTTCAGACAGATAAATAGGAAGGCACATTTGAGCACAAAGACGTTAACAACTTGCCAAGAGTGTGCCGCAGATTGGCAGCCGAGCCGGGCTCCCCAGGAACCCCGGGCACGAGCCCTGCCTCCCGGCACGGCGGGCAGCCCGTGCCGCCCCAGCCCCCCCGGTACCGTGCTGGCACCAGCACCGGCACCGCTCAGTCACTCCAACTGTGAGAAAACGCCACCTTCTCCGAAATAACAATGCTGAGAGGAAAATTATGACTTGGGAGATTTTTAAAAGGAAAAGGGAAGAAACCAGAGGGGAAAGTATTTATTCTGCGATACAAGTACCAGTCTCTGGCAAACACACGCGCCAACCCTCCCAAAAGCACGTCAGGCAAGCAATCGTGTAAGAGCACAACCCAAAGCAGTGCAGCACTGATCGAAAGCAGACAACCGGGAGGGAAGTAAGAGTAAGTCATTGTATCTGCTCTTCATTTTGTGTTTAGCAATAGAAAGAGAAAGTAAACACAAGCAAATATTTTGTCTTCACATACTAGATCACTGACCAACTCCTACAACTATTAAGAGATCTACATTCAGTGACCTTACGTCCTTTTAGAGAGTCTCAAAGTAACATCAGAAATTAAATACTGTCTTCTAGTTGGTAGTGTAGGAACTTTTTCAAAAGGATATATAAAAACACTACTGTGAACACCAGAAATATTACATGCGGAGAGGAGGAGTACACAAACTAGCCGTGCAACAAAGTAAGAGAAGTGCTTTTAATCTTTTCTATTCCCATTTTTCCTACATTCAACAAACTGGGTTAAATCAGCTTTGTAAACCCCAGGGAAAGTTTTCTCCAGCAGCTAGTTTCTCCCTAACCAACACACACCCTCCACTGTGACTGCCTGTCCGGTGGAGGGCGGCCGGTGACCGAAAGCATTCACAACGCTTCACCTTGTGCGGCGTGCCAGGTTACATTCAGGGTGGTTAGAGCACTTTGAAGCAACACAAACCTAAATATTCCTGGTAGGCAAACCGAGGAGAGGAACTGAATTATAATGAACCAGCAGCTGTCACAATATGACCACAGTAACCAAATCAAAATATCAACCACTAACCCAGATGAGATTCAAAGGTCACCACATAAGCCAGCAGCTTTCTTCAGCAGTGCCTGAAACCTCAATCTAATCCTTGCAGTGAAATGCTCCATTAAGCTACAGGGGGCTTAGGAGCAAGTTACTGTGCATTGGTAAATGATTTAATGTGCTAGCAAGATATCCCAAGTAGTAGGATAAGAAACGTTCCCAAAGAGCACAACTGGAAGCAGGAGAGGCGATGAGAAGCGACAGCCAATGTGTCATACCCATCCCAGCTATCTACCCATGCACATTTCATTGCCGGGCCAAATAACTACTCTTCAGATACTCTTAAGAAAACACAAAATACCTAGCAGGGTGGTGGGACTCCAGACATGCACAAAGCAAGCTGTGTTTGAATACATGCGAGCAGCAGTTTGAAGAGCTGAGTAACACATACAGCTCTGCGACTTCTCTCTGCTCCTCCCCACAGGGCTGGCTCCAAAGCCTAACGCACAGGCTCCCTGCTAGACGCTGGACACGTAAAAATGTGTTTTAAAAACAAATATCTGAAAAATAAAATACAATATAAGCCCTCATTTAAGCACAGCCTGTCTGCAAACATTTGTGGTTCACAGGTATGGGGTCAGTAATACCTATTCCCAGTAACAACAAAGCCTTTCTTGCCTGGAAAACCACCTCAAATCAGGAGCAACTCCATTCGAGTCAACAGTATACACCGGTATAAAACCAGTTCAAGTTGTATGATCATCAGGCTCTTTATCAGTTGTCAAGAGAAAGAGGAGCATGGAAAGAAAGCTACAGTGTGGCTCTGCAGGTGCCAGCTGCGTAACACCAGAGTTTACGGGGACCTTTCCCTGGGGGAGTTCGAAGACCTGCCAGGAAAAGGGAAATGATAAAATACATCTGGAGTAACAGGAGTCGGGAGCTGGCAGTCCGGGCGGCCTCCGTCTGAGTAAACAGCACTGCGCATTGTTCATCACCACAATACTTAGATTTCTCCTAAAAATCACAAATACAGACGTGACCAGCGCAGACTGACAGCGGTCTTTGTTAGGGCGATGCTTCACACACGCAGTCCTCCACAGCGGCAGTGTTAGCAACCGCAGCGCCTGTCCCGCTGCCAGTTAAGGGCTTCCATTCCCACACGGCACAGAAACAGACCTCCCGGCCAAGGCCCTCAGACGTGTTTGAGCGGGAAGGAAATGTGCACGCATCCCAGCAGCTATCCCTCCTCCTCCAGAACTAACGCCCCGCGCCCAGGAGCGGAGCAAAACTGGGGAGCGAAGGGCTGCCCCAACAGGACAAGTTAAGAAGAGTCCACTCTAATTATCAGAGAATTATGCTAAAGCACGGTTGCAAAATGCCGTGGGTTGTGGGAGGCAGCTGACGGCCCCGGCAGCACGCACGCGTTAGTGCGCAATAGCACACTTGTCAAAAGCCGTTAGTCACTTGCCATACGCTTGCACACGCATTAATCTGCGTGTGCAGGAACGTCACTGGTCTTATTTCCAGTTGAAGTTACCAAATCTCATAAAAACCAAAAAGTGTCAGGGCACTTCAGGACCACGCGCTGTGAGGACGCTGCCATGCTGCCTGGCTCACGCCCACGGCTGGAGCAGACACCTCCAGTTCAGGTCTGCAGAGCCACGACTGGGTTAGCAGTGGCTGTGCAAACCCCTCTGACGGTGACAAGTGGGACCTTCTAGAAACATCAGGGTTTCCAAAGTTCCTAATCAGTTTTACATGGCTTAATTCTTTAACCAGGTGCCTCTGAACATGCTTTTATAAAACAACTATTTCTTAAGCCAAGTGAAACCAGTATTTTCACTAAGATTGGCAAAAACAATCAGAAGCAGGAATGAGATTCTTCTGTAACCCAAGGGCAGGCAGGAGAGAGAGAGACTTTTAAGTTCTAAAGACTCAAATTAAAGGTTAAACTTGAAAGCACCATGCAGCCCAGTGGGTTTCACAGAAGTGTGTGGCTACTTGCGAAGTGTCTCTGCGCACTACCTAAGCCCCATGGCTTGAGTTAAGAAGGGAGTGTTGAAATTTCCATGCTTTTTTTGGCTTATACTAGACCCTTTAAAACTGTTGTAACCATGTTTTGTACGTGAATACATCGAAATGACTACAAGCTCCAACATTGTCCCATATGTTAAACAACTCACATATTTCCCAATATTAAAAGACAAGGCATATTTTAGGGACTTATATTAGAGCTGAAGAATGATATATCGCAGTTACAGGTCCATGTTTTTTTTGGCTCGCATTCAATCCTTTAAAGCAAAGCATTTGGTTAGTTCATTGACAACTGCAGAAGAAGGGTGTGATCTTGGCCAAGCATAAGCATTACTAATATTTTTACATCATTTATTTACTTTAACCAAACTCATTTATCAACCATAATTAAAGAAAGTAGCTATCATTCACTTACAAATAATTATAGCCTCTCTGCATACTGCTACGGTGTTTGCTGCTAAGCTAAATGATTATTCAGGGGTGTCAAAACTTTCTATCATGGGGTGTGGGGTGGGAGGAGGGTCCTTGCCAAACGCCCCGGGCAAAATCTCACTCCTCTGAAGCAGAATAGGCTGCAACTACCCTCGCCTGAAATCCAGGAGTTTGCAGCTCACAGGTCCCAGCAGGCAGCGATCCATCATGCTCCAAAACAAACAATGGCTTCAGTGTCCCTCACCAGTTATTTATCTGTTCCCTTTTGTGAACATATATTTATCATATTTTCAGAAATGCTTTTCTACTTTAAAAGTCCTGTTCAGAGCACATCCTTATTTTCTCTGCCAACTGGTCACTTCTTTGAAAAGGAAAGGCTGAGCCTGAGGAAACAACCATTTCCCTCTTTCAGCAAATATTGCAGTTACTGCATCAAAAGTCATATCCCTCTCACAGCAAGAAAACACAGTCTGTTCAATAAACATCATCGGTGTACATTTTTGAAATTGCATGATAGCTTAAAAAATAAAAAAAAACCCCCCCATGTTCCCACCCGTATGCCAAGTACAATCAACCCCAAAAATGAGGATGAGGGATTTAAGCCCTCAGAATTTTATTTCTGGTTCGCTTATTCCACTTTCAACAACACGGTCAAGTTAGGAAATTTGATTTCTTACTTTGTATTCTGGAATTGACAAAGGGAGGAGAGAGATTGTCATGCGACCCAAGGTCTCTGCTCGCCATATGATCATAGTGAGTCCCATCTCCATAGTTCTGTTAACAAATCGGGAAAAAACACAATTTTACAAGTTTAAACGGCATTTTTCAAAACCTACACATCCATATTTCCCTTCTAAGTTTTAAGCCACCAATAAGAAATATTGTTCCCTTTATTGTTTTCCCCTATTGATTCTGCTGGAAGTGATGTGTTCCAGACCATTTTTAAAGCTGTTTCAAATTTTTATTTCATTAGTAATTGACTTTGGTTTGCTGTGTGGATAATCCTGAATGGGTGACTGAGATGAGGTTCCTGGAATTTCGTGCTGTGCAATTCAGCATAAAGCCCCCTCTTTAGCATAGAAGTCATCTTGCCCATAACATATGCAAGAACAGCAAAGAAATAATTCTTTTAACATTTTGGTTTTTAAATCTATTTTTACATAGAAATTTGCCACCTTAATCACCTCACTGCTATATACATGCACTGGACTATAAAAATAAATTAGAGTTTTTTTCACAGTGGGTATGGAAAGTTACTTCTCACTGAAAAAATAACCCTGCATAGCGCTCATCCTTTGTGCGTGCAGTTCTGTGCATGGCTAGCAAGCGGCAGAGACCCCCTCCTGCCCAGCACGCCGTGCTGCCCTGTTACCCCTCAGTACTCCTCTGGGGATCAACAGCATCAGACGCTACCCACAGAGTCAAGGACGTATAAAAACCTTGCCAGGATCGGGCCCCTAATTTTTGAAACAGTCTTGGTGCAACCTTCTGCTGTCGGTCACTCGATTAGCAAAATCCTAAATTTAACTACAGATATTGGCCAAGCGCAGCAGTTATGTAATGTTTTGTTTCCTCGGCTCAGAAGAACGCACGAGAAACTAATTCTCCCAATGTGGAAATACCATCATCATTTTACAAAGAAGGAAAGAGAGAGAGAGGTCAGGCTGTCTGCAGAACAACACTGCAAGTTAATGCACAGTCTTGATTGAAACCCCAGAATTCTTCCCAGGCTCGTGCTCTTTTCTTTATATCTCAAAACTTAATTGTACACTCACATTCAAGTTTTTGCATGCATAAATAATTGTGTGTGCAAATTTAGAATTTACTTTTCAAAACATTTTTCCCTCGGAAGCAATACAAGTGTCAAGTAAAAAAAAGGGATAAAAATAAAACTGACAGATGTGAGCAGTAATGACGTAATGGATGCTAAGCAGGATGGAATAAGAAAAGGTATCGGGCTTCCCTCCCTCAGTGGCAGGGCCAGGGTCCCCCCCGCCACGCCATAAATGGGGGACCCCCCTCGGCTGCCCACGGTGTGGTGCAGCGCTGCAGACGTCCACTTAAAACCTCAGCTGGCGTAAGGTCCACCGAGGGCAGGACCTGCCCCAAGGGGAAAGGACAGACCGAGGATGAACAGGGCAACCGCATTTCTCCTTGCCAGACAGACACTCGAGGGCACGGAGCTCCCGGCAGCGCTGCTCGCAAGCCCTGATCCTTCACGTTAATTAGAAAACAATTAAAAAGCAATTTAAACAAACTGTTTAAATAAGGGCATAAGTAAGAGCGAAGCCACTTTTTGCCCAAGATAAGTGTACTTCATGCATTTGCAGGAAGTAAACAGAAATAATCATCTTGGTACTGAAGCACAAGCCGTGCCCAGCCCCGAGGACAGGCAAAGCCGCGATGCTCCGGCTGGGGCGCGGGGCGGCTCGCGAGGACCATCAGCAGGGCTGCCAGCACCGTGCTGCTCGGAAGCGGCAGCGGCTCGGGGCGAACCGCACAGCTGCTCTGCTGGAAATAGCACTTCTTCCCTACCAAAGTAACCAGCGTCCCGATCCTGAGGTGTCTAAAGAATTTGGATAATCGTCCACAGCCACGATCGAAATGACTGAGTCCAGCTGTCTTGCAAATCTCAGCAAATGCTGAGTATTGCCGTGCCAGATAGCGGCTCAGTGTCTGCGTTCCCCGCAGGGGGATCCCACTCTTACGTGGGGAGCACAGGACATGTCCGTGCCCCATCCTCAGCAGTGCCCGGAGCAGAGGTGGGCAGGTGACTGGCAGCCGGGCTACCTGCCCCGGAGCTCGGATGGTGCCAGCAGTCAGGGGGACGTGCTGAAACACCCGGCTGCCAGCCCCTGCCCGAGGAGAAGGCTTTGGAACCCCCTCACCACGTGAGGCACGGAGCAGCTGAGGCGCACTGTGGGAAGGGCAGGGGCACAGCTGCAGGTGGGCAGCCCTGGCGTGGTGGGACAGACCTGGCGGCCCCTCTCCAGCTTCGCTGCCCTGAGCTCAGGCCCTGGGGTGGCCAGCAAGCCCCAGCACGGGGACGAGCGCTGCCCACGGCAGGGGCGCTGGCCCTCTCCTCAGGTTTGGCGACACCCGCAATCCCTAAAAATCCAACTGCAGAAAATGAAACATTCAGCAACAACATTTCTGCTCCACCTGCACTCTGGGTGGTGGTTGATAGGGCCTAGCAAGAAAAAAAAATGGTTAATTAATATTCTCGCTACCTGTTAGAAGTAGCAGAGCAGGTGCCAAATTCAATCATAGGATCAGGTTTGAATGTTAAAAAAAAGGGCAATTTTAAAGAGAAGACAGGCTACAGCCAACTTTGCATGCCCATTTTTCTATGCAATCAGGTGTAAAACTCATATTTAAGATTGTAAATTTACATATGCAGGAAGTCTGGTTTGGGGAAAAAGATTAGATATACTTACCCTGGATGGACTAGGATGTCCTGTATTCCCCCAGGACCCTGAGCTAGTTCTGTCTTCTACATCTAGGGACAAAAAAGTTCTTTAGGCTTTATTGCAATAATTCTTTCCTTTTGTATAGGCACTTTTAAATTAATGTTTCAAATTAATCTCCTGTTGCCTTTAATTAAGAATCAGGCACAGGGCTACTACGATGGTAGTGGCTTCTGACCCACTGCTTAAATTAACTCATTTAAATTCACAGCAGAAATGAACCGGACCCTCAGGAACCTGAGGTTTGAACATAAAAATTACTTCAGTGGCTCAGTGTTTCTCAACACTTTAAAAAGTGACTGCACTGTACCAGTTAAAATCCTATCAAAATCTCCAGCACAAAAACAGGTATTGTCAAACAGTAAAAAGAAAACATAAAACAGACAAAACCTAGAAGTTAAAGTAAGGCACGTTTGGGGTAAACGTACCTCTCGCCACCTCACCTAGGCTTCTACTGCAGAAAAGCATTTACGCAAGTATTTGTATCTCAAGAAGAGAAAAGCACATTCCTAAAGCCAAGCACAGAGGGGGTATTTCTGTCTTTTCCTCTATCGTTTGGCAGAAAATTCACTGCAACCATTGGGTGGGAGACACTCCAGTAGTTTCAGACAGCCCATTTCAGGGTGTTTTAAATCATTTTCCCCCTCCATTTGAGAGGGTATCTCTAGGAATAACACATCCCATCGCACGTGTGCTAGGACGTGGTGAACCCCGTGCCATTTAGGGTACAGACCAAAGAACCAGGACTCCTACAAGTTCCTCTTAACTTTGCGACAAAACACAGGAATGTCTCAGCCTGCCATTTTCTTGTGTGCATTTTATCTGTGCACCGAAGGGACAGCTTGGTAGTCGCCCCAGGAAGGAGAGGTGAGCTTTGCTAGTCAGCCACTGCAGCGTGCTTCCAGATCACTGGATACAAGAGGCTAGCTAGACCGCAACACTACATCTTCCTTGACAAAAATCAGGTTGTAGACACGTTTTGCATATGAACGCTCTCCATGTTTCACAATTCCCAGTATTTCTTCTCTGATGCAACTATTTTTATTCCACTTTCCCCAAGTCTTTCCCAGTATTGTCCATTAACCCAGTTTATTGTTGTTAAAACTTCCTTGTAACACTGAATGTTCTTTCAAATGCGGAGCCTAAAAAAAAAACCAACCCAAAAAAGACTCACACAGTAACTTCTTCCAAAGACACCCCAATGGCAGGGGGCTGTCCCTCTCGGGTACCCTAAGCAGTGACGTGCACCTCCGGGCTGGCCACGCTACTTCCGAGGTTGCGCCAAGCCCAGGAACTCAACTCCGCTGACACTGAAAGCAGAAGACCCTCTGCAGTGCACTCAAGTATGCTGGGATACGCTTGCACAACCGCTGCCATCACGAAACCTTTACTAAAACGAGTTGGGAGTCTCCTGAGACTTTCCACTTGGCTAAAAACTTAATGGCTAAACATAACACCGGTTCAGCGAGGCACTTGCGCACAGGTTTAATGGAAGCCTGTGAATAATTCCACCGAAATCATAGTTCACTCCCCTGTTAATTCAAGTAAATGAGATCACTCGTGCTTAACATTAAGCACATCCTTTAGTACATCAATGGACTGGACCATACTGCTTAAATCCATTACTTTTTTACTTACAGTATGTTAAATATCAGGAAATGTGATTGACATTGATCTATAACAGTATTATTGCACATTTCAGTGCTATTTTCCAACTTACTCCTGTGTGCCCACTAGCATCCTAATGAAATAATAATATTGCTTGCCTTTTGCCATGCACAAACAGTAGCTTTAATCTAATTGGAAAAAAAATACGTATTTGGTCTTGCTGGCTAGAGAAACTTTCTCAGAGTGCTGCCAAAGACTAGGCACATGAGCAGCTCCATTTCCACCTGTGCATTGGTTCATCCAGACTTCTAGGATCGGTGGGGACTTCAGTTGTCTGAGAAACAGATATGGTCATTACCACTTTAAAATACAGGTGCTGTGACCAAAGCTGGTTGATTTCCAAGATTATAAAAAAAAAACCAAAAAAAACCCAAAAAACCCCATACCACACATTTGTATAGTTTAATACTTTCCCCCCAATTACAATTCCTATTATCTCAATAACAGATGAATGTGTTAATAGCACAAGACACTCTTAGGTAAATATTTAATTAAGCTCCAGAAAAAGAAAGAAAATGCGTATCATTTACCTGACGGATCAGATCAACCATTCTATTAGGTTAATTAGGCATATTTTTAAAAATCATTTGTGTTATGTAACAGGCAATTAACTCTGTAGAGCCCCGATCCATTGCCTGCTAAAAATCAGTGGATATTATCCCATTGACTTTGATGGGCATCATCCCACCCTCGAGCATAGCTTCCAAAATCCATCAGCAAGCAGAACAGCTCAGTCCTCGGGAACAGCACCTGGGGGACTGGGCAACAGCTCTGAGCCCACCTCCAGACAGGTGGTAAACCCAGCACCCGCAGGCTCGGCTTCAGCCCCGTCCTGCTCTCAGCCCTCTTGTGCAGACCCACGAGCCCACTCGTGCGCGTGTAAAACAGAGGGTAAAGGACAGAGCAACACCAGCAAAGGGCTCTGCATGGTGCTGCACAGGGCGTCGCCTGGGGAGCTCTGCTTTCATTAACAAGGAGGCGTTATTCACATAGCTCCGTTAGAAACTTCATTTATTAACATACTTACTTTCTGTAAAAGTCAGCTAATCTAAAATAATACATGTTGTCAAGGCCCCTTACACTGGCTCACGGCCAGTGCTAGGAGCAAGATTTACATGCCAATAAAGGTTCTCAGACTGCTATACTGTACATTTTTATTTATGTTTTAAGAATATAGATGCTGTGGTCTTGGGCACGCTAATGCGTCACCTAAAATAACACATTTCAGGGCTGTGTTTTGAGCAGTAATCCTTCTCTTGCACTCAGTACCCGGGAGGGACAGCAGAGAGGGAAGGGGGCATCCCCACATCAGCCCAGGCAAGGGGTGCACTCAGTTGCTGAGCTCTTGCCTTTGGGAGTCCACCACCCAGCTCCAGCTGAGAGTCCACCATCGCGCCTTCAACACATGCTGGGCTGCTACACGCAATTTAACCCACTCGTGGTGCTTCTTTCTGAGTCATCATCTTCAAAAACCTTTTTTTCAGGCACAGGATAGGGGTGCCACGCTCCCGAAAATGCCCAGTACTTTCCAGCAGCACATGGAAATACTGGCTTCATGACCAACTGCTGGACAGTCCCAATGATGTGAAAGGAACCATCTACATGCTTACAGTTAAACGTATGTTTTTGTGGTGAGCTGAATTCCCTCCCAGCTGTCCTTTCTGGCACTCTTTGCTGCGTTATCCCTACCTCTCCCTCGAGCCAAGGGTGCCAATGACCAGAGGGCACTATCAGATGCTTAATATAACACGGGAACAACACATACCCCGGGGCTGGGGTATTCCTCATCTCTGCAAACATCCCAGACCGAGTCCCTGGGCACACCCAATACTAACCCAGCGAGAAAGTCCTGCCTAGGCAGGGGGAAGCACCACCAAGTGGGAAGGACACTCCTGGGCAGGCAGAAGGACAGCTTTTAGGGATGTATCAGGGGAAGACAGACATTAAAGGTATGCAGACATCATTCCACGTACCCAAGCATACTATATCGGGTAGAGATTAGGAGACTAACCTCACAGAATAATTCTGTAAGATTTGCCTAGACTCCAAAATTTTTAGCCATCTCAAATTTGGCTGAACATTCCTCACTCTTTACCTTGCTTTAAATCTGAGCCCATATAATGCTCAAGTTCTTCCACCAAAGTTAAAAGTTCTGGACTCTGATGAGAAAATGACAAGCAAGGGCTCTTGTGCCTTATCTTCAGGGGTCGCGTCTTAGCTTTCGACCAATTTTCTTTGTATTTAGACTTAAATGTGCAAACTACACTATATTACTCTGCAAAACATCAATGAGAAGGCTTAATTAAGTAACACTGACAGATAAATCCATTTCTTTCGCAGTAATCAAATCAAAGCAGGTTGACATAACACAGGAACTTAATACAGTTATTCCCTTGTAATTGGAAAAAGGCCCTTTACTTCTCATTAAAGCAATCTTCTGGGTATTGGCATAATAAGAAGGCTCAGGGCTTTAATACTGCCCTATAAAAGCCCCAAGATACAGACCCCTTAAGCAAACATGCCAGATTATCTAATTCCTTGATCATAGTGGAACATGTAGTTATTGTTTTAAACTACTAATTCTTTATCTCAGCTACAGACAAAAAGAAGGAAGTCAGTCTAAAACACGTATCATGAAGCTCTATAAAAATGCAAGCTCTAGCTGGGGAAAAAGATGCATTTTCAAAAATACCCTAGATCTTCAGCTGGGAAATTGAGAGCTTAGCAAGATGAAAATTGTTCTTGGACATAAACAGTTATAAAGACCAATAAAATACAGTTTTATTGCATTTGTGAATTTGCTGGAAAATATTTTTTCAATGGAAGCAGAGCTGGCCAAAGCCTTCCGCTGTTGCTGTGTTGGTACCATGGCGGTCTCCCACTGCCCCCACTATCACCATGCAGAAGGCAGCAACTGCCTGCAAACCCTCAAAGAGGCTCAACAACTTCTTCAGCCTGTGAGCAGATTCGGAGTGTCACCGGAGCGGGTTCAGCACCCGCATGATGGCTTATGCCGTGCATGGAGCTCTCAGCCGTTCCGTGTGCCTGTGGCCATGAAGGGGTCATGTGGTGGGGTACAACACCAGAGTGCTCGATGAACAGATGGGCGTCTGCACCTTGCATGCATGCTCCTTGTCTCTTTTCATCTAGCTTACAAGTATTCTCTTAGTGTGATCCAGTGAGCTATCAACAGCCAAAAGCCAGCTAACTTCTGTCCGCCTCGAACCAGCCCTCAAATCAACAGCACTTCTCCCTCGGCAGAAAAGAAAAAAAAACTCACTAATTACTACCTAGTTAATCTACCCTAGTTTACTAACAATTTAGTATGACAGATATTGTAAGAAGGTTTGTAAGCTCCTAAACCTAATTCCAGAAATTTATTATGTACCCTGTAAGTACTGCCACTTAGGTAATTAGGACAGTGAAACCCTAATGACACCAAAGTCAATGCAAAATTCTCCAGTGACTTATTCTCAGAGCTTGGATTTATCCCAGAGTGCATAAACTTGAACACATATGTAATTTTCTCCAGAATCTGGCTCCTGTAAATTAACCTCACTTAATCACAGGCATTAGGCAATGTGACATTACAAAGAGCAAATCATCACAGACAGATTTGGTCAGTTTTTCAGAACGCGATTCATACACGATTAATACAGTGTGATTTAAAAACTAAAGCTTCACTCAGCATCTCAGAAGTTCTATCTAAAAGAAGTAAAACCGGCATTTAAACGGAGTCAAACCACTCTGAGCATTTTAAGCAAAGAACCTGGAAAAAGCATATTCAACCGAATCTAGAAGAGATGTTCAGTGCTGTAGACTGATTGGCTGGATTCAAATCATGTTACCTCTATTAATGCTCTGGGGAAAAAAGAATTGCAATCCACATTGATTACACCTCTGTGTTGGAAGGTACTGCAACTTCAGAGAGGCCACTAATGCTTAAGGATGCAGGGAGAAATCCAGACCACTGATTTTGGGGCCAAAAGCTGCACTTATGCAGAGGAACAAGTTCCAGAAAGCCTCCAGTTGAGCAGCCACCTAACCCTGAAAGTACTTTTCAGCAGCCTTCAGAGTTCTGCTTCTTGCACCAAGGTTCCCTTGACATCTAAAAGAAGGAGGGATGCCTTGGGAGCCACCGAGCCAGGCACGAGGCTCCAAGACCCTCCATCAGCAAGGCTGAGATATGCTCGCACTCTGCCCATCCTTCCTGGTGCTCCCTATCTGCTAAGTAGGCTCCAAATGTGCCCGGCAAATACAGACAGGACTGAATTCAGCAAAAGCACAGCAGATAACATCATGGTCCACCACAAGTGTTGAGGTCTGAGCACTCCAGCATGCAGGCGATGGCTATTACACCTCCACCACCACCCGCGCTTTACAGAAGCATCAGCCTGATCATTAGGTGTCTTTAAACAGCCTCCATGCTCAGGATCTCAACTGAATAAAGTTGCTTAATACGCACCTCCCAGCTCCAGAAAAGGAAAAAGTTCAGAATTAGGTGACCTAAAGGGCAACTTATTGCCTAATGTATGTAATTTCAAATTGTTTTCACGGTAGGCCACCGGCTCTGATACGCTGTGTGACACTCTCAGGCCAACACCTACTTTATTTCAAGGGGCTGTGATGCATAAAATGGAGGCACCATGCAAGGCTACTTGACCTTGGTCATAATGCCCAGTCCCTTGAACTTTCTTTGGTAAAAGTCTCATTGAATCCCTTGAGGTGCTCCCAAACAGAGACTTTAGAATTAGAAAATTAGTATTTTTTTCTGGAAAAACACCCAAACCCAGAAAAAAAACAAAACAAACTCCTCTTTGCAGGAATAATCCAAACAAATACTTGGGAAATCATCCAAGACTGTAGCAATAACACAGGACAATAAAGTAGATGACTCTGGAATATAATTTTGTTTGAAACTCCCACCACCTCCAATAACAAATTTGGGCACACACATAAAATCTTAAAATCACAGGCTAGGAAATTATATTCTCATGCTTTACTCTGGTAACCAGCAACACAGATATCACAGGCGTTTTGCTCGGGGGGGGGGGGGGGGGGGGGGGGGGGGGGGCTGAGAAAAAGAAGAAAGACGACTCAGAGTAGCAAAAGTAACTAAGAACTTAAGAACTGTTTAAAAAAAAAAAGAGGTACCATCTGAAAAATGATACATATGAAAAACCCATGTAAAAAGAAGTATGCACCTGGTGTTAGACACAGTAACAGCAGTCTAGCAACTAGGTGAGATAATAGAAGAAAGAAGAGCACAGTGGTGGATCTTATTAATTTTGTAGCAAATTTGATTAGGAATGTTGATTTATCCGCCATTCATACATACATGGTGCTTAACCACGCGTCATACGGGAGCAAGCTTCCCGCTGGAGCGATGGGAGCGGAGGTTGGGATTTGCACCAGGAGAGCGTTTCTGGTTCCCACCATCGGTCTGAGCAGTATTTTGAGCAATTTTGTGGGAAAATAGGCATTCAGCTAACATCGTACTCAATCTGGTATTATTCGAGCAGGGGACTGAGGATGTTTATTAAAGCACACAGATCACTACCCCAACCTTTCCACATAAAACCCGAGCACACTCACTAGCTCTCGCCATACGATATGATGCTTTCTAGAGTGTGAAGGTGTTTCATGGTGCACTCCAAGAACGTAAGCTTCACTCCACCCTTCCAGCACCATCATCCCAGCACATGTACAAACACACAAATGAAGTAACCTGACCACTATGCTCATGAGAGTAAGTAGGAGAAGCATACAACTGTAAATACATATGATTTTTTTTTTAGATGTTCAAATAGTAAAGTGAGTAGAAAGGGCAAATTCAGTTTTCATTGGCTAAACCTCCTTGCTATGAAAAGACAGGGGTAAAATTCTACTTCTGTGAGAGTTTTCCATTTGATTTCAATTAAAGACTAAAACGTCGTCTCTAGTATTTGCGTTCCCTTAACTCAGAATAAACAATACTTCACATTTAAAACAGCAACATTCAGAAAAGCAGCACAATCAAAATCATGACATTTAACGAATGCAGTAACACAAGTGCTGAGCGAGCAGCCCGTACTCAGAAGCGTGCCTGTGAAAAATCTGGCCTTTATCTACCAGCTTCAGAGCAAGAAATACAGAATTATGTTTCTTTAACTTTACTTTAACTCAGTTCTAGGCCATATTCTTTTAAAGGATCTGAATAAACTACATATCAAGCCAAAGATAATTCTTGAAGAATGGTCATTTCATGTGCATAAGTGCAAAATAATATTTATTGATATAATTATTTGGTCTTTGTGGCTCTGAAATAGAACTGCACTACTATAATTCCGAAATACTATTGGAAAATATTTTAACATACAAGAGCATTAAAACGCTTAAATTGATGACTTTGTTTCGTGAGTAACTAGAACATATATTTCAGAGAAGCCAAGTGTTGTGTTCCTGAATTTACCTATACAGCAAATGGGATCAGTTGTGGAAGACCAGAGTGAAAGGCAAATCTTCCAAATGCTCATTGGTGAACTCCGAGTCAAATTATTTAAGATGACCTTCCAAAGAAGAAAGGTAATATACTGTAGTCAAAACAAATACATTTGCTTAACCTCCCCGAAAATGCCGTCATGTGTTTGCACTGGGAAAAGATGCCAAGGAAAATGGTGGTTCCTTCCCAGCACTTGACTCCTGCACACGAAGAGTGGGCGTCTTCTGGACACCGTGCTCCTGTCAGGCAAGCCTTTCTGCTTCAGTGCAAGGGTAGCTGGTGACACTCACCGGCCTGCCATCCATCACAGGCCAGTGCAGGTGCCCTGGCAGTCCTTCCCAGCCTTGACCCCTGTAAGTCTCCCAAGCCTTCACACCCTGCACACACATCTCACCCATCCACGCCTGGTTGCACAGAGGGCTGCGATTCAGAGATGGATACAGAAAGTCTAGCTTCTCCAGAAGTAAACAGCTGAAGGGCAGATAAAGAGGTAACTGGAGGAAACCTAACAAGGTCCAAGCCTTCGTCCACCAGAGGACTGGCCAAGCAAGGGCTCCTGGTTCAGACCGTCATTTCATTTGTACCATCATAAAATCAGGGTACCGTGTTGTTACACACTGTGCTCTCCCCAGCAGACAATCAGAGGGCACAGAAGACACCAGAAGGACTGCAAAGGAAAATCCAGCTGTGAAGCTGCTACAGAAACATGGCACAGGAACATGGAGAAGAGTAACCAAGCCAGCTAAGAGGAGCAGGAGTGACAACTGAGGAGGACAGGAGGAGGTAGCCCATGCTTACTGAGGAAAGGGTGCTCAGAGCTATGAAAACCCCTCCCTGGACTGGCTTTTATGGTACCAGTTTGGGTGACGGAGGAGAACAAAAGGACGCACCCCACCCTTGTCAGCAGCAGATGACAAGAGTGGTTTGTGTTAGAGGAAAAGCTAGACCCTGTTTTCTACTTCATTAGCTCAAAAAAGCTGATGGCAGTTCTGCTCCTGGCACACTGGGTGCTCCTTCACAGACTGGGACAGACTGGGTTAGTGGGGTGGGTCTGGGATATGGGCTGATCCCTGAGGGGTCCTCAACACCGAGGTCTTTGAAGAAAGTTGTGTGGAGAAAGAGATAACAGAAAGGGTGTGGATTACAAAACATCAGCTGCTTTTTTTAATAATTTTAACACAGAGAATCAAAGATAGTCTTATACGCTAAAAATATAATATATACAAAAATACAAAAAATACGCCAAAACACTAAATGTGTGTGGCAAGCAGTGGTCTGTTTGCAAAACAGGCATTTCACTTCCACAGTAATTCAGCCAGTATATCTTTACCTGCATCAGTAAATTCTTTTATGCCAACCCCAAGTACTTCCCCAGAAGAGACTGCCAACTGTGTTGATTTGCTGACATGATCTAAAATACACAGAACAGTAAATGGAGAAAGACAAACATCTTCAGATTTGAATTTTATCTTCAAGGAAAAAAAAATAGTATATTAAATAGTATATTAACCAATGAAAGTAATTTTATATAGGATTTAATAGTCAAAATATCCTCAAATGAGAAGGAAAAGGACCAAGATCTCTACATGAAAGAGACTTTTTGTACACACGCCATACTAACACACAATTAGCATTTCTCACTGTATGAATTACAGTTGTGTCAAAAATGAAAAGGGTGGGAAAAATCCTAGACTCTCATTATAATTATCATACTTAGACAGGTACAATAAACATACTTCGGCATTGCTATTTCCTCTTTGAGCTCTGAAGCACCTTACAAACAGTACGTCAGATACTGCTAATACAAATTAAGTGAAACACACCCATTTTGTGGATTGAGACCTTTTCTGCTGTTTTGTTTTTCAAAAGAATTTTTTTCCCCCCCTCAAAGTATTATTTTATTTAGTTCTTAAAAAACAAGTGAGCTCAACAAAAAATGACAAAATACAGAAGGAGGCCTAAAGAGCAGTAGATCAAGGGAAGAATAAGTTAGTAACCCGGACATTTGGTAAGCTAAAGGATTGGCAAATTTAAAATGCACATCCATTGATGCAATCTTTTTTGAAGATTTTGATCTAAATATAATCAGGACATGATAAAAAAATAGACAGGGAGGTGATCTGGAAGAAGGGCAGTACGAAGCTTGAAGGTGACAGAAGTAGTCAAGGACTGACTTCATCGAGAGAAAGGAGCCAGGAGATGGAGTCACAAACAAAAGCACAGACTGCGACGGGCCACGGAAACCGGTGAGGAAAACTTAAATATGACATGGGAAACAGGAGGAAGACAACAAAGGGATTTATGAGGAATCAAACGTGGTTTTAGTATCAGACAATAGAGGGGATGTTGACAGACTGCAGGCACAGGATGGGGAGAAGTTGCACCAAGTTCAGGCAACAGTTCGGGCTTGAACAAGGAAAGAGGAATAGACAAACTGTGAATCCATGCACCTCCAGCATGAGGGGAGCTGCATATAATTATCCTTTCCGTGACAGCAATGTAAAGAAAGCACAGATTCAAAACGGGAAATTTCTACTACTTATTTGATAAACAATTTACTATTGGTTTGCTCAAGGGATTAGATACAAAGCTTTAGGTTTTGGGTTTTTTTTTTTTTTCCCAAAGAAGCAGGACCAGCTGCCAGATATATACAATACACTTCAATCACTTCTGTTAAAGCCACAAATAATTGGAAAATTCATTTGAATCAGATGGTCATTTTATTTTCTGCCTGAATTTCCAAAGTCTATACAAATATCCACAGAGAGTCTGAGGCACCACTTGACAGCATTTGCTATAAAACGTCAACAGCGTAAACAAATCTAAACTCTTCTCAATCTTAATACTCATAACAAAGAATTGCATTGTCCTGCTGTCGGATGAGGTCATAAAACCTCACATTGTATTTAGTAGAGTTACATAAGCTATTTTCTATCACGCTTATGACAGACTTTGTGCTTGTAAGGACAGATGACTCACATATCCATTCCATTTGCGTAACTCTAGCATTTAACCAGTTTTTAGCAGATCTGCTAGAACTGTAAGAAAAAGTTTAAGGTTCTAGTTATATTGCCCTTTCCGGCTTATCAGGTTACTGAAGGTTTGATTTTGTTCCGGTTTTGGATAGTTTGGGGATAGGAAGTGCTGTGGGAGAAGAGTTTCCTGAGCAAAATGAGTCTTTTTTTATTTTTTTTTAACCTGAGAGGAGATAAGAGTTTAGTAGGAAAGCATCTGTTTCTCAGAACTCTTTCAGTTATAAAATGAATGTGGGTTATAAACTGTGGTTATCTAATTAATTTACTGTATATTCATATACAGTCTCTATTAATGTTGAAGTACTTGATTTTTACTTGAACCCAATAACGTAGAGCACTCCAAAGTTATGATAATTAATCACACTGCTCTAAGAAAAGTGCATACTTTCTACACCATAACCTAAAAATAAGTAAGGACAGATTTACTTAAACTCTCCTTGCATAACAGATTATGAAGGTCTCGGTACGAAGCAAATGGACATTTCAGTTCCAAACTAGTAATTCCAAAAAGCGATGGTAGAAGCTTTGATTAAAGCCTACCTAAAGCCAGGCCACTTACGATAAGATGGCTAATTAGGAGACAATTGGGGACTTCCAGGAGGGCTCATTATAGACCCTCATTCTTCTCCACCGCTAACTTCTACACCACTTGTTTCCTCCTTTCTATCTGCCCACTTCTCCTGTGGCAGCACCCCGATACCCCTTTGCGCCACGCAATCCCTCCAGCACTCTCCCGGTTACAGCCCCGCGCAGCCACAGCTCCTCCGGACCCCACGGCACACCACGCGCATCTCAAAGGACCGCAAGCAAAAAGGACAGAGGGGTTGTATCCATACCCTTAAGTATCATTGTCACATAGACTGTCCGTTGTCTTCTCTTGCAAACAAGAATTAAACTATGCCTCACCCACCCGCCCTGCCCAATCTGCCCACCAAGCATCTCTGAAGACCTCTGCTTCCCAAGGCTGCTGTGGAACACTCGGATGCTCATCTCAGCTACGTAGCACTGAGAAGGGCTAGTGACACCGAGAGTCAAAGGTTACCTTCTTATTTTAACATTCGCTTTGTTCCCTTTCTGGGAGAAATCTGCATTGAGCTTCTAAATAAATAAATTCTCAAATTTTTTTTTTTGCACGTGTTTGTGTAGTCTAAGAAAATATGAGCTTTATAAGGAAAATCTGAATGCAGCTAGAACATTCTGATTTTATGAGATATACAACCACGTGATAAGACATACTACAAACATAACACGTTTACATGTGGAAGAGAAAATCACTGCAGAAATCCAACTTAGGCACCCAACACCAAATGAATAATGTCATATTTAATCACCTTCAATGATTTTTTTTTTTGACACCAAGTCTCTACAAGTGCCACTAGTCAGATATACAGATGAAATTTTTTAGAAAGTTATGTATACTTATACAACAACACTCCAGAAGCGTGTTGTATGAATGAGAAACGTTACGCTTCAGATGCGGCATCATTTAGAGAAAATACTGTCATACAGGTAAAGGTACTCAAATACTCCAGGTAACAGAGCAGAACACGTCCCAGCTTCAAAGCCACCCCTCTCCTGCTCCCGGAAAGTCATGCCTAACGCTATCGTTAGGTGAAGCATTGGTCACTGAAGTGTTTTCCAGAAGGAAAGGCACCCGCAGCAGCCCCGGCCCCAGCCAGGCGAGGCAGAGCAGCGCCCGCAGCAGGTGGGTCTGGGCTTTACTTCAGTTGAGCGGCCACTTTTTCTGCCAGCGCATCAGTAATACCACGATATGTAGTTTACTGGGCCATGAAGTATTAGGAAACCCTGTGCTTTAGTAATTAAAGCTAGATAATTCATTCCTAAGGTTTGTATCCTTAGCATTAACTCCCTGCACAAGGACCCCAAATCCTTTTGGCAACGCAGAGACATGCACAGAGAACACGCGAGCAGAGAGCGCAACGACTGCACAGCACACTCTGCACCGTGTCTGGACACGGCATGTGGGCGAAACCAGAGCAGTTACTCAGTCTTTCCTCTACACTCCAGCAGAGGATTTTTTTCCTGCAGCTTACTGCGAAGTACGTGGTCCAGTATTGTTGTCAGTGACGCAGTGTTTAAAATGCTGGATTTAATGTAACTCTTAATTAACAAAAACAATATACGAGGAGTTTGATTTAAAAGGAGCGCCTCTCTCACAAATTGCTAAAATAAGCTGAATAATGGTATGGAATAGCATTTAATAATTTGCTACCCAGTTACACTGCATTAGTAATCTCATTAACAGTTGGCAGCAATGCTACAATATATCACGACAATCTGGGGAGGGCACCAGGGCTCCCACAAGGCAAGGGAAAAGAACAACCAGGTTAATGCTCTGCTCATATACATCAAGGAGATTTCTGGAATAAGTCAGTCCAAGAATTTATAGCATCATGTAGACAACGGCACATTTAGCACACGGTAGGTACTCTCACAAAAAACTACCTGTCCCGATTTGAAAAGAAAAAAATGCCTGAAAAATACGTTCTTAAACTTGATGTAGGCAATTTAACCACACAATTTTATGTTTAAATATAAGTATAGAAGAGACCCACTGCCTCCAGCAGAAACCGGGGGAAGAAGCGGGAAGATGGCCATTTTCAAAATTAGGTAATATGTTTAGGTGCTGAAATACCTCATTAAAAACTTAATCCAGGCACCCTCAGTTTAATCCAGGAACTTCTATAAAAACCAGGGTCCTGGCATCTAAATAGGACTGGATGAAATCTGACACAGAAGAGCTCGGTCTGGGACAACTTTATGGAAAGTGTAACTGAACTGGAGACCTAATTCTGCAAACCAACTGCGCAGAAAGATTGATGGTGAAGGCACTACAAGAACAGGGCTTTTTCCTATATGTTTTTGAGTGATGAATAACAATAAGAAAAAGGTTAGTATTTGTTTTCACTCGTGTGCAGTTTTGCTGTGACTTAAACTGTCCCTAACTACTAACTGTTAAAGTTGACTAGTGGCTTTGAGGTTGTAAAAGCAAATAAATGAAACTCGCAATTATTGGAAGCAAATCCAGTGGGCTTAATTTCTCTCTTCTCTGCCTGCAAAATCTCAAAGCAGAATTTAGCTCTAAATACTGTCAAAACCTGGGGGAAAGGGGTTAATTTTTCGCCCCTCTGTGCTGGCTGCGAAGCCGCAGGAGCATTGCCATTTTGAAGTGCCACGCTCAGCGTTGCAAGGCTGGAGGGTCTCGGGCCATGCCTGGCCGCTGCCAGCTGCAGGGCCGTGGGGCTGGGGGGCAGGAGCTGTCACCACACCATCCCCACGTCGTCTTCCCCGCGGGTCCGTTAGCAGCTGGCACAAGGCAGAGCTGCAGCAGGGCTGGGCAAGTCCTCAGCGCACGGTGGTGGCACCGAACCCACCAGCCAGAGCCCATGAACTTCCCCTCTGCTTTGCTTCGCTCATCTTCTAACCCATTTCTGCAGCTTCCCCCTCCGTTATGAATCACCACTCCTTCAGCAGGAGCATTGCCGTGTGACTCATGGGGTGAAGGCTGGCTTCTTGCTTCATTAAAAAGAAGGAAAAAAATAAATAAATTCAAGCATTAAAAAAATGCAAACTTCTTTTTCGCTTACGGGTGGGGAATAAATTCAGCGATCAGCTCGTTCCCTTTGAATGGACAGCTCAGAATCAGGAGTGCATCTGTTAGAGCTGTTTCTGTATACACTTCAACATGATGCTGTTATCTAAACCACATTTTTTACAGACCACACCAGCAGCTGGGTTTTGTACCTCTCTGGCCAGTACATGACTGGTTAATTCCCAATATTTATGTTTCTTGGAAACAGAAAGATTAGCGAGGAATGTGTAACTGGAAAAAGTTGAGGTAAAAAAAAAAGAAAGAAAAAACAACCAAAAAACAACCCCCACTAGTCCAGCTCATCCTCCAACTGGCTGTTGCAAAAGTCACAAATTACACCAACTGCAGTGAATAAAAGATACCGTCCTGATTGCAAACCATACAAATCTGATGAAAGGGAAATCAAACGTAAACAGAAGAAAAATATCTAATGAAACTAAAGGACGTTTTCTGCTAAACTTGTAGTCTTTGGAGAACAGCGCTTTAATTTAAGCCTATTTCAGAATGACTTCATCTATATGAAAATTACATTAAAACTACCCTAGATGTATTTGCATTTAAAGTGTACTATGACAGCCCTTAGCAAACACTTTCTATTTACTGGACACTTGCTATCGTAAGACAATCCATATGTTTCTGGGCAAAGAATACCAACCGACGAGGGAAAAAAAATCAGAAATCAATTCTACAGAAATTTTAAGTGATCTATTACACTGTAGTGCAGAAGGATTTTCAAAGCAAAGTGAGTTTATTGTATTTTCAAGGACATGCTGTGACTTCACCCGGCTTAATCCACCCAGTTTAAGGCAGCCTTCGGTGATAAAGATAAACCACTGGTAAAAGGTTTGTGATGGCAAGCTACTGGCACTTGTGCCACGTTTGGCCCTGGTACAGATTTGGGCTTGTAGCAACCACCGCCATCCCCAAAGCCTTTTAAAATTCATTTGACATCCGTTCGTTAAAGCTTAAATTTGAATAGGATTAATTCGATGGCCAAGAAGGGGCTCTAGACAGGTAGTTATCTCAACAAACTGCCTAAGCATGGGTATATTTTCTTTCCACTCTTTCACTCTCGGACTTGAATTTACAAGGAGAGAGAGAAAGGGATTGAGAGACCTCAGCCCCAGGTGTGTCCTCTCTCCAACGGCCATCAGCATGCAAGATTTCACATTTAATTTTCAATGTTGCAATTCTCCACAACTCTCACAGCTGGGAAACACGAACCCCAAAAGCCTAGAATCTGCATGCCCCAATTATTTCACTGTCCTGGCTAAAAGAGATCCTCACTGCAGCAGGTGCAGATACACCTTGTACAAAAAAAAAAGAACGGCTCGTTCTTATACTTAAAGAGGCATTTCCAAGTTTTCCCGCGGAGCAGCCCCAGATGCTGCCCTGCCCTGCTCTCCTGGGGACCCGGCCAGCTGCTGGAGTCCCCAGAGGGACACGGTCACTCCCCCTCCGGGGATACATCCCAACCCCTCGAGGTCCCGGTGCTCCAGCCCGCTTTCTGTTCTTCCCTGAGCTGCCTGTTCGCACACGCGGCGCACTGTGCTGTGTCTTTCAACACGAGTAAAACAGGGAAGAAGCAATGAACGCACACGGGAGCCCCGCGATGAGCTTTCCCATGCACGTAAGGAAGCTCGGGTTCCTGAAGAGCCAGCCCTGTTAAAAGCCACCAAATAAAGCATTTACATTTAACTATCGCATAAGTGTTCTGAGCATGCCAAAATACAATGCGTTCATGCTCAACGCTTTTCTGAGATTTGGCATTATTTGTAATGTTACAATACTACTAAAAACATAAATCTCTGTTTTTCTCCCCAGAATGCATATTTCCAAAGTTTCCAGGAAAGCTTTTTAGGCTTCCCTTGATCTTTGAGGAAATGACTCCTACCCTTCCTCATGCACCTGTTCTGAAGCTGCTCACACACCCCTTATGAAAAGCCATAGAGATCCAGTAATAGATATTAATAAAATGGTTTCAAGCACCTGACTTGAAAGAGATTGAACAAAAGCATTCCATCATTGGTCAAGAATCATCTTTTCTGTCTTTTATCATTACACGCTGATGCAGTGGGCTAGATTTTGCTTGGGCTGAAAACCCCTCCTTTCTCAAATACATGCGAGTTCAACCAAAAGTTGATGCAGGAATTACGTCACATCACACATTACTGAACCCAAATAGCTTAACTCATGATTGGTTAAAAATGAAGCTTACTTTCTTTGCTTTCTCTGTTTTCTTTAGTTTTTATGGTGCACTAAGCTCAGCTCTTTTTTTTTTTTTTTTTTTGCTTTTCACTGCAAGCAAATGTTAGAGATTTCCTTTTGGTTAAGAAGAAAAAAAAAAACAAATGCCAAGATGATTGCATTGTTTTTCCCCTGGCCAAATTGAACGCCAAATATTGAGTCTCATGGTGCAATGTCAAATTGGCAACACTGCACAGGAGGATCATAATGCTCTCTGTTGACTTAAAAAACCCTGTTGTTCCCTTTCCACTGTTTATACCTTCTCAGGTCCAGATCACGCTAATAATTAGGCACTTCATGAAGAAGAAATTCCAGGTAACTGCCCTGTGGCTATAAGGCATCACAGAACATGTCCAGTGAGAATTACGTATTTTGTCCCAAATCTTAATATACACTATATGCAGAAAGAACTAAATATGAGAACATCCACAAATAAAAAAATATCTGTTTAAAGGCTTTAAAAAAAAAAAAAAACCACTCCCTTGATGCGAGAGCTGCATTTTAAACATTTCCTGCAACATCACATCAGTTAAGTTTTAAACCAACATTTACTGGTTCAACTCACCAGCATGTCTCCCAGTTAAACCAAAACACTTTACCAATGGAAAAGAAAATGCATGTGCGATCATATGCCTCTTCAAAAGAAGGGATAAATAATATAGGTATATGTATTTATCAGGTGAGTACATTTCGAGAGAAAAAAAAAAGAAGAGAAGGAGCAAAGGACTACATTTCATGGCTTTTTCACTATTTAATATTTACACAAGGAAAAGTCTATTTGTCTTCAACGATGCCACAAATTACTGACAATGCATTTAGATTTGGGCATTATGTAGCAAAAATAAATGCCTTTTTCTTATTCCAAGCTGTGTAAAAATCAATCAAACATTACACCCTTGGAGTTTGTTCAGGGACTTTAAAATAGGCAAGCAGAAGAGGAACAGCAACTTTTAAACATCGTATCGCTGCTGTACCATCACTGTAACTGAAACTTCCCTGCCGCCACGCAGTAAGCCTTTCTCCACAAAATGAATACAATGCACTTGCAACATCCAGACAAGGGAACAGCACAGTCAGGTTACGATGACAACTGAATCGGATGTGTAACGCTTTAAGTGTCTACTAACTAATTCTGCATTGTAATAGAAAAGCTTAAAAAAAAAAGCATAACATCCACATGAATGCCAAAATTAATTCATTATGATCAGTACTACCACAGCGAACACCAAATTAATTCATCACTGCAGAATACACAAAGCACTACCCACTCATTATACTTACTGACGAAAAATAAAAGGATGCCTATCCTCAGCAGATACAACGTAGGTGGTCACAGGTACGGCTGACCACAGGTACAGCGACTTGCTCACTCGCAAGGAATCCATCCCTTATGCACAGCGTCCATCCATCTGCACCTGGCACACGGTGCCGTTTTTAAACACGGGCTCTGAGCACCGGTCAGCCTCCGCCAGCTGAGGAACAGGGCTACCTTCAACACACAGCACGCACTCGCTTCCCCGGTATACAAGAAACCACTAATGAAACCTCCTTTCTTCAAACCGGATGATTTCATTAATTTTCTCAAGGCTTTTTGTTCTTCTTGCAGGATAATAATGAATACCAAATATACGTGCAAAACCTCTTCAACTCTTCAATATCTGCCCTGCATAGCTTCTTGTATCAAACACGTTCAGACTGCTAGGCCCTTTCAACTGGACTCTTTCGAGGCACCGTAAAACTCAACTGTATTTGATAAAATGGAAGTTTGAGAAATTCTTTGTCACTTTTGGAAGACTTCCACTCTTCCACAAACAGCTGAGGCACGACTGCAAACCTTGAAGCTTTTGCTAGGGATAACTTACATAATGGCAGCATTTGATTTTGAACTGAAAGATCACCGAGCGAGGGTCTCTTGAAGCCGCATTCATCTCCTACCTTCTGAGGCTCTGCCCTTTGCTCATGCAGCATCTGCTATTTTTCAGCCTGACCATATGCTCATAAGAAACTTACAGGGCTCCCTGTCTCTTGCTGTTCCTGAGAAGGCCACAGTTCCTTTGCAAGGAACTCATTAAAAAGAAAAAAATTTTAAAAACTACCTGTAAGGGAAGGATGGAAACCGTTTCAGCGTCCCATCCTCCTTGCTGGACTTGAGGCCCAGTTGCCCACACTAAGGGAAACCGCTCCTGTGAACACCAGGGGAAGCGGAGGCTGCTGCAGGGAACGACTCCAAAAGGAGACGTTTCAGTGCATCGTTGGAAATCCTGTCTATAGATCATCATTCTAAGTCATCTTTCTAAGGACTTTGGAGAACGCTGCTGAGAATTAAACCTGGGAAAGAGTCCATGGCTTTCCGAAAGGTGTTTTTAGTAAATTCTGTAGTTTTTCATCTGATGGGTCATTAAGAAAGAAATCGTCCTTAAAGGTATCCTTTGAAATGAAGTTACAGCATTTAGAACTGCAGAGATGTGAAACCAAGTAAGTTATGTCCCTCCACCAAGCAAGCATATATTCAGCAGTGTCTTACTGGAGTGTGCTATACCACTCTGATGAAATATTTCTTCCTGTTACATACCTTAACACTACTGAGTGAAAAACAACCACAAGCTCAAGAGATGGAAATTTTACACCCACCATGTCTAGATACAAGTTCCTCTCAGGACATCCTGCCTCCCTCTTAGCTATTGAATTTGTTAATAGAAGGGTTTTTCCAGCAGAATTTGGGGGAGAATTTTCATCCTTCCTCCCCCTCTCTCCCTTCTTCCCTTTATAGCATTTCACTAAGCAAGAGAGCAAGAACCCAGACATCACTCCCAAACCAAACCTGGATATCTTCAATGGTAGCAATGCCAGCTAAGCTTCCATTTTAGAAGAACTGATTTAAAAACCAGAGCATTATGTCCTTTAGAGGATCCAAAGATTATTTTCAGAAGTGCTGATAACAAGCAGACGCTCGTTGAAAAGACCATTGCAGTGGAACTGTGTGCTAGTTCATTTCAGCACATCCTGTTTACAGCCTGTGCTACTTTCTAAGTCATTCAACCATGACAATTGTTGTCCTTCTGAATATGTTAATTGTGATATTTTTATACAGCTCCAGAACATATTTACAGACCACAGCAGACTTTCAACAACAATGGAACTTGTAAGCAGTAAATATAGGACAATCATCCAAAAACAACCAGCTATCCTTCAACACATCTTGGCATTTGGGACACCATCTCCATTCAAAACATATGTCAGAGAAAGCTTTACAGCTCAAACGAAACGAGGTGGTTCTCTCCCTTATGCTTTCAGTTTCGTTGCAGTTTGAGGACTTGCCATGTACCTCCAGCAATGCCGTACAACCACTTGTGCCCGGGGTGGTTGATCTCCGCTCACTCCCCATCCACCCTGCAAAGGGAGCAGGTAGGAACCCACCAGAGGGTTTCCGTCAGCAAAAACATCGGGGTGGCCAAGCGCATGAAGACGCAGCGCTGGTGGTAGACACCTCCGCAACACCAGCGAGGCACCACGGCTGCCGGACCCAACCTGGGCAAGAGCTTAAATCCACCGTCCAGTTCCCCCATAAACATTTTACCTCAATAAAATGCAGGGCCGCTCTTCCACTGAGGCGTTGGCAGCATTTTAGGGTATTTCCGATTGTGACAAACCCACATACAGAATTAGAGATGTAGAGAGAGGCACCGCGTATTTTAATTATACATGTTTACTTTAGAAGAAAGCAAACAAGGAAAGATCAGTCTAATGAAAAGAGACTAACATAATGGAAGCAGCTGGAAGATTTTTTTTTTTGTATCCCAATCACTATTTCTGCCATTATTTAAAGTTACTCTTGTCCCCAAATAAAGCATTTTTTACATATGACATAAATCTAAACCTATTTTTTTTTGTACACTAAGCACTGGTACAAATGCAAGAATCTCAGTATTAAAAACTTGGAAGTGTTACGAAGTCAGTATATTTTCCCCAGTTAATTTATTCAAGGTTTCTCTTTAAAAAAAATCACTATAAATTTTCAGCTTTAGTGGCAAAAGGTTTATTGGTCTTTGTACTTCATTAAAGGGGTTTTTTTAAAAAGTCATGTTTGTTCTTTTGAGTAGCAAATAAAACTACTGAAAAGGGCAGGTTGGTTTTTAAAAGAGACAGATATGACCTAAAGGGAACACATTTTACTGTAGTGAAATAAACTGAGGAAACAGTTTGCAGATTAAAAACCCCTTAAAAGGAAGCATCATCTTTGGAAAAAAAAAATCTTTGCTGAGGAAAACAGCTGGAAACAGGAAGCTTTTGTGCTTTCATCCTGCCTGCTTTGATACCACCGCATCCCCATATCATAAAAAGGCAAAGAGACTGATGTCAGCTGCATCTTATTTCAACTGTGCAGGACAGGGCAGGGGGGAGATGCTTTGTGGATGGTAAGCAAGGCCATCCACAGCCCAGTGTACGAGTTCACGCACATGCACATATATATGTACACATATACACACACATGCATGACAAATGTATATTTATAGTCTTTGAAAAATTGATTAAATAACAGGGAAGATGAACACAGGTTCATGATCTCTTCCAAGCCACAGGGAATGGCACCTTGTACACTTGTGCTCTGCAATCTCAGCATTGCTATGATTTTTTTTTTTTTTTTTTTTTTTTTTTTTGAGAGAGACACAAGTCACTTGGTGTCACTTCTCCCATGTTAGTCTGATAGTGCATACGTGCCTCTTGGCACCTCAGAATTCAGACTAAATGCCACTGGGTGTTTTTCCAACAGTATTATTATAACTTAAAATTGCAAGCTGTCCTTTTGCTGAGTGATGCTACCGGCTTCTTGATTTTAGAATTTCTTGCTTGCACTGCTTCGAGTAATCTTCTCGCCAGCAGCCATGGAGAAGCTCCCTTTCTGGTGCTCTCATGCATGCCTTCTTCCCAGACAAGCTTTGCAAACGAACTGTTATTCATACAGGACAAGTAAAACATGGCAGGAAAATATGACACAAACCCTTCCAAATCTTACTATAATCTTGGGCAAGGCAGCAGCATTTTCTTACTCTTTCCAGGCAACTAACCAAGCATATTCTTCTCTCTCATTTTTTTTAATGCTTTCCCTTATGATAGCGTCTCAATACTCTGCGTGACATTTCACAAGAAAACAAGAGGTATATACACAAGGACTGACAACCTTCAATTTGAAAGTTTCCATTAATGGAATTAATCATGTTTACACAACTTCCTGCTGTTAAAACTTATTTCATATCCTCATATCTTTCATCCAAGCTATTTCCCCTACCAAGAAAAGAACAAAAACTTCCCCAAGGGCATGGGATCTAGTCAATTGTTAGCAGTAAATGCTCTCGCCTGCTGTCTCTCTCTCGCTGTCAGCCCATTTCAGATTCTCCTAGCTGCAGTCAGCAAAGGTTGCTGCTGCTCCACTGACTACCTGTCATCTTCCGATTCTGAGACCCCATTTTTCTGTTCCCAGTCAGACCATCATTCTATCCCTGGTCAGGGGTGGCTTTTCCCCCAGGCAGCAGCAGCACTATGAATTGATATATATTATATCTGTTTCCCAGCTACCCACACGGTTCAGATGGGAGACAATTCACTGACCGTAGTCTCGATGCTTTTACTCCGGGACTTCTTGGGAACGAGCATCCAGAGGAGAAATTCAAGCGCTTCTGAGCTCAGTTCTGAGCCTATAGAGAAAATGTCCCTAAGCCACACACGGAACAATGTCTTCTCCACCTGCATATATGGAAGTTATCCCTTTCATATACCTTCACAGCTTCTAGAGCAGGCCATGTCATCACGATGCCAGAAATGGGCAGGGCAGCAGTGTTCATATATGAATGGTAAATTATGTCACCTTGTGGTAATACCAACTTTTTGAAGCTCAAAACCGCTGTGATTTTGAGTTCTGGTTTTGGTCCACTACTTGTGTACCATATATACACTTAAATAATCAAAGAACCTACAAATCATATATGTGCATACAAAAACGCACACAGAGAAATATTAAAGTAAATCCAACTGATAACAAAATGTAACTTTGCATATGTTGCATAACAAGTCTACTTTATGAGCACTGAGTTTCCAGTATTCTCCCCTAAGAACAAGCAATTATGAAGGTGAAGAAAGGTAATGGCATTAAAACAACATGCTAATCCCAATATTAGTGCCTTGGAAAGGGAAAACTGCCAGGAATTTGGAGTAATGCCCAGTTATCTGTCTTACCTTCAGTAATAAAACTGTACTATAAACATGAGCCAGAGAGTTGGGATACACTTTAACCTTGCCTTTTTTTTTTTTTTAAAAAACTGTTCTTTGTAACACAAGTGATAATCTACTGGCTTTACAAAAAAACCTGTAGATATTCACAACATGCCAACATGAAGCCTTATATTTAGTGTGTGTATATATATATATATTAAAAGTCTAGTTTATTTCACTCCCATGAATGACTAATTCTTGAATCACTTCAACTACTGAAATAAAAAATACTGCAAGAAAACCCAAAACAACATTGGAAATGACAACAGCTGACTCACTATCCTGAGACAGAGTGATTTCTGGCTGTGAGCCGTATCTGATGAGATTTAATCCCAATCTATATAACGTAAGGACTCCCCTGGCCCTGGTTAGCACGGTACCTGGCCGCAGACGGTGGTCGTTCCCTTACCCTCACACCTCCCTGGGAGGGAGGAGATGCCGTTACCCCGGCTGGCAGCTCCGGGACCAGGCTTGGGGGCAGCTCTGTACTGACTGTCCAGCTGGACTAGCCACCATGACACAGAAGCATCGCATGACATCTGGTCTCCAGATCTAGTCCAAGCTTGAAAATAACACATAGTCCCGAAGATACTATATGCTGTACTGCCTGAGAACTTGCTCTGAACGTGGGTCATACTAAAGAGTGGGGAGAGAACAGCAAGACAGCCACAGAGTGTAAGTAGGGAGAGAGAAAATAAAAAAGGAGAAATTAAGATTAAAATTCCAAGAAGGAAATACTTAAAAAAAAAACCAAGACAAAAACCCAAAACACACAACTAAAGGGAAAGTTTTATTCACAAACACAGTCAAAGGGAAAGTCAAACCGAGCGCTTGCTCTGTGCAGCGTTCTTCCTCTCTCCCCAGGCTCGCTGCCTGCTGCAGCTAACTTTAGCCGAGGTTATGGCAGCCATCCTGTTGGCTTCGCCAGAGCCTGGAAAGGAAGAGCTGCAGCACTGTCCGTCGGAAGAGGCTCTGGAGGTGTCTCGTGTGACCTCCCACCAGAAGCAGGACTGCGTCCAAGACTGGATCAGGTCAGCCACAGCACTCTCCATCCCAGCTTCAGAAACCTCTGCAGACCGGGATCCCGCAATGCCCCCGGAGAGCCAGCGCCAGCGCCGCAGGACCTGCCTGGGGGAGGTGGTTTGCACACCCAGTCTGAACCTCCCCTGCCACAATTTGTTGCTGTTACACCTATTATGACACCTGACATTACTGGGTGACCATGGTGTCACCACTGTAACTGCTCGCTAAACAGCTGTAGCTGTTGCCTTTTTATTAAAACTTTTATTAAAATTTTGCATTTCTTTCCAAACTGTGAATGACCTGGCACACCGTGAGTGCTGCAGAAAGGAGTTCAGATCAGCTCACGTCAGTTAACACTTCAGCTGATCAAATGTAACTTAGAAAGGAGTAATTATGGCACAGATTTAGTCAGAGAACTCCCGTTACTTTTGAATGCAGGAAGAAGTTTTGGCAAACACCTACAGATAGCCATGAAAAAGTCAGAGACACAGAGTTTGCATTAGTCTGAGTGGAAATGCAAGCATATGTTAAGCATGTCTCTAAGGATGCACCAGCATGTTCTGCACACAGGACATCTAATTTCTTAGACTTTTATTGCTTCAGCTTTAGAAACGCTGGTGCCACTGCTCCTCTCATTCAGCACAAAGAGTGGATTTAGGCTTTCAGCCCTGATGATTTTGTGTCACTTAGAAACTTACTTTTATTTCATAGAAAATTTGTCACTAGCTTCCTACTTTTCATTTCACTGAATGTCCTCTGTTGTGGTTAATCAAACTGAGCAACAGAATCAGTCCCCAAACGTACAGGACAAGCTTCGCCCTTACTGGTGACCCCACGTGGAAGACAAGGGGCTGTCGGTCAGGAGCTCTCAGGGTACCATGTTTCACACTGAGCTTCTTGTTCAGTGTATGCAGAGCTCTCTACACACAAAATCAGACGCAGTGTCTGCACTTATTAATCTGAGAGATACCATAGCTGATGCACTGCAACATCAAAAGTGTATAAAAAATAATGACTAGCTTTAGATGCCTGTTTTCCTGTATGTGCCTAAGCTATCATTCAATAGCTGCAAATAAAATTATAGCAGCAGTTTGTTTACAAGCAACATCACAACTGGAACAATAACAGACTAGTAACAAAAACAACAAAAATAAAATATGAGTCAACTTGTTCTTTGCCAGACTGAGGTCTCAAGATGGGCTTGTTCTGCCCCTTGGGAATCCCAGTGCTATAAGCACAATAACAGCAGGACATGCCTCATTTCCTTCAACTGCTCAACATGGCTCTCTCTGAGATGTTTGTAAACTTCCTTCCTCTACGCATCAGGCTGTCAAACTGTCGTCAGTTCTTGGGACTAATAATATCCTGTTGATGTCTGCACAGATCAACTTCTTAAAAATAATAATGTATGTGCCCTTGTGCATACGCGTATCAGTTAAAAAGAACAATCCAGCAACAGACCCACTTCAGCTGATCAGCTCCGAGGATCGAGCCCAAAAAGTGCAAGGGAGCCAAAAATAATGGTGGACTTTGAATTTCATGACGGAGAATAAAGCAAGCTCCTAAATATATTGGTTCAATCCTAATACAAACTTGGTCTCTAAGAGGAATGAATATTGATCAACTGTTATCGCCTAGTCTGATGCTCAGAAACTGAGCTAGTTTCTTGTATCAGCAACTTTCAGAAGCTCAGGATACGCAGTGCCAGAGGAATTCCTCTGGGATGGGAAAACAGGCTCCAACTCCCCAAAGGCTATGCTAGGTTTTACAGCTTCAGATGAATCTGAGCTTGGAACATGAGCTTGGAAGGAAGTTCACACACACACACGCACACCCCCCCATAACTTGAAGCCAAACAAAAGCCATTGTGTGGAGAGAAGCATTAACGAGAATTAATATGGTTTAGATTAATTGTTAAAACACTCCGAGACAGAACTTGAAGGATTTGGATATGAAGGGAAAAACAAAACAAACATCTGCTGGAAGTTTGAATTGATAGGATAAGATTACCCCTCAGTTTTGGGGAATTATGACCTCTTCACCCCAACCCCCATACCAAACAAATTATTTTCATTCTCTTTTCTTTGGGAAATTGGGTCTGATTCTTATTTTATTTATACAGGAATTAATCAGGAGTGGCTTCACAAAGAACAATGTGGGCCTGCTTGCTCAATCTGTCTGAAAACTACATATTTCAGCATTTACTTGTGGAATTAGACATCCACATAAATGTCAGCATCTTTATGCTAAATGACTTGTCTACAACCACATAATAAACAGACGTACATGCTAGGATCAGACCTGAGGCATTCCAGTGCTCCCATGCCCAGTTTCAACAGAGCATTTAAGATCCTAAATCATAAGGCCCCTTGCATCTCAATTTCTTTAGTGGATGCGAGCAGATGGTTAGGAATTGAGGGATCATGTTGGACCTGGCTGAAGCTCAGGCACATGAGAGCCCACAAAGCCAATGCTCCCAGCAATGCCTGGAGACCACCACCAAGTGTGCAGAGACCCCGAAATAACAACTGTCCAAGGGTCCAAATGCTGGTCTGCCCGAAAACTGTGATGTGTACTAGCTGTGCAACCTGGGACGGACGCCCCAGAGCAAGGGGCTGCCCAGGGACTGGACCCCAAGGGATGAGGGTCCCTCCTCCCAACAAAGGCACAGGGAAGTGCGAGCCCCCATCACCTTCTCCACTGAAAACCCACCCCAGCACAGCGCTGCTCTCCCTCATTAAACTTTCACATCCAGATGCCACCTACTCACTCATTCACAAACACAAACAAAAGCCTTAAGAACAAACCCAGCTATTTACCTATTAATCCTGCAGGCATGAAAGAAAAAAATGACAGGAAAATTCTTTTGCTGTTTGAATACATTCAAATACAATGGGAAAAGAGGAGAAATAACCAGACATTTAGATAGTTTCCAGAGAGCAATAAAAGAGTCTGGGGTGTGAAGTTCGGCTTGTTTATATGCATATTCCTCCTGGTTTATATGCCCCCTTCCTCCTCCTGTGTATTATTCATAATTCTAGGATGAATAAATTTTAATCAGAAGGGTAAGCGCAAGACAAGGAGAGCTGACTTACCGAGGGGAACAGGGGAAACTGGTTAGAGAGGGACCTCACCGCTGGACAGCAGCGTCCGGAGCACTCCAACGCCCTCGGGGGGGCTGCTGACCCAGACCTGCCCCACACACACAACCTCCCCCTACAACTCAGCCCAACAGATCCACCGGACTTAACCCTACATCAGTTGTAAGAGCACACAGACCTTTCAACTTTAATCCAAGTTACCCTTACAAAACAAGAGGTTTTATACGAATGAGAGAAACAAGAGAGACATGAAAGCGGTATGGACTCCAAATCTAAAGATACAGGTGTTCTGGGTTTGTGGTGGTTTGTTTTTTTTCCTCATTTAAATGGTTCAGTGACATTTCTTTTTCTTAAACTATGAATTTTTCATTAGTACAGGTCTTTCATATTTTGTATTGTAAAAAATTTTGCAATTGCACAAAGTAAATCAACAATTCAGTAAAAAGTTAAGCCCAGTATAATCTAACATGAGCAAGTTTTGCAGCAGAGAGCAGAAAATGCAGCCATTAGTTTGCTGTGGCAACATTTATTTATTTTTTATAGGAAATCTGTATAATGGAAAACACACACAACCTCTTGGAATTTTCCTATAAATATCTAAGTACTCCCAAATCACTGAGCAGAATGCAAATACACTCCTCTTTTACTTCTTTCAGGAAATTCTCAATGACTTCCTGTCATAAAGTCCAATAATCACTGTCTCTTCTCTAACGTTTTAGAATTGCTTTGCCGCTAATGTGTCTCTCAACGTTCTTTCCAGAATTAAGTAAGAAGTCTTTTCTTTCCATCCATAACTAGTCTATGCCTTTTAGCATAACACTTCAGTAGCCAGAGTTGCATTTGCAATTTTCCCAGGGGATTTCACGTTATTTTATTTTACCATCATTAAAGTAAACTTGAGTTTAGTCTCATCTAAGGAGATTTATACAGGTATTGTATTTTCATTATTCATGAAAGTAAATCCATAGATGTGCATGTAAAAACATAGCCCTCCGTCAGCCTTCACGACTTACTCCTGCGAGCAAAATGTTCTTCTGCTCAGAAATATGAACTAGCCGTGAGCGCAGGATATGGTGCGTGTTTGTAGGAATACTTCCCCTTCTGTATGTCCATGTTGGTAACACCTACCATTCCCAGAAGTCCCTCTCATAAACCTGGGAGGGTCTTTACCCTTCTCCATCTCTTGACGACGTACAATATTCTACTTATTCACATCTGCTTATTACACCTCTTGCTTTTTATAGGATATTTTGAAAGATAGCAGAAATGTCCCATTATACATGGGGCTATTGTTCACTTATGTTCCATATTCTCAGATGGCAGATATGACAAGGAAGTGCAAAGCATTGTTTCTATTATTTTAAATGAAGCAATCACGTACCACTGCCTAATAATTCCTTCCCCAGTTCTCAGTACTGTGCCTCAAAGCTGGACCTTGTTCTTTCCCAGTCCTCACTGTACTTTGTAAAATACACTATAAAATTTGCTTCTATTGCCATAAATAGGTTATTAACTCTCAGGTATTTTTGGGGGGTTTCATGCAGAAGGTGAATTCCAAAGGTCAGTTTTACTGACCCGTAATAAATACGAACCTGTATTAAGAGCAATCTATTTACCCCCACTTTACTACCAATTCCACTTTCTGCAACTCACAGGATCCAGAAATCTTGGAGAAGGGGGATCAGAAATGGGGAAGCCCGAGTACTCCCAGCGCTAGACATGCTCCAGGCATTCAAGGTAAAGCCTTTGCTCACAAGAGTCAGCTCATCATAGCCTCCAAAAACCGTGAGCCGTTACTGAGCATAATTTGCAAGCCAAATCCAATCTCGTACAGATGCCGGGAATTTGTAAACCTTACTCCATGTAGGTTTGATCAACAGCAACAAAAAAAAACCCACCCAAAAAACAAACCACAAACTGCTGCCGCCTTTACACTTATGATATTCCATTCCAACCTATCCCTTAATTTCCCTTGCCAGCTCAATTTACAGATGTTGCATAGACCAGTAGAGAAGGTGATGGATGTTGCATACTCATAAAGTATTTTAAATCAATTTTTAAAGGTTCAGGTTCCCTCCTGTTCCCTTAGCTGAAGGTGCTGCCACAATATCCTGAAGTTGCAAAGAAGGGGTCTGTCCATCAGACAAGCCGCAGGGCCGGAATAAACACCTGCGACCTGCATGGGAAGGGTCTGCCGCTCTGACCTGGCTGCAGGGTACCCGCGCGTTACCCATGCACCAGTGACTCCGTGAGCATCATGGCCGAGAAAATGAGGTGCACTCACTATAGTTCTTGTCCAAGTGATTTGTTCTGCATGTTGGTTTGGAGATTAGGGCTGGAGAAACAGCATTTATACCCTTGGGTCAGGCTTACTGGGATGGGTGTAAATTTCTACCTGTTGAAAAACACATATATTTATTATGTGTGAAATGCAGTTTGTGGTGACTGTAACTCTTCCCTCAATTGCCTTTAAGAGCATGGGGCTTGTAAGTGGGACTGGTAAGTACACAGTTGTTGCCAGACACCAGGATTGGAAATTCACTGAATAAGAAAAGATAGAAAAGATCTAATCTATGCACTTACTAATGGACTTCCTGTAAATATCTTCCCAATTAATGTATTTAAGCATTTTCCAGATACATTTCCACAGGCACACAAATGGCAATGCCAAATAAAGTGCCAAACTCTGCTGTTCTGCCAGACATTTCAAGCCACGGTCGGGGGGGAAAGACAGGAAAACCTCACCCCGAGTTCGACTGAAGTCTTTACCTTTACATGCTCTCCTTTCTTTACATTAACTTTACATGTTCTCCTGCTGTGAAACAGTACTTCCCTCCTGCCCTGCTGTGGCTGGGTAGCTGGAGTGCCTCCAGGGCGCCCTGGAGCTGCAGGCACCTCCTCACGCCCACAGGTGAGCCCCTCCATCCCGGCCCCCTCCTCTGCAGAGCACAGCCTGGCAGCGCCAGCCCGCACGGCTGGAGCGCCTTACCTCCTCCGGACATCCCTTCCACCACCCTCATCACAACCTGGTCAGGAGCCCGGGTACTGACACTGTCTTTGAGCATATGAGCACCGTGGGACGGGGCTGCAGGAAGTCTAAGCCACCCATCTGTACCACGGCAATGGCATCCCCCCGCTCCCAGGCTGAGAAAACCCAGACGTGCAGAGCACAGCACCCAAGAGCCGGGCAGCACGCACTGCCTGCAAGAGGCCACCAGCCCCAGGAGGTCGTGCTCCCCACGGCCACGAGATGTGACGAGTTTTGGCCATGAGGCTAACATCTTCCACAGCCGATTAGAAGAAAAGGGGGGGGGGGGGGGGGGGGGGGGGGGGAAGAGGGGGGAAACCCAACCAAAACCCCCAAACAAAATACTTTTGGCTGCTCTCAAGAACAAGTCCAGGGAAAAACACGTTGTTTTGGTCACATGAAAATTAATGGCAACCACTACTGGATTGGGCAAAGACATGAAATTTGACCATAGTGGGGTCTCTGAGTCAGGGATTTACATAAAGTATTACACACAGGGTTTGCTATGTGCTCATATAAACAAGTATATGAACTACATACTCCCATATACCTAGACAAAATGAAATTAAATTCAGTGTGCCTCGCTCACGTACACCAGTACCACAGTGCAAGCACACAGGCAAGGATTCACCTGTAACACAGACAAACTGCTCCTCTTAGGTGTTAATTGCTCATGTAAAATAATTGGGTAACAAGTCTGGCCACACTACTTACATTGGCAGATCATTACAGATTTCTCCAGATAGTCTAATAAAGTATTTTTCAAATGGAGGCAATTTTTGCAAATTGATCAGAGTACAAATATAGTTCCTCTTGTCATTCTTGTTGTTCCATATATTTCCTGACAGTTAACTAATTAGGGAGCCTACCCCTTCTATAAAGGAAAAGTCTTCCCAGTCATCCTCTGATCCTGCACTAAAAACATATTTGCAATAATAGCTCCTTTAATTTGGAATTAATTGAGTTACTGTTTGAATTACAGGAACTACATCAGAGTAGTTTCCTTGGAAGAAAGTTGATGTCATTCACTGGAGTGTGACTTCAGCACAGGAAGACTGAAAGAGAAACCAGGCTAGGAAAGAAATGCTATTAAAAAACCAAATCTGCAATAAAATTGAAGAAAATGCATGTATTTAATTCCTCCCCCCCCAAGGAAGTAAAAAAAGTAAAAAAAAAAGCGAAGGCAGCTACAAGGCTCCCACGCTTTCCGAGGCAGAAACTCTGCGCAAGGTGCAGTACAATGCAGCACAGATATCTAGCACTGCCAGAGTAAAACCAGTAATAAATATTTATATTAGTTATCAAATTCAGAGCTCTGCTGCTGACTTATTATATGACTTTAGGCAAGTGACCAAATCTACACTTATCTGTCTGCCGGCGTGCCGCGAGCACTGCGGGAGGCAGGGAGCCGGCTGAGCGCGGTGCGAGCCACGTGCCGGGAGCTGAGCCCTGGCAGCGCCGAGCTCACCTGGCGCAGGACGCGGTGATGCTATCTGCACCACGGCGAGGGGCTCTGCAGAAACACCGCTCGACCCACAGCTAAACCAGCGGTGGGGGCAAGCTACTAGAAGCAACTGGGTTGCAGAGGAGACACCTTGAGCAGCACGATTGAGAGGCACCTCTCCTACATGTAAGAGGATTAGGACTTTTTCTGCTCTTTGGTTGCCCAACCAAACAAAGCTGAATTAATGAGTCACCGCTTTTGCTTATGTCAGCATCACCCTTTGGCTGAAGCACTCATTCCTCGTAACGTTAGTAAGAGGAGTTTGCCCTGCAGAATGAACCAGAGATTTCTGAATCTGAACTCCTCTGCGTAGAAATTTGTTTTCAGTTTTCTCAGATCCAGGTATTCTAAAGATTGACCTCAATGTAGCCTTTTAAGCTTGCTCCAGAGATTTAGATATGGTTTATGGGCTGCAACATGACTAGTTAAATCAACCCTTTAATAATCTCCTCTTCACAGTTCTAATACATTCTGTTCTTTCCCATTTAGAATTTATACTGACTACAGGTTTTGATGCTTGAAATGTGTTTTGGAGAGAATAAACACCACAAGTGCTTTTTATTTCCTTCTAATGCAATCTTTCTATCATGGCCCCTTCCCAGCATGTTGGGGACAGGGAGGATAAGGAGAACAAACCAACCTTTATTTTAATTTTCCAGCAACGGACCTGCAATTTCTATTCTGTGGCCAATATTTCCTTCAAACAGAGCCTTTCACTCCACCCGTGGTATTTTCACACAGTGATCCTGTTACCCCTCCTGACTTCAAGAAGATGAGAGCAGGGAGAGGAAAATTACACTTGGTTCCAAAAAACTGAATAACGCATCAAAAATTCATCATTCCAAAATGAAGGCTGGTACAAACCACTAAAGCTGCAAGGAAGCTGGCAGGGCCATGCTGATTTACGGTGACTGCGGAGCTGGCCCCTTCCCTCACCTGTGCACCCAACCCACTGCCTTCGCTTGCTGCGCCACATTGACAACTTGCTTTCTATTTCACAAAATGAACAAATAATAATATATAAAAAAAAAAAGGCTAGCCCTACATGCCCAGTGGAAAGAGAAACTTTGCTACGTGGATACTGACCTTGTGCTAGTGTTTACCTTGCAAGAAAGTGAAATATACTGAAATACCAGGCTAAGGACATCCGGCATGGCGCCCGTCACAGTGCCAGCCCGCGGCGAGCGCCAGCACTTGACACAGCATCGTGCCTCTGCCGCAGCCTAGAATTGGTTTGCAACGGTTTGGCTGAATCTATAATAGCTGTATAAACTATAAAAATTTTAGGACCTCGGAAGAGGGGAAAAAAAAAAAAAATATATTTGTAATTGGTTACTTTTAACGACATCAGGAGTAATTGTCAACACCCCACGATGCAAAGGACCCCGAGCTGCAGACTTCCTGCCTCCCCTGCCAGAACGAGCTACATCATAATTGCCATATGCTGAAAGAGCCTTTCCATCTCATGCGAAACACCACGTTTCATTCCAAAATTGTTCTTTTGAGCTGAAACGTCTTCTGCAGAGTTTCAGCACAAACATGACTCTTGGACAAGCTTTAAAATTACCGGCTGAGCCATATGATTTATGAGTGCGTACAAAAATGATGATACATTTCTCTGCTATGATAACACAAATGTTCTTCTTAAACTGCCAAATTAATTTCAGAAAGCAAATTCAGCGGAGGGAAAGGTAAGACACCTGATCACGGACCGGCTGCCAATGGCTTTCTTTTTTAGATTAAGTTTTCCCATTTTCAATAGTTTTTGTCTCCTCTGGCCGCTCTGTAAAAGCAAGGATTGCAGGGAAGCCAGGGAAACTGTGAAAATAAATACAGAAAATAATCTTGAATGTACAAAATAAACCCATTTGGAACATACAATTCATTTTTCTCTGACTTTTGTCCACTATGATTTTATCTGAAACTAATAGTAAGAGTTGGCAAAAACTTCTTGAGGCAGCCCCAGGTTTCATGCTCGCAGTGTGAAGTTTATAGCCTGTATTCTGTTCCAATGGATGCACGTAACATTAACGTATTTAAATACGCTGTTTCACAAATAAAAGTGTAAGTCACTATAAAATTATGTCGGCTGTGCTTAGTATCTCCTTTTCACTACTGTTTCAGAAAAAGCAGTTAGTGCTTATTGCTAGTCTGTCTTGCATCAGAATACATCGTTCCCTTAGATGCTTTTTCACTTAAGAAGTTTCAACAAAGAGGGGGCACTTTGCAGAAGAAATAGGCAAGGAAAAAAAGGGAGCATGAAATAAGCAGCTCTTACCACTGAGATGCTTATGACTGCATTTACTAGGACCACTGGGAAAAAAGTTCCCCAGGTCAGACTTTTTAAGATGTCAGACAAAAGATACAGATTAATCTGTTATTTAATAATAATTTTGTTTATAAGCTCAGTAGTTTCTCATTTGGGAAAACTGTGCATACTTTGCCTAACTTCTATAAGCTCTACAACTACCTGTGTAGTTGAAATACGTGCAGTTAACTTCGCTGGATGCAGAATCAAGCCATGTACAGAGAAAAACATTCTGGGCCTGATATTGCAAAAACAGATGTGTGTGTACATATATGTATATTTACATATCTATTACTATGTATATTTACATACATACATGAGATGAGATTTCTAGGACACAACTAACTGAAAGCTCTACACTGTGAGCTTTAACAGGACTGAATTTGGTCACATTCACTTTTCTTATTTGCAATATATTGCTGTGTGCTCCAAAAGAAACCGTATATAGCATCAGCCAATTTGGTGGGGAATTTTCCAGTCTATTTGGTGTTTTGTTATTTAATCTTTCAACATTTAATATCCTAAAGGATTCTTCACTGCCGTTGCCTCCCCCAACTTCCTTGGCTGCGCTACAAAACTGAAAACTAAGGACTCCAGGGGAAAACTAATACCAGAATAAGGAAAACAATTACTTTTATCAGTCAGAAATCAAACTTCAAACATTTTGAATTAAATAGAATTTTCTTTTCAAAAGAATTCAATGTAAATTTAAAACTTTGGCTTCTTTTAAGATCTAAACTTGCAGTAATTAAACAATATAAATGAACTAAAAGTTAATATTCAAGCATTGTAAATTTGGTGTTCATATTTCAAAGAAATATAAGCTACTAATCGAATGGAAATAACCAGCCAAACTCGTAGCGCTCTGGCGTGCAGAACAACAACAGTATTTTGGACATCACCAGCCTCTTCGCCGCACACGTACAGAACATTTCCTTTATTTCCAGTTGTTCTACCAGTACAGCCCAATGGCTAATGTGTTTAAGGCCGGAGTTGAAAAATGTATGATAGCTTATCTTTTTCTTCCACTCTATCAATAAAAACAGAAAGCATGAGATTTACTAGCTCTAAAACACTGAAGGAACTATAACCAAACCCAATCAATTCAATACACTAGCTAATACAAATCACTAACAGTTCATATTTTTAGTACCACTGTTCAATTCAATGCAGAAAAATTTTGTAAGCTTATAGTCAAACTACTAAAAATTACTTAAACTACTGGGTTTTGCCTATTGTAATTCAACCCTAAATTTCATCCAAATGCAAAGCTTGCTGGAAACCACAATTTAAAATCACGACCAAATAACTAATGAGAGTTTCATTCACTCTTTTTAATGTAACACAAAGATTAGTTATCTGAATTAGCAACATAATTGCTAAAATGCAAGTGATACATACAGAATCACTCTACTTTCTAGAAAATAACAGTAAGTAGTACCAGTGCAGAAGAGAGCTAGAGTTCATTGTCTAAAGGAGGATCTCATAATGACCGACTACAACCAGTGATTTAACTCCCTCGCCGTTAAATCCCTCCACCTGGATGAAAACTTGGTCTTTTTTGTGCTCTGCAGAGATGAGGCTTCAATGGCCATCAAAGAAAAGCGATACCCACGTGGTGCCAGACTAAAGCAGGGCTGCTGATCCTGAGGCCTGGCAGGACAACACGTGGAGGGGTAACAGCAGATGAACAGAATTATCAGGTCAACGTGCAGAAGGCGGTTCCTTTGGATAAGCCTGTGTAACTGTGCAGGAGATGGAGAAATCTGTGCTTTCAAGGAGGACCAACAGCCCGTCAGTAAAAAAGGGCATCACTGAGCAACCCAGAAGGAGAAGTACAGAGGTTCGGTTCAAATCAGTATTCAGAAATTTCAGATGTTTATCAAAAGTGCCTAGACTGCTTGGGTCTGGAAGAGTGAGTGGGAAACCTCAGACGAACAGTCTGTCTCATGGTATTTCAGCACTTCCACTTCTGGTCCTGGCTAAACCCAGGAAGTGCAGAGGCGTGCTCAAGAGCAAAATACTGGGAAAAAACGCTATCAGAACATTTTTCCACCAACTTGCAAAAAACCATTTGGTTACATGTGAATTTTGGGCGCAGATTTGTAATATCTGGGGATCTTTTATCCACCCCTACACAAAAACATAGCACTATTCTTCAAAAACCTCAGAAAAGGAGAAGGGAGATGTTTGGTTGTGGTTTGGTTGGTTTTTTTTCAGAGAAGGGCTCTGCTGAGGAAGGGAGGGACCGAGCACAACTGAAGGCTATAAATAAGCTACCAACAACCTTGACTACAGAAGTGTTCAGTTTCTCTAATAAATTAGGTCCTTTTGCAGACCAGAGAGAAGTAGAGAGATCCACAGTATTTGAATAAGCTAAATGTGAGCGCTGCGGTGTGTGAAAGGCTGCAGCGGGTTGTGGATTGATGGTGGAAGCGAGGGGCAGGGTGGGGAGAGGCAGGAGGCAGCCGGCCGCAGGAAGATGTGCTCACCCGGGCAGATGCCGGGGCTGGAAGGAAGTAACACTATGCAGCGATAAACGTGGATCATGGAGCCAGGAAGAAGAGGGTGGAGAACGCGAGAGGAGAAAGTCGGAGTGAAATTAGCAGATTAGGAAGTTACTTGGAGGAAGTTGGTTATTTAACTTGTGGACACTAAGCCTCAGGTGAAGGGACTCGCTGGCAATTATTTTTTGCAAAAGCCAAGATTAACAATAATCATGAAAGTTGAAGTATCTATTTAAAATTGAATAACGATTTCAAATAAGTTATGAAAAAAAAAGAACAAAAAAAAGTTAAGAGATTGAGCTTCCAAGAGATGAAATTAGCAATTCATCCCCAAAATATCACCCTTGTCAACGCAGGTTTAAGAGTCCACAAGGACCCACAGGTGACACAGCAATAAAAAGGCATGAAGTTAAACAAATCTGACCTCCCGTAGATCAAATGCAACCATTGAAGAGGTCTGAATAACAGCAAAGAAGTAATTTGGAAACCATCTCAGAACAAGCTATTTTAATCCTTTCGGATAATTGTTGCTTAGGAAAATAAGAACAAAATGTAACGTTTGCAGTTGAAGAATACTTTTTAGGAACATTTTCACCCAAGACATTAATCTTTGAAAAGGCAACATGCAACGGCACTCTGGGAGCAGAACCAACCAAAGTTACAGACGAGGCCAAGGAGATGGACAAAGAGCACTGTCCAACCAGCCGTGATCGAGTGATCCCAGCATGCCAACCAGCCAGAAGGAGTTTTTCTTCCTATGTCCAAAAACTCACATCTAGACCCAGTACACAGAGAAGGCAGTTTAATGCAGCGCTTATAATTATAAGTCTTCTGGTTTTTAAAAAGCGCCATCTGTAAAGACAGCCTATGTCCGCTGAGCTATTTACACAAGCTCTGAAAAAGTTTAAGTTTCAAACTTCTAAGGTTTCTGTTTTGCTTGCTAATATCTCTATGGCAAACAAGAGACAAACTGTTTCTTAAAAGAATTTTAAGTAATTTGAATGCATTGTCAACCAGAGCATTAAATTAAATAAATAATGAGTAATAACCAATTAACTGTGACTGGCAACTAGAATCTACATTTTCTAGCAACTGGGAAGCTGTGCAGGAAGTTGTCAGGACACATTCAATGTCTGCAAGAAATACACAACTGCCCGCTCTTTGCGTTGGTGGCAGAAGAACACAAGTCTCTGGCTGGCTGGGACCACTGTACACTACATTACCTGTTTTCTCTATCATATTCAGTACCATGTTAAAGTCAGTGAATGGAGATTTTGTTTAGCAAAACTTGAAATATTTTGGTCAAACCTCAAGTGTGTGCCACCTCCTCTGTATCACCTTGAACACAGCCGAGTCCCAGACTACTCCACCAGTAGCTCCTAAGCACTTCTGCAACTCAGCCAATAACTAAAACTAACAATCCTAACCCAGCAACTTCACTGCAAATGACTGTAACAAGGATGAGAAAGCTGTGAATCAGGCTCAATAACCCGCATACCATAAAACATTCAGTGTCACCATCTCGCGGTTCGAAACAGAGACTGTCAGCTGTGGGACTAGGCGGGTGCTGCCATTTCGCCCCCCAGTTCATGGGAATAGGTGTTGCTCCTCCCGAAGCTTTGTGCGGGACATCAGCCTTTGCTAGCATTTTGGCATCTCTGATCACATCGAGTTTCCATGCTTATTCTTTTCAATTTTGAAATATGACACAAGACGGGGGTTAAAGCAGGTTTTGGTTACACTGAAAGTGTCAACACAGGTAAACATCTTCCCCAGCTCCAGTAAGAGGGAAGCAGCCCTGCACAGGGAGACCAAACCTAAGGCAAATGAGCTTGTTGGTCTCTTCATTGATTGTAAAGGGGAGAATGCTGTTTGAGCATTTGAGAAGACAAGACAATAAAATGCATTTCTCTTGCAGGCAAATCTTATAACAGATATAAAAACAATCTTAGTCTTGCTAAAGGCATACTCACTAATTGAAACAGAAATAAAATGAGGAATAGGAAAGAGATAAAGCTACAAAGTTATGTCTTGGTCCAATTAGTAGGTAGGGAGTTAAATTATCAGTTAAAGACATTCTACAAGTTTCAGTGTTGTAAAACTGCTGCCACCTGGTCTCGATAGCATAATCCAGAACATTTTCTAGTAAATAATATTTTAAAACCTCTAGACATAGTCCACTGACAAACGCAATTAGACACAGAGATGTAAAAAGCCCTGGGGGGTCATCTAGTCCATCTATTTGCCAGGACAGTCTTGTTCCAAACCAACTATAAGTATTAATCTCTTTGATGGCACCCCATTCTTCTTTCCTGTAATAAACAGACTTTCCCCAGGCTATATCTTGCATACATTTGTCTAGAATATATCTGCACAACATGCCACCACCGTCCCCACACCCTGGCTAGACTCCACAACCCACGTTTTGACAGTCCCTGCTAGGGATGGGCTCCCACCCCTGGGAAGGAGACGCTGAGCTGTGCTCCCCTGGGGCTTTGCTCCCCTGTCCCCTTCCAAAACCCCCTCCTTTCTCTCCTCTGCCTCCTGGCTTTTGCTCTGGGGCTTCAAATGAGGCAAATTACAAGGGCAGGTCAGTGCATCTTCACCAGGGGCCAAGACACAGCTAATCCTAGGAAATGGTGCTGAAAGAAGCTTAAAGGCACTTTTTGTGCTCTTCGAGCGCACAGACAGTTCAGGCAAAGAGTTGAGGCTCCAACTTATCCTACAGCGTCGTGAACAGCAAAGCAAAGAGCAAGGCACGGCTTGAGCCCCAGGCCCCACCTCCCGAGGCACGTGCGAGCAGTGCCGTTGCGTGCTGGCTCCCGGCTGCTTGGTGCTCACAGCATGCAGCCTGCTCAGCTGCCTTGCCCACCGTGCCATTTCCTCGGCTTACATACCTCCAGAGACAGCTATCCCACCTCTTTGCTCTGCCTACACCACATTTCCACACGTACCATCGTATTCTTACATTTAATACACTTCTCCTCACGTTACCCCATATGACTGTTGATCAGCCTGGGGACTGACACCCCCCTTTCCCCAAGGGCAGATACCACCGTTCTCTTCCCTGTTCCTGATTAGCGACATTAGAAATATCACCTCTTTTTCAGCTATTAAACTTACAAATCCACCCCTCTGGCCCTCCATAATCATCGTCCGTTCTTTGCCTTGTCCTCTGGTCTTTCGTCAGCACGACCGAAGGCACGGGGCCGAGCGCAGGCCTCCGTCTCGTAGGGGCCAAGCAGGCAGGAGCCCTCGCTCTCTGCTGCCAGCCTCCTGGGTGCACAGCTCCATATTGCAGGGTTTGGTTTTTCCTTCACATTCCTGGTTAGAAACTGTCACGTTACAGTGTAGTCTCATCTCTAGTACCTTTTTAGTATCTTAAAAATTAGTACAGGGAATTAGCTCCCTTTCTAAATAAATTTTTTCTACTGCTATTGTTCAATTGTTATTTTTTTATTTAAACACAGTATAATAAACTAATCAAAATTGCTAGGCAGATATTTTAAGTAATTGGGTTCTGATGTTCTCTAAGTGACAGGGCATACAGGTACTTACCGCTTAGAAGTAAAATAACAATTAATTTGCATAGTACATTGCACTGCATACACTTAAGTATTAATTTTAAAAGCCCCACAATAAGCCTGTGAGGTAAGTAGATACTATTATATGCTGGCAAGATCCAACCCCGAAACTGAGTTTCTTCCGTTTTGTGGACAATGACGGACCTAGCTCTTTATTCAAAGTAGCCATACAGTTCTCCATTAGGATCACAGCACCATTGTGCGAAGCAAATAAAAATAGAATAAAACCAGCCAAAACACGGCAGGTGGGTACCAAAGACGGCTAAGCCGGCCCAGAGCAGCGCAGCCGGGGCTGCACAGCCTCCCTGCCTGCATCCCACAGGTCCCACGGGAAACAAGCCCCTTCTTGCTTGCTGGCACTGAGGTTTCTCATAGATAGGTCTTTGGAAACTCTGCCCATGCAGTTTCAAACGGAGCCAGAAAAAGAAATCTTCTAGAACGGTAACATCCTCTTCCCACTTTTGGGCATGCCTGCCACGAGCCCTCCCGCAATGACACAGCCTGCAGCACGGCTTTCTTTGGGGAGGCAGAAAAAGCACGTCACGCCTTGGTACCGCAGGCACACCGTTCACCAACCTGATCTGTGCGAAAGGTCGCCCGAGGAACGTCACTGAATATTCATAGCAGCAGGGTATGCTGCTTGCTTCCTACTGCCAAGTAAAAAGTATTTTTTCATTGTCACAAACCCCCGATGACAGAGGCTCTTGTGTGAACACAGCACATCCTGAACTCGCCGGTCTGTTAGGAAAGCTTTACTCCTGCCAGCCAAAAGTCGCCAAGTGCCTTGATCAACAGGAGATTAGTATCGAGTATGGCAAGAACCGCAGAGCACAGAATAAAAACTCTCAACTGTGTTATTTGAAAATAGAAACTTCTCCTGAACTGCCATGGTGGGAGCACGGGTGAAGGGCATCAGCTCCATCACTCGCTGCCTGCGCCCAGAGATCCAGATGCATCCCACCAACACTGCTGGCATCTCAACGGGGACTGCCTGCGTTTCTCCCCAACCCCTCAACCCCTCTCAGGTGGCACACCTAGAGCACCCTCCACGCAAGCGAAGATCTTTTTCAAATCTGCAATGCTGCCAACCCTGCCGTGCTGGTTTGAGGTTATGGCACTGGCGCTCCATAGATTCGTAATCCACCCTGGAGATCAATCCCGTTTCACTACGGTCTTAAGAGTGCCTGAAAACCTGGTAACTTGTACTGTCTTAAATGCAAGGTGCTTGAACTGACAGAATACGTCATACTTTAGTATTCTTCACTGCCAGCCTCAGTTATCCACCGTTCAGCCTGTATCAGACTTAGAGACCACAGCTTACAGCTTTACACCCGTGGCAAGCACTGCACGGTGCCCATCCCAGCGGCTCCCAGCAGCAGCAGCACACAGCGATCCCATCAGGCACGCTCAGCCCAGGTGTGTCTGCTCCAGAAAACAGCCCTGAGCTGCAGCATGATACAAACCAGAAGGGAACTGCTTTTATTTTCATGCTGAATAGCTGCACGAAAGCAAAAGGAAACACATTCTCTTAGTACAGCAGAAATATTCAAGTGTGTGAGTCAGTAGTTCCAAAAATACATTTCATAAGCTGCAAAACAGATATGTATGTTGCCATGGCACTTAAGCAAAATTAACAAGTCTCACGCTTGTTTCATATATGAATAAAAATCCAAGCAATCGTAGTTTCCTCTATCCTCAGCTGCTTTATTGCTTGCACACTAAGGTCAGTTTTGCCACTGATTTCATTTGTTTTTTTCTGGATTTGACTTTCAAAGCAAGACTTCCAAAGGGCATTTAAAGGTGCAGGTAGGTGCTTGGCAGGATTTCCACAAGTGCTTGGATACCTGACTCTCAATGATGGTTAGATGGCTCTGTGCTTCTCAAAATCCTATTAGATACCTGTCTGCAAGTCTAGGCACCTAATGCCTGTACAAATCTGGCCGTTAGAGCGTGATCCTGCACTGTTACAGTTAATGGGAGCTTTTCCACTACTTGAGCAGGATGGAGCCAGCCCTAAATGAATGCTTTGATTAAATTATCTCTTGCACACAAAGACCAAGGTGCACTTAGGTGGGTGTTAACAAAAAAAAAAAAAGAAAAAAGAAAACCGCATTACTAATCTGGGCTCTTATTCACATCTGTTTAAGTCTGGAGCATCTCCAACAAGACTTACATTCCCGCAGTTAATGCCAGTAGGAGTAAGAGCAGAATGTGAACAGAAAGGAAGTAGGGTATAATACAGGCGTGGTTGTGCCAAGGCAGGGGGGCTGAGGATCCCCTCCACGGGATACTGTCTTGCTCCACCAAGGAGCTCCTGGGCGAGTCCCCGGGTACAGGGAACTCAGTTCTGACCTCCCCTGCCCAGCAGGATGAGGACAGCAATGTCACCTCACACGACCTCATCATGCTGCCCTCCTCCTCTCGCCAGTGCAGGCAGCGGCATCCACATGAAGCAATGCCTTCAGCCTTGACGGCACGTCACCTTCACATGCAGAGGTGCTTCGCTTCCTTTTCCTCCCCCTTTTCCACCCGCACCAGCAAGCCCCAATCTGCTCATTGCGGGAGCATTCCACAGGCAGCACTCTGGCCAACAGCATTTGGTGATTCCTTATTACACTGACTGTGTACCTCCTCCTGTCTCTAACTTCACTTAATTCAACATGCCAATGGCCAACTGCAACGAGCAGACAGCTGTTTGTCCCCATACGCTGTCCAAAGGCACATCCAGCCAAGGCAAATATACCTTCATTGTATACAAGGTGATTTATGTACGTATATATACACAGTATGTACACGCTGTGCTTTCAAACAGCCAGGCACCTGCCTGTCCCCACTGTCCTCAGCCAGACACTGCTGTACCAGGATGGTTCCCACCACTTCTTGAAAACTGGTCAAAAAAACCTCTCCCTAAGATACACACGTATATTTTCCACTGCACCGGCCAGAGCCTAAGCACAAACACCAGCAGGAGAACTGGGTCTTCAGGACTTACTGTCACCACCCCTCCCAAAGAAGAAGTCGTCCCTAGCTGTTGGAAGGATCAGATGTTGCAAACTCTTGCTTACCAGTGGCTTGTGCCTGGGAGCAATCCCATTCAAAGAAAACAAAACAAATCCTGTGAATCGGGTTTACAGGATCCAGCCCCGAGTTTCTTCAGAGCTGGCAGAATCAGCCTTGCTATACTGAATCAGTTTTCTTAGAACAAAACGTGGTAAGATCCCGTGCTCAGTGCTCTTTTAAATGTGTGTTTCTGATGGTTAATTTTTAGTTAAATCGGTCCATATAGGAAAGTGCTAGAGCTTTCAGTGTGCAGCTTGCAGTAACGTGAACCCAAGCATGCTTCCCATGGGAGTAAAATTAACAGCCAAACTGGGTAAGAATCCTTACTATGCGTAAGATAAGACCACTTTTTGCTTGTATGGGGAAGCTATGAAAGTTAAACCCCTTACAATCTTCTTTTAGCTCAGAAGGTTTCAAATGAAAGCAGAGAACAAGAGGGGTGGATTTTTTTTTTTTGGCAAATGTTAAATGTAAAGTCTCAAAAATTTTTGCAATATGCAAATAACTTCTCAGCAATTCACTTGTTTTTGAAGATGTGTCACTATAATCATGCACCATAAATCAAAATTAGGTGAGAAAACTAATAAATTAGCAATTTTCAGGGATTTAATAATCTTGCCTTTATAATTCACTCCAGCATATCAGCACCATTTTTACATTAACAGCCTTACTTTCAAAAATAGACATAACACTATCGTAACATTTCATGCTTTCAGTTTTTTTAAAGAATGTCAAGAAACAACTCCCAGTGAGTGTTTCCATCAATCAAAGTTGAGAAGGAGGGGGGAGAAAATAAAGAAAAAGGAAAGGCAACCCCCTGCCCTGCCTGGCAGGAGGGATGGGGAGGACCTGCCTCCCAGCTGCCGGAGGGATGCCCTCACCCCGGCACCCGGCCGGCCCTGCAGATCCCCAACAGCTCCGAGCCCCAGGTGCGGCTGCACACATGTGGCTTCAGGACAGTTCGGTTCAGCTTTCCGCTGACCTATTACTTCTAGAAACATGTATAAGTCACCCATGTTTGCCAAAGAAGGAGGCAAAAGACTGAGACTACAAAAGGTTCTAAAGACCCCACCAAATACTTTAAGAGCAGCTGTGCTACCAATTGCTTTTATATTTAATTTTAAAGTTTAAACACGCACCAATTCATTTTTACTGATTTGCATTACATTTTCATTACAGTTGACTGCAATGAGATAAAGGTGTCTCAAGTTGTCATGTCACTATATAAGGATTATTTCTGTACAGATCATCATGCTAAAGTCACAGGTTTAAGAAAATTTGGCTGAATGTTTCCTAAGCAGTACAAAAACCAGAAAAATATATTGAAAAAAAAAATCTACTTTATGCATTGCAAAGCAAGAGGTGGGACTGCTACTGCATTTTCACTCTGGGCTCCGCATCTTCTCCGTGATGCTAACCTCCTTCGGTTCCCACCAACCTCAGACCCTGCAGTTTGCTGGTGGAGAACCAGACAGCATGATTTCAGTTTTAGACATTTCGCCAGTCTCCTCAGCCTGGTCCTCCTTGCTGATTCAATAGAGCGAGGCTGGCCAGAGCACAAGGACTGCAAGGGCATTCGCTTGTTGATGGCTCTTGATATTTGAATATTTCTGATGATAATGTATGGTATTGCCTTTGACCCTTTTTCTTTGTTTCCTCTGTTTAATGATACTGGCTTTAGTGGGTGTGTGAATTTCTGGAAGGCAAAAAAACCTCCTAGAAGTCAGCTGAACAGCAAAGGGGGATGAGGGAAGTGAAATTACCTATGGCCAAGGATGTGACTGCTGTTGACTAAAATATACTTCACGGTAGGGTTTCAACTATATTCAAAACTCAGCTTCTACATAATAGCACTCTTAATAATAAACCTATTTTTTCCCAGCAACACTTCAACTCCCCCTGTGTTATCACATTGCTACTCTCCAACCCCCACGGCTTGATTTCTTTACTCAATGTGACATCTGTCCACACTAGATTGCAATATCCTTGGGCGACTAAACATGTCTCCTCATGAGTCTATAAAATTCCTAACACAAATATGGCACTATCCAAATAAATAAACAAATATTAATAAATAGCCGTTAAGGCACTCAAAACCTGCAGAGCTTGTGGCTTCGTTTCGCCATCTGATACATCGGGGGCACGTTCCCGCTTCCCTTGCGAGGACAGGTCTGTTCCAGCAGGACCGGCAGCAAACGGCACGGTCACGTGAGATCCTTTTCAATGCATAAAGACTTCCTTGTTGAATTAAGTTTGTTCATGCTACAATCCGAACACCACATCTGGTGCTCACAGTGACCAAAACATTCCTTGTTAGCTTCCCAGTAAATAAATTATTTTCTACAGAAACACTCCAGTGACTAAGATGAAAATAGTGTGGAAAAGGAAATGTGCCGGACCATTTATACTGTTTTTATACGTCGTTTAATGGGCAGAGTGCTGCTGAATACCAGGCTGCAGTTCAATTGAAGTGTTCCACTGTCATCACCAGCAGCTGCAGAACCCCCGAGACTGAAACACAGCCCTCCCATTCAAGCTCATTTCATCCATTGTTACTTATAATATGATCTAAAGGAACATTTGCAGGATTTCATAGAAAGTTTAAATGTTGTTTGATGAGAGCCATTAGATATTTAAATCTGAACTGAATGACATACAGTAGCAAGAGAGGCAATCATAGCACACCTAACGCAGAGCACTAAACTCCATGGCTATCATCTTCACTTGTTCATGGCTAATATTTGTAATGGCGCATGCGGCACCATAACGACTACAAGATCCCTGCCTGATGATACCCAGACTGACGTCAGTCCTTGCTGCAGGTATTCTTTTTCCAGAGAACAACCATTTTTATACGAGCTGAGCATAAAATGAAAACACCAAATGGCGTCCCATTCTTTTTCAACGTCATCCCATTGAAATCCAGAGGAAGATCTACACTCAAAGAATGAGGTATTGACCGGCGCAATTTTGCTACCTAAACGACTAGCGCTCCAAACTTGCAGCACTGTTTTTCCCCACTATTCCTGCCATGAGCATCTCTGGAAAAGGCCCTATCCCAGTGTGCTGCACAGTGCTTCCAGCAGCACTGTTATCCAGGGAAAGGGTGGCCTTCACACAGGTATGAAAAGATCTCAACCATTCACAACCTATCCATACCATACTCCCCCCAGCTACCGCAAAGACATGTCTTTCACTAAGCTGCTTTCATGGAGGCCTATCCTTATCTGACACTTTGCAACCCAGCTGGTAATTTTTCCCTCTCCCATTTTTGTCCCTTCCAAACCCTACCACTTACCCCTCCCTACTCTCCTAATTTGAAGAGCATTGCATAAATACTCTTCCTTTCCACCTCTTCCTTGTTATTTCTGGGTCCTGCCTCTACACCTCTTCAACCGACTTACTTTTCCTTTTCCTATTTTTCTTCCACTCTTCTCTGCATTTCTACTCTCTCTTTTGGGGACTTCAGGGGGGTTTTCTTATCGATACATTCCATGAAGTCAGACCTTTGCACTTTGTCTTCATCTGACAGAGCAATAAATAGGCATTTGCTAGGCATACCTACTCACTCCTGTGCACAAAAGTTATTAATCTGATGTTCACTAACTTCCCTATTCAGTCCCTTCCCACCTAAAACCAAGGTGTCATCTTTCCTGATTCAGTCTCCAAACCAGTCAGACCACAACTTCAGAGCAGGCATATTACTCCTCCTACCTCCCAACTCTCTGCCCATCCTCTGGTTTCCTTCCATGCACTTTTCCATGATTTCCAACCCAACAGCGGATGACTGACCTGTTCTCAGCCCTCTTCTTTCTATCCGTTCTTTCCTTTTTCCCACTGATATGGTTGATGGTTCTCACCATAACTCTTCTCCACCTTTGAGTCTTTTGTCCCTCTCTCCTATTACAAAGAAGTTCCTGCTGATTCTCAGTCCTGGCTGGCGGTACCAGCAATCGCTTGCTTCACTCCTCCTCTTGCAACATGAGCTGTCCAGGTGGAAATCCCATATCCAGGTAGACGTCCTCCACCACAGATTCCTCCCCTCTGCTTCTTAAATTCTGCGCCCTTCCTACTAAACAGCTCTGCTACTGCTTCTACTTCATTGAATCACACACCCACAACCCCAGCTGCCTTTTCTCTGCCTTTTACTCAGTCTTCGTTCCCTTTCATTCTCCTGGCTCTAGCTCTCCCTCAGCACAGTGCTTTGCCAATTCCTTCCAAAGAATAACTTATCAAATAAAACATGACTTCCTCCCTGTTCTTCCCCTCTCCCTCCTACAGCCTTCTCCTTCATCCTCTCTCAAGAACAGAAGGTTCTTCTCAGTTCTCTCTCCTAAACCCATCATTATTTTTTTTTCCAGCGATCCAGTCCACACTGTCTCCTCATTGCCTATCTCACCATCTCCTCCTCTGCTCTGACCCTAAACCTCCGTTTTCTTTCCTCTCCACCTCCAGCTTTACGCTCTCGCAACTCAAAATACATCTGAAAACCCTCTTGTTGACTGCTCTCCCTCCTTGCATCCTTCTCATGGTCTTCCAGTCCCCATCGCATCAGCCATACATTATTCACCAGCCCTCAGTTTGGTTCAGCTGCCGGGATGAGCCGACCACAGCTATTTATGCTGAACAATACCATCTCTTTGTTTTCTTGTGCTCCCCAATCTGTCTATCCATCTGTTCTCTCTGGTTTTATACTCCCATTTTAAGCTCCTGGGGAAGGATCCTCTTCTTTGTTTTGCGCTTGCTCAGTCACAATAAGGTTACAGTTCAGGACTAGATCACCTCAGTGTTAAGATTTTACAAGTAAAATCTAGGTTTTATTTATTTGAATCCAACTTGTTAAAATCTTTCTTTTAACAGTAACAACTCTCTTTAGTTAGCGCAGCGATTTCCTCAGAAATATTTTCCTCAGTGTACTCTAAAAATGAGCCAACTTTGATTCCTGGGAAATTGTGTCTAAAAAAGGGTTGGAGGGAAGCAAACAATTACAAAGGGTAGCAAACAACAAGACTTGCCTTGGTCAAAGAACGAAAAACAATGATATTTTGCTTCCTGGTTTTCATTTTTTTCTCCAAACGTTTTCAAGAAAACGTAACGGAGATAAAATTATGTTTGTCAACATTTTTTGTTAAGGAAGAAAAGGATTTCCTATTTGCTTCTTGTCCCACTTCTGATCCCCACTGCTCACCAGATGAGCAGGGTCGGCCGGTGACACCGGCCAGCCCCGTGCGACTGGGGCAGAGTTCGGTGCGAGAGGTGGCGCGTGCAGAGAGACAAGCACTTGTCAAGGTATTTAAATTGCAGCAGCTTCAGATTTGCTCTCTCCCTGCTATGTGCTGGGAAATTTCCCTACGTTAATGCACATTATCAGGTAAAAGCTACAGGAATAGCTAAAGCAGCAGTGCTCCAGGGAAAGGGACAGCCTGACCCTTGAGGTAAAAGGACTAAAAACAAACGGTTTTCTTGGTTTCTGCTCAGGACAATTGCTTGGAAAAAAGTTATCTCTTTAAAAGTACCTTGTATGTTCCTTTAGCGCATAACTATTCACGAGAAATAATATGCTATAGAGGAGCGGTAACCCATTTGTTATACTGGATGTACACAATCTGACAACCAGGCTAGCTGCCTACGAACAATACTTCACTTGTGCCATCGCTGTAAATTGTGGCTGGATTTTCGGGAAACAGGTGCACATAAGCCTGCCGTCTACATTTAGGTCTTGAAGCAAGCAGGAAACCTCATTTTAAGCATGACTACCAAAGTATATCCAATGACAGTAACGGGAACTTGTGAGGCACTCTGGATGCAGAAAAACAGCCCCCTAATTCAGAACCCCGATGAGAGACTTAACGATTCCCAACTTTAAATAGCTTCATTTTTTACTGTCATTTTCAAAACCTGTATATTTCAGGCTGACGTGGCCAGGAAAGCCACTGCAAAGGGATTGGGGATTTCTAACCCAATACCCATGCTCTGTTTTTTCCCCCCCAAGCCATAATGGAGACTGTACAATAATATCAAAGAGATATATGGACAAGGAGTGAAAATCCTGTGCTGAAGAACAAACTGCTCTCTTTATAGAACGGTAACCTTTTTAGAGGTCTATTAGTTTTGCAGGTTTTGTGGTGGTTGGGTTCGGGTTCCCCCCCCCCCCATTTTACAGACAGGCCAGTCTACTTTCCTTCCTTTCATAATTAACCTGATTTTAAATAACAAAAATAGCATACCATGAGTATGGTAAGGCCATCAAATATTGCAAGAACTAATGCATGGGGAAGAATTAACCATACATAGTTAATTAATTTTCAAAATGTGTTTCATGTATTCTTCTGTTTCAACGGAAGAGCTTTACATCCAAAGGGAAGAGGTAGTCTCCAGCATCTTCCTGGACAGAGCCTGGAGGGTAAGCAAACCAAGAGTCACTTCTCGCATTCTTGGTGCCACCAGACAGGTTTTCTGACTCCAGGTACATGCAAGGTGACACTGTGTTAACCAAGAGACACCAAAGGCTAGGCACCGCTGTACAAGTGGGGTTTTTCCTGTTATGCAAACTAAAAATACTTTTGTAAGCCTCCTGTATGTGGATTTTTTCCCTGGAAACATACATACTGCAGGGAAGCAGCTGAACGAGGAGGCCCTGCTCGTACAGTGCATTATCTCACCGTGGTCTTGTCTCTTCACAAATCTGTGATTGACGAGATCTATTGAAAACAGTTCTCTCTCCCCTTCAAAAAAGGTGCACTGAGCCAAAGGTTACATTCTAAAAACTGAGCCCAAATTAAACTAGCCAAAGGATAAAGCATGAGGAATTAAAAAACACAAAATGTATTTTTAAGGAAGTATCTGTTTCATTAAGACAAAGATGTTTCAGTCATTTCATTTGTAAGAAATGTGAACTATTTCCTTGCACGTGCCAGAGTGCAAGATATATTCAAAGGTATCTAATCGAGGCACTTCTCAGTGGTTCAAATCTATGATTTAGCTCACAGAGCAAAAGACTGACAACTCAATTAAGTTTCTTATTATAGGCATCCCCTAACCCACTAAAAATGTACTCTCTGTTCAGTGTGTCACCATGTACTTATTGCTGCTATTAGCCAAAGAAGGCAGGGTCAAAGAGTGTCCTCACCACAATTACACCCTATACCACGATTTGGGGGGAAAAAAAAAAAGAGAAAAAGAAGATATAAAAGTAAAACCTTTCTTTTGCAAAACCATCTTCTTGTGATTTGTAATTAATTTAGATCTCGTAAGTTTTTCCACTGTGAATCATTCTGCAGCAATTTGGTTGGTTGGTTTTTTCTTTTAATCTCGTAAGATTCAGAACAGGAAAAGTAAGAAAAATTCATCCCGATTCATTACGCACATTACATGAATTGCATGAAAAAGGCAAAAAAAACCAGTACAATGTTCTAGAGATTTTTTTGACTTCTAATACAATACTGTAATAGATGAGAACAGCATTTTCCTTCATTTTAAGTAAGTCTTCTATCTGATATTATCTCATTAAATATTGCTGAAGAAGAAAAACATCCCATTTACAGGATAACATCTACTTACGATTAAGGCCCTTCCAGGCTTTAAACAAAAGACGCTAACCAAGAAAATATTGATATTTATCTTTTTCTTCCTGACATAAAAGAAAGTCCTGCAAGATCTCTGAACACTGAACTCGCAGGCCATAGACTGAAATGCTGCTCTGAATCAAACCAGAGCAGCTTTAGAAATTACCACCTTTATTCTGTTCATGAGAGCCCTTCATCTGTAGATTACCACCGCCCAGAAAGAAAGATAACAGGTCACGGGCAAGGGGACCTAAACTGCAAAGGTGATTTGTCAGCTTTAATAAATAAACAAATAAATGAAATAATCTAAACCAGAAAGTTCAAGCCCCACGGCTGAACCATCTCATTGCCCCAGCTGACTTACCCAACACCCCAAGGGCACCCCTGCAGCCCATTTCCCCCCAGCTGAGAGCAATTGCTTTTTAAAGCACCTCCCCCAGACTGTCCCAGCTCTGGGGATTTCAGTGTGACTGCGATGATTTACATCTGCTAACGATCTAACCCCTATGGACCTCAAGAAAACTTTGATAGAATAGGATTTGCAGCATGAGCACTAGTGGCCCTAGACTAATTTGAAGAGGTCAGCGATCTCGGCCTGCAGAAGGAGCTCCATCCCAAGAGCTGCATGAACATACATTTGCAGATAAATATTATGAAAGCTTAAAAATATTTTTCATTTCAACCAAAATAAAGCCTTGGTGACCATAACACACCTGTAAACCCAGACTTTGTTCCTTCAACCTTGGCTCGTATTTCACAGCTGACGATGGACCAGCTCCAAGAAAAGCCCCCAAAGCGGCTGGCACCACTCAAACCTGGGAGGACGCTCCTGACTGTTTCTAAAGATGCGGCACATATCACTGTCACAGCTCACCAACCTTCGGGCTACCATCCTGACCACGGTGGCAACACCAATGCTTTTATTTTTTTTTTTTTCCTCCTTTTGTGGGGTTAAGATCTCATTTCTAACGCTCCTGAACGCAAGTGCCCTGGCAGGGAGTTTTCCTTCGGCTCAGCAATCACACCTTTCCCCCCTCTAAGCAGGGGCAGAGGCGATCCATCTTTCTTGCACGTTCACAAAGACTTGGCACAAGCACCCAACAATGCGAAGCCCAATCTGGGGGCACAGCCCACATCCTGCCCGCTCACCTACAGCCACGTAAACTCCCAGAGTTTAGTAGGTCCCACAGTGTTAAATGAAAATGGAATTTAATCTTGTACATTTATATGAAAAAGGGCAAGTGAAAAAAAAAAAATCCTGGTGCTTTTAGTCCCTTTTCAATAAGTTATATCAAATAATGTCTTTTGCTAACTACATTAGAGAGCAATTATGACTTAATGGCTGTCTAAATCCATTATCAGTGTACATTTAACCTTTCAATATTTAAAGATAATATTTAATTTGAGCAAATTAATGGACTGCCTGTGAGACCAAATATATCTATTTAGTCTCTCTGGTTTTCCATCAGTGATATTTCCCTTTAGATATCAACTTGTGTGACAAGCAAACTGCTAAAGTTGTTCCTTGCATTCATACTTCAAATAAACATTAATAATACAGTGCCACAATGACTGAAGTAAAAAGTAAAATCTCAAATAACTACCAGATTTATCCATATTACTGTTCACATTATTTTCATATCCCTCCAGTTACTTTTGATTCCTTATAGAAAATACATTTATACAGTTGTCTACCTTCTTCTTACCGTTTTCACAATTCATTACTGTTACATTAGAAATTTTACTATGATTCCCTCCCTTTAATCTTTGAGTTACAAAAGCATTCCCAGCACAATGCACATTCCGTATTTTCATGAAAGAGTGCAAAGGTGTTTATGAATTTTCAAGACCGCCTCAGAACAAAAATATTATTTCAAAATAATTTACACACTGAAGAAACACCACTGTACAAAGCCGGGAGTCCAACGGCCTGTTTAAAAAAAAAAAAAACCACAAAAAAACCCCCACCACAAATAAGCAAAGCCCGATTACCTAATGACCAAAGGATTCATGAAAGACCCTGCTCCTTCCATGTTACAGTTGCCATGGAGCCTTCCTGAAATTTCAAATTAAAATGTACACTACTCAATACCAATTTTTATGCTTGTTCCAGTGACCAAAAACCCTCATTATTTAAAATGGCAGATTTAAAGTGAGTTTTCCACACCTTTATTTTGAACAGCTAAGTCAATGGCCAGGTTTCCAGAACCAAATGTCTTCCTCCAGCTCACTGATAACAGAACGTGAAATTCAGATCACTCACTCAGATGACTAATTATATAGCAAGGAAAGCTAGAACTGCTTTTGTAAATACTGACACAGATACAGAAATTTCAGTTTAAGGAAGAAAATTTGGTCTTCACTCCAAGTATCTTGCAATTCATAGAATCAGAATCATAGAATCATTGAGGTTGGAAAAGACCTCCAAGATCATCGAGTCCAACCGTCGACCCAACTCCACCACCCACTAAACCATGTCCCTAAGCGCCTCATCTACACGTCTTTTAAATACTTCCAGGGATGGGGACTCCACCACTTCCCTGGGCAGCCTGTTCCAATGTTTAACCAATTCAATTTCAGAAAGGAGAGGTGAAGAAGCAGGGAACACCTTAAAATACATGCCTCTTCAAAATTTAACTGTCTGTGCATGATGCTCCCATGATGTAGTCTTTGTAGTCTCTTTTCTCTTAAATAAAAAGGTGATAACGTTCAAAGTTTGCACTATTCAAATAAACATAGGCAAATTATTGCACTTCACCAATGCAAGCATATAAGTGACTGCAAATGCATTATCATGTCAAAACCTGGTGGAGCTACAGAACTAGGTTGACATCTCATTCACATATTGAAAGGTTAGAGGTGTTCCTCTGTGAATAAAGCGCTTTAAATATAGTTTGACTTTGCACATTATGCGCACTTTTGATTCCATGGTACTACTTATCAGGTTCTGTGACAAAATGCAAAGAAGTTTTTTAGTTGCATGAGCATGAGTCTGGCGCGAATCCACTGAATTTAGTAAAGTTACATCCAATTCATACCATTGTACACAAGTGGAATTCAGCGCATCACTGACGGGTGGAATCCCTTCCTCTGGCAAACTCAATGGGACTCTTCCTTGAGTAGAAGTCCTTAGGATTTGGACCAGAGTTTAACAAAAATTACATATAGGTTACATTTTGACCCCTGCACAATAGAGAAGGTTTAACAGTAGAAGAGCTACTTAAGTTATCATTCACACAGAATTCCAGAAATACAAACTACACTTAACTCAGTATCTAAGAGCACATCCAAAGCGGAGGGAAGTCAAAATGCAAGCATGTACTTGCAATCCTATCTCAAGCAAAAGGATTACACCGGTCCGCTAAACTGGGAGAGCACAGAAAGTTTTAAGGAAAATACTGGGAGGAGAAAAAACAACCCACACACACTTAAGGTAGGCATCTCATCACTGATATCCAGGCAAGTTTCCTTATCACTTTAACTTCTCATATCACCACCACCATGGTGGGTGACATAGTGCGAGGACCTCCTCACCTTAGAGACAGCAAACAGCAGAGACAAGGTGCACGCACAAGAGGGGCATTAGGAACCTCTTGACTCAAATGCAAAGGACTCCATACTATCAAGTCCAGCCGTGCAGTGGGTCTGTACTTTGGGTCGGTATTTTTATTTCAGACCAGGAGACCAGATTTAACTATTTCAGCCCTAACAGAATCACAGAATAGAACAATAAAACAGATTCTATCTCCTGCAATTAAAATTCTCTCAAAACCCCATAAAGCTACACATAAGGCAAGCAAGTTTATTTACACAAGGAGATTTTGAAAACAACTGGCAAAAACATGCTACAGACACATGCATGCATATACACGTTATGAATTTCCACCAAGACACCCCACCTTACTTTCTACAATCTAAATTAAAGCAGAAATATTCAATTCACAAATTCCAAGGGAAGACTTTCCAAGAAAAAAACAAGGTAAACCCCAGACTTCCCAAGGAAAAGTCCACAGGGTAAGAGCAGGGAAGACAAGGTACACCAGCCTCCATGTATTTCCTTTCAAAGTGTTCAAGTGGAAATCTCCTGTTCACCACTCCTTACCTTAGGGAAGAAGCAGCAATCCCACCGCCAGGACCCACGCACGTCCAACCCCAGCCAGACTGCATGGAGCCCCATGGACACAACCAACCAACCAACCAGCCAGCCACCTCCACCTCCACCCACACCCCTGCCCTAATTAGCTCCTGCAGCTCTCTGGTAGCTCAGGTTAAATGACTCCAATTAGGCAGTCCACCCAACACCTGCAGGGTCTCCACGCCCACGGGTAGCTCTGTAGGTCAGAAGGCACCACGGTGAGGCTTCAGCTGCAGCAATGGTGGGACGGGACTCCCTTAGATCTATGGAGACAGCACCTGCTATCGTGGCACTGCTCCACAGCACTCTGCTCCCTCCTTGGGAAGAGTACAGAGCAAACTCAACTGGGGCAAATGCATGCACGCATCTGAGAGACACAAATGTCTGGTTGACTTTTCCTATCAAAAAAGGCACGTTCCTGTAGAGACATGCCACGCGTTGGGGGAGGGGGACAGATGGAGAAGGGAAACATGCTATTTAAGTGCTGGAACAAGAACAAGTGAATATAAACTGGCCATATTTAAATTTTGTCAAAACATTACAATAAGACTTCTGGCCATCAGGACTGAGATGCTGGAACACTATTCCAAGACGATTTTTGGATCAAAAACCTTAACAATTTTAAGACAGAGCATGACAATCTAAGCAATACTAGGCACCTGGACCTGCTAATCCAAAACCTCCCTTCCAGTCCTAACTTCCTTTTCAAATACTCCAAAAAATGGAATTGATATACATCCCCATGTCTGTAAACACCAAGGAAATACTTTGCAGTACAAGTCTTTCATTATGAAGTCCAACGGCTGGCAACTGAAGACACAAACATGGGAATGATTAACTGCGAGTGGCCAGCCAGCTATCTACAGAGAGAAACTGCTCAGGAATGTGGGATTACCTGTTTTTAACAAATCCATTAGATAAAGAGATTGTATTTTTTTTCTGCTGTTACTTGTGAGATGCAACAGGAATCCCAGCTGTTCATGGGATCTTATCCTACACTATCTCTTAATTCATGTGATTTACTCTGGAACACAAAGGGATACAACAGCCATTATGGTTCACACCAGCATGGCATCAGACAGAAAAAAGAGCATAATTCCTGTTGTCTTTCTGCCGGAGCTTGGTTTGAACCAAGCACCAACTGAACATTGTAAGTATGACCACTGATGACTCTTTTTGGTTATACATGTGTGTATATATATACACACACTTTTTTTTAGAATAGTTGTTTTTATCCAGTAAGGTTATTGTAAACATTTTTCTTAAATACCCTCAAGAGTCTAAAAGAAAGAGTGGGAAACTAACAACCCATAGACAGGAATGGTTTCCAGCTTATTTTGTGGCAAAGTGTGGTCTGTAAGCTAAGAAAGCTTTCTAGCTTAAAATTTGCATTTCTTCCACAAAAAAAAAACCTTCTCCTTATATGGCTAAAGCAGGACAACCTGCAGCGTTCCAGAAAGGTCTCTGTCTTTGCCCACAGCCTAACAGACTTCAAGGCAAGAAGGGATCGTTGTGATGTTCCTGCCTGAAATCATCCATGAGCCTTCGCAGAGCCCTCCTCACCCTGCTGGGCCCATCATCACTGACCTTCAAGGAGCACTGTCCTGTTGGAGCCGTTTCCTCCGAATTTTTCTGAATTCTCGAGTACGATGGGAATAGTTATTCCACTTGATGGGGAAAGTAATTCTGTTTGTAATATGACATTTACTAATGACTACAGAGTAGACAGAGAGGCTTTATTTTTTTGTGAATGTGTTCTGACAGTGAAAACGATGATACTTACAGTTAACTTTAAATGCTAGAAACTAGCGGAAGACACTTATTTGCTGGGCAGCACATGCCAAAGATATGACACCCACGTCTCTCTCTACAGAAACTTTGTCTATAGCTCAGCTCTTTCCAGAAGAAAATACCACCGAGGCTCACTCAAAAGGGAATTACTGGTAAGCTTCTTAGGTGCAAGCTCCGAGCCAAAATTAATCTTGAGACAATTAGATCCAACCCTATTCAGCAGAAGACAGTTAAGCCCGAAGCTGTAGAACCCAACACCACTGCAAATGAGCTTTGATGGCTGGTACAACTAAAGGAAGCGGATGAATGGATGCTTACGCAGAGCAGGTACTCCGCAAGAGCTGAACGTTCGGAAGCACAAGTTTACATTTGGGCCCTCTGGCAAACACCAGAATCACAGAGCGAAAAACAAAAAAATATCGTTATGCCTTAGCAAACCTTATTAATTTCAGAAATTACAACCTCTGAAACCAATGCCAACAATTAGGAATCAGAGATTGTCCTTTGGTTGTCATCTTAAAAGCTCAAAAAGGACTGTATCTACAGACCTGAAAGAAGATAATTGTTGGTTAGACTTCTGTTTGTGACCATCAGAAATGTTACCTTAATTTGGCCTTAATGACCTATAATCTCTTTTAGCATATGGCTTTTAGAATGGTTATTATTCAGCTTGATCTATGGCTATAATGGAGCAGAACAGAACTGTGGGTATAATTAAAATAAGTTCCTGTAAAAGTGGAATATGTAGTACATTGCTAATGTGTAAATGACTAAATAACTTAATTAGGTGAAATGAAGTGCACTTATAACCACAGATGCTTAAGCCGAATCATGATAATGTTGTGTGTGTGAATATATTTTTTTAAACATGTTTATAACCCAAACAGTAGGACAAGGAAATACAAAGTGTACACTAGTTATAAGGATTTAAGCAAATTTTTTAAAGGGAAGTTTTCGTTACAAATTAATGTGAAGCTGGTCGAGAAAAATCATTTTTAAATCACTTCAAAACGCTGAAAGGAAACAACTTTTCAATAGGCTGTTCCAATCCCTGCAAATATCTTCTCCCAGCAAAATCTCAAGCAGAGTATGAGAGAAAATTATTCTTCTGGGCAAGCCTAAAAGAATAAATAAATAAATGGAACCCCCCTTTTCCAAGCCCACCTATTCATATCATGCCTTTCCATGCCTGTACCTATCTCCTTCATTAGCATGAGTATGTAGGGCAATGAAATGTATAAATCTGCAGAATATAGGCAGACAAAGAGCCCAATCCTTCTCATAGGGAAGTCGGCAGAAAAATTCCCGTTGCTTTCAATATCCAAAAGACTGGGTTCCACCTCAAGGGGAAAAGCACATAAAGTGCACTTGAAGATTCAAAACATGGGACTGATCTTGACAGTCTTCCATCTGAGACTGTCAAACTGAATATGAGAAGCTCTAAAAATCACTTACAGCACTTGTATTCATCGATTCATCCATATTCATTCTTCCTCTATCACTGAATCCTTACTGTAGGTGAATGTAACATAACCATGAGCATGATGAGGAGATGAATAAGACAAATTATTGAATGTGTGCTTGAAGGAGGCTTCAGCGAAATAAGCAACCAGGAAATGTGTACTTTAATTTTACAATGAAAGATAAAAAGGAAGGGTACAAGGCGGTACCTTCACAAGTACCTATGGAGGTGTAGCATGTCTTCTTCCCAGAAAGCAACGATTCTCCTCGCTGCCCTCGCTAAAATAAAGATATTTTAGACTTTATCCTATTAGTTTCCTAGCAGAACACAAGATCCTCAGACAGCATAAAATGGCACAACTCGGTGGGTGTTTGTAGTTATGCTGATTTATTCCAGTTGTGGATCCAATAGATTATATAAACCCACCACCACTTCCTTCCGCACGTTATCTATTATTTTTTATTACTCAAAAGAAAGTCAAGGTTACCAAGTCGCAGTGCCCAGATAACATTTTCCCATCAGTTAACTTTCTCATATTTATTAATTAGCTGCCTCTAATGAAAAAGAGAAGTGCGATATTTGCAGTATTTCTGAGTGAGCCAGACACAAGAAGTGTGAATACCCACCAGAAAAACTGTTTGAGCACAGTTCATAAATCCAGTATTAGACAGTAAGCAGCCAGAATTTTTGATGATTCTCTATAAGGAACTTTTCCAGTTTCACCGATCAGTAAATGAGATGTTCTTCCTTGAAGTCCTCTCAGGAAACTCCGATTAAATTAGCAAAGATCAAAACCCTTTTCAAGTTGAAAATAATTTGAAAATGCTACAATGAATGCAGGAGAGCAAAACAGCTCTTGTATGGAAGCAAACGCATTTTAAGGCAAAATTTGGACTGAGTCAAAAGTCTCAGAATAACTATTTGGAATCTGTTGCTATTAGTCACCAAGTTGGAATAAAATCAAAAGATGCTAATAATGGAGACGTGCATTCATGACTGCACAGACACCCTGCCACTTGGAAGGAGGCATTTTATAGGACGCGCTGTTAAGACTGAGATGAAATGGCAACGCAGAGAAAATTTCCTCTCTTAAGGTACAAAGGAGAATTGTACCTCGCAGGAAGGGAAGAGGAGGTGTTTCCCGCCCCTGGGAAGTGTCACCCTCAGAAGAGACTCCATTTCACATCTCCTCCTTGGGAGCCAACTGAAATCAATTAACTCTGCAACTGGAACCAATTAACCCTCTAAAAAGCACAACACCAAACACAGTGGCAGTCTTTAATAAATGTAATAAATACATAAAATAATAACATAAAACACTGCAGTGAGAGAACAGTTTTCCAGTCTATACGATATGGGCTCTTGATTCTTCAAAGATAAGAACGAAGGATTTTGTCTTCTAAAAAAATAAAAATTTAAAAAAAAATAAAAAAAAGGATTGAAGTAGACCCAGGGGACCTTTAAGATGGGATTCATCTCATTTAACTTTAGCCATCTAATAAGCAGGCATCTAGTGACCAAGCTGTCTTTACAATCAGTATGAAGAGACGGGCACCTTGAAAGAGCCATCTTAAACCCTTATCTTAAAAAGGGATAAGCCTCCCTATCTCTTTACAGACACCTATCTCTCTCCACTGACATCGGAGGCACCTAGATGATTACATTCGATTAAGATGCCAGTCTTTGATGAAAGTCACAGTAGGCAAGATGGGTGCCATCTGTGAACACACGAGCAAGCGAGCAGCCCCATCCTTCCCTCCCACAACACTCCCCTCGCTCACATTCGGGAATTCTCCTATCAGCGCAAATGAGAGACCAGGAAGAGTGCTATTTCTCAAATATATTTTTTTAGTGTTATGCCTGTTATTTTTTAAATTCACTTCTATTTTTATTCAGCATTGTTATTTTTCAAATTGACTTCTGATAAACAGACAAATTTGAAAGTGTTCTACAGATTATCCATTTTCATTTTTGCTCTTAATTTCCTGTTGAACTAGGTCTTTTAGACAGCAATGGACAGGGAAAAGGCTTAAGCAGAAAAATATGACTGTACAAATATTAACAAAATGGCAAAGCGACTCCAGAGGGTGCACAGTGCTTGTGACCCCTTACAAGTGCACTGCAAAGGGCTGGTCAGTGCACGGGTTTCATCCCATCCTTCCAGAGGCCACCAGAAGTTTATTTTTTCCAGCAGTGGGGATAGGACTGGGCTGAATAAGAGGAAACAACTTTATATTAAAAAGAATAAAGCTGCTTCTTTTATAATCCTGCACTTTCTATTTAAGCTCTTTCTATTTTGGATTAAGAAAGTAACAACTCTCCATTAAGTGTGGCACTAGCCATTGCCCTGTTTACAAACACATCACAATTTTGCCCAGTGGCAGAGCCAGAGGGTTTGGGTTGTTTTTTTTTTTTACACTTAAGGATATGTTAAAAACCAGTTAGATATACATTTTTTAAAGTTTAAAATATCATACTTTTAGTATAATAAAATCTCATCATCTCCTTGTAGTCAGATACTATGGGTTCGATGGCCACATAAAACACTTGGGCATTTACAGGCAGTGGGACTCCAGAAGCACAAAAATGCAAATAATGATCACCTTATCTGTTTTCTGGTTAAGTTTTGGCTCACAGTGTTTTCAGTTCCTTCCTCCATTCCTATTCCTTCACTTCTGAATTTTAAATAGATAACCTCTTCTGCACCCTAAGCAAGAAAACATTGGAATTAAAGTGGACAATGTTGAATCAAGGGCCTGAGTTACTGTACTAGTCAGATCCAGATGGCCATGCGGTCCAGTGGTGGTTTTTTCTGGATGCGGGAGAATCCTTATTTTTGGAAGGTGTTTCGCCACTGCCCCACATCACACTCACAGTGCAATGGCAGAGCTCTCTACCCTGGATTTGCACTGCAAAAAGACAAAATCTTGCCCCACAGTGTTCAGATAATGAAGGTTTAATGAACTGCAGTGTCTTTCCTGTCCTACAGAGCTTGCATTCACAAGTCTGAGGAAAGAATAAAAACAACCCAATAAGGGGGAAGAAATAGAGAAAATGAGATGACAAACATCCGGAGAAGCTGGGACCCATGTAAAGGTAAGAAGTGACCATGCTGATGATCCAATACTACTGAAATAACCTGGATTCAACTGGATTCTCAACAGAGGCTCAAAAAGAAGTAAAACGTGGGTCATTACACATTTTTTTTTTCCCAATTCGACAATGTTCTTGTGCTTCAGCTAAACTGGGCTTGAGGTTAAAAAGAAAATGACAATTTACTGCCAATAATTTTACTGTTAAGGATTTATGCCACAGCCAGGGAACCAGCACTCCCCTGGAAAGGGGGCAGCTCCCCAACAACGCACATGACGGAGTGCCTGTGTGCTGACGAAAGCTGTCCTGAGCTGTGTGTTTACTTTCCGATAATTGGTAATTTTGCCATGTTAACTTCCTAATTGGATATCAACATATTTTCAGTATCTGTTGTACACTTCAGTCACAGGCAGGGAGATGTGAAGAAGCATCAATATTTCACACTGACCAAACCGCTTAATCAAATCTTGACATGAGCATGAACCTGAAGCACTCTCACCACTATGTTGCCACTAGTGCCAATTAACCGCTTCAGTTTTAAAAGACAGAGATTAAAAAAAAAAAAAAAGAATATAAATGAGACAATTAGGAGAGGGAAAAAGACAATGTCCATTAGTTAATAAGCTAGTTCATAAATTAAATGTTCTAATTTGTGGTGTTTACAAAATATCTAATTTTAGGAACATGAATTTTCCTCTGTTTATACAACAAGACACAGTATTTCCTAAGTAAGTAAATCTTTCCAAAGAGTATAAAATCAACAAAGTGATTCTGTGTCTACAGAAAACAAAAGTTAAGCAATGTATTTGCTAACAGCTCTGATCCTGCAGAATAAAGCATTATCTAGTCTCTAATCAGGACTTAACACGTAATTTTTTCCCAAAGGACTGTAACGGACAAAATACTGTTAACTAAAGTTGGTTTAGGAGAGCCCAGATTAGCACAAAGAACACAAGTGGTCCTGAACAATACGAGTTTAAGGCAAACCAAAACCAACTGCTCTGGCAACAGACAGCAACTAGTAGCTGATGTTAGTCAGTCACAGCACAGGAGGATCAATTTGTAAGGTCTGACTAGCAAAGCTGCATCAGTGGTACAGGAGCAAAATGAAAGCGTGCCTGACAGGTTGCAGTCACATCAGGAATTGCAGAACATGTAATTTATTTATATTTATAAGATCAGGAAAAAGTATTTTCCAAACCTTTGCTTCCATTTCTCCTTCAACCCTCTGCCACAAACATTCAGATACTACTGAAAAAGTATCCTAGGTCTGAAAAATAAAATAACGTTTCAAAGTCAGATGAAGTCATACCACAGAACTTGGTACTATTTCTCGTGGAGAGGACATTCACAACCTCGGGTTGACTACACAGCATTCACTGCAAAGGAGCAGACTTCAGAAAGGCTATGTCAGAACGCTTGTCTAAATTTCAGGTAGATGTGATTTATGCCATATGAAATGCTGTGTGAATGAGGTTTTGCAGTACTGTTAAGTCTTGAGAGTCGAAATCATCTCCCCTGTGCACAGCCCAAGCAAAACAGTTAATCCTGGAGAAGCAGGAGGGGCAAAGAGCCGGGATCCTCCCGCGCACACCGCAGGGTGAGCTTCGGGGCGAACCCAGGACTCGCTACGATGGTCTCATGGCTGCAAAACTTAATCAAGCTATTAGGCCACTTTCTTTGCTTTCAGGAGGTCTGATGGTGAATCTGCCTTATCACAAATGCAGTAGTCTCATCCCTGCCCTTCTCTCAAAATATCTGCAGCGTTTAAACAGTTACAAGGCCTAATGGACAGCAGTCATCTAAGGATAAGGAGCATTTATTTCCAACGCAGTGCACCTCGAGCAGCACGGCACTAAATGTTTACCCTGCATTTCAGGATCAGCTGCTATGTGTAGTCCCCATAATTAAGTATGCAGACCTATAAGGAGCTAAAAATAATTTAATTTAGTAGTTATTTCTGTATTATAACTGTACACGCAAGCTTCACTGCTGTCACTTCTCCCTTTAATGAGAATCCCCTCAAAAATGAGGAAACCTATGCTCTACCCTGCAGAACTGCCAGCAGAGATGGACCATGCTCACAGGTAGTCCCAAATCGTGTTATCGCATGAAAGTTCACCCAAACAGCATTGTGGTACTGGAATTGCAGAAGGAGACTATGTCACAGCCTCATCCCTGCATGTCTTTGTTTCTAAAATACTGAAGAAACTCTCTTTTGTGTATTTTCATTAGACACCGCTATTTCAGCCTCTCCTCTGCCAGATCTCGCAGTCATTTCAAATAGGAACTGCGCTCGAGGAACAGCATCAGATCTTCATGAAGAGATAGGCAAGAGTCACAGGGAGGAGCACTGCACATCGTATTAGAGTTTGGGGTATTTATTTGGGTTTGTTGTATTTGCAGAGCAACTTCCTTCCAGGCTGAAAGTTTATATGCCAGCCTTCAGCCCAGTTCAAACGCTCAGAGCCAAGTCACAAACTTACCAGAAAGGTTTGTATTGGAAATGCTGACAGACCCTTAAGTCTAGTGGCACTGGCAGGTGCTCCCACAATACAAGAACATAATTCAATCAAGCTTTTGGCTGACGTCACGAAGCACAAAACAACTCAAAATGCTTTATGAACAGTACCAGAACCCCTGAGATTCAATTACAGTCTTGATATTCGATCAGGAGTCATACTTAGCTGTTTTTAATATAACAAAACCTTTGTACCAGTTATTTATCAAATAGGTTCATCGTATTTAAATGTACAGTCAGAGGAAAAAGTGCATTGTGCCATGTTAACCTGACAATCCCAAATCTTCAGGAACAAGACAGGCTTTTATTCAAGAAAAACAGCAGCAGGAGAGAGTCTAATTTTTATATACTACAGAACAGAAAGAACTGAATCCCTATTTTCTTAGGGATTACACACATGCCTAAGAATTAATTCAGTGATTTCAATTTTTTTCCATTTTTGGGCCCCTAAAATTATCCTGGTGGAGGTACTGATTGCCGCATAGTGAATGTAATATGCAATAGGTTTTTTGTTTTGTTTTTTTTAAATAAACTTTGCTGGAGCCCACAGAAATAGCCCATGGGCCTGAAAGGATCTGCTGTTAACGGTAAGAACCCAAAGGTAAAATCTCCTGTTTGAAGCCTCCCTGGTTCTGCACTCTTACGAATGAAGCACCGTCCAGGGAAGAACCCCTTCTCCATCAGGCCTGAGAAGATCACCTTCTACGGCTCACCATACACACACACACACACGACAGAGCAGGGCGCCAAGGGCGGCACTGGCAATGGGAAGCGTGTTAAAGGGCAGGAAGGGACGGAGCTGCTGGGAAGGCTGCCGGCAGCGTGCCGGCTCGCAGGCAGCGGATGACAGCCTGCCATTGCTCACAGAGCCCGAAGCAAAAGCGACTTCACCTCTCCCAGCAGCCGGGGAGGGTGAGAGCCTCGGCTCCTCTGCCCCTGCCTCGGCACAACACGGGCACCCGTGCCAGGGCCGTCAGTGTCCCTTTCTGCGGTAGTGACTTATGCGCTGACGCAGATGTCGAGTAAAACCCTGAATGAAGGAAATGAAGCCCGGATGCCAGGCCCACTGAAGCCAGCTGAAAACGTGAGCGGGCTTTCGGTGAGGAGAGGACCAAGAGGCTACCGAACACGCAAGTGCAGCGCCCGGCATCTCTCCCCGGTACCCCGCTGAGACAGCGGAGCAGAAGGCACCACCAAGTGCCAGATACATCGTCTTAACCTCGGAAGCCTTTTCACAGGTGAAAAGAAAATCATTATATTCAACAAATCAAGTCTTAGGGGATTAGACAAATTCCACAAGAGTACTCTGCAAATAGAGCAGCGCGTGTGAAGCATTGTTTCCAAAATAGATCAATACCCAGCACGGACAACAATAGATTGCAGCTACGTATTGTCATTACTACCTATAGTAGTCTTGAAAGACATCGTTAAACGGTGACTGTCACAATAGCTCTCACACGAACAATGCTGTTACTGCACCATCACATGAAATACTTTCTCACCACCCTGAAATCCACGAAGATAAACCCATTTTTAAATACACCTGGTTGTTTGATATGCAGATCAACTGTACTAGTGTTTACCTTGGCAGACAGAGTAAATATGCCAACCTTTCTCAACGCTTTTCCTATTTCTGTAAGTTTGCTAAGAAAAGAAATTACACAACAGCCTTTGAAAACATTAGAAAAATTATCTCAGAATTTGGTCATTGCCACCCCTCTGCTTTGCCAAGAAGCACTAGGCAGAAAGCTTTCATTGCAAACAGGTTAAAGAAGAAAATTTAGCAGGCTAGTGTTACAAGGCCACGGATTTGTGCCCAGGCGCAAACCCCAAAGTCACAGGTTTGAAAACCTTTCAACGGCACAAATGGTAAGAGGCAGATTTTGGCATTTGGGCTAGATCCCATGAGGCACACGATACCTCCCAGATGACAAAAAAAGTGGAGGCCTCTCAACATCTCATTGCCTCAGACTGATGGGCAGCATCAGCTGCATAAAGGCAGATGAGGAAATTTGGTAGTGACTTTTACTTAGCGGTTAATAGTACAGAATAAATAACACCAAATTGAATTATTCAAGGGACTCGTTTTAACTGTTGTTATTCCTCCTGTCTTCCGAGGTGCAAGAGGAACTCTATGGACTATCTACAGACACTGGCAGATGGTACATACTATTACGTGTATATTAATTTTATATGCCTACATCTTCAGCAGGACACGTAAAACATTCCCAGGCTATGCCGGCTCCTCTCTGATGACCGCACAGTGAGCTTGCTTGAACTAGAAATTTGTCTGAGCAATGACAGCGTGATCTGGCTGGGAGGATCCGTCTCACCTAGCCTTCGACAGCCAGAACGCAGCAAGCTATGTCTCGGCAAATCGCTAGGTCCTTTGGTAGAGAATAGGCATCACCAGAAAATGATTCACAGCGCTGATCTGAAGTGCCTTGGGGCAATCTCTCCTCTGCCAGCTATGAGGAGCCCTAGGAGATGTAGGCACCTGACTTTCGTAAGGCTGCATTTCATAAGCTTCAAAACAATAGGCTGCCTCCGATTCAGGACATAAGAAAATAATTTCCACTTCTTGAAATGTAATTTCTATCCCTTTTTAGTTCTACTCTGATTATGTCCACCACCCTGGTATCATTTATCTGGGAAAATTTTGGTAAAAGATCTTTAAACCATTACAAACACATACCCTGTTCCTTATTAAACAATTGCAGATCTGTTATCTTGGCTTATGGGAACTGATCTAAATAACATCGTGATATCAAACACGGAAAACCACAGGCCTGGGGCCACCAGGGCTCTACTCTTTTTCTGGGCCTTGCAAAGACACAAATTTCCAGATACAAAATGTAGTTTACCATTAGAAGTAAATGTTTGATCTGTAAAGCTTACAAAATGACTTTGTTTATCATAGCAGATGAAAAAAAAAAGGAATAATTTTAAACTCAAAACAAAACTGTTTATATGACAGCTTTTAGTGCTCCATGATTCTGTGCATTTAAGAGAGATTCAAGCAATTAACAGCATAAACTTTCATTACATAGTTCTGTTATATATGTTTATGTGACTTAGTTGTTCATCTGTTATTTAAGTGATTTCCTCATTACAATAGTATGGAAAAGATATTTGCTGATCTTGTCAAAAAATGTCAAGCAGTTCATTCGCAACGTTCCTGGGATCCCAAAGTGTGTGCTTAAATCCTTTTACTTACTAGGTAAGTAAAATATCAAAGCAATTTCAAAATTCAGTAATGGTTGAAATGACTGGGGGGGGAATAAATTAAATCACATATCCTTTCTGCAGTAGCCAAAAAATAAGTGTAAGTGGTGAAAGATTAAAATCTGTGTGACCTGGTGTTCATGAGATGCACAGACTGACAATTATTTGTGCCTATTTAATGTTTCTTGGGAATTCAGTCAATGGAAGCTGCATTTGCCTATGACAAAAATCAATATGAATTTGGGAGTGGCACAAGTACAAATCTAATGGGAAGAAGCCAAATTGTACCTCACACGCTCCCAAATGCCTTTTTTTCCTGCATCCCTTACTGAACACGTTAGACAAGCTTTGTACTCCTACTTAATTCCAAGTCAGACCTAAGTTCACTGGTTATAGATACACTTTGTTCACAGATACCTCATATCCACCGAATCATCTAAAACATTATTTCTGTTACTGCTAAATCTGGCAATGGCAGGCACAAACATCTCCTCCAAGTGACATTTGGCTGGATCTGGCCCCCAAGCATTTCAGTCTCTCAGACAGCTAATGTGTATGTTTTTGAATTATTAAATATATTCAGGAGTCTTGACAAGGTAGACAGGCAATGATTATGACAAAAAGTATTTTAAAAAAAAGCTACAGTATCCAACAGGCATGACTGAACCGTTTCAGATACAATTCGCTTAGATCAGATCCAATGCAACCTCTTTGCCAAGTATTTGTTTAGACCCTCTTCCATTTAATAAGGCTAGTTTTCTTCCAACATCAAAAATCAAGGGGATTCGTGTCTTTTTTTTTTTTCTTTTTTTTTTTTTTTTTTTTATTACCAAGATAGGACCTTAGCTTCCAGATTTAAATCTATGTGAGTGACTGTAGGTGGCTGTGTCTCTGGAACGTCCTCTGCAGGATACACTCAGTTTGCCACTGCAAGCAAGATACAAATTCAGAAGTAACCTCTCATCTTTGTAACTATATATTTAGCTCCTCCAAGTATGCAGTACGGTGTCTCAGGCCAATTCAAATACCGTAGCGTGGGTCTTTTTCTGCCCCCACAGTACTCTTTTTAATAGGACTCGGAGGGGAGGAGGATTGAACGCTTCACAAGTAAACATAGCTGGAAGGATGGGAGGTAACTAGCATTCTTCTTCTTCTTAATCATAATTACGAAACATTAGGGATGAAAAATATGGAAGCAGTTGTCTTTGTGTATCTACGTAGCTAAAGCCTCAAGTATTTTTCAACAGGCAAAACAAGAGAGGAGTATTACAAAGCACTGCCACGGGCCAGCAGCAGCAGAGCCGGGCCGGGCGAGGGGCCGGAGGGTCTGGGGCTCGGAGGTGCCGTGCCCTGCGCACCAGCACGCTGGAGACCTGGAATGGCGCCTGGCAATCGGAGGAACGTGGTGCAACACGCAAGCAAAGCCAACACCCAAATTCAATCGTAATTTTCTGTGTTTTCTGACATATACCATTACAAATGTGGACTACCCTTCAGAGTCACCTATGGAATTGCAATAGCCATGTACCTACTACACTTCTTCATTATTAAAAGTACTTTTCTGATCCATCTGCTTAAAATTTCTCATGTATTAATTTTTTTCTTTTGAATGGCAATTCTGCATTATAACCTCCAAAATAAATTGCACTCTTTCAAAATCCTCCCTAGTAAAGGGTGTATTCTTCCCTAGCACACACACGCATTATTCCTATTGCCGCTAATGGGACCTGTGCACGCATCCCAGGGTGTACCTAACCTGAGCGGCTGTCAAAACGTTTTCAAGATAGAGATTGTATTTAACTCCAGTTTTTCTGATGATCCACCAATAATAGCAAAATTATGCACCTTTCCCAGAAGGCCACACTGCAAAAATGAACTGTACTTAAATAACTATATTTGGTTATCATTTACTCACAGACACATCAGAAGTAAAAAAAGGACTTCAAAATCAAGCTGAATTTGTGATTCCCTAGTTAAAGATGTATTAATTTGTAATCACTGTTATTCTAATGCAGGACAAGCCCTAATCAAACTAATGGCAAAATTAAAAGCAAGCCTTTAAATCCCTTAAACTGACTTTGCTTTATTCAGTGATGTCTGTGCTAGCAAAGATTTTAGATTTTTTTTTTTTTGTGCAATAGGAATGGCCAGTCATAAGAAGTCAGTTGTTCTACTGCTACTCACACCTACACAATATTCAAACATATACATAGTGGGCAATCTATAACAGATGCTTGAAAACTTAGGTAAAATTAAATACTTAAAATAGAAGAAGCAGAAATTGAACATAATCAGGAAGATGTGGGCTTTGATTAACAGTTCGAAAACTGAAATATGCGAAATGTGACAGACCTAGCAAATTCTTGAGCACCACAATTGTTGAAAAACTGCTTCAAAATCCATTCCCAAAAATCGAGCACCAGCGATCATCATCTTCCCCTTATTTTACAACGGCTCGCACTAAGATTATGACAAATGCTTTTACTGCAGAAGCTAAGGTAAACTATTCAGAAAATTTTAGAAAATCTGGGAAAATTAATTTTATTTTGGCAACTGTCCTAAAAAAGGAAAAAAAAAAAGGAAGGGAAAAAAAAAAGGAAGAAAAAAAAAAGAAAAAAAGAAAAACCCTGCTTCGTTCTAATGGATGTGTATTGTTCAATTTAAGTAACAGGTATTAAATCACTTTACAAATACAATATAAATTTGAGGTAACTCCAGGGGAGTTTTCTTAAAAATAATTTCAGTCTTCACCAATTCTCCCTGTTAAGGTCAGAGTCTCTAAACCAGCATGGCTGAATTGTTTTAGTGCTCTCTGCTGAACACCTGCAAACATCAAACAAAAACTCCTGGTCCTTTACTGGGTTGACAAAAGCCTTTCATGTGAAAAATGCTCCATGGGAATGTCACGGCTGTGGCTCAGGTTACATTCCTTTCTCCCTTGCAGCCCTCACCATTTCTTAACATGGTAAGAAGCCATGTTTGTGAAATTAAAGATTAAAAGGAAATGTGGCTTTACTTTATTTTCATTCACACATTACAAATCACAATAGAGCATCATATATTAGATGAGTAAAAAGCTATTAAGGTGACTTTAAGCATGAAATATTACCACACTTCCTAAAGTACAGTTAGTTTCACTTCACTGCTTGGGTTTACTTTTCTTTGGGGTCCTTTTTTTTTTTTTTTTTTTTTTTTTGTCTTTTTTTCTCCCCCCTATAAGAGAAGTTTCGGGTTAATGCAGAGGAATGACATCTGTGGTTCCCCATCTCAGTAAATATAATTTTTAAAAGAGGACCATTAAGAGAAGGTCAGCTCAGACTTCAGAAGGGCATCTGTCCAGGAGGAAGAACAGGCTGCATTCGGATAGCTAAAATTCTGTATTATCAATATGCATAATTAGAATAATAAACTGTGTTCATATGTTAGTAATGGACCTATCCTTAATCCTTCCATATAGTTGCAGAAAACATCTCTTGAAGCAGTTGTCTGGGCACTATCATATCAAATCTGAATTTCTCAAGTGCTGGCTCATTACGACACCGCACACCAAATATTCTTAAGAAGCAAGACTCTCGCACACAGCTAGCTGGCCAGCAAGAGCACAGGGAAACAATAGCCACGCTTCTCCTTCACGCAACTGTATCTTCAGGCCACACATCCACCCTCTCACCGAGTATCAGCGAGGGGCAATTCACTGATACCTACATTCTGACAACTTTTTTGAAATCACTGATCACTCACTACAAAACTCCCTGTCTAATAACCAAGCAACAGATATTTATATCGTAAATTCAGAATGATTTTCCCTTAGAAGAGCGTACCCTGTGCTGCACGCCATTGTGCAAACAATCTACCAACATACAGTATACGTTCCTTTATCAAGCAGGCTACTTCATCCTCCACCATCAGAGACTGGTGTATTCAAGCATTTACATGTCGTTACAGTGTGGGAGAGTTCAGGTGTTATTTTAAATGGTCTATATCTTAATATTACTAACTTATTTCAGCTCATTAAATTATCTGTGTGTCTAAAATGATGCGTCAAAGTTACTTTGCATTAGCTTTCAGATTTAGAGACAATAAAAAACAATATAACCCCTCGATTTCACTCACTGTTCAGATTTGCTATCCATGGTATTTCTGATCAAAATTACTTCATAGATGAGGTTTACGATGCGTTTATTAAATATAACTACCTAGTCAATTGCTGTTAGACCAAGTGTTAGTTGCTGCATTGACTGGTATATAAGCATGACAAATTGATTTGTCTGGCACAAACACTCTTCCCTTCTTTCCAGTGAAAACAAATACAGTGAATATTATGTATTCGGTTAAATCAGTTATTAAAATTATGTAATTCAGAAAATGACAAAAAATAGGGTTAAAATCTTTAGCTCGTGAGATGTAAGGCAAATTCTGTTTGGAAAGTTATTCAAACCTAACAGGAAAATTCTCCAAGCCACTATATTCATAAAGTAACCAAATTTGTGAAGATAAAACAGAAACATGTTATTATTTTGAAAGCCTGAATAGAGTAAAATTCACAAAATGAGTGCTTAATAATTGTAGGCGGCATTTGATTAGTATCTTAAAAATGTATATTACAGACTACCTTCAAATTAGGAAGTCCTTCTTCGGAAATAAAAAGTTAATTGACATACTAGTGCATTTAATAAAAATGGCTATACTGAATACACAGAAGAGGTTCCTTTAATTGAGCACAAACTGCAAATACCAGGCATGAAACCATATGCAATGACGTGTTTATATCTAGATATCCACTGGCAGTTTGCAGTGAAGACTTGTCCAAATTTACCATCTGATTTAGAACAGTACTCTGTGTATAACAATACTACGTACAGTGTGTTGGTATGTGTAATTGCCTGTGCTTTTAAAACACTGCAACTCTCTACCCGGACATGTATTTGTGTCCTGTCCAAAACACCACATCCGCAAGGCAGGGAACCCTCTTAAACGAACTTAATAGAAGAGTAAGGAAATTTCAAATGCGTAAGTATCTTTGCTAGTTTTACTTCTAATTTGTCAGGCATATAAAAGCCTCTATATAAAACTTTAGTTGCCAGACAATTATTGTACACATATGTTCTACCGCAAAGAGCTCTGATATTTCTTTTGTCGTCAAACAGGACTCCTGTTTTTACAGAATGCAGAAGTTGCCCATATAGTACTAACTACAGCCAAATAAACAAACATACAAACAAACAAATCCTCCAGTTACATTTCAGGGACTCTTCAAAAGGAGTCAAATATTTAGAAAGAAAATGCCCTGTCTTCCATCAGGAAAAGAAACTAGCCTGAAGATTTTAATTCACCGAAAAATATTCCATCGGCCAACAGTGATCTCTAATACTAAAGGGTTCTTTTCCCGGAAGAGATTGGTGTTTATACTCGGATACTTGCTTATTTATTTATTTAATTTAAGCAGCCTTCAATTCTTAGTCACAAAATTAATTCTCACGCAAGATGTTTTGATTATCATTTCTGACATACAAAAGATAGCATCTGAAATTGTAAATAAAAATCTCCAATGCTCAATTTAAAAAAGATTTAAACCAGCTCACCTTGAACAATTGCACAGAGGAGAAGTTTAGGGTTTTTTTAAAAAAATCATAAATGTATGGAAATACTGTGAAAATGTCCCAGTCTTGTGGAAATAATAACAATAGTAATAGCCAGCGCTTAGGAATAATTCTGCTCAAATCTGAACGAATCTGCTCCTCAGAAGAGATTAACACAACCACAACAAAGGTAATGCCTATGGATAAATAGCTAACAACATTTTAACTACATACGAAACAAAAATTTTACATACTTGAGCCAGTAAAATGTCCACTTGCCAAGGAAGTTGGTCCATTTTTCCCACTGCTCACAGGAGGTGAAAACATCTAAAAAAAACAAAGAGGCATTACTACTGGAAAACAAGAGATTCCCGAGTCCACTGTTAGTCAAAAGTTCCTTCCACATTCGCTGTGAACTACATTAATAGTTTGTCTACCACGAAACATCATCCCCCACAGACCTGAAAACAAGTCAATATTTCTTACAGCCCCCACCAGCCCCTCAGCACCATCATCACGTTTTTATTAGGCTCATTAGCTCCCCAAAACAATATTCGCTTCCCGAAGAGTTTGAGCAACCCCAGTCCCCAGCAGCATTATCCAGGCTGGGAAGCGGGGCTCGCTCCCCTCTCCAACTCTCACGCTGACAAAGGCGAAAAAAAAGTTTATTTTGTTGAAACCTTGGCCATAAATGTAGCAATGTCCATTTCCATCCCGCTTTAGGATTTGCCTGTCATATGTGAACCCAAATAATAATAATGCAAAGTGCCACCTGCCCTAAATTCTCATTTCGTCTCTAACACGAGAGAGCAATTTGAAGCAAGGCTCTCTCCCTCTCCCCCTCTCTCTCCCTCTCTCTCGCTCCCTCTCTCTCTCCCTAGCATTTATTTCGACCCTAATTGGTTTCTCTCTTCTTCGACGTGTCTAGTGGATAATACGCACCTTCCCTGAGTCAGAGCCTGCAAAAAGCGAAGGAACAAATGGAAAAAGTGCAACAAGCAAAGAGGGGGCTGCAAAGCTGCCTCAGGCTACGTTTCCTGGCCAAACTTCCCCAAGCCATTCCTCCAAAGCAAAGTCTGGAGCAGCAGCAGCAGCACCAGCCTGAAGCAGCCTCATTTACACGGGGGGGGGGGGGGTGTCAGGTTTTTGCGGGGTGTTGCTGGTCTTTAGGAACATACATGCATCTCACAGCAAACGGATTCTCCCCTTAAATAAATAAATAACTGGATAGATAGATACTCCTGACATATTGGGGGGGAAGGGAGGGGATGGGGAGAGGAAGGAAGGGGCTGGGAGGGGGAGGGGGAGCCTGACAAAACTAGACAAGTGCACACGTCCGGATTAACGTTTGGCCTCCAAACCAGCCCGGCCAGGAGCAGCCCAAAGAGACAAAAAGTACTTTTTTTTTTTTTTTTTTTAAAAAAAAAAAAAGCACCATCTAGCTGGGGGGGCTTCGGAAAAGATTGGAGCAGTTTTAATGACAGCAGAAGCCATATGAGATTTCAGTGAAAACTTTAAACTGAGACAGTCATGGATTTCTTTGCACTTTCCATGTGCCAAAAAATGAAACAAGGGAAGAACTGAAAATAGAATATAAGCAACTAATTAGCAATTAATTAGTTCATGTGCCAACAACGCTATAAAACGTAAAGCACAATAAAAGTGCTAGATATTGTTATTAACTAATGATGAGAAATGTTCGGTTTTAGGGCCGTCTCTTTTTGTATGAATTATTTTAGACATCCAAGACATTAAAATAAGCTGTGAACACGATTGCATCTCCCATCACATACAGAAAGAAATAATAAAAAGACTCTAATTTTTGTTTTTCTTTTTTTTTTTAAGCAAAAAGATATTTACCATGGTTCTAGCTGCTGATTAAAAATTGCCCAATGTACTTAGATCGCAGTTTTGTTTTGGTTTTGTTGGTTTGGCTTTTTGGTTTTTTGTTTTTTTTTTTTTTTTAGTTTAACAGATCAGCTAGAAGATATTTTTTTACAGCTGTTGTTAATTTCCACCGTTGTTTCTTACCGCACTGAAATCCAGTAAATCACTCAGTTCTTTGTCCGTCCCTAAGGCAGCCATTCGCTGTTGGTGATGCATTTTAGCAAAATCACACAAACCTAGAAACATGGAAATAACCGCAATCAGAAACCCAGTCCCGAGCCTTGCAGGAAACACAATCGGATTTTTCAGGAAGGTGGGGGTCGGGGGGTGGGTAGTTGAGAAGAAGGGAGGGAAAAAAGATGGAGGGGCAGCAAAAACAACAACAACAAAAAAGCGATATTGTATTTCCAAAGAGGCGATCGAAACCCGGTAACATCCACTCTAAACCCAAATCCGGAGGAGAAAAAAAAAGAAAAAGCCTCGCTCCCGGAGCATCATTTATGCAACAGGAGGTTCAGCGAGGAATGAATGAGGATCCCAGAGAAGAAACTACAGCCATCCGCTCCCAACTTTTTCCCTTCTCCTTCTTCCACGCAAAGTAGCGTTTAGAGGCAGAAACGGCAAATAGCGATAAGAGCAATGAAAAAAAAGAGATGCAAAGTCGCAGGCTACGGAGGCGCCGGTGCGGAGGGACGCGGGGCGGGGGTGGCGGGGCCGGGAGGGAAGCAGAGAGCAGCCTTTGACAATTAGCCCCAATTTCTAATTTGCGGAGAGGAGGGGGGTTAATAGCAACAACCCAGGAGCGGCTCGGGCCTGTGCGGAGTCATCGGTTCCCTCCGAGCGCCCGGGGGGAGGGGAGGAGAGGGGAGGGCAGGGCAGGGAAGGGAAGGGAAGGGAAGGAAGGGAAAGGAAGGAAGGAAGGAAGGGAGGAAGGGGCGCGGAGCCCGGCGGAGCCCGGCGCGGCGGCCGCCTCGCCGCAGCCCCGCCGAGCGCCGGCCCCGCCGCTACCCACCGCCGCCGCGCTGCCGGGCCGGGCGCCCGCCGGCCCCGCGCTCCCGCTCCCGCCGCCGGCTCCGCGCCCGCCCGCGCACCGACCGCCCCGGCGCGGGCCTGCCGCCGCCCGCGGAGCGCGGCGCGGCGCGGCGGAGCGCGGGGCCGGGCGCCGCGCCGCCTCCGTACCCGCGGATCATGGAGCTGCAGATCCCGGGCGGCCGCCGACTGCCGCCCGCGCCGCACTTTTGCGGGGATTATACTTTAAATTTCCCCAGCTCGCGCACATACACATGGCAAAGCGAGTTTATACGAGGCTGCCGATACACGTGATGCGGAGACTTTGCCAAGAGGAACAATATTTTCTCCCCTTGTATTATCCGGTCCGTTTTTTGTATCCTGCTTTGTTTTGGTTTGTTTGTGACCCCCCCCTCCCCTCCCCGTGCCTACAGCTAAATTTCCAACCCGGTTTTCGATTTACAGAGCGCGTTGCCGCAAACTTTGCAAAATCGGCCCTTTGATTCGCTTTACGCTCAAGTTTCTGGGGACGATGCCAGCGGCCCCCTCCCCCCTCAGCACGTTATACTTTTATTTTACATTTTGCTATTGCAGGCCCGACGCACCGCACAAAAACTAGTTCGACTTCATTTTCCGGTAGGAAATAAAGCACCGAGTTAATCACGCTTCGCGTTTGCACCTTAGTGTGCATCTCACACGTGTAATTACACCGTGTATACATTATGTATATTTATACACACGAGCAATTCTGTGTGCGCACACGCGGTGTGCTATTTGCATTTACACATCGAATAACTTGCACCTCTTTTTAAGTAACACATTGGGATCGACAATTTAAAAAAAAAAAAAAAAACCACAGACAAGTTACTCTAACAGCAAATTGTAACTTTACCTTAAATGGCCACAAATATGTTCACAATATTCCAAGGGGGGGAAAAAAAAAAGGAACAAAAATAAAAAACAAAAATAAAAAAGAAGAGAGGAATCTTCTGCCAAAGTGCTTTATTATCTCACACGTGTGTGACCCTCCAAAACCACGAAAAAGTACTGTACGTGTCAGTCCTGCTCCGGGGTACTCCACAGCTTTACAGGCACCCTACACCTGGCTTTGTTGGGATTTGGGGTTCCCGACCACCAAACGCCCGCCACCAGCTCCCCCACCCAGACAGCCGAGACGCCAGCCAGCCGGAAAAAAAAAGGAAAAAAAAAAAGGAAGAAGAAAAAAAAAAAAAAGGCAAAAAGAAAGGAAAAAAAGAAGGTCCGACAACTTTTCCCTCTATTGTTTTTACAAACACATGGTGACTGACAAACTGCGAGCGCCGTGGCGGCTGGGGGACTTTCCCCCCTGTCCTTCCTTAAAAAAAAAAAAAAAAAAAAAAAAAAAAAAGGCGAAGCCCCCAGAGCGAGCGCGGAGCCGCCCGTCCCAAACTTGTTCCAAGTTTACAGCGCTCTCCTCCTCCTCCTCCTCACCACCACGGCCTCCCCCGCGGAGACGCGGATAATAGCATCTTTCCCTGGAAGACACATCGCCAGCCGCTCACATCCGGGCAATGCCCGCCGCCTTATAAGCGCCGCCGCCGCCGCCGCCGCGCCGCCGCTCGCAGACAATGACGAGGGAGGGAGGGAGGCGGGCGGGACGGCGCGGCAGCGGCGCGGGGCGAGCAAGATGGAGGGGCCCGCCGCCCCCCGGCCGCGCCGCCCCGCGCCCTCCGGACCGGCCGCGCCGCGCAGCGCAGCGCGCCCGCGGAACAGCGCGCAGGCGGTCCGCGCCCGCCCACGTGCTCCGCGGGAGCGCCCGGGCCGGGGGGCAGGCGGGCGGGCATGCAGGCACCCCTCCGGCTTGCGGGGGGGGGGCCCGCATTGCCCCCCACCGCGCAGGAGCCTGGGAGGGGGGTGGCGGGATGCTGGGGGGGGGCGTTTGTTTTGATTATCTCTTTAAATATAATGGGAGCGGAGCACCATCACCGCTCTGAGGGTGCGCAAGCAGTTCCTGAAAATTAAAATGCAGAAGTGAGTGGGAAAGGGCAAAGGGAGCAAAAGGGGGGGAGGAAATGGGGAGGGGGAAGGACCAAAGGAAGGAGGCTCTGCAGGTGGGGGACGGACAGGGCGGTCGGACAGGGAGAGGGATGGCAGGGCCCAGGCCTGGAAGGGATTAGGAGAAATAACGAGCGGGGTGCCGCTCTGGATGGCTGGGGCAGGAGGAGAGCTGCGGACCCCATTTCTTTCCCTCCACAGCTTGCTCAAGGGTGGTGAGAGACTCTCTGATGAACGAGAGGCTTTCTTGCATCCACGTTACCCTGCTGGGCCTGGAGATGAAAGTGTAAACCCAAAAGCAGTGGTAGAAAAGTAAAGGTGCCATAAATTTAGACCTTTTGAAACCAGAGGATACCAAGGCACCCACGCAGTGCTGTGGGACCGGGGAGGATGTCGTGGCCCGGAGCAGGGCTGGGGAGGGCCGTCAGGGGTGGGTACCATGGGGAGAGCAGCACCGTGGTACCATGTTGCTGCATGGCGAAGGCTGCTGTCCCTGAGGCCTGTCTGGGGGGTACCAGCCACGCATACACCCCCTGTAAAACTTTCTAGATCCCAGGCCTCATTTTCACTGATCTGTATCTTCCCCCGATCCTCTCCTGGACTGGAAAGTGTCCTCTTCTCCACGATGCACCATGTACACACTGCAGTATGCTCAGAGAGACTCTCAGATAAGGACACGTGGTTGGTTGTACCCCATGGTGAAATGGTGAGAGAAAAGCAGAAACAACTTAAAAGATAAGGGCCTTTCAGGGGGCACGGAGTGCAGACATACCGTGTAATACAAAAATACCTGATCACTCTTAACTGTGAAAATGTCACCAGGTCAGCACTGGTTCCCCCTCAGCAGTGCTCCCGAAGCTGGCTTCCCCCTGACCACCAGGATATCCATGCGGAGCGTTCCCCACATCAATGTGAACAAGGCCATCTTCCAGCATGGCCTGAAAACCAAATGAGAAACAAGGGTGCTGAGGTGGCTGCCCAGGAGGGGGTTGCCCCTGCCAACATGGAGGTTCTCCTGTGGCTGTGTTACACAGGTGTGAGGATACCTGGTCTTGATGAGGGGTGGACTCCCTCTGCAGCTGGAGGCTGCGTTTGTTCCTGGAGTCAGAACTGCCGATGCCCCGCTCCAATAGACTCCTCCCTCAGAAGCACCCAAAGCCACCAGCATCCCCATTTCTCATGCCAAGTAATGGTTCAGAGAGAGCACTCACCTGCTCATCATGCTTCTCACTGAGCCACTAGCCCTCGTGGAAGTCAAGCGGGAGTCCCAAATAGCGTCCCTCATGTCTTTTCCTGTTCACAATGGGTACTGAACACAGCATCACGTTTGGTGTCTCCAGCGACGACTCCATCACATGTTGCATACGGGTCAAGGAGGCCCTTCTCTGTGCTTCTTCCTTGAGCACGAGTTGCCGTAATTTTGCCTGTGCCACAGGCTACTGAGCACCTGTTTCAGAATAGCTTTGCAAAATTGTTGTGCACCCTGCCCATGGGGAAGAAGGGCACAGATGTCCTCCCAGGAGGAGGTGGCACCCACTTGCCACGAGGGCTCCGTCTTCTGCCCTGGCCATGATGTTTGGAAGAAGGGACCTGTTCACAGGCCCTGGCATGTGGTGTGAGAGTATATAAGATGGGTGACACTGTGTGGGACATGTATTCACAGAGCTGCAGTGGTCTCCACAGGTGTAAGTCATCCAGACAAGACAGGCACACTACAATGCTTTAGATGCTAGAAGAAGTCCAAGGCACAGATAATGTGGGCAGTCAGGATTTTGGCCTGAGGGGGCTGATGGGAACATTTAAGGGACAGTGTACTCAGTCAATATTATTTACTGCTTTTAGCGTATCGGCTTCAATTTGTCTTCAACAACTGCCTCGATGGCCAGAGTACCAAGTTCAGTGAGGCTCTGAGGCTGGAACTGTTCCTGAACAAAACCGTTGACAGCCGCTGGGACCTGGCTGCGTGCTTCATCGCGCTCCCTGCCGTAGACGTTACTTTGAAGGCCTTGTAGATGAAGAGTAGATGTGGGAAAGCAGCAAGAGCAGCGTGCCCCATGAGGGAAGGCAAGCTGGGAGCTGTGGGCAACCACAGGTGGGGCGCAGTCCCATGGCCCTGATGCAGATGATGGCACAAAGTCCCACTGCCCCGATGTGGATGATGGGGCGCAGTCCTATGGCCCCAGGCGGGTGGGCAGAGCAGGGTGGTGACAGCCACAGCTCCATCGCCAGCGCAGCTGTCCCCAGACAAAGGTCAGTATTGAGTGAGGCCTGAGGCCACCCGGGAAGTCTTGCAAGGGCCTGGGAGCCACGAGGGACAGGACACCCCCTGCCTCTGCTGTACCCCCAGAAGGTCTGGGCCAAAATGGAGCTCCTGTGCCACAGGCAGGGGCCGGGGGCAGGCCCAGGGGCGGCTCAGGGTGGCTTGGGCTGACTGGAGCCGGCAGGACCTGGTGACGGCTTGCCCTCCCCTCAGGCGGCAGTCCCTCAGGGGCCTGGCCCTGGCCCCGCCGCAGGGAGATCAGCTCTCCTCAGGGCGTGCGGGGCCTGCGCTCCCCATCCCACAGGGGACGTGCCCCGGCCCCTGGCTGGCTGCTTGGGCGATGTGAGCCCCGGGGCGCCGTCCCTCAAAGGGACGCGGGTGGCTTTCAGAGGGTGAAAGACTGCAAAGCCCCCAAGAGCCAAGTGGTCCTACCTGATGGCGGCGCAAAGGTACACAGTGCCCTCGTCCCCGGCCGGCAGGGTCTGCGGCATGGCAAGGGATGCAGAACCAGGGGAGAGGGAAGATTTTGGTGGCGAGGGCTCCTCGTTCGCTATTCCCCAGAGCTGGGTGTCAGGGGACTCGGCAGGCTGGTAGGGCTCAAAGCACAGCCATTTCCCTCTATTACTGAAGTTTTTTTATCTGTGAGTTATTATTCCCTTGGCACCAACAGTGGACTTAGCGCTATACATGGTACAAAGAAAAGACAGGGCCGGTGCCAAACTGCTCATTATTTAAAATGCAGATTTATTTTTTTTTCCTCAAAGTGAATCAGTACAGAGAAGACCGGTACAAAAAAAATAGTGTGAGCCCACAGAGGAGAGGCAAGGCTTTATTTAACCCAGTAATGCATCCAGGATCTCCAGATACCACTGAAGAAATGAAGCATTAGTAGATATTAGATGGGGAAAAATAGGGCCTCGTGAGTCCCGGCTTGGACGAGTTTCATTCCCCGTGTACGGAAAAGAAGAGGGGAGCGGGGGCTGCTGATGCTCTGATGGCAGGTCTTCACGGGTGAGGGGCTCACAGACCCTCCCGCGGGACAGTTTCCCGCTGAGGAGCGGGGAACCTCAGAAATCGTGGGCCTGCACGGTGTGCAGGGCTGTCCCAGCCCTGTTTCCTAATTTCTGAATGCTTCATTGGTATCGTTTCTGTCTGTTGTGCTTAGCTATTTCGGTGCAGCGCGTACCTCGTTTAAGCTTACTACATTTCCTGGCCTGCTGCTGCTCTTCATCATGATTATACCGGGCGTGTCATTTCAGTGTTTCAGAAGAAAGAAATTGTTAATGTAATAATTAGGGATGTAAATTACACCTGATTTGTGCCTGGCCTGTTCGGATATCAACCATGTTTTAGTTCTGGATTAATCAAGTCATAATTAAATCCATTTTTAATATTAGCAATAACTGAAGCATTGGTGGTATTAAAGTAATATAAAAATGCACTAATTTCAGGGAAAATAGAGGTAAATATAATTATTCACCTCACAACAGTGAAATATTAATAAACCACAAAATGTAAATTTATGGTGACACGTAAGACTTCACACATAGTAACACAAGTGAAGCTAGTTTCTGTAGCAAGACCTTGTCTTTCTGGAGTACGCTAGGTTGGCAGACTGAAAATTAATGCAGAAGCTACGGTTAATAATGGGCTGTGGGGTTTTGTTTTTAAATTAAATAGGAAAAGGAATTAACACAACTGCCATACTGGCCCCAGTATTATTTATTTTGCGATTTTAATCCACTGTATTTTATACTGTCCCCATATGTTCAGTTTCCAGTGTGCCACAGAATTTTCTGTGGACAATTCACAAGTGCAGATGTTGCTGCGGACCGAGAGGGGCTGCTGGCAGTTAGGCCTTCTACCACCTCAGAAGACATGTGAAGCAATTTGGAACCACACAATGTTAGCTGAAGTGCTCTGTTAACATGGTAAGCGATGTTACAAGTGTGAACATTAGACAGAAATTCACATCCTGAGGTTCCTGAATGTGTCTGTTAACTATATGTCTCCAAAGAAATTTTTTCACCCTGTCTGTAGACTTTAATAGCAGGATAGCAAAGTACTAGACTGCATTTTGTTCCAGTTTGGGGCTGTGATTGTGCCTTTTTTCATTCCTGTAAAAATCCATCAAAATGTGGCCTTATCATAAACCCGTGAAAAAGTTGAGTGTGCACACGTTCAGTGCAGACTCTTTATGGATTTGCAGATAAACTCTTTGGAAATTTTATCAGACTATTTTGAAGATAAATTGATTAATGTTATGGAGCGCTGTGTTGCTACACTAACTGATGCTGTGGAAGAACCCATGTGGAAATTGCTAATTCTGGCAGCATGGCATGCACAGCCTGCATACAGTGCCATTAACGAGTCCTAGGGCCACGCACCAAATGACGGTGGCAGAACAAGCGGCTGCATGGCAGTTTGCTCAGTGAGCGCGATCCGCTCCGTGCACGGGACTGGGCAGGGGCCCTCTGGAAAAAATGGCATGTGATGAAGTAATTAATGCCTGTGTCAAAAATGTGTGCTGAAGAAGCTGGCTGCAGCTACAGTGTTGATGCTCTCCTGTCCAACACCACAAGCGGTGCCGATGGAATGGCTGCTGCTGCCTGGCTCTCTGTGTCGGCGTGTCTATGAGAGGCTTCTTCTCCTGGGGCTTTCCTGGCCGTGCTCAGCCACAGGGTTCAGTGGGCCCTCCGCCAAGGTGGAGGGCATGCAGCACCGTCACGCATCTCGCCCCGCAGCCGTACTTTTTCCCTCCTGGCAGGGCAGTGACTGCCCAGGAGCAGGGGAGAAGGGTGCAGGCTCTGCTGCTCGGCAAGTTCCTCACGTGATGGCTCTGCACAAGCAGATAAAAAGAGCCACGTTGGGGCCAGGACAGTAATTAAGACAGAGGTCTTTTCTGAGCTTTTTTTCTGGTGAGTCATTTTTAAAGGAACGAGGCTGAACCACAACATTATTGCCAATGACTCCTTCCATGGGCGTTGCCTTTCTTTCCTTGGATATGCTTTAAGCAATGTGTAGTGAAAGGTAATATGAAAAAGCCGGGTATTTTTGGCACCAAATTGAGAACACATCTGTGTTCTGCCCAGAGATAACACCTTGCAGTTGTCTCCTCCCGCTTCACTTCTTTGCTATTTAAGACTGAAAATGGGTAGAGGACTGTAGGCCACACACATCTATAAAATATTACATTTCACTTTTTTCATAATGGTGTTTCAGATATTGAGTGCTAAACCACCAGAATAGAAAAGCAAGTCAATAGTTTTCACAAGGTCAGAAAGAAGAAGATGAGACCTCATGAGTTTCTTTAAAATAGTCTAATGCCAGGACGCCCAGCCTGTGCTCTGTGAAGCTGCACCGTATATGAACTCACCACTTGTGTGTGACTATGCCGACAGTCCATGGAAGTGTCAGCGAGCCAGCAGTAGTAAATTTAGGGACCCTTCACCAAAACGAAGTCCAGGTATTGCAGAGCAATAGTTCTAAGAAAAAACCTTAGAAGTGTTTGTTCCAGCCAGAGATGGTAGTGGCATGTATTTTTAGGCTATGTAACACATGCCTGTGAAAAAATTACTACTGGTCTTTTTTGGGAGAAAGTCCAACACTCTCAATGTTTGAGATGTGTTGGGATTCAGGTTGGGTGAATTATAAACTGGTAAAAACTGTTATTTCTCTTCTTTCACTTGCAGCTACTTAAACACACAAGAGTATTCTCTGTGCCTAGGGCCACGCTGCCCTCAGAGCCAGGGAGTGGAGCCTCAGCTCGGAGACCACGGAGAGTTGATGGAGCATAGTGGAGGACCAAGCTTGTCTCCTCAGCCATGCCTCAGAGCCACACCATCCAAACCCTGTTGGCACCCCATGAGGTAGGAACTTACTCAACACCAAACTGGGGGTGGGAATGAAAAAAAAAAAAGGCTTATGAAAGGCTTTCAGACCTACCCAATGGTACCAGTACGCATCCTCACATCTGGGACACAGGGCACACCCCTGAGAAGAGGTGGAGACAACTGAGATGACTAGGTTGGGCCAAGATAGTCTAATTTTTTTCCCTCCTGCTAATCTTGTAGATTAAAAGCGATGTGATCCAGAGCTGCCATGTTAGTTTTTGTGATGAAGCAGGGGTGGAACAAAGTTGAACTTAATAAATTGTATAGAATAAACCCCCAAACCACTAAACTGTTTGCTTCTCCCCTTCCCCCAAAAAAGTGGAAAAATGAAGCACAAAAAAAGCTTATAGTTTCCATGCAACCCCTAATACATCCCTTTGTGCTTCCCTGTTATATTCTGCTTCATTCAGGAAATGAGGCAAAAAACAAGGGGACAGAACTATGGCTGAAGTACTTGATTTTGCAATATCAGTAACTATTTTTATGGCTTAATTATATAGTTAATGTGTATATTTTTTATAGTTTGTAGTTTATTTTATAATTACAGACATTTTTAAGTCTCTTCTGCTTCACGAGTATGTATGGGCTAAGTCACATTTGCAAGGAACCTTGAATCTGTAGTACATTGTGTAAATGGTAAATATTTTTAGTAGGTAAATCCCATAGTCATTGGGTCAAAATTCTCATTAGAACTAAACTCTCATTAGAATGAATGGGAGGTTTAAGTAAGGACTGAAAACTTTCACCACGGTAAAACTTCTGAGGACAAAGAAAGAGGAACCAAGAAATTGCCTAAGAAGAACCTCAAAATCCTTGCTGCAAACTTTAGTGGCAGAAGTCTGAGGGGATGAACTGGAGGAAGAAATTTGGCCTTTGCAGATCAAAACGCTTTTACTGGTGTCTTCAGGAGTGTTTGGAGTGTCCTGTCCCCTGTCCTTTTGTCACAACAGCTGCCCACTTCAAAAATGCCCATTTCAACAGAAGATGCTGTCAGCAGCAAGGCTTTCCTAGAAGTGACGGTGGGACTGCATGATAGATCCCGAGGGATGTGTCCAAGTCCTATGAGACTTCTGGTTAAAAAATTGTGAATTTTTACTGCTGACTTTAATGGGATTAAATAGGTCTTAAAACAACTAAAATCTTATCTGGATCTCGGCTGAAAAGTCTGTGAGCCAGTGAGAAAAGCACACAGTTCTCAGGAGAGCAAGGACATGCCACTTCCATCACCTGTACCTCTGGCACTTCGTTTTAAGCTTTGTGACACTTCAGCACTCTACAGTTGACATTTCTTTGTCAGCTTTTTCCCTTAACATTATTCTGCTCTTTTTTTGCAGTTGAAATGTATTGTTTTTCCTTGTATATTTATCAATGTGTTTCTTTAATAACAAAGAATGAAACATTTGTCAAGGTCTGGCCCTTACGTCTTTTAAGCTCAGGATTTTATACCTCTTCCTCAAGTCTAACGGAGTGTGTAAGAGTCCCGCACACTGTGGTCAGAGGAGGTTGTATAAGTCAGTGCTGCATTGTCAGTAGTTTCAGAAAACACTGTCGCTATAGAAATTCATGATGACTATCAAAATCCGTGCTCACATTTTCTATCACAAGAGATCTGCACTGCAATATGAGGTCTGAGGACTGAAAAATGTGCATGACAGGAATATAGTGTAAAATGTGGATATCATGGGCTGGCCAAGGTCAGCAGGAATATCATAGGATTTTGTGTTTTCCTAAGAGTAAAGTACAGAGAGGGGGAAAAAACCCCAAACCTAATTTTTAGTTAACCTTGCTAACTGAAGTTCTGAGTGTACGGTCAGAATTACAGTTGTGAGCTATGCAACCTATTTCCTAACATCTAACAAGTAGCAATTGAACTCTTAATTGGCTCAGAACCACTTCTTTCCACAAAACAGTTTCATCTTAGCAAGAAGTAGCTGAAGGTACGGTCTCTCGATGTAATCAGCCTAGGGAGTAGTCAGCGTGTGTTGCCTTGTCTGGTTTAGGAAGGTGTTTTACAGATGGGTAATTTCCCCGTTTGCAGGACTGTAAGTTGTTTGACCAATGGGATCTCTGTTGCTGTCACGTCCAGCTATTACTGGCACTCAACAGTGTCTGCAGCATTTCTTTGAAGCCCAGAAAATCGGTTTTGGGACTGATGGCTTGAGAGTTTGGGGGGAAGTTCTGAGAGAGCATATTAGGATTTATGTAAGTAGGAAACGTTCTTCAGAGTAAACCAGAATGTGACTCTAAAGAGGAATTGTTGTGCCAGAATCACATTCTGCAGGGATGCTTCTTTACAGAAAAAAGATGTCTCTTTTTGGTTTACCTGAACTAATTTTTACAGTCTATAAAGCAAATTTAGAAAATAGCACTCTTCTTCCAGAATAGTAATATTCACAAAGTTACTCTAGAGTAGACTTAGAGTTGGCTCCCTTTATCAATAAACTTTATTTTAGAGGCTAAATCTATAGGTACATACTGTGAAGTTTATGATAAGCAGTGTAGTTTAGTAAACATATATCCAGTACAGTCTCATTTCCACAGAAACAAAGGAACAAAATTAATACCTAATATAACTTCACTAATTTCAGTACAGTTTAACTAAGAATAAGTTTCATCTATTGCCTCAAAAATATTTGTTCTCGGATTTCCATGGAAAGATAATATAGGAGGGAGAAAAATGTTCTTCTGTACTTCTGTGAATTCCTATTAAAATTTGGTTTACTTTCTTATTCCCTAGTGGAAGAGCATGTTTGATTTCAATTAAAATGAAATGTCATCATTTTAGGACATACTGCATAGTTTTAATGGGTATGCAATACCTTAGCCCGTTAGGGAGAAGACAGTGGATTTGGAAAAAGGCCAGTAGGTACGGGGGATGTTTCGCATTCACGGTGAAAATATGTGCATGCATGTATTCTACCAGCACACTGCAGGGGCAGTGGGTTTCCTCTTGCCTGCTTTCCTTTGTAATTGCAGGGTTTAGGGCTACCTCTGTTAGACCTTTCTGGTGGCGGATTTCCTAAATCCTTCAGCCTCATCATCAGTTTCATGGGCCTGAGCAGTCATGGCCCAGTTGGAAACGCTGTGTGCTGTAACCATCCGCTGTGTTCATTGGCAGCAGTGGTAGTCGGTGATATTTTGTTCTTTGTAAGTGAGGAAAGTCCACACAAGTGAATTTTAACATACAAAAATCTTTAAAAAAAAAAAAAGTATTCCGTTCAAAGCCTCATCCTACACGCTATTTTTTAATTCAAAAGAGATTTTCCATGTATTTTATTTTTTTGCCATTTAAGTTTGTCATGTAAAAATTTCTTTTTGAGTCAAACTAAAATGAAGTTAGTTCTGTCCGTTTACTTCAGTCAAGAAAATGGGCATATGTAGGTAGTTACGGAACTACATAGGTCGTGATGACAGCTTGGCTAAGAATACAAAATGTGCAATAAAGCAATTTCTTATAAAGATTTCAGCAGATATCTTTAATATTTCCTAAAGAACCAGCATCTGGAAAAAATGTTTTTCCCCTGGAAACGTTTTTAAAATATTATTTCTTTTCATGAAATGATAGGGAAATGTTATTTGGAGGTGTATCATAGCTGATTTACTTAGTGAAAAGCCAGTAAAACAAACATTACTGTTATTGTTTGTCTACTGCTTGTCATCTAGTTGCTGACTAAAGTACAGCAAAACATTCTACTTATGATAACATAATTTATGGCTTTCCTCACAAAGCTGACAAATGAAGGTAGGCGATGTTTGGAATGAGACATGCCACCTACAATGTCCATTTCACACTAACACAAACAAAAATGTATGTGAAGTGTCTGGGCTTCTGGACGAATTCCGTGTGCTGATGAGTGTCATCGCTGACAGTTGGCACGTGCTGTCATTTTGCAGGACCAACCCCTTTGTTAGGGTAACAGAGGTTATTCCTCTTTAGATTTTGAATTGAATCAACGTAGTATATGTATGAAACAAACTGTTCTTTTCTTCCTTTGGGTTTTATTTCTTTTCTGTTCTTTCTTCTAACTTGGAATTTGTGAGTAGTCATAAATATAACTGTATGGATATCAGAATTACCAGTTCAAATACAACTCCATTGTAATGTTTGAAGACAAATCTTATTTTCCAAGTAAAGGAAGAAGCTTTGAGCTGTGAGATAACATCATAACATAACTTTTCATAAAAGATGTATCTGAAAAGTTTAACTCTGAATGTGTTTTGGGAAATGTTGAATGCCCTTATTTTTCTTATGTCAAAATTTCAATTAATTTTAAAATTCTATTTCAAATTCTTATTTCAAAGATGGAAGATAAAATTTCTTGGTCACCCCCCTACTATGTCAGAAAAACACACCGTGTAATTTCTTCCATAAAGTGTGAGAATCATCTTAAAACTACCTGGAATTTTACTGTATTGCTCTCTTTGGAAATCTGCTTCAGAAACTCAGTCCTTTGATTGATAAAAAAAAGTCTTTTAATTCCTCATGTAAACATAAGCATGACAATATTTTTGTTACTAGTATCATCCTCTAACTTAAGTAGTGCTTTCTCTCTTGTGTTTGCTTCTTGAGTTTGTTTATGAATAATAATACTAATCATGCTAGGATAAACAACAAGTTCCTTACATGATAGATTCTCCATTCTCTTCTAAGTAGCCTTTCCCTGCCTTTTTTTCATCTTGAATCCATCTTTTCTGAACAGGTTGACTAGAATTGCATACAGTGTTCCACATATGGCCTTTCTAGCATCTTGTACAAGGCAATTAATGGTTGCCTACATCTGCTAGAAATAACCTGGATCCCATCCTAGGATCACTTGGATTTCTTACAACCGTATCATATCGATAACTGATACTTCTCTTGCAATTGAGCAGTATGTCCAGATCATTCTCCCACATTATTACTAACTGGTGTCTGTCAGGTTATAGCCTTTTTGTTATGATTATCAAACTGGTAGACTCATCTTACCTAATCTTAGCCGGCCAGGTGTGGATCCTTAGCTCTGAAAGAGGTGTCAACAATAGCTGTGATGAGTCGCTCTCTGGAGGGTTCCCTATCTAGCTGCATTTGACTAGAGACCTGTCTTCTGGATGGCTTTGTTAGATGAGGTGAATCACCTCACTAAGTATATTTTTCATTATATATTATTAAACCTAATCTCCTTTCTATTGCTTTGGTCTTCATTGAGCAGATCTCCTGTCATTGCCATTACCTCCGTTAATTTGTCACTGGAGTATTTCATTAGCGTACTCCTCCCCTTCCTACAGAGATCATTGTTGAAATAAGCAGTAAGATCAGTTCCAGCACTAATCCTTGATGAATATTGTGGGTTATATTCAACCAGTATGTTCAGAAAACTTACTGTCAGCTCCTCTCCTCCTCAGTTAAATATCATGTTTTTTCAAGCTAACTAACACTTTTTCCATGTTAGATTATCAAACACTTCCAGAGTCCAATCACACTAGATCTAGATTGCTTAAATCATAAGCAATGATTCCTTCCTACCAGAGGAAAACATTAGATTTGTCTAACATGATCTGTCTTTCATAAGTCATTCTCCCACTTATGTCCATGTGCTTAATTATTGTTTTCTTCAGAACTTATTCTTAAACTTTGTATTTGAAAGTGTAGCTAATGGTTCAGTGGCTGCTAAGCTTTTCTTAAAAGATGCCCACATTTGCCATGCTTCAGTAGTACGTTTGTGCTACTTGTTTGATAGACTGATGATTTACTGTGCCAGCTCTTTAAGTCATCTGGGCTGGAGATCATCCCCAGATTGAGCACATCATTAAAGTTTTTGAGTACTGCTTCCATCTCAGATGCTATAATTTTAATTTCTATTACTTTATTCTCATTAGCAGTTTTGTCTGTATTTTTGGCATGGAACTAATATTCTTATCTGTGCAAAGGTAGGACAAAGCTTGCAAATTCTACAAGTCATATCACTGTTGTTTCAACCATCTTTTTCATGTAAATGGTGACATTTGAATAGAGACTTAAGATTTGGATGTCTTTTTGTTAATCCTAGCAGATACTGAATTAGATATTATGGACCTTTTTCTAGGAGGCTCTAGGAACTTGAATCTTACTGACCTCTAAGGCAGGAATGAGTTCCATGGAAGGTTTTAGTATCTTGTGCCAATAGTCGACGGGAGTATCTACAGTCATTTCCCAAATGTCATGGGAAAGAAAATATTAATTTATTTCGATATTTCAGAAAGTTACCATTTTCCTCAATATCTACAGAACAGCTGTCTGTCTCTCTCCTCTGAACAATTTCAATGAAGAAAAAATATTCTAAAAAAACACTGGAAGAAGGGTTAGCATATGGAGCCTGGGCTCAGGCCACTGGCAGCTCTAAACCCATGGTTATTGGGTGGTGCTGATGTGCTGCAGCTAATATCTTCAGAGAGATGGGAGAAGTGTCACAATTCACGCAGAAACAAATTTGCTGAATCAATAATGGAAGAATGCTAAAGAAATTGTATCCACTTGGAGATTTTATATTCTTTCTTCCTAGAATTTAATGGAACAAGAATAACTTAGTTACTTGTTTTTGTTGAACTCAAACGTGCTTGTTCTTCACTTGTAAAAATAGGAAACTTCTGTCAAAGTGACACTCTTCATGAAAGAATACAAGTGTGCAGCTGCTGTATGACTAACTGATTAAAAACCTTAGTGATGGCTAATTCATTGGAGGTGATATGTTTACACTCAAGGCCAAGTATCATAAAAAAGGCTGCTTAGCTTTTTTTTTCTTAATGTGAAGTAAACCACCAAATAGTTTTGAGTAGGTCTGCAAGAGTTTTCATAGCCAGTTTTGCCCAGCTGAAGTAAGGCTATGGCAACCAGAATTGTCTTGTGTCTAATATTCCTCTTTTATACGTGAGTCTCGACCCCCATAGTTTTTACACGAAAAATTATTTTAAACTATCTAAGGCCAAGGGGAAAGTTCACAACATTTTATACAGCCTGCTTAAAAAATGCCAGGATAGATGGCATTTTTTTGGCTCATATATCATGTGGAGGGGCCCTTTTAGAGAGTTTATGAGATTTAATAGTCTATTCACCCAAATGGTATTATTTAACATATTGAGTGTTCTTTGAAGTGTCTACATTGATGGTGGAAAATTGTTATTATTATTATACATTATTACAATATATTATCTATATTAAGAACATACTGTTGTTATATATTATATATAATTATATATTATTTTTATTATTGAGCCCGGATGCATAGAAGATCATCAGAGGTCCTTGAGTTTGGGTACTGTGCACTGACATACATTGCTTGTCCTTATAATCTAATTAAAAGATGATGTAAAAAATACATGGGAATAAGAATAGAAAAGGGATGAAGAATAAAATAATTGAAGGAATACATGGTGGTTGGATTAGTTATTTTCACAATTAGCTACTTGAATTAGCTACTTGACAAGCAGTATAGAAGAAAGAATAAAGGGCTATCTCTGACAAGGACAGTTTTTAGTGAAGCTGCTACTGTAAGTGTATTATGATTTAAATATAAAGAGCTTCAGGTTTCAGTTAAATGGATTTTGATTCTGCTTATTTTTCTAATGCTAGATTTGTTTCATTTCCATATTAAGCCCCTTTTATTAAACCACGCAGTGTATGATAGGAATTTCAACCTTTGTTTCAAGTGCAACAGAGTTTTCTGGGAACAGCCTAGGACATAATCTAACTTTTTTAAAAAAAGGTGTATTTGTGCTTAAAAAAGAGATTGAACATAAAATCGTACGTTTGATTTAAATACTGTGAACTGGAGACACGGGTATTTTATTTCTAGATCTAGGAGAAGGTCCGCTTTGCCATCAATCAGCTCATAATTTTACAGTTTTTTTCTCTGGCATGGTCATCAGAGGTTTGATTATATCGACCTATCTCTGTTTTGCTAGGTGGAGTGCCATATCAGCAGGGTAAAACAAAGAGAATAGCTGTGTGAAAACTGCCAAAAAATCTATCAGCATTTTGTCAAAATTAAGTTGATTATTTGGTATGAATATGAGGAAGGAAAATCTACTAGAATTAATTTTCATGGCAAACTAGTTTCAATGTTTTGGAGGGAACCAAATTCAATATTAAACTGAAGTTGGAAGTAGGTCTTTGTTCATCCACTCAGGAAGAGGGAAGATGATGTTGGATACATGTAACAGTATATTTATGGAGAGAGATATATATGTACATTTTATATATATACACGTACATGTATATGTAACCAATCAAAATTAGTAACACATCTGAAATTGCAGGTGGGGTATGTGAGATACTCGTTCACAGATTAACTCTGTAAAAATGTTGTAATAATGAATATTACATAAACAATCACAAACTTTATTTTGCCTTACAAAAACTGTGAGAGTTGTTAGAAGAATGATCATTACAGTGTTCCGTTGATGGTGGAAGCAGGGAACCCACTGCATAAAATATGCATTTTTTCCAGTTCACATAATGAATTTAGGTGATCAGGGGCTGTCAGATTTTTATGTAGTACAAAAAAAAAATCAAACAAAATAGAAGAATTTATCTGGAACATGCTTTCCTTCATCATACATGGGTTTCCCCTAGACATTTTAGAACATAGTTGAAAGCAATGGGAAGATTTCTGGGAGTTCATTACAGTGATAGATTAGCAGTTTGTCATGAGACTACCGCTGGAAATTAAAGATGGCTACAGAAAAAAATTAAGTAACTTCTCATAGAATTGTAAAAGAAAGCCTGTTAAAAGAAAATTTCTTCCAGGGATTGAAAAACCAGAAAAATAGAAGCACTATTCAAACAGGTTGTTGTAAAGATTCTGCAACCATGCAAAAAGGTTAAATTGAGCTTGTTGATGTTAGTAGAATGGTTTCTCATTGTCATGGAGGGCTGGTCTCATCTTGGAAATTTTGAACTGATTTTGTGGGGGATAGTTTGAAAACCTATTGCAGCAAACCACCACATTCAATCTAACTTTGACCACAGTGGGATTTAGCTGTGTTTGTACCTTGTTTCCTATAAATTATCCCTGATAATTTCTGCTCTTCCGGGCCCCGTAGTGCACATGGCAATCCACAGCTGTGAAATGTGAGTGTCCGCTGGCTTGCAAATGCTGCCAATTAAGAATTTCAGCACTTTGCATGTACTCTCTATGCACTTCTTTGTGCAGTGTTTGAATAATCATAGAGCAAATACAGAAGAGGAAATAGATATGTTGAAAGAGTAAATATATGTGCATCTTCCACGTCTCATTTTGAATATTATCGAAAGCAATAAAATATCTTTCAGTACTCAATGGAAAACTGGAGTGTTTCATGGAACGCTGTGAATGTTAGTGTGTTTCCTACTACAAAGCTGGTCAGAAAATTTTAGTGAATTCTACATTTCAGAGAGTTTGGTCAGCAAAACCAGGTAGTGGGAACTAAATCAGTGAAGTGAACTGAGAACAAAGAAGGACTCTGTCAGTCAGCTTCGTAAATGTTTTCTGAAAGTGTGAACAGGCCACCATAGAGTTAAGTATTAAACGTGTATGTAAACCAGTGATATATGTTACAAAAGTAGGATTTTTCGTTCTAGTACAGTTAATTAAAAAACTTCATGTAAAGAGAAAACCCTCAGGGAGTCCTTCCATGGATGCCAAAATGTTTGGGGAAGAACTACCCAGCGTCCACACCCCAGCTTTCAGGAAATACATTTAGGGCTATTTTCTGGATTCTTAATTTAAACTAACTGTTCTTGCTAATGACATAAAGGAAGATGCTGTATCGAATTTGGCAGTAGATATTTAAATGACCAATGAGACAGTTCAGAGAACTGCAAGACAACCTGTTCAGCTGTCTTTGGCTATTGCTGTTTTGGCTTCTGGTAAGTCCACCATTTCACCCAAGGCATCTGGATTTAGTAAAGTAAGAGCAGCTTGAACATGCAACTGTAGCTGACCAGACAACAGCAGCAAAGCCTATTGTAGCTGCATATCTTACCGAACCCACAATAAATCACAGGTTTGATCCTCTTGACTATTCAGAATCCAAAGAAACCATCTGGCCAACATTCACACTTTTGGCTAATAAGTACCTTGGAAGCTCTCCCACTATTGTGTCATGTGGACGAATATGCAAGGCAGGAGGATTATATTCCCACTCTACAGGGTGAGAATACACGCTGCAGCCTCACGCTACAAACTCTTTTCTGTTTAAATTTCTTGTCCACTCAGGAGCTTATCGCTGTCAAATTCGACGTACTCACCCTCGGTTACCAATATCACCATCCCTTCTGACAAAACAGTGACTCTGTGGGCCTTTGCTGAGCTTTCTATCTCACGCTTTGGATTGTGTCCACTGTCACTGCAAAAAATCATCCCAAATCCTCAGAGATCCCATCAAACAAGGTGTTATTTTTACAGTCGCAAGTTCTGGGTGGACGTCCTGCCTCCTTCCCTTTTCCTAACAAAATATCTCCTCTGCTCTTTTGAACCCTTTGCTCTCACAGTTGGCTTTTGCATTGAGTTTCTTTCTTTCATATGCCTTCTTTTCAGGATTTGAAGTTGGGAAAAAATCTATCTTCTTGTAAGAACACATTCAGTATGAAACCAGATGCTTACTTCCTTCCATTTTCCACACCCCAGGCTTTACTCAGAGGATTGCAATGAAACAAGCACTCTCAACAGATGTCTTTGGACCACTGCAGTGCTTTCCATGGCAGTAGAGCAGCCTTTACTGTAACAAAGCACTCAATTTTCTTATGCACAATGACAAGAAGACACTTAAATATATGCTCAGAAGGAGGGACATGAGCAGTTTTCTCTCTGTGGTTTTAAGCACACACGTATGTGCTTAACTCTAAGTGTATATTTTTAAATGCCAGTTAAGCGTGTGCTTCATGCTTAAACATTGTGTTGAATCAAGATGGGAACACACACGTGGTTAAAATTAAACATGTATTTAGTGCTCTTTTGGAGGCAAAACCTAAATTGCTATTTTTAGGCTCTGCCTCAGGAACTATGCCCTCTTTCCTTTCTATGACTTCAGTATTAAAAGAACCTCCTCTGACAAAATGTATTTTTCTTTATCTCCGTGTGGATTGCAGACATACTCTTTTTGGTAGGAGTAACTTCAGCTGTGATCTAAAGGAAAAGCCCCTGAGTCTCTAGAAAGTTCAAGCTCGCACACCTTGATAGATGTGTAGCAAGAAGCCCACTGCATCGTAGTGTTCCTGGCTCCGGACAGCCTACAACAGATAGCATCCTGTAAAAGCTTACTCTAGCTATGTGTCAGTATAGAAAATCTTCTTTTCCAGTATCCTACCCATGACATTTTTTTCCTACAGGTATAAAAAGACAATAAACAGTGAGATACCAAAATATCACAACTCAGAAGAGTAATGCCATTTCACAGCAGTGCTGAAGGCCTGACTGTGTCAGGGAAAAGGAGAAGCAGGACTGGGGGGGCTGTAGACCGTAATGTCTCCTATTAGGCCAACAGGTAACTGGAAAAAGCTGTCAAGCTTTCAGTAACAGTCCTTTCACCAGCTCTGGCATTTCACTTTCTTCCCTGCTTTATTAATAAGTATGTATCTGTGAGGAGGGGATGTGATAAAGAGATTTTGTTCAAAAGTATGTTGGTTTTTTGTCAACTCTATCCGTTGTCTGAATTAAAAACGCATACTGCCTTTCCTTGTTACCTTGCCTTTCCCAGACCTGCAAGGGCAAAGAAAGAGATTTTCGTAGCACTTGGCACAAATTAAAAGTCTGGAATGTTTAAGACAGCGAAGACGGAATGATGGCTGCTAGTGTCAACAATGGCTGGTAGGGAACAACAAGGTCCTGGGCGTGTAAGCCACATGCCAAGGGCTCCAGGCAATGGTAGCGTGTATTGTAATATATTCAGCATATAAAACATGAGATCATTCTAGATCATTTTCTCTGTGAGATGCAGTGAAACATGCAATTACATTTCATTGACATGTCACTGCATTACCTTTAGAAGTTCAGTGACGTGCTGTTGTTTGAAGCTTCCAAAAACTCAGATTATTTTTATCTGTGTAAAGTGATGTAAAGGAAAGGAAGATTCTGTGCTTTATTTAGTGATTTTCCAAACAAGGGCTTTATTTGTTTCTCAGCTTTTAAACAGATAACAATACAATGTTGTTACAGTAATAAGACTGTGGCTTTCTCTGGTGAATGATTTAATACATGAAAACCAGGTTAATTGATCCTTAATTGTCAGTCTTCAAGTTTTACCTCATATCTGGGTGGCATAGAAAATCCCTGCTCCTAACTTGTAACACACTGCTAAGCTATGACAAGATTGCTCAGATTAGGCTACCCGTGAAGATTAAATACAAAACTTTAGAGCACAACACTTGAGCTAGGAGACCTGCCTTTGAAGTCTGCATTACTTTTATCAGCCTCTAGTCCTGGTGTTGCCAACTGAGGAAATTCTTAGATATTAAACTTCAAAATTTCAATTTCTAAAATTAAATTAATTTTAGAACTTATACTTTACCTTTAGAACTTGTCTCAAATTCTTCTTGAAGTAAGCGTGACAATGACTGGTATAACTAATGCCGTTTTGCCCCTTTGTTATGTAAAATTAGGCATAATTTATTTTACTATTCTGAGCACTTGTACTTTTTGATAAACCACAGATTTCAGTACTGAAAATATGTAACTGTATCATATCCCATAGGTCTTACCACCTCTTTCTTTGCTAACAATCCTTTTTGTTCAGCAGATGCTAATTACATTTTTTCTCCAACTGGCTAATTGAACAACACATTAAGTTGAAGTCTGCACAAGTGTTCCACCCGTACTATCGGGAAATTTCCTGCTTCTGTTTCAGAATGGTACGAATGCTTTGTGCCCCAAAGTTTGGGGTTTTTTCTGGCTATATCAAATACTCTAATAATAGGCAATAGCGGCCAGGTGTACGCTCCTTTTATTCACATAAGAATGTTCTAAAGACTTGTTTTGTTCAGATACCCCTAGTTCTTTGGCTCAGGAGCAGGTCTGTGCTTTAAAACTTGCCTTTCACACTGCTGCATCTCAAAGCTTCCTGCCTCTCGCACACACAACATAACAAAGGCCTTGTGTTTGCAGTCAGGACAACCTCTGACTCGCGTGGCTTCAGCCAAGCCTGCCATATTGCTTCTCCACGGAGCCCAAAGACCATTTGGCATAGATGACGATTCTGAGGTCTACAGTTGCCCTAGATCAAACGCATGGTGGTAGCCCATAGCAACTTCCAAGGCATCCAGGTCTGGAAGGATCCTAAGCACCCGATCCTGTGGCTGTGAGCACAAGGAATGATGTTGGAGCATGATAAACCTGAGTGTCTACGCTTCATGGAAAAACCTTTGCTTACCTGGGGTGAAGAAGTACAAAACACACAAGAGACATACATGAAAATGGCCAGATTTTGCCAGACTGTAGTGAAGTTAAAGGCTGCAAAATTTACTCACAGTTTCCTGAAAGGAGACTCAGCTTTCAAAAGCTGACGTATCTTCACACTGTAATAAAAAACTTTCTGGTCTATTTAAGGCACGAGATGACTAGCTGAAGTTACAGTTAAGTATTGCAGATAGAAATTTGAAGTTACTCATCAATGCTACCTACACACGGGAGTCAGGCCACCAGACTACTTCTGTTCTTTCAGATTATTTGCTTTACTGTAGAATAAACCCCAGCCAGAGTGATATTTGTGCCAATATTTCTTTTTCTTTCAGATAATCCATTGTGTGGGATGAAATCTCTATTTCTGCAAATGTTTTAAGGATTAGAAATTCAGTCAGCACCAGGTTTTAAAAGTAGCTCTTCTGAAAAAAAGAGAACACAAACAGAGCTCTAAGTCTGCCTATTGCTGAGCAGGAACCGTATGAGCAGAGGAGAATACAATCCAAGCAAAATCTGAGTGCCAGATCACTCGGTAAAACCTAACAATCACTGAAATAATAGACCAAAACATATCAAGTTAAATTAATCTCCATTGTAACTTCACTGATGTGAAGAGGTAGGCTGGATATGAATTTGGCTCGCTGTTCCCTGGCTAGTTGTTGCAGGCTTGCTGCAGAGGAGGCTGTAAGAGAGCACAGTAAGGATCACGCCTGGCAGGCAGAGGTGGAAGGAGGGATGGGCATGAGGGGCAGGGGGCACGCTGCACGTTCGACCGCTTCGGTCCTGTGTCCCTCCCTTCTGTCACGGGGGGTGGGTGTCCTGGGCACAACTTCTTCTGCACCGGCTCTCTGCTTCCTGAGTATTTCACCACGACTTACCCAGCTGTATCTGGCACCAGTAAAGTATTTAATGAGTCAATAAAATGACTGTAAAGCAACTTCTTCAGGACAAAACTGCACTTGTTCACTAAATTTCATTGAGAAAGGGTAAGAAAGTTCAGGTGACTCGCTCTCACCCCTTTTTGGCAAATTTTGATCAATTCCACTCAGCCCAAATATCTTCTGTGTGCACAGAGAAACAAAATACACCTCCGTAGGATGCTCCTCTGCCTGTCCCTGGCAGTGGCCCTTCTGCTGCTGCTGCTTTCTCCTCAACATGGTAACGTAGACTGTGGTATTCCCTTCATCCTAGGTTTAGACCTTGCAAGTGTCAACATTACTAGCTTAGCTGAGGCCATAAAGTCAGTCTCCCTGCAAGTAATACCTTCTTTTCTATTTCCTCGGTGAGCTTTCATTTGGCTACTTCTGTATCTTGTTTTGCTTCATACAAAAACATTCTTTTCCTAAGATCCTCTCTGAATTATGCACGTGAATTTAGGCATAATCAAAACTGTAATACACATGGCATTAAAGAAATTCAGATATATATTTGAGGTATACATATATATGTGTATATAAATTCATTCACTTTTCACAATAAAAAATCTTGTAATTAATGGACAAATTATTTACATTCTAGACAAATTTGTCTTCCTCTCAATCTTTGCTTGTTCAAAATTATTTAAAATACATTGTACAAAGGTACTTGGGTATCTTAACAGCTCTGCTTTCATTGGCTTATTCCTGGATTTAAGCTCCTAAATCACTTGGGTGCTTTTACAAAACTTGTTCACCCAAAATAAATAATCTTGAACCAACCGCACATTTTTTTAAAAAGCCTTTTTAAAAGTGACTTTAATGTTCCACATTATATAAAACATAATAATTAAATGTCTTATTTAAAAGAAAATATTCTTGTGTGCTATCATCTATTCATTCAATTATTCAGTGGAGTTTTGAACAATCAAGCCTAAAAAATGAAGGCATGAATAGAATGATGTTGCAAATGCACCAACTTCTCTATGTGGCCTTCATTATAATTGTCAAGAATAAAATTTGCATAAATGGAGAATGATGGTTTTTTTGTTTTTTAATGTTCCAAGATGACTATTTTATCTGTGCAATGTAATCTTGGAAACAAGAGTAATTGAAAACATCAGAATACTATCAGAGTGAATATAGTATATCATACAAAAATGTTCATTTTGTACCTTTTATGTTGTTGTAAAAGGAAACACTGAAATAATTGTCCACATAATTGTTTCTCTTACTGTTATTGAATTCCAAGAATATTAACGATGGAAAGGAAGGGCTGGTACTTTGCCTTCTCCTGACCTCTTCCTCTGTGTATGTTCACAGGTGATGAATATTGACGAAATTGTTATTAGCCAAAAGAGATTCCATTTATCTAATGTCCCAACAAGCTATAGGGACTGTAGGGCATTATTGCCTGAGACTATTGCATGGAAGGAAAGTAGAGTTCTTGCCTTCATGGCTGTGGAAAAGAGCTTGTACGCTTGCACCTTCAGCATTCCAACTTGAGAAAAATGAGAAGATCCGGAACACGTGACTCTTTTTTACATCATGTTGTTTGACTGTGTCTTTTGGCAGAAGAAGTAATTCAAGGCTTAAAATGTTTATAGCTGCGTGATTCCCAAGTAAAATTATTTTTAATATCTTGCATAGCAAAAATATAGATAATAGTGCTGAATTTATTGAATGATAGGTTCTGAAAGGCTCATCTCATTTCACTTTAAATTGCAAGAAAAGTTATTCGTGAAGGACTGTGTTCGACATAGCACAGTTTATATATACCGTCCACATTTTTGCCGAGGGTCTCAATTCCAGCTTTGGTGAGCATTGGGGCATGCATCCATGTGAGTGGGGAAGGGAAGAGCGCTGCTCTGCCCTGGCAGGAGCCCGGCCCTGAGGACCTGGTGATACCTACCCGGAGCGTGAACGTGCTTGTTGCCAAGCCCTACTGCAATGCTGCACATCAGCAGGGTATGCTCCTGGATGCAGGGCCATCGACTCCCATTGATAATGGTGAAGAAAGGGAACCCAACATCCAAAGCAAAGTCATGTTCCCATGGAGATTTCTGAATTTTTAATAGTACCAGTGTAGAAAGATTAGAGAAGGAAGCAGCAGCCTTTGCTCCCTACAGATTTTCTGTAATAAATGGAGTTATAAAGGAATGCAGGATGCTTATGGCAGCTAGGAAGGGGCAGTAAGGGAATGATTGATGCATGAACGCTTGACACAAAGAGCCTGGAAACGGTTGAGTGGGGAACGGCAGATCTCAGAATTACATTATGCTTCTGGCAAAGGAGTTAGCATCATCTTTTTGGTCAATATCATCCCAGAAATTATTGTTTATCTTATTTAAAATAACCTGCTCTAATCTCAATCCAGATCATCACACTGATTTAGTGATCCCCAATCAGTAACCAAGTGAGAACACGAATTGCTCTCATTTGAAGCCAGTCCTGTTACTGGTTTCCAGCCTTTTGTGTGGGCACAGGCAGTTAGTCTGCATCTCCTTTGCCAAGAAACAGTCAGTCTAGTACCTTCTGCTCTATATTTACAAAAATATTTTTTCATCCACTCTCCAACCTACTGCTGAAGTCTCAAGGTGTAGCATCTAACAGTCAAAATTGATGGTGTGGCTTATCTGAAGACTTACCCTGCTCAAGAAGAGCCGGTCAGTTATAGATTATGTTTCGAATGTAATTTATCAACCTGGCATCATTTAACAAGTGATCAGGAACAATGAATAAGAACAAGATTGTGCTGGTTTTGGCTGGGGTAGAGTTAATTTTCTTCATAGTAGCTAGCATGGGTCTATGTTTTGATTTGTGCTTCACATGTGCAACACGTGAAAACGGTGTTGATAAAACAGGGATGTTTTCGTTACTGCTGAGCAGTGCTGACACAGAGTCAAGGCCTTTTCTGCTCTTCACCCCACCCCACCAGCAAGCAGGCTGGGGGGGTACAAGAAGTTGGGAGGGGACACAGCCGGGACAGCTGACCCCAACTGACCAAAGGGATATTCCACACCATATGGTGTCATGCTCAGCGTATAAAGCTGGGGGAAGAAGGAGGAAGGGGGGGATGTTTGGAGTGATGGCGTTTGTCTTCCCAAGTCACCGTTACGCGTGATGGAGCCCTGCTTTCCTAGGGATGGCTGAACACCTGCCTGCCCATGGGAAGGAGTGAATGGATTCCTTGTTTTGCTTCGCTTGAGCACGCGGCTTTTGCTTTACCTGTTAAACTGTCTTTATCTCAACCCACGAGTTCTCTCACTTTTACCCTTCTGATTCTCTCCCCCATCCCACCGGGGGGCAGTGAGCGAGCGGCTGGGTGGTGCTGAGTTGCCGGCTGGGGTTAAACCACGACAAAGATCTTCATGCAAGTCAACTCATACACCATGACATTTCTGTTGAGAGAGTAGAGTCATAGCAGGATTAGTGGATAGGCTGCTGCTGAACTGTGAGATCTGAATTCCCCAGCTCTGTTGTTATTTTTATTCACAAGTTATAAGGGCAGCTGGTTTATATTCCACTGTGCAATTACTGCACAGACCTAGGAACAGCTTAACTTTCATCTTCATGAATTTGAAAAGGAAACAGTAATACAAAGAGCAGAAAACCCATAGCGGCATGGGTTTTCTAGCATCAAACCTCTGTTGGTCTTGGATCCCGATGAAGTGCTTCTTATCGCTGCAGGAAAGATTTACTCTTGACTCAGATATCTAAATTTAGGCTGTCTGCACTTTAGATGTTTACGTGTGAGGTACGTGTGCCTGCTCACCCTAGCGCAGACACCTGTGTTTGGCCATCTTAGACCCACATATCTTCACAGACTATAAAGGCGTTCTTAAACTTATAGCTCACAGCCCAATGACAGTGTTTAACAGGTTTGACAATCTCATAATAGGTGAATGAGAAAGTGGCTGAGAGGTGACTTTGTAGCTGCCAATTTTAAGATGAGCTCGGGCAAGTTTTCTCAGGCTGAAAATAAGATAGTGAAAGAAAATACTTGTCCTTATTTCTGTTCCTAATAAATTCCCAGCTGTGACTCCAAATGAAACAATCCTGAAATTCCATGATCTAATTTAGTTTTCTTCACTTATAACATCTGTTTACTTTTTGCACCTCACTCACGACCAAATCCTAAGTGCTGTGCCTTTCAACCCAAATGTCCAGCGTGAGGAAGTATGAGAGAGAAGCTTCCTCCAGCTATGAGAAATTGTAAAAGACATCAAAGATCTCAGCAAAAAACACTGAGCGGACCCAATACCTCACCTTGGGATGAAGGGAAAAGGCAGGATAGCATGACATAGTAATAAGCCAGCAGATCAGGAAGAAGTATTTCTTAGAAATGGCACAAAGTCAAGCCCAAGCATGTTACCGCTATATTTGCTGAATTTTCTTATCTGGGAAAAGTCTAAGGGTTGGCTTGTGTATTTTGGTAACACTACTATAATTCAACCACCAACAGGATCTCACTGGCTTCCAGAGAGGGGGAAAGGATGGACAGTGGTTAAGCTCTGACATGTCTTGGGTCAAACCTGTGCTCCCTTACTAACGTCTGCTGTAGTCTTGGGCAAATAACTAAACTTCAGTACACCGTGCCAGCCGCATGGGGATGGAGTTATTTGACTGCAGTAACAGGGAGCATTAGGATTTGAACTGAAATACCCAACTGCTAAGATAACAGGCTGCCTGTAAGCACCCAGGAGCAGGAGAATAACCTGATTAGAGCAAATTGTGTAGGAGCTGCAGGTGCATAGCACCTCTCTGGACTTGCCTCTCTGCTTGGAGGCTGGAAATAAGACTTTTGTGTGCTTAAAGTTAGCATCTTGTAATGCAATTAGCAGCTGGTAAGAAAGAGATGAAACACCCTGCGACTTGTCATTTCTGCACAAACCAGTAGCAAGCCCTCTGTGGGCTAATATTGCATTGCAGGACAGTGGTTAAATCCAATGTCAACGTTATTCTAAGCAATGTTTCCTAAAAAGCATGAAGACATTTGTATTACAAATAAGATCAAATTCCAGAGTCTTTTCTTGTCCTTAACTGGGCAAATTTTCTGATGAGGCAAGGTTTAGGGGGAAGATATCAAGAAAAGAATGCCACAAATAAGAGAGTGAACTAGGGTTTGGCTTTTGTAGAATGTTTTTGTTTTGATAAAAAGTTAAATTTTAAACTAAACTACCTGACATCATCCCTTTAACACGGTGGAGTTGCAGTAATATTGCAATTTTAGGATTTTTTAAATAAAGATTCTCCTATTCTTTTTTAAAAATAAGAGAAATTTTTGGATGTACTTTAAGAGTTCTACATTCATAGCTAGTGTGGTATGGCTAATAGGGCCCTCTGGAATCTTAAAAAAGAGCAGTCATATTTAACGTTGAAACCTATTCTAAATTTTTGCAAGAAATAGGGTTATAATATGCCATTTTTTACACATATAATCAGCGCCGCACAATGGGCTGAACTTTCTCATGCTCAGAAACAATAATTTTGAGAGGAAGAATTAAAAAAAAGTAAGTTGCATTGTGTGAGCTAGGGGCAGTGGAACAGCCTGTCCACACCAGTTGGTATAATGTTGATAGCTGGAGGCCAGGTTTAGTTTAAATTTGCTGCAGGTGAGGTCCTAAAGAAAAAACAGTGCTGTTGATCCATTAGAAAGAAATCAGTTCATAAAGATGAATGAAGCAGCAAGCACAGCACTTTTGAATGCTGGCTTTTGAAAAAGCAAGGTGGAGGATGAAATCTGTGTTTGAACTCAAGTAATGCAACTTGTAAGGTTTCACTGAGTGTATGCGACTCAGGAGGATTTGAACTGCCTAGGATATTGACCTCAGAAAATCTTCCAGTCTTCTGCTTTCCATCTTCCTCTGGTGTACGGTGCCATTTGCCATGGCCAGTGATGGTTCTGTGCTCTCTTATTCTATTGCCTGCTGCTTTTTCAAGTGGGTTGTTGCAATGTGCGTCTCCAGTGGGTACCCAGTTTCCCACAGCTAGGATCCATAACAGATAATCTTACTGCTATCAGCAAAATCCCCATGCTGATTGTAACACTTATCTTTGTAGGCTTTCTTGTCTATCACCACGTGCAGTGTCTGAGTGCCATTCTACACCTTCACTCTACACAGTGTAACAGTGTAGAAATCCTGAGACACAATTCTTTAGCATCTGCTGCTTTTCTGCAAGATCTTTGCTTGCACTACTTTCTTCTTATATATCATAACCCTGTAAGTTTGTTTTCCCATAACCTTCATTGCCGTACCCATGTGTTGTTTTGCAAAACAGGCAAACCTACATCATCAGATGAACCTGGCTTACAAAACCCCTACCTGAAGAAGGCGTGCATCACGCTCCAGTTCTGTGTGCTGAGACGTGTTTTACATTGGTTAAAAGCTCTTGGTTGGTATCAGAACCGGTAGGATCAGGATGTGGGGTTTTTTTGGTGTAAGCTGTCCTTCCTGAAAAATAAAATGTCCTTCACTTTTCTCCCATAACTCCATCAAGATAAACATGCTTTGACCTGTTCCCCCATGCCTCCCAGTCCTTTTGGGACCAAACCCAGGAGCTGGAGTCTGGGGGCAAGTACATTTTATGGATGGCATATTTTAAGTTGAACATTGGGCCCTGCAGCATAAACCAATTATAAAGTCAAAAGCATATGAACCCATGTAATTTACCTTAAGTTGTCATCTTCATTAGGAACCTGTATCATTAATAATATTGGGAGTTGGAAATTGTAGGAAACTTGATGGGTGATAGCTCCAGGGAGGTCTTGTGAGGCTGTGGATCCCCTTTGCCAGCTGGCAGCTACTGCTTCACACCCGGTCAACTTTCTGCCAGTAAATAAATCTACTGTAGACTTTGTTTTGGCCAGGTCTGGCCACTCACCTCTCTCTGGCCCTGAGTGGTGCTGATAACTTTCACCTGAATACTGGAAACAGTAGAATCAAATCTGACAAGCTTTTCTAGTAATTTCTTCTGTGCACTTCTGAGGCTCTTCAGTTTTGCCGTAAGAGGAACAAGCTGACTTTTACCATGAAACTGCCCTATGTCTCTTGCCAGAGTATCTCAAATGTTGCAGAGCAGCGTGATCAGTAAGGTGGCAGGAGAGGTCCTTCTGTTGGGTGAAGTCTGTTAGTTGATCTGCAGGAAACCGGAAAGCTCTACGCAGCAGAAAGTGAAGAGAAACCAGAAGAGGGAATAGGCAGAGCAGGATGTAGTCTGAGTACACTTCCCAGAGCTACTGTTTCCTGGTATGATGACCCTACAGTGGAGTTGTGGTCGGTGCTTCCAGACACCCCAGCTAGAGTATCAGAGATACAGACGTGTTTCTGCACTGTCTCTGGGCCACCTCCTACACATGAGACAGTAAAATGGGCATTGACACAAGATCTCCCTCCGCCTCGTGCTCGTTCAGAAGATCTGAAAATTGCCAGCTCAGAACCTACTGATTGTGGCGTGTGTATCATCTCCAGTGCAACGTTCTTTCGCTGCTTAATAGGCACTAAATGTAAATAAATATCTTAAAATTGGTTTAGAAGGAGTAATGGAAATGCATGAAGTTATCCCTAAAATATAATAACCTCCTGTTCCCAGCAGGAACTCTAGGGCCTTTTTCAGATACATCGATTGTGTTGTCTGTAAAACTAGAGAGAGAGCTTAAAAGGTTGAAAAGAAATGAGGGATTAGGGAAAAAAAGCACTAGAGGGAGGAAACACAAAGCAAAACTGCATCTGGCTAGCGTAAATGAATAGGTTCTTGCGTATTAAATGTTCTCATTGTTATTGTTAATATTGAGTCACAAGTGAAATATTGTAAATAAAAGCAATGATGCCCTACTGGATCATTTCAACAACTGTTTAACCTCATGGCAAATATTTAATATCTCATCCTCACCCATGACTTTAATAGTGAGCCTTTGGGTTCGGTGGGGAATCACAGAGGCACAGCTGGTGTGCACATTTCCTATGGATCCTCAGAGCCCAGCGGTCTGTGCACTCTGCAGACTCCTCCATGACCCTTTTTGCACGTCCTTGAGATCAGCCTTACCCAAGGGATGAGAATACAGCGTGCTGCATTTTGAGTCAGGGAAAGCTGCACAGATTTACACCAGCTGAATATCTAGTTCAGCTGACCTAAAGCTTTCCTCTTGTTCTGTTTGTGCTCGGAAGGGGCACGGCTGCATGCCTGTTAGCGAGCTCTCAGGGCAGCTCTCCACTTCTGCATTGAGAAAGGTGCAACAGCAAAGAGATTCCTAGGTTTGACTTTACAGGTCTAGTCTGAAGTTATACATGAAACAGCTGATATTCCTAGGCTTAATATGAGTCAATAGCAAAAGCTAAGATGCCTCCAGCTGGCAATGCAAAGCACCCAAGGCTGGTTCTTGCTTGCAGTCACCCACCACGAGAAAGCATCTCCCTGCTGAGTACACAAAGATCCTGCAAATCAGTGGAGATGCCTGCCATCAGATGAGGTCCTTACCAGAATGTTACAGCTTTTGCATCCAAAAATGGAGACAGCCTGAAATGTCAGATGCCTCTAACTTTGTAAATGGTGGCTAAGGTCTGTTTGTCTCAGCGTAACGGGAGCATTGAGGCTGAGAAGCAGTAGCACCCGCATCTCCTGCTGACTTCAGGGAAAGCTGCCGGGCTCTGCTGTTCCCCAGGATCAGGGGCATAAATACTCCTAATGCTTTAAGATTTCACTCTGAATTGTGCTTTAGAAATTAAACGGTCATAATTTCCATTATTGTTCTATTTTTTTAGTAGGTTAACAAAATTACTGGCCCGATTATCCTACCAGTTATACCCATTTAAGTTGTGCCAGATCTTTTGCTAGTCTGTAAGCTACTCCAGCTCCACTCGAACAACAGAGCTACGCCAGTTTACACCATCGTGAGGCCCAGCACGCTGGCTTCACTGGGAGTGCTTTTGATTTACATCAGGATGACAGAGCAGAGTCAAGCCGTGCTTTCCAAGCTTATTATTGTCAAACCAGTTATTCTCTAAGTGGAAACAAGAAGCAATCTTGCTTTTTATTTCATCGCCAGGAAGCATCAGAAATGCGAAGGGTCAGTGAAGGAAGGGGAGGGTAAGGAGAAAAGCAGACTGTCTAAAGTAAAGATGTGTTTCTTGCATGAATAACTCCCTAACAATCTGCTGAAGGAGTGATTTTGTATCAGCCTGAAACCCCAAACCAGCATCATTTTAATTTGCCAAGCACCTGTGAAAGAATGCAGCTGCAAGACCATGGGAAAACAATGGGAACTGTGACAGTTCATTAATATAAACCAGCAACTAGATTTATTTGGAAAAGTCATTGATACAGAATTACACTGGAGGACACAGTGGCATTCCTGAAGTATGCCAGCAAGCAGCTAACTAAGATTATAGATGTGTGTACATCATTTGAACTTGAATGGTTATTTGGTAACTGTTACAATTTATTGTGTATGTCAGACAGCAAAACAAATGTATAAGGAGGAGTGATTGCTTCAGCGTTTCCTTGTTTCTTTGTTTTTTATTCGTTACTCATTTTCATCTGTTTTTTGTTGGGGTTTTTTGTTTGTTTTTTTTTTCTTGTAGTTTGCTCTGGCTGTTTTTTCTGGTGAAGCAAGAGTTTGGAAAGTGCAAGCAGTATTTAAAACTGTGATATGCACAGATGGGAATGAAGGAACATCTTCATGCGAAAATTGTTCTCGGATACATTTTGATCTATATGGGTATGTCTCTGTACTAGGTGGAACATCCTGATTTTCGTCAAGAAGGTGCTCAGGCAGCGCAGTGGTGGTGATGGTGGCAGCCCTGAGGACAGATCCGCGGCCAGGAGACCTGTCCTACCAGGGAGTTGGTGAGTTGTTGTGGGAAGGGAGGTGGGAGGTTGGTGCTGGGGAGTGCTGCCCCACGGCGTGGCTCCTCTCTGCCCGACTCCAGCAGTGTGGTGGGATGCCACAGAGGCGGGACCAGTGGGCACGAAGAGGAGATGGGTGCAGCTGGTGGATCCAAGCCAACGAATGCCTGTTCTCCCTGGCAAGAAGCATGGTGCAAGGGACGATAATCCGTGGAAAGAATTGTCCCATGGAAAAATTTTGTTCAGAATCGAGCTGCCAAGGTGGTTAGCTGCTCCTGGTGTTTTGTCCTTAAAAAGTTTGCTGCTTTTAATGAGTTTAAGGTATATCTCTAGTGTGTAGTGTGATTAAGAGTTTCTGTCACTGCAAACAGCAGTTACAAATTACAGGGTGGGCAATGATGTTCTAGGTAAATCCAAAACAATTTGTTTTGCATAGATTAGCAGCTACTAAAGAGATACGAGACTATAGACATTAATCTGTTAAAGATTTTCATGGGGTCGAGGGTGCAATGTCAGAGAGATGCTTTGCTGCCCATCTCTCTGGAAACAGTAAAATGTAATGAGAGAATAAGGAGTAAAATGGCATTCAGCTTTTTTTTTTTTAATAGTTTTGGGGAAATCTCTGTGATTAGGTCAAGCCAAATAAGCAACCAAACACATCCAGTCTAACATGCTCAATTTCTCACCTTTTTTCTTGCTTTCCTCCTCTCTCCTCTGCTCCCCTATCTCTCCCTCTCTTATTTTTAAAACTGAATTTTCTGATTTCCAGATGCAACTACAATATACAGTAGAAATGAAACAAGGCAGTTAAATTGTTGAAGCCCATAACGTCTCCACATAACCCCTAAGAAAAAGGGTGTATCATCCAACTCTTTACCCGTTATGGGTCCCTGTTGCTGTACTATCTGTAAATACAAGAGTAGCTCAGCTTATAAAATTTTTAAGCATAGGATATGCAAAGGAAGCTCAACAGTGTCTGTAGAGCCACTGGAAAAGCTTGTGGCATTGGTCAAAGCCAGCTTATTTCTTAAAGATGTACAGCATATTGAGACTGCAAACATCTCCTCTCGCAGCCTGTGAGCCTACAGCTCCCACAGAGAAGACCATTTTTATCTCCATTATTCCCTTCCATCTTCCTAACCTCAAGGGATTATTTCCCCATAAACATGGCCCCTCAATGACCATTTACATACTGTGCTTACAACCTCTGACCTTTTTTAGACCTCCCTCTCACAGCGATGGGTTTTCTGGACTCTCCACATCTTCCACGTATGGAGAGCAGTACATCTATGGAAGCAGTTGCTGTTACTCCCCTCCCCAAATCTTCACCTACACCAAAACTGCTGCTCCTCCTACCACAAAGTTACTTCTACCTGTCCACAGGTAACTCCCTCCCCAGCCCTGTTGTTCATCCTTGTGCCGCAGAAAAAGCTCTGCCAGTATAATATATCTGGGAAATTTTTGTTTAGTTGGAGGATGAGTGATGCTGCAATCACAAATATCTCTTCAGTGCATAGGATAGAAATATGAAATAATTCTGTTATTTATTTGATGGCAGTAAAATGAGTAGCGGGTACGTATGTAGAGTGGTACAATGTGGCAGTGATGTTAGATGTTGAGAAAGGGAGGAAATATTTGAATGAGATCTATTACAAACTGGTTGTACGTGGTCAGTTTTAGACACACGTAGCTGGCACCTTCATTTTAAGATTTTCCCCTATTTTCTTTCTATCCAGAATCTCCCTGGATTCACAACAGCTCTTAGGGCTGAGCTGTAGACAACTCACCTTTCATCATGTATTTCACTTAGATATCTGCTTTACTTTTGTTTCGCTAAACCCTAAATTTCGGTGTTTTTGTTTTCCTCCTCTCATGGAATGGCTTTGCAATGCTTATCCTTAAGTAATAGTCAGTAAAGGCAAATTATCTTAAATCAAGCAAGGTTTATTTAATTTAGAAAATAGGAAATAGAGAGAAAATCAAACTAAATGAAATGAAAATGGAATAATTCATATCTAATCTAAGGTCTTGTTCAACAGAATGATTCTTTTAGTTATGCTCTTAGAGTTGAGCAGCAGTGCTTATTACAAGTTAGGGGTCATTTGTCCGAAGCCGACAACCTCTTTAGGCCCTGCACTCACAGAGTCTTAAGAAAATGGGACTGCTCACATCCATTTCTGCAAGATGTTTGCTTTCATCGTAACACCTCCAGCTGAGCCGCTCTTTCCTCAGTTACCCTTACCGCTTTGCATCTCTTATTGGTGCACGCTCGCTTATCTGTATTTTTTTAAGAGCACATGGATATCAGATAGTGCCAGGTTAGACTTTTCTACCACATAGACAATATATTTCTCAGTTTATTCACCCTTTAATTATCTTAGGCTGCCTTTTTATTAATATGCAATACACCACTGTACCCCATATTAATGAAGCTTATTATAGGATCCTGACAGAAAGCTTTCCAACTTCCTTCCAATTAACATGCAGTGCTTCAGAGGAATCCTCTGAATATGGGTAGGTGTTTGGCAATTGCACATAACCTTTTTTTTAGGCAACTTCACTTAAGATGTCCTTGTTAGATTAAAGACTCCTCAAATGCTGATTACCCCCTCCGGTTGGTTTCTTCATTGTTTTCCAGAGTAGTTGCTTTCATATATTTTGTTTAGGTTACAGCTTAAAAGTATCATCTTGGTTTAACACTTTCAATTTATGTTAGACAAGCTAGTTTTACATTGTCACATGTAAACCAGTGATTCTTAATTAGATGCATAACTAGGCTGCAGGTAGAAAAATGGAGGTAGTCATGCAGTAGGTGAGAATTATGTCCTGGTGGAGGCTGTCCTGTGCCTCTCGGGGAAGGAGAATTTGGCAGCAGGCAGGGCTTTGTATTTACACAGAGAACAAATCGTAATGGATAATTATTTCTTCTTCTCAAACTTCATGCCCTTAATTTAAAGTGGTAGAACAGATCTGATTTTTAATGGTCAGACCCAGGTAAGACTTTTGGGAGCTGTAATCATTTCCAAGTAAGTTGTAATAAACCTGGAGGCTTAGGGGACATATCATTTAAGCTTCACCGTGCATGCAAGGATTCTCACCTTCCAGGAGGGGGGAAGAAACGTGCCTCCAAAACTAGAAATAAAAAACATTGAGAAAACTTTGGTGATTCCCTCCCTTCTTGAAAAGGCCATGTCCAAGCGCCATACTAAAGGCGACAGTGAAGGATTGCTGGAGAAAATGGACTGGAAGCTCACGCATAAAATGAGTGTTAGAAAAGCTGGTTTCCAGCAAGAGGAAACCTGCCATCCTGCGTGATGAATCCTGGCACGTTTTGGTTCCACAACAAAGGAGAACATTTACATCAGTGCAGCTGCAGCATTTCACCTGCTGCTGAGCTGCTTTCTGTGTGCACTTCAGAAAGCCTTGCCTGATAGTTAGAGCAGTAAATGGAGGAAAGTCATCACCATGACGGTGCTGGGTTCTAACACCAGTGTGCTGCACAGCTTGTGAGAGCCTGGAGGTTTTGAGCATACCCCCAGGCCTAGAAGTGTTTGTGCATTTACCACAACTGCATACCAAAATTTTAGAACACAATATCCCATGTAAACACTTGCTTTTTGTAGTAATTCCCTCTGCAAATTATACACAATGCTTGTTTATGACCTACCCTGCAATAGTTCCCTTAGTGCCAAATTGGTCCATTGTCCACACTCTCTAACCCCAAGTGTGCCTCGAGGTCCCCCCAGGTGCCCCAGCTGGCACGCCGAGGAGGAAATCTTGAATACATCCTGTAATCATGGGCATTCTCCTGGCTGCGGTGGATGCCCTGGCCTTGAAACCTCTCCCACGTGGAGCACCTTGGGGCAGCGAGTACCAACCCCAGCAAATTTTATGGCATAGCCTGTATCACCTTGCACTTAAGCCATGCTTGTTTGCTGCTGTGTCCCCATTCACAGAAAGCCTCTTCACAAGCTTCATGGGATGAGGCACAACAGGAAAATGCATTGCCTGCTCTGCCCGTGCTGCCACTGCATCATCATGTACCTGTCTGTTTGTCCTCTCGGGAGGGTGGAGCTTTCCTCCAGCCAGAATGTTCGTCGACCTCTGATCATTGTAACAGCACAGCAGGACTACAACCGTACCGAGAACATTAGGACTAGACCATCGTGTGCTAGGATAAATCCAGTTCTAGAAAGTCCTCCGCAGAGGGATCATAATAAAGTCCTTAGCAGTATGTGGAGCTCCATTAAGAAGCCAGCTTGCTCACCATTAAGGTATAGACCTGCCCCCCAAGACCTCCAAGTCAACTGCACCATTGGGTCACTCCCTTGTGCAAGGACTGCGTTGCAAACACTTCATGAATGGGGCTTGTGGGCATACTGGCCTAAGGGTGGCCAGGTGTCTGGGGAGCTTCCTTTGCTCACAAGGTTTCCCTAATTCAAGCTTACCAGAAGGTAAGCAGTGGCTCAGTCATGCTGTAGCTACCGAGAGCTGTAGCCATAGAGTTATTTATGCCACTGCATTCTTGGCTGCAGCTTCTGTTAGAGCTTCACTTGCAACCATGCTGACTTCTCATGCCGCAATTGTCAAAAAGCTTCCCTCCTTTATGGTAAGAAAGCTCGCCAGTATGAAATGAACAGATTTTGTTGCTGCTCAGAGCTACCCGCATAATAATTTAGACATTTGTGTGTGATATGGTGGTCTTGAAGAACTGTGTGGTCTCTGCAGTGGAAAGACTTGCTAGGAGTGTCTGCAGAACAGAGGGTGAAATCCTTTAGTGGTGTAAATCACTTGATTTCCTTTGAATTCAGTATAGATTTAATCAGTTGAGAATCTGACTTAAGATGCACAACTCATATGCCTCCCTCAGTGAACAAAATAATAGATAAATAAATTATAACAATATATTCCTGTAGGATTATTCTGCATCCAATTCTAGGATTATTACCAAGAAGTAATAATTAGTGCAATGGCATCATCATACTAATTTGTTTCGGTCTTACTTTTCTACACAAATAAAGTCAGCCTTCGTCCTAAAGAGCTTACCAGAGGAGGCTTTGCTTCTGCAAAGACCAGTGCATGCTGTCATGTTGGAAGCATGTAAATGCCCCTGCTGACCCGGAGGAGTTCGTTTTAGTAAGATTTCTCACAAGCTCAAGAGTGATTACAGGCAGGGTTGACTGGATCTAGAAGATGCATGCTGATAAAAGATGACACTGGGAAACTCAAGAGATAGTGCTGACTTGCTCTTTTGTTGGCTTTACAATTACAGTCTGATGGAGCAGATATAAGACAGTGTTGTTTGGTAGGCTACAGAATGAAGAACCAAACCGAGCAAAAGCATGAATAGAGGAGCAGCCGAAGGAAGCTAAAAGCTGTAGCGGAGTAGCTAGGAGTAGCAGAGTAGCCGTAGCTCTGCACCCGGAGCTGCGTACCTGCATTAGCACCGTGCAGCACTCGGGCTGCTGAAGCCGTCCTCCCTGCATGGCTTACGGCTCCAGGGTAGGGATGCTTTGGGAGAGCGCTCCTGCCCAGCCAGCCTGGGACACGGGCAGAGCAGGCTGTGTCAAAAGCCTGTAGACATACTCCTGGGTAAAGCTGAAATGTAGTTAATGATAAGCTGTAGAGGAAAAAGCACCAAATCTTGACAGCAGCTCTCAGGTAGTAAATCAGAGTAACAGCACAACAGAGATGTTATGCAGATATGTTGTGCAGCAAAGTTAAGAATTTATCATCTATTGGAAGTATTGTATAAAAATAAGAAATAAATTAGTACCTGACCAGAAAGGATATTTCTGAAAGTTTGAGGCAGGTCAGATCTAGTAAGCCCCCAAACCTATTTTTAGTGACAATAATAAATCATTAACAATAAGAAGGTTCTTAGCAGATACCTGAACACATTTAGGCACTTTATTAAAAATATTTAATGATGTTATTTACTTAAGAGCATGCTGTGACCAAAATCTATGGGTGTGCAAAAGCTGGGGCAGAGAGCTGAAGGAGCCGTTCTCCACCTTTGGCCTCCCATCCAGAGCGGTTCTTCTCCTGAACAGAAGAACTGCAGCGATGTGAGGAAGACCCCAGCCTCGCCTCTTTTCCCAGCCAGGTGGACTGGTGAGATGAATCACCTGTACTTCCTGAAGTTGTGACTTAGGCACATGGTTGGGTGCAGAATTGTTACCAATCCCCCCACCCAGCTCTCGGCTAGGAGGCAGGGGAAACGCTTCCAGCCTGATGCCACGTTGATAGACCCAGCCTTGTCTGCACCAAACCCCGCAGCCAAGATTTTTGGTGTTTCACACAGACCTGAGACCCAAAACTTTTGGTCCCATTTCCAGCCCAGTGATTCCCGAGTTGCACTTTGTATCTACGGCTAAGATGAGGACATTACTGGCTTATCCTTCATATGGATGGAGGTATCTGACCTAAGTTCATAAACGCCCTCAGTGCGACGTGGGAGCTGGTGTGAGCACAGCCCTGCTCCCCGTGAGCCGGAGGTGGTGGGCGTCCTGCGGGCACGGAGCATGGGTGGGCTCCCGTCCTGGCTGCCTGCACCTGGCTGCAGGAGCACAGCGCCTCGGTTATCTCTTCAGTCCGTAAGGGACAAGGCTTTGTCCCTCACAGTCTGTGCTACGGCTCCCATTAGCTTCCAAGAGGCAGGTTTTGTTCCCCTTCCCCCAGTTTTCACGCAGACACTTTTAAGAATTCGGAATTATTCCTTTGCCAGTTAAACACTAACAATAAGCGCCTTTCAAGGTTAGCAACACAATTTGTGAAAATGAGCAAACTATTGGGAAGGCTTCACTCCGCTGTCTAAATTAATAAGACTTAGTATCAGCAGGTCACATCTTGCTTTCAGTGAATCAGTAGTTATTTTGCCATTGACTTTGCAAGAAGTAGGATTGGGTCTGTACTTGCTATTTAAAATAAACAAAACTATATATTAAATTAGACTTCCACTGCTGCAGAATGTTGCAGGAAAGTAAAACCGATACCGTTAAATTACAGATAAAGGGGGAGAGTCCAAAATTTCCAAAATGTTCTCTTTTTCTTTTTTAACGACTGTCATTATATTTTGATGTGTTTAATAATACAGCAGAGGTTAAATGAAACATGAAAAAGGGATGTACATTAAAATTGAGATAACTCTTCCTTCAGTGAAGTGGAACCCAGCAGATGTAGCTGCACACTGTAATTGCTGCCTGTTTCCTGTCAGTCTGATTAAGTTGCATTGTCCCTGCTCCAAGTGTAAGAATCAGTGGCTTCCCATAGGGCACAGCATGGGACAACTGGCTTATGCAGTCAAATGACTATGTGCACCTCCTGCTTGTCCTGTTAATAGTATAGACAGACAATATACATTGATGACTTATAAAATCAATAGGCTGTGTAGTGTGGTAGAGATGCAGTGTCTTTCATCTTAGCGGCGCTCCAGCCAAGGGCCAAGGTTTTTTGGTAGAGTTAAATTCCACAGTCAGGAGGCCAAATAACCCCAGTGCCTGGCTGCCCAGGCTTCGCGGTATTAGTTTTTGTTTCTCAAGAGTTATTATGCACCTTCTAGTGTTGTTCTTTTACTCGTTTCAAAATGTAACATTGTTCATTCTGTTCACAGTTATTCGTGTTTTCCTTTCTGTAATAAATCCCTACTTACAGGATTAAACTGCTAATGGTAAAATCCAGTACCTATCTGGGGAACGCAAGGCCAGATTCCCAGCTGCTATAAATTGCAGTAGATCCACTGAAGCCAGTGGGGTTACTCTGATTTACAACAGCTGTTGGACTTGCCTGAGAGGTCCATAAAGTGATATTTTGTTTTTATTCCATTCAGAAAGAATGTGATGTGCCTCATTCAGCAGAGCATTGCCCTACTTTTGTCCCGGAGTAATTCTGCTGCTGTCTGTGACATTACATCAGTGCAAAGCTTCGGTAGCGTGGAGGTGAGGCAGGGCTGTTGCTTATAATTATTAACTGGTTTTTACAAGTGGCCTCCAATTACTTACTGCTAAATTGCATATGCAGTGGCATATTTGTATGTCTGCATTTAACTGTAGGAGAAAAACTGTGCTTCAGCATGGGAGGAAAAAGTCAGGTTCTGCTTACAGAGACCCCGACAAAGCAGAGCAAAGCGGTACCCACTCCTTAGGCACCCCTACCCTGGTGGAAGCCTGGACCCCAATTTAGATGTTCTGGTTAATAGAGAGAGGATCTGGAGCTTCAGAGAGAAGGGGATCAACCAAAGCAAGGTACAGAATAGGGAACTGCCAAGTACCGCTGGCGGGGAAATGCCAGCAGCGGCGTATCCAAAACGCCAGCCCTCCTGGGGCGGTGTGGGCTAGTGCAAGCGGGGCAGCGAGAAGCAGCAGCCCGGCAGGCATGTCTGGAGGGCCCCTGGCGTGACTCCGCTGGGCGAAGGGGAGCACCCAGGGGAATACCTCACTTACAGAGAATTTTTGGTGGCTGAGCAACTTGAACGCTTTGCATACTGAGTCACCAAATGAGCTTAGTTGCCTTCACGGTTAGCAACAACTGGGTGGGAGGGCTGTGGATTATGATTCGGGATTTAGGCATCTATCCCATTCAAAGTCCCGTTTTGGCTCTTTAATCCCTAGTTGGATCTGGGACCTTGCTTTCTAAAAATGGAAATTAATATTAGAAGTCATTCCTTAACACATGTTTATTTTCCAATTTATAGAATGTACCTATTACACTCTCCAGACACATGTGCTTGATTATAATGATTATCATATGTATTTCTAAGGCACTCATCACCATAATATCAAATGTCATTACAGAAATTATGAAAGAGCATCAGCATTTCTTCCAAGGAAGAAGCCAGTTTCCTCTTTTCCCACCACATTAGTGAAATCACAGAAATTAAGCTGACTTTATGCCACTTTTGTTTCAGCTCAAGACAAAACAACCAAATCCCCAGTGACGTGTGCAATGTGCACCTGAAGCCAAGCCCTCTGTAAAACTCCGTGTAAAAAGGCCTGTAGCTGTGCGGAGAAGCACGCTCCAAAATCGAGGCTGTCCACTGAGTCCTGCTTTCTCCCCGGCTCGCCCCAGCCAGCGCGTGTACCCACAGCTGATCGTAGTTGTCAGCAGGAGGGTGCAGGAGCTGGATGATCAGGAAAGCACAAGGACGAGGAAGTCCTGAGCTCAGCTGTTAGGGTTACAGACCCTGACTTGAATCCTGGTTGCTGCTCCCGGGGGCATTTCTTTTTCTAATACAAAGATTTCTCAATGAAAATTGTAAAGAACTTCTGGAGCAAAACCCAACTTAAAGACTTGGCGTAGGTCAGGAAGAAAGTAAGGCGCCAGTATATTTTCTTACTTGACGCTGCCTGCGTCTTCCTAGAGGTGGAAGATACAGATCTGGATTGTTTTAGAAGAGCCAAGATTTTTTATTTCATTATTTATTTATTTTATTTAAGCTACAGCAGAGGAGGGAAGCAGCTGTAAATAACACGGACATCTCACTGTTCCAGGAGACCTGTCTGGTTGGTCTGGAAGACATGTGTAGCATTTCAGGCCTGCGTGTGTCCGGGAGCAGGGAGAGGGGGCTGCTCCAGGGCGGAGGCTGAGCAGGAACCTTGGGGAACCCAGCACACAGTGCCCTCGCCAGCAGGGCACAGCCCCCAGCCCCAGGTGGGACAGTGGCGGGGACAGCCACAGCAGCAGCCCCAGGCACGGTGGGGGAGCCAGGTCCCTCCAGGGAGCCAGGCCAGGAGCAGCAGGGGATGGTGCTGGGGACGAGGTGACCCATAGCAGCAGGAGCACGGGCAGGTACAGTGAGGCCCGTTAGTGCCCTCAGCGCCCAGACAGGCTGCTGTCATGTGTATTCTCCAATATTACCTATTTTTGTTCTTAATGAGTAAAAAAATGCACTGCATGTTTTGTTCTTTCTGAATGGCATAACCTGGCCAAATGTCAAGCTTTGCAACCCAACTTCCCGTAGTTCGTAGGGATTTAAGGTTTTGGCTTTGGCCACTACCAAGCAGAAGAGCCCCTTGAAATCCAGACCTACGTGTCGTGTCCCTGTGATGTGGGGGCGAAGCAGCAGGGAGGCTGCATTTGGATTGCTGACTTAGACTAAAACCTTTTTTTTTCTTTGCACCATTTGTGTGATTATTTTTTTGCTTCATATGCTCAAAAATCCCTGGGAAAAAAAATATCTTTTTTCATTTTTGCTTTGCAAGTCACTTTGTAAAGAACCACTTTGGTGTCTTTAGAGAGCTTTAAACCCACCTGTTTCCTCTGCAAAGTGCAGATGAGGAAACAGGCGTGAGTGGCCAGCCCGACATAGACCTTCGGATTCAGGAACTTTAAGTGAAACTAAATGTATTGGTCCCACATCTGGGAAGAGTTTTTTAAGAAGGATTTTCACTCTCAAAGCAAAAGATTTATTTCGCTCGTAGAAAGATAGAAGGAACCCAGAGAACTGAGTGTTCCTCTTGCTCTGGCAGTCGCTGCAGCCAGGCTGCTGGTGCTGCTCGCTGCGGCGCTTTGCCTCTGTGCATCCAGATCATGCCAGCAGTGCTCGGGGGAAGGAGTTACCTTGAAAAAGAAGGGACCAAAAGCAGGAGGCAAATGAACTAACGGAGCTCCACATCGCTGCGTGCTTCCTCCTATCTCAACGTGCTGATGTGGACACTTGAACGCTTCTAAGGTCACTTGGATAATCTAATACTACTCAGGACGATATCTAGCTCAGGCAGGAACTCTTATAAGGATTTAAACAACATCTATCTTCATTATTTTACACCCTCATGTCTGTATGATTGATTCATGCTAAATTTTGTTTAATTGCTCAGAAGGTCTTAAGGACTGACATTTGGAGAGAGCCAAATGGGATGTCTGAGCTCCCCCTGCTGCTCTGCCGCACGCAGCCAGCTCCGCGGTTGGCCTCGCCGCCGCGCACGGGCACCCAGAGCCCCGCCACAGGCTCTCCTGGGCAGAAAACACCAGAATAAAAATAATGAGCTGTTTGCTAGGTGGAGAAGAACCAGGGTGGGTTTAGCAAAGGCTGTCTGCTTTCTAGTAGGGTATCACGGAGACTGGGGAGCCACATCTCGGGCAGGGGAGAAATGCCGAAGCTCCACTTTTGCGGGTGCAACCTTGTAATTCACATGTGTACGTGAGGCTGTTTGGAAAGCAGTTAGTCTGGCGGTGAAGGAACTGGCTCCCCAGTGGGCACATCACTCATCTCGGTGGTACAGAGCTCCTGTGGGTGCAGCCAGAGCAGGATGAGGCCTCACACCACCCAACTAATTTAAGACAAAGAGCTCATGCAGATGGGCTTCAGTCAGGTTACTAACGATGCCGTTCTGGTAGCAGGAAAGCGTGTGCTTAAATTGCATTTAGGTGCTTAAAGGCAAGACAGCAATCTGCAGAATTTTGTCTTTCCTGCTTAAACCCAAAAGAGGTGGTAGTCTCCTCACTTTGGGTTTTAGGGACCCAAAGCCCCCCCATAAGGGGGTCCCTAAAATCCAAAGCGAGGAGACTACCACCTCTTCTTTGTCCTGTACATGTGCAGCAGTGGCATTGGGGCTTGCGTGGATGGCCAAGGTCATCCAAGGTTGGTTTTGTGATCTGTGATGCAGGCAGCACCCTGACGAAGCTCCTGACCAGGTCGGACCGGGTGGTGACCCACCTAATGCACCCAGGATGCCAGCCACTGCCAGTTTTATTTTATATCCTTATGTTTCCCTAGTTCAAAGGGGGTCAAATGATACTGTATTTCCAGGGCAGAAGCTCAGCTTTCCAATTCTTCATCCTCTGCACAAAATCGTGTTTGTTTTTATTTTAATCCCATGCATGCTTGAAAATGATAGTTGCTGTTATTATTTTGAACTAGTATTATATTTTCCTGAACAGATGTGGTTGAGCTATCTGGCAAGTGTTTCATGGATTTTTATTTTTGTTCTGTTTCATAGTTTAACTTTAGTTAAAACATCTGGATGTTTTAACTGTAGATGAGCACTGCTTATAATGCAAGAAATACTAGTAAGAAAAATTTTAAAATAATTTAAACTATTTTTAAAATTTAAATAAGTTCTAGAAGGTTTCATTTGAAATGTGAGTCCTATTAACCTATTACTAAGTGTAGCCTCAAGAAATCACACGTGTTTGGTTTGACAGGTAGTTTATTTTTCTTTTTATTGTTTACTCAGGCCCTGGTCCAGGAAAAGGTATATGAGCACTTGACTTACTGCAAGCAGTGAAAGGTTTCATTAATTTTTAGGGAATGAATTTCATGTTTAGAATAAGCACATCCTTGAGAAGGTTTGAGAAATGAGGGCTCTTTGTGCTGAGCAGTGTCCAGAGCACAGCGTGCTGGAATATGCGAGGATGTACCACCTCACTGTTACCCCCACCCGTGCTCTTACCTCTGAACTCACCTCCCTTGGAAAGAAAATGCGTTGTGATCAGCGTTGCCTTTCCAGGACGGTTAGAAATTCTCAGTTCTCCCATACATAGAAGATGATGTTAGCCTTCTGTTGATGAGCAAGCTCCCTTGTCTTCCCCACCACACAGAAGGCTCGGTGGCGGGTGGCTATCACCAGCCACACCAGCCCTGCTAGGGATGTTGTGTCCGGTGCCATTACTGTCTGTGCTGGTGTCAAACAGCACAGGACCGGCGCAGACCAGTGGTGAGACTCCAGCTCTCTGGATGCAGGGACACTGGCATCTGAGCTCTCACCAGGAGCTCGCTTCTGAAGTCAGTCTTCCAGCTGTACTGTGCATGTCGTGCACTGCGATTAGCACTGCTCAGTGACCTTGGGGCGTGGAAACCTGATTCTTAGGATTTACATAAAGATGTGATCCAGGGGCACTGCTAACACAGTCCAGTCACTTGTGGGCATTTGGTCCATACCCCTATATTAGAGATAATAGGGATAGGTATAGTAGATACAAACATATACACACATATATATGTATGTATGCGTGTATGATGTATACATATTGGATGCTCAGCACCATTTATTTTGGATCTTACGTTGCATTACATTCCTATTATTACACACTATGTAGCTGTAGTCTCTAAATACTAAAGCGGAGTCATGGCAACCCGAACCTGCCATGAATCCTTGCAACCCATCCACAGGTGCCTCACTGAAAGGACCGACATGGCATGTTGGAGCAATGTAGCACCACAGAAGTGTCTCCATCAATAGCAACAGCAAGATGGCAAGTTCTGCTTTTTCTTTTTTTTTTTTTTTTTTCTTCTTGGTTGGTGCCAACGGGCAAAGCTCTGACTCAGCCCTGGCCCCACCTCCATTGCTTCCCCTCATCAGGAATGTGATCAGGTATCCTTCCTGATTAAATTCAGCAAATCAGGGCAGTTCCTTAGGAATGAGGTACCATGAAACATCCATGCAACCACAACCAACTCCTCCATCATTTGGAAACAACAGCTGAGGCATTTCTCAATCTGTGCAATTCTCAACCTATTTCTTTGCTGTAGAGAGAGCCTGATGAGTCTCACACCTCCGACAGCACCATACATGCACTTGGGTAGCGTTAGCCCTAGTTTTCATACGTGTAAGTAGGGCAACCGAGTGGGGCCTGGCCTGGCACTACTAACGGCCCCAGAGGACATAGAAATTATTGGAAAACATTGTGCTAGAGCACGAAGGAGAAAGAGAGAGGGGTCTGGGAGGAGGACAGGAGGTTGCAAAGGCAGGGAAAAATGATTTTTTGTCTTTTGCTTCGGGGTCTGGAACAGCACTCAGTTGCCCTGGATGGAGGTGAGGGGAGAGGGAAGCGAAAGGTGGAAATAAGTACGTATTTGTGCCAACGGATGAATAGATCGAGAGAAAGACACAGCAGAAAGCAGTATTGCAAGGCAAATATGCTACAGGCTCTCGACATTAACTAGTCATTATTTACACACTCAAATATCTATGATCCGGTGCATGGACACAAAAGCTGTGGAAAATATCTCCATTTTCAAACAGAGTTTTAATTATTTGTAAAGACTTCAATTGTTCAACAGATAATGTCATGGATTGGTCCTCACAGTGTGAAGTGCAACCGTCCAGAACCCCCACAGTATTATAAATAGGCTTCGGAGCTGGGATTGATTGATGTTTGGCATAAAATCTATTCCTCTGAGCATGTATATTCCTTCTGTTCACCAGTTTCATACAAATATACTTGGGCTGATTTTTTATTCAAATCTCCAATTTATGTAGGGTTTAAACTGTTAAATATTTAAAGCCTTTTTCATCTTTTTTTTTTTTTCTCTTTTCTGTTAGAGGTAACTAAATCTTTTGCCTAACACAAACAAGACTCGGAGATTTAGCACATTCCTGTGGGGGAGAGAAAGGGTTTATTAATTATATTGAGACTCAAATAATATGCTTCCTTGACACTAATGTTCCATCAGTTCCAACAGCAAGTATCCTATGGGATAGCTTTAAAGCCTTTATCAGGGTCTAGATTACTGCATTTATGGCTCCATAGAAGAAAGAATTTAATGAACGGCACTCTGAGTTTGAAAAGAGAATCTGAGATAGAGCGATATCAAGGTATAAAAACTATAACAATGAGGAATTATTTCAGGGGAGTCTCTGGGACTTCGTAATGAAACATCAAATAAAAGTAAGTATAATGTAGTTTTCAATAATCTACATAAATATCCAAGACTCCTCAGATGGAGAATTCGTCCTTGTTGCACCTTGTCTGCCTCTGACAGTGAAGATCTCAGAGGAGTTGTGTCTTTTGGAAAATTTCTCTTCCGAAGTCTTATTTAAGTTTTCACTTATCAAATCAATACACTCAAATAATTTTATTTTTTAATTTTTATGACATCAGTACTTTTGTTTCATCCGCCCTTTTTTCCTATCCTAAGCTAATATATTTACATACCATCACCCTTGTGGCTATTATTAATTCATTTATGCATGCCTTTGTATTGCAGCAGCAATCGTAGTCATGAGGCAAGACCCCATTATGTCTTATTTATTATTTTTTGTATTACAGTAAAATCTGGAGACATAGCTGAAGTAATGGCCATATTGTAGAGTTTATCAGGGTCTAGATTCACGATCTATATGGAAACCTAACGCCCTTAACACATCGATAAGAATCGCAAGAGAAAAATAAAATAACTTGATGTATCTGCACTGTAACTTCTGGGGGCTTTAGAGGCATTGGACAAGTTTCCCCTGCCCAGAGGAGACCTGTGACTCAGGATGCTCTCCTTTCTCTGCTCCTCCTTTGCCTCCAAGCTACCCAGCAGGAGTTTGTTATGGAAATACCCCCGGGACCGAAACCAGAGCTGATGAGTGATGCAATGTACAGGTCATGTCAAGTTTTCTTTAGAAGCGTCCCTTACCGTCCAAGGAGAGGGCCGGATCCCCCACGCCTCACTGTAGCCCGCCGTCACTGCCAGCGTCAGCAGTGCAGAGCAACGTGGCCACGTGCTCCTGCGCAGAGTCCTCCTTACGTTGCAGAAGCTCAACTTGTCAGAGAAGCAGGACAGATGAAAACCATGCAAAGCATAAGAATAACAATATCAGAAATTTAAAAACAAACAGTATTGGGGTTTACAGGCAATAAGGCTTTAAAAGTGGCGTCGCTTAAAGGCCATTAAACAAAGCAAAACTGCTCTCTAAATCAGTAAATGTAAGTTGTTTACAGCAAACAGAATATCATTGAAAATTCTAATTTCTGAACTTTTCACAGATAAAAAATACACAGCTTATCAGTTATTCAAGCATCAACCTTACCCTAAATTGATTCTGGGGTGCCTGTTAGACAGGTTTGTAACATAAGAGAAGCTAAATAGATTAGACCTGAAGAAAAGGTGGAGGAATGCTAGGGAGGAAACCAGGCTGCAGGTTTTGAAATTCTTGCCTAAAAACAGGCTTCCGGGCTCCTACTTCGGCATTCAGATAATTAGCCTGAATTTTAAAAGTGCTGAGAATTCAAGGGAACTGGAAAATGCTCCCTTTGATGGATACCAGACCATCATCAGGTGTCTAGCTCTGGCTTCAAACTTCTTACTTACCATCAATGAATTGTTGCATTATTTAGTGCCCAAAACACATACATAATTTTAATTGTACAAGTATAGATTTCTCAAGCTCAGTTTGTCTCTGTGTGTGAAACCTGTGCAAGGTCAGCTAACCACTCAGTAACCAACAACAGGGGAAAATAGATGTTCCAATGCTCATTGGAAGCTTAAACTAGGAATTAATTTATATATTGTAGCATTTGACAAACCTCAGCTCCTGATGTCTCACGCTCAGCCTTACTTTATAGTCACATCTGTTAGTTTAAAGCATTTTTAGTTTATTGAAGAAGCCTTTACAAAGAAAAAACAGATGATGAAAATCTCATCTGTCAAAACTGTTATTAAAACCGGTAACAGTGTGAGGTTTTGTTTAAATTGAAAGCATCATTTATTTTTTATCAAACATTTTATAAACAATAACATTTGAGAAGGATTTGGGGGACCTGGAGAGCCCTCAACAAAATGCAGCTCATTATATTGCTTTGTTTAATGTGCTGCTCAGAGATAAGCGGTAGATGCTTTCCATTACCTCAATGGGAGGTATAGTAGCTGGTGTGACTAGAGAGGTGGAAAAATCACCTGTGCACAAATGCACATTTATCAATCACAAAGAGAGTGGGGAATATCAAATGGCGGGGAAGCGTTCACATCAAGTGAAAAGGAAAATGGGTAGAGGCAGATTCTCAGACCTCTGCGTTTGAAGCTGTTTTGGCCCAGTTGAGAGCCAAGTTTGCAATTTAATTATCACAATGAGAGGTGATGATGAAGAAGGAGAGATCTGGCATCCCTCTCTAGAACAGGGGATTGTAGTTATGGCCAGGGAATGGAGGGGAAAATACAACCCAAGGTTTCAGGGTGCAGCTGTCCATCCTAAGACTGCTGTAAAGCTAACAAGTAGATCGTCCAGCCCATCCCTCCTTCAGAAAGAACAAGGAGGGGAAAGAAAAAACCCTCTGCTCCATAACTTGCTGCCCAGAGCTGCTTTGCACGACCAGAAACACCGTCAGCTAGCGCGGCAGAAGTGTGGGGCTGCTGGAGACTGTGACGGCAGTGCTACGCTGACAGGAATGATGTCCAGGGAGGAGGGTGGCGAGCATCTTTCATAAAAGTTACCCACTGAATGAAGATGTAGCAGTTTCTAACACAGCAGAGCTGATCACTTAAATTGCACAGCCAAACCAAGAATAATCTCACCTGGACAGATCTCTGCAGGTCGTCACAGATTTCTGAATAGCAGTTAAAATTAGTCTTTTTTCATTTCAAATAATTTTGGCATTTCCACCTGCTCATTATTTCTCTATGAGCCTCAGAGTATGAAAATATATGTGAGTTTCTAGACTAAGTCAATTCTGAAATTCAAAAGCAGGCTAATGTACCTTTCAAAAAATGCTATGCCAGGCATTTCTAAAAGCTTCAATGTCTTCATCTTCAAAAACTCTCGAAAAAGAACAAAATTCTGGCACTTCTTTCTTGAACTCTTTATTGAAATATGAGCACTTCACACTTCTGTAAAACAGAAGTGCCTTTACCAACCCAATCTGGGACAAGCTACTAGAAGTTCATAAGGGTAGGGGATGTTTTTTAGGCAGAAGACATCACACTAACATCACCAATACTGTCTTTCCTGCAGGATTACTAAATGGGGTTTAAATGAGTCAAAACAAGGTTCATAGAACAACTTTTACATTGCAGAAAACTAAGCAAAAGAACATTTACAAACAAAGCAATTGACTTTGTTGATCATTTTAATCCCTTGGCTGCTGTTCCAAACATTTATGGTTGAATTAAACTAATGATGGGAAGATCTCAGAGGATTCAGGCTGGCAAGTGGGAATGGCGTTTTCCAAAACATTCAGCATTAACCTAACTCTGCTCCATTGAAGTAAAACTCCCATCGACTTCAACGGGAGCAGTTGCACCATTGCTAAACGCCCCTGCAGGAACAGCAGAGATTCCCTTTTTACAGCCTGCGAGCCCTCCCACAGTGCTCGCTGTGCTCCGTGCTTGAAAAGCCACCAGCAGCCCCCAGAGCAGCAGTATGTGCATATCTTGGTGCATATATTCTGAAAACAGGGATGTTTGGGATCCAGCTGTTCCTGTGTGGTTTCCTTGTATTGTTTTGCTGTAGAAAGAATGAAAGAAAAAAACCTGCCCTAAAAGTTTAGATATTTATTGCAAACTATCTGTTCTTTTTCAACCCATCCATAATTTCAGATCAGCCCACCCCTCCCTCTGTGGGACATGGACTTTTCGTGTTTTATCTCCATTTATGGTTATTGCATTGTAAACATGCAGCAAGCAGAAGTCATAATTTGCATATCTCTGAGAATTAGCCAGAAAGCTTCTCTCTCCATAAATGATTTATACTGCAACCATAACAATTGAGTGTCTGCTCTAGTCTGAAATACCCTTTTAAAATATATGCCCTGATCTTTGACCTGGAAGGCAGAGCTGATTAAGATATGCACAGAAAACATTCAGTTATGAAGTAGAGATTAGCTGGGGATCAAGTAGTGATAAAGAGAGAGCAGCAGAAAGATAAATACTGAAGGAGAACTCTATCCATTAACTAGACATGGGCTTACATTAGAATATTTTATCTAATCCTACTCCAAACTTTGGAATTTATATTCAAAATACTTCTGGTTTTAGATACGGCTTTACAAAACCAAAATCTGATTCATGGGGTTTTGCAAGGTCCAAGGTGCTTAGTTTGCCTCTTAGTGCAACTGGAAATTTGATTTTTCCAAAATTAAATCAAGGTCTTACGACTGTCTTTGTTCCTGCCCGTTCTAATACCTTTGGGTTGTTACAATGGTACTTTAAATCTGCTGAGGCATGTAAGATTTTGGATAGCTGACTTTTCCCGAGCATACATGCATACATACATATGCACATGTATGTATATATTATTTCACACACATAATTAGCTAAAACAATGCATGTTAGAGATACCCCAGGTGACACACAAGAAGAGTTGTTTTCTTCTGCCAAGGACTCTGCCTCGTGCAGGTATATTATTCAGAGCTCAGAGCTGTGTAGTGAAGGAAACTGCTGCTTTGGGACATTGTCCCCTTTGTTGCAAAAGTTGGAAAATAATGACAGGGGCAGAGAGTAGGAAGCTGGTAATTCACTTAAACCGACATTTCCAAAGCGGGTCATTAATTTCTTTCAAAGCTGGCCTTCAATCTCTTTCTCTCTGTTTTTTGAAAAAGCGTGTGTGATACTAATTCATGCGAGAGGCCACGTCTGAAGTACTGAGAGTTCACGTGTGACTCAAGTTAATGGGGCCTTGGCTTGGCACATGCAAAATGCTCCAGGAAACAAAACATGGCCTTGGCCCTCCACTGGGGCATCCGCACATGTGGATGACACTTGCGATGACTTTGGAGCAGGGCAGAGTCATCCAGATTGTGTGTGAAGGTCTCTGTGTAGCCCCAGCCATTTCTTGCAGAAGATGGCAGGTGTAACATGTACCCCAAGACAGGGTTCAGACGCTCTCCACTGTACTAAGGCTTGCCAAGTGTAATGCTCTTCATCAGAAAGTGCTCCTTCCACAGAGTTTCTGCCTCATTAACTCATGAATTAGCTCAGCAGCTAAGTAGAGGTATCCTATTTGGTTATTCTGGAAAACACCCAAACACCATTTGGGGTGTGAGCTGTTACAGGAATGAGCCAGTTTTCTGGTTTAAGGAACTGCTCTGCTTTGGTGTTTTCTAGTTATTTCAACATCACCCTTATCACAAGCTAGAAAAGGTTAGCTAAAATGATGTGTTTTCGAAACCCCAACAACACAGTTACACTTGTTATAAAAGCATCTGAAGAGAAATAGAATAGAGCACAGTTCTGTCTCCTTATCCGGTGATCCAGCTGGCAGCCTGTTTATACAGTTAACTAATTATGTGGTTGGGATCCCACCTCTTACATCCTCCAGTTGCACTCGGAAAAAAGAACTGGGCTGAGGTCACCTGTGTGCATTTACACCCAGGTTCTTTTCTTGGGTTCCCTTCAGCTCCACTCAGGCACCAGTTTTCCACACATGTCCTTTACCCGAGGTTATCTTTTTTCTCAATGTCATTAGAAGGGAGACTGAAAGCTCTCCCCATTGCACCATTGACCACTTTGGTACTTGCTGTTTCCAGACTGTTAATCTATTACAAAGTTTGGGAGATCCATGCTCAAGTTCTGGGTACACAGAACCTTTCTATAAAATATGTAACTTGGCAGTCGCATGTCATACACTGACATAAATGATGCTGATGCAAGAAGATCATTAGCGGCTTTGACTGAAGCCAGCTGTGATGGCAATCACTTTGCAGTGATAATGGTTTGGGATGATTGACTCCCAGACTTCTCTTTGGGAGACCATGCGGTATGTTCTGCCTAAGAAAGGTAGCATCAAAGACTGGCCGATGTCCTCTTTTGGAGGAAAAAGCCCAGGACTGTCACAATAGGCAATGAATCTTCTGCTCTGTGCTTCTTGCCTGTAATGAGTACAGAGTGTGTGTTAAAGCGCTGGAGTCCTTGTGGCGTATCCTGGTCACCCTATGAAGCCAGCTGAGAGAGGAAAGAGCTCTCAGGACTAATATTCACTTGACTGTTCACACAATGGTATGACTCATTTGAATGCATTTGTTCACATGAAGTTCAGATTTTTCATTTTTAAAAAGCAGAGGCAGTTTTCCGTTGCTTTCTCCCACCTGCCAAAGCACGCCTCCTAATCCAGCGTCTGGAGCCTCAGTCAACAATTTAAATAACTTGTTAAAATTTCAGCTAGCAAGGACAGAACTTGCCAACAAGGCTTCTCTTACCAGCTCCAGACTGATTAATCCTGATTGCTCTAGTTTTACATTTTTGCACTTTAATGGTTAAAATTGCCTCTTCTAGCCTTTACAACACAAATCCACATGTTTCTTGGCTACTTTTCAGCTGCTGCTGATCATGGCCATCCACAGCTTGGATGAAGTTATGCAATCTTGCCAACACTTAATTGACCATGATCTGAAAAGCTGCTGCATTGTTCAGTTTAAAAAGTGTGGCCTAAACACGAGAGCCCTGCGTTTGCGCTGCTGAATGCAGATTTCTGCTGAGAAGGCGCTTCCAGCAGGGGTTTGCCAGCGCCCCTTGGATACAGCCAGTGCGTGGAGATATTTTGCCTGCTTAAGATATCCAGTACGTAGAGGCTGAGCACGGTTGTGGCGCGGAGCCTTCTCATCCACACAGAGCTTCGCTCCCACCTGTCTTTCTTAATTATGGTAACCACTGGAGGCTGCTAGGTTTGCCTGTGATGCCAGCTCCAACGTGCCTTTTCTCTCCTTGCTGATTTGCTCTGCCAGGTTATCTCTGACCTGCTGTACTTGACTCCTGCTGACTGACAGACTTTGATTTTTAGCAGGCAGCAAAAAATCTCCCGCCTCTCAAAGGTTTTTTTTGGTAAGAATTAATTTTTGAGGTCTTGGTTCTACCCCACTTTCTGTTGCTAAAATTTGTGGTGGGTTTTAAATGCTAACAGACCGTTCAATATACTGAGCAACAATTTCCCCAGGTTTAGTGAGATCCAGGAGACTCCTGGCTTTTCATCACATATGATCTGTCGTTTCCCAGGCTATGGTGCTTGTGTTTAACGTGATTAGGAAGGCGTTTGGATTCATTTTCCGACAGCATGATGCACTGTGCTTCAGATGCTCTGGAGATGTACCTTGAAACAGGTTGGAGGACTTGCACTGGCTAATGACATATTTTAACTGGGTTTAGAGGATAAGGCCAACTCATGGTGTTCACTCCTTGCTGCTTGAAAGAGGTAACAGCAATAGAGGTACTATCATTCACCCCTTCCTTTTTATTAGTTCACTACTTAGCCTGTTTCTAGAGTCTAGAGGCAGATCTATGCAATGCAAATCTCTTGGCTGTGGAAGCACTGCAGTAAGTCAGAGCATCTCTGAATGCATGGTAACCTGGCTGGCTGCCGGCTCTGTCTAGAGCACCGAAAGGAGACAGGACTTTCCCTGGGAGCTACGGGCAAGAAAAGCATATTTTCTGGTCTTCTGGTACTTTACGTGCATAGAGCATTCTATCAAAAGATGTGATATAATCCCTATTTTAGGAAGCAGGCTATCAGATCCGAACAGTGTGGCTTTGCAGAACATCCTTGGCTGCTAGGCACTACCTTGCCTCCAGAGCAGTAAGAGGCTATGTTCTCTACCCATAAATCTCATCCAACTTTAGTGCTCAACTTCTGATTTCTCAGTATCGAGTTTGGCTGCCTCCTACTTCTAACTTTCTATCCTTAGCACGATTCACAGGCTTTCAGCTATCTCACACTTTTCACTCTCTAATCTTAGCGCCGCTTCTAACTATAGAGTGGCTTCAAGCTTCAGGGTCTCTCACTTTTGTTCGGGCTCTTTCTGGTACACAGCCAAGTAGGTGAAAGACTTGAGAAGGGGGAAGGGGAGAGCTAGCACTGCTTTCAGATGTTGCAGGCTGGAGCTAAACCCGCCTCAGTAGCCATCGTCATTTTTTTGACACTTCCCTGAGATGTGCAAAGGGATTTGGTCAGGAGAAGGTGTCTACTCCTGCCTTGCTGATACCTGAACAAGCTGACATTGTGTCCGTGCTAGCAGTGTTCCCCGTTCTCTGGGAATTTTCCCAAGACTGTAAAGTTATCATTTTCATAAAGATCCACTTAAGCAAATTTCATCTGTGTTCTGGATCTGGCTCATCATAGCCAGCTTGGCTGATTTCATAAGCCACAAGCTGCTTCTCTGTCAAGTGTCTTCCTGGTTTATCTCTATTTGTACCAAAGGGTGTCTATAGAGGTTGTACCAACTTTCCTGAGTGAAATAGTTCTTCATCAAATAAAGGCTTCATATGTGGCTTTCTCTTCCACGTGTTTCATATGCAGACTGAGACTTCAGCTTACTGAGGGGGAAAAAAAGATACATTGTCTTGATTTTTCTGATATTTTCCAATGTCCGGTTTTCATATCCAAATAAAAAAAGAACCCTTCCCCCTAGTTCTTTCTCACCAAGCACAAACCTAAACCTCAGCTTCATCTTTAAAACACTTCTACTTCAGGATGTGCTGTCAAGGATAAGCCATTACTCAGATTATATTGCAAATATGTATAAATCCTGCTGACTACCTCATTATATGGGATGTACTGGTATGGGCAGCACTGGCTTGCCTCAGAAGAGAGAACTGAGATTCAAGGTGAGACTCCTCGGTACAAAGAACCTCAGCTGGAGGAAGCTGAAGGCACAAAAGTGGCAGAAGGATTTCCTTGCTGATCTTCCAGTTCTGAAGTAGGATAGAAGAGGAGTTGTGTGCTCTCTTTTCCTGGACAAGAAAAGTCAACTGAGGTCAAAATACATGGGATCAGCCAAAGTGACATCTTTCATCTCCAACCTTGAGCCAGTGGAAGTGGGAAAGTCCCAGCAAGAGCCGCTGATGGGCTCAAGTACAGGACAGCCCCAGCTGGCAATGAGACAAACCCAACCTGCAGTGGTCAGGCAGAAGATTATGACAGTGGTGAGGGGGTCTGCCTGGTCAAAACAGCTGAGGAAGAGCTCTTGGATGACAGAAAATGTAGAACAAGGAGTACCTGTGTCCCGTAAGCATGAGGAATCTGAATTAAGGTTGCTTTACTTCCTAACATGGTTCTGCAAACTCAGTGGTGGGGGTTTTTTTTCAGATTGTAAAAATATATATGAAGACATACTGTCTGGAGGGAACCTCATTTTTTAATTCTTCAGACTCTCTTGAGCACTTCAAGGAGCACAGAAGGAAGTCAAGTAGCTTAGCTTAATGAATAAAATAAAGCAGTTGAGAAATACTGTCTCTCAAATAACCAGAAGGACCTCAAGACATCTTTGAGTCATAAAAAATGAAACAAACATCTTTCTGGCTTGCTTGTACTTACCTGAATTGTGATCCAAGAGAGGAGATGAATTTGGCATGTCATAGTGAAGAGAAATGTGGATACAGTATGGATAATTCAACTCATTCTATATTTATGGGAATATTATGCGAGGTGCGCCAAAGCATTGTAGCAAAGGCCTTTCTCTCATAATGTGCCTATAAAAGAAAGAATCACCAGTTCAGTAATATTTATTGACACAAAGTATTGATCACAGTTTCAAAAGAATGACAGATATTTGGAGATAACTGAAATGAGGGTAAAAGTTGAAATCTTTGTACAATCCCGTGTGGTCAGATTTATCACAGCTGTCATTGGCTATGTGAAAATCAGTTGGTTTAGTCTAAGAAAATCAAGGTTCCCTCTATAATTAATGGAGACTGGACTCCTGAGAGGTGATTTGTCCTGACCTAAGACCGCTCCTGAAAATAGATGTGTTGAATCCCCCTCTGCTTGAGGTACTCACCTCTTCCATTTCCAGCAAGAGGAGCTGAGAAGAGTAGCTCAGACCAGATGCCTAACTCCTATATGACTAAAGTTAGGTGCAATGAATCCCATCTGCAGACGGGTGAAATAAGCAGAATACACTGTCAGCTGTAATGAGTGGCAATGAGACTAGCTCTTGACATTACTGAAGGCCAAGTAAAGCTTTCTTTGATTTGGCAGAGCCAGGTTTCCTCTCCTTAGTTCTGTAATACAGTTATTTGCTACTTTTATAATTTCCACAGGCATATAGCCATGTTCCAATTACTGAGATGACGTTTGCACCAGCATGATTCATGCTGTCAATTCCTGTCTCAAGTTAGATTCAAGCTAAGTTTATTTTGGGAGCAGTGGATGCATACCTACCAGGAGTATGGAGGTGCAGGAGAAAACAGTCTTCTGCCAACTGCAAAGATGGTAGAAGTTTGGGTTTCACATCACTAGAGAGCCAAAGTGGTGGTCAGGCATAAAACAGATGGACTTTCTGCTCCACATTGAATAGCCTGTGTTTCCATGGTCTTTACATACAGAGGTTGCTGGAGGTTGCAATATTAACCAAATAAATCCTGTAAGAGCTCTGTCTTTCCAAAGTTAACTGAACCTCGGATTTCCTTGGTGGATAGTCGTAATTCTTCTCTTGAGAAGGCATATCCCAAATAACCTCAGTGGTGATTGCAGTCTCCAACTGGAAGACCTGTTCCTCTCTGCGTGAGACAGAAACTCAGGTATTCACAGAAAGATAAGGGGGAAACAAGGCTGGGGAGAGAGAAAAAGCAAGAGCGTGTGGGATGGTCCGAGCTAATGATCAGAGGCTGACCTAGGAGAAGATGATGCCTTTCAGGTCCTGCTGCAATGGCATCTCCTATTTTTATTCTGCAACTATACTTGTGTGAAATACATAATAAATAAAATACCAGGTATTTATGGAAAATACGTGCACGGTCTTTGGGCCAGGAGCTGGGACACCCTCTGTGATGTGGCTGAGCCGAAGCCCACAGCACGGGCTCACTCTTGCTCTTTCCCTCTAGTCCAGAGAAGTTTATGTGTTCCCAGTAGAGCAAAACAGCTTCAACAAGAGTGTGAAGACATCCCTCCCACAGCCCACCCCCAAACAGCTCACCAGCCCGCAGCAGGGCAGCCGCCCCGGGGTGCAAGGTGGGGCTTGAGCCCCCTGGGCAGCGGGGCGGCCTCGCTGTACGGTACGGAGAGCTGTCTCCAGCAGGCATGCTGGAAGGGATGTTTGGCACATGGCAGGCTCCAAGGTTGGCGCTTGGTGCCCCAGCCCCAGCCCTTTTTCAGCAGCCTTGTTTTGCACTCACGAAACAAAATCTTTTTGAAGGAACAAAATATTTTTGCAGGTAAAAGATTGCACAAAGTCTTCTGGGTGCTTGAATTCTTTCTGTAAAGAGGACCAGAGAAATGAGTTGTGTTTTAAAAATGTTAATCTGCGTTGGGTTTTTTTTCTTTTAATCTGGTTCCGTGCATGTCACTTCCAGTGTACTGCAATCAAAAGGGATGCAAAACCGACTGAGGAGGCAATAGGTGGTCGTGGCGTGGGGATGGGAATATGGAGCTGGAAACCACTGGTTGAATCTCTTAGATCTTCTCTTTCCCCTTTCCTTTTTATCCTTGCAACCCTCCTCATTCTTTATTTTTACATTGTCTTTCAAGAACACAACTTGTCAAGGCAGGGATATTCTCATCTCACCTAGCTGTAAAGCATGGAGCTTACACAGTGATTAATCACATCACTTCTTTACTTCTTCGCAGTGCCATTCAAATGTCAACAATCCTCAGGAGGTTCCTACGGTGCAGGCAAACAAGTATTATCCTGTTTTTCCAGATAAGGAAACTAAGACAGTGGTCACCATTTTCCAAATGTAGTTACTAAATCCATATCCTGTCATCTAAATCTTTAATTTAATTGCCTAAGGATGGGATGACCCATTGTGGTGGAAGCTGTCTTATTGCACAAAGCATGTACTACTCCCTGCTGAAAATAAGGATAGGCATGTGCAGACTATTGCCTAATCTGAGAGACTGAACAGTCACACTGAGTAGTATATAGTATTTTATAATCATATTACAATGAATAAATCTGAGCAAACACAATTCATTATTATGAAATGTTTCCTTGTTCATTTTCCCATTTCAATATGTGGTGGGAAACTGCTATTAAAATAATAATAATAATAATAATAATAATAATAATAATAATAATAATAATAATATTAACTTCGCTATATTTACTCAGTAGCTCAAATGCTGCTAGACTACATGGCCTGAGAGGAAATGCCTTGTTCAGACTCATTCTCAGTATAGCAGCTAGAAGACTCATCAAAACTACATCTGGCCTTTCTTATAATAAAATATCCTTGTAATATTTATTAATGTGAAATGTGCAGTTAAGTGTTTGATGAAAGGGCTATTGTATGCTTGGGTTTACAGTAAACAGTTCGAGCTCTTGAAGTTGAAGCAAGTGGAATATTTGCTTAGATTTGGCAAGAAGAAATATTGTAAATAATTCAAAGAGTGTAATTTGATTCTAGATTTTTCTAGGCTATGTGGCATATGGCCCTTCTGTTTGTGTTTTATTTAGGTTTGCTGCCTCCGTTACGTAACTGTTCTTTTTAGCCTGTAATTAAACTTCAAGGTCAACCAGGAATTAACCAGAGAGGAAGTTCATGTAATGGAAACGAGCGAGGCTGGACCTGCTGCGTTACATCACTCCCTTTCTCCTAACTAACTCATCTGCTGATAAGGGAAGGAGAGGGAAGGACGAACCCGAAACATCCTGCAGAGCCAGAAGACGAGGGCAGACAGGCATTGGCATGCTGGCTCCGGAGCAGCACCGCTCCTCCGGCACGTGGCCGGCCAGGAGAGGCGGCAGGGATGCTGCAGCTGGAGCTTGGTCTGCCGGAAGCTGCTGCTGCACCAGAACGATTGCTTACAGAGGGTCTCTTGGCTGACTGTTGACTCTTTTTTATAGACTCGCTCTTTTGAATAATGTACATTGAGTTACATGTACATCTGCCTCTGTATGTGAAGCTTGTTTATGCTTTGGCTGGCTCAAAACAGGGACTGGGCGCTTAAATATTTATTTTCAAAAGCAGCGGTCTCGTTGCCTCCATAGGTTGGGATTTCACCTGCCTGTTGTTGTTGAGTATGGCTGGGTTGCTTGCGGGCGGGTGGCACGGTCCCGAAGCAGAGCTTCAGGGAGGGGACCGATCCAGTGCCTGCGCGGGTGCCAAGGAAGGGCTGGGTCCACCCTGTATCCCGGGCATCAGCCACGTCCCGCAGCTCCTCCCTCCATCTCCCCATCCATTTCTCCCTGTGCGCTGCAGTGCATTGTAGTCCAGCTGTTGAGTGGTCTGAGTGTTTAAAAAGGTCGGGTTTCTTTTTGTTTGCAGTAGGTTTTTTTTTAAATCTGGCCCTACATGCACCTCACTGATGGTGTGTCTGCACGCACCCTTGTCCAAGCGTAGCTGGAAGGGCGGTGGGCTGTAGCAGAGGGGTGGGTGCATGGGGCACAGGCAGTGGCTTCCTGTGCTGCCCTTGCGCCTAAAAATTGCTCTTGGAGCTGCACCCTCTGTTTCCCTGCTAAAACAGAGTGAGACCGTTTGGTCACCCGCTTTACGCGCACATTGCGGTACCGAATTAGCACCATGGCATGCACGGTGCTTTGGCTACGCAGAAACTGTTACATCATTTCTCATGAGGTGTTGCTGAAAATCTGGTTCGCATTTGAATTGCGTCTATTATTTTTGGAATTTTTTCATTTAGAGCTCCTCAGGTGAGTAGTGCTGTGTAAGTGCTAAGTGTTATTATTTATTAGGCACATATATTCTGTAATTACTTTGCAAATATGATCATTATATTTGAAGTTACAGAGTACTTCAAACATTAATTGCCACATAACTTGCAGATTTCAGATCTGATACACAAACCTAATCATCAGTCATTAAGTATTAAAGAAGAGAGCACTGGAAATATATTAAATTACTTCAGATCACTGATTAAACCTAATCCTTGGAAATTCCTAAAAGCCTATTGAGGCACTGAAATTCACTTCCAAGTGACCATTGGGAATTTAAGCCTGAAACACAGCCGAATGCTTTAATTCTCAGGGATATCACAATTCTCTGACCCCGCAAAACGCTCCTTTTCTGGAGTCCTCCCCCAGCCATCGCTAAGTCTTACTGTAGTTTTCTTTGTGGCTGACTTTATGGCTCTGCTTTCTGCCCAAGCAGGCAGTGTCTTCCTCTACAAACCATACAACTGTACAAACCATTAATAATAACCATTATTAATCAAGACAACAGTGGAGGAGAAATGGTAGGAATGACACGGGGGACCAGCAGCAGGCTGGAAGGGACTTAGACCCGAATCTCATGGTTCCCATGCCAGCACCTTACTCACCTGTACTGCGCTTTCTCCCATGGTATTCGAGTAATTCTTGCATTAATGCTTGGATGATAAAGCACGCTGTATGCTATTAGCTGGGAAAACGGACAAACCTAGTTTCGTTGGCCCAGGCAGTGATGCTCCCCCCACCCCATGCTCCCGATTTCCTACATTCCCTCCCCTGAGCGGCGGGTCCCTTTGCGGTGCAGCCTGAAGAGCAGAGGAGAGGATGCGAAACTTGGGGATGCTGGGCCCGTTCCACGCTACCCCAGCATCTCCGGGCTGGCATTCAGCAGCGGCAGCATGCGGTTCTGGGGAGGCGTTGGGTGCTGGATGGCTCCCCAGCGTCTGTCATTGTGCTTGACGCCGCGCTCTCTTCCAGAGCAGTGGGCTGGAGTGACAAGACAAAGACACAGGCAGCGTGTGAAATCTCTCTCCTGCCTTTTTCAGACTCGCTGAAAACTTCTCCCTGCCTTCGCTGTGGTCACCGTGACATCTCCTCGGCGAGGACCTGCCTACGCCTGTGCTAAAACTGGTGGCGAGGCTTGTGTTCCCAAGCATGGTCCCAGTCACAGAGGGAAGGAGAAATGAAGAAACTCTGTCCTTTCCTGGAGTACTCCAAGGTTAATGAAGAGTTAGAAACTATATCTTAAAGCCACGCAGTTATTTCATGACCCTATTTAGGAAAATGGCATTTTAAACTAGGTTTATATTATTTCACCATAGGTAAAATATTTCTAGCTGGGAGCTGTTACACTCAACAATCTATATCAAATGTTATAAAAATAACAGCATATGTGTGTATATACATAGATTTCAAAGTATTAAATATGGGCGTTTGTGCATGTTTGTGCGCTTGAGGAGAGAGGAAGGGAGGAAGGGTGCGAATGTGGGAGATGCTGTTGAAGTCCTTCTCCAGTCCTTCTGAGACCCCTCGCTGAGTGACGGGACTCGGTTTTCCTCCTCCTGCGGTAGCAAGCAGTGAGATTTCCACTACCCAGCCCCAGCGCCTGGACCCCAGCGCCAGGGCATTCGCCACAGCATCCCCAAGCCTGGCAGGACGGGACAGGGACAGGGCAGCCTGATTGTGGAGGAGGAAGAGTCTCCCTGGGGTTTTCTGAGGCTGCTGCCCGTAAACCTCCCTCTGATGAAGCAGAGGATTCGTGCCTGTGTCAAGGACGTGGGAAGGTTCCCAGTCATTAGCTTTGCGGGAAGGCAGCTTTCCAGTGAGCCAGTTCATTAGTTGTAGCAGCATCTATTTATCCGGTATTGCTGAAGAACGTCTTTATAGTCTTTAAGTGATGTCTTTTTTCTTCCTGGTGTTCACGTGCTCTCTACTGTCATAGCTCCTGGAGCATTTATCGCTCTCTTTACCTAAAGCAAATTAATGATGTTGTTTATTTGTGGGTTTTTTCTTTCCCATTTGCATTTGGCAGTCATGAATTCTCTGTCTAATCCACATTCACTTTGGACCACCGAGGAATGGGGAAGTCCTTCTCTTTCCTGCCTCCTGATGTCCTGCTGTCCTCAGTGCAGGTAGGACTGCAGTGCCAGTAAGATGGGCGTTAGCTTGTGTTCCTCTGCTGGAGTGCCGTGATGCATTATTATTACTTGTTTATTTGAGTGCCCTAAGTTTTTCAGCCCTGTGTTGTGCTCAACAGTGCTTGTACCCAGAATGGAAAGATGGTCCCTGGTCTAGGGCTTATGCTAGGAACACAAAAAAAGCAGCTATGACATTACTAGGAAGACTTTTGTTTAGCACATAGAAGTTATGAGCTATATTCCACACCTCTTTAAATGTTAAGAGGTAAAGATAAGACAACAAAATGAAATTTAGAGCGTTTTTTTATAATACGCACAATGAACAGATTAGATGCTGGTGTGACATAGCTCTGTGGGCTCCAAAGGAGCCGATTTACTGCAGCCCAGGTTATATATAGTTGGAGAAAGCGGTCGGTAGTGGTTAGAGCAGAGCACCAGAAATTAAACTCCCTGTGCTTTTTCACTCCCAGCCACGACTGAATTGCCGCGTGATTTGTGCAAGGCCGTTACCCTACAGCTACGTCGCTGCGAGCCTGACTCTCCACTCCTTGCAGCGTAGTGCTTGTGATTACTTACACCCATGAAAGGCAAGACCAAAGCTGTTTTATGTCCATTTTGCACACATCAACAAAATGATATAATGGCATTTAAATATTATGGCTTAAATCCAACTCCTTGGTATAGAGTTGAGCATTTCGGGGATGGGAGGGGTGGATCTGCCGTGCCTCAGGATGCCGTGCCATCCCCCAGCGCGTCTGCTTTGGGATGTGGTGTAAGAGTTCGTGCAGGGGTTGAAACATGGAAAAGTAACATGAATTGGATATTCATAAATAAATAAAATACAATCTTAAAGCTGAGCTGGAGAAAAGCAGAATTTTTAATTGCTGCAGATTGCAATCTGCTCGTTATTTTAACTGTATAAAAGGCACAAGTAATCATTCACAAACTATCTGAGCAAACGGTTAAGGCCCGCAGTTTTCGTTACTGAAGTTGGCAGCAAAACCCCTCGGTTTCATTGGGGAAATAATCAGGTTTCCATTTATGACTTCCTTTCTCTGACAGTCAGTATTACCAGATCAAAGAAAGCAAAGATCCTTGTTTAGGCCTTAACTAACTGAGAAATGTACTTTAAAATATTATTTAAAGAAACAGTGTGTTTAGCGTTCATTTAATTTATCTTTTTTATTGTTTTGTAGGGTATTAGGCTTTTTTAAGGATTTATATGCAAAATAAAATTCAGTTATATTCCCTCCTTAGTAATTGATATTTTGGATTAATGTGACATGTAAAAATGTGTCATAAAAAAAGTAAATTTCAAATATATAGAGGAAAATTATTGTAAAAATACCAAACCAGTCCTGCAGGTTTGGTATTTTTACCAACCTCTCCTCCTGTTGGCAGGGCAGTGTGAGGACCCAGCCTGTCTCTATATACCCAAGCAAGACCCACATGTGAACGGTTCCAACCAAGGAGCAAGCGCAGGCTGAGCCTGCTGGCCGGGACAGCTCTCCCAGAGGCATGCTGTTTGAGCCACCTCTATGGCTACTGCTGCTACCATGGTTTGGACGAGTCCTGGGTCAAAGACAGAGGTGTATCTTCCTTCTCCCATGCAAATTTCAAAAGGCTTTTCCTTCCGTCCTCTCCATGGCTCTTTCAGATGTATTTCAGTGATAACTTTTTCATTCTGCAGACGACACACTGACACAGAGCAGGTTTCATTGCTAGAGGAAATGCCAAACAGGGAGACAAGCTGACACCCACAGGCCACTGCCGAAAGAAATTGGCATCTGGGTCTTGCAGCTGCCAAACCTTCTCTATGAGTGGCCACAGCAATCAGCTCCAGTGATGTAGCAAACCGAGGAGGAGGAGGAGGCGAAGGGCATGTGGTGCACAATCAATGCTGCAATCAAAGGGAAGAGGCCGTGCCAGCTGGTTACTACGCTTCCATCCCCGTGCCAAAAGCACAAAATAATATTTAAAGAAAACATCAACAAAAGGCCGGCAGCTTGCGTGGCCCATCGCAGCGAGAGCGAAGGGTGAGGAGGTGGGCCATGTGTGCGAGGCTGTGCTGCTGCGGCAAGGGGGCTCCGGGGCCCCTTTACGCCCCGTGCCAGTTCTTTTTAGGCTTCGGCGCCGCTCAGAGAACTGCTGCTACTTTTAAAATTACAGGTTGTGCCAGGAAAAAAGTCGAGATCTATATGACTGCATGGCTGAGAGCGTGGATATTGCAGCAGCGGTTGTGGTAGTGGAGACGGTTAATAGCATAAGGCTGGCTATATAGTACAGATGTCAAGAGGCGCTGGCTGTTTTTAATGGGCAGGCCAATGCATAACAAACATTTGAATGTGTCAAAATGGGGAAAAAATTCCCATCATCCACCATATGAATTGTTTTACTGTGTTGACCATTCTCTTTAGCTCTTTTGAAAATGTATTTTTTGATGGGGAAATGCAAAAGTGAAATGGATAGAAGAAAAAGCCGAGTACTCCCTAATGATCACATTGCAGAGAACAGCCACCTACCATGATGGTCTGCAATTACCTTCACAGACCCTCACCTTGCCAAACTTTGTGTCTGCTCTGGCCAAATAATAAAAAGTAGTCTGAAAGGACCTGGAGAGGTCATCAAGTACACCCTCATCCCCATCACAGCATTGATTCACTTCTAAGTTGTATTGTAAAGTAACTGGGGACAGTGCAGATGTTTCATGTATTGTTGAGAAGGATCTGGAGCACTTGTAACCATTGTAAAAATAATAAGTGATAACAATTTTGAAGAGGTATGTTCTCAGATGATAGCTTTAGAAGGGCTGCATCACAAGACACAGTGAGGGGATGGTGCAAAGATGCATTTGGGCACTCATCCTGGAATAAGAGCGGTTGACTTGTAGATTTGTTGTGTATGAGGAAATAGCATATCAAGTTTTACTGTCCTAATGGCAGTTACATCCGTGTTAGGCTGTGCTGTACAAACAGCATGACCTATGAATGTAATAAAGTTGGTACATGTATTGGGATTTAATGAAAGATAATTATTAAAGATTAAATTGCTTCATCAACTTTTGATTGTATTGATGAATATACGGGAAGCATTGAAAGCAGTGCCAGTCATGTTTTCACATTTCAAAGAGGTGTTAGTGGTGTATGTTTGAGTTTTGTAGCTATACCCAGGAGAAACACAGCACAGCAGCGAGCTAGCCTACAAAAGCCAGATTTTCTTCTTCGCTTGCTCCTTGTTTCCGCAGCCAACTAACATTGCCTGCTGCAGTCAGCACAGACCTGGGACACTCCTGCTTTCTCCCTGAGTGACAGCGCTGACTCGGGTAAGTCTCCGAGCTGGTATTCAGGCAACGGGGTGTTTTGCACTACTTGCACGTGTGTATGTACAAGCTAGGGCACCAGCCTGGTAGCTGTTGGTCCTAGGGGAGCAGTTCATTTGAAGGACCATTGCAGTGTTCCTAGAGATTAGCAATAGGGGTGGATTAAAATTTGGCTTGTCCTACAGATTGCTTTGATATTGCTTTTACACTACTGCATAGAATACACCAAACCATGTATTACAGCTCCGGAGTCATGAATTTATTATTTATGTGCTTGGATGGTGCCAAATGCAAAGTTGCCCAGCTGATTGTACAAAAGGAGGCCTTTTTGCACAAACCAAATACAAACACTGTTCTTCCTAGCTGTATGAAATGAGGAGAATGACCACCATTTCATGGAGAGCATCATTGTGGGCTTGTGGGTGCTCCAGAAAAGGCCACGGCAGCTTTGCCACTGATTTACGTGGAGCAGAACAGAAACCCTGTCGGAGCCAACGGTAGAAATGAGCTTTAGTTTTAAGAAAGACTGCAAACCAACAGTCCAGATTTCAGCTGATGTTGTGTTGTGTGTTAATACGTGACCAGTGATCATACTACATGAACATAGCACGTAAGGACAAAATTTTGTTATAGTTAGGTTCAAAACCCACTATTTTTCTATGAAAAAATGTATTATTTTTGCAAAGAGTTACCTTGTTCTCTAACATTACTTCTAGAAGTAAAAAAAAAAGCAAAACTAGCTTGCTTTTCTGAACTCACTGCTAAAAATCTATCTGTAAGTACAGGACAGATACAGCAGATCGTTTTCTGTTTTAACATTCTTTGAGTATTTCTAATATTTATTTAGAAGAAACTCCAGGAGTCAACCTGATTTTCTGATTTTGCACTCTTGCGTCTTTTTCATCTTTTCTTCTTCTTCTTCTTCTTCTTCTTCTTCTTCTTCTTCTTCTTCTTCTTCTTCTTCTTCCTCTTTCTCTTCTGCTTTTTTTTTAAATTAGGAACACATTTTAGATAGTGAGCAGTAATTTCTCAATGCAGTGCACATGAAATTATACATATTACTGCTCTTTATTAATGAAGTTCTGCATCACATTCTCTTCTCTTGCCTCCTCTTCCCAAACACATACCCGAGATGATAGATGTGTTCCTAACCATTTAAAATAGATCAATAAAATTCTAATTTTTTTCCTGGGAGGTACAGGATCATCTGTAATAGCCAAGACTCATATGATTGCTCCCATTTCAGAGGCTGCCTTTTGAAGAAGCCCTCCTGAAGAGTTACTGAACTTCATAGAAGTGGCTGTTCCAACGTCTGACCCTCTCTGTTCTAAGCCAAAGAGGAGAGTTCTGGTCTGGTGGTTGCCTTCATCTGTAAAACATCTCCAAACTACTAAAGCCTCTTCTGTATTGCCACATCACATTAGTGTTTTTTCTGGAGGACTTGTTACCGTGCTCCTCTCTGTAGCTGACTGCAACCAAAGCCCTGTAACACTGCATTTTGAAGTCTGGCCATCTAGCAGCCCGTGTCTCTGCTGCACAGAAGATCAAGAACTCATGTGTCTTGAGCAGCCCAATTTTTGTGTCTAAGTCTCTTTTTTCTTTGCGTGTGACCTACAAGTCACTTGTACGGCACACAACAGCAGAACTTGTATGCATTTGTAAGCAAGTATGTCCTATGTGCTAAGGCTATCAAGGAGGAAAAGCTGTTTTCCCCTTAGCTGACATGTCGCAGTTCTCTCTTCCTCTTGCACAAATATGTTTTGATACCACATGGAGCATGGAGCCTTCTTTGTTCCTGATCGAGTCTCTGTTGGTGATTTTCCAGCCTGAGTGCTCTGAATGTCTGCCCCAGCTCATGCTCTCTCGGGCACTTCAGCTCCTTGAGACAAGGGTTTGTTCTTTGCCATCACCTCTTGCCTTTTCTACAGTTTTTGCTATGTCTGGACACGGTCTATTTGCTAATATCTAGGATCCTTACATCTCTTATTTTCTCATATATCTTGATTAACTCACCTCAAATCTCAGTTGTCTTTGGCCACTCTTTAGCTCCAAGCAGGACCCTACGCATCCTTGAGCTGCATTCCTTTCATGCTTTTTACCTCCCGCTTGTCTACAGCCTTGTTGCTGTATTGGAGTGGATTTCACAGCTAATTCTTCTCCCAAAGTTGTTTGACATTGAAAATGACAAATTTATGGAATTAAAATACATTTTATTTGGGGAAACTCCTTCAAAGAGATATTGCACATACCCATCATTCATTTTTCAGTACTAAATCTATCATGTTTCTCCCAATGCTCTTGCATTTTCTTGGACTTGGTTTGCCCCTGAATCTACTGTTGTCTACTTCAGTAGGCTGTGAAATTTTGCAAAATGTAGGTGTCATTCGCTACATTTGCTCCTGGCTCTGAATTCACCCATGGCACTTTCCAGTACCATTTCACTCATTACCAGTCTGAACGTCCGCTTTGCTCATCGCTACAAAGCATTCTCCTGGAGAAGGCTGTGCTGGCGTTCCTGCCGGGAGTCACTTAATCATTCACTTTCCTCCCCCTCAGCATCTGCCACGGGACCACTGACCCATGATGAGGTTAAACCGATGACCTCTGGAAGGGACGTAGCTCCTTTTAAAGCCCAGCCCAGGCCCTACACTCTTTTCTGGGACTTCTCCAAGAGGTACCTGTTGTGAATGTCTTCTCTGACGTGGGCTATGGAAAATCGTTGTGTGATAACAATTTCCATTTTCACTAATCTCGGACAGTCTTCTACTGGTAGACAGTAGGTAAAAATTTCTGTAGTCATCACTATTGGAAGGAATGATGCAATTCATAGATCAGTAAACTCCCTGACAGCCCTTTAATTCTGGATAACCATCAGTACCACATTATTAGCTCTCTACATCTCCTTTTTGATATTTTCTGGGTGCTTCTTGCCTATATTTCAGTAGTGCATGAGTATAATTCTGGCTGATTTTAGACAGCATAGCCCTTAGCTGTCTACCACTGTCAATGGTTATGATGCTTCACAAGAAAATTTAGACTAGCAGGTTTAGTATGAAAAATGAGTGTAAAAATAAAGCCAGTCTCCAATATCTTAGAAACTGATAAGTACCATTTGATGAACAAACTCAAAAATTATCCTTATCACAGTAAAATGGAAAAAATAAGTCCTCTAAGAAAATGATTTTTAGCAATGCTTGGGATTTGGACCAAAACTGAACTCTGTGGCTTGTACTTATCTCATTTGTACGTCACTGAAACTGTCCACAATATTGTAAATAATAAGAATAAAGATAACAGAGCTGCATATTTTGCATACACATTTTGGGTTTGACTTTGGGTTTTCATCTGACACTTACCATTTTCGTTTCGGAAAATGTTAATATATATACTGTTATCAGATGATTTCTTCTGAATAAGTAACTCCAGCTGCTTCATCTGACGCTTTGGAAGTTGTTGCCTCATTGCTGCTCTGTTAAGATGTTCCAGCTTTGACAAACTACCCAAACTAGCTGTGGATTTTATGTGCTACCCCTTTTATATTTTCAATGTCACTTTTAACAGGCAAGCGGCCCATGACAAACAACTGCAAATGGTGTGCCAGCCATAATGCAGATACTCTATATGCATATGACCCTTATCTTTTATAGCATAAACTACATTTGCACCATTGCCTGAGATGGGAGCACAAAGCCAGAGCTAAAAGAGAGCTAACCCACCTGTCAAAGTGTTTCTGTCGCTCTTCCAGGGAGTTTACGACAGCCTGGCCATTTTCGGAGCCGTGGTGCAGACGGCTGTACTCCCTGCAAATGCTTGTTTCGGCAGGGTAGGAGCAGCATCTATCTTCACAATCACCTGCTCTTATGTCGTTGAAAAGCCCCCAGTGAAGCAGCAGCACTGTCTGGAAGAAAATAGCATCAAAAGTAACTGAAAGGATTCTTCCTGGAGCGACTTCTTCCCTGTCCTACGTGCCCAGTATGAAGCACGGTAAATTTCCCCATTCTCGGAATTATATATTGTAGATGAGGAACCATCACTTTCCCCCAAGACACTCATTTTGAGCGAATAGTTTGCTATTAATTTATTTTTTTGCAGACTAATGAACTGCCTTGTTGTATCCTGGGTAGAGTCCTTCAGCGCAGAGCAATGTATTAACCTAACTGTGCACCTACGGGTTGTCCTGCCGTGCTGGGACTTCTTATTCTTTTTGGTACAGTGTTGTGTACCTGGGAAACACATCCCACAACTTTTAATGCTACATGTTTTGTCAAGAGAAGCCTAGTATATCTTGTGGAAGGCTCTCACACAGGGTCGTCCTCCCGCAGCCGCTGCTGCCTGTGCCTTGCTGCAGCTGCAGAGACCCAGACATTTCCTTTAGCCGCCAAAGGACCATCACCGCCTCTTCTTCCTACCCACACCCCTTCTACAGCAATGACTTTGGCCACACTCCACCACCCTGAAGACTATGCCGTGCAAAGTTAAACTGAAATCCCTGTCCAGGAGTGATGGCTGCAAGACTGCAGGGTGCTTTTGATGGGAGAAGGCTGGTGTGCTCTGCTGCAAAACCGCTTCTATCCAGCACGCTGCCGAGCCGTCCCCGCCGGCTGGCGCGGGGTCCAGCGCGGGCAGGCGCAGGCAGGGAGCGGGCTCCTGCAGGCAGCCACCTGTTAGTCCTGCGATAAAGAGCAAGGGAAAGTTGGGGACCTGAGGAGCCTCTCATCATCACAAACGACGCTGAGCACCGCACGCTGCTCTCACTGCAAAGGCAAGTAATGTTCAGCGCGGCAGAGAGCAAGCCTGAGACCATACCATAAACCACAAGGATGTGGAAAGAGACGGAGCCCCAAGCAGCCCATATCGGCTCTTGAATATTTCATGGGTCGCACAAGCCGTTTGGAGTAGAGCGATCTGCAATGCTCCATTTTCCACAGCTCCTTTCCGAAGCCTGCTCTCCTCTCCCACCAATGCTGCTTTTCATTTGTCAGGAATGATTACCGTTCCTTTTTGTTAATAACAGAGCTGAAATGCCCAGACCAGTGCTTGGGTTTATAAGCATCCTCGGCAACATCGTTGGTGGTGTCAGCTCAGAGTATGCTAATTAATCTATGGTCCCTCTTCTGGCTGTTTCTGCAGTAACAGAGCAAAAATAATTTTAGGTTACGTATCAAGACTGCCTGTTGTTTATTTTTTATTGGCTTTCTCTCTGTATGGCACAATTAAAAAAAAAAAAGGCTTTGCTTTCAGGGCAGGGGCCGGACTCCGGCGTGGTGTAAGGCAGCGCTGCTCCAGCCATGGATCGTCTGCGGAGCCAGCCCAGGATGGCTCCTCTGCTCTCTGGAGAGCCGTGGGTGGCCCTGGGGCCGGGATGCTGAGGATGTGATGGGGGTGGAGATGGGGGTGCAGGATTTTGGGGTGCTCAGAGCCCCGGCTGCCCCGGAGCCCCACGGTGTCAGCTGGGACCCCAGGGCCGTCCCACCAGCCCAGCACCCACAGTGTCACGGGGGTCTCCCGGGGTGGCTGCACCCAGGGGCTGGCGTGGGCTGTGTTTGCATCCCAGGCTCCTCTCCAGCACCTGCAATTTCCCACTTTATTTTCCCTTCTGGCTTCTAAGTTTTTCCAGGCTTGGTGAGCTTTTCAAAGTGATTAGCGCTTCCTTCCCCTGTTCCCGCTTTCGCTGGAGAAGGAGGGCGGTTCCCAAGTACCCCGTACCTGCAGGGAAGCCTCGCTTGGGCTGGGATTACCCAGATCCAGTTTGAACCGCTGGGATCTGCAAACCCCTGAGGTTCCTGCCGAGCCATCTACCAGCCCGTGACTTAGTACTAGTAATCTTTACTAATATTTGCAACAGAAACAGCATTTCGCTGAGATTAGCAAACTTCACAGTGGCTTATTTGCAGCTTTTGAATTTGTAAATGAAGGAAAGGGTTGGGAAAAGGGGACTGGGAATGACATACAGGGAAACCTAGTTATGAGAATTTATCCTGTTCATTAAAAGTTACTGAGATCTTCATCTCTGGTATTTAATGTACCAAATTCCATATTATGGATATAGTTTGCATATAAAAATAGCAATATCATATTTTTTAAAATGGAAGGGGGGAGGGAAAGTTTTAACTAAGCCACACACTTTAATAGTTTTGGGGTTTTTTTCATAAATCCAAGCTCTGGGAAACATTTGTCAGGCAAGAATAAACTCTGCAATAACTGAAGGTTTTTCTCCCATTTTTCTTCCCATGAAAGTTGTATTTTCCTTCTACACGAAGCAGGATGCCCTGAGAAGTAAAAATTATGAATCTTTAGGAAAAGGAAAAGATCTGTTACCCTTAGTAGAGAGACAGCGCCTTGAAAACCCTGGGTTTATAAATGAAGAAAATGCATGAATAATAAAAAACACACCACCTAAAATCTAATTAATTTGAGTGAGTCGATAAGTTTCTGTTTCTGGATGCCGGTAACAGAGGAGGAAGGGAAAAAAAAAAGAGGGATGTGAGACTTTCCATTTATCTCCTTCTCATTCAACTACTTAAAAAAATCTGGAAAAATTGTCTACACAATGCACACTAAATAGAAATATGTCCTTTATTTATTGTGAGTTTCTTCTAACCTACTTCAACTCCTAACTCATTATGTGCATCCACATATTTGCCCCTCAGGAAATTTCAGGAATCGCTCTGGTTGTGGAAGGCAGCCGACGGCCCCCGGCGGCCTTGGGCAGCCCCAGCTCCGGCTTCCCAGGGGGAAACCTCCTGCCTTGGGTACGGGCTTGGGAGCAGAGTGAAATGCCGGCGTAGGTGGCGGCAGGGTGGGGGACGTGGGGCGGGAGAAGGCGAGCTGTGCTGTGCCGTGTCGTGCCATGGCTGAGCCACGGCTGCGGCAAACCATGGCCACGCCATGCCGTGGCCATGCCAAGCTGTGGCCGTGCTGTGCCATGGCTCTGCTGTCACCTTTCTGTGGCCATGCTGTGACCACGCCACGGGCCACATCACGCCAATGTCATGCTGGGGCCATGCCATGCCATGCCGTGCCTGTGCTGTGGCAGTGCCGTGCCATGTCTGTGGCCATGTAGCGCCTATGCTGCAGCCATGCTGTGGCCATGCTATTTCCATGCGGTGCCATGGCCGTGCCACGGGTGTGCCATGGCCATGCTGTGCTGTGGCCATGACAAGCCGTGGCTGTGCCCACGTGGGAGCCCCATGCACAGCTGGGGTGTCGCTGCCAGCCTCCCGTGCCATGGTCCCTTGCTGTCCCACATTTCTTCCTGAGATGGTTTCTCCTGCTGGGAAACAGCGATACCCACCGAGCCGCTCTTCTGCCCAGGCAGACCTGAATAGCGCAGGCAGCTGCCAGCCCCTCCATCTTAAGCATCTCCTAAAGTGGCGCCGAGCTGATCTGTCGTTTGCCCCAGTGTAAATCCCAAGTGAGTGTGCTGAGGTCACAATTTCCCCTGGCTTTACAGGGTTGGTGAAAGCAGAGCACGGCCTGGCAAAGTTTAAAGATACACATTTTTCATTTATATATTTGCATGTAGCTCTTGAGTGCTGCAGAACGACTTACCGGCATGTAACGGAGAGGCTAATCCTGCGCGAGATGTCTGCTATCACCTAAACATGAGATTTTAAAAACATTCCAAAGAAAGTCATTTTCATATTGTCAAATTACAGGAAATTTCTCATGAAACTCCTTTTCTAAATTCAGGGCTGATGCCGGCACACAGCAGCCCAGTCGCAGGCGCCGGGCTGTGCCGGAGGAGCCGTTGCCGTAGCGGGGAGCGTGGCAGGAGCACCGGGGGGGGGACGGGGAGGCTGCCCGGTGCGCGGCGGCTGCCGCGCTCTCACTGCCATTGCTGCCATCGCCACCGGTACCTCTGCGCCGCAACCAGCCCTAACACCTGGTTCGGTCCGCAGTGACAGCTCAGCGCCTCGACAGCGGTAACAATTTAGAAGCGGGATGCTAAACAAGATATATACACGATGTCAAATATTGGCTGCACACATCTAAGCCAATCACTTCTAAATAAATTAACCATGGCATTGCCTAATACGATCCACCTGCTTTCTTCCTCGTGTTGTTCCAGACCCTACCTGAACCCCCCTTTGATTAAATGTCAAAAGCTTGCCTTGTGCCTGCAGATTTCACTGAAGGCGGATAACAGAAAGGTTCCTCCTGTGACTCCATAAAACTGAAATAAATTCCACTGGCATCTTGTAAATTTTTATTTTCTACAATGACTGCAGGCCCCATCTGCGACCCAGCTGTTATTAGAAGGGAAAGCGTTGGCCCTTCTGCATTACAAAACAGCATAGAACAGTAATTGCCAGTGGAAGAGATTAAGTGTAGACACTAAAAATGTTTACTCGCAATGAATATGCATAACGATGGGTAGGAAACAGCACTGGAAGATTAAAAAGAGAGAAGGGTTTGTTTACAAGGCTGGGAAAAAAAAAGAGGGGAATGTCAGTTGGCCCCAAGCCTGAAATAGGAAGGAAAAACCTTTGGGCAAGGCATTAGGGAGAAAAACAGATGGTTTGTGAACCTTTTATTAGATAGAAAAATCATTAATCAAGCCCAGGCTGGAAATGGCAGGGTTTTTGGTAGTTCATATTTTAGTTTATTTTTTCTTAAAGTGACAGTGTGCTATTTTGTTGACAGTCAGCGGTATGGAGCCCCTTTCCATAGGAGAGGCAGCCGCTTTAGCATGCAGCATTGGGAGCACGTCTAACTTTAGGTCCATGCTAGCACCAAGCTGTTCTGCAGAGGAAATCCCTCAGTAGGGTTTCACATTTCAGCACCTGTTTTGCCCGTATAGCGAAGCAATTAAAAAAAGAAAAAAAGAAAAGAAGAAGGGGGAAAAATCACAGCCTGGTTTATTTTTTCATGGTCGCTTCATTCTGACTTGGGGGGGGAGAAATGTAGGGCACGAAAACTTCTGCAGCCAGCCTCATGAATAAAGAGCCATTTAGCAGTGCTTGTCAATACATGCACCCTCCATCATGTCGCCTGTTTCCCTTTATTCTGTTGCTAGAAGACTAAAAATAATTGAGTTTGCTGCATTCAAATAATGGTGAGCCAAATGGAAAGAGGGAGAGTGGTCTGGCAACCTGGTCACCTACGGTCCTGGCTGGGGGTGTCCTGTGCCTGCCAAATGATGCCACCTTACAGTGCCGGAATACGGGGCTTTGTTCATTTTGTTTCTCCCCTTTTCCATTTCCATCAGCATTATGCTCAAAGCAGGGCATTTCTTTTGCATTAATAGCTCAAGGCACATCAGCCTCCCTTTCCCCCCAGTCTCTCATTAACCTTAAGTGTTGTCTTCTGCAGTCATTGCTATTTGTGAAACAAGCAGGTCGTCTCCTGCTAACAGCCCTGTGGATCTGCACTTCTCCTGCCTGCGCTGGGGAGCTGGGCGAGCCCACGCCTGCCACCCCGTGCCCCCCTGAGCAGCCTGGAGGGGTGGGTTGCGTGCGTGTGGGCACGTGTACGTGTGTACGAGTAGGTGTGCGTGTGCGCCCGCGTATTTGTGTGCATGAGTATGTGTACATGTGCATGTGTGCGTGTGCATGAGTAGGTGTGCATGTGCACACGCATGTGCACGCGTGTGCAGGCATGTGCATGTGTATGCAGGCAGGAAAGACACCCCGAGCAGCTGGCACAGGGCACTGAGCGTGCCGCACCAAAGAGGCAGCCACTGAGGGCTGGATTTCACCTCGGGGACCCCCCCTGTGCCTGGGGGTTCCCTCTGTGCCTGGCACTGCAGCATGAGGACGGGGATGCAGCATTTCTCTCTGCTGCCCCAGCAAGGGGCTGAAACTGAGGGCAGGAGGGTGTGGGGTGAAGGGACACGTCCCTGAAGACGGACCAGGGCGCTGGTGCTGGGTCAGCAGACGGACACCTAAAGTCCACCCAGAACCTGCCCCCGAGCTGCCCCTCCTGTGTCCTCGTCCCCCTGAGCATCTTGGGTGCCCCCAAGCAAGTGGGTGCAGCAGGGCGGCAGCACCCAACCCCGCACCCGGGGTCACCCCATGCCTCCTGTCTCCTTGGGGTGGACCCATCTTCAGCATCTTTCTGGTGTGAATAATTTCTAATTAATGTATTTTTCTGTATAAATTATTAGGAACGAGAGAAGGTAAATTAAAAAAAAAAATGTCCAATCTGTAAATCATGTAGATCCTTCTATATGTTTAGCTATACTTGATGGCCACGAAAGCCAGTTTGAAAACATACAAACTCTCCTTCAAAATTTCTTGTTTCCAACGGTGTTCTTGTCAGTGGATGCGGTCGGTCGGTGCAGACACGCATGCGCACACACACACACACATGCACACAATGGCAAAAGCCACCCTGAACGTACCCCAGGCAAACTCATTTGCAAATGGCGGCGTGCAAACTCAGAGTGTCTGTTGGGAAGACCCCATGCGAGGGACGGGGGGGTTTCGCTTGCTCCCTGCAGCCCTGAGTGAGCACCACAACTATATCCGCTTCACAGGCTTGGTCCTGAGAGGTGGGAAGAATACAGCGTGGACCATTACAACTTTTAAACACGTTCTTAGGGCCAAATTGTGTCTGTCCCTTGCCTCGTACAGGTGTAAATATGCTGATTTTAACTGAAGTGGTTTTGAATACCTTGGAGCAGGAGCAAAATCAGACTCCTGGTTTTCAATTTCTGATCGCACTTGTCGTGTTATAAATCTGGGGCAAATCCGCAGACTCCCGTGGAGTTACCTGGCATTTGCATTTACATAACCGAGATTGTAATTTGGTCTGGTAGCATTTAAGAAATTAAAAAAATAATAAGCTAGAAACCTCAGCTTTATCAAAACATCGATGCAAATAAGTTACAAAAGATGACATTAAGAATGAACCATAAAATATTTAACAGTAAACTCAGGACCAAAAATAAAGCCAATATCCTTCTTTTGGGAATAAAGGGGAATGGTTTCTTTTTCCAATTTCTTTTATACCACAGAGGAGCTGCCCACACATTTCCTAATTCTTAGACTAATAACTCTGAGATGAACTTCCTAAAACATATGAGCTTCATCAGAGCGGGGGGAGGGAGGGGGGGAGAGAACGAGGGGGAAGTACAAAATGATCTTTGTAAGAAATAGTAGCTGGGATTGCTAGCGTTGCATATGTTACAGCACATCATTAATAACAGTGATCAAAAGAAGAAGAACATCTTAGCAGCTGCATCAAATTATTATAGAAATTGGAATTTTCAAATGAGCTCAGAGTTAAAAAAAAAAGAGGAAAAAAAAGAAAGAAGCAGAAAAAAAAGGGGCACCATGCACTGAAGGTCAGGTCACTTTGCAGAGCCACAGGATAATCCCAAAAGGTATTGAAAGGGCTGGGGTGAAAAACAAATTCTTCTTCCTATTATGGTCTTTGCAATATTGCTAGACAAAATGTGGGGGAAAGAAAATCCGAATCTTCTTAGAGCGGCGTATACAGACATTTAATGGAGCTGGCCTTGGGCGGCGTGTATAAGCGTGCCCAGGGTGGCCAGTGAGCACCTGCCTGAAGTTGACCATACGTGTAAGAGCTTTCCCACGTGTGGGGACCTTCTGGAGCGGGTCTGAGAAGAGCTCGGCTCTGGCTGGGGCTGGGGGCACAGGGGTCCAGCGTGTCCCCGCTCCCCAGGCTGGATCAGCAGGAGCGAGGTGCCACCCCGCTGCCTGCACCCGGAGAGCGGCCCCGCTCCCGCAGCATCACTGCTCGTGCACTGGGACGGCCCTTCAACTCTGACGTGAAGCTCCGAAACCCTAATTCCAGAGGGTATTTTGTTGCAGCTCAGGGCTGGGAAAAAGCCATGAAGAAAGACATTTCCAGGCTCTGTCCCCAGACCATAGCCTGGCCCCCTGCCTTGCTCCCCGTCCTGCAGCTCCAAGTCGGCAGCTGAGGGCTTCCAGGAGGCTGGAGAGAAAGGGCTGCTCATCTCTCCAAGGAGAAATCGCTCTTCCTCTGATAAAAATTGGTGCGCATCCATGGATTTTATATCCCCCCTGTGAAAAAATAGTGGGAGGGATGCTATGGCTTGCTCTAGGAACACATCCGAACTTCGTCTTCTACCACAATGAATGTTTTATAACAGCATTGCGCAAAGGCACGGAGCCCGTCCAAGTTCAGCCCTCCAGCTTCTTGCAGGCTGCCTGAAAAATTCAATTCATGAAGAGATAAAGCCTTTCTGGGAAGCTGTGCATCCCGAGAGCGGCTGGACACCGCTGCGAGGCCGAGCACAGCCCTGCCTGCGCTCACCACGGCTCCCCCAGCACCGCACGCGGCTGTGCCCTGTCCCCACTGTCACCCAGGCATGGACCTGACTGCTGCTGCTCTGCTATCTCCTGCCTTTCTTCCTTGGTCCCCTCCAGCCTCTCCTTCCCCATACAGGCTGTTTTTGGAAGCCGGGGTTTGGGGCACAGTCCCCCAGCCCGCAGCAGCCTGCCCGGCCACCCCACACAGTGTCCTGAACATCTTCCCACGGCCACGCAGGACACGGGGGTGTTACTGCAGTTTGCACAGAGGAATGCCTTATACATCAGGTGGTTTTACCCAAACCACTCGTGAAAAAGCGTGCTTTCCACCCGTCCAGACGGGGAACGGGATCCCTGCCCTGTGCGGCCAGCGCTGCCCATCGGGCACGACCGCAGGGGAGGGCTTGGGCTTAGCAATGCCCCATCAGTGGAGGGTTTAGGAGAAATAAGTGTGTCCTGACGGGGCGGCACCGATGGCTGCGTAACCTTCGGGGCCCGATTCCCCTCAGCTTTCATCAGCTTTTGGAAATTAATTGGTAGGTTTACCTGCGTCAGTGGGACTCGCTGTAGGGAGAACCAGTGCTCAGCAGGAGTAAAAGGTGATGCGAAGAAATTCTTTAAAGATTCAGGTTTGATCTCAAAAAAAAGCCTTTCTTAAAAACACATTCCCAAGCCCCCTCCCTTTCTTTTAAAGCAATGTTTTTATAATTCAAACCAGTTATGAAGGCTCCAGTTACACATCTGCCTTCTGCATGTGATGTTGCAGTCCATCTTAGCCAGCAGTAAAAGTACAGGTGTTTCAGTTTTAAAGTAACCATTTTAAAAATAAACTCTGAACGGGGCCTCAGATTATTATTTTTTATAGCTGGCCGCGTTCCCGCCGCAGCACGTCAGCGCAAGGGTTAGGCAGAGAAGGACCGCTCGTGACTTCATTGCTCTTCCATCTGGTGGGAACCCTGAAAACCATTTGTAAATTAATTTTTTACTTTGAATGCATGCTGCCGCATACAGTCATCACTGGATCCTGCACAGACAGCTTGCACTGCTGCTTCAACATGTCTCCAGCGACAAGCTCGGCTCCTACTGATTTTGAATGCAGGAGAATAAAATCATTAAGTATGTATGTCCATTCTGCCTGCATGCTTTCTCCCCATACTTTATGCCATAATTATCATCACATTAGTTTGGTAAATAATGTTGACACATGGTTCCAGAACAGCTGTAGAGTGTCCATCTGACACCCGCACAATCAGAAGTTCAGCTCCTCAAAAAAAAGGACAGATTGAGCCTCCGATTTCTTCGTCTACACGTCCTCCTTCCCCCTTCGAAGGCTCGTGCGGAAGACGCGGGATCCCTGCTAGCCCTGTCACAGATGAGGAAATCTACTATTTCCTGTTAAATCCCTTCAAATAATCCATTCATCTGATCTTTGAGAAATGCAAAGTGCTCATTAATCATACAACTGGTGAGCACTGATTTACAGATTAATCTAATTAGACCTCATTTGTTTCAGGTGAAAGCAGCTATATTAACAACCTCTGCCCAGTGCACAAAGCCCTGCACATGTGGCTCGATGTAGAAGTCAGGATCAATTACAAGATTGACTTTGTGGAGCTTGCGCTGCTCCAGTTGAGGGTCTGTCAACATTTCCATTACAAATTCAAACATTGCTTTTAAGGGATTTATTACTCAGCCATAACATTGGGTTGACTCTTGGCATCCAAGATCTAAGCTGGGGATCGCCGGGTATTTAGCAAAACCACTCAACCTATTTCAAGGCCCAGGAGGGGGCAGGGGAAGGGTGAGTCAGTGGGGCTGTTTCATCTGGTTTTGAGCTTTGAAGAAGGGCTTTGTTTTATAAATGTAGATTTTGTTGAATTAATTTCTGGAATTAAGTCTTTGCAGTGGATGGAAAAAGGGGAATGACCAGTTCCTGCCGTGGCCGCCCCTCCTCTGCCGCCTCCGGTGCCTCGGAGCTGCTCCTTCCCACTCGACCCTGCCCCGGCAGGACTGCGGCAAATGCGTCCGTGCTCCCCGTGCACCCCAAAATGGCCATTTACACCCCTCCAAAGCCCAGCTCCCCTCTTCCCCACTGCAGGGGGAGACCTGCCTTCCCCCTGAGGCAATGCTCTGGGGCTGGGGACATCCCAGGGAACCCATCCCAGGGCACCCCGGTCACTCTGCGGGGCGGTTTGCTGGGGGGCCACCCCGAGCTGCCCCGCTTTCGGCAGCTGAGCTCCAAGCACTCCTGCGTGGCTCCCGGTGTTTAATTATGTGGGAGCTGGTAAATGCAAAGAGCCCGTTTAATCTCCAGTGTCAGCTTACTCCGTTGATCTGCTGACCTCTCGTGTGGTCGGATATCTGGTATAACGGGGGAGCCGGCTCTCCTCCCTGGGGAATACTGCGGTCCCCAGGTGAATGGAGCAGGGGCCTGAATAAACTCGATTGTTAAGACTTTTGTTATTTGTTCTGGGGAAAGGAGAAAAAAAAAAAGGGGTATGAATGATACTTCCAAATGAGCAATTTATATTTTTAGCCAGAAATTGCCCTTTTAGTTTAACAGATGTATGCTTTGGACTAACCACTAGATTAGAGTGGAAACCTGTGCATTTAACTGACAAGGCAAAAAATGCTAAGCCTGCTTGTGGGATGCGGAGAAAAAACCTGCTAGGAAAAAACCCAACAGAAATGCTTCCTATTTATTTTCATCAGCATCTAGGTAAATACAATGTAATGGGAATATTTAAAGACCTATAATCTTATTTACATTCTAAGCATGAATACAGTTCCCAGTACATTGCAGACATCTGTCAGACAAACAGACAAGACTCTGCAAAGATATTTAAAATGCTCTTCTCTTAAACAGCTAGGAAGCTGTTTGGGGATTTTGGCAGGATAGCTGGGATATGACATGTCTTTTTTTCTTCTTTTTTTTTCCATTTCTTCTTTTTTTTCCCCCATAGCAAATGATTTCTTTGGCTCCTTACAAGCAAGCTTAAGAAATTCTGTTTGATAGGGTATTTACTATGAAAATTGAAGTGATGATAACTCACGGACCGATCTAATTTGTCAGGCATTTTCACTTTGAGGGCTCTCCTCTGCCCATGCCTACTTCAGGTATATTTTAAGGATTTTTCTTCCCCCTCTCATTTAAATACGAAAACAGCACGGCACAGGTCAGTCACGTCAAATAACAAAAAACAAATTTAAGTGTTTCTATTTAATCTAATTTAAGGGCAAACGGAGGGATTATCAAGTGTAGGATAAAATTGCCTTTCCACGGCCTCTTTCATACCCCAGCTATCCCTGACGCTTTACAAAGCAGCGCGTCGGGTAATGAGAGTGCAGTAGCTGTTCCAGCAAATGCAGCAACCCCCGTGCGCTTGGCGGTGCTCGGGTGGCCTTGGGCTTCTGCTGGGTGCTGTGCAGAGCAGATGGGCAGGGACACGGCTCCCCTGCTTCCGAGGTGGTGGAGACCTAACCAGGCTCGCCAGCACCATGCTACGTTACGCTTAGCAGGGACCAAGGATAAACACAGCCCTTTGCCCTGCTCCGAGCGTACCCCGGCTGCACCTTCCTCCTTCAGCACTGGCCCTTTTCTTCCTTTCTTTTAAGACAGGCTTTAAAACACAGCCCCAGCCGCTGCTGGCAGGCGATGCGGTGATGTCTGGCCCCCAGCCCGGCGGGCAGGGACGCAGCTCCCTCCCCAGCGCTTCCCCAGGGGCTTCGTCTTCGTGTGGACGCCGAACCCGGCTGGAGGTGGCTGCTGCTGGCCTTCTACTTCACTCCACAAAGCTGCTTTATTAGCTGCAGTTTCATTTGCAGGCATCCCTTCAGCAGAGACTGATTTGGGGCTGCTGCGGCTGCGCCCACCCGAGGAGCTGTGTGGGGGGAGCCGGGGGGATCGGCCTCAGCCACTGCCGGGGGACTTTTTTGTTCCCACTACATTTACCTTCTGCATGGCACACAAAAGCATCCCCTGTCCCCTGGGAGGACCGCGAGCCCCGGGTTGGATGGCATCACTTCTCCCTGCTGTGTTTCGTTTCACTAGGACAGGCCGAGTAAATAACTCCTATTTTGCCACTGTTGCTATGTGCTTCTCGCTGAGCTCCTGCTCAGACCCGCTCTGCCGAGCGGTCCTGCTCAGGCCACTGCGATGGCTACGGAGCAGATCATGCTTCATATGATCTGCAATTAAATGACAGCCAGGGGAAGCGGATAGCAGCACGTGGGAGCAAACCTCGCGTGGACGCAGGGTCCTCCCCACCACGGGAAGCTCAGTCCAGGCAGGGCAGCATCACCCCCAGACAGGGCCATGGGACAGGATGGTCACCCTTTCTCTGTGACACAGACCCCCCTGCATCTGCTGCCTGTCCTCCCCGGCTTCTTGGATGGCAGCGAGGGATGGCAGACCTGCCAACGTGATGCTCAGCTGTCTGCGCCAGCCCATTCCAGCCCAGCACGGCGGGTGCACGCACAGCCCTCGCCTGCTCACTCCGGCCGCTTAAGGACATCATGCTGTTGGTCCTGCACGGCCCTGTGTCATTTTGCTAAAGATAATAATGATTTCGCTGCATTCCCTGAGATCTTCTCCGAGCCTGTTTTCAGCTGCTCAACACAATATTGCTGCATAATTTGGAGTGTCTCCTCTTCATTTTTTGGATGCGAGACTTAGCAACAGAGAAAGGTGCTAAAGAGAGACAAAACTTGTGTGGGTGGCTGGAGATTAGCCATTTGGAAATCTATCCTTTTCTTTGTACCACAAGCTGTTTGCGTGTTTCCACTCCAAATTGCTATACTTGGGTGCTAGTGCGCTGGTGCAGACGCCTCGCGCCGAGCCGGAGGCTTTGCTTAGGTGCACTGTGGTGAAGATCACGCCTGACACCGGTGTTCCCGCTGCAGGCAGGCAGGAGAGCTCCCGCTGCTGCCCTTCCTCCTGCCCGCTGGGTCGCACCGCAGCAGCCGCCGTCGGCTTCGCTGCCTCCATCCTGTCCCCGTGCGGGAGCGTTTGCCGGCTGCCCACCACACCGTGCCATGCCTGACTGCATGGTGGAGGTGGGACATCTCCAAACGGGTCTCCTCGCAGCTGAGCTCCCTGCGGGATGGCCACTGGCACGTCTTCGCACACCCCTCCGTGCCCAAGGCAATTAGGGAACTCGCGGCCACACCAGCTCGTTAGGCGGCCGCGCGGCATCGTCCCCCGCACGCTGCCCTGGTGGGCATCCCTCGCCCGGGGATGGTGTTTGCCGCTGGCGGTGCTGCGGTGGGAGAGACCGCCTTGCCCCCGCCCGAGTTAAGGTTAACGCCGTGGCACACACATTTAAAATTTCCCATCTTCCACTTACTAACCTCATTGGTATGAAACCCAGAGCTCCTCTTATTAAACACCGTTAAATATTCTCTTCATTCCCAAAGACAAATATGAACAGAAACACAACCAAACATGTACTGTATTAAAATCATTGATTCACAATATTTAAATTTCCAGCTAGCCTCCAATTAGCAGGCTTTCCAATATTTGAACAGAAGACCATTTTAATGCAATTACAAACACATTTTAGGCATCTAAATTTTTTGCATAATTAGTTCCCTATTAAACTATTTATGTAGCCCTTTTTCCATCAGAAACAGAGAAAGCAGAACAATTTTATTCCTTACTGTTACAATAATTAACTATGCAAGTAGAACAGCATATTAATAGAGTATAATTTGTTTACATTTAAAAGAAAATTGTGTTAGATTAGCATAGCAAAAGACTATTTCCATATCCAGGCAGTAATATGCAGGCCTAATAGCAATTTACAGTGTAGTTAAAGAATATTATTAATAAAGTAATACAGTGTAATTCTGTTTGCCCCCACCATATTTCACAATGTCCTTAATTACAGCTAATTCCATCGAGACTAATTTGGGTGTTATTACGCGGTAGACACAGGAATCTTAAATACAACCTTTGTTAATGATGAAGTTACAAAGTTACCGGGGAGCCCGTTCCCACGGCAGAAAGTGAAAGCACCGCGCCCCGAGCCGGGCCGACCGCTCTTCCCTGCTGGAAGGGCCGATGCCGAAGGACGGGCGGCTGAGCCGTTGGGAGAGCCCCGGGAAGCCGGGGGTGGCTGGAGCAGGAGCTGGGCTGGGGGGCGGCGGCACTGGCGGCACAGCCCCTCGTGCAGCCCCAGAGAGGAGCTTGCGGTGGGGAAGCAGCCGGAGGTGGGCACGGCTTCTGTGCTCAGGAGCAAAGCCCTTGTCCCATCCCCGGAGCCAGGGGCTGTGTCCTGGCCTCTGCCGCAAGCCGAAAATTGGGTGGTTCGACCCAAGGCTTCGTGTCGAGACCCAGCCTGGCGCAGTACGAGGGCACCGCTCCCTTAGCAGAGAGGCCAGGCGGGAGTTCGTGCCGTACAGGGTGCAGGCAGAAAAGGGGGGCAAAGCGCCGTGTCAGGCGATGTGCCAGCAAGGGGGTGCAGGCAGCACCCCCCCTCTGCCCCCTCCGCCACCGCCCCAGCACTGCCTGCCTCACTGACCCTGGCTGCACAACGCGCTGACAAATCCGCTCCGGCGGTGATGTTTCTTGCACCTAATTCCACCCATTTTTATGGCCACTTTCAAGGGCGTGAGTGACGTACCCGACCAAGGCATCACCCTGAGCTCCAAGCAAACGCGGGCCTGGGAGCTGGCAGGCAGATCAGCCCAGGCAGCTCCTCCCGCCGCCGCTCACGGACGCAGGGCTGTGCCTGGGTATCGCCGGGGCTTTCGGGGTTGGTTTGGGGTTTTTTTGCTTCTTTTACGCAAAGCGTTTCACTTCCCTGAGGAGCTCCCCTGGGTGTTTAATTAGGTGAGGTGAGTTTAGGATGGGCGTTGCAAGAGGCAGTCCAGCTTGTTAGGGGATCGTTGGCTGTTGGTAATGAGCTGCTGGTCTTTCTAATCTGCCTTCTAATTCTGTCTAGGTCCCTGGGAGCAAGAGCTGGAGGAGGACAAAAGCCTCGTAATAGGTTGTATTGGTTCGATCATGAGGCTTTTGTTACTATTTTTGTGGTGGTTTTCTTTGTATTTTATCCTTCCCGAGAACTGCTGGGCCGGGATGAGCCCTCGCAGTTTCCCCTCGCTGCAGTCTCCATGTTGCCGGTTCACCAGTCCCAACTTTCTCAGGAATTCTCTCAAATTCCTTGTGGTAAGATTTGTGATCTTATAAACAGGGGAGACATAACCCGGTAACCAGTTTTTCTCCTCTCCCTCTGTATCCCCATGAAGTCAACAGAATTACAGGGAGAAATTTTTCCTTTGAGCATGATCTTTGCCCAGAGAAGGTTATTCCTTCCATGGGAAATCAAGATGTTTTCTATTCCCGTATTTAGATGCACATCAATGCACTGGATTAAATTTCTCCACATGCCAGTATGCCCCAGCATATGTTTTCAAGGCACAGAATACACATCCCATCATGCTAAAATGATTTGTGGCAAAATCACACAAAGCCCAAGTAAGTGATTTTTTAATTGTGCTCTTGAAAGCAATTACACTCATTCTCTTCTGTCACTGGCAAGCCTGCTGGGGACGCCCCCACCTTTGGGCCGGGAACGCCTGAGCCGGCAGCTCCTGCCGACGGTGGCCGGGGAAGGGTTAAGCCATGGGATGCCCTCTGCTTTGCTGGGCTCAAAGTAAAAGGGATCTTCCCCTCTTTGGAGGACCTTTTCAACTGCTAGTTATCATTTCAAGGGCCTGATATGATGCTGCTGGTTGTTTACAGTTTGTGGAGGCAGCTGTCACCGACGTGGTGCTCCCTCCATGGCGATGGGCCATGGGCAGACCGAGCGGCCGGGAAAGTCAAGCATTGGATGAAACGCTATTTTAAAATATGGGTTTTAGCTGTGTGTTAAGGGACACGGTTGCTGGCTCAGTTCTGACAGGTAAAAGCAAGCATGGAAGTGCGAGCTGTACCGCATCGCCCTTTCAGTTCCTGCTCCCCTGGGAATGGGATGGGCACTGCGGGAACGCCCCTGCCTTTGCTCCCCCTCAGGCAATTGCACCAGGAGAGTCCTTCAGCTCCTGCTCTTTCATGCAGACTGTCAACCGTGCCACAGAGAAGGGCTACAGAGCAATAGCAGGTACAGGGAGTTTTATCTATGCAAAAATAATTAATTTTAGTAACCTAAAAAGACATGACTAATGCCCTGCAAGTTAGGCTTATTCTGCAAATACGTTTAGTCATCCAGACTATCCAGATAAATGACCTCTGTTTCAACACAAGTGCCAAACTCCCATTCAAATGCTGGATAATCCAAAGTTCAGATAAACTCTTCATATCAGAACTGCAGTTATCTACAGCCCATTTCTCTCAACACAGCTTTTAAACAGTTTTCTTTTTTCTTTTTTCTTTTTTTTTTTTAAATTATTATCTTACTCTCAGCAGACTTTGCCAAATAGCGCTCAGAAGTGTTCATTTCAATCCAGGACTGAAGAGACTACTGGTAAACACGGTTCTGCAATAATTTGCTCCACCAAAAATTAAAAAAAAAAAAGAAAAGAGGAGATAGAGAAAGAGAGAAATCATAGCTGTATCTTCATATCCTGCAGATGGCTAATATTCATATGTAACTGTCAAGCATATCACAATGCCAAGCTCAAAAGCAGAGTGCATCAGCTTGTTCTTGCATCTGAGCCATTAAACCCAATGGGTCTCACGCAGAAGGATCGCAGGCTGTACCCAGAGCTGGCAGGCTCGCAGCTCAGCCGGTTCCAACAGCTCTGAGCCTTCGGAAAATGGGAAAAGTCTACGCCACTGTGAGCCGGAGGGAGCGGTTCCTGGTCTGGGTGCACAGAGCTGTCATGAGTATTTGCTCTAGGAAGTGGAAAAATGAGGAGACTGGAAGAGCTTCAATCCATCCCTGCCTCCACCTTTAGGATGTCTGAAACGCTGCTGCATTTTTCAACCTCCTCTCCCTACAGCACACGACGCAGGGGATTTTAATTTGCCTCAACCTCTGCTTTGTTTTCCTTCTGACCTTTGCTTTGGTCCCTTATAAAATCGATGACCTCCCTGCGTTCCCAAAATAATAATTGTGAAATGAGAATGGGACCTGTCAGATAGCAGGAAGACAAAAGTACAGGAAAAAAATCAGGCAAAACTTCATTTATTTAGGGGAAGTGTGATGCCCCTTTATAAAGGGTGATGGCCTTGTGTATGCAGCTCAAAATCTTAACAACTGTTTTTGTTGCATCCATCCCAGGCTGCAAAGCCATGTCTAATATTTAGTTGCTTCCCGCTCCCGCTCCCTCCCCGCCGTTGAGCCTCCCGTGTGTGGCTCACGCTGATGAGGGCGGCAAACGAGCCGGGTCTGTGATCAGGCACTGAACTGCGTCCTGCAGCCCAGCAAGTGACGCCACTGACTGTCCCTTGGCCACTTCTCCAGCCCTTGCAGGTGTGTCCAAATAATTTCTATTTCTCCTGAGAAGCAGTGTCACAAAACACTAGTGCTAATGCTCTGCTGCAGTACGAGGACATGGCTCCTCGCTCTTCTGGGGAAAGGATGCCGTTCCCAGCCTTCGTTTCCTCCGTATGTTTTAAAAAAGTCTTAATACGGACTGTAGAGTCTATTTCTGGACTAGCGCTTCACCACACTCCATTGTACGTCTCCTCCGTGGAGAAAAAGCACGTGGTAAGCAACATACTGTCATCCTGGCTGCAGCGGGGGACATGCCCGGCAGGGAGAACGGGGCAAAGTAGGGCACAGCGTTAACAGTGTGGTTATGGCAGCGTCAGCACCGAGGGATTTTGGTACTGGCTGGTGCAGGGCACATTTCAAGTCACGGTATTGTGGTGCTATCAGAATATTGCTCATTTGCAGAGCCAGCATTTCCCGCGGTTAGCAGTGGCTGGTTGCAGACCCATCTCTCGCCCCTCGCCGGTAGCTGCCAGCTTTTGCAGAAGCCCAACACCATCCTTCTCCAATAAATTCGCCTAACAATGAAATTGTAACAGCACTCCAAACAATAGGCTTAATTTTCTTTTTTTGCTTTTAATAGCGCCCTGCGTTGCATACACCCAGCACAAAAGCCCCCTTTGTGTAAGCTCTGGCAGGATCCCTGCCTGCAGCCAGGAGCGGGGAGGGCTCCTGCGCCGGCTGCCAAACCGACCCTCGGCCGCCCAGACGCCCCGGTGCCCGACGGCAGTTCGCACTACCTGCTCCCCATGCTAGCATCCAGAGCTGCCCGAATCAAAGGCAGGGCGCTGCCCTCGCCCCCCCGAACGCGGGGCGCTGCCCTCGCCCCCTGCGCTGCCCGCGATCCCTGGGGTGCTCAGCAGCGTCATGCGCCTCGGCTTGGGGAGACGCAGCCTTCGAGCTCAGGTTTACAACCTTCATGATTGCAAGAGTGTAAGAGTTAATGAGCAAAAGGGAGAGCTAATGTCCGCGTCTTGCCTTTCACAGGGCTGAAATGATGTTCATCGCTTGGGTTTGAGAGTAATTTATCTGGATTTAAAAGATGGAAACCAAAACCCCCCAGTAAACCCACCTCAGCTTGTTTTTCTCTTAGCAATACCAGATTCTTAGGCTATTGTGTGCTTTTTTTTGGGTATATAGATACTTAGAGTATATATTGAAAAAGCTGTTTTTTCTTTTGTTTACCCTTATGGTTGACCCGGCATCCTCCAGCCCGTCCTGCTTTCACAAGTCAGCAACTATTTCCCCACCAGGATTCCTTGGCCAATTTTATTTTTTTCTTCGCAGCTATTTTGAAATGTGCCCGATTTCTCTGAATGAGCAAGGTGCTCCTTAAATGCAATTCTTTGGGAAGAGCTTTGTGAAAGTTTCTGTCTGGCACGAGGCAGCACAGGCTGTTGTGAGCTTGGGGGAATGAGTCTGGATGTGGGACACGCGTCAGTCCGCAGCCCTGACCCCGGCAGCACCCGCCGGCTGCCCTGCTCATCAGAAACAGCGCAACGAGTATTCCCAAAGGCATTTAGTTGCTATTAAGGACTTTCAACAAAAAACCCAAATGTTTCTGCCCTGCAATAACACATATCTTTTTTTTTTTCATTAGTCAAAACGACTTCTATGGCTTGGGATTTCTTTTTATAGAGAGAGAAACGTTGGAAGGACTGGGTAAGTGTTGCCTTTTTCCATTCAGATTACATTGCTAAGACATTTCTAAATAATGCGTGCCAATTGATGTGGTACTTCAGCATGTATTTTGCCACTGTCTTGCGGGCTAAAAAATTGAATTACCTTTGAGTAATTTGATACATCTTTAATTAGCATTGCTGTTTAATACAACAGCCCACTAATATGACAACGCCTCTTCTCTGGCAAGAGGAGATCTAAAGACGTATTTAGTCCACATCTTTCTCATTTTTTTTCCTGATGAATCACACCATTTTTTTCTTTTTAAATACATAGGTGTGATTCAAACCTTGTCTCAAAAGGCAGAACTACTGCAGATAGCCACTGCTCTACCAGGTGCTAAAGCATATTATGAAAGCCACAGAATATGTCATGAAAGAGTAATTTGACATAAGCTTAGGGGTCTTTAGGGACCTTTCTGATGGCCACAGATAAAAAAATCCAACACAAGTAATATTGGTGAGGGCTTAAAGACCCAATCCTGCAAAAAGCAGGTGCCCACAGATAAGGATACTGCCTGGAGGGGCTGTGCTGAAGCGATGCTCCGGCACCCCTACAAAGACAGGCAGGTTACAAATCCTTCCTGCCTCCTCCTCTTACCCACCCGACGTGATGCTGCTGCTACACCAAGTTACTCTCTTTTCCTGTGCTGCTCCAGAAATATGAATACAACCGGACCGAGGCTGGACTCTGTGGAAGTCAGTGATGTGTTGGGCAGAGCCTCTGAAATGCATCAAGGCACTTAGAGAAATTCAGTTGTTTATGCAAAGCATTTTATTTTGCCCTGTTTTTTGTGGGACATCATAGGCTACAGGTCCTACCTCACTCAGAATTGTCTTTGGGAATATTATTTTGGCATTGTCTGCAGCAGAGGAATAAGGAGGGGTGGGGTGGGGCCGCAAGCACTCAGAGGGAAGTTTGTTTCCTGCTGTACAGTAGCCAGAAAAGCAGGTGATTCCCCAGGCACCGGCTTGCTATGAAGAAAATTAATAATTAATGCTGCAGAATAATTAATGCTGCGGTGGTTAAAAGCACTTCTGTTGCGTGCAGCACTGCGGCTATCTGGGGGGGACGCAGCTCGAAAGCGGTTCCAGCCCGCAGTGCTTGACTGCAGGGCGAGCGGACCCAGGGAGGCGAAGCCACGGCCCCCCCAGGGGCACGGTGCCGGCTGCTATATCCCCCCCCCACCTGCGGCACAGCTCGGCGCCGGGGCCGTGTCTGGCACTCTCTGGGGTGCAGCCGTGCCGTGGGGCGATGGCTTATGCTGTGCACGGCCGTGGGAGCGTCGTGGGGCACGTGGGTCTGAACGGAGGAGGCGTTGCTCGCTTCCCCCTCTCCTCTCTAGCCCCACAGTTTGGCTGTTGTTTCCCACGATTTGGGGGTCTGTGGCTTGTTATTTCCCTGCAGGGCTGGAGCCCGGCTGGCCCATCCCCTGAAAGCTACGTGCTTCCGCCCATGGAGAATGGGGGCCTGAGCGGGATCTACATGGTCCCACTGCTTGGGTGACCATCGTGGTGACCGCAGGCGGGTGTCTGCTGTGGGAGCCCAATGCCCGGCACGTGGCACCCTCCCCGCTGCTGGCTGCCATAAAGGCCGCTGAGAAAGGTAAAAAAGAGGAAACTGCCAGGGAGCTTGCTGCCACGCCAATGCCACCCCTGCCACCCCAATCATGCCCCTGCATGCCCAGCAACCTGTTCAGCATCCCATACAACATCCCCATCCCCAGACAGCCTCCCCAGGCAGGCTCCTGGACACCATCCCACCCAGCATCCCACACAGCCTCCCCGCCCAGCATCCCATACAGCCTCCCACATGTACACTGCCCCACGCAGCCCCCGTGTAACCTGGACCCAACGTGGTGAGGGTCCGGGAAGGGCACGTCGTGCCGCTGAGGGGGAAGATGCTCTGAGACCGTGCCCCTGGGGAAGGCTCGCTGCCTATGTAAGCACAAAGCGTAGGTGCATTATTGCCCTCCCATCACATTCAGCATTTTCAAATAATTTGTCTGCTTCCTTCGCTGCCTGTAGAAGGCTTTTGTGGATGCCGGCATTACAAGTCTCTTATTTCTTCTTCATTTTTTTTTTTTTTTCCAAGAGATGCTTTGAGATACGCTGATTCCTCCCAGTGCCAGTTTAAATGTGCCTCTGGCAGCAGCACTTCCCCAGTGACATTTTCAAATGCCTCAGGAAGAGTAACCGCGCCTACTGTCAGATTTCAGCAAGTGGACGGCATCAGCAGTACAACAGAACATCTTTTATTCCCAATAAAGATGTGTAAAATTATCAAGCTGAAGTTTATGTGTAGGTTGGAAATACTTGTCCCAAATAACAGGATAGTTTACAACCCGTCTCTACTTTTGACATGCCGATATCCTCAAATAGCAACAATAAAGCTTCTGTCTTCTTTCAAGATATTTGTTGTCTTTTGATCTTAAGCCAGAAAAAATTGAGTTCTGGAGATCAAAACTCCAAAACTGATAGCTTATATCCTCAGCAAGTGCTTATCAAGTGTAATCCAGAAAGATGGCACATTTCAAAAGTGACAATGAATAAAGTTCAGCTCACTGAAAAAAAGTAAACAAACTTCAAACAGAAGTAACGTTAGCAGCCCGTGAATTTCCTTCTAATACTATGCTAAGCAACGGTCCTTTTCTGTTAGTCTGACTTGCAGGAATTTGAAATGAAATTAAGGCCGTAAAAGCTGAATAACATATCATTTCTGTGCACATGCACACAGACGCACACACCCACACACACATGCACACACCTGTATAAGCATGCACATGCATGCACACACATGTACACACCCATACAAGCGTACAAAAAGAAAATGCCAAGTTAAATATTTGATAAATATTTTATAAACTCCATCCCGTTGTGCTCCAGCAGCTGCCCTGGGAGACGGTGGCCCCTGCCCGCCTGCTGCCCTGCCTCTCTCTGCAAATGGCAGAATTTCCTATTTGATGGCCAGGTTGGAAATCATTATTTTTAAACCCACCCCCCTGGCTAAATCTGCTCCTTCCCCTCCCTACGAGGGAAGATCCCCACGCCAAATCCCTGACTTTGCAACCCAAGGAAAGCCAAGCTCCCCCCGGCACGCCATGCCATGCCACGCGTCCTCGGAGAGGCAACGTGCCCTTCTGCCGGCCGTGCGGGGTGTGCGGCACCCAGCACCCAGGCACAGGGAGATTTTCTGCCGCTTTCGAGGCGCGGGAGTGCAGAGTTAATCCTGCCCCGCCGGCTCCTGCCTCTGACAGCTTCATCCACTTGGCCTTGGGGATCCAGACACCGAGAATTATCTGGGACCCAGCTCATTACAGGTCTTAAAGTTAAGCCAAAAACCTTAAGAGTCGGTCGATGCCCCACGCAGGCAGGCAGGGAAGTAATCACACCGGCGGGCAGGAATAATTCCCGCTCCCGCCTCGGACAGTATCTGAGCTGCAGCACCTGCCCTGGCTGCTGAAAAATCAGCCTGTTGGGTGCCCCTCACCGCAGCCCAGGGCTGGGACCCAGGCTGGGGTCAGCGAGGGCACAGGGCATCACCGCCACCCCGAGGGGCTGACAACGGCTTCTGGAACAATCAGCGGGAGATAAACTGCTCATGAGCATCAGTGTTTTTGTCCTTAATCCTTGATGCTACTGGAAAAGTCGCATTCCCAATGCCTGACCTGTAAATACATCCCTCAGCTGGCTGGAAGGTGGCACCCTGCATCCCTGGGCTGGGAGTCACCCTTCTGGCCAGGACGTCCCAGGGCGCGGGCTGGCACCTCTGTGCTGCGTGGGGGGAAGCCTCCACGTGCCAGCCGTGGGGAGCACATGCACACAGACGCACACACCCACACACGCATGCACACACCCGTACAAGCGTGCACATGCATGCACGCACGTGTACACACCCATACAAGCGTGCACATGCATGCACACACCCGCACATGCATGCACACACATGTGCACGCACCCATGCACACTCAGAGCCACCCCGAGGCCCCCCCCATGCTCCTGACCACCCCAACGCGCTGGGGAGCTGAGTGCCCGGAGGCAAAGGGGCCAGTGATCAAGGGCTGCAGGAGAAGCGCTGCAGCTCAGCCGGGCTGGGAGGACTCGGGGCCACCCTTGGAGGTGAGCGAGGGGCTTTGCCCACACAAGGCAAGCAGGGAGGGACAAGAAGTCCTGGGTCTTAGCAGCCCCCGAGCTCACCCTGCCCACGCTGCAGCACCTCTGCCTGCGCCCCAGCCCCGCTCTGCCCCCGTCTCCAAACTCTCACTGCTGCTGCGCTGGCGAGCCCTACGCCAGCAGCAGTCTCCTGATTATTTCTCTTGTGCTGGCCCCGGTGTTGGAATACAGCTCACCCCTGCAGAGTGAAAAAAAAAAAAAAAAACCTGAGAAAATGATATTAAAAAAAAATCTAAGAATTCTTGAAAAGCTTTTTATCAGCACTAAGGCTACAAGGCAGGCAGAGGAAAACAAAGTCAGCAGTGGTTGTAAATTGTCTGGAAACCATAAATTAAAATTAAAGAGTTCAAATATGATATAAAATCATTTAATCTGGATGATTTATGCCCGTTCTCAGATGCAATTATTTACTAACGCTTCTGTTTATTGCTCTTTTGACTTTTTTAATTACTGTATTCCAAAAATTCAATTACCGAGTGTAGTATATATTTCAAGCAATAGTATTGTAAATAAAAAGAGAACCAATTAATAATGTGCTTAGTCTAGCAAAGCTAAATCAAGTGTAATACAAAATGCCTGGAAACTTGATCAAGGGTTGAAAACTAATAGAGAAGATCCCATCTCACGGCAGGCGAGGGCTGCGCAGCCGCCTGCCAGGGGATGCCTTAGGTGGGGGGGAGCCCAGGTGATGCTTTGCTGGGTGAGCACTCCCCGCTCGGGGCCGTGGCCCGTTATTGGGGTTTCTGGTCTTGGTTTCTACCCGGGCATTACATGTTGGTGTTGTCCCCCCGTCGGGTCCACTCGCTCTGGTTTTGTGCTATTAAAAACTATTAAAAACAGATCTCCACTTAAACTGGGGCATGTTTTCGTAATAAATATTTTGTCCTTTTATCTTGTTCTGTCAACAGAATTTGACATTACTAGAAAAATCAATTTCTAGTCACCTTAGGAAGATTGTTCAACAAATATCTTGGCTGAGACCTTTCCTTGTAAATGATATTTACTTTCTCTCTCTATAAATATATACACGCGCTAGTACAGCAGAGACGCTGTGAGAAATGCTATAGATGAATACAAGCTGTGCAATACGACATTATTCTAAAAGAAAAGCCTGACATAATATTTTAAAATGGGAAGAATGTATTTTTCCATAGCCGCATTCTCAGAAATGGCTGAATTTACTTTCGTGGGGGAAAAAAACCCCAAAGGTCACCTGGAGACTGCCACACAGTAGGAAATTTGGCAAACTTAGAAGCAGCTGAAAACAGGATTTTGGGGTTGGCAGTGCCAGGCAGCTGCAAGGGCAGGGAGTGCTCGCCCCAGCCCCGGCTCTGCCATTCCTGTTGTTTAAGGGGATTTCTTCAGCCGTAGACGTTTTCCCCAGTTCCAGCTTGGAACAGCTGCATTACTGAGTGATAAACCTGACCCAACTTCCGAGCCTGAAGCCTCTCTCTGGGAAGGTTTTTTGGCAGGAGGTGCACACGTGTTCACGGGGACCGGGGATTTCGGGGACCTTGCTAGCCCTGTCTCTCCCCGGGATGCAGGGTGGCAGGGCTGGAGCCCCCAGGTCGCTCCCTTCCCACAGGCAGATCGGCTCCACCAGCAGCCCCTTTTTCCCTAAAAATAAATAAAAAAATGTTTACTGCCACGCATGGAGCTAATTTCTCCTTCTGCATCTTGTGCCCAGTAAATCTATCAGCTCACAGCCTCGCAGCTCCAGTATTCCACGTGTTACACGGTATGAGAAATAGTGATTTGTGAAATGCGATAGTGGCTCTGTCTGTAAAGGCTGCAGCTTACATAAAATTGTGGAGTTTTTAAAAGCAATAAGTAAAACTTCAACCAGAACAGAAGAAAGCACTCTCCAAATCCTCTTCTGTCCTCAGGAAAAAAGGGAAAAAAAAAAAAAAAAAAGCCTTATAAACTGGAATTGATTCTTGTAAAACCTTCATAAAAAATAAATCCAAACATTTAGAAACATCTGTTGTGAAGCACAAGATTTCTTTGACTGAGTCCAGCCTCAGCGATCTGCGAGGGGTTATATACTATAATAAAGAGGAGCTATCTGAGCGGTTTTCTCCGCACATGGTAGTGCTGGTTGTGGGCTGTCTCCGCTGCTGCAGAGAGGGCAGCTGCACTCTTCCCTACTCATCTCTTAAATGTATTTTAAAAGGACTTGCCCAGGCACCTCGGCGGAGCATGGAGCCGTGGTTCGGCAGGGTGCAGGGCGAGGTGGGACCCTCCCGCCTGGGGGATGCTGCAGCCCCGCGGGGGAAGGTTTTGCTGGGGAGCAAAACCGCTGCACCCCACTCCCCTTCTTAAAAAAAACAAAAGAAAAATCACTGAAATTTGTCACTTTGAAATCTCTCGGTCAGGTGCAACAAAACATGGTCGGTGTTTCTGTTCCTGGCAAGCCTAGGCTGTGGGGAAGCCAACACCCAGCTGCCCGGGCAGTATCCTGCGATCACAACCTTCCTGCTGGATTCCGGGCTCAACCTCATTTGAAATATTAATTAGGACTAATTACTACATTATAAATAATTGGAGTAATTTAAGAGAATAGCTTGTCCGCAATGAATCTGTTGGGCTGAGATACGTACATGGGGGGGTAAACCCAACGTTCAGCCTTTCTGCCGGCAGAAATCGCTGTCGGTTGACCGGAGAGAAGGACGGAGAATAGTGTGAGGTCCCCTGCAGCGGCTGCCGAAGGTGGGGTGGGGGGGTCCCCGCTTCCCCCGGAGGGACTCTGGTCTGGTGCAGTGTTGGGACCCCCCCTCGGGATTTACCCCCTCAGCCAGGGAGCTCTGGAAACCCGTGCTCTAAGGAGCAAAGCTGGGGCTGGTATCAGAGCCCCAGTCCTGCGCCCTGTCTCCTTCACATTGCTCCAGCTGCTTCTCCCCCCTGCCTCCCACCCAGGGGGATGGGGTGCGGGATGGTTTCCCAGGACCAGACCTCAGTGTTTTATGATGGCCTTTGCCTCTGATACGCAGCCGTGTCAGGTGCCCGAATCCCTCAGTTCTCTGCCCAGTGCTGCTGGGTCTGCAGGGTGTCAGACTGGGTGGCATGGGTGCATTCCATACCTCCTGTTTATTAATGGGAGTCATATGGCTAAATCCCAGTGTGTCGAGCTGCGCGATTCCCCCTGCATATCCATATGGTCGTAAGGACTCCAGTACACCGTGTGTTTGAAGGTACTGAATGGCTTAATTAGAATATTAAACTGATTTACAGTTCCTAAATAATAGGTATCATTAAGCTAACTCTGCTCAAAAAGGGTTTTGACACATGTACACTTCTAGCGATAACATATGGAGCAAAATCCTCAGCAGTCAGCAAAGAGGCACAGCAGCAGCTTAGAGCTGGACATCAAAGCACTTTAAGATGTATGGATGCGAGACAGCAAAGCGACCCAAGGTGAAGGGTATCTTGCAGAGCACAGAACCTCAGGTGCTTGCTACTTGTGCATTTTGTAAGGACAAGAGAAGGGCTGGCTGAAGGGCAACAGCCAGTTTGGGTGGGCCGGAGGGTTGAGGGTTGCTCTCGCGAGGACCGGCTGCAATGGGCTCGCACTGGTCTGCACCCAGCAGAAGACTTGGTCCACGCAGGCAGGTTTGGCACAGGACAGCGGTGAGCACCAAAAGCAAGGCGGGGGCTGCCAGGGAGCGCAAACAGCATTATTTGCTGAATTTCCCCTTGAATTTCCCCTGCAGTTTCTCTCCAAATTTGTTCACTTCTACTTGGAGTCCCACCATGGCTCAGAAATATTTTAAAGTTTTTGACACATCAGCTCATTTTGCATCAGAAGATGGGAAGGATGTTTTTTTAACATTTCAGCACGAAATCCAGATCGAATTTTAAAGGTTTAGCTCCTCATGCAGTATAAGCCCCTAAGGGGTGTTTGCACCAAGGGAGAAATTGCTGAGGGAAACCACGTTTCTCTCCCTCTGCACTTTGGGTAGAAAATAGAGGGGAAACCAGGAGAGGGTCAGAGGGGAAACGTGGTGCTATCCAGCAGGTCTTGACGCAGAGTGCTGAGAAAATACTTGGATCCCCATCTTTGATCAGAAAATTTAAAATGGGGGCTCTGTATTTGCATGTTGTGCCCTGTAAAACAAAGTGCTACCAAGGAGGAAAATAGAAAAAGTGAAATTTTTAACAACAGTTCAAGGATGTCTAAGGGTGGAGGGGGGCTTATTGTAGAATTTTCTTTGTGTTTATATGAAAACCGTTCCAGATGGTGGTTTAGGGGAATTTACGCCCAGACCAGATGCAGGCTGGTTAGTCTAGACTTGTTTCTGCTGCGGGATAGACACAAAAACTTGTCGTATGAAAGAAGCCCCCGAATTAAGGATTTCGTTACAAAAAGTTATTATCGGCTAAATAGTAAACGTGCTACCTGGCTAGAAAAAAGTATTAGAGCATATTTATACTTGAAAAGAAGTAATTAGTAGTAGTTCAATCACTACAGAATGTGCCAGGCCAAGACAGAGGAATGAGTGTAAATAGATAGAGACAAGAGAGTTTTATTATTAAATTAAAGTCACTTAATTACTGCAAATGTTAAATATGCAGTTTTCTGGCATTTAAATGATATTTTTCGCCAAAATTAAAATGAATTGTCCACTCTGAATTCCCACTTCTTAGGCAGCATGTAAATGTCAGTCCTAAATTAAAGTTAACTAGGATCGGTGTCTGCTATACCTTTTAAAAAAAAGATTTAATTAGAATCAATAAACCACTTTTTATTGAAGTTTCCAAAGTGTTCTGTTATTCTAAACATACAGAGAGCCGCCAACGTGAAACCTTCAAAGATTTTAACAGGTTTGGGTCAAAGGGGAGCTGCGAGCGGCAGCACCTGGGCGAGGAGCCCCCGGCAGCCCCCCGGCACCCCGGCATCCCCCCGGCACCCCCCCCCCCGGCACCCAGCACCCCGCCGGGCTCTGCCGCCCTCCTCCTGCCAGAGGCCCCGGGCTGGTCCCCCCGGGAGCGGGGGAAGGCGGTAAGTGGGGCCAGACCCTCGGCGGGATGAAGCCCATAAAGCCGCGCTGATTTACACCAGATGAGCATCGCATCCCCGCTCCTTTTTTCTTGCTGTGTGTTTTTGGATGGGCTCCATTCAAGCTGTGAGGTAAGCGCACTGCCTTTTTACTTTCAATTAAAAACACTATTTTTAACTTAAATACATCCTCCTAACTCCTCACAGTGTTTTCATAAAAAGAAATCAAAACATATCTACCCATGCTTTCAGTTAAAAATGATGAAAAGCCCTCTAATCCACAAATGTATATATATTATTAGGGCTTTGATTAAACAGTCAGGAAACCCTTTTTCCCTCGATGTTTTGCTGACTGGAGGTGTGCCGTGTGCTGTCCAGGGCAGAGAACCGCCCGCTGTCCTCCCTAGCTCCCGCTTTAAGCATCAACTCACCTACTCATGCTGACATTTTGACTTAGCAGCTTTTTCATTTTGCCAGTTTAATTTATTTTTTAAAAAATCATTTCTGTGAGCCACACGACTACCGTACTCATAATCACCGCTGCGTGGAAGTGATTATATTAGAGGCCTTTTTACAGTGCATGCACTCAGATCAAGATGTAATATGCATTTCATATCCCCTGACTCCCTGTCCTAAAATAGAGACAAAACATTCTGTAATGTCAGATTGCTTTGAATTAGTTTTAATTTGATTAGAAATATCCCACAAGGCTACCCGAGTACATAGAGATTATGTATAATTAATGCCGTGATCAATTAGATCTGAATTGTTAGTCCATCAAGAAGCAATAACATGGGCTCTGATTTTCAAAGAGTTTTCCCTTAATCCTCTTGTTCTAGGGCTCTTTATGATGAGGTACAAAAGCTCCTAAATTAGGACAACATGATATCGCACACATTTGGAAAAAAAATCCCTCTGCGTATTATTTATAAGTGCGTGAGGAGATGCCCGTCCAGCTCCAGCCCAGGGGTGAGCAGGCGCAGCCCCGACTCCTTGCGAAGGGAGCTGCATCCTCTCACAACCCCACTGAAACGGCTCCTCCACTCCTAATTAATTGTCTGACTTTCCCCGGTGCGATTCCGGAGTATTTGTCGAGGAGTAAAATTCAATTCATTTCCTTTCCGTCAGCGTTTGGTGCTTGCAGCCCAATACGGCTTTGCCTGGTGCCACATTGGGTCGGAGCACTGCCACCCCATTGACAGCCGGGCTGGACTTGCGCTGGGCATCCGCCCTGCCGTGCCTCACACCGCCCGCCGAGCTGCGGCTCGGAGAAAGCTGGTTGCAGGTGACAGTGGTGGGACATGTCCTAAACCAACCTGACGGTACGGGCAAGGGTCTCAGGTGGGTCTGAGAGTGCAGGGTGAGAAAAAGTCCGTGCATGGAAACGGGCGATGAGGACAACCCCCCGATTTACGCCTGTGAACGCACACCCTGAGACGCTGGTGGCACGCTGGTCACTGGTCCAGACTGGTGAGCGGGTACGCTGACGGGTAATGTGGCCGTCCGCAGCGTCCTTATGCGAGGATGCTATGCTCATGCGAATCTTCATGAACTTTGCTGTGCACGCGAACACTGGTATGACCACGTGTCCACCGAAGTGTCCTTCTGCCCCTATTGCGCCTGCTGCTCTCCAGAGCCTTCCCGGGCCGCCATACAGCTGCTCACAGGCGAGAGCTGGTGCCTCGTGCCTTACCGGAGACAGACGAATGCCCGGCAGCGATTGAGGAAGCGCTGCAGGTACCAAGGCACCACAGGTTGGCAAGGCGAGCCAACGGGTACCTGCACTGTACTCAAATAACTTGGGAGACATGACTTGTAAATGGGAAAAGATGATCAATTTGAATCAAGCTTTATATGTGATTAATTCCATCAGCTGCTTTTGCAGCACTTGCAGGAAATTATCGTGCCTTATTGCTGTGCTTTATTGTGCACAAGTGCCATTTCTAGGCACGTGCCTACAAGCAGGACAAGGAGAAGGGCGAGGATGCGGCTGCCCATGCTCCCCCGTCACCCCCGCTGCCTCCCAGAGCATCCCCAGGTTAGGCAGGGCGCAGGCACGCAGCCTGCACACCCAGGCATCTGCGTTTTACCGGCGCGGCAGGAATATTTCATCCTGGATCCACAGATGGTGAAGGAAGCCCACACCTGGTCTCCGCCGGGACTTCAACCTGTGACCTCGGCGAGGTGTGAGGAGAAGGTGTCAGCGCCCTTCCATGGCTGCCGCGCGAGGGGCGAGGGGAGGGATCGCCTTCGGAAGCCATGGTAAAGTTGCGTGCTTAAAAATGCACATCAAGGTGGGAATTGTCTTCCAGTGTATTACACGAAAAATCTGTAAATAATTCATAGAAATTTATTATTCAATGAGTAATTCCTACAAAAGCTAAAATCAGGCGGCTGAAGCCCTGAGGAATGTTTTCCTCCGAACCGCTACACATGTCAGTCTGCGAGCCGAGGTATGAATATTTTAAGTACAACGACTTTTTTTTCCCTTTTTAACAGACTGTATGTGTCACCCAAGGTCACAGCCAGAACTAGCCCAAACTCTCGATTTACACTTTGTGAGAAAGGATAACACTTTGACACTTGCTCCCAGCTGGAAAAAAATGTACAAATGCGCTTAAAATTTCTCAGGAAATGGGATTTCCCTGCCTATTCCTATTTTTGGACCCTCTGCTCCGTTTTTCAAAATTTCATCTCAGATGTTTTAAATTCTCCGAGCTGATATATGTATCGTTTATCCTAGATTATTGATCTCGGTAGCGGAGCGTGTGTCAGCACTGGCTGTGCTAACGGTTCCTCTCCGCCTATGAATTTGCAAAACCAACGATGTGTATTTGGGAGGGTTTGGCATTTTGTGAAGAGCAAGTAAGACTCTGAAACATGGTGTAATCAATTGTGGATTCTCAAATAAAGCCATAAATCAGGCTTTCAAATCATTTTACAATAATGCAAAGTACTTTGTTCTTGAGAGGACAAAATGTTTCAATTGATACTTAATTGCAAATTTCCTTAATAATTAATAAGCAGGATGAAAATAACAAAATATTTCAGCATCCGTATTTCTGACATAATAAGTGGCAATATGTCATACCGTTAAGATAATAGGAACATAAAATGAAAACATTGTAAAAAATCAAACTGTTTAAAATAGCTAATGAAAACTTTGAATGCACTTTTTTGTTTCGAAACAGTTTTCCGTGTAATTTCTTTTGTAACAAGCGTGATGTGGTCTCTTGACAAAACTGTGTTTTTTCAAACAGCTTTTTCCTGCGAGGAACTGTTTCAGTAAACATTTTCCCAACCAGCCCCAGTCACAATGTGTCGTGCACTCAGAGCTTACTTAAAATAGGAAATAAAATATTTCACTTGAGGCTTTTGAAGTTTGCAGCTGGTTTAAAAATACATTTTTGCGGTGTAATATTAGTCGCTGTCAGCTGCGCTGCCTGAAAGCCCCTTTTTGTTCAGTTATTGAGTAACGGATGGTCAGGGAGGGGTCAAGCCCCCCTCGGCACGCCGCCGGTGCCCTCGGCCGCCCCCGGCCGCCCCGGCCCGTGCCCTCCCCGCACGGCGCTGCCCTCGCTCCCAGGCGCCCGCTGAAACCGCCCCTGCAGCCCCCAAACGCCTTTCGCCTCCCAGGAAATTCTTCCCCTTTTTTTGTTTATTTGCTTCTTTATTGCGTTTGTTTCAGTTGTTCGGATGACATGTGCAAGCGGTATTTAACCAAGCATTTCCTGATGATATATTTTTCCACTTTTCTTCATTTTTCTTTCAAAAGCAGCAAGAAAGCCATTGCAGCTGCTCTGTGCCAGTGCAGCACCGCAGCGGTGACCACAGCACAACCCGGGCAGCCCCCCGCAGAAGGAGCGTGCCCGGCAGTCGCCAGTGCTCTGCCAAAGCCAGGGTTCCCCCAGACCGCAGTACTGCTCGGCTCGCGTTTTGCACTGCTTCTCCCGTGCTGCCTCTGCCTTCATTTCACCGGCGCTTCTCTTGGTTTGCTGCCATGCCCCGGGCAGGTTGCAGGCCCTGAATTTCGACCTGGCAGCCGGCAGGTCACCCCGGCACGCTGGGCGTGGGAGCTGGGTGCAGGCGATGCTGCACCTTCGCCCCGTGCGATGGCACGGCGGTGTTTCCCCGCGGCAGGGCGGCGTGCGGCACATGTCCTGGGGCAAAGCTAGCCCCAGGGAGCATCTCACTCTGCATTTCTTATTAGGTCAGCTGCGAGATGTGCTGTCGTATGCGGCTGTTACCAGGAGCAACAGTACAGCTTGCTCCATGAAAGGCTGCAGTGCCGTGAGGTTGCAAGCCTGGGAGGAGGGGTACCTCCCGAGGTGACTGTGGCCCTGGCCCAAACAGCCAGCAATGACTGCTCTGAAAGCAAGAGCAGCAGCATTGCTAATGTAAAAACTTATAGTTTTTATCCCTGGAGGAGATCAGGATTTCCATGTGGTAGAGGTGGAGGAGTTCCCACCTCCGGAGGACTCCCAGTTCAAGAAGCAAGTGGTGCCAGGGGCTGGGAGGCTCAGCAGGGGAATCGCTATTCCCCTCCTTGCCCTACTCTTGGTCTCCTTTTTCTTCCTTTTCTTCTCGTCCCTCCCTGTCCCCACACTGTCCCGTCATGGGTGGCACCACCTCTTACTGCAGTGTTTGTGCAGAGGAAGCGGAGAGCTGGACTGGCAGCAGCTCTCTCTTAAGACTTGGTGCAATGCGTTTGACTAATTATGCCAAGTCATCTTGCTATTTTATGTCTTCCTCCAGCCATTTTTGCTAACTTCTTTCACCTTTTTTGCTTCCGAGCACGCGTCCAAGTCCTGCATACGCTGCAAGAGCTCACACCGCCTCGCAGGGATGCACAAACCCAGCGCGATTAATCTTTCTCCAAGGTCAGCTGCTCCCACCGGCCCCAGGTTGCCGCTCCGGGGAGATGCCCGCTCCTCCACCTTCTTGCACAAGAGTCCTTCGCGCTCGTCCAGACAGGATGGAAACGGGGATCACCTGGTGAAAGGACTCACTGGAGTGGATGAAGCTGTAATAGGGCAATTAGTGGACAATCCAACTCCTGCTTGTACAAAGAGATGGCATCTGTGATGAAGAGGTTTCTCTAATTGCTAATTGAAGAGTTGAAAGACACCTTGGAATGAGTTTTGGCCAAAGCCCACATGTGGGCACCGGCTGTGCAGGAATAGGAGCCTGAACCCCCTGTCAATGCTCCGGGTAATTCCCTTCTAGGGAAAAAAAAAACCCTTCCAGGCGCACACACACATAGAGCCACTTTTCATTATTTTGTGTCACTCATTTCTCATTTGTTGCTATGCATATTGTGCCATTATAACAGGAAATTACATTTGCATCTTGTGTGGCACAAGCATGTTGTGAATATCATAAAAACACATATGGTCATAAATGGTTTAAAAAAAAGGCGATAAAACTGACATTTAGAAAACAGCTTTTGAAAAGAGAAAACATGTTCATAGAGATTTTGTACATCTCTTCTATGTGAAAAATTCTGTGCTCTCATTTTAGAAGCTTTTTCGGCAAACTTCTTAATTTTTTTCTACGTATTAGTTTCAATGTTTTAGAAATTTTACTTTGCATTTTGAGCTTGAACATCCTAAAATCTCACAGAAGAAATCTGAATGAGTCCACTGAGTCTTTCCTAATTGGGTGTTGAAAGCAGAGTTCTTGTTTTCTGTGTGCTTGCCTGGTGTGTGACTGATTTTGTTCAGGGGTGCATAGATTTGATCACAGTTTTAAGTGAAACTCTTTAATTTTGAATAATTTTGAACTTTAGCTGGATAAAGCTATAATATTTTTGTGTGCTTAGAAATGAGGTTTCAGCCATTTAGACATTGGCAGGTTAGTCGTGGAAGTTGGGTTTGGTCTGAACTTCCCTGAATTCAGCCGGTACCTGGCTGTGGAGCTGGGGGAGGATTGGTTCGCATCAGCATCGTTTTATACCAGACTTCTGCAACTGCAGAAGTACAGCCTGTGTACATCATAAGATCTTAACTTTAAATAAGAAAAAAAAATAACTGACTAGGAAAAGATCTTCCTTACAGGCCAGAGGTCCTGAATTAAAAAGCAGAAAGTCTTTTCAGCAAAGAAAGGAGTGCACAGAAAAACTGTCCTCTCCAAACATATTCACTTATTTTTTAGCCAACTCCTTATACTCCCTAACTTCTGTCAGGGTTAACCAGCTTGCTGTCATGGCAGTGAAGCCACGCCATGTCTCCACACGCCGATCTGGGACTGTCCGCACTGCCCGGCCACCGCCGCTCCCCGTGCGGTGATGCTGTGCTGAGTGCTGCTGCCTCGCCCCCGGCCTGCGTGTCCCCCGGGGTTTGGTTTTGCAATGTCCAGGTACATAATCATGTTCTTGGAGTTGTTGTCATCAGTCAGCTGTGGCTCTTGGTCCAACTTAGTGTCTCAGGAAGGATTTCTGCTAGTCATTGCTCTGTGCTCACAGCAGGGAATTCATTCTAATTTTCCAGGGCTGTAAACTGCAAACCTTTTATCTGTAGCCTTTAACACGATCTGTGACAAGCGGATCTGATGTTAGCATGCTATGCTATAAATCCTCCTGAAATGTTCCTTTACACAGAAATTATGGTACTGATTCATGATCCAAATACGGATTTTCAGTGTGGGTCTTGCCAAGTCGCCATCACTACCTTCTGCTTGAAATGATCATGAGAACTGTCTACCAAGCAAACGAGCTTTGCAACAGAGGAGGAGGAAGTCTTACAGGCAGCACCAAATCTTCTGTTTTTCTAACCAGTCATTGGAGAGGATTTCACTACCATGCAGCTGTGTACTTTTCCGGCAAACTCTCTGTGCAAAGATATTCAAAGAAGCCTGGATTTGCATACTGTTCAATGCAAAGAAGTTTAATTTCCCTGTTTTCTATAGGGTTCGTGCAAATTGGAAGCGGGCATCTGTCCTTCACGTGTTGGCACTTTGCAGGGCCCTCCATCCCCTGGGCTCCAGTAGGGTTGGGTGCCATCCCTGCGTTGTCCCCGCGCTGGCCTCACTCAGGGATTCCCGTTGTCCTCCCAGGTTTAGCATGTGAGGGCTGCCTAACGCTCAGCCCCGCGTTTTTGGCTCTCGTTCCCAGCTGGTGGATTTTATCCAGCAGAAAAGCACTGCTGCGGTTGGCCATCGGAGACAAGAAGGGCAACGGTCTCTGCAGCCGGGGAAACCTGAGCTGCGAAACTGCAAACCTGCCTTTCCCCCGGGGAGCGCTCCCCAAACCAGCCCACCTTCGCTCGCTCCTGGCTTGCTTTAATCACACCAGCAAACACTAATTAGCATCCCCTCCGTGGCTGGGCTTCGCGGTCCAGGTCCTGCACGCGTATGAACTGGCCTGGCTCTTTCCTGCCAGGGCTGCGACGTTGATTTACACCAGCAGTGGATCTGACCTTTCTCCAGCTTTATTTCCACAAGCTCCTCAGCTGGAGCAAGGAGTTTCTGCTGTTTCACTTCGGTTTTAATCTGAGCCATTTCAAGTTCACGGTCAACCCCATGTCGCTCCCCTCCTGCTTTAAGAATTACCAGGGAAAGGTGAATACCTCTGTTGTTCCCACTTCTGGTTTCCCTATCTGTCTGCAGGCACCAGAGGAGCTGCGCAGCCGGGGTAAAGGATGCTATCCCCCCGCTTCCCTGGCCGTGCACCAGTCCCTCCCCGCCGAGCATCTGGCCTGGTGGTGTGCTGCTGGCTGAGACACAAATAGACATGGAAAAGACGGGGAGTCTGCAGTTGGGTTTCTAAATCTGCAGCTAGGCATTGACTGACAAAGTTGTGACTTGCAGAAGCGCAAGGTAATAGAAGAAAGAAATTTCCCTCCCTGTGCCAGCTGCCTGTTTATCGGCGGCTCCCAGCCCGGTGTAATTCTTCCCCCTAGTTTTCAGTAATGGAATAGTTGACATTAAAGCAAGTCCCTTCTGCTATTGCAGAGGCTCCCATCTCAGAGAAACCCCCTCGCCCTGACGTGCCCTCACCGCACAGCATTTCAGCTTATCAGGGCGAAAACGAGCTGGCGATGGACACGAAGGGAGAGGAGGAAGGATGGAGGCTGGGGTAGAGGCCAGCCGGTGGGGAGGCCTCCGCCGCCTGATGTGACACAGATGTCCTACACAGCTACGTGCAAACCATCAACTTCTCTGTGACTCATTTCTTCATCTGCTGAATGGAGGCAATTGTTGCATTTCCATAAAGCAAATAAAGTCAGCGAACACCCACTAATCTGCCTCCTCCCCATCTCCCACGCAGTGCCTCCCGGTCCTCTTCTTTCCGTGCGGTACAACTCAGTGCTGACACCCTCCATCCCTGTAACGTTCTAGAAAGCACAGCATCGTTCCAGAGCCCCGTCCTGCCAGACCCTTGCACAGGGCTGCAGGGAGCAGGAGGAGGAGGAGGAGGAGGAGGAGGAAGAGTTCAGAGCTTGGGCAGGAGCTCTCGGGAACAACGCAGGGTCGCCACCACTCAGAAAACAAAAAGGAGTTGCAACGTGTGAATTGGATGTAAGGCAGAACTGCACCACTTGTAGCCTTCCACAGCAAAACCAGCGTCAGGATTTATACTCTAATATTCAGAAGAGGTGCCGCTCAGAGCCGGCGAGATCAGCCATGCCTCCCTCTCTTCTGACGCGGTCTTCGCCACTACACCATTTCCACCGTTCAGTCTGATTTCTGATTCCACATTCTCTTTTAATATGAATATGAACATTTTGTACTTCCTGAATTTAGATAGGTGTCATATTTGTTGCTGAGCACCCGTAATTTTTGGAAGAGTGTTTGTACTGAAAATGGAAACCTGTCATTTCCCTGCAACTCCCTTCTACATTTAATTACATCAGCTATTGTATCTGAATGTTTCACATCTCCTCTGTTAAATTATGATAATGTTGCTCAGATTAAAACTAACATGCATATCAAAAATTCTATAACCATATACAATTTCCCCCGTTCTTTTTAAAATTTCAGCAGGCACTGATCTCTCAATGGAGTTGTACCTTCGATCATAATAAACCATCAAAAATGGGTGAATGATACAGAAAGTTGAATATTAAGTCCCAATTTTAGCAAATCACCTTTATTCACCCTCTCCCGAGAAATCTAGGAACTGGAAGCAATGATATTTTGGAGCCAAACATACAGTATTTGAATATTCGCATAAATTAAGTGGGAGGGAGAAAGAGAGAGACCTGTGGACAGGACACAAGCGTCCCACCACCAAACCAGCCCAGAGGCAGGCACTGCCCCTGCCTGTGGCAGCCCTGCCACGACCAGCTTTGCCAGAGACCTGGCTCCTGTTAAAAACCAAGTTAAAAACAAATAAACAGGAAAATTAAAATGCTTTGGAACCCCTCATGGAGGAGTTTATATCATATCATTTATATCAATTTACCAAAGCTGAGATGAGACCCTTGATGTTTTTTCCTGAAGCACGTTCTATGAAGACCTGAATATTGCTCACTCTGGTATGTATGCTTTGAAAATGAGGTATAAAAAAGTACCAATCTTAATCATACATCATCTCCAGTGAACACATGATATGTATTTCCAGGGAGCCAAGGTTTATTACAAATCATGTCAAGGTTCATAGAGAGCCTGTTCTTGCTACTATCGATCATTTATCTTTCAATCATCCCCAATTAAAAAAAAAAGGGTCTTCCTGTGCAAAGCAGTGTTTCCTCACACACCAGAAAGCTTCTCTGTTAAAAAGCTCATTATTCATCGTGAGAATAAGAGGTTGGCTCTTCGCCTGGGACCAGCAGCAGGGCAGGGGCCAGTCCCACAGGTCTGGGGGACGTGGGCTGGAGACAACCTGCTGGCAGCTGCAGCCGTGGCGTGGCTTCGGGCTCCGACACCCAGCAGAGGTGGCTGATCCCAGTTTCTCTATTAGAATAAAAACCACCTGCAAAAGCATAATCCCTGCATCTGCAGAAAACTGTAGGGCCATACCCTTCTGCTCTGCCTGCACAGCTCTGCCTGTGCACGGGGAGGGCCAGGTGACTGAGACAGGTCTGCAGGTCAGGACCAGCCCAGAGCAAGCAGTCTGAACCGTTTTCCATGGAAAAAATCAAACGAAATACAGCATTGCTTTCATGTTCTGTCCTGTGGTCTTTATTGACACATCCTGACAACAGTTAGCTGCTATTCAGGCTTCACTGGGAAAAATGTCCGTGAATATTTGCTCGCACCGTTCCTGAAAGCAAACTCTAAACTATAAATTTCCAGAAAAGTCCCAAAACATTTTCATAAAAGAAGAAATTCACAGTTCCAGCGAGATGCTGGCTGCATGAGTCATACGGTGGCGTTTCTATTTCCTGATGGGATGCTTTATGTAATCCTCCGGCTCAGCACGGGTTTGGAGCCGCGTACTTGCTTTGCACACTTGCTCTCTGCCCTGCCCGTGGGCCAGGGTGCATGGGGGCTCGGTGAGGCAGGAGACCTTCCCTTCGCAGCCCCAGACTGCCCGCACCCCCCAGTTGTCATTTGCAAGGACTCTGCCCGAAAGCAATTGGTAGGAACTTACAGAGAAGTTTGCATGGCAAGCACGTGCAAGCATTTCACCTTTCACTATTTTTCTACAGCTGAGGACCAATTTAACTGGGTGGATATCCCGATGTGGATGCCCTGCTCGGCATTGCTGCCTGCTGCAAGAGGGGACTCCAGGTCGTGCCGCTGCGGGGACGCCTGGACCCCCAGCCCCGAGTCCCCCCCCACTGCACAGATCTCCCTTTCTCAGCACTTCCCAGTCTCGCTGGATTTGTCAGAAATGGGGCCTTTTTGTAGAACTAGGCTTTGCCACGGAAAGAGCCAGAACGTCTCCTTCCCCTCCAGCTGAGGAAGGCCGGGTGGAGCGGGTGGCCCTGGGGATGCTCTGCGGGCACAGGGCGAACTCAGCTCCTGACCCGTTTCCTGTCAAAAGCAAAAGGAAATTCCACCAAAAACAGTTTTCTTTGATTTTTTCTCTGCTGTGCCACAAAGCTGAATCTGTCTCCCTGACACTAATAAAGCAGAAATCTCCAGCCACCCTCCCCACTTCACCCTCAGTTTTTTTAAGAATTTAAAATTAACACTGTATGACTAAATCCAGCCCTGGGCCTAAAGCCAAACGTGCAGCAAGACACTTGCATGCAAAGCCCTGCGCTGAAGTGTGTGCCTGAAATCCAGCCGCAGCATCTTCCCAGAGAGTCAAGAGAATTAAGAGATTACTGGAAAGGTAGCGGCATTGGCAAGATTTGCATAGGGCATAAGGTAATCAAATAGTCCGGGCTGTATTTAAGCAAGCAACGGGTTCACCTCCACAGGCGGAGCTGGGAGGGATTTATTGTGCTTGCCAGATGTCAGAAGGAGCCATGGAGTTAGATGGAGATGCTCGGGGGTGACGTGGTGGGCTGGGGGGAGATGCTCCACTGGAAGGGGATGCTGTGCTCATGCCACCGAGTCGGAGGAGAAAAGCAATTGAATGGAGCGGGAGCAAGGGCTTGGGTTGAGCTGGAGGACACGGCTCAGTCCCTTTGAAGGAATAGAGGCGTTTGTCCTGTCGTGGACTAATAGAAGTTTGCTGTTTTAAATAACAAACACAGTAATCAACTTAGGTAACCGAACTGATTCTGTTTTGTTTTTCAAATGCCCTGGAAACTGGATCTAAAACAAAGATCCAACAAGGAAGATGAATCATCTGATCAACAAATAAAGCCTTAACCCACCCTTCAGCGTGCGTGCCTGAGGCTTGTGTTCACCGCAAACCCCCGGCCACGTGGAGCCTACCCCGGTATCTGCAAACCCTGGTCATGCCGCAGACCAAGAGCTGCTTTTGGGTCCTGCTTCTCTTCCCACTGAGGCAGAAACAAGATGTTAGCAGGGCTGGACTACAACAAATCCTCTGGAGGGACACCAAACCAAGGTCTTCTTCCATTTGTCTGAGCTTGGGAGCAGGAAGAATTTAATTTTTTTTTTTTTTGCCAGGAACTTCTAATATTAGCATAACACAGCAGCTCACCACCTAATAATAGCAGCATAAATATGTATTAAAATACAAAATTAATAAAGAACACTGTGCTTTAAGAAAAAACAGTGGCCACACCTGGAAGGTGCCAGACCAGCAGCTGTCCAGGCAACACCTGAGTGACTGGAGAGGCCCCAGCTCTGCCTGGGAAGGGGAAGGGGAAGGGGAAGGGGAAGGGGAAGGGGAAGGGGAAGAGCACAGGCTTCTGCAGAAACATGAAGGGTTTGGCCAGAAATCCAGAGTGACAAGCTCCTTGGTCGAGGCACAGGCTTAGGGCTTGACCCTTCCTCCATCCAAGCTTTGCCCGGTGTAAAACCCAGCACGTGGGACGTGCGACAAGTCGTGGCTGAGCCAGGAGAGGAGCCCCCAGGAGCCCCTCCAGGGCAGGAGCATCAGGGCCTGTGGGTGCTCCCAGAGGGACGGGAAGCAGGGAACAAAGCTCCGCTGGGAAAAGCCCAGGGGAGCAGGGGCAAGGAGGGCTGCAGCAGAAACACCTGGTACTGAGGAGCGTGCTGTTAGAGGGCATCATTTTCAGGGGCAGATGACCTGCCCTGCGGGGGAGACCTGTGGGAAGGAGTGACTGGTGGTGTCTGTGAGCTGGTTAGGAATGCTGTTGATTTGGGGGCAACTTGCTCGCGCCAAAGGAAACGACCTACAGGAAAAGGATTGGCTGGGCAGAAATTAAGGCATTTGTAAGATTTCTTCAAGGAAGGGTAAAGCCAGAGCTCACCATGAAAGATGACGCACTGCTGTACGTTGTGTTCCCACAACACAGACCATGCCACGGGAACCCGTCCCACCCGTGAAGCCAGGTCTGCAGTTCAGGAAACCTTGAATACAATTCTTGCTTCATGAGGATTTCTGCAGGGGTAACATCTAGGCAGGATCAAGGTCACTAAAGCACCCCAGGGGAAGGGGGTGTTAGGATGAAAGTCTCCTCTGTGTCCTTCTCCTCTGCCCTTGAAGAAGCGAGCCCTCGGCCGCGGCACTGTCTTGGCTGTCAGCAGCAGCCATGGGCTCGCAGCAGGGTCAGGCACTACTGACACAAGTAAGAGAAACCAAGCCCCGTCCCTGCTGCACAGACACATCCATTTTTAAAAACGGGCCTTCTGTGCTCTTTTTTTTTTCAGCTGTGTCTCTCCAAACTAAGCAAAAGATGTTCTCAGCTTAGTGGGATTAAAAAACAAAGTACGGTAGAAGTATTCTGGCAGTCAAGGCGGCATTTAACTAAAATTGTCTGCCACAGGCACATCTGAAATTAAGTTAGGATTTAATGGCAAACAAAACCAGAAAATGGATCTGAAAAAAACCCCACCCAACCACCCCAAAACCCATCATTTTTCTATTGTTGCAAATGGATTGAAAGAGAACCAGGTCCCCACGGCCACATGGTAGTGCGCAGTGCAGCCATGCAGGGCAGGCAGATGCAGACGAGGATGGGAACTCTCCCTTCCAGCCCGAGGAGAGGCAGCCTGAGCATGGGCAGGAGGAGGACGGAGATATGCTACTCAAAAGCTGCTACTTGGCTGTTTGCATGCCAGTGCTGTCCGCTCATTAAGTTACTGGTAGCTTTTGCTGCTGCTCATAAGCAAAAGTCTCTCAATTGCCATTCCAGAATTTGAAATTGGAATCAGAGAAACAGAAATGGGATGAAAATGAGATGAGGAAAAAAGAGAGAGAAATGGTGCTTTGGAAGCCTGTTCAAGCCTATAATCTCCTGTGATGTTTGTACTGAGAGAATAAATCCATGCTCCGTTCCAGGCTTGGGGTAGCGGGGAGGGAAATATCCACACCCCCCCGGGTCTGGTGGCCCACGCTGCCTGCAGCTACAGAGCCCTGTGCCGGGATCTTGGCAGTGCCCCGCCAGGCAGGGCTGAACACAGAGGTGAGATCCCTGGGGAAAGCCAGAGGTGCCGCGGCAGAGATGCCTGGCGGGTGGGAGCAGGAGCCTTCCTTCCCAGAGAGCAAAACCCAGGCCAGCAGTAAATGCTTCGCGTGGAGCTAACTTTCACAACCAGTTTATACTTCCCCAGAAGGCTAGATTAGATTCTTGAAATTGGCTTTCAATAATTGTCGGACAAAAGCAAAAAAAAGACTAATTTAGTATTCATTCTGAAACCAAAGTTCATTTGGTTGATAAAAATTATACCAATATTATGCATTACTGCAAAGCTGTGAAATTCTTTGCAGTTCAAGCCATGCAGTCGCAAAGCCCCGGCCTCTGAGGCACCCAGCAGAGGAGACGTGGAGCTGGACTGCACGCCCGTGCTGAAGGAGAGGCAGCGGGGCTCTGCCCTTCCACCGCCTGGTCCCCGAGGGACCAGTCGTTGTTCTCATGGTTCTTAAACTCTGCTTGGGAAGAGGCAGAGGATAACGCTCTTTGACATAAAATCAAACTACACACAAAGTGCTTTCTCTGTACATGGAAAGTGATGCCTTTAGAGGCAGGCATCCAGAGGCGTGAAGAAAGTGTTCAGACAGTTAATGTGATACTTGTGGAAGATTATAATGTTTTCATTGAGGGAGCACGAATTCCTGTTGTGTTTTGGTTTGTTTTGTTCTCTTCCAGAGAAATATTGTTTTTATATGGTGTCTCAGGAACTTCTTTTGGACATCTGCGACATTGCACTTTTCCAGTTATCCGTCAAAGCCCGTTTTATTTTTTTAAGCACAGTAAGAAAATACTTAATCAGACACATGCTGACAGACTGATTTGCTTTATCTTCATCGGGAAAACCCAATGGAAGCAGCGTTCCCCGGGATGGCCGGGGTTTGGGGAGGGGACGGAAGCAGAGGGAGCGGAGGCTCTGTCCCGGGCTGATGTTAACAATGCTCTTTCAGAGGCTCATAATGAACCCATTGAGAACACAGAGTTATTTGGAAAAATCCCGAACTGTGAGAAATATGCGCATGTTGCAGTTGAGTCACAAGTTGGCACGAGTGACACCAGCACATATTTTTTTTTAAGTGTACTTTTCTTTTACAGATTCAGAGACAAGGGACCATTATCATCCTTTAATTTAATCTAAGCCCAGAATAGCTGCATCCAGCACAGTCCTGCTGCTGAGCTAGAGAAACTCTTTCAGAAGGATATCTGTCTTGATTTTAAGACTTGAAGGGACAGGCTTTCTATTATAGTTCTTGCTAGATGCTTCCAACGGCTAAATGTTCATCCCTGTTGAAAATTTATACCAAAACCTGCTTATCTCTAGCCTGAAATGATTTGGCTGTAATTCCCATCATGGACCTCAGTACCTTCCTGCCTGTAGGATTAAGAGATCCATTCCAATCTATTCTTTGGCAGGTATGTTAAAGCCTCTGGTTTCTCGTACCTTTTCCTGTCCTCTTTGTTAAAGTAACAGGTTTTCTTTATGAAATTTAGCTGTGGATATGCAGGGTCTGAAGAAGGGCTTGTGTGCCTCAAAACTGGTCTGGTTTTTGTCGACTGTAAGAGACGCTACCTATCCCTTGAACCTTGCCTTGGCTATATGATGTCCAATGCCTTGGACAAATTGCATTTTTACTAGAAAAAGTGGTTTATTTCCAAAGGATGTGAAACCACGCCGTTTTTTGAGCAGTAGTCATAAAAAGAAGCAAAGGAAAAGGAATATGGTTTTGCTTTTTTCTCAATGTCTGTTTCTTACCCCTTTTTAATATTCAACCCTGTGGCCAAATAAATCCTTGATATAACTGCACCAACATCTTCCCCTCCGCAGAGCAGCACGGGATCAGACCCGTCTTCTCCGTGACAGACATAGTCCCCTCACGCTGACACCATGGCCGAGGCGGTCCGGGATTTCCCAAGCAGTGCCAGGGAATACTTGTATTACCGAAACCCAAGCTCTGTAAAAAATCAATTTTCTTGTACCCACCTGAACACTGTCAACAATTACTATCTGTTAATATCAGACTGCCCCATATGAGCTGTACATGGAGAAAAGGCGTAGGTACACTGTAATTATTACAGCGGGAATTTGATTGCACCTGCAGAACTTACTGAGATTATATCAGCATGTTCACTATTTGACCATTTTCAGGCGGTCAAAATTCCTCTAACAGCCTAATGGTCCAGTGGCACAAGCTGTGTCCCCAAGATGGGCGCATCCCCCGTGTCACCGGTGCCCACAGGTGCCAGCGGGTCCAGTCTCAGAAGAATTAAATCCCATCCTCACTCAGGTCCTGCCCAACCACAGATGTGTCCATCTGGACCAGACAGGAGAAAAAAAGACTCTACCCAAAGCACCCTCAGGCATGCCTGGGTGCTCGAGGGGTCCTGCATCCCACTACTGCTGGGTGGTCAAAGGCTCCTGCACCCCCGGGCTTCCCGGCTGCCTGGGGCTGGGGCACCTCCTGCCCCACTTTTGCAAGCATCACTGTCGAGGTGTGGCAGCTCCCCTCCATGCTGTCTAATCCCATGAGGACACAAGCAGAGACATGATCCCAAAGTCAACAGAAAAGTTCATTTTTACATTTTACTTTCTTTAAAGGAAATTTGGGAGGTGCCAGCATGGCGAATGCCCCCTCAACGTGCCTCTGCCCTCCCGCTCTGCCTCCGCAGGCTGGGCGTTGAGCGGCGAACCCTCCACTTCCCGCAAGCGTCTAAATTTGCTGCTTTCCGGCTGCCGTGAGCGTGGGGGAGCACGTGCTGCAGGGCGGTGGTGACCTGCCAATGCATTGTTGTGGAAGTGCTGATCGGATCAGGCACAGATGGGCGACACAGAGCTGTCATAATCAGCCTGGATTTTAAAATGTTATAATTGGGATGGTAAACAAGTTCACAAGGACCCTACTGAGGCAAGGGATTGCCATGGTAACAGACCAGAAAAGTCTGGGAACGAGGAAGGTATCGATAAGTGGGGGCAGTGGGAGGGAAGGTGCGGTGGGTGCTCTGGGGATGCTCCCGCGGCACAGGTCCCTCCCTGGCACGCCGGCAGGGAGCAGAGCCAGTCGCGGGACGCCAGGCACGAGGGGCCACAGGCTCTGCCCCGGCGTGCCACCCAACCCGCTCGCCTTACCCCGCTCTCCTGAGCGACGCCATTGATCCAAGCATTGAGCTTTCCTAGGCTAAGCACACAGGAATGACATCCCTGGGGTTTCAGCCTGCAGGTGAAGCTTAGGAGTAGCCTGAAGAGCGTGTTGGATGTCTTCTGCTCTCTGACCGCCTGTGGGAAAATGGCATTTTTGCAGCAGGGTCCTTTGCCATGAGCCACCGGGCTCCTCTTCCCTGGTTTGAGCAGGACTTGAGCTCTCTGGCACATCTTCCCACCCGGGGACAGCGCGGAGAGCAAACTCCTGCCACCCTGCTGGGTCCTGCAGCCCGCGCCTCCCTGCTCGAGCCGTTTCCCAGAGTTTTAAGGTGAGAAGTTGGACATGAAGAAGCAAGAAGGGAAGTAAAAAACTCTGTAATAATACTAGGCTTAGCAACTTCTTATTTACTCCAAAATAGTATTTTTAAAAAACCTTATTTTGTTAATCAGCTATTTATCTTGAATAGGGTAATACTTTTCATTCCAAGATGAATGCAGCAATTTTCCTCACTATAGTAAAACAATAAAATTAGTTTATAGGCAAAAAGAAATGTTAAGGGCCCAGTGGCACTGAAACCCTATTAACAAATCTTTTTTAAGTGGCAGACTTGCAGCTTGAGTAAATGGACAGAAGAAGGAGTTGCACATCTTCAAATAATCAGGAATTGAATTCGGTAATCAGTCTATCGAGTTGAGGTAGACTTCTGTGAAGACTTGGTCTTTCTTGCTTTTGTGCCCACAATGAAAAAAAAAATAGTGTTTTGTTCTCTGGGGTTACTTTAGACAGCAAAAGTATGGTTGGGAAGTAAACCCCTATTTTGAAAACCACATGTAATAAAATAATGAGAAAGGGAAAAAGGTGCTTTTGGGTAAGAGACTCTAATTAGGTGAAGTATTCAAGCTGCATATCCTCTGGGTTATTGGATCTTCTCTATTTGCAGAGACGTGTGTGTACAGCCAGGAGCACCTGGACCAGGAGGAAGGAGCCTCCTTATTGTTCTCATCAAGTGAAATAAATAAATAAGCAAGGCAGGTATCACACTGACAATAAAATTCTCTGCTGTAGAGAGTAGCAGTGACAAATAATTCTATAATTTATCAGAACTGCAATAGAATATATGGCTATTTAATGCACTAAGGGTCATTGAAATGGAGCTGGAGAGAAAACCAACTTTTTACTGGTACTTTGTCCAGCCATGTGTTTAAATACATCTTCAGTGGCACTTCTGCTACCCCCGTGGAATATTATTCCATGATCTGATATTCCCATCTGAACTATTTTTTTAAAGCAAATTTAGTTATTAGATGAAAAGTTTAATTATAGTAATAATGAGAAAACAGCAACAACAAAGAAGGAGGAGAAGGTTGTGAATCTGAGTGCATTCCCGACCGGAAAAAAGTTTTAGGAACTGCTTGAAAACTTAAAGAAGTGTCTAAATACTGCATTTATATGGGTGGCACCGAGTAAAAGGAAAGGAGAGCCTGACTCCCAGGCATGCTCTGCCTTTGCTCACTTGCTAGAACAACACCAGAGTTAATGAGCGCTCCCAGATTTCTTACCCTCTGGGATAAGATGTCCCCCAGGACTTACACAGCTTATTTGGGAAGAGGTCCTTGAAATACATCTGCATTCATCCTGGAAATAAATGAATTTGAATTCAGAACGGTTGGACTTTTCCAAAAGTGGAGAGCGAACACATGTGGGCACATTGTTATTTAGCAAAAGACTGCAAGCCCAGATTTTTCCATCACTATCATAACTGCACGGCAGCACTATTTATCATTTTTCCAGTTGCTGCATTCTGTTCCAATCACAATGAATTGCTAGGAAAGATCTTTGATAATAACTAGCCACTAAGACCTATGAGACTTCATTTATTATGGCATAATATACACATTACCTAACTTGTGTTGGACCATATGGAGAGCTCTCTGTTGAATTTGGCGTAGTTACTGGGGTGAAACAAGGATGAATTTTGTTCCTCATCCTCTTCAATTATGCCATAGATTGGATCATGCAGCAAACTCCAACAGATCATCTGAGCATAACAATCAGCCCCGAGGACCACATCACTGATTTAGTCTGTGCCAATAAACACAGCGCTCTGTGCGAAAACACTGAGGGGAGCACGAGCGGCACTGAACAGCACTGATCCCTGGAGCAAATCAATAGGGCTTAACACTTACCTAAAGCTGAGGTCTTCTCTGCAAATGGGAGCAGTCTTTTCAGTCTGTCACTTGAAGGCAGAAAAAGGCTTTGGAGAGATCATGCTCGTCTCTGAGCTTATAGGGAAGACGGGTGATAAGATCAAAACTTATGTAAACCAAGGTCAGTTCAATCACTGCATTTGAAACTGCAGGGAATTTAGCTGCAAAGCTCAACTCTGCAGGGATAAATCCTTTGATGGCATAATGTGCGCTGTAAATAAGCTATGCGATTATCCGATCTCTGCCTGTATGCATATGCACGCTCTCAGGTACATTCTTTCATTTCCCTATAAATATATGTGTGTGTGTATGTATATATATACACACATATACCCACATACGTGTACATATACGTGATGGCATACAGGGAAGAATTTTACATAAGTCCGATTTCTTATGGATCTTACAGTTTGCTATCACTAACCCAGGAAGTTAAGAAACCCAGTCTTGCCTGGTGCCCATAATTCCCGCGGAAATGATTTTTTTTGAAGTGGCGTCGAGACGCCCAGCACCACTCAGAAGTACTCAGCAGCCTCCAGGATTGAACCATAATGGTCCCAGTGCCTGGATACTGCGTGCCACATTTACATCCGAATTGCTGTGCCTGTATTTAACTCTACCCCAAAATCTCTCTGATAAATAGACTCTATTTAACTAAAATCCCCTTTTTGGTGTATAAGGACTAATAGAACATGACATTTATTATTCAAAAGAGGTGGCAAACGAATCAAGACATTGATTCAATGTGAATAGGCAGAATATGATCCCCTGCTCCTGCCTCGGTGCCGCTCTCTCTCTCAGACATAAATAATAGAACGGTTCCCATTCCCATTCCATTATCGCTAATAATGAGTTATGGGTAAAGCCTACCATGTCCCTCGAAAAAGGCAAGATATAGCTATGCTTATGGTTGATTATTAGAGGATAAAATAAAAAGATTGATGCCCAAAAAAAAGTCTAATTAGTGTTAGTCTATTGGAGAGGAAGCTGAGCATGCTGCACTAGCACTGCCAAATGAAATTAAGGCCCAATTATTGATAAATGAAGAGTGGTTTGTGCTGGAGTCTGGCCTGGAGTCGAGGAAATACATCTGTCATTTGGCCTGCACAGAAGTCATTCATGTGTGACATAGCATCCTGTGCATTTATCATGCATCTGTAGATTTTTGTTTTAATTCAGTTAGCTGTCTAACTAGATTCGGTGCTGGATGCCTCGCATGTAGTCAGAATTTGGACTGACAGATGCAATTTGAGTCTGAAATGGTGTGTGACACGACTAGCTATCCTGCATATTAATTATTATTGAAACCATTGTGGCCGAAGCCTATACACTAATGGTCTATTTTGTTATCTGCTTTTGTGGCTTTTGCATTTAACAATTGCCCGGTGGCTGCAGGGCAGGTAAGAGACAAACCAGATCAATGGACCATTGTTGTTAAGCGCCCTTACTATTACCACGAAAATTGGAAGCGGAGGTGTTTGAAACGATGCAATGTAAGTGCCTCATTTTACCATTCTGTAAAGACTACAAATTCTATAAATGAGATAAGTGGGGTCAGGAGCCGAGCCGTGGGATACACTTTTCATAAAACTTAAATTGGTAAAATAGTTTATTAATTCCATTGTCAAATGCAAATGGAAAACAAACATTTGTTAAGATGATAAAATTGCAGCGCCGGCGCGATTGTTCTGACACTGGTTCGGTGCAGTCAGCTGTGAGGTTTATTTATCCTGTCACACTAAAGTTTGATTTAAAGTTCATGTAATTTCATCATCATATTGTGGGGAGAATTGAAAATAAATGTCACCTTCAAGCAGGGAGAGCTAATGGAGTTTTTCAGAAGTTCTGAGAAAACATTATGCTGAGGGGACCTCCACCCAGACAGCCTCAGCGCGGCAGCCTCTGGTGCAGGTCCTCCTTTACCATTTCATTCCCACTTTTTCCCTTGCTCCTGTTTGCGTGGACGAAGCCAACACGACCTAAATGTGCTCAGCCTTATTCCAGGGAACGAGGGAAGCTTTGCTGCACGTTGCACATTCAGCGCATCCGATGGTCCTCCCTCTTCCCCGGCGCTGACACAGCGGCACCCCGAGGGCAGGGTGCGAGATCCCCAGCCGGTCCCCGGTGGAAGGTTGCCCAGCATCTCACCAAGGGAGGTCCATTTTTCAAGAGGATTTCTGCAAAGTCCTCCCCAGGAGGCTCGGCAACGCCCGTGGGACAGCAGCGCTACCTGCTGCCGTCGCCTTGCTCAGCTCCGGCACCTGCAAGCCCCGCAGGGCAACTGAGCTCAGCCACCAAACCGCCACGCAGTGTGGGTGCTCCGAGTTTTCCTCCTGAGGCACTCGCCCCCCTCCGCTGACTCCAGACACACACGTTCAGGCTGTGCGAACGCCCATGGCCAAAGCTATTGGCTTCAGAGGTGTCAAAATACCTTCTGAGGATCTGGGGCTTCGGTGCCGATCTGCTTGGCACTGCGACACGTGGGGATCACTCCTCTGAAAGTAAATTTTCTAGACAGGCACCTGATACATCGTTGGAAACTAGGCTGCTCACTGTCACAGGTGTCAATGCTTAGCTGTTTCTGAAGGACCCAGTGAGAGCTTCGCCGTATCTTTTAATACCCAAACATTTTTGGAAATCTGCCCCAATTCTAAGTAGGGCAGAAAATGTCTTATAATCTGAAAAAGCTGTAAATCATTTCTCTAGACAAGGAGGAAAGTTTCCAAAGGCACCATATGATTCATATTCCTCAGTCCTATTTAAACAAGGCTGCGGCTTGGATCCCAGCTTTGCACGCAGGATCTCCCTGAGTTGAGTTGTCCATGCTCACCACTGACCACTGCCACACCGCCGGGCTCCGCTCCGGCAACGGCCACGGCTCCCACAGAGAAACCCTGGGCATGGGGCACCGGTGCCAGGGCCAGTGCATCCAAACTGTCCTGCAAACATCAGGGCCATTTGGTCTGGAAACAACTCTGCCACCAGAGATCAGTCCAAAGGTGATGAAGCACCTAAACCTCCTTTCAGTACCTAAAGGGGGCTTATAAGAAAGATGGGGACAGACTTTTTAGAAGGGCCTGTAGCGATAGGACAAGGGGTAACAGTTTTAAACTAAAAGAGGGTAGATTCAGACTAGATCTAAGGAAGAAATGTTTTACGCTGAGGGTGGTGAAACACTGGCCCAGGTTGCCCAGAGAGGTGGTGGATGCCCCATCCCTGGAAACATTCCAGGTCAGGTTGGACGGGGCTCTGAGCAACCTGATCTAGTTGAAGATGTCCCTGCCCATGGGAGGGGGGTTGGACTAGATGACCTTTAGAGGTCCCTTCCAACCCAAACTATGCTACGATTCTATGATAAATCCTTCTCACTGCAGAATGAGGTGCTCAGTGGCAGGGCTGTGGTGGGGTGCCTCCGTCGGGATGCTCGGATTTCCTTCTGATTTGGCGCTACAGCACGTAAACCTTTCACTTCCCTTCAAAATAATCTAATTCATTCTTCACAGTTAAGACTCTTGCAAATGAGATACTAATAGAATTTGCTACCTTGGATTTACAACATTTCAATCAGCATTAGAGCTGCTGAAAACTCAAAAAAAAAAATCCTTTCTGGAACGTGCTCTTCCTTGTGACGTTTCCCTGGGTTCCTCTGAAATGGAGATCATGTCACTAGCTGCTATTTTATGTGTACTTCACAAATTGAGCAATATCATGCCTCCAATATAGGCTAAATTTCAAATATTAAAAATAACAATGAACTATAATTCCACTTACTCATCCTAACTCAATTTGGGGCCGCCAACATAAGCCGGCTGCCATATGGAGATTTGTTAGCCACTTCTGCCTAGTGACGCAGTCTTTCGGCAGGGCGGGAGGCAGCGGATGGGCGGCAGCGCCCTGTGGAGCCGGCTCCTCAGTCATCTCCTGCGGCCATCCCACCACAGGGGCCAGCCCCGGGTCACACCCTTCCCCATCGCCTGCTGCAACCCCACGCACACTCTCTGCTGCCTCCAGCAGTCCAGGACAATTTTTAGCAATTTTTTTCAGTTTTTATCATTATCTTTACTTTTGCTTTGGCACAGCACTAGTCACCTTTCCAGACACTGCTGCTGCTGAGAGCGCTCACCCCCGTGCCCCTCTGCACCCGCTCACCCCAGAGCACGGCTAAGCGAAGGGCAGGACATGGCCCCACTTACAGAGGGGTGCCGGGGATGCGGAGCAGTGCCACGGGATGCAGAGCTCGTGCCACAGGAGAGGAGCAGAGCTGAGAGCAGGTCTGAGCCCATCGTGCCTCTGCCTCCCCAGGGCACCCCTCGGCATCCCCTCGGAGTTACTGAACAAGCTGCCATTTGGAGATGCAGGGCCTGTGCCCACGCAAAGCACCCGGTTTGAATCCAGCCCTGATGGCTGAACGGCTCAGATACGTGTTTGACACTTAGGTGCTGTAAGGACCAATAGAACCTGGCCTGACATTGCAGATGAGCCCAGCTGACCTTGTTTGTCCCCTCCGTGCAGTTCCACCTGCGCTGTGACCCTATAACTTTCACAGAAAAGCAATTTTTGCTGCCAACAAAGGTTCTGTATTTACAAAAGAATATGCAAAGCAGCACTAAGTAGAGAATGACATTTTCTCCCTCACAAAGAGACAGATTTCCTTGCGCTCGCTTTATGCATAACTATCTCCACATCATGTCACTCGCACTGAGCGGCGGGGCAGGTTCGGCACAGCCAAAAAGGATGCCATCACCGGCAGGCACACAGGGGCCCTTGCTTCTCCCAGCCTCTGGGATAGTCTTCCTGCATGAGGACGCTGGTGTGGACCCAGCAGCACATGGACATACTTCAGGTGCTGGGCAGGTCCTTCCATGAAGCCATAAAGCTGCGTCTCTACTGCAAGCATCATCCCAGCAGTGTTTGCAGATCTAATGTGCTGGGCTTCCTCCGCCGGACCTGCTGGGCTCCTCGCTGCCAGGCTGCAGTGTGGCAGGGGAGGGCATTATCCATAACTGGAATAATTGCAGTTTGCTGCCAAAACGGGGCAGTCCATGAACAAGCAGCCAGGGCAGCTCCTTGTAGCTTTGTGGCCCCAGCAGTGCAGCAGAGCAGGTCATGCAGGTGGAGGAAGGCGATGCCAGTACCCGCCGGGAGCACGCAAGGTGATCTGCTGCAGACAGCTGCTGCCACGGGGACCTTCATCTCAGCAGAAAGTCGCACCTTACTGAGGGTGACTGAGGAACTTCTGGCATCACCAGGAGCCTCCTTCGCAGCTGGGCCCATGCGAGCACTACACTTGGTTGCCAGAAATCAGAGATGTGCTGAGCTCCCCTTCACCTCCCAGGCACACCCCTCCTCCGGGCACTGGCCATTAAACAAGGGCAAGGCTATAACAAGGGCATCGAAAATACGGTCACAGATACCTAAGCACGGTGCTGGCTGGATGTGCACCCTGGCTGACCACCACAGTCCTTCTCCAGTGTGCCCGAGCAGAAGGCACTTCTGGCCTCCAGGATGAAGATGAAGTCTCACATCACCGAGCAGACGTGAGGGGTAACTTCATCCCCAGTTTGGTAAGGAGTTTTTCCAAAAGAAAGTTCCTAAATCTTGTAAGGACTCAGTGCTTCCCCAGTCAGGAGGAGGAGATGGGCTCGTCCGTGGTGCCGGGAGGGCACAAGAGGAGGAGAAGCCACCACGTCCAAGGGACCACAGCACAGGAGTGCTGCAGCAGCTCCTTACTGGGAGGAAGGGTGGAGGAAGCACCTCACTGGCACACAGAGGAAGATGCCTCGGCATCTGTGAAATGTCTGTTTTCCACGCTATATTTATACAGTGCTTATAATGTATTGATAAGTCCATATGCATGGCCTCGCGGTGTTTTCGCAGAGCTGGCTGCTTCGCACGTGGCACGTGGAACCGTGCCTTGTCACTTCTGCTTCCTTCCCACTTCTGATTACAGAAACTGGTCAGCTTAACTGGCATAATTAAAATCCATGTGGGATATCAGTACTCTGCTGAGAGTCCTATTCTCGCTTAGTTTTCATTCAGGTTTTTTATCCTGGTTTTATCCTACAGGGAATGAAATTTATTTGCGGCTTTCCCTTGCTGGCACAGATACACATTTTAGTGCACGGACGCAGTGCACTTTCACTGGAGCTGCGTAAAAAGCTTTATTACACAAATCAAGCTGGGAAGACTCCTTTGCTGCACTGGCAGAAATGCAAAGTTGACCTTTTAGTAGACTGGTTCCTTTTATTCTTCTTTTTTTAGATCACCTTTGGGTGCAGCTTAGTGACACCACACACATGCAGGGAAGGGAAGAGCAGGCCAAGGGGGGGTCCCGCTGCTGGATCACCCCTCGGTGCACCTGGACCTTGCCCGGGCACCCACCATCCTCGCCCATCCGGGTCTGGCACAGCCTCTCCTAGAGCCTCTGCAGGGGGTGGTTTGCAAAGGTACCTATGGGATGGAGATGTTGCTGAAAGGCAGTGGCAGTTGGCTACCAAACTACCTGACTCTGCTTTAGAAATCCCAGGTTTTATATTCACAGCTCCAGCCTTTAATTTGGCCTAGTTGGATGAAACCGCAGCTCTGTGTGTTAAGGAAGCGGCTGCCACAGTATGGCCAAGCTATCTTTCAAAGAGACCTAATACACAACATGGAATAAAAAGAGGAAAATATTTTTTTCTTTAAAAAAAGGCACATCAATAAAATTATTTCTTTAAAAAAACCAAGAAAACAACAACCCACTCATGGAAAATAAACCCGAGAAAGCTGAACTGCAGAGACACAACAATAGCTGCAGGGCTGAGACCTTGTAAAGAAAGCTTGTGCCCGGAGTAGGGTTTTACAGTGAGTTTTAAACCACTTTAAAATGTCAAGTTTGGTTTTTGACGTGGTTACATTTGCCCCATAAAAATAAAGTGATTTGAAGACCCTTTGGGGCCCTGGAACAGCTCCCCTTCTTGCTATATAGACTGTGCTTCACGTGTTGGTTTAAGCTGCTTATTGCCTTTTATGGTACTCTGGTTATTAGGTTAGATCAGCAGCACTTCCATTAAAAACCTCTATTGATCATATGCAATACCTGAATGGTCGGTAGCTTTTATGTGAAGAGAATAAATGATATACTTGTTTCTAACCATTAAACTATAGGGTTATCAAGGGACTGAATAAATGCCCTTAATATAGCAATTATTTTTGCAGGTACAGTACTTGGTAATGTTTAGGCATAATTACCTAGTAATCTGGTATTTACTACGTAACTGCAAAGTGTAATATTTGCACCTTGTAAAATAAAACAGGCATTTAAAAATATTTAATACTTTCTGGCTTTCCTTTGTGTCTCTGCCTGCGTTTTCCCCACAATGCAGCGCTGCCGCGTGTTTCCTTTCCCCCAAAACCCCCAGGACCGGGACAAGGCTGAGTGATGGGGAGAGCCGGTAACCCCGGGGGCTGGCATCCCGCCCTGCTCCCGGCCATGCCGCGCGGAAACGGGGCTGCTTGTTAGAGATGTTACCGCCTTGCCGTAACGCCGATCCCCATCATCCCCCGGCTCTGCGGCGGCAGAAAAGATTATTTGGAGATTTCCATCCCCTGCCTCCCTCGGCGGCTGCCTTTCGCAGCGGGCAGGGGAAGGCTGGAGCTCCCTTCTGCCGAGGGATGCTCTGCAGAAGGATTGCTAAACTGCTGCGCGCTGTAATGTGTTATGACATAGATCAGCTGTTGTTTTCCAGTCTCAAAGGAAACCTTGTGGAATCTCATTCCTTTGACTGTATTAAATTATCTGCAAATGTTGTCCTTTAAAGACAAACTCAAGGCCCTTTCGCTGGAACATTAAACATGGATCGCAGGGACGGTGAAATCTCTTTAAAGCTATTGTTTCTTTGGATACTTGGTTTATCTTTAGTTTTATAACAAAGTAAATTAATAAATGAAGGGTTAGGAGAATTGTTACTATAGCAATCCCCATGGTAACATAAAAAATGCCACAAACACTCATCTTCAGACTACAGCTCCTGGGAGAGCACAACTCTGAGTAAAATGCAGGGATGGCTCTTCATCTCAGCGATACTAAATTTAGCAAATTTCAGTTGTCTTTCAAATTACACTTAGGAAAAGTTAATGCTCTCAAATAAAATGGAATATCTTGAATCTCCGCAGATGTCTCAGAAAAAAAAGGCTGTTTTCTTACAAACTCCTAGCAAGCACATTGGTTGAGAAAGTTTTTCTCATCTGAAACCAGGTTTGCAATGGGGATGCTTCTTTTCCTGGTGAGGAAGCAGTGTTGTCCTCAGGTCCTCTGGGCACCCGTGGTGACTCTCCACGGGATTTGCACAACCCCTCTGTTGTGAAACAGCTTAGCAAACACCAGCACAAGGTATTGCACTCGCGTTGGCACTGCACGCACATTTTTCCTCAGTCTCCTCATGTCTCTGCAAAATGAGAAGATACTGGAGCTATTCAACTCTTACCATAGGTCACCCTTCAGAAGGTGGAGGAATCAGCAAAAACAGGGCCCAAGGTTTGACCACAGGATAAATAAATAAGAAGACACCTGTTGAAAGAGTACTCAGCCTAAAGATTAATGAAAATAGTTATTCTGGGTTAAATCCTGATATTCTCCTCTAAAAATAATGTTCTTGCTTTAGGAGAACTGCCCAATGAATTAAATACCACCGGCCTGAGTGAGGTGGAGCAATGGTTTCATGCCTCCAGTCATCCTGCCGTGGCTTTCACGTGCTGCTCTGCAAGAGGCATGCACCAAATTGGGCACTGGCAAGAGCAAACGCATTTCTACGGAGCTCGGCGAACTTCGTGCTCCTTTAAACTGGCAGTGGAAGACTATTTCTGAAGCAGCAAAGCACTTAAGACTCCAGCAGGCACTTTTAACTGAAATTCTCCAAATTATTATGTCAACCTGAATTTTCCAGTGCTGAGACCCAGCCTGGCAGCTGCTTTTGGGGGTGATGTGGGAAACCCTGGAGTGAGTGACCCCGAAACGAGTGGCTGAACCCACGGCCAGGTTAGTGCCGCCTTTCAGGGCTCCCTCCCTTTTCGTAAACCTCTTCAGAGTTAAGCTTACCAAGCTCTGGTTTGTCTCTCAGGTGCACAGCACAGCCCTTTAAGGACAAAACCCTGGTATTTCTGGCAACAGGACATATTTTTAGATTTCTTCAGCAAACTGTGACAGGTTCAGCTGGCGCAGAGGCAGGGGGAGGGCAGGAAGAGGCAGGGACAAGCATCCTTTTAGATGCAAAACTGTTAGAAAAAAGCCTAGAGCAAAAAAGTCCGAGGTGTTGGTCCCGATGGGCCAGGTGCACTTGAGGTGCTCCCCAAAAAGAGCAGCAAAATTTACTTTTCATGCGGCACCTCCCAGTTTTCCCTGCAGAGAAGCTGAGGGCCTTCAAAAGGGATTTGAACTTTCAGAGTCAGACTATCAAAATGCAATTTCGTTCCTCTACACGGGGAGAAAACACACGGCGCTTCCACTTTACACTGACAAATTTTTAAAGTAAGACGCTGCTGGAGTGCTGCTATTTCACCCCAGATGAAACGATGTGGAGGTTAAACATCACCAGTAACACTGTGTTACAGCAAGGTAGAAGTGGCAAATTAAAAGAATAAAATGAGCACTGGTGACTCCACACACAGAAACAAAGAGGAATGCAATGGGGTGAGGGCGAGGGCTTTCTTTGCAGCTCTGCAATTGAAGTGTTCAAAGAGTAAAGCAAAGAGCGAGCTGCAAGGGTCAGATCTGGATAACAGCCACATTCTGTGTCTCAGCATCCGTTCGGGGATAAATTTGGCTCTTAATCAGGGCTGACAATTAGGCCGTACAGTTAATATTTTTACAGCTGTTTTATTAATAACACATACAGAGCATCCAGCCAGGATTTGTTGGAGACACCTCAGGAAAATGAATGATGTAAATAACAGATGGATGCAGAATATTCTTACAAACAGGCATAAAGATATTCCCATCTTGCTTAGAAGGAATTTAAATAGACAGATTGTAGATAAACAGGCAAACCAAAAAGAGGAGAGAGTGGGAATGGGAATTGATAATCCACAAAGGCGCCCGGAAAGCCCATCGAGCGCTCGGGATCCCAGCGTCCGCAGGGATGTGCCCACCTGGAGCAGCCGGTGGGAGCACCTGAAGATCAGGCACTGCGCAGCCCCCCGGCGCTCGCTGTGCCCCAGCCGCCGGCAGCACGAGGATGGGGTCCCACGGACGCACCCCCAGCCCCAGCTGGCCCTTCGCCCCTCTGCTCCCGCGGGTGCTGCCTGCACCCAGGCAGCCTCACTGCACCTCTTGGGGGGCTCTCTGACCAACCCCAGGCCCCGCTGCAGGACCACAGCTTGCAGTCCTCAGGTTTCATCCTGACCGCCCCATGTAAATTAATGGTGTTTGCTGTTGCTGTGGATGTCCCCAGCTCTGCAGCCGCCCGGGTCTCTGTGTCCCTGTGCATGGGTGACCGCCCCAGGACAGCCGGCACAGCACAGCACAACCACGGCCCCAACAGCCTGGGCTGGGCTGGGCTGGCTTTTAAAGCTCCCATCGGTACGGGGTCTTCCTCATGGGGGAAATGTTGCCAACAGACAGACATTAAGGTTGTGCACTGCCTTGCCTTTGCATCTCCGTACCCAGCCAGCCTGGATTAGCTCTTGCAGGTAGGTCTCACCCACAGCTCCCCAGCCTGAAAACGGTTGTAATGAGGACAATTTCAATATCCTTGCAATGATTTTGCCTTTAAATCTTAACTCCACTATTACATGAGTTTACATCTACAAATCTCTCTGAATTTTGGTACACATCAATAAGAGAGAAGGGAGTGGTGGATATAATGCAGTGAAGCTTTTGAAGTTTCAACAAGGTGCTGTACCAGAGGCTGTCACAGGCAATGCCCAGCCGAAGGGTAATGGTCTCCGTGCTGTAACAGCCATTTATAGGGGCCATCAAAAAAAAATCCACAGACAAGATAGATATTTCAATAGCTTCTTTTAGAATAACTATAAATTCTGAAGCTTCAGGGCAGAGAAATATCACTCAAAGATCAGTCATTAAAAAAAAGATAAAAGAATTTATCTCCTTGGGGTTTTGCGTAGCGGTGCTGTGTAACTCCTTCCAGCACCTTGCAGCGTGCTCCAGCCCCGCGGGATGCTGCCGTGCAGCTCCCCGCCATGGCCAGCACGCAGGGCTCCGGTGCTCGTGCTCCTGTTGAGAAACACATCATCACCCGAATGCTCGTAGCAAGCACAGAGGCAGCCAGCCTGGGCAGAAAGAAGTCTTTTACGTACACAGATGTATAGTGTGCGTGTATATGGGTATAGGTATTTGCATAGATATAGTGCATTGATAAACATGTAGGTACTAATATATACATGCGGTAAGCATGGAAAGAAGTGAGGACAAGTGGAGCAGAAGCACAGGGGCACGTCAGGGACAGGGGTGAGCCAGGAAAGGACTAAATCTCCCCATCCTGTGCCTTTGCCACTGGAATAAGGGTCCCTGAGGAGGCAGAGCAGCTTGGGGGGGGACACAGGGAGTGAGGGGCTGCCACTGTCACCTCTGACAAAGCCACCCCAAGTCTGCTGCTTGAGCTCTCACTTGATAAGCAAACTCTGTGGCTGCCACCAACCTTGACTCAACGGGAGCAATTTTTCGGCAAAAACACATGAGGCATAAGCTGACTTGCGAGCATGTGCCACTCCCCTCTCCAGCAAAGAAGGGAATTGGGCACAGGCTTGGAGTTCAGCACATGCGTAAGTGCTTTGCTGAGCTGTGGCTTTGATTAGTGCATTTCTTGGGGCAAACAGCTGCCAAATATTGTGTGCGCAATGTGAGATGATAAACATCACTAGTGTATGATACACTAATGCTTTGTGCATAAATGGTAAAACAAAATCATTTGGCGCCGGTAGCCAGTGAATCATACGGATTTGCAGTTGGATTTGTATGTTGGGATTTTCTTTGAAGCTTTGCAAGCAGACCCCATGGTAACAGCTGTAACTGATTGCCGTTGCTGAAGCCCGAGTTATCCAGTGCATAATGCAGACTGAAGGGCACGAAGTGTCGGTGATGGCCAGAGGTGGACAGCAGTGCTGGGAAGGTCATGCCCAGCACACGGGGCTGCGGGTGGCTTTGAAGAGATCTTCGGCAGGGCTCTGCCCGGGGATGAGGCCACACATCTGCCCGTCAGGCAGCCGTGCCCCGTAGCACCCCCATGGCTGGCCAGGCGCTGCCAGACCCGCTGTGCATGCCCTGGAGGCAAGACCTGCACAGCGTGGATGACATGGACAGGGTCTCCAGAGGCTTGTCACCTCCTCAGAGCTACCTGAGGTCCAGCAGCCACAGACAAATGTCCTCCTGTTCTGCTCAGACTCAATGCATGTGAAAAGAGGACATGTCTTGGGAGAAAAAACTCCGTAACCTTATTCCTGACTTTTGCTGATAAGGATGAAGCATAGATAAATATTCCTAGTGCCTACCACCTCTGCCTGGTGAGGTGCCTGTCCTGTACAGCTCATGTGCTCTGTGCAGGTCACTTCCAGGCTGAGAGAGAGACAGAAACAGTCCCTTCTCCCATCTCCCTTGCTTGGGGCTGCAGCGGTGCGGGCGAGCACTGCACATCACCAGCTGCTCTATCAGACACCTCTGTCAGAAACAGGTTCTGCAGGGGGGAAATAGTTCCTGCTGTCTCCATTTCTGCAGAATCCTTAGTGCATTGTCACCAGGGTGCACAGGACGGACCCAGGAGTCATGTATAGGGCTGTTCTTATACCCCTCGCTAGGAGAGAGAAAGCTGGGCAAGGCGGACTGTGTGTGGTCCTGTACAGTTGTTCTCGTACTCCTCCAGTAAAGCAGGTTTGGGGTTCGTGGCTGTACCAGGGTCCTGCTTGCAGCGGTGAAATAAATGCAGGCAGCAGAGAGCGATACTGCTCAGGCCACTGCTTCATCCCGTCCCTGCATGACAGAATTTTGCTATAGAGAAGATAGGAACAGCCTTCAGCACAAGAACCAGCAACAGAAAATACTGCAAAAATATTTGAGAAATGAAATGAATGAAACCTGGGAGATACTCCCTGAGCCTTTAAGTCCTGGCCCCAGTAACTATGTCAACATATGTCCCTGTATAATGCTTATCAAGAGTCATCTTAAAGTCGATAGACTTTTTTCCCTGTTGCTGTTTTCAAAAGATATTTGCAAAGACCCAACCACTGTAATGGTTAGGAAATTTCTTCTAGTTCTCAGGCTGTTTATTCAGTGTCATTTATTGTTGTGCCAACATTTTCTTTTAATTTAACCATACCTTTCCTTCCATAGCATTTACCCCTGCCGCATTTACAGGCATATTCCCTCACCTACTTTTCTCTCAGGAGAAAACAGGTTTTGCTGCCTGTTCCTCTCTCACTTTACCTTTCTTGAGCACCAGAGCTCTTGCGGAGGCAGTCTGGTGTGCAGGGACACTGCGGTGCCTCTCTCCTCTGCAGCAAGGGCAGCATCGCCTGTTTTCTTAAGTTTTCTCACAGGTCTTTGCAAGGCAGAGCATTTTCTCAGAGACGTGGCCTCTAGAGCCCTGGGATTAGATGAGAATTTCCGCTCTTATCTCTGGATAAAGGAAGTTTCCAGCCCTTGGCTTGCGGGGAGAGGCTGGAAAGCGTGCCTCGCTGTCCTCAACTACAGGTAAACAACCACTGCATGAGCTCAGCGCTGAAAAACACTGCTCTGAGTTTGGGAAAGAATCCAGAGCAGACAAGTGCCAAAATAACTGCAGAAGGTGCAGGGTCCGCGCGCTTGCTCGGCTGTCCAGGTTGCAGCACGGCAGAGGAGCACGCATGCACGGAGAATCAGGCTCTCGGCGTTCCTGGATAAGCACATTAGTCCTGCGTACAAATACACTGGAAGAAGTTAAATATCAGACAATGGTTTGTTTACTGAGCATATTATTTCTATTAAGAGTTGGAAAGGGTTATAGACAAGGCATAATAATTGTTTTGTCATATTAACTTAACCTAGTATCTGACATGAGATTAAGTATTCATCATTCCTTTGCTTTAAATATTTGTGCCAATAAATGGCCTTAACTGGTCTGCCTCTCTCATCTGGGAGCAGTCCGAGTCGAGGGAGGGAGCAGAAATCGGGTACTCCCAGCTTCCCATCAACGGCTGCCAAGCTTGAGAGGGAATCAGAGGAACCTCGAACTTGAGGTTACACACACAGGTCTACCGCAGAGGATGTGAGACCTGGAGGCTGCCTGAGTGAAGGAATTAATAATAACTTACCCGATTTTTCTGACTTCCAGCTGGTTTACAGTCATATGAGTTCAAATCTGAAACGCTACCGTCCATTGCTCTTAAGTAAATGTGTGTGTCCTCCAAGAAAAGCAGTGCCCGCAGCTGGGGAGCCAGGTTGCACTCTGATTCTTAATATTGGTGATTTACATTAAAAGTGGGAATATACCTCTCTCCGTGTCATGTTCTCTCTGGTGTCCACAGCACCATGAAAACCACGGTAATATCCACATAATCCAAACTAAACCAGAGAGAAACAGAGAGCAGCACAGCAGATGCGGAAGGGCATCCTCACGTCGTAATAGGCCATATATTGATATTATGGCCCTGGTAGTGCCGTGATTCAAAATGAATGGGATACTAAACAATACCCTAGGCATTAGGTGGGGCCCTTAACAGCACTGCCTTACCAGTCTTGTGCCCTGTGCAGCCTAGCTTGTGCATTATAACAGCTTAAACAATATTGTCAAGCTTGGTAATACTTTGATCAAATGTATATAAATATTTAATATATGTTTACACAACATATATGTGTATATGTGTGTGTGTATATGTGCACACACAATGGAGAGATATAGATAAGCATAATGGAATATCACGATGAGATTGCTCATCATGACATAAGGAGTCCAGATGACAGTTAATTCATCCTACAGCAAAGTTGGCTTTAGGGAAGAGCGATCACCGCGCTGTCCAGGCTGGGCAGTGCAGCTCAGATCAGACCTTCTCACAGTGGTGCACCCTCTTCGAGCCCAGACGGCACCGCTGCAGCCACCCCGTCTCTCCCCGGCTGCAAAGCAGGAGCCCAGGTGAATCACACCCTGCACCGGCATGCCGTGGGGAGGAGCGTCCCCACGCAGATACTGCACTGCTTCCAGCATCGTGAAATTCGCAGGTATGTGCATATCATATTCTCACCCGAGCATGCATTCAGCAGAGAAACATCACTCTAAATAGCAGTGAAGTCAGCAGAGTATGGAAAAATACGAAAAGCAAACATATTCAGGAGTTCTAAAAATCAAACTGTGATAAATATCAGCATAACAAGCCTCATTTGGGAACACACCGCTCTCCCAGAGGAGACTGTCTGACTATCAGTGCCTTTGGAAACACACTTTCTCCAGGGCTCTGTACTGAGTGCAGGGTAAGATAAACACGAGTGCCTTTTCCCAGCCTGCTCATCTACAGGCATCTAAATTAAGAGATTGTGTTATCAGTGATAAAAGTTCATTAAGGGTTCATTTCAGTTGGTTTGAAGGTTTTTAAGGAGAAGAATAAACAAACAGCAATTAGCACCATATTTAACATCTCTGACATTTTGTGCAGCCTATTTCTATCACTGGTAGAGGAAGATCTGCTCTACTGACTTGCTGTATTTCAGCGCAACATTATGCATCTGCCTTGAGAAACTTGCCGTGCAGGAGATGGCACCTCCCCGCAGTGACAAGGCTACGTCACCCGTAGGCGTGGATGGGACAGCAGAGGCTCAGCACCACTCTTGGGTTTGGAGCAGCTTGAACCAGAGTTTCCCTGATGGTCCATTAAATGGAAAACCTCCATTTTTGGTGCTGCAGCTGGAAGGATCTAGCCCGGCACCAGCGAGGCTGCACCAGCCCCGTTGCTGCTCACCCACCCTGGAGGCTCCACCGTCAGTCCTGGTGGCCACTCCTGCTCTGGTCTACCAGATCAAAATGCTGTACGCTGGCTACGTAATTAAATTGTGTTAACTTTAAGCAACAGGCATACAAGCTTCCTGAACTTCACCGAAGCCCCTTGCCAGGTACAACCAGCAGAGATGGAGCCGTGTGACGGAGCGCCCGCCAGCAGTCGCTCTGTTAGACAGGTAACGGGGTAAACAGGCATTTTAGTGAAGATAGTTAGAGGATAAAAAGTAGAGGCAGATAGTCTATTGTGCTTAGCTTACTGATGTGCAGAGCTCTACAGTACAGACGTCTTAACACATAAATTTAACAATTATTATTGTGTTGCCCTTTTCCAAGAAAGGGTAAAGGAGATTTGTAGGAGCACTTAACACATGTAAATCCCCACCTCTTTAAACCAAAGCAGTGTGTTAAATGGGTCCATAAATATCATAAGTAATCTGTCCTTTTAGAAATCATACCTTTTTTTTCTCCTTTCAATGCAATTAAACCCGTGCCTTATTATAACACAACTCTTGGGAACCAGACATTTAAAAAACTCTAAACAGGTGTTTATTGAGAAAGACAATGATCTTCGTTGGGTTAAACGTAAGTTGAAGTCAAAGGCAAAAGGCAGCCTGCGTAACACACAGTCCTGAATCACAATTTGGCTGTTGCTTTGCCAAAAATAAGATCAAGTCTCATTCAGCCACATGTCTCACCCACATGCAAGAGCCGAAATGTTCGCCTGGGGCTTCTCTTTCTTCTTTCACCTTTGGCAGCGAGGGTGGGATTTGCCCAATTGTCTGGTTTCTGTCCTGCACGGTCACCTGCATCCCCTCTGCTGTCCTTGGGAGCACCCTCGGGGATCCCTCCCTTTGTCCCACAGAGGTGCCAAATGGAGACCACCCAAACGTCACCCCAAAGGATTGGTTTCACTCCACTGGCTACAAAGGGCACAGGGTAATTAGAGCAGATTCAGATGAAGAAGGCACCCGATGTTCGGTGAGACTAATCCCACCTCGGCTGTGTGCACTTAAAATCAGGCTTCTCATGTCTTTTTATTGCAATTAAGGCATATACTTTCTTGTCTTCAGTGGTTTCTGACATACTAATGGACACCAGCAGCACTTTACTAGTAGGAAATGAATAAGGTTTTCAGTAAGTTCATGGCCAATTAAACAGCCATCGCATTTACAGACAACTCAGCTGGTGTCCCAGGGCAGAGGACACCACACAACCTCCCTGCCCAGGAGAGGATCCTGGTCTCCCCATCCCAGACTGTCCACCGTGGTGGCTGCTTCCTGAGGAAGACGCCAACCCTTCCCGGGCTGGTGAGCTCCTGGTGAGCTCCCAGCGAACCCCTGGCGAGATCCCAGCAAGCCCCTGGTCGAGCTCCCAGCGAGCTGCCAGCAAGCCCCCAGCCCACACGCCGCAGGAGAAGTCCTCATGGGCCATTTCCATGCCGTGCACCACAGTTTGTTTCTCTAGCTGTTCCTTGCAGAATACCTTCAACACATTTATTATGATTGAAAGGTGCCTAATGTATAATTTATATGTTATGATTATTGCACAAAGCCCCAGTTGTAAATTAATGAGCTTGGACGGTACTTAAATCCTGTATTCTGGAGTTAAAATTCACTCGCTGGCCTGCTCCTTTTATGATTCCTGTCATAACTTTGTGGTGTTGCATCACTGCCAATTTAACTACAGTTTTACCAGTACGATGAATAAGGAAAAATGAAAATTGCATTTGGCACTTTTAATCAGATAATTATTTTTAAGAAACTAGCAGGAATGTTAAATACATTTTCCAGTTTTTTCCATCTGTTCCAGCTGACGTGCAAGACTGGTACTCTAATAACAAGGCAGATCTCATGAGCGTGCCTCATAATGAATATTTCAGGATTATTCGTGTACCAAGATATATATGTGGTATCTGTTTGCAGGACATCTGGCTGCAACATGTGCCTCGTTAAGTTACACCTGTAAATCTGAGGTCAATGTCTAAACCTGGAAGGGTACAAATAAAAGAGTTCAATGAATGGGATTATTAATGGTGCCAGGTGCCGGCGGTGTGGGTGCTGGGGTCTGCTCAGGCGTGGGCAAGGCACCGGGTAATTGCCCTGGCTTCAGCAGCGCTGATGTAGTGTGTCAGGAAGCAGGACCGGCGTTAATCGCTACTAAAGCAGTTATGTACGAAATGGGCTTTGTCTGCAGCCTTAAGAAAGCTTTATCCAACTGCACTTTGGTAAAATAATGAACTTCATGTAATTCTATAATATTTAACTTTGTTCACACAAGCAAACTTAGCTGCACATTGTATAAACCAACTTGAATGTTTGGTTAAGGTTCAAAGCCAGCCCAAATACTTTTTATTCTGGATGAAAAATTCACTTGCTTTTTTTCCCCTTGGCGTGTTCCACTCTTGGACAAACTGAGTAAATACATAACGCAATCGAGCAAAGAGCAAGTGCTGGTGTGGGAGTCTTCCCAGCCCTTGAGCACCAGCAAGGAGGGGAATTTTCCTCTCTTTGAGTGACTTTCTCACAGCTTTTCCAATACGAGCTGTAAGCCAGAGCAGGACAGACAGCCAGGCGAAAAGTCAAGGAAAAAGGTCACATGCACCAACACGCAGTGGATTTTATAGCTCTCCAAAGTGAGAGCATAGCTACATTATAAGGACAAACACAAGGAGGAAAGCAGAATTGCTGAAAATAGGAGAAACAATTATAGACATTTGTGAAAGTGTTACCTAAAGGCTAGATTTTCAGGGGAATAGGGATATCTGCTCATGCAGTCATACCTCTCCTGGACTCTACAGCTCCCTCTGAAGGGGAGGGAGCTGTTTTCCCTAGCTGGGAATTACAGCACAGAGAAGAATGTTTGTTATTTTTCTAAATTTGTTTGTTTGTTTAAGAAAACTGTTTCTGGAAAATCGATTTCTTAGTTAATTTTACCCTTTCTCCTATGGTCATAGGCAAAATTAATAAACAGCTCATAAGACTTTTTCTCCCCTCCAGAGCTGTTGTCAGCAGCACCCCTTGTGCCTGTGCACTTTTGAACATGGCGTCTTACCTGTACCTTAAGTTTGAAAACAGCTGAAAACCTGGCAGAGCGCGCAGTGCCGTCCCGCTGAGAGCCGGGGGACTCGGGCACTTCAGTCCGTTACCTTCGTCAGAAACTTCACCCTCTCCCTGGCCACATGAAATTAAATCTGAACTCAAACAAAGAGAAACTTCCCCTAATTATCAGGGAAACTCTCCTGAGATGGGAGATCTGAGATTGCCATATCTTGGGGAAGTCAAGGACGCCTTTATTGCTTGTTCCACTCAACAACGGAGCAAGGAAAAAGGGGTTTGGACAGGCAGCACCCACGTTTTTAAGAAGTACCAGCGCCAGCAGCAGCTTAGGTGAGGGCTGTGATTCATACAGCAGACAAATGCGTGCTCGGTGTGTGCCGCGTCTGATTTCTATACGTTGCTGTGCCCCACTACCTGGCACAAAAGGGTTTTTCCTAGAGGGTGAGTGATGGATTTCACAGGTCCTTGCATCTCTCAGACCTGGCTTTCAGGAGGCCAGGCTCAGAGGCTTGGATAAACTTCTGAAATGGCTGGGTTTCAGAAAGTTTTTAAGTTTGCTTTTCCATCAGCAAGAGGAGTACAACAAACTGGACTTGGAAGGGGGAACATCTCCTGTTTAATTTTGCAGTTGCTATAGTGATTGATTAAATTAAAAAAAAAAAAACAACTTGTAAATTCAAAATCCTAATTGTACTGACAACAATCTAAATGTGGTTAGAACAGTGAGTCACACTCCAGATTATGTGTCTCAAATAAGGTTTTAATTTAAATTTAACAAGGCAATTATTGTACAGTATGTTAATTCAGTATCATTTGATTAACAAAAACGTGTTGCTTGAGCTTTAACACCTATGGTATTTAGTTAGATCTATATCTATTGCATAGTTAAACCTCTTTGGCATACGTGGTGCTAATAATTAACATACAATAAGAATGCACGTAAATGCACCTTTCTAGATTTGTTAAGACAGCCATTGGATATTTATTATATGGCAGCTGATTATTAAAAGCAAAGACTGTATATAGAGGTCCAACAACCATGTAGCAAATACGGGTACTGCATGTGTTATATATACTACCCTCTACATTTGTTTAATATGTAATAAAAATCCTCAACACCTCAAACATATGTGAGGTTAAGGTATTTTATTCAGGACATCTAATTTGAAGTGCTACCAGAATTTTTTTCTAAGTGTTTCTTTTGGTCTCCATCAGCAGATATGGTAAGCTTCCACGGGAGACGTTTGTATCCTCATCACTGCTAGTAGCCTGATTACCCAGCTTGCTGAAAAACACCAGACACCACCAAAATGAGAGCGGTCCAGGTGTTCAACCCCTTTGTGAAATCAATGCCAGAGAAAACACCCAAAACAAAAATGGTTATTGTCAAAGGGAATAAACCTCCAGATATTCCTAAGAGGACCCTCCAAGACCCAAGACCAGCGCTGCTGTGACTCCTGATAGACGCTGGCTCTTCCCAAAGGCTGCCAGTGCCGGGGATAACGCAGCCTCCCAGGTAATCTGTTTCTCGCCTCATGCTCACCATGGCCATCACCAGTCCTGATGGCCAGCAAAGCTCTCTCGCTGCATTTTAATCCCACCCTTTCCAAGTACCTGCCATGAGCCTGGAAAACAGATTTTCTCTTTCACTGAGACACCTCGTAGTCCTCAATGGCTGCATCCCACCCACCTTTTCTTTCCCTGTACACCCAAGCAACTGCTCCCAAACCAGATGCTCTTCATCCTGACTTTGCACAGTTGATTGTTCTTGCCTAAGCGTCCCTGCTGAGCTTGTTCCCATCTGATTTCACACACTTTTTGTACCATTTCTCTTTTGCCAAACTGATTTGGTGCTGCAGCCCTGCCCTGCCCCATCCTGCCGAAGGTGTGTGTTCACCATGCAGGCTGTGCCCACGGCCTGAGCTCTGCTGACCCTGACCAGGACTGCCTACGGCACAGCCTGGCTTTGCTGCTCCTCCCAGTCCCAGAAGGTGACGGCCAACAGCCCCGTAGCTGCCGTGGTCAGGTCTAAATTCCCAAGGACAAAGTCCACCAGCTCCAGCAGCTTGGAACCTTTGCCACCGTTCAAGCTGGTGGACGATCTTCTGTCTGTGCAGAGCATTTGAGCTCTGACAATGGCACAGGGTAGCCTGAGATGGGTACTGGGTACCTCCCAGCTCCGTAGCCACCATGAGACCAGACCCCCCTGTGTGATGCCTGTCACCAGTTCTGGTGTGGAATGAGAACTTTCCTTCTGCTGGGAAAGCACTCTAGCCTGGCTGGGCTTGGTGAAGACAACAGATTTCCCAGGTGCCGTAGCGTAGGACACCCCCTCCAGACCTTTCCATGCTTTTCTTTACAAAACTTTGAACACCAAAATTTTGCGCCAACTTGAAAACTAAAAAAAATACGGGGAAGCATAACAAAAATATTGAATTTAATACTGACTTCCGTACGGCAAAGATGACTGTATGGCATTGTTTTATTCATTTTCACATCTAATCCCATAAAAGCTTCTGTTTCTTAATATTGGAAGTTGCCAAGGAATTCAAGGCCTTCTTCCAGAAATTAGGTCAATACACAAAGTCTTGATAATGAGTTGTTGGTGACTCAGCTCTGAGACTTGGCGAGGGTGGGAGGAAGTTTTCTGAACTGGCTCTGATCCTTCCTCCCTGTGAGATCCCAGAGGGTCATAATGACCAGCTGCATTGACCCAAAACCCGTGGGTTATCTGCGAGTCTCTCTCTTCTCCCATAAACTATTTAACACATACAGAAAACCGCACGAGAAGGTCAGGAGCCATCGCGGAGCCGAGTGCCATCAGGACACAGATGACATCCACGTCTCCATCTTCCTGACACGTACAAACAGCACCACCTCAAAGCCATCTCCGTGGTTATTTGAGACAGAAGCCCAGATGAAAAATGGGGCCATTCCCTCATAAAACCTTAAAGATAGGGATGATTTCATGGCAAACAGAATGTTTTGATGAATGAAGCAGCACCGTGACGTGATACCAGGTCACATTTCCCCTTACGGAGCAGCACCAACTTGATGCATGACTGATCCCGAAGCCCAAATACGTTTCTCTGGGAGATGCCTCCTGCAGGCTGTGGGTGCCAGAGGGGACTGGCTCTGTGCTCTCACCCACCTCTGAGACCATTTTGCTCCTGTGCAAGGAGCCCAACATGCCTCCGATAGGGACCAGCCGGACCAGGGACCGCCAGGGTGCAGGCTGGATTATCTGCATACACGCAAAACAGGCAAGAGGCAAAACCAAGTAGAAAATCCTGCACACAAATGCAAGCCTTACCTCTCCACAGCTGAAAAACGGTTCACGGCACAGAAAAGCCCGGGTGGGAAGGGACCCATGGGGTCTGGCCCCACCTTCTGTTGCAAGCAGAGCTCTGGACCCAGGTACCCCTGCCCTGCCCAGTCCAGCCTTGAGCATCAACGTATAATAATTTATTTTAAGCATGAGCTACTTTTAAGCTGCTAATTGATTTTTTAAGTCATTTTGGATGGATATTTATCTATAAATAAACTGCACTTTTTAAAAATCCATATTCCCAAGCTTGTCTATAAATACGATCAATCACTAAATCCCAGGCTTTTACCTTCAACGCGAGTTTCAAAATGGGTGGACTTTGGGTTTTACACTGGACTGCCCTTTTTCTAGAAAAAGGAAAGATAGCTAAAAACATGTGAGCGGTAATGGTTTACAGCACCAGTGTTTTTTTTCCTATGAATATAGATTACATTTTTTTTACATAGCAAGTAAACAGATGCATAAAGATGCATTATTTCATAAGCATAAAAAAACCTGCTGCAAGTATAGTGCTTTTAATTTGTTTTTATGATTACTTGTAATTAATTAGCATCAAAAGTAAATTATCAACATAGCTAAAAACTGAAATTGTACCAGCAAATGCAGGAATGATTTCACTGGTTTATCTTTGTACTAAGGTGGAAAAAAGAAATTATCCTTTTTTTTTTTTTTAACTATGCTTAAATTAAAGTGTCAAAAGCTAGTGGCAGCACAGCCTAAAAATGTACAAAAAGAGAAATAATATTCTATAATTACAAGCTGTGCAGAGAGCATGCCACGCACATAAATATTTAAGGCAGTTCCAACAAGTTTGGCTTATTATTAAAGTTGGGTTTCAAAAAGAATTTTTAGAAATCGTGTTTACACTTTATAGAGCAATTTATGAGGTCACTGTTCATGCACCTCATCAAAAACTTCAACCTTCAACTGAAAGCCATAAAACGGAGGCATTTTGACAGGATCTGGAGACTTTTAACAAGTTCTTGCTGCTCAGCTCCGCGGCCCTCCCCTCCCCAAGATAAACGGCGGAGCTGTTTGTGCTTTGGTCAACCTAAAACAAATCAACAGGTTCCAAAAAAGTGATCTTCCTGACCCCCATCCATTTCCCTTGACATTTACTGCCCTGTCTCACTTTGCTGTCAAATAGTTTACACAATCTTTTGGAGAAAGGACATGGACATGAAAAGAAACAAGGTGGCTGTTTCAGGAGGCGAGTTTGCATCTGCAAGCAGCGCCCGCGCCGCTCCCCAGCCGCGGTCCCGGCCCTGCAGGAATTCATCTGATCTCCAGCGCTCGCCCAGCGGCCCCAGCTATCCAAACTTCAGAAGCAAAACTGGGAGGAAAGAGGAGAGAAAAAATAAACAGATGAATCACGGGTACGCTCTCCCGCTCGCGCAGCAGCTCTGCAGAAGCTGGTGTTGCTTGCCCACGCGAATAGAGTCAAATTAAGGAGAACTTTTGGTAGAAGTTGTGCGCCTTGGAGGAAGCACGGGGGTCCACCTTCCATCAAAGCAGAGAGAAAACAGTGCTACCAGGAAAACTCAAAGATGCCATTTTGCTAACCTCATTGGAGGAATAGAGTAGGTTCTATGTCAGGAAACACTGAAGACGGGCTTTAATTAAATCACAATCAGCGTAACTCTATATAAAGCAAATGATGCTGGAAGAAGATACTCAAGCGCAGGGTCACTTGGGCAGCATTCTTAATGATTTCCTGCCCTTCCACCATGGACTGTCATCCAGTTAAATTAATGTTACCTGTGCTGTAGTGCTATCAGGCACTTTGATGCTTATTGACAACCTTAACGATTCTATGACATCGTGACGGCAGAGCTGAGCGTTTCAGAGGAAGGACACGGGTGATGGCATCCTGGCTTGGTGCAGAGACCTTCTCTCAGGACCCATCTCACAACGGCCAGGTCTCTCCCAAGAAAACCACAGGATTGCTGTGGTCAGTTTGGCGTTTTGGCAACCTAATATGACATCAAGTATCCCATGATCTCCAGGGAAAATAGCACAGGTATGTCCACCCTGCAGCTTGCAGCCCCTTGCCGTGTTCCCAAGTGGCAGGACGAGGAGCTGCAGCTCAGTGCCCTTGCTGGGAGCATGCACAGCTCGGGGACGGGCTTCAATCAGCACGAGCAAAGAAATGTTGCCCAGGATGGGACTGATGCCTTTAGACACTAACAATATTCTTAATATCACCATTCGTACGTGGCATTTTAAACGCTGGTTATTCTTCCCCCCCTGTAGATCACCAGTTTCTCCTCTGGGCTGTCAGAGGTGAAGACTGAGGAAGTGCCTCCAGCACTCCCCCTTGGTGTGCGGCAGAGCAAACTTGTGTAGCCTGTTGTGCCCTTCGCACGTGGGTGTGAGCCACACGTGCCACACTTGGTGACTTTCCAAGAGTCATCAAGATCACCAACTCGTGTTTTGCACATGGGAGCTGCCACAGCCTCAGGTGAAGAGCAGCTCTCCTGGTGGTCCTGTCCTGCATGATCCACTGTGGACATGTGGGCCAGGCTGGCCAAAGCAGCGTGCATGAGTTCCTCGGGGAAAGGCCACCAGTGCAGGGCACCAGCCTCACCTTAGGCTAGGAAAATGAGGTTCTTCTACCAAAGGTTTGCTGAAATCTCACGTGGGGGTCTTTAAACAAAGCCCAGGATACGAACCATGTTTCACGAAGACACGCAGACCACCGAGGCTGCGAGGGGAGTGCTGTACAGTTGGACAATTCTCTTGGTCTCCCAAAACCAGCAAAGACTTGGGAAAGAGAAGTCGCTCTTGGAGGTGCATCCATAACGCTGTTTCTGTGAGCGCGCCTCCAACATTTCTCATCCTGGAAGCTTCCTGCAAGCCACAGGGGCTGCTAACCCTCTTTCAAATGAGAGTAGTGCCCAATAAGCTCTTTTTAAACACCACTTTTACTATTAAATGCCAAATCTAGAGCTCCATGCACTGCCTCATTAGTTATTAATGAAGCAACATATTTGTTCAAAATTTATGATTGTTGATTTGCTCCCATCATTGTATGAAATATTAACACAGCATTTGTACTTGCAACCATTTTGCAGGCATTAGATTGTGAATTTGCATATTCATGAATGCTCATAAATGTTTAAGGAGACAGCACAGAAAGCATGTGAGCTGTCAGCGAGCCAGTAAAAAGGCATATTTACAGTGTTAATAAGTATTTGAGTTTATAGGACAAAACGGCAAGTAACAAATTAAATGAATTTCAGTTTGCCTGTTGCAACAAACTACAGTAGCTTTTTCTCCTCTTCTTTTTACTAAGCTGAGTAAACTTCAAACCTGCCTGTGAAATTCTCCATTGAGCAGCTAATAATGCAGCTGAGACGTCTTGCTGCTTCTGCCAGGACTTCAGCTTTTCACAACTCCGCATTGTCATACCGCAGCATGCACAGAAGGCATCTGTGCTATGGGCTGCACAGCCTTGTAATTTGGGTATTTGCTAATCTGCTATCAACGGGAGACGCAGGACGTCAGGACCCCATCCTCGCTGGCTCGTTAGCCTGGCGTAAGTCGTCGCTGCTGCAAGGGCGGCTGCGGGGCTGCGTCTATGGAGACGCAGCGCCCGGAGATCCTCCTGGGACCCTCCGGCTCCTACCGGCTTCTGCGGGCGGTGGGGACGGCTTTGAAGACCAGACCTTTTTACCATGGCCGCACGTGACTAAATACGGATAAGGGCGTGAAACCCTGCCTGCCTGTGCTGGGAACTAGGGCTGCGCTTCATAAAGCCGGAGTGTATGAGTTTCGTGTGTAAAACCGGTGGTGCACAACCTGCCTGCCCTTTGCAACATCCCAAGAAATGTTGTCGTTTCAGATTAGTCTTCTTCAACCCAAAGGAGTTAGTTGTTTGTGTAAGGTGCGTTATCTATGCCGTGATATGTTAGCGGGACTCAGATCCCGTGCACGTGAAGCCAAAGGTGTGCCCGAGTGCGCTCGCGGGAAGGAGGAGAGGAGCTCGCACGGTGGGGTTTGCGGGTAGGAGGGCTCCTGCGGAGCTGGGGTCCTGCCTGGGTAAATAAGACACGGATTAATTGCTCCTGATACCGGGCGGTATTTGTGGCATGGGTCCCCCTGTGCTGCACTCGTAGCCCCCGTGTCACTCCAGCTTGCAAACAAAAGGTTTTGATGCACTTGGAAATGTGTGAATATGTAAAACTGATAAGCAAAATGAAATTAATTTTATGTAAATCTTCGAAACTGAGGCAGCTACTTTGCTGACCTGATTAAAGTTTTGAAGGTACTATTGCTAGCAGGGAAAAATGGTCATTATTTACAATAGTTACATTTATAATAAAATGCTAAATTAGTTGTATTAAATAATATTTTTATGTCTGTTAACTTTTTTAAAAGCAGGACAGTGATTCATTGGCAAAACAATAAAACTTCCTTTTCTGCTTACTGGATTTTTTCCTCTCTGCAGAGCATAAATCATATTTTGTGTGAAGTGTGCATCCTTGCTTTGAGCTACCCATGTTTTAATAGCATAGCCAAGTCAGTCATTTTAATCTCTGGTACTTTATAACAAATGCTTTTTATTGATTTTCATTGTACACTGCCATGAATTGAATAAACTATATACACGAGCAGCTGAGAGAAAAAGGCTGAAGGAGAAAATGTGATCAGCATGTTTCAAAGTTAAAGGTGAAAACATGGTGGTTAGCACTTTCTTTGGTCAGCAGCTCCCCGGGAGCACCATGAAAAGGAGCGAACACGATGTACAGGTTATTCTTTCCTCTTAAAGTCCCAGAACTGGAATGATTCTTCAGGAAGGCCAAATATGATACATTGCAGGAGTATTTCTTTGAAATCCAATTTTTTTAAAAAGGGAGGATTTTCCTTGAAAACCAAAGGATCAGCTTGTGCTTTACCTACCCACAATGCCATTTACTGCTGGGAAGGAGTTAAGGATTATCTCTCCCCCCACCGTATTTGCTGTCATGTGAGATTGGGTCCATCTTCGATCTTAAGGAACACTTGGAAGCCAGCAAGAACACAGGTGTTGTGTGGAGCAACCCACATGGGGGTGAAGCTTTGGGGACCTCGTTGCAGACGCTTTACTCCCTGTCATGACCAGCTGCTGCAAGACCAGGATTAGTACAGCCTGACATTGCCCTGAAACGGTAAACTCATCACTGCCGGTGTGCGCAGCACTGCAGAGCCCCACCGGTGCTAAGGGCCCCCGGGTCCTCTAACGGCAGAAGCCGTACATCATCCTTTATCCGCGCCAACCTGCTTTACAAACTCCTCTTCCTTCTGTCCAGAGGAGGGGGAGCCGCAAGCCTGGTGTCTGATGGTTTGCCAAGGACTGTATAATACATAAATCACTGTTTCTTTAGCCATATTGCTTTTCCCAACCTAAACCCAGAGACTGCCTCCCCTGGGGACGAGCCTTAAGCACCAGCAGCAGAACGATGCTGGTTTATTATTTCCCCGAGTCCTCTCTCTGCAGATGACCTATAGGAGTGATTTAATGCAGAGCCGCTGGAGTTCCAACACTTTCTCTGTGCTCCTCAGGCTGAGACGAGCTGATTTCTTTGGGGTGTTATAACTATGACCTGCTCCATTAAGTAGCAAACAAAGTACAGCTGGATATAGCAAGCTCAGCTTGACTCTTAGCTTTCACATAACCTGCTTGATTAGGAAAAATGCTGTGCCCTTGTCACACAGCTCCTACTGTAGTCTGAAAAGATGGGTATCCATTGATTTCTGCATAATGTGGATTCACACTGCCTTTCCACAACAGCATGTTTCACACCCTAAAATAACCTGGCAAAAAAAACATTATTTTTCCTGCTGGTTTAGCTGTAAAATGTGTTACTACTCTAGGTAATGTGCTGCTTATTACACAATTACCTGAAGTGCTTTACAATGCATTAATTGCTGCTTGATTTAAACATTTCCCATTTAGTAACCAGGCTATATCATTGTGACAAATTACAAGTCAATAATCTGGTTACTAAGAAGAGGAAATGAAGAAGCTGGAGACTGCTTCATTAAGGGAACCAGACCATTGCTAAGTAAAATACCAAGCTGATGCTATTATCAATATTGTGATGCATGTACACAGATTCATGCGGCAGAGGCAAGCGGGGAAGCAGAAGGTATAACTGATCCTCCTTCGGGGCTGCGTTTGGCACTCAAAGTAATAATTGTGAAGACTTAACAGTGGATTAATACAGGGAAAGGCTTCCTTCCTCACCAGGGCTTGTTCTGCCCTCACTGAGAGCCTGGGGTGGCATTCGGGAATAGGTGGGTTTTCCAGGATGCCGGCTGCCACAGCTACTGAACGTCCCCAGGATAAACCTCCAGGTTCCTCCTTCCTATGAACGTACATTATTTTTCATGAGAAATCTGAAAAAAAGAAAGCTACAAGTTAGGTAGCTCCTATGTAAAGAATTTGTCTCTTCTTTGGGATGCTGTAGGTCTGCTGAGGAGGTAAAAGGGAAGAGGACCTGTTTCTACTGGGAAAAAGTCCCTGGCCGGCTCTTTCCAATTGATCCTGCACCCCAAAGAGCAGGCGGGAACTTGCACACCCGGTACAGCCAAGTGTTTTGGCTGGGATTTTGGTGGTGTCAAAAATTTGGGTATCTTAACCACAAACTTGCAGGATTCCAGGCAGGACTATACTGTGTTATTTGAATTTTTCATCTTTCTCCAAGGTCTCCTGAGGTCATACGTTGAAGCTCTACCCTGCTATTATTAAAATCCCTTATGCTTTTATCATCAGTTGTCTTCAGGAGCTGGGACTGTTAATAACCCGCTAAGCACACCGTGTGGTATTACTGCAACAATCAGAGGCACTTTTTTCCCAAGAATTGCTCAGCATCAGCCTAACCCAGTCTCATTGATTTCAGAAGGAGCAGAATGAGATCAATGCTGAGAAGAATCCTACCACTGATGCTTTGGCCTCAGCTTTGTATTACTTTTTTACAAAGGCGTGCACAGAGATGTCATATTTTAAAAGCACTAGTGTGGGAAAAATTAACACAAGTGATTTTTAACAGAGGAGTAATAAATAAAAGAAAACCCAAGTGTGGAAATAAATAAAAAGCAATCCTGAGTAGAAAGGACAGGAAAGGAGACAGAAAACTGGAGAATAAAGATGAATTATGAGAGTTGGTGTAGCAGAAGATGATACATGAGAAGCACATATTTGACAAGCAGAATGCCAGACTGACAGCAGATAAAGCAGAGGGAAAAGGGATAAAGCAGTGGGACTGAGGATAGAAATAGAGAACTGGCATCGATATTCCCAAAATCCATTTGAGGAGCTTGTGGCACGCCCTCCTTTACCACAGCATCCATGTGCACGTGTGTGCTGTGGGGGCTTGCACGCCGCTGGAGCTGGGAGCTGAGACCGCTTCAGCAGGGGCAGCCCTGAGGGAATGACTGAGCCCAAACCCGGGGCAAGATCAGCTTCTGCATTCCTCCCTTATCGCCAGAAATCAGAGCAGCTGGGCTGCGGCCGGGGGGAGCGCCAGCCCACCCCTCGGCAGGGTCAGGTAGAGGACAGGTTGCCATCACTGCTGGCCAGAGCCGTGGCCCGCCTGTCCCATCACTCAGGCTGTCCCCTGCCTTCAGCAGCATCCTCCGCTCAGACACGTCCCTCCGGAGATCTGCAGAGCTGCTGCCCCATGCTCGCCTGGCCGGTGCCCTCCACACGCTCCTGCATCCTCTCTTCTCCCCCCACCAGTCCTGCCCCGTCACCTGCTTCGTGGCAGGAGCTCTCCTCACTGCTGTCATCCAGGGAGACACGGGTACGGACACATCTGAGCGCAGGTCACTCCAGGAGGGCTCTTGCCATCCGCCTGCATGAGAGCAGCAGTGCAAGCATCAGGCTGCTCATAGCGTGAGCATTAGGGCAAGTACCGATGGGCAAAGAGCACATCTCTACAAACATCTGACAAGTCGTAGGCTGCAAGCTTTTGAAGAGAGAAGGATAGGACTAAATCATCAGGGATGGCCTTAGAAAGCCAACCATCAAGCTGACTTAAATGATGATTGATGAAGCTATTGACTGGAAGAAGATATTCATACAGTCAATCCACAGGACCGGGACTCAGGAGACCCAGGCTGTGCTCTTCCTTCGCAGATGGACTTCATGAGTGTCTTCAGGCAAGTCACTTAGGGGTAATTTGTCAGCATGAAGGGATAAATAATCAGATACATTGTTACAGTATTATTTACATAATAAATATCTGTATGATTAAAGTTACTCATTCTATAGTTTACAAACATGATTTAGATTTATACGTTTAACCACATACTTTGGTTTCCGAACCTGCAGTTCAGCTGCAGAAATATCCGACATCCTATGTACCAACAACACAGTTCAGGCTTTATCCTTCCTTTGTTGTGGTTTTCTCCTCTGTGCAGAGGGGAGGGTGTCTACTTCTTCACAGGGCTATTTGAAGACCAAATTTATTACTTAGAAAACAATTCAAGACCCACAGAAAGAGATGAAGAAGCAAGCATCGCTATATTCACAGCAAAATGAAAATACTCATCGAGTGAGATAAACCCTAGACCTTCTCAAGGACTTGCTCTCAGGCCACCGCCTCAGTGACTACGTAAGCTGTTCACAAACTCTGCAAAAAGAGAGGAGCCAGGACTTAAAAGGAATCAAAGCCATGCCCTGGCATGTACGTGCTCCATACATTCGACCTTGCTGAACGATACCCGAGTTGCTGGATTGCTACCCCAATAGCAGGCTGAAAGTGTTTTGGGGGCTACCAGCACACATGGCCCGTCCCAGTTCAGCGCCCATGCACTGCCTCTCTGTAATTTCAGCTGTGAGTCTCCCTCAGACAGACCTCTGGTAAACTGCCACATTTGCTGATTTTTTAACGTAGATTAAGACTGACTGAGGACCTTGGGCACAACCATTAAAGCATTCACTTGTGAAACCTAACTGGATTAAAAATAAAGTTTTCCCTGGAGAAAAATTTTACCGTCAAACAACAGAGCAGGGAAAACCACAGACCTCTGGCCCTTCTTCTCTCTGGCGTTTCTGCCCCCTTTTCATTTGTGCTCACACCCCCAAGCCCTGCTAACCTCTGCAAGCTTCCCCGGGTGGAGGGGCCCCAGCAAGGTGTCCGTGGTGGGACAAAGCCCTGTCTTGCAGCAGCGTGCACACCCTGCGACACTGTGCTGCACAGTCCGGCAGCACCTGGACGAAATTCTGGCCGTTTCGAGGTCAGCGGCAAATTTTCCGTTTACTTCAGCAGGGACAGGATTTTGCCTGAGGTGACTGCAGATGTTCAGGGAGATGCCCCAAGGCCCTGCAGATCACCATGGCTTCACTTACTACCTTTTGCGTTTCCTTCTGCCTCGCTGCCCTCCGCCACAGCCCGTCTATCTCCCAGTCCCAACTGCCTCGAAGAAATAGTTCATGGGCGGCCAAACTCTGGCTCTTAAGCCAAGGCCAGGCTGCAAGAAATCTGAAGGCAGCTTTCATATCAAAATTATAACGAGGTTGTCCGTGCACAGAAGCTGCTGATTAATCCCGATTTCCAGCTGCGGGGGGGAAGTGAGACAGCAGGAACCCACAGGGGACATCGGTGAGCATTGGTGGGCATTGGTGGAAGTGGTTGCACGCCAGCCTGTTGCTATCAGACGATGAATGCATGGAGCTTCTGCTCTCCCACCCAGCTGCTGACATCCTTCATCCATACCAGGAAAGCCTCATCTCTTCGGGTCTGGGAGGATTGCGGTATGTGTCCAGTGGCTCAGCACATGTGGATAGTTTGGTATGGAGATCAAAGGGAGAGAGGTTGGTACCCTTGAGCTAATGGACATCTCCAAGGAGTTGGGCTGGATTGCTGGTGAGGTGGCTGCATTGCGTGTGATGGTGGTCTGTGCTGTGCTACATCCCTTCTTCACATAAATGCAGCAGGGCTGAGTTTCTGGTGCTGCCCGCTTGGCTCTTTTGACCAACCATAAATTTATACAGAACAAAAGAAAACGATTTCATGAAGACATGAGTCAGTGTGGAGCTATGACAAGCAAGAATATAAAGTAGATTAGTAATTCTGTATTGGCCAAGTTAACAGTTCAGTAAGAGGGACACTTGGTACTACCTTTTGTCCATCTACCACAGTATTTTTAATACCTATATGATTAAAGAGCTCAAATCCCATTTTCAAAAGCACCCTGGGAATCAAAATCATTCTAATCCAAAACCAAATCTATTTCTTTCCGCAGAGGTGAGAATTTAGGATTCTCTAGAAAGACAAAAACGTGTGGAGGGTAAAGAATTTACTAACCGAAGTTTTATTTTTTATACTTTCTAGCTATCGGAGAGAATTCTGTGATGGGTTTATGACCTGCAAACCACCTCATAAAGATTTTCTTCCAATAGAGGAGTCCAACAGCTCATGCAGAAGAACACTTCTTCTTGTAGGAAGTTGTGTTAACACTTGTGTAAAGAGTTTCTCACATCAAGACAAACCTGTCCCTCCTCTCTCCTATCATCCCCCTTTGTCACTCGATGTCAAAGCGTTCTGTATGCTTAGGTGTATCCTCGACGTTAATTATCGCTGTGTCCGAACCCAGGTCTGGTTCAGGGCGCCCGTTGTGCTACGCGTTGTAGAGACGGGGGCGCGGACCACGGCTCGCGCTGCTGGCGAAGTCCTCCTCTAGCGCTCTGCTCGAGCTTCTCTGTTCAAGCAGTTCTCCTGGCAGCCGCAGCCTTGTCAATACTACGTTAACAGCACGCTATTAGTCAGTGCGTATATCTGCATCCCTCCCTTCAGGGAGAAATATTTTTGTAATAAAACTCTTTTCACTGAAATGTGAACCAAATGGTTTAAAAATAATGCCTAGTGCTTGTGTTTCAATCACACGCTGATAAAATCGCTGCTTCAGAAACTGCTACAACGTGATGGAGCCTTAAATTACCGGAGTAATTTCTGATGAGACTATTACACATGTAAACAAATTGCCATAGCGAACCGCTTGCAAGAAATTCTTCACATCCAGACAGTAACTTTATAAAGCCAAAATAACCAGTAGGTATTAATCAGTAGCTGAGGTCTGCAAATATTTGCTTGTTTCCATAGCGATTGTTAAGCCCACATACAAAAAAATACCTTTTCCCACATATGTTATCATCACTTCCTAATAATATAGTCATAAAACCATTTCTCAGGCAAGGCTGAGAGGAGAATAAACACCATTAATTAACAGATTTATAAACTAGTGGAGGAGGAGGTGGCAAATGAGGAATTGAGTGTAAAAGGCATATATATATGAGCAGAAGATGATGGTTTGGGCCTGTTTCATTTCTCGAGGAAACTTCACAAACTCTTAATTATCTCACAAAATACTCTCTGTCTTTTTCCAAAAATAAAACTTCTGACAACTGTTCAAACCACGCCACACTCTCACCCACAAAACACACATTTAAGTAAAAATATAAAGCCATGGCTGTGAAGTGTCAGAGTAATTTATTTGAAGTAGAAAAGTGAGACTTTTGGCATCACTCTTGAAATCAACCGAGAAGTTCTCTCCCAAAGAGGGATGCTGCGGAGTGGCTTGTCTGGAGCTAGAGGGAATGCGGCGCATTACAAAAGAGTGACATTTGGCCAGCTAGTAAATTAGTAATGTAATTTGCACAGTGCATACAGGATTGCACGCAGGAACAACAGTTGTCTTAAATAATCAGTCCTGTGAACAACAGGCTCCTGGTTATAACGCAGCTTATGTTTCCCAGCACAGCCAGCCAGACCGTTGCACGATTGGATTAGGGTTTTTTGATTTTTCTGACAGGGCTGGTTTATTTAGGCACACACACATAAATGCATACATGCATGTGCTTGTGTGGGGGCAAACGTAGAAACTGGAAAGCATTTAAAAAATAGCAAGGAAGAAATTTCATTTAGCGTGCTGCCTGACAATCGCTAATTGAATGTACTCTGAAAATAAAACTTGGCCCCAGGAAAAATCCTCTTTGAGTTTATGTCTGAATGATGCCCAACGTGCACCTTGTCCAAAACTGGCCCAGCAGCTGGGGTGACCTGGCACCTGTGTGGCCAAACTCAGGTGCCAGAATAAAAGATTTTTAAAGACCATTTACCAAGACTGGAAGCCCAGCCTGCTCAAGGTGCTTCATACTGGACAACTAGAAATGGAGCATCCGAACCCGAAGTGATTTTTGGAAATAAGTCTGGTTTTGTTCATTCCTCATTCAATACTGCTAAATCAAAAGCTAAGTTATTAAAAGACAAATTGACTTTCGTCTATAAAGAGTAGCAGCCAAATTTTAAGACTTGCTTTGTTTTATAAGGACCAGCAGGACCCAGAGGATTCAGCTCTCAGAGTTTCCAGGGATAAAAGTACATATTGTTGCTACTGCTGCTGCTGCAACTGCTGCTGCTGCAGCCACGGAAGAGAAGTCATTCTCAGGGGATTGTCCTTGTGACCACCAAGTGACACTGCACTGCAGAACGAAAAAAGAAACACCAACTTCTTGCAGAAACGGGCTATTGTTTAGTGCCTGCACTTTGCACTGAAAGCCAGGTCTCAGTCTTGGTGTAAATCCACAGCTACTTCATGTCATTTAGCAAAGCTACAACTGATTTAACATCACCGTAAGCACGTTTGGCACAACGTCTACTGTTCATAAGCCCCACGTACGCTGATCTTCACCTTCTCATGGTGCTTCTTATCCTCACCAGGTCAGGTCCAGTGCACTTAACATAGCGCTAGCATTATCTTAGGAGACCTTTGAGGGGTTTTTCTCACTGGATAGGCTACCAAGTCACATAAAGAGCAATAAAAAATGGAGGAGTAAGTCTCAGCCGAAATAGTAATCTTTTTTCTTTTTTTAATGTTGTTGACATTCCTAATGAAGAACTGAGAAAGAAAATATCTCCACACACTCCTACTGATGGAAGTTCAAATCAGATACTGCTGATTTATTTTTCAGTTTCTCCAAGTGTTCCATTTCATCTTTGGGAGGATGGAGCGTGTTTTTGAGACACAGGATGAATGCTAGGCAGCATTATTTAGACAAAGAAGGCCCAAACCAGGTGGATTTTAAAAACTGAAGACAGCATCTACACAACTGAACCTCCAAATGTCTATTCATTGTGCCTTATTATGGGTAGGCATCACCCCAGCATCTCGGGGGAGTCCTCTGAAGGGATCGAGAATGCTTGAGAATACATACGTTGTTGTTGGCAAGATGATGTCCCTGAAATGTATGTGGAAATGAGAAATAGTGGAGACCTGTTACGTCATTCTGAAGTCATTTTCATCCACAAAGAGAATTGCCACAAGCTGGTGAATTCTGGGGGTCCCCTCAGGGATACCCACTGAACAATGGACGCAAATCCCCTTCTCCTCATTTCCTAACTGTACAGGGCCGAGGTCTACCCAAAAATAAATATCGCTAGCCTATTGTGCCATTTACTGTGTACTACCTTGTGTGTAAGCAGAAAGCCTGTGTCTGAAATGAATTGGTCTCCAAAGAATAAAGGCATAAAAATGATTTTAAAAAATAAGTAATTGGTTCTTTTTGGAGGTACTGTAAGATAAAAACACAACTTGAAAATGTACTTGATAAAGGTGCTGAAAACAAATCAACAGAAAAAACTATTTGGAAAGAGGCTACTGACTGACAAAAATCACTCTATCTGAAAATACGTAATGTATTTTAGAGGGGTTTTTATAAATAAATAAAAAAACTCTAACTCCTAAAATCTAGCTTTTTTTCCAAGGAAGAGATAAAGAATAGGCATCACAACATTCAGAGATACATTGAACTTTCGAAAATGTTGTGAATTTTTTTAAACTGTTTCCAGCATTTCAACAGCAGCCCAGCCCAGCCCAGGCAGCTGAGCGGGCATGCCACCTCCTGAATAAGAACGTCTCACCTCGAGCTGTTCTTCCAGAGACGTTGGGGTGCTTCACAAGTGCAGACACCAATACTGTTGTCTTTCCAAAGGGAAAAGAAGGCAAAGAGTTTATATAACCAATGAATGAAAGACATGAAAAGACAAGCAGATCCTGCCCACTTGGTTATACTATCTTTACCGTCAAATATTCCATAGAATAAGAGGATGTCAGAGCCAGTCTGGTATCCTGCAGAAGCCCCAGTCAAGATCAACACCTCATTGTGCTAAGCACAGCAGAAAGGTAAAGGAAGACATCACAATTTCAATCAAATCCCTTTGCTTAAATAGCCAGAAGATGAAAGAAACTCACATGGCAAGACAACAGTTACGCGCCAAGCCCTGAACCTCATGTCACCCCTGAGCCGTCAAGTCCCACAGCCCTTGTGTTAGGAGAACTGGGTGACAGTCGAAACAGCCTAACCACCTGCAGGAATCTGAATCAGACACTCATCAACATCGGCATGAGATGAAAGACCCACCTGCTCACACCAGCCTTCCCACCAACACATGGCAAGAACCTCTCAACGCAGGAACAGTCAACGGCTAGCCCTTGCCACTTTGTGGGAGGAGAAATTTATCTTCAGGACGCGTGGCTGTATCCTTAGTCTGCAAAGGCAGTGAGATATTAGAGCAAAGAGCGGCACAGGAAAAAAAAATAGACTGCTTGAAACCTAAGCAACTGGCTCTTACGAGGTTTATTATTTTCTTTTTAAACTGCTATGATTTCAGCGCTGGTGGCAGTGCCAGATTGGTAGCCCTGGAGACTGCAGCCTGCTCAGGGGATAGGTACCGCATGGTGTGCAGCATTTCTAGCTCCCACTCCCCTTGCCAATAGACTTCAAATCTAACCTGCAGGGACTGCGTGCAGACAGCTAGGATAAACTCAGCACTGGCTGGCCCTCTTCTCTTCTCTGGCACCTGCGGAGGCTGTTGAAAAGGGCCCCTGCAGCAGCGGAGGGCTGTTGATGAGGACACGCCGACGAGCGGAGCGGAGGTGGCTGGACAAGCAGCACCCGGCCGACGCTTTCACGTGAAGGGCGGCTCAGACTTCCACTTGTCAGCTTTTTGAAGAGGAGGAATATGTAAATCCCTCTTGCTTCCCTGGTGAACAGACGCCTAGGCTTAGGGTTTTTAGAATAAATTTTAGAATTTCCGGCGCTCCGGCGACATTATGTTTTACAGGCTGAAATGAGGAGAGGAATGTCGGTGTCCCCTCGTACCAGAACGCCCATGGCAGCTGGATAGCTAGCAACAGCTCTTGTTGATTAATAACGTATTACCATCTGTAAAAAGAATTGAACATATATATGGGCCGCAACGTTTAGCAATCTCAAATGACATCTGAGTAATGTTGATTTTGCTTAGATGACAACCTCATTATGGTGCATAATTGCGAAGCAATCTCCTAGTAAACACTGGGTTAAAAACTACTGGAAGATTCTTGTTCCTCTCATTATTAATTAGCATGTGTCCACTCCGCCAGATCCAGAGCCCAAACTTCATTTGTTATGTTCAGCCAAATGCATGAATAGCTTTTGAGTAATTATTTTCCAACATCATCTAATACCTCTCTGCACATCAATTAAAAAACCTCTTAACAAGGAACTGCATTTTGTTTGAGATCAAATGCCTAGTCCAAAGCTGTATCAATCATGTAGAGCTAATTAGTGGGTCTGCTTTATATCATTTGTTTTACTTTATTATTCTATTATACACTTTCTAATGAAACCAATTGAACAATTTTTAAATCTTTGTTCAATTAATTGAAGGCTTAAAGGCCAGCTACCTAGGCAGGCTTTTTCTGCTTTAAAAAGCATGCATGTAAAGAAAAAAAATCCCTACATGTTTTATACCTATTTGTTTTATGTGGTAAATGCTCTACAGCTGTTTTTAAAGGTTTATCACTACTTTTATATTGCTTGCAAATAACTCATGGCTCACCAGACCCTTGAAGCCCTTTGCTCACAGTAAGGCGATGTTGAAGAAAAGGGCTGAAATGATGGGAGAAGGATCTGTGGGAGCTGATCTTGAGACCAGAGCTGCCAGGTCCCCTAAATTACCGATGGCTGCTGACATTTTCTAAGCCAGTTGCACAGTGTTCTCCCTCATTGCAAGAAGAAGCTTTGAGAAGGATGGTCAGGGTAAATATTTGCTATAGGAAAATCGCCTTTTAATTCCTTAATATTAGAAAAACAGTGGCTCAAATGTTATGTGAGGCTCCAAACAGTTAATACCATCAAATTTCCCACATAAGGATATTTTGGCAGAAGCCAGTGTGGTTGCACCTCTACGTTTCAATGTATGAATAGATAGATGCACTTGTTTCATTTCAGACAATAAGAAGGAGGATTATAAAAAATATTAATACACCTTTAATCACTATAAAAGTTCTTTGCACAGCACTGTAGCTGCACAGAATATCTCCCTTTCCAATGTGCCATACTTGTCCACATTTCATTACAACACGCATCTTTTGATCCAGGTCCCCATGCGAGGACAGCTGTAGGGGCAGATTCCACCCCTATTAAAGCAACAAGCTGGCGGAGTGCTGTTCACCCCGGCTGGGTTGTCACACCCAGGGATTTAACTCACCCCACTGTTCGCTGCTGAATCTCCCTCTGTCTCACCAACAGCTCCTTCAAGCAGTACAAGATGCTGATGTAGGTACTTCTGCCAACGTGAAGAGGCTGGAGGGACCTCAAGCAACCTGCTGCCAGTGTCACTGTACATGAGCAGCCCACGCTCCTCTTGCCACATTATTAAGAGGAAGACTACCTAAGCCCTGCTGAGCCAAGCCTCTAGGAGCCAAGCTCATGTCCCCATCTCCACCCAGGAGGTCCAGCAGCTGATCAGCTGGGGGCTGAACAGTACTGACTGTCATAAACTTTCACGCCATACTGCCCTCAGTGCAGCTATATTTTCCAGACACCATAAGGAGAGGGAAAATCACGTCCAAGCTTATGGCTATTTTGATGAACAAACAATTGTTGAGCATCCCGAAAATAGGGCTCTCAGCTTGCAGCTAGAGCGAGGCAGGGCTGTGCAGCTAAGGAAGAGGAGAGTTTGGAAAGATGGTACAACTTTTAGAAATAAATTTACTATCCCTGTGCCCCAAGGCGATACGGACCAGGTTTTCCCGAGCATACACCTTCTCATCTGACTTCTCTCACTGGGGTCACCTCTGGGTGGTTGGGAGATACTGGGTCACATTGGCCGGCTGGTCCATGCTCCTGAACAGCAGCTGTGCCCTGATTTAAGCCTTTCACCAAGACACTTTCACAGGAAATATTCCCATGTTAGAGAACCGGCAAATTAGCAGCAGCTCTGTCTGGTTGGGAAAGATTTGGAAAAGAAAGGTGGGTTATCATGTCATGTTCTCCTGCTCTCAGAGACTGCAGGGTTACTTCACACAGTAAGTATAACTGGACTGAATTTTTCATTAAGGATCCAAAACCAAAACCAATGAAACAACATTAACCATCCACTCATACACAAAATACCCACAGCATCTACATTCTCAAGGCGTGGTAATATTTTTCCCACCGAACACTATTTTTACTCCTCCATACTAATTTTACATTGTCAAAACTGCCTAACTCCCAAAATATTTATTTGAGGACATATCATATGTCACAAGGCATATCTTAATTAATGTACAATCAGGGTAGTTAATGTTGGTAAAGTAGAACTAATTTTCTCCAGCTAGCTTGTCTAAATGGTCCCCTATGCAGCAAAAGTGAATGCATTTTAACTAAATAAAACTGACAAATCAGCAGATGCTTAGGGGCTTACAGCAAATGGACTGTGTTTCCTTTTTCATATGGGTAAGAAGGGTAAAAATAAGAATAACTTTCACATGCCGTCAGATTGCTTTGGAAAAAATCAAGTAATATTATAGAAGCATTTGAGCAGAGGGAATTCAGATTTAGACCTCTAGAAATCTGGGTTTCAGAGCTGAATTTCTACGTCTTTTTAATATCAAAAAAATTCCTTGCATTCATTACAGGCTGAATTTAAAGATACATGCCTTTCATAAAAGTGCCGTGCTCCTGTCTGCTTCTACACCCAGGCAACTTCCATTTCTTCAGCGGGAACCACCTGTGCATCCCCGTCTGTCAGGAGTGTCAGGAGCTCAGGTGTACATCGGATGGGATCTGCCCAGCTGCACCGAAGGGCACAGCCTGACATGTAGATAATGATATCTGTCAAAGAGCAGAAAGGTCCTGGTCCTGCTGTGGCTAAGGATGCCACGCCACATCCCAGGTCCCAGCCTGGACCACCGCTGCCCTGGGAAACCATCGCCTTCTCCACCATCGCCACCATCATGTGTGGGGTGTGGCAGGTGGTGGGTACCGAAGGCACCGCTGTCTCACCGCCAGCCTCCCTGGCCTCCCGGGGGTTTTGGGAGGTCCCTGGATGTGACGTTAGTGCACCCTGACTCTGTCCATACTCGGTGAGGCTGTCACAGTCCCTAATTTTTTCCCTAAGGGTGTGTCACTTTGCTTTACCTGATTATTTCATTGCTACTTTGCTTATATTTGTGTATGCTTACTCCTATTTCAGCACGCCGTCAGGGAGATCCAGCAGTCACTTACCAGTGGCACAGAAGCAGGAAGGACACAGGTATCTAATGTGATGGTCTCACCTACGGTTTGGACAGGCAGAACGTGTGACGAGCTCACGTGGGGATGGGGATCCCAGAGCCGACACCAGGCGCCAAACACTTTGTGAAGACTTGGTCTCTGTAGTCAGTGCCTGATTTATCCTCTCCGGACAGCTCCACCACGGCATTTCAGCAATGTGTGTTCATTCAACATTCAGTTCTACCTGGGGAGGAGGCTCCCATGGCCGAGGTCTCTGCAGGTGGCCCCTGGTACCCCCTTTGCAGTGCTGCTGGAGGGGGATACACGCCTCTTCATGGACAGCACAGCAGCTCAGCGCCTCGCACAGCGCTGGGTCCAGCCTCAGCACAGCGTCTCCTCGGCTGAGCATGGAGCCCGCTCCTCACAGTACCCACAGCGGCTGTTAAAAGCACCTGAGCAGTGTAAAAAGCCCAAAGGGAGGGAGAGGGAACACAACAGTCCTGGATGCGTGAAGAAAATGGGAGAAACTAAACATAAAGAAATCCCAAAAGGAGTGGCAGAAAATTACTATGAATATTTATGGATTCCCTGTGAATAATAAGTGAATGTAGGCTCAATATTTTACTGTACAAACAGGTTTTACTTAGTTAAATCTGTAACAGATGTTATGAAACTGCACCAAAGTGCATCCCGGCTCTGCGGGCGCTGCAGCTCTCCTGGAGGAAGCGCATCGGGTGCAGCCCCTCGGATGCGGGTGCCCACCAGCCTGGCGGAGATGTCTGATGTCCACTCCCCAGGTGTGAAGGGCTTTTGGTGTCAAGACATTTGGGAGCCATTAAGATTCCTCACTCGTACACAGCCTCTTTTCTGTTTCTCCTCGTTCGTGAGGGGAAGCAGGGGGAAGCATCCTTTTCGGATTATCCGAGCATCCTGTTTGGAAAGTTTTTGCCAGCAAGAGCAGCTACATTTCACATCCAGCTAAGAAACAAAACCAGACACACAAAAACCCCAAGACCTCTTGGTGTTGAAAGAGAACTGTGCTCCTTTGTCTTTGGGGTCTTGGTCATTTCTAAGCCTGAGAAGAGTCACAGAAAAAACCTGCCTATAATTAGTTGAGTGCTAAACTGATGTGAGCAGGAGGAAAAGCAGAAAAAAAACGGTGAAGCCTGGTTTGAAATTCTACACCATTTAATTATCTTCTTTGGGTGACAGAAACAGCCCTTCTGATGGTGTAAACCATTTTCACACATTGACTTCAGCCAGAGGCACATAGGTTTACATGTCTGATTGCCTCTGGGTAGAAAATAAGGTGCAGAGCATAAAGTTCATGGAGATTTTGAGTGGTCGCTTCTAAAGGAAATCTGGCAACCCCATCAGTCGGCTTGCTGCCTCACGTATCTGAAGGTGTATGACAGCGATTCTGTCAGCTGCACGAGCTCTGGGCTTGCAAAATAATTCGTGTTACAAGCTGGTTCACAAGAGTGACTTAGGCACGACTTGGAGCTGGACTTGCCCGGCTCCAGCCATTCAGCATCACACATTCCTGTTCAGCTGCTGCCTGGACTTGGGAGCACTGGAGCCTTCCTCCTACTAAATTTTCCTTGGTAATGCTGTGGCAATTAAATTTCATCTGTTGGAGAGCTACCAAAGCCTTGGTGGGTCTCGGATCGTGCCTCCACCTTGATGAGATCCCCGAAGCAGATGTTCTGCCCCTTAGGCAGCCCAGTTGAGCAAATGCGTACTGAACATGCATGATCCTGAAAAGCCGCAAACATACCCCAGGAGTCTGTAATGTGGCAGCTTCAGATCCCGCTTCTTCTGGAAGTCCCCCAGGCAGTGCCTGCCCGCTAGCCCACAGGAGACTCCGCGACGTCTGCTGTCCTTCAGGCTCTCCTGCCCCAAGTTGCATGAAGTACAGAAATATTTGTGGGACCCCCAATGAGATGCAGTTTTCCCACCCTGCAAGTCTGAAGTGGTGGGGTCACTCTGTGTTCAACCCAGTCAATTAATTGATCTATGCAAAGCGGGACGGCTTTCGCAGAGGAGGCTGAGGCTCTCTCTGCATGGCTGTGTAAAGCTGCCGGTACACACAAGGCTTTGCCATGCAGCCATAGCTGACCCAGCTTGTGTGCAGTCAGAAGTGTACACTAGCTGGACCGTGCAGTTATGTAGCTTCTGTTACCTAGTGGAGCTCCTTAGGCTTTGTTCAAGTATCTGTGCAAAGCTGCGCTGTGCAGACATTGTACCTGTATTTTTACATTTTTTTCCTAAGGATTTGGAGTTGTATTCCTGTCTCTTAAGGCAGGGATGGGGTTTGAACCTGAGGCTCCAATTTCCCGGGTGAGTGCCCTGTTAGGAAAGAAATGCAGCATATTTTCATCTGTGCATTAAAAGAAGCAATCCTCCCATTTAATTAACACGAGGACAAACTCTGGGCTGTGAGAGTCACATTTTCCTCCCTGGCTGTCTGCATCTGAGCAGTGACAACCTCCCATTCTTGACTCCTCTGCTACAGTCAGAGATGGACTGCAAGAGCATCAGCCTATCTCCCCGTCTGCCCCTTAATCAGTTATGACTTGTGAAGATGGATATAATCCACTGAGTGCTGCTATCATGGAGCTCGGGTGGGAACTCCATAATGAGATTAGTTTCAGCAGCCTACTCACACACTTGGAGTTACACATGCCCTTATACTTTCACATATGTTTAAAGTTCACTGGCAACCAATGTGCAATGTGTCTTTGCTTACATAAACATCCCTAAGATTAAAATCCTAAATCAAGGTTACTGCACATGTGTGTGTGTTTGTTGGCTGAAAGATTTTACAAGCTCTGATGGCCAAGTTACAACCCAAGCATGCAAGATCTACATGATGGATTTGCAAATAGCTGTGGAAAAAAGGAACTTGCAAGCTTCATTGGCAAAGCCAATGGTGCTTGTTAGGTGCATCAGGTGAGTAAGGAGGGAGCTGCAATGCCTGTGGACACAGAAGTGATGGGAACAACTCCAAGGGGAGGAAAGCTAGCCTTGTAAAGAGAGCAAATACAGAACGAGTACATGCAGCGACTGAAAAAAGGAGTCTAAAAAAATAGATATAACATGCCTAAAGACTTGGGTTGAAACTCACCTTTGTCGTGAGGACTGTTATTCAGCCTGCAGAACATTTAAGTCACATTTACGGTCTCAAAATAGGGCGTAAGTAGGACATAAGTGTTCATAACCTTGTGCTGGCCACAGCACAGGGATGTTTTCAGCTCAAGTGAACATTGAATTCTTGCTTCAACTAGATGAAATCCTCTTGGCATTGAGCCTTGATCAAGGTTTGGCGAGTGCACACTAGTTACAGCCAACATTCAGGAGCCTGAGACTGCCCTTGCTGAAACAAAATGGAGAGCACAATTGCTCTCTCCCAGGCGAAAGCATCCTTTATAGATTTCAGGACATGAATAAAAATTTGCCATACAAATATGCCTCTATTTTCTCATGCTTCCCCTCTCTCTGTGAGCACTACAAATTTAGAATATTTGAAAGCAAATGCTACCCTGTCCTCACATTGTTTTTTATGGACATCAGCTTGCGATGTCTTTACAATTAATACGTACAAAGATGAAGTGACAGTTACCCCCTCCACCCTCGGTTGTGGTTCACACGGGCCAAGATCTTCTCCTTCTCCTTGGCCAGAACATAAGAGAACGGCCATCTGGAAATTAATTTTGAACAAAGTGCAAAGAGAGAATATTTTTGTGATCTAATTCTTTAGGTAACATTATTTAATTTATTTATACAAAGGAACGAATATGGAGACAGATGCAAAACAGAACTTGAGAGGCAGAGAGCACATTGTTCTGTTGTTCTTCTGTAAAAAGCCAATTATTCTGCTTTAAGTCCTTTAGTTTCAGGGGCTGACTGAGTAGTTTAAGGGATAAAAGTATCAGCCTTTCATCTGTAGGATTCAAGTGCCAGTCCTTAAGGCAGACCAAAGCAAAATGAAGTGGGTTGTCTTATTTTGCTCTTAATGTATTATTATATGATGGTATTATTAAACATTAGTGAATAGAGAATTAAAATTTCCAGCACTGACAGCTGATTAATTTTTTTAAAGTAAAAAATTTCACTCATCATCAAAAATATAAATTAAATCTTTTAAGGCAACTTTCAAGGAAAGCACAATGGCTGCTATTTTCCGTAACTATAATACGCCTTTCTGTAATATTGTAATCAGAGTGCATTTCCTTTTAGCTATGGAATAAAATACAGATTTCAGTCTTTGAAATACTAAAAAGAGAGAGGGCAAGAAGAAGGAGAAAGGTTTGCTCCATTATCACTGGAAATGAAGGGGTCGCAAGCATTTACAGCCTATGCCTTTCTCTCAGGTTCTTCAGCCAGCACAGGTGATTTTCAGGCTGATCAGCTCTTTCCAGAAGTTTGTTGTGTTGCCGGACTCACCTTCTTTGTCACCTTCAGTCTGTCTCTGCACCAGGTATCACAATATTTACCTTCCTCCTGCAAGCATTGGCTAGCTAACATTTCAATTTATGCTCATTTGAATCAACTTTTGCTTTAAATCCTTGAACCTGGGGGAAAAACGGGACCTTAAACTTGTAGTGCTTAGGTAAATTCCTCTAATTCCCTTAGGCTGTCATAATTCAGTGAAGAATAAATGCCGTAGCTGTGCTAAGGCGCACTTGTAGAAGCAAACAGCATCTATATGTGCGCGTCAGTAATGGCAAATATATATCACAGGGTCAGGATGCTGGAGGCAACCCCGCGGGCAGGAGCCCTCCTGCCTCCCCCTGCCCGGCTCCCGGCCCCGTGCCACCGAGGGTACAAGGAGGTGGTAGGGGGACCGGGGAGCCCCAAGAGCTGTGTGATGGCCCCACGGGACACGGGGGAGCCGGGAGAGCTCGGGCTTTGGTGAGGCAGGAGGAGGCTGCTGGAAACCAGCCAGGAGCCTGGCTCTGGCGAGGGAGCTGAGATTCGCCCCGAGGAAGGGTAAGTTTTAAATAGCTCTGCTGGAGGACGTTTGAGGAAGGAAATGTGGGGCTTTCTCCTCCTGAGAAGGGGGTTTTCTGCAGACCAGGAATAGCTGTAGGGCTGGTTTGCTCTCGACCTGCAGGACAGCTGGGAGCCCTCTCCAACTTGTCTTGCTTTTTTGTTTGTTTACCTGAAATAGAGATAATTTGAGGCACTGCTCCCCTTAAGGACTGCTGCTGCGAGCCGCCCCCGACCTGTCTGTCTCCTGCCCCACGAATCCATCACGCCAGGTGCCTGGCAGCACCCACTTTCCTCGGCAGAGCCCGGCACTGACCCGCAGCTGAGCCCTTGCGCCCCAGTAGCCCCCAGTGCATCCGTACTCATGTACGGTGTGATAGGCAGCATCAGCAGTAATAAAGAAGAATGGCTACATGAATCCAAATAGGAGAACCCTAGAAACTTTCCATCATGTCAGCAGTTTTCTGTCATGTCCTAATAGGTTCATTTGAGTAATTTTGTTTTCACTAATAGGATACAATGAATAATATAATCATATCAGGAAGTTTTTAAATTATATTAGGAAAAATGAATATTGGAATGACAGAATAGAAATATGAGTCCAAAAAAATGCAGGTAAAAAAGAGATATTTTGGGACCTGATGCTATTAGATATTCCTGTGGCATTAGTCATGGGAATGGCATTACTGTCCATGCCACTGCATTTGATGCACAGCCTGTAGTTATCGGGGAATGGCAGACATCTTTATCATCCCGGTATGTTTATATGTTGGGAAAGGAACGTGTCTTCCTGGCTCATATATGTTTTCCCCAATAATGTCCTTATTAGCCTTCCGTCTGCTCACACTGCAGTAACTGGATGACTACAGCAATATGTTTTCATTAAGAACCGAAAGCGAAACGTGGAGGCAGACACCCTGCCATTCCCAAAGCGCGCCAGCCACCAGCCAGGGACGCAGCGCTGCCGGACGGCGGGACGGGACAGCACCACGTGGGGGAAGAGAGGAAACCACCTATGGGCACATATACCTCTTCTCCTTGGCTGTCTCTCACAGCGAAAGAGTTTGTGCTTTTAATGAGTTCTTTTAGCAGCTAAAGCAATAATCACGCAACTAAAAGAAATATACAAAGCCAAGAGGTTTCAGTGTTTTTTCCCAGCTTTGTCCCCAGGAGATGCTAGTTTGGTGATGACAAGCATCCAGGACAGCTAAGGCAGGAGGAGATCCTCCCTTGCAGGAGCCTCTCACCCCAGGGTGATGGTCCTGCTCTCGGGCTGCAGCCTGGGCGCACCGCCGCCCAAGCTGGACCATCGTTTCTGCACTAAGTAAGGGGAAAGGCAAGAGCTGTACCTGCGGAAGAACGCACGGGTGACACCGACACAGCCGCCTGGCCACTTACAGGGTGTTCCTGCCCTGCTCAGTCATCTGTCCTCTTGGCACTTGTAAGCATGCAGTAATCGCTGAAAAAATTATTCTAGTTTGGTTTGAAAGTTTGTTTGAAATTGATTAATAGCATCGGCAGTTATTTAGGAATAACTCAATATTTGAAAATTAATATATAATAGTAATTGCTATTAGTTAATGTTTGTGAATATGAATGCATGTTTGATCATTTTGTATTTAATGTTTAAGAACAGGAGAGAAAAACATGCAGATACACCCATATATACATAGCCAGAGCAGGATAATACATACACACTTACGTGTGTGTGTATATATAATTTATTTAAAAAAACAAGATAATAAAATCGCTAACACCCTCCTGGAAGCAGGAATATCAGTGCAAAATCTCAGGGCGCCAAGCAATTGTTGCATGACATCAAAGTGAAAGCTACAAATCAAACTGCACCAGATTTCATGTTTTGCACTGCAAAACCTGCATTATTCCCCCTTGTCTGGGTAGTCCGTGGGGATCCCAGGAGACCTGTCACGGCTGGACACATTTTGTCATCTGAAGCATTCTGTTTTCTTTCTTGGCTTCACTGTTCACACGTATCCCCCTTCACGCTCCCCTCTGCTTCCTTCTGATTCCCATATCCACCCCGCAGCATTAACTGCTCTGGCAGACACCTTTGAGAGTGTAAATTGAACATTTAAAATGAGGTAATTTGCCTTTTCCTTGCTAGCTTGATTTCAAAATAGAGACATATTTACTAGCCCAGCAAAAGAAATCCTCCGAGCTGCCGGACCCTGCAAAACCACGTGGGAATGTGTTTTTATTAAGCGGTAACATCTCAAACCACAGTGTTTCCTAGAATGAATGTCTGACCACATCCCTGCTTATAATTAGAATGGCCTTAATCCAGTTAAACTCACCTCACATTGCAGAAAATCAAGATATTTCAGATTAAGGTCGCTTTAATTCCAAATGCTCATGTTTCTACAATGGCTTAATTTAACTAACTCATTATAAATTCACACCTTTTACTAATTCCTATTAACTTTCCCACATAACCTGGTATAGAAAGCCTTGAAAATTGTCATCAATATATAAAAACCTGTCACCGCCCCCTCCCCCAAATCTTTAAGTAATAGATTTCTAAAGCAGAGCCCTTGTTTTTCCGCTAAGTTTCTGGTCTGTATTCCCCCGGGAGAAAATATCAGCCAGATCATGTGGCATCAGTGTCAGACTGCTGACTACACACAAGTATAATGATCTCCATCCATATCCAGGAGCCTTGAACAAGCCATAGAAACATCCTGGCGCAATACAGCTGTCCCTGGGACAGGTACCGCAAAATAATTGCTCAGTCCTTCCCGCTCCGTTTCCAGATGCTGCACAACGGCTGCTAATAAAGATGCATGGCTTTTATGTCATCCATCTGGGTTCCCAGAGCAGGTACGGATCCACGCTCGCCACCGAGCCTGCTCGCTGCTGTAGGAGTTTAGACGCTCAAAAGACAATGATACGTTTGTCTGCAGTCTTATTTGCCTTGTGTATGTTCTTGCCACGTTATCATATAGGGCCAGTCGCTTCCAGATTAATACAGAAACTGTTCTGCTATTAACACTTTCTGCTTCATTTCTCAGCCAAGCAATATTGGCAAAATTTCCCTTCTCATCGAACCTCAGTAGTAAGACAACGGGAGTGTAATTTTATTATTTATTATTGTTATTGCATTATCATCGCATTGAATCATGCAATATGTTACCTTCCCTGTCAGAGGTAATGAGGCAGATGGGGGTTTACATGCTTGGATGAGAGTTGATCGGCCAAACGTGGGATGCTGTAAAAGCACCCGGCTTTTTTGTCCGTAACAAGGGAGCCTGTCCATCAGCGCGATGCCTCTGTGGTGACGCGGGTGAACCCTTTAACCAGCCGCAGCCCCTTTGTTCATGGATCAGGGATGAAGTCAGGTCAGCGATCTGTGCTACCCGCTGCTACAGACTAGAAGGTGTTCGCTGGTGTCAGTGGGCCCATATCCAGGTTTAGAGACCAAGGACGTGCCTTAGGCTGCACTAGCTTGAAATGGTGGGTGGAAACAGGTTGGAAAGACTATGCTTATGCATAAAATGTTTTTTTTCCTGGTAGCAAAGGCAGCATAAAGACATAAAAACCACCAGCATGCATGCTGGAATGACATTTTGATAATGACACTTTTCCTCAATTTTAAAATGGGTTGGAGTGTTATCATAATCTTTGCAGCAGCAATGAGGTGCTTCCTGACTATCAGTCCTAAAGAAAGTGTAACATGTCTGTGAGACATTATTAGAAACTGGAAGCAATATCTCATTGCATTTTCATTTGTGATTAGGGGTAACCCACAACACAAGAATCCATGGCATTTAAAAATAACTCCCTTATGCATCCACACCCCAGAAAGGACAATGTTAATTTGTGGAAAAGCTTTTGGTCCTGGAGGTCACTGTGCTTTAGCGGTTGTTGTACAATTCTTGTCCCATCAAACGGGGTTCGGTGGGTCTGGAACAAACGGGTCCAGACCTCCTGAGCAGCGGGATGCGGTTCACTATTGTCATCTCCCTTCTCTCCGAGTGAAAGCCCTGAGCCACGGAGCTCAAGTGCTGCTGTCTGAACTGGGCAAAGTTTTCATTTTGGGGCCCATTTCTAAGTGTACTGTGAGAAAAGGATTGCTTGGGTCTTGCTTCTGGAAAATGTCGAGGGATGCACCGAGATTCTTTGAAAATGGTTCCGCAGGGAAAAATTCATACAGGCAGAAACAAGGGAAGGTAATTCAAGACATCCAGCACTCAGCTGGATCCTCCTCAGAAACGCAGCCAACAGTCCCATCAAACTTCACCTCCACCTTCTGATTTTCTGCTGATTGAGACACTACCGAGGCGCTGCAGACCCTTGGTCATGCAGCGGCAGGAACCCAACAACTAATTTGACCCAAAAAAAACTTAATTTTTGACCAAATCAGACCCTCCTGTGCCTCACCATGAGACCCTGACTGCTCACAAACGTATGCACAGCCACCATACGATATCCAAAGTTAGGTGGAAACGAACCTGAGGCTTGTGAAGCAGCAAAGGCGTAACGCGTGTTTCTGCAGCTTTGGACGTGATATCTACGCGGGATGGACAGTAAGGGCACGACACTCCTGAACCGCAGTACCGCATTTTGCCATTTCTGCACATGTATTGTCATTTATTATTACCCTTAGGTATTTTACGATGGGATATTTATAGAATATCTTCACATTCAAAAAATATATTTCTGTGGGAAAAAAGGGAGAATCTTGCAGCATCTTCCAGCTCTTCACATGGACTTGGGTATCTGAGAGATTAGGATTGGTTTAGCCATATGCCTAGCGCAGACTGCTACAAGCAGTACTTCAAACTCCTAATTTCGCAAAATCTCCGTATTACCGGTTCAAGATCTTTGAGCAACCAACAGATTTTCCTAGATTGTTGCCCAGAGCTGTTAATCCCACATTTCATCCATTCCTGGTTTTTTTTAGAGGTTGAGAAATGTAATCCTAATTTAATCCCGACTCTGGAAACCACTGAGAATCGTGGAGGGGCAGGGTCCCGACGGGCAGGTCGGAAGTGGGAAGCTCTCCACCTCGTGCCAGCACTAATGCTGCACAGCCATTGCATTTATTATAAAAGGCTTTTCCCAGAAACTCCCCTTGTGTTAGCTAAAGGCAGTGACCCGACAGCCCTGCCGGGTGGATGTGTGCCGGCGGGGGGCAAAGGCCACGGGAGATTTGAGGGACTGTCATTGCTGGATTTACTCCCCCAAAACCAGTGGGCTGCAGAGGGGAAGAGGGACAAGGTCACGCTGCAGCTAAACGGCCGTGTTCATGCCTCTAAAATAAAGAGCAAGGAAAAAAAAATCAGAGAAAAACCAAACTGGCATTCAGGTCTCAGCTTACATAATTGTACCTTTTTATTATTACAAACGTCTGATTGCAGGACAGGGTGTCAGACTGAACTCTGAATTTCCATGCTTTATTGGATTAATTGTGAATGTAAGATACTTAATGTTACTGTAACAGACAGCAGTTTGAGGGGTCTAAGTCTCGGTGATTTATTTATTTATTTATTTATTCTGAGTGAGGGAATGAGACGGGGAATTAGTAAGAGTTCTTTAAGAGAAAAAGTGACTCTTGCTTTTCTTCTTCTCTCCCACTGTTGGTTTTGCAGAGGAGTGACAGAACAGCTAAGGGAAGGTCCTTGCCTGCTCTGACCTCTCGTGCACAGTGCAGCCCGTAAACTACACCCAACATTTGCTCATCAGTCCACTTGCAACACCTTCATCACCATCATTACTACAAGACATTTTTATTCCAGCCACGCTTTGGGCGTGTCCACAGCAGGTAGGGGAACCAGTGCCGGGACACGCGATCTGGCCGTTGCACATCCAGGTGGGCAGCGAAGGGCTGTGCTGAAACCAGCCTGGCGCGGTTAGCAGAGCTGCCTGCTCCAGCTGTAAGTACCGGCTCTTCGTAGGATGTGGCCACATGGTCCTGGCTTGGGCATCTCCCACTTGCCCTTGGGGTCTTAAATGACAAAGGGGTTTTAGACCATTTGATGTTCTGCAGATATTTCCAAAATCTTTTCACATCATCTGCATATAAGTTTTGAATTTTCTTGTGCTGTGTACACAAGAACCCGGTCCAAGCCCAAACACAGATGAGGTTCCTTTCTCACTAGCCTAAAGGTGCCTATGACTAGAACACTTTATTCCTCTTTACCTGTATCTGTATGCTGATATAACAGCATCCACAATTGGAAGGAAATTATAGTTGTAATGATATGGTCTTTGCACATTATCCAGCACTACCTGGCCTTCCACGTGGAGGTAGGTCCTGATGAGAGATGTCAAGGAGACAACAGCTTTGCTGTGAAGCTGAAAGGTGAGTGGACAGCTTGGATATCATTAATAAGTACAGTCTTCAAGACAACACTCAAGTTGTCTAATCACTGATCTGCGCTGATGCCAAAGTAAATACTATCAGGTCCCCATGGGTTTGACATACTCTGAATATTCCAAGGACTTTTATTCTCCTTGTAACCCACTACATCGGCTTTTTTCACTGAAAAGCTCATCTTTTTTAGGGAAAGAGAGCCCCACAAATATATCAAGACTGAGAGTGGGTGCCTATGGAAAACAGAATATATCTTTCTTAATGCATTCAGATTAAAAATTTCTCAGTCTCTGACAGTAGTTGTGTTCATGCAAATTCCACTGCCTGGCTGTTTACAGGGAAGTGTCTGATTCCCTGCTCTGCACCGGAGTAACCCCGTTAACTTCACGTACACTTGCATTTCCTCTCCTCCCTCTGCCAATACAGCTTCTGCATGTACTTGGCTCCATCATGTTTCTCTTGAAGTAGAGGAACCAAAATACAATCTCATGTCATTTGCTGTCCAGCTGCAGTCTGCTGAGATAATACACTGCTGGCTCTGTTTCTAGGACAAAGCATTTTTCATGTTTATTTTTATATTTAAAAAAAAAAAAAGCTTTCAAACTTTTCAATGCTTATTTAGACTGCAAGTTATTAATGTTTGTCTGTTACTATTACTCATTTAAGATCAGTCTTGTGTGTTGATAAAGGGCTCAGTTTCTGGGTTTGGGTTGGTTTTTTTTTACCGGCAAAAAACCAGCATATATTGGAAATGGAAATCTGACATCCCAAAAGCAAGTAGAGCCAAACGCTAGACAGAGGAACCCTAAGGTCTTAGCCTTCAACCCACTTATTAGAACCAGGATTTACTGTGACTTTGTGCAGCAGAGGATTAATGGAATGAATCACCTTACTTCCCCTTAAGATTTGCCTAGGCATGTGATTTGTGTCTGCTAAGCTGGTATAATGATGAACAATCCTTTTTATTAACATGGTTAAAAATAGAAACTGCAGTAAGACCTTACATAAACTAGAAGTAACACGTGCCAACTCATGCCCAAATCCCCCAGTGAGCTGTTTCGGTCCATGAGATGTTGGCATCAAACAAACAAGTTGACTATTTTGAGAAAATAGGAGAACACAGTATAAAGCTACTCTGGTGCTTTTCTCTAAATGCTGTGAGCACAAGGTCATGACTTTCCTTTATATATTTTTCCCACACGATAATGTAGTACTTTGGGTACGTGTGGGTGTGGGAGTATTGCATGCACGTGGGCACCAACACACACACGTGCGCGCACACACACGTGCACAAATACCTACACGCGTATGCACGCGCACACACTGTGTTTCTGTGTCCTTTTGTTGGTAGTGACCAGCATTTCTAAGCAGCCATGTGCAAGACCCAAATGCATCCAGCTACTGTGCAGATGGTGCAATGGAGCTGGGGACAACTTTATGCCTCCTATATGCCTTCTTTATTTGTACAAATTGAGATGCTGCCCAGGTCACCACTTGCCTGAGCATGAACTGAACCACTGTCAGTCAGGAGAGGTGGGTACCACCCCACGGGGCCCACCACCATAACTCTCGTCCCCTCTTTTACTCGGGTATTGTAATTTCATCCCAATTTTACCCTTAAACTGTACTTTCTCAGTCACCCTCTTCACCTCTAGTATAACGATGACAACTCTAATACACTAATGACTACTGCCTTTTTTTTTTTTTCGTGAGTTTTAAAGGGACACAAGATGCCCTGGCACCTCCATTTAGTCTGTAGGTAACTCCAATGCCTTGGAGTTCATCTCATGGCCAGGAGACTCCTGCCACTGATTTCTTCAGGAGCTGAATCACAGTGCTTGATGTGCTCTGGATGCTCTGGATAGGTCCCCCCTGTACTTGCAGTGAATGTTAACCCCTCTTTGTCCAAGATAAGATGGGATGGGGATCTATAAGGATCAGAGACCATGGAGGGCTGACTTGAGTCTGAAGAGCAATGCCCAAATACTGTGTGCTGAAAGACCAATACCAGGGTATAACCTCCTGCATGGCAGTCAGTGATCAGCAGAGGCCACTGAGCCTGTGGGGTTGCTTCAATTTTCAGCCTATGGTAAATGAACCAGGAGCCTTTTGGGACAGAGCAGTTTCCATGTTGAGCCCCTCTCCTTGTCACGGCAGGGGCCGGGGGCTCCCTGGAAGCAGGGCTGGGTGAGGGCACCCAGGGTCAGGCACAGCCCGGGATGGTCGGGCAGAGCTACGGGGATGGGGACATCAGTTTGCGGCAGGGTGGGCTGTAGTGGGGCTGGAGACCATGCTCACTGAACCGGGCCTCTCCAGGCACACCAGTGTGGGTCTGCCCACCACAGTCGTTGCCAATGGGCTTGTGTGGTCCTGGACAAATGAGGGACACCAGAGTCATGGCTTATAAATACTGATACTCCTGTGAAAGCCAGTGGTATTTTGAGGACCCCAATTGTGTTTTGGATCCAGTGAAGTAACTCTGAACATCTGAGCACCTCTCTGAAACGTCAAGGCATGCCTGTGTGCCCTTTCCACATGGGCTTTGGTGCCTAAATTGTGCCTTCAGGCATCATCTCTCACCAGTCTTGCCTAAAATAAAACAGGTGGATGAAACAAAAGAGGGGTTTATGTCATGCCTGAAAGAAAACGTGCATTAGCCCATGCAGATTAACACCATGGAGAATACCCATCACTGGTGAAATACTTCTTCAAATGCTTTCTTACTGAGCTATATTAGCCGCTCACAAGCTATGACTGTCTGAACCAACTTAGAAAAGCTTCCCCTTAAAAAAATATTATATTAGAAAACTTGACAGCTTTTCTTTAAGTCTTGCCTGTTCTTAGTAAGTTTAAAGACCAAATTAGCAATGCAATCATGAGAAAAAGAATTGGAGACTTCTCCAAGCTGTCAAGTGCATTTTACTGGATGATTAATTGGCAATGCTCTGGCCAACCCTTGGGTCCTGCTAAAGGCCATGCCCCTTGACTTGCACCTGCCACTGTGTGACTGATTGCAGAAAATGGATGTCTTCACTTTTTCTTTTTTTTTTGTTGCAGCTGTTAAACTGCTTTAAGGAAATCTTATTTATCTAGAACAGAAACTTGAACTTCTTCTCTAATCTCAGGAGGATGAAATAAATGTAATTCTCTGTCTCAGACTGACTTATGGAAGCAATATTTTAGGATCTTTAGGGAAGCTGTGATAATTGGACATGATTTTGCATTCCTTGTACGTGAGCTTGAACGTTTCTTTGCTTTCATGCCTTCTCATAGCCTCTACAAGATGCCTTGTGACAGCAGATAGTAGGTGTCTGCCCTCAAAGGGCCAAACGCAGCCACCCAGCTCCTGCAGAGGAGCACCGGGCTCTGCAAGTGGTTTAGCGCAGTAGAAAGGTGGGAAAAGCAAAATGAACAATTACCTATTGCATGCAAGGGGGAGAAGTGAAGGAAAAGAAACTTTACTTTTGCTATTTAATTTTTAGGTAGGGAACAAGGCTAAAGGGGCAAACCCAATGCCAGGTAATACCGGAATATTAGGTGTTATGTGGAATGATTCACTAATGGGGAAAAATTTGGGGACTTCACACAGGAGAAGTCCTCAGAGTCCCCCAAGGAAATGCAAGCAATTCTAAAGACTTTATTTGGCCAATAAATATTTACAGAAATGTTTTGTGTGTTTAAGGAGTGTGTTCAGACTTGATGTCCTCAATAACAGAAAGAAACTCCTTTTCCCTGTATTGTTGCTGGACATGGTCCCGGGCTGTTTCTCACACATGGCAAGTCACCCCTGAAATGCCACATTACCTCCTTTTCTTCTTTAACTTCAAGTCTGTCCCCAGATCCTGCCATGAGACGTAAAAAAAATGAGCCAAACAAAAGTAAAGAGGTCACATGCAAACAAAACATCCCAAATAATCCTGATATTTTAGATGAAATAAAGCCAGCTGTTTCTACACACAGTAAGCCAACAAAGTATTAATTTACTGTTGTTGTCTTCATGCCAACTGCCATGCAAAAGTGAAGAAAGAGGTGGTACCTACTCTCAAACTTGCAATCCAAGACCCTACTTCCATGACTGACTGTGTATAAAAAGACCCTGCCCTCAGAGGGGTTATCTGTAGGCACCAAAAGGCAGTTGTTGGACTGGAGATCAGTAACAGAAATCCAATACACATCAAGACAGTCCTTGTAAGTGCTGTAGTGAGTTTTACCACAGCATGGATATCAAGCTTTAGGTCTTTTTTTTTTTTCTCTAGGAGGAAAGGTCGTTCGCCATATTTGAGCTATAATCACTTACTGAGCCATATTTTAACATCTGAAAATACTATTTGAAGAACTCAGTGTCAGAATCAAAGCAGGTTTAGGGTGATGGATGTGAAATAAATATGTACGGCAAACAGAAAAATACAAGCCACTCTGTTGACTTCAACTCTGATTCTTCACACAAAGTAATTCCTGTGAGACACGTACGATATAGCCCTAGTCTGCTTTCCTTCAGCTTCTTCTCCTGTTTCTCTGCTGAATTTTTGCCCCATTTCACAGCTGGGGAAGAGGAGCTCCTTGAGGAGTGAAATGAGCGGTTAAGTGGCCTGATGACGAGATGCATGCTGAACTGCACGGATGCTCTTCTGCTGTCTTGGGACAATATTTCTAGGTAATTTTTTACTGTGTCAAGGACACCTGATACATAGACAGGCACAAGGTTTTAGCAGCTGCAAAAGGCCCAGTATATAAAACCATAATATTAGTATACTGGAAGAGACAGGTCATTATTGCAATCTTTGTAATGCTAAGTGTTCCATTCTAAAAAAACAACCATCCAGAAGATCACAGAATCATAGAATCATAGAATAGTTTGGGTTGGAAGGACCTCTAAAGGTCATCTAGTCCAACCCCCCTGCCGTGGGCAGGGACATCTTCAACTAGATCAGGTTGCTCAGAGCCCCGTCCAACCTGACCTGGAATGTTTCCAGGGATGGGGCATCCACCACCTCTCTGGGCAACCTGGGCCAGTGTTTCACCACCCTCAGCGTAAAACATTTCTTCCTTAGATCTAGTCTGAATCTACGCCCCTTTAGTATGAAGATGAAGAAATGCTCTTTTAAAATCTCAGATATAGCCCATAATATGTAACACGCTAACATCTCTCGTATGTGCTGTCATGTTAGCATCTTGAGATGGCATGTTGAAAAGCAGTTTCCAGTGGGAGAAGCAGCCTGCGCCTGGTGTATCGTTGAGTGGGTATTTCTGATGACCCTGCCTGGCAATGGCTGAAGGAGATGTAGGACCTGGCATTGCCAATTACAGGTGTTTAAAAACACATCCACAACTCATGGCTGACATAAAACGCAGGGGTGACTTCTGTGGTCAGCGGTTCTCTATCACTCATCTGTGAGGAGGGGAAGGAGGGAAGGGTTGTTCACAGGCTTTTTACTTCTAGGAAATGTTTTGTAGCATTTCTCTATTCCCGTGAGGCTCAGACACTTCTCATTTACCCACTGAAATCTTAGATTCTCATGAAATACCAGGAGTATAGAAGCTGGGACTTTAAGAACAGTGCCTAATATTGTAAGACTTGCAATCAACTTGGAAGAGTTGGAAACACTTATGCTCTATAAATAAATCCTCCGTAGAGCCCATATGCAGCTACTGTATTTTAAACCTCAGGAGACACAGAGAAGGCAGTCCTGCTCATTAGCGTGGGAGCTGAGGGGAATGATAATTTCTGTGTTCTTTCCCCGCTGTGCCACCGTGGCCAACACCCCGACCCAGCCTGTCTCTGCTCCCACCTGGGTGCTCCTCACCCAGTGCCTGGGGTGATGTGGGTGACAGCAGATAGTTGTGACATCTTCGAAGATGAAAGGCAATGGAGAAATGCAACACCTTCTCCCTGTTTTGTGTATTTAATGTGAAGAAAACACTCCAAAATGCTTTGCAAAACCAAAGGAGAAAGGCAGGATCCTTTGATCACCCCAGACATAAACTGTCCCTTATCCTTATTTGCCCTTAATGGGAATTTTCTTAACAAATGTTTTTTCCTCAGAAAATAGCAACCGAATTGCATAACATAGATGTGAGCATATGAATGACTAACAGTATAAGTTGGCTCCCTTAGGGTCAAAGCATAAATAACTGCCACTGGAGCTGCAGTAGAGATGTTAGCTGGATTCAAAGGCAGTTATCCCTTTGTGGACAAAGAATGAGAAGAAAATACGATATAAAGCCTACATAATGCTTTTGTTCTGGTTAAGATGTACATCATTCCTGTACATATCTCAAAAACTCTTCTTCCGTTTGGAAGTTGCTTTGAGATCCTTTGGGAGAGACGCCTCTGGAGATATGTAACAGCAAAGATAACCCTATGTTCCATAAACCGCTCTGAGATGACCTATAAATTACTATTAGTGAAGAACACGTATTCTTCCTTCCTCGCACGAGGGGTTACATTTCACTCCTGCTCATAATACAGTGCAACAAATAGAGAAACAAATAATGGAGAAGTTAACGTTGGTCCTTTAAAAGTCAATTTCTGTGTGCATTTAACCATAAAAGCAACATCTGCTCTGCTAAATACAGGTGTTTTATATCCTTGTCATTAATTGGAGGGGACATTATGTCATCATACATCAACAGTTAAAGTTGGTTAAAGTGCCACTTATCTCAGGTGCTATCATTAATCAGATCCCTTTCATCTGGGTGCCCACACTGCCTCTATTAGTAGATACGTTATACCCTTTGAATGTTTTCCTTCTCTTTTTTTAACTGGTTTTGAATTCACGGCTCGGAAATCAGACACACAACGTTCACCGAGGGCTGCGGTCCTTACGCAGGCAAAAACCCCACTGAACATCAGTTCTCTTGAATAAGGCCTGTGAGATCAGGCCGGTAACACCACAGGAGTAACTTGAGACCCGGAGGTGCGAGAGGCTGTGCCCTGGCGTCATGTTCAGCAGACCCAGACCACAAGCTGCCCCTCCTGCCCTGCCGTCTGACCCACCAGCTGCGTCCCATGAAATCTCTGCCGCCGATGGCACGTGCCCGCTCCGGCGCTGCCGGCCGCGGAGTGGCAGGGGAACCCGGGGCTGCATTGCTTCCCTGGGACCAGCCGCGATTCACCGGCAGCACTGCACTGGAGCAGGCGGAGATGCTTTCTGCCTGCACCGGCCGGTGGATGAGGAGCACAAGTGCCGCAGGGCATCGCCCAGTGTCCCAGTCCCTCCATTCCCAGGGCGGGAGCGAGGCTTGCCCTGCACAAAGCAGGGGAAGAATTATATCCCACCCTCTTTGGCTTTTTGGGCTCTTCCCACCCTCCCACGGAAACTCAGCTACTGGGCAGAAATGGAGTGAGAAACGGGAGAGGGAGCAGGGACATGGTCACATACCCGGGTGATTGGGGGGCCCGCGAGAGGCCAGGGCTCCCGTCTTTGTTCCAGTAACCAAGGATAAAGCATCCCGATGAGTGCACAGACAAGTAGGAAAATAACTCCACACAGAGATGAATTTATAGTCCCAGCTGGGAACTATCAGCTAAAAACAACACCGACAAACCCAAAAAAGCCCCCACCAAAACCCCAAATCTAGGGGAAGACAGTAATATTGAGTGCAATCTGTGCTTTCCACACTGTTTGGTTTATTATTAACCACCACTACTTTTTATTTCTTGTCGCATCTTGCTGATTAGCAATTCCTTGAAGAAATTTCTGGGGTTGTAAGTTGCTTGTAAAATATGTATTCGTTAGGGGGAAAGAAAACTAGGCCAGGTCCAAGACCTGGGAGCCATGCAAGCATCAATTGAAGACATCCAAACCCCATTCAGGGGCCTGATCTCCCCGTGCAGACCCCTCCGTCTCCCGCGTGCAGCTGGTTTTGCTCGTCCCGAATGCAGCAGTGCCCGTCTGTTATACAGCAGCCTCTGGGCGGGCACACGCCAGCCAGCAGGAGAAGGATCCACCGTCGGGGACTTGGTCGGCTTGAACAGATGACAACTGGTTTAGTCACGAGTGACCCGCGGTACTGGGGCTCTTTGGGCTCTTCCCCTCCCTCCCGCGGAAACTCAGCTACTGGGCAGAAATGGAGTGAGAAACAGGAGAGGGAGCAGGGACACGGTCACATACCCGGGTGATCGGGGGCCCTGAGAGAGGCCAGGGCTCCCGTCTTTGTTCCAGTAACCAAGGACGTAGTATTATAGGGGTTCAGGACAGTTATTGCAGAACCCTATTAAATGTATTAAATTCATCCTTATTAAATCCTAGCAGGCTTAGAGACCATTCTGCTGTTTATCATATGGTTTTACAGTTTATCATGACTGTCTCCTCCACATATGTAGGAATGAATAGGAAAGGGAAAATAATTTTGCAAACTCATAGCTTATTCCATACATAATTTCTGTGTTTCTTCAGATACGAACATATAACAAAACGTAGGTTTTTCTCAAGCTAAAAAGAAAGCAACAGAACCCCCATCCTGCCACCTTTCTTTCCTTTTCGCAGCATCCTCCCCGTTAGTGATGGCAGATTGATGCAGATCAGTGGGGCTCTGGGTGGGGGTTGCTCCCTGTCACTGCACATAAGGCTCACTCAATGGGGTTCGAATGGATTTTTGACACCCAGGAGAAACGCTAAATTCCATGTTTGCTGGTGGAAGCTGCGCAGCGCTGGGATGTTTGTGGCTGCTGCATGCCAGAGCCGACGGCAGAGAGTGCCTGGCTGGAGCATGGCCGGGCAGAGGGAGAGGAGGCGAGTGCTGGAGAGAGGGTAGTTATTCCAGTTAATGACAAATCAAAGTAAAACTCTGCTAGTAAGCTAATTCTGTAATGGGGCTGTCTTGTGTTATCATTTATGTTTCCCCATTGCCGTAAGAATATTTTAATAACCTACATAGTATTTAATTATAATTCAGTTACCTGACATAAGTAATTTCAGTGCCCTTTAATATAACAAATCTCTGGTGTGAAATATCTGAGTAATAAGACCTGACAGGTGGTTGTTATTATTCTGCAAACTTGACTCTCTTCAGCCTCCCCCAGTGCTTGTAACGGGAGAGCCAGGGCTGCCAGCCAGGGAGGGGGACAGGGTCCCGCTCCAGGGTCCGGGGTGACCCTCCAAACCATGAGCATGCCTCAGAGCAGCCGGGCTGAGGGGCTCGGCATGTCCCGGCATTGCCGGCGAGGGGGGCAGTGAGCAGTCCAGGCTCTGCCATCCCGAGGTGGAGGTGTTCACAGTGCTCATAGCATCACCATTCTCTGGTTGCTGTGCCTGGCTGTGGGGTGCAAGCGTAGGCTGTGGGGCAAAGATGCCAGAGAGTTAATTAGTAGCAATTATGATTTATTTTCTTAAGCACAGGAGCACCCCAAAGAGGAGCATGCCTGAGACCAGCACCTCCGTGCATAGAGCCATCAAGGAGCTGTCAGAGAGCGATGTTCCTGCCTGACCTCACCCTTCCTCCGTCTGGATGCAAGGCAGGAACATTTAGGAGAGCTGGAAAATATATGTAATGGCTGTCTTTTGCCAGATGTGTGAATAAAACCAGATGTGACAGATAAGCTAAGAACAACTGCATGTCAGCTCACCCAAGGGCTGGGGAAAGCAGCCCCTGTTCGGCTGCAGAGAGGCAGGGTAACTCCGACATTGCTTCCTGACCTGCTTAGAAAAATAGCTACAGAGAGGTTGCAGGGGGTTTATAAATCAGCAGTACTGATCGCAGCATGTGGGATGTTCTGTTAAAAAAATAAAACATAGAAATAAATGGTGACCTGACATATGCCAAAAGAAGTTACGGCAGCAAGGCTGCAGATGATAGATGCTGCGAGTGTGAACAGAAGATGTGAGACATGAGACTGTTTCTGGGAAAGGTGGCAACAGCTCCGGTGCCAGATGAGACAGGAGAGAGACCCGCGGAAAGCAGGAGAAGGGAAAACGTGGAAGCTGAAGTTTTCCTGTCAAAGCGTGAAGCCCGCGGTCCGGGAGCAGGGACCGGAGCAGCCTGCCCCGCCAGCCCTGGGAGCAGCGAGCGCGGCCGCGGTGGGGCTGGTGAAGGCAGGGTCCCGGGGGAGCGGGCTGGGTCGCTGCGGGGAGGGAGTGGACACCGCTCCTGGGGCACTGCGGGGAGGTTCATTTTATGCATAGGTAACTCTGCCAGACATGTCTCTTGCTCTACTTAGCATTTAGCCTCCCCTGCCACCATTGCATGTGCGGCCGCAGATGTTAGCATTTATCTTCCATTTCCTTTTAAACTGGCAGGTAAGGTTCTGTCTGACCAGGGGGGTGCAGAAGACCCTCCCCGCACCCCGGCTGCAGCTGCGCCCCATGCCCATGCCCATGCCCCCCCTTGGCCCCACGTGGGGGTCCCGAAGGCACCCTGCCAATGGCCGGCGGGGCCTGGCTCCAGCCAGGGAGCAGTGCCGCAGAGCCGCAGAGCGGGTAGTGCTGCTGCCTGCTCCTTAGTTTGTTTTTTTCCTTTTGTTCCAAAAAACCCACTTATTTTGGAAAAGTTCATTTAAATAAGTGTATCCTCCTAACGGTGTATGTTAACTGCTGAGAGGTGCTGCTCAGAATTGGCATGATTTGTGTACTTAGGGAGTGACCGTCATCTCTTTTAATCAACTTTGTGTTTACTTCAGGAGAGCGGCTCCTCATTTACACCATGGTGAGTGAGAGGCAAATCAAGTCCTTCATTCGCCGCCACAGGGTACCGCGCGCGGGAGAGCCAGCAGCCCCCCACGGCAGCCCAGCAGCAGGCGAGGCAGCCGGAGCGGGCAGGGACCAGTGCGGCTGCGAGAGCAGCCCCAGCCCAGCCAGCCACACCGGGGCTTGGAGGGGGTCAACAACGCAAAAGGAAAGTTGCCTCCAAAACCGCTGTCCTGAGAAATAATAACAGAAAAACTGAATTCTCCTATTTTAGGACAGGAGCCTCTTACCTCTTATTTTTCAATTAATAAGTCAGTAATTCCCATTTTTCCATTTCCTGGGTGCAGCCATAGTTTTGGAGGGGGAAGAAGGAGGGATGTGCAGCTCATAGATGCAAGAGCACTCATCACACTGGCCAGCTAATGAGGGACTAATAATATTTATAATGAGGCTTTTAGACTTTCTGTCCCTCACCTGATACCATGCCTGTGTGTGACTACTGAGAGAGTCCATAAATGAGGTTATATATTGTAGCCCAAGTATAAAAAGCATGAATTTGCTGTTGCACGGATAGCAAAGCTGGGGCTTACATCCCAGTTGAGAGCTTAAGTAGGACGTAAGTGGTCTTGTGGAAATGTTTCTTATTCTTGGGTGCAAGGATGAATTCCAGCTCCGGGGAACAATACTCTTTTAGCCGACTTTTAAGTCTTGCTCTTGTGCAATGCCTACCTAGTGACAAGGTTTGAAAGGATAGAAGAATACATTTATTTAAATATAATTAATTGAATGAACTGATGACAACTAGTGTATTCATGTTACTTATCAGTGTCTATTGTAAAAACTTCTTAGACTACCTCTTTTTCTCATACCTTCCTGATGTCTGATGGGAGGTGCTCTCGAACTAATATAGAGCTTCATAGAATCATAGAATCATAGAATCATTGAGGTTGGAAAAGACCTCTAAGATCATCAAGTCCAACCGTCGACCCAACACCCCCATGCCCACTAAACCATGTCCCTAAGCGCCTCATCTACTCGTCTTTTAAATACCTCCAGGGATGGTGACTCCACCACTTCCCTGGGCAGCCTGGTCCAATGTTTAACCACTCTTTCAGTAAAGAAATTTTTCCTCATGTCCAAAATGAGGCTTCTTTGTGATCTAGCCGGAGTTTGCTCAGTTTTGCAGTGGCATTAATCATGAGAAATCCATGATTTTTATTTTGCTTAAAAACACACTGCAAGAACTATATGCAAGTGCCTAAGGCTGAGCCCTTCCCACCGGCAAAGGTGGGGTAACAAATGATAACATAGGCAGGGATCCGGGGAGAGCATCCGTCCCTGAAGCAGCGTGTAGCACAGGCACAGGGAGAAGGGTGCTGGTACTGGGGGCAGCGCCTGGAACCCAGCCCCTGGCTCCAGCCTGCGGCAGATGCCGTCGGCACAGATGCAGAAGCAGCGGTGGTGGTGGAGGTGGGACTGGTAGCACAGGATAAAGCACATTCCACTATTTTCATTGTAAAAAACACAACCACTACAAAAAAGCCTTCAGAAACCGCATACAAAATCTACGCGCAAAGAACAGTGCACCAGCCACAAAGCCAGGCATTTCAGAGCTGGAAAATATCAAATTTAGGATTGTGCATGTAACTCCCATTCCTCCTTCTCCTGTGTTTCCGCTATGACAGACTGCAGTCTCCTATTTTTGGACACAATTCAAAACGTCTTCCCTTAAAAAGGCCATTTTATGCTGTGGATGAATGCAAAGCAGAAGACTCGCTATCCAAGGGTGGAAGGCGTGAGCACCCGCTGTTTTCTGCACGGGCCCTGCCTCGTGTACTGCGCCGGAGAGGTGCACGTGGGCCAGGACCAAGGTGGAACCGAGCCCACATGTCTGACATTGCTTATGATTTATTACACACTAGTATATGTGTTTGTAGGTATACATGTATATATATGCATATAAATATGTATATATGGATTTAATACGTGTATATACACACACACATGCATTAGATGTAATAGGATTTACGTAAGACATACATAAAATGAAAAGACACATGTAGATGACTACACATGCACACACCCACTTAAGTTCAAGCAGGACTGCAAACTTTTTCAATAAAAAAATAATTTCCTTACAAATGGAACCCTTGTCAGATAACTTCATGAAGGAATTTACACAGTTTAATTAAAGAAGCAGCTCTGCCTTGTCCTCCATGTACTACGAAATACGGCAAATAGTTTTAAAATATTACAGTCAATTATACTTATAAATCTTGCACAGGTAATGAACATATTCTTTAGATTGCAGAAAGAGCTGGACACTTATCTTACTCTTTAAGATAAAATACCACATCCATATAATGCATTGCTAAGCTCTCCTTTTACCATACACGTTGCCCAGAATCCCATTTTCTATTAAATAATAATCATTGTAATTAATAGACTAGTTATTTTATCTCCCTAATCTGGTTACAGTAATTTATCAAAGGTATGTAAATGAATGCAAAAAAAAAAAAGCAGTTCATTATTATTTTCTAAAGGGTACATGTCTCTTGCTGAAGCATGTAAAATGTAATTCTCTTGAACTTAATAAGATACTTGACTTCGTGTAATTCTCGGAAAGAAAATCCATTCAATACTTTACTTTTTAATGTCACACTCAATTTGTTTTACTTACAATTCTCTGGCGGTTAAGGCTTGCTAATGGGCTGTTTTCCACATGCACTTCTCATGACCATCAAAGATGCCACCGTAATGCTCACACGGTAAGGCACGTGCACAGGCACATGCAAAGTCCTGGAAGGAAAGAAACTTTGTCGATATCCTGCATATATGTCAAGGGGAGTTTCTCTGTTAGAAAAGTTACACTGGGACAAGCTTTTTTCGGAAGCTGCTGTTTCTTCATAACGAGGTTAAACCCGCTACCTGAGAGCCACACGGCAGCTCTCTTTCCACCGTGTTTGCCTACCAGCATCTACGCCAGCCGTCACCCCGTGGCCACACCAGGACGGGGGAAGGCAGGACTTAGAAATCCCCTGTTAAATTGTAGTATACTTACAGCAGATCCACTTCTGCACGTGAAACAGGACTTATCCCTGAGCGCTAGTTATCCAACAGTTAACTGCTGGATCATCTTAGCTACTGATGTAGTCTCCCAGTGCAGACGGTGGGAAAGGACAGGTATCTCTGGAGGGACACCCTTCCGTGGGTCTGAGGTGGGTCATTTGCCAGAGCTGTCCACGGATGCCTCCCATCCAAAGGTCATGGAGGTAACATCTTGTGATGTATTTTGCCAACAAAAACTCCCTAATTCCAACTGCAGCATGGATGACGGGGCTCCTGCAGATCTCCCAGCAGTCTGTGTACTGGACTGGAGACACACGTTTGAGCAACCCCAAAAGTAATGAATGCAAATTCAGGGGAGCCAGGATCTACCTGTGAGTTAAATAAGACTTAATTCATCGTATCAATTATTTGCTCCAAATTATTCATTCAGCACTGATAATAAATAACCCGTCGGCTTGAATCGCTTCCATCAGGGCCGTGCAGGCAAGGTCTCCAGGACTGCCCTGCTGCAGCCAGCTGGGAGCAGGGCGGGTGGCAGGGACACGCCACCAATGCCTGGTGACAATGCACCAGAACCCTGCACGGGAGCTGGCGGGTGGCAGCAGCAATATATCTCCTCTCCTTTCCTTTCCCACACGCTCCCTACCCAGCCTCAGCCTGAAACATTTATTGAACTACTACCATGGGTAATACTTTGCCAGACCATTTTTACTGTGAGGGAGAAAGGCTGGGGAGGACGTTAACACCTGCACGGCATTTAATTTGTGATGTAGCATGCTCACCCCTCTGGGGAGCTGTGCCTCCCCACGGCACCCATGGGTGCTCGCCCACACCGTGGGCAGAAAAGCGAAGCTGAGGAGGTTTGCACTGAGCAGCAGGCGGGAGCGGGAGGGCGGGCAGCCGGGGATGGCACTGCCTCCTGCCCATCGGTTTGGCTCCTCCGGCCCCTGCGTGTCACCCTGCCTCAGTCACCCTCTGGGATCACCGTCCCATAGGGAACAACAAAACTGCCAGTTCCAGCATTTCTTTGCAGGCGGTAGTCGGGTTCCTCTCACGGGGACGTGATGTAAAAACAGCCAGGTACCGGCGATTGCCCTCTGCATTTAAAAATAAATAGGCAGGAAATTCTTTACTGCTGGCTGTGTAGGAAAGAGAGTGGAAATACAGAGTGAAACTGTTGGGAGAGGAGCATGCATATGTGTGTGTCTGTGTGTTAGTTTATATAACACTTTAACTAATAAGCTATGATGTTCTCCAGAACAGTAGATAAAATGGCAAATGAAATATAGGGCAATAATTCTGACACTAAGGCGAAGTTGCTGGTTTTAATATATGCCTCTTTGCAAGCAGATAGGCCATAACATGACAATAATGAAATATAAATGACCTACATAAAAAAAAGATAAAATCAGGTAATTACTGAAGCGTCAGTTCTTTACAAAATAATTGGGAATGACCTTTGATAAAGAAATCACTTTTGTGATATTGCTGACAGTACAATTTTCAACTCTGAGAAAACATAGCAGCTGGCTCTAAATCAGGGACAGCGCTGCTGGGACTCGCCGCAGCGGCGGGAGAAATGTGCTCGTCTTGGCAGAGCCGAGGGGGCAGCTGAGCGCCGGGGGGTCACGGTACAAACCAGTTTTGCAGGCATCACCCTGGCAAATACGGTGGCACCCAAACCCATCAGGTCCTGCAGCTCGTAGGCAGAGCTTGGAGATGACGCTCAGCACCCTGCGCTGCTGCAACCTCGTGCCAAGGGGCGGTGGGATGCCAAGAGCTCTGCATGGCAGTGTCCCACCGAGTACCCGGTGAAGCCACCCCATCCAACCTGAGTGACCTGCTGTGGTGTCGATGTTGGAGCAGGAGCTGGACCAGGGGACCTCCGTCTGTCCTTTGCGACCTAGATTACACCACCGCTGCCAGGACAAAGCTAGGCCAGCTCTAAACCCTCCATCCCCACTGCCAGGGGATGCCCTAAGTCATCCCTGCCCTCTGAAGGACCACGTCGAGATGTGAGATGGCATTTGCTTCTTCTCCTCTGCCCTCCTGGACCGATGGGCAGAGCACGCTGTGCTCCTGCACGACCCCCGGCTTGCTCCCAGCAGGCTGGAGGACGAGCATCAGATGGAAATGACTTTTGATTGCTTCCAATCTGGCTGAGATTGCAAACAAAAGGCTGCAAATGTCACATCCAATCTCCCCCAACGGACGCTCCCCACGGAAAAACTCCTGAGAAGTCCAAGCAGGGAAGGAGAAGATGGCAGGCGTATCTCAAAGGAGCCACCTAACATCAAGGGGTGACAATGACCTGCTGTAGTCAGCCCTCACGTAAATGCACCATTGCAGTTGCAGAGCTATTCCTCAAGTTTTTAATTTTTCTGCTGATCATGCCAACTGAAAAATAAGTGAATGACTGTTGTTTTTAAGGGGATTCAATACACCTCCATCTTACCGAGAAGGAAGAGTAAATCTGAACCATGGAGAGGCCACGTTCCCTTTTTAATCAGCAGTTTCAAAGCAAGAGGCACACCTCGGTTTAGTTGCAAACACAACCTGGAGGTGAATGTCAGAGGCAGGGGTGCAGGGGCAGCGAACAGAGCTGGTGGTCTGCACGTCCCTGCGGGGCTGGCTCCACGCTCCCGTGGGCTCCCGCCGCCCCGGCTCTCTCCACTGCTGTGCATCTTCCTGGCTACGTCGCACGAGGCAGCCAGAGCAGCGTGGGTGTCACATCCATCACGGGAGGCGAGAGCCACATGAACGTTAGAAAAATTCTGCTCGAATTGTTTTGATCCCATAAGCAAACCCATGTGGATATTTAGCATTTTCCCAGATTAGGAAATGAACCGAAAGTGACGTTACAAAGACGCACGGACAAGTTTATACTGAGGGTCTCTTAACTTGCTTCCTCTGCCCTACATCTCCTCGCGAGGACGCGCTGGGTGCCTCGGGGCCCAGGTGCAGAGCTCTGGTCTGCTGCTTTGGGGCGCCTCTGGTCAGCCACTCCGCCGGCAAAGGCAGCCGCTGCGGAGGGTTGTCTTTCACGCTGGACATGTATGATGAAAAGGGGGAGGTGGAGGCTCTCCCACCTGGGTCTGTGCTGCCCCAAAGGCCTTCACTGCTTTCCCCAGCGTCTGCCGAGCCTCTGCTCCCCAGCTGCGCGCCCTGAGCGCACGGAGGGGGCTCTGGTGCTCAGGGAGGGGTAGAAGGGGCCAGGCTCGGCGGTGTGGCTCCCACTTCCCACTGGGATTCCCAGCAGCAAGGGTTGATGAAATACAAATGTGTCACAAGGCTCAATAGCAGCTGCTGACCAAATAGGTGCGACAAGATCAGCAGATTTCCTGAAACATGGTAGAGAAAAAAAAAATAATAATAATAGCCCGCACTCTAGTAAAACCATATTCACAACCACCAAATCTCTCAGCTTTATGTGACAAACCTTGCAACACACCCACTCGCCTTCCCTTCCCCCACCCAAAGGAGAAAAAAAAGATCTTCACACTTTTTCTAATACCAGCTGGTTCATTTATATTGCAGAAGTTTCACGAGACAGTTACTGACAGTGATATACTAAACACAGGTTAAACCCACCATAATCGCTGCCTCTGTGTGTGCAGCTAGGAAATTATAACATTTGCATAAAATGATAAGAATGGCACCGGCTTCCTAATGTGACCGTGGAAAACACATTTGCGGGGCGCCCCAGCCAGGGGCCACCAACCCCCCTGCAGAAGCGTAAGGCATTCCTGCTCCGGGGCCGAGCCACATCTTCCCAGCAATTTTGCTCAAATTGCCAGGATGCGACCATGCTTCTGAAAACATAGGCGCATTTCCAGATGCACGGAGCAGCCCCCAGGCTCTGTACGTGACAACCCGGACCCCCGGGTGCCGGCTCACCCAACGGGACCCATCCTGCGAGCATCCCCTCGCAGTGCTGGTGCCCACTGACTCAGCCACATCTCCCTCAGCTGCGGGGATTTTAAATACGGGAATGTCTTCTCTCTCTGCACGAGTTATGCTGCTTGCAGAGTTTCCCCAGACTTTACCTTCCAAACCACGCCATTGCAGAGTGCTGCACGAAAGGACATGTTGGAGAGGAGGTCGACCTGCCAGAGTTACTGTTCTCCCTCTCAAATTTATGATTCAGCTTTTTTGGAAAAGGCCGTGGATTCTTTTGAATGTGAAGACAAATAAAAATGGCTCAACAACCTCCTTCCCTTTAGATGAACATTTTTTCATTTTTAAAGGATGTTTCACAATATTACTATTTTTCTCAGAGTATTCTAAATACTATGATGTATGAAGAGGTGGGCAACAAGGTCTGTAATGATTTGATTAAAGCAACCTGTAATAATATAGCTGCAATACTAACGGCATACAAGTATAATCCTGCTAAATGGGTGGCTGCGACTCCTTTCAAACTTCCCAGATCTGATATTCTATAATAAAACCCTTCTCCAGTGACAAAGAATGAGGATGGCAAGTGCCGGTGCCTATAAATGGAAACAAGTGCTCGCAGACTACCAGGACGAGCAGCGATGGTAACAGACACCAGAAGCCAAACGTGGTGCACGGGTGGCGATTCCTGGCACGCGGTGTGCCCAGCACTGACCGTGGCAGCCGTGGGACCCCAAAAAGGGCTCTTCTGCCCCTCGAAGCCTTAACTGGACGCCCGTTGTATCAAGTTGAGCCAGATGTGCCCAATTCTGTGACAGGCATTTTGGCACTTTGTCTTGGAACTCTCGGTCCACAGCAATAACGTCTGCAGATGTCTTTGCCATCTCATGAGTCTGGACGGGACCTGCAAGCCGCCTGTGAGCAACGTGGTGGGTGGCAGCTTGATGGCACGATGGGGCTCTCGGCCCCTCTGTCCTTCCTTTGCCATTTCCATTCCCACCTGGATTTCCAGCCTCTAACATCCAGGCAAACACAACCCATAGACGACCGCAAACAGGAGCAGTTTAAGGGAAATGTGATCTTGTATTCAGTCACTAAACAAACGCCAGGCACAGGGTGCGGTGCAGCCCCGGGCACGGTGGCAGAGCTGCAGAGGCAGGGTGGCAAGGTGCACAAACCCACGCAAGGGACCTTGGCAAAGATTGAATGGTTTAGTGGAAAAAAATTCTGTTGCTAAAAAAATGTGGGGAAAAAATTCTCTTTCTTTCTGGGGAGGGAAGGAATAACCTGCCTCTTGACTCTGTGCAGCTCTTGTGGCTGCGGAGGAGTCCCTGCTGAGAACAGAGCATGCCTTCTTTGTGTCTGCAGCCCACGGCTTCCAGACCAAGTGATGAAAAAGTTCCAGGAAAATCAGGTTTGCAGATGTGTGCTCTTCATTTGTAGTCGGAGATGCTCCCAGTTCTCCACTTACATGCCGTCTACAGGTTAAAGAGAGGGAATGCTTAGCCGTTCCAGCAAGCTTTTTCTTTTAATGATCCATGTTTATTAATTTACAAGCTTTACATACAGACCCATTCCATAATGCTGCAATTTGCATGTTAATATAGAAGTTGGTATAGTTTGTGAGCCGCTGCAGCTGGAGCGGTGGGTCTGAGTACCGAAATGGCACTCTGCAGCTCTGCGGGGTCTATGAAAGAGCAGCTCTGGCTTTTGTCAGCGCTGGAAAGCACAGCACGGTTACATCGGCACAGGGACCGGTTGGGGAGGGTCTGGTGAAGACAAGTGTCATCAGCAGAGAGCTCTCTTCATCACATTTCAAATTGCTTTCCCGTAAGCCCCAGCAAGCCTGACTACCCCTCGGAAACCCAGCTGGTTAGTGTTATGTGCTAACTGCTTTTGTGCAAACGCCTGTCAGTGCCGGGATAGGACCTTCCATCCACCTTTGCCAGACACGGTGCCCAGGCACCTTCCCGTGTGATGGGAGTGAGCCCAGGTCTGTCCCCCAGGCGCTGAAGCTCGGGCTGGGAGCTGGGAGCACTCGCCGGCACAGCGGCGGTCGGGGCTGCCGGCTCGTTTTGGCTGCCGTTGGCAGCAACGGGGTCTTGAAATCGGCTGCAGGCAGGTGGTGGGTGCTGTACCAAGGGCGGCCACATCTGCAGCCCGGTTGGGGCTCCTGGGGCACGCGGTGCAGCCCTGCTCCCGGGGCGCTGCGGCTGTGCAGCCACCATCTCGTCCGCTTTCTTCTTACCCAGGAGACGAACAACAGCTGAATTCTGCATCATCAGAAGACAAATGAAAATTGACAAATTAGAGATGCACAAAAACACTTATTTACAAAATGCCCTTTTTTTAGCAAAATCTCAGGTTTTGGTGGGGTTTTTTAGTGATTTAGGAACACTCCAGACCAGCACTTCTGAAAACACACATAGAGAAACAATCCGCCTCCAGAGGTATTGAATGCCTAATAGATATTACTGCCCATTTTCCCCACCTAAAGAATTAACTTTTAATATTTTTCCAATTCAATATATACTTTTAAGTCTAAGATGCTTTTATTCTAATTCCTACCCCCAGCTCTGTCTGGAAATTAGGAAGCTCACAAACCTTGTGATCCTCCACTTTGAGTGCAGCAGCCTCATTCCCTAAGACAGTGAAGGGGAGGAAGGATTGTTCACATTTCCTTTTCAAAGGTGGGGAAAAAAGGAAAAAGAAAAACAGGTGCTTTAAAATTTTCAAGGTGCAAACTAAATTACAAGATGCCCAGGAGTGTGCAATAGCATTTCATTGTTTGAGTTTGGAATAAAAGACAGATAATTAGGAAATTGGGAGTCTATTAATTTTCCAAATTTACTCATGCAAGAAGCACTGAGCTATGGTGATATTTGCTTACCTCGTCATTATGCAAAAATATATTAGCTAATTATTTTGACTAATGCAATTAAGATATGCATATTTAGCATAAACTATACAATAGAAATGTTACAGTCAGCAATTGCCGGGTTGCACTCATGGGCAGCAGAGAGGCAAAAGTCTCAGCACAGTCTCTGATGGTAAACCATAATATTGCTCCTATTCTGCCCGAACTGTTATTATTAGTTCTGTTGCAGTAATTAATTTACTTTACAGCATGACTAGGTGGCACAGTTAGCAGCGGTATTCATTTTTGTTATGAGCCACCTGAAGATGTCAGCTTTTGAGCAGCAGAGACTGTGCCTTTAATTGCCTAAATCAGTGGCAATGCAGTAACTCTTGCCGGCATCCAATTAGGACACTCAGCAGCTCCTTTCTTGGCTCTTTAATTTGTATGAGGACATCTCTGTACCAACACTGGGCTGCATCGCCGTGTCCACGCTGGGGAGGTGGGCACGCGTCCTCCCCTGCCATCCCCTCGCTCCTACAGGCGCGGGATTTGCCGCTGGCCCCGCTGGCCCCAGGTGCAGCCACAGAGGCACTGGCAGTGAGGAGGGACAGTGGTGCCGCTGCCGGGATGGGCCACAGCCCCGTTTGCTCCTCCTTGGTCCGGCAGAACCGCGGGAGGCTGGGGGAGGCTTTGCCCAAGCGGCGAGCTCCTCTTCGCCCGCCACGGCACGGGTTGTTCTCTCCTTTTCCATTGCACGTGCCTGTAAAGCAGGAAGGGAAACTGCTTGGGATGCTTTGTGTTACGCCCCGCGTTTCCTTGGTGAAAACCATTGTGCTGGGGACATGTTTCTTTGGGGTGAGATGTGTAATTCCAACCTTCCACTCTTTCCCCACCTCTCCCCACCCCAGAACAAAATCCTACCGGGAACTAAAAATGGAAGAATTTCAGGCGAAGCTGAAAAATTTAGTATTTTGTTACTGTCGTATGTTGTCCACAATAAAACCTCTTCTAGTGTGTGAGGAACACGTTAGCAGAGTTTGGGATTGCCGGTACCCCTGTGTTTCCCATTGGACGTCCCCCTGCTCCCCGTATCCCCTGCCCCGGGCTCAGCCCTTTGCTCGGGGTCTCTGCCTGCTCCTGCCCTGCCCTGGGCTCCCCCTTCCTCACCGCATTGGGGTGGCTGCGGGGCTTGACCCCACGGCCCCCTGAGACCAGCCCCTGCTCAGCCCCGTGCACCCCCTTTTACTGCAGCTCGGCGGGCAAACGTGGGAACAGGCAGTATTTGAAAGCATCAGCTATTCAGGTCCCAGCAAGGACTGCCAGCTTTCCGCTCACAGAAATCCCAGTCTCCCACCCCAACAAATTTCCCAGGGTTGTGCCATATGCCGCGCACTGGGTTAGAGAGCTCCAGACTCAGCATGGGGGGCCGGGGAGGGTGAAGAAATGCAGGCGGGTTGAGAAATGAAAGGGGTCCTCTTACATAAATCGCGTGATGAGTAAGTTGCTTTTGGAGGACGGGAGGGAACAGAGCCCAGGGGAGGAATCCCTTTGCGGCTGCAGTTTCCTTTCCCTCTTCCAGCTCTGCCGACCTTGGTAGAGACTGGAGCAAAAGTCCAGGGGTTTTTCGATACCCAGTAGGTTTGCGTGGTCCAGATGTGATCAGTGCAACTCAGGAGCGAGTCTCACCAGTGCTTTGAGTTAAAGGCATCCCAAACGCCCAAGGCGCTGCAGAAGAGCAATGCTAGGTAGGAAAGAGGACCACAGATGGGAGAAGAGCACAACACTTGTGCTGAATCTCTGAAGGTTTGGGTGCCTTCTCTCAGCTGCATCTCCAGCTTTGCTCAGCACTGGCTGTGCTTCCAGTGGAGTCATTTTGGCTAATTTTGCACTAACCATGTGGACTGTCAAATGGCTTCTGCTGTATTTTGTTGCCCTTTCAAATATTTCTCAAAGAGTAGGCTGTACCATCTGGTGGACAATCTGCCTGTGTGTGCAACAGCAATATACCTAGCGCAGCGCCGACGGGCCCGCAGCACCCATCAGCAGCCGCACGCGGGCAGGCGGTGGCCCCACAGCACCCAGGGCTGCTCCTGCGGCTGGGCGAAGGGAGACGGCTGCGTCGGTGCACGGGGTCGGTGCCGAGGGGCCGCTGCCTGCTGGGCTCTGTGCCGGGGCGAGGGACGGTCCTGTGCGCAGAGCCCAGCAGAGCCGGGCTGTGCTCTGATCCCCCGGAGCAGGTCCGGCACAGGCTGTGCGTTGGGCTCGGCTCTGGCCGGAGACCACTGCCGACGGGCAGCCTGCAGCCTGCTTTGGAGGCTAAGGGAGTACACCTGCACGAACGCAAGTCCTTCCCCAGCAATTGGCCTCCCCACCAGCAAACCGTCCTGGACACGGGGCTGCTGTGCCCTTCAGATTGCATAGCTACTTCCTCCATCCTCAGCGTGCACGGGAAAGACAGAGGGGGTGTTTCCCCTAGTTGAGCACTATTCTCCTGGAGCCACATCATCAAGTTTTAAACCTCTTTCCTTTCCTTTTTATTGATTTATTTTTACATATTGCACATTCACAGTTACTGCTGACTCCACACACTTCTCCCTTTTCGCAGCACGCTCTGATAAAAGTTGCCAGACAGGTTAGAGAAGGCGGATTATACATTGCTGACGGTATATATAAATCCTCATTTATATCTTACCACAGAAAGAACAGGATGGTTTTAGGAAAATCACTCAAATAATTCCTTGTGGATTGGTCTACATTCTGTTATCAAAAGTAAAAGGCTGAAAGGTCATAAGAGGAAACCAATAATATCAACATTCATCTCAAAATATACATATTAGCTAGGCGTGCAGGATGACAATGTTAAAATAATCACCTTAAACATAGCAGATCCTCTCCCTCTGTGTATACACACACACAACTACATAATATACATGTCTGTATATAATACATGTGTAATAGCTGTTACACACATATACCAGTTAGTTAGAAACCACCAAGGAATAACAAAGCTAGCAGGTTAAGATTTAGTCTCTTTGCTGAGTTGCTTTTCAACAGCACTGTCCTCTGAAGGCTCTCTGCCCTTTTATATCCCAGAATTTGTTCTTTATCTCCGAGAGACTCAAATGCATCGACGACACAATAGGTTTAGTTTATTTTTTTTTTGCCTGGGTATGAGTTGAAAATACGTGATGATTCTGTAAAAACATTTTGTGGGTCTATTCATTTCTCTTCCGTGCTCTAGGAGTTTTCAAAACCATCTTATGTGCAATTTTTTGTCTTGGGAATATGCAATACTGGGACAGTCTGTTAGCCAGAGTTTAAGGAATTAGGGAATAGACTCGCAGGCGGGGTTTCCTCTGCAGCAGTAGGGAACTCAGCTCTAAAACTCGAGGGTACAAATACTAGTTCTAAGAAAAGTAATTGTCCGACAGCTGCAGGGGTTTGCCCCCTCCTTGGCTCCCCTGGGGAGGAAGACTCCTGCTGCCATCGGAGCGGTCAGGGCCTCGTGTCCGTGTCAGGCCAGCGGCACAGGGGTGATGCAGGCAGTGGTGCGCAGCCTGCTGGGGAGCCAGCCTTAAGGACAATTAGATTTTAATCTTACGTGGATTTACAGAAGTTTTGTGCCATGGCAATATAAAAATTCTCAAAACAAGAGGGGTTTTTTAGTAGCGGCAGGGTGTGTTCCAGGAAACACGCTGGAAGGTCCCCTGGATGCCAGTGATCCCAGAGACACCGCTGCATTGACGGGAGTTGCCCTGGAACAAATGCAGAGCTGTTGCACAAACCATCGAGGACCACCGCGCTTCTCTCCTCCTACGTAGGAAAAACTAAGTCTTGTTCACACTTAAAGTATCTTCTGGAACAACACTTCCACATTAATTTGTTAAGACATCCACAAAGTCCCCTGCTGCCGATAACCTTCCTGGCGCTTGCTGGAGACGAGCTGGAGCAGCGCCTGCTCCCGTGGGTGCCATCCCGGCTGCAGCCCCATCCTCCCCGCGGCCACGCCAGGCCAGGAAGGTCTGGCAGATCCCCGGCACCGAGCACGGCGGGATGCAGGCTGGAGCACATCCCCAGCTGCGGCCAGTCAGGGTCACTCCTCCAAAGGCAACGATTTTATCCCATCCCCCAGTAATTTGTCTTTATTCCCTATTATTTTATGTACGCTTAATATATATGATCTTAACAGCTTTGGGGGCCAGATTATTTCAGCAATTGCTGGTATGCAAATCCCATTAGGTTCAACAGGAGTTCTGCCACACATCTGACAAGGCTATCTGGCAGTAAATCTCACTCATGCTTGCGCTCCTATAAGAGCTCTCTTCTCCCCTGGAAGCTGGAGTGAAACTTAATAGGGAATTACACAATATGAATACACACTAAGGAGAGACCGGACTTTTAAAATCATGCTGGCATCCAAAAGCCGTTAATCTTCTTAGGTAATGATAAAAAATGCAGTGGAGATGATGATGTAACTCACCAAGGGGGAACAAGGAACTGTAGTGAATGGATGGCTTGAGTAAAACTTCTGCTGTTCTTCTGTTTATCCCATTCTCCACTTAATTACCGTTCCCAAATATTTTTTAAAACACACCCCTGTAAACAGCCTTTTCAGTGCTGAAAAGAGGAAAGCAACACACACCAGCCAGCAGAGAATGCCTTTTCCTCTCCTTTTTTGCATTTAATTAATTCCACAAGGAGAGGAGAAGAGGAGGAAACCTTGGGACTATTGATACAGGGCAGCAGGTGGATTGTGTAAAATAACACCGGCTGCAGGAGTGCTATTAGGAGAACCCAGCGTTGCTCCGGGTTAAGGAGTGACCGGCGTTCCCCGCGGGGGCCGGCATGTCTCCAGTGCAGACCAGCACCCAGCGGGCAGGCGGCGGCGGCGGTGCAGAGCCAAGTGGCACGGGTGGGCACCCGGGCGGGCACGCGGCACCAGCCTGCCCCTGCCCTTTCGCCACCCCTCACCAGGACCGGTCATGTCGGTGGTGTTAATGTTCGTTTCCATCAGTTTGCCCACAGAACCTCCCGAGGAACCTCAGGTTCCCTGAGGACAAAAACACAATTTTCAAATTTTTTTAAATTTTTTTTTTTTTTTGCTAACTCCCACACATAGAAAGGGGGTGTGAGATGCTCCAGAGAGCCTGCTTTCCATACTGCTCTATATGCACGCTATACTAAAACGCCCCCGGCAAAGCCCCCAGGCGCACGCCCGCTTGCTGCCTGGCACGGCTGGGCTGGGGGCCACGGTGCGGGGCCAGCCTCCTGGCTTCGGCTGTGCCCCTCCGCATCCCATCTCCCTGCGGGACTGAACTCGGGCAGGGGAGGAGCTCGTCTCCAAAACAACTCCGTTTCTGCCGGAGGGAAACCCGAGGACGCGGCTGGAGGAGGACTTGGGTGCTCTGGCCGGTTCCTCGGGAAGCAGAGGCGAACAGAGCCCCTCGCATGCGGGGCAGGGACCCCCTTTCCCACCCACCAAGAGGAGGAGCACACAGCGCTCCTCATGAGAATGACACTCGTTTCACAGACGCCCAAAACCTTTGTCACCAATTGCAGTCTCCTCCCTACTTTCTAAGCAGAACGATTTAAGCATAAGCATGCAGAATTTTTCTTTTTACAGAAGCTGCCGGTACCATCACCTCCAAGTTTCTTTATGGCTGTTTTAGTTATTTGCTGTAATAGAGTCTGGATGCATTACAGCGCAATTTCATGCTCACGTTGTAACGAAGCCTGGAGGCAGTGGCCGAGGCTGGAGGCTTTGATGCATTAGCGCTGCTACACCTGATGGGGAGATGGGGGCTGCTCCTGTTTGAACAGACAAGCTCACACTTGCCAGCCCCCACAAACCCCCACTTGCAATTCCCTTGGACTCCTGGTGCTTGCACACTGCAAGTCACACTGAGAAATATTTATCGTAAAGAGAATGTGCTCCATAATTAAAACTTTCTGCTATTAGGGAGTTTATGATCTAATGATGCTATAGGAAGCAGAGTTTATGGTCACTGAATCAGTACTTGATTCTGAGAGTGCAATTAACAAATCACAGAAACAGTGTATCAAAGTGCGTCGTTAGAGCCAGAGTTGCCCTCCTCTAATGAAATGCTAGCTTTAGTAGTATAATTATTAAGATCACCATTTCACTATTATAGTAATAACTGTAGATAATTGCACAATATTATCTTTCACAGAATCATCTTCTCTGCATAAATTAAAAGGTTCAAAACATAATTCACAGGGCAAAACCCTCCCAGGAAATCCATGGGGAAGATCAGAAATAAACAGCAGAAGTGATGACTTGCCTTGATTGCAGCAAAGACATGTGGCTTCATCATGTGTTTCTTTCATAAGGTGGTATCTCTGCCTAATTGGCCTACAGGGACAGAGCGCTACTACGGAAGAATGAATTGTTTGGCTGTGTGACCAGAGGTACAGAGAGTCCAATAGAGTTAAATCGTGGTTACAAACAAAAGTAATGGTTACATGACATCTTTGGATCTATTTTTAATTAATTACCAATAAAGCTGTGCAGTAATTATCGGTTTCCTTCAGTCCCTACTATCCATGGTGTATAGCTGTTGTTATTATTGCTGTTGGTGCTGTCCTTACTCCCTCTTCTGCCGAGGAGTTCAAGGAGAACACAGACGCTAGCTGGGATCTCATGTCAGCCAAGGCCTTACTGAGCTGGGGATGTTACAGCTTTCCTCAGTACCTGTATGGCAAAAACATAGCAAAACCCAAAAAGGCATTATGTCTTTGCACATGCACAGAAAAAAAAAAAACACTTTTATGAACTTTGAGAACTTTTCTGCTAAAACCTGAGCTGCCAGCAGACTTCAGGGAGGGGATTTAGCAGCCTACAGCATCTCATCTCATCTCATCCTCAAGTAGACATCAAACCATGGCAGATAAAATGTGCCTCAGAAGTACTTATTTCTTCTCCACCGATTAGAAATCGAGCTTAGATGTCTACCACATTTGTAGATATCGAAAACGAGTCGAAAAGCTGCCTACCCTGGTTGCCTAAGGGATTAAGCAGGTACCTTGGTGACTGTGCTCTAGTGTGCTTCAGCAGTGTCTATGACCAAAGTTGGGCCAGGTACACCTTTCTCGTGGGTTTGGGCACAAACCCCTGTATTTCCATTGAGCTTTTTTTATTGCGTGCGTAGAGAAAACACCGTCCGTCTCCTCTGCTGTATGAAATACTGCAGACTGCACACAGGGGAGAGAGAGGGGAGCTCAGGGTCTCAATTTGTGGAGTTAAACGCAACTGCAGCCAGCGGGCCGTTGGCATTACCTGCCACTGGTGAAAAGTCCATTTCCGAGCAGCCACTACTATACTGATTAAAATGGACTTGAACTTAAAAAAAAGCACTGGAAAGATTTATTAGCACTGAAATTGCATTCTTGCCTGGAACAAGGACTTCTTTTGACACAGAATAATTTCTTTCTGTCTAAAACCTGGAAATTTAGAAAGCCTTTCAAAAGGCATTAGCATTATCCAAATAATAAGTAAATTGAGATGCTAATGAATGCGACTTCCTGAAAAAATGGGAAAAAATAAGCAACGTACAAGGTTGGATCTCTAGCAAACGTAAAAAGCGGTTGTTCCTTACACTCCTGTAACTTATTTCCTGTAAAAAGTAACTTCAATGTTTTTGGCCTTCAACCTGCAAAAACATGAGCCTGTGCATCAAGGAACAGCATGTGAAAATGCCTAAGGAGCCATAGGTGCCGCATCCTTTACAGCATAGGCTGTCATTTATGCTAATAATTACGCTACAAACAGATTTAGCTGCACCCATTTTACAAACAGGAAAACTGAAAAGCAGCTACATCTGCTTGGCAGCTGCATCAGCCTGAGATAGGCACAGAAATCCCAGTTTCCACATTTATTTTTAGCCAGATGAGATTGAATTGATACGAAAAGCCCAGTGAAATAAATATGAAAAAGAAGCCATCACTCTGATGGTGAGGAATCCGAAGTGTACCGTGCCGAAGATCGTCTCTGTGCAATATTAATGGTTATGGATGATGGGGAAAAATGTTAAGCACAGAAAAAAAAGGGAAAAGAAAACTTCAGATGTGCCTCACTGGGAAACTAGAAAGGACACAGCTTCAAGTAATGATTATTTTTATTTAGGAAAACATTATACAAGGGACTCTTTCCAAGGAAAGCAATCTGGGTTGTGTCTGGGCTGAGTACACAATGTCATCCTGTTGCAAAAAAAGCAAACATCGTACCAGGATGTATAAACAGGACTGTCATGTGTAAGACACATGAAGTAATCCTCCGCTCCAGGCAGCGGTGGGAAGGTCTCAGCTGGAGAACTGTCTCTGGTCTGGGCACAGCATTTGGAGGAAGCTGGGGACCAACTGGAGACAGTCCAGGGAGAGCAGCAAGAACCATCAGAGGCCAGAAAAAAATGACCTAAGAGGAAAGATTGAAAGAGTTGGGCTTGTTTAGTCTAGGGAAGAGATGGATGAAGGAAGACATGCACAAACTCTTCAAATATGATTGAGGCTGCCACAGAGAGGAAGGTGATGGGCTCCTCTCAAAGCCCACCAAATACAGGGCAAGATGTAATCAGGTCATGTCTATACTGGCCAACCTACCATCGCCAGGGAACACCTCCGATTCTCGGCCCCGCAGCATGAAGAGCTTTACTGAGCAGCCCCCAGGCCCTCCAATGTACTGCTGATCACACCGTCCGTCTCTGCTGCCTTCTCCAGTTCGTCTTACTGCTGGGAGAGACACCCGTGCAAAGCAGCTCTCCTGGAAAGCTGCTGCTTCGGCGTGTGTCATCATGGCATTTTCTCAGGGCTTCGCTGCAACAATAGCCTATACAGCCCTGTGATAGGGAAAGGTGGTGTTCAGGTGGACATTGTCCCTTTCATTTATCTCGAGCGAAGAAGAGAAACTGCTGCAGATAAAAGAACTTTTCTGTTCAGCGTTTGTCCATGCTCTTCTCTTGTCTGCACTGATCTCTGCATACTGTTTGTAAGAAGCCTTGACATCCTTTGAGATGTAGGTTTATACCACTGCCAAGCTAAAATTAGAGATATTGCAAATTAAGTAAATAGATCTATTATCCAAAAAAGAAGCAACGCAGTTACCTATTTTCTTTCCTTTTTTTTTATCCCCACCACAGAGCAAGGGAGTTTGCAGAGCATATTGAGCTGAAGTTCAGCATAGAGGTGGCTAATCTCTCCTTCATGCTTCTGTACTTCTAAAAAACTGTGCAAGTGAGCAGAAATTCACTGTATTTCAGATATCCTGTGAAAGGTTGTATCCCAGGACAGTTGCCCCTTGGGGAGGAAGAAATTTGTGACCTTGTTTAGCTGAGCAAGCACATCAGCTGCTGGAGTAAAGCTGCTGTAAGCATTTCCAGCCCAGCTGGAAAGGAGGTCACGTTGCAGGCGGGCTACCTGCCACGCGGGGGGCTCACCGTGGACGCCGCGCAGCCGCCTGGAAGAGCAGGAGAGGCCAGGACGAGGCAAAGGGAATCAAAGCATTTACCAGAATTCACAAAAGAGAGAGGAGAGCCGTGCACAGCTACTTGCAAAGCTGGAAAATAACCTGCACCGTCAATAGTCCTGCTTCATTTTAACAAAGCCAACTGTGCGATCGGCACCGTAAAACCGCTCGTCGGTGGGAAGCATTACACTCCCGGGTGCTTGGAGAAGACTCGGGGTGACAAATAAATGAACAAGCAAGATCTGCTGTTTGCTGCAAGCAGAAAGTTTACCTAGCTGAAAGGATGCGGCAAGGAGAGTTACGATTTTGTGAGACCAGTTTTCATTAGGGTTTACATTGCAATTTTGCCTAATTAGTCTCCAATAATTAATGTTGTGAGTGTAACAGAGACGTAATCAGACAAAATGCTGGTAAGTAAACCCCATGGAAGCCATACATCTTTTGATAGTAATGATTATGTTCTTTTTTATTATTAAAGATCCCATTAGAAAGAATTTATGATTTTTCCCCTTTGTGAGAGAAATAATAAACATTACATTGGATGCTCTTATTTTTGGTATTGAGCAACCGAGTATATGTAATTAGCCACAGTTAAAAAGAAATTTTGCCTGAATGGCTTTTGGGGAACATTACATCCAAATTACAACCCTGTAGATTTTTTCACGTGAAAATACACTCTCAATAAATAACTCAAATACAGTTTCTCTGAAAAAAACATTTAGATCCTGAGGAAAACATGCAGGGAAGGAAAATGATGGCGCTGAGGACCTGAAAACCCACTGGAGGGAGGACTGCGCCAGCGGTAGGTACCACCGCAAGTGCCTTCCCCATCACTTTTCCAGAGGATTTCTTTGCTTCCTGAGAATTTATCAGTGAAGGCTGAAGCACCAGCGCTGAGCAGACCCACACTGAGGTGCGCTCTGCAGTGGGGACCCGTACCCAGCCCCCTTTGCCCGCCCAGGTTTGCCTGCTGAACCTTCTCCTCAGCTGCAGTCGATTCCTCTCCTACTGGCGTTGGGCTGGATGCTTATAAACACATTAAACCGTCTCCACCCTGATGAACCCCCAGTCCAAAAAGACTATTCAGGCTGAAGAAATTAGATGTGCAGCTTTGTTCCAGTCAGATTCAGGTCGGTGCCACAAAACTCGGAAGGACCTGACTACGTGCAAGAGATGCAGTGCTTAATCCTGCAGGTTTCACAGTGAAGAAACAAGCAAATATCGGGTTCATTAATGGTTCTCTTGAATGTTTGAGCCCAGGCCTTGTGCTGTACATGCCGTCTGTCTGTGTCCTTCACAAGTGTGACCACGACCCTGATCTGTGGGGAGTGGTGCTACCCCCGGGCTTCCCATGGCTTCTGTGACCGGGGCAAGAGGAACATCCCTTCGGTTGCACAGTGTGGCCTAATGCGACAACCAGACGCGAAGCACGCTCCGGGCAGCTCGTGCAGAGCCTTTTGGTATGAAGCTGCCTGACCTACACGCTAAGATGCTTCACAAGCATTATCCCTGCCAGCAGTCAATAAATGTGACAGCAGCGGCACTGCCTGCACGGGGAAGTGAGGCTCCTCAGCATCTAGCAATAAGATATCACATAATACAGCAGCCAGTGAGGGAGGGAATGAAATGAGAACCGCCGAATGTTTGTTCTTTGCTTTTCGCCACAGAGAAATCCCCGGGGTGCTGATAGCATCCTGCAGAATGATGTGTTAACACCTGCATGCTGCATGCTTCCCTCTCTCCTACCGCAGCTTGGGATGGACAAGCTATGGTGTGGCAACTTATGGGAAAAAACCCACCCTGGAGTATGAAAGAGGCCATCAAAAATTCCTCTTCAGGATGTAAAGGATGGACCTACAGCTGGAGGGACTCGGGTCAACTGGGAGGAATGCAGATGGGGCAGGTGGAGAGAGGCCATGAGGATGAGCAAGGCGCTGGGAGGTCTTCCATGCATGGAGACTGCCAGGGCTTGGCTCATTTATTCTAACAAAACTAAGACAGAAGGATGTGATGTGTCCCGAGCAATGTATCAGAGGTGAATACTGGGGAGGAAGAAGAACACCCTAAGCAAAAAGATAATGTTTCATACAAAAAGAAATGGGTTTCAGCTAGCCTTTAAAACTGAACTGCCTGGAAATTGGATACCTCACTGTTAGAGCAGTAAGTTTTTGCCTTCCAATGGGAGAAGCAATAAAAAAATTGTTTTTCATCAGGAGGCTCAATGACAGGGAACATAAGATGGTATCCCAGGATCCAGGGCTGACCAGCGTAGAGGTCCTGGATTGGAACGTGGATCCTGGGCTCACCTTTGATGGCAGCTTCCCAGACGATAGCAACAGGAGGTATGGCACGGAAAGACTGAAGGTAGGTACTACTGCTTTTATCCAGATGTCAGGATTGGAGAGTTAATGCACCAGAACCCAGACTGCTGCACAGCTTCCATTCACGTTTTCATAGTGGAAAATGATAAGCGGTGAGCAGCAATGTATTTGCTCACGTAAGCGATGCCTACAAGAGCTCAGGCTGCTTTTGAGAGCCACATAAGCCACCAGGATCGACATGGGAAAGGCTGTGCTCTTAGTTAACTGTCAGGAGGTGTTCTGCCTGAATGAGAGACTGGGCATCCAAGTGGATCACCGTCATGAAACAGGGACAATTCCCACACTCGTCGTAAGAGCAGCAGCTTCAAGAATTGCCCCTTCCTTCACAAAGGTATAACTGAGACTCACCCAAATGTATTTGAAAGTACAAAATTACAAAACTTACCAAGGGGCTCTGAGGAAAGGAGGCGAGACAGGGAAATAATTAGGAAAGCAAGGATGATCAGAGCCGAGGAACAGGTACACGAGCAAACTTTATGGCTTTGCGGAACATGAATGGAGACGCCCACTCAGCCAATGTAATAAAAGTGCAATCACCTGTGCAGTTCAAATGCGAGCTCAGGAAGCATGAAGTCCTAAGCGTAATCAGAGCTCACACCATCACGGGCTCTGCAGCTCAGCAGCTACTTTTCAAACTCATAAGTCAACAGGCTGCTCTGTGAGCATGAGAAATCGCATGGTGACGTGACGCAGCCGTGGAAATCTCAAGCCAACTCAGCCAATGTGCTCTTGTCTTCTGGACAAGCTCCAAGCCGGGAGAGGACACAGACTTCTCCCACGATGAGGCGATTGCCTGGCTGAACTGGCGGACACGAAGAAAAAAGTCACATCGAGGAACTTTCTATGAAAAAAAAAAAAGTGGTTCAAAACTGACGTCCTTTCAGTAATGGGAAACAGGAAGAAGGAACAACTTCATGATAAAGATGACCTCTCTCAGAGCAAGAAGATCTGCATTCCCAGGGTGGAGGGGACATTCCAGCAGACGGCAAAGCCAGTGCCTTCTGGGCACTTCCAGATACCACTGAACAACCAATCTAACACTGCACTGTGCCATCCCCAAAGAGGGCAAAGCCTGCGCCATTCCTCTGTGTTGTCTCAGGGGGCTGTTGGGAGACTTTCCCTCATGCCAAAAAGCATCTCCTCCCTCTGTGGCATCTCACATCTGAATAGGTAACAAACACTTTGGGAGGATGTCCACGTGGGGATGGAGGTCTTCCAGCTTTGCGGGGAATGCTCTTTCTCTGTACCCACCTCCACCTCTCCAGCAAAGCTCGCGAGCCCTTCACCCCTTCAGGTAGCTGCACTGGAGGGGATAACCCACTTGCCCCTTTGCTGACTTACACATGCACTCCAGGAAGGACAGCAGAGGTGGGCAGACACCAGCAAAGCTCTGGAGCTTCCATGAGAAAGGAAAGGAGAGAGTATGAGCCCTATGCCATGGTCATAGACCCGGCAGAGGCTGCAACCCAACCAGCGATACCTGATGGTGGAAGAGCTGAGCATCAGGCAACAGCTGATGGGAAGTTTCTCTGTGCATGGCGTATTGGAAAAACACTGAGCTGAAGTATTTTGCAGCTCTAAGGTGGGTTTTACAATGAAGATGACATCCAAGACTAACCTTGGAGTGAGTATGCTTACCAGTGACAGCGGCGGCCGAAGTTCAAGGCTGTACTTGGCCTGGGTCAGCACTGGTACTTGACCTTTGGTCTGCAGCATTCGCTGTGGGCAAATCAGGCAGAGAAGGAAGAAGCCAGGACTGCAAACTCCGTGCCTCCTCCACCAGACTGTTTCTGAGACACAGCTTTGGTATTTTGCAAGTACGTTGTCAATGGCTCCAGCTTTGTCCAGATACAAATAGCAAATTTTCATGGGACAGAAGCCATTTCACCCCCACAGGACCGTGCTTTTCCAGCTCAAGGTGCACGTTCATACCTTCCACGGGTGCCATTTCTGCAGCTGCACTGGAAGTGCTTCTAATGGAAAGCCATCAGAAGATGAAGTCATTCTGAGATCATTTCACATGCTAGGAAATTTTGTTTCAGTAGACATTTAATGCAAATTTCAGTCAGCATCCACACTGAAGTCTTTGCTTGTTGAGAGTTGATAAATTTAAATGGCGCTTGCCTCAAGTGAAAAGATCTGAGTTTTATACTGTAGTATTCACAGTGGATCTTAAAAACAATGCATGCACAACTTACATTTAATGTATGAATTCATTTTTTAATTTCAAAAACACAGACACTTTTTAAAGTGATGTGCAGCCATGAATTTGGCAGACTGCTTAATTCCGTATACAGTAAGGATGTAGCAGGGAGCCTTTTCCATTTTGAATCAAATGGAATTTGTGATTTGCATGCACCTTTTGAGTCAAAATCAAACATTTGCCCTGGATTGGCCCTAGTTTAATTAAAATGATGAGAATGTGTGATATGCTTTTGGTCTAAGGCAAAAAGGATGCACAGCACTGAAATTTGGAACAAACATAAAAAAAATTGAGAAATGCATGGTTGGAAGTGATAAGAAATGCCAAGACTATGTATTACATGGGATCACGGGATGAAAACAGAAAATATCCTAAAAAAATTCTGGCGTACTGTGAAACTGTTGTCGGAAGGTTTGGATAGGATTACATGCTTTATGGATAATGTCCCTGTAACTAGCACTGTCGAGGTTTGTAATCTTTTCTGTGGTCTTTCTGTAGAGCCGATGGGGATGCTCATCAGTGTGAGCAGATTTTCCCCTCTCGGTTTGGTGTAAGGGAAGGGGATGGGGATTTTATCTTGGACTTGGCCTGGAAGAACTGGTGGGTATCCTGACATTTGCATAGAAATATCTGTGTATACATACGCATTTCTTTATGTGGTAGGGGGCACATCTCTCATGCATGTAAGTTTCAGAAAACAACTGCTCATTTCTAGTGAGTGTCATCCGTTTAGGTAACCAAGGGTTCTCTCTCCGTTATTCCTATTGCTCATGCCTTTGTGCAGTGCAGGATTCAGGAATTTTGGGTATCACTATTTCAAGATGTTGGTAAACTGGGTTTTGAAAACCTTTAAGCATGGACTTCCCTTTGGCCTTTCAAACCACCGTGTCCAGAAATGAGAAGTATGGGCATGTCCTCCTACCCCAGCTTGCGGTATACTGCTCACCAGCAAGGAGGAGGTGCGTGTTGTGAATTGCTCGGAAGAGCTCCATTTCGGTGTGTGAACTAGTGGAGGGAGGACTTAATCCCGCTTCCCCATCATCGCTTTCATATAACTATGTCCAGCCTATCCGGACTTGTTTTCCACTGTCCCATCATCCTCGAGTCACAGGTTTGCTCAGGTTGAAGGTAACCAAAAGCAGGGAAGAGGGTAATGTTTTAAGAATATGTTTTCCCCAAAAAGTTTATTTAAAAAAATGTAATTTCAAAAGGCTGTTAAACAGAGAAGATGATAGAAATAGATGTTGTTTTCACAAGAAAAAATTGCCAGTTGAACAGCTGAGTTATTTATAGTCTAAAAGCTTTTCACTTTTAAGTTGCTTATTTGATACCAATAAAGAAAAGAACAAAGGAGGATTTCGTCTGACCTAATTTTAGCCATCCAAAAGCTGGTCTCTGGTTTAGCCTGGTCACTTGGGCTGCTTTTGCAGTCATCACGAAGACCTGGATTCCTCCACGCACATGTTTCATTGCACCTGCCCTGGACACCTACCCTGGCCGCGTGCACCGGCGGTGCCTCCGGCCGTGGTGGGAAACGTGGCGATGCTCTGTCCGCCGCGCGCTGGCTGCGGTGCAGAGGCGTGAACTGCCCCACAGGACTGACATTGCTGCGCTAGCTCTTCAGCTGCTCACATGCACATGAAAGAAAGCAAAGTGAAGGTACTCTAATGCTGATATTGGTTTAAAGGGTCATTTTTGTAACCACCGTTGAAATTTAGTGTCAGCTGCATACAGCAATTTCATATGATAAAATTCCTTCCCAACTTAATTTTCCCCTTTTATGAAGAAACCCACATTGGGTCTCCATCAGCCCATCCCATTTCCTACAGCACCATGCGAGCTTTATTTTAATTTGTAAATACTTTGATGTCTGTGGACTTGGCTCTTGTACAGTCCTAAACTACCAGCAGGAGGTAATAGTTTCCAGGACTTAACATGACTTGATTTCACACTATTCTTCAGGCTCCCTGATTTGCATTCATCTTAAGGGGGAACTATTCATTTTCAAGCTGAGTTTTCTTCTGCTATTGGGCTTGCTGCTGCTCCAGGAGTCACGCAAGGCTCCATTCTTGCAAACCAACCCATACATATGGTTTGAGAAGAACGGGTGGAAATGTGAACAGAAGGGGCCAAGCAGCAAAACTCCCAGTGATTTGGGAAGGGGAGAGAAGGAAGGAGAGAGGTGCAAAGTGTAGGAGCTGGACTGGGAACGAATTGGAGAAACTGGTGAGGACTTGTCCCGCTGATGCTCATCCTGCCCTTCGTGCAGCATCTGAAAGGAAAGAAAGGCATAAGAAAACTTCCTTTTTTCCCCTATATCTGCAGCAATGTTTCCAGAGGACCAGTTTTCTCCCCTCCCTCTGTAATATCCCAGGGTTTCACTTTGAAAACACGGCCAGTCCAAGAGCGCAGTTGCTCTCCTCCTGGTTTCAGTCTCCAGGAGCCACCGGGCTGCGCTCCCCAAAAGCCACATAACTTACTGAGGTTAAATCTGAGCAATCGGCTAATGAGGTTAAATCCTGTATGACGATAAAGCCCAGCTCAGCCCTGGCTCTTGTCACATACAGCAAAGTGCCCAGGAACTAGAGGAGCAAGAGGAATTGGTGACTGAGAGGAGATATTCCTGCCCCCCAAGGGCATCTTCAACCAGGACAGGAGGGAAACTGGGCAAAACAGCTCTGCGTACGACCGCCTTGGACTCCCAAACGGTGAGTTCAGTGCCCCCCACCAGTATCGAGCGCCCTTTTAAAAATCTTAGCGAGTGTATCCATAAAAACATCAGCTAGCATTGCTGTCATCCTGCCATGCATGGCTCTCAAGGCTTTTAGGGCTGTCATGAGTGTCCCTGTCCCTTAAGGAGAGGTCGATGCCCAGTGCAAAAGCAGGCTTAATGTAGGTACAGCTTATTGCCACGGGTCAGATGGAGAAAGAGATGCATAAACATCCCATCTTTGAGAAAGATGCCTTCTGCAGCCTCCAGGCTACTCAGCGTACCCTGAAGGACTGAGCTCTTCGCACAGAGAAAAGACAACCCCAGAACTTAATGTGATTTTAGAAGAGACATCTTACTCCCCCTCCCTCAAACTGTTTTGGTTTGATGCCCAGAACATCTGGTCACCCTATAGCCTTTTTTTTAATCCAATAGATACATTTTCTCAGCACATTACCGACTGCCAACAGATGAGCTGCAACTGCTGGCACCAGGGAGCCAGCAAGACATTAGCATGCATGGCGTCTCCGCAGGCAGCCCCCCCCTCCCACGCCGGCACTCGGGGTGCTGCTGCAGGGCCGCGTCGGGCTTTGCCAGTCCTGGCCCTGCATTGCCGCATACCCAGATTAAACATAGCCTCTTGCGCGGGGCACATTTGTTTCCACTTTAAACATGAGATTTAGCCCCAGCTGAAGGGAAGGGGGGTTGTTCTATTTTGAGAATGGCGTAGGTTTGGGGGTTTTATTTTGGGGAAGAAGCAGCAGTGAGTCTGTACGTCTGAGCTAAGTGCCCAAGGCAGCAGCCCTGCACCCCAGCTGAGCCTGGGATGGGAGTGGGGCTGGCTGCTGCCACTGCCATCGATGAGCAGAGACCAGGAATGGCCCCTGCCACTGCTGAAGTGGGTGTGCAGCCCTGGGCTGCTTTAGATTTGAAATTGTCATTATTAAATTTCTTATACAAACAGAAATACATTTCCAAGACCTTTATCATTAGCCGTTTGTAGAAGCAAGGACCTCTTTTCCTTTAGAAATGCCCAGCAGCGATGGACCCCCCACCCCAGACCTCAACTTGTGCCAGGGAGTGTGAAAATTACCTGTCATGGCTTGTGCCCGCGTCTGGAGCTTTGCAGAAGCAGAAGTGGCGGCTGCTCAGGTCAGTCCAGCATGGCCTGCGGTGACACAGACGCCTACCTCACGCCCATGCCGGGGAGCATTACTTTGCAAAGTAATCTCCCCAAGGCATGCACTCCCAAGGGATAAAAACTGCCCATTAAATCCAACCACGAGTAGCTCAGGGTGGGAAACAAATGCCGACAGTTGCTTTGCTGTGACACAGGTGCAGGGGGATGCACAGAAGTCCTCTGGGGTGGGGGGGCACCAAGGACCCTCAGGACTTCCAGCAGAGCCCATGTGGACCTCAGAGAACCACCATGAAGTGGCAAACATCTCTGCTGAGGACTAGGCTGAACCTACGGCCCGTGAGTGAGGGGTGTTGGGGTGCCAAGGGCAGCTCTGGAAAGCCTCTGCACTAGTGACAGAGGGGGAGGCACGGAGACGCCCCGAAGCCGTTCCCTTTCCTGTGTGTATCACGCACGCTGCGCACCTCACATCATTTTGGGGAAGAAATTCGTAACACGACAGCTTTCTCCTGGCAGGACAGCCACATCCAGCCTTGCCACTAAGCACTTTCTCACTGGAGGGGTGCAGGGTGTGCTCCCCTGGCACTTTGGGTGAGGTGTTAACAGGTAACGGCCCACAGCTCACAACTGGCTCAGTCTGGGGGTCCTCTGGCACCTGCCACCACAAAGGCCTCACTACACGCAGTCAGATGGCTTCAGCACATGCTACGGTAACCTGACTTTTTATCTCTCTTGTGTATTCCCCTACAAATTCGTTTAAAATGTTGCTATAATGTCAAAAGAGACCCTTAGGATCATCAGATTTCAGAGGTCTAACTTTAAAAAAAAAAAAAAAAAAAAAAAGCCCAAGGACCTTAGCATACGTAGCCAAGCAAAATGCATTAGAGCCGAGAATAATGATAAATCAGCTCTCTAGCACAGCACCACCACCGTTCCTGCCAGCTGCTTCGGGGTGTAAGCACCAGGCAAGGAGCAGCCCGGTGCCCTCTGCCAGGCTGGGGAGGACGGTGGGGCCGAGCACCGTCACGACCACCCCCAGGGAGAGTCACCGCCACAGCACAGTACGGTGGAAACTCCGGGGCAAGAACCAGCCGTGCTGTATGGGAACAGCAGTCGTGAACACGTGTCCTGCAAAAAAGCTCTGACCCCATCTCCTGCCAAGCCCTGCCACGGCGTTTGTACTCCTTCACTGCTCATGTGTGCCGTGGTTTGGGTTGATATTGCACTTGTTTTTTGGAAAGACGAAAGAGGATGCCCTGTGAAGCATGAGCCTGTGGATGGCGGGTGTCACTGTGCAATGGGGCTTTGAGCCTGTGTGCCCAGGGTCGCATCCTGCTGCCCAGCACAGGGTGCGGGAGCCGCACGGCCCCGGCTCTCCCACGGAAGGGAGAGGTGCTGGTTCACCAAGCGGCAAGGGGAAAAGCACAGCCAAGTGCAGTACTGTTTGGGTTAGCAATACGCTAATATTAGTATAAATCATAACATTTAAAAAAGTGTAACAAAATAAGGAAATGTTTTTTTTTTTTCAAACCTTACCTCAGTCATGACATAAGTATTTCAAGATGTTCACCAAAGTATTACAAATCACAGTGTGGGCTATCAATCTGTCAATGAATAGCACAAGCTTTGGTATTTTCGAGTGATATTTGAAATCCTAACCCCCTAAGAAAATTGTCAGGCAATAACATCCTGTTTTCCGCAGAGAGCGTTCAGCTTCCCCAGCAGTGGGAAAAGGCTGCTGTAGCTGCACTCCTCATTCCTTAGCAAAGCATGTAATGCAAAGCACCAAGCATTAAGCCCTTCTGTTTTACACTGCACACTGATTTGGAAGCAAATATTTTTCCAACAACATCACCAAATTGAAAGCATTTTGCAAATCTGAAACCTTCTCACAACATTGTTTTGGAAAAACCCTGACTGAGCGAGCGTCGATCTGTCAGTGACAGAAGCCATCGCTGACAATTTAGCTGGAAAGTGCTAACCCACCGTGTCAAACAGCGCTGCGATCCCACACATCCCGGCAGGCTGCCGGCGGGCGCAGAGCCCCCCCCGGGCGCTGGACCGGGCTGGGGGAGCGCTGCCCCGGCCCCGGCCCCGGCCCCGGCCGGGGAGAGGCCGGATCCGGACACCCCGGGCTGGCTGCAGAGGAGCCGCCAGCCGCCCCGTCCCGTCCCGTCCCGTCCCGTCCCGTCCCGCCGTGGGGACCCGGCGGGGAAGCCGCGGCCGAGGCCGGGCGGAGACGGGCGCTCGCTGCCGCTGCGCTGCCTCCCCCGCGGGACCGGCCCCCCCCCCACCCCCACCCCCACCCCGAGCCCGCCCGGGCACCTCGCCCGGCTTTTCGGGGTGAAATCCGGAAAAAAAACCGCGTCTCCCACAAGGTGGCACTCTTCCGTCTTCGCGTCCCTTCGCGGGGGGCTGGAACCCCGCCGCCGCTGGGGAAAGGCACCGCAACACGCCGCCTTCGTGCCCCTCCCGACGGGAGGGGTGCCCTGGCAGCCGCAGAGGTGGCCGATGCTCGCTTCTTACCGTTCTTCAGTTTTATTAGAATGTTTTACTGAATGGGCATAGGGTGCTAAAGATGCAAACGTGAAAAACAGACAAAGCCGTGGCAGATACAGACCAGAAATACAAAAGCCGGAGGCACAATCCTGTTGCGACCGTGCGATGCCGCTGCGCGGGTACAACGCCTGCGTCAGTGGTGCCCCCCGAACATCCCACCCGCGGGCTGGCACCCTTCGCGGCACCACCGCACCTGCCGAATTGGGCACCACGTAGCGGGTCCCTCCTGGCCGGGCAGGGGGGGCCGAGGGACCCGGCCGCCGGGTGCTCTCCAATCCCGGGGGAGAAAAGCCTTGGCCTCCTTGGCTGTTTACTCGGGGTGAATATAGACTATGAGGCTGCGTCCCTGCCACGGGCATTGTGAGAGATTGTCTTTCAGCAGACAAAGGGAAGGAGAAGCAAAAAGAAATGCAGAAAGCAGCGAGTTCCGCCTTGCCAAACCAGCCAGGCAGACTGGTTCTTTTTTTAGCTGTTTTGTGACTGAAGGAACTTCCAAGAAAAGAAAGAAGAAGAAAAAGCCCAACATTTTGACTGAGATTACCAGTAAGTGAAAACACTTTAAGGGCTAAGGATGTAGCCTCAAAGGATTTTGAAAGGTTGGGGGGCAGGGTTTAAATCTAGATGGTTCACAATAAATAATAAAAATTGTTTAAAAAAAAAAAAGAAAAAAGTTTACAGTTGCAGAAATGCAGAGCAAGGTACCCTAAGCAGCAGGAACTACGCCCGCCCGAGGCCAAGCCCGTATCCCGAACTCCTGCCACGTGCGATTTGCAAACAACTGGCAGCGGGATGCTGGGGTGAGGGCTGGGTCCCAAAGCCTTACCTGGGGGGGCTGCCGCTCACCCTCCCAGGCGCTCAGGGGAGGGGAGCATTGGCCCTCTGAGACTGGAATGAAATATATGACAGATGGTTCAAAAAAAAGCAATTATCAAAGGGGAAGATTTTGGAACATATCCTTTGAAATAAAAATTTGTTTAGCATTTTTAGCAGCTGAAATAATTTTCAGAACATCTGATGAGAGATTTAAGTGCTTCATTTCCTCCTCTCACTCGCCAAGCCATCCGTTTGAAGATTGTCTGTGGCACATCTAGTTCTCTGTTTTATTGCTATTGGTATTTTCCATTGGATAATGGTAGAATTAGAGATCAATGGAAAAGAGGTATGAACCACAATATTCCTGTCCGTTTGAATGTGCGGGTGCTTTTGAAATGCTCCACGGCTTTGCAGAAGATGGAAGAAACGTATTCTGTGATTCTTTAAATACAGCTACATGAAAGTATGTCTTATTACATCTTGCCTTTCTTCCCCACTTCTCTCTGTTCTTCTGTTCTTCCTCCACAAAAAAAAAAAAAAAGAAGAAAAAAAAAGAAAGAAAGAGAAGGGAATTAGTCGTCTACCATGTCCGTTATCCATAGGAAGTGCCAGATCACTGGAAAAATTAATAAGATCACGTACCTGAAGGTGAGAAAGTACCCCTGTATCACAGGCTGCAGGCAGCTGCCCAGCAATGCAATATAACTTCTCTTTGAGCTCTAAGACGTGATCTTCATTTAAAGGCTAGAGAAGAAAAACTGCCACTTCATTATCTAAATGTTAAGGACGGATTGCAGTTAAAAATTTGCGATTCCTTTCTAGCTTGAGTGTGTTAATTTTCAGTTTCAAAATTTCCAGCCCTTTTCTTCACGGGCTCCTGTTGGAGTCGGAGCCAGGCTGGTACTGCCACCTTACCACCCTGATACTCACTCGGCTGGACGTGAATTCACATTCAATTCACCAGAGCTGCTTGCAGCTGCCGCTCAAGATGACCAACGGCTGGAGATCAGTGCAATAAGCATTTTTGTGTTCAGAAGATGCTTTTTAAGAGTGAGAATTTGATATGGAATGCTTGCTAGTTTTTAAGGACTAAGGTAAAAAGAAATTAGGCGAGCTCCTGTATGCTGCACTCGCCCAGCGCCGATTTTCAGCATTTTCTGAAACTCGGGACTAATCGCCAAAGTGTCCTGATGTTTGACAACTGCTCCAAGATATTCCAGCCTGCACAAAGAATTTGGATCGTCAAGAGTGAATTGGGGTATGGCCTCAAACGGTTTCCATCAAAGTAGATCCTGAGTCATGAAGAGGCCTTCCAGTCTACCCACGTAACCCAGCCACAGGCAGGGCTATCTGTTACAACTTCTGGACTCAGAGTAGAAGTAATATCCACAATAAAATATTCATTAATAAAAAACACGCAGCAATAGTAAGCACGTTTCCCTAAATTCAGATTCAGTCTCTATGTAAACAACGGCACCAGAATTCAAGACGAGGTCCCAGCTGCTGTGGATTTTCTGCCCATAGATGGTGGCCAGCTTCCCCACGGCACCCACCTGAGCCCACACACCGTGGGCGCTGCCCGTCGGGTGAATTCGGACGTGGTGTTGGCAGTGGGTCCTCGTGCTCAGAAGACAGATCCCTCCAACGGGAGCTGCCCGTGCAGGCAGAGGGCACCCCGGTTCTCCCGGGCGGTTAACCTCCGCATTGGGGATCTCTGGGAAACGTCTGGAGATGCTTCGCGTTCAATGGGATGAGTCTCGGAAAAGAGGATAACAAGGCCCTGAACGAGATTAAAGAAGTTCGCCTCTTCTGGTGCGAATTTGGAGGCAAAATGCACTCTAATCTTCCACCGAAGGGGAGATTCAGGGCCTTCAAGTCTCTTAAGCCGCGTTAGTTAGGGCTCAGCTGCAAACTTCCCTCCAGCTCTGCAGCTCCTTCCTGCGGAGGGGGCGAGGGGAGGGAGGAGCGCTGCCAAACAGGGGGGGACAGCGGGGACTCCGCACCAGGAGACCACTGCCAGGGCTGGGGCACCCTGCAATCCAGCCTTCAGTAGAGGCCGCTGCACCCCTGGACTGCACAAGGTACCTGGGGTGCTCGGGGCTTCTCACCGCTCCTGTCCTCGTGTCACTGCTTTGGACCTTTCCTGCCTTGAAGCCACAGCAATCACACGCGGTGTCCAGGAAATTGCCACCTAAAAAAGTGGGGTAAGCAACAGTAAGGAAAAATTCACTGAACTACAGTCCCGTCCCTGGGGAACCGAGTGGTCAGACATGGTTAGCTGCAAAGGCTTCTCTTTTTATGGGAAAAAGAAGAATACCTAACCTTACAGCTAAATACAACTAATGAGAGACTAAGAATACGCATTTTGAATTCTCAGTGTAGTTATATCTAGGTTGAAGGATTTTTTTTAATTATTATTTTTGCAGCATAGAGCTGAGTAGCAAAAATCCCAAATGTCAATGGGTGGATCTAAGCACCGCGGAAATTAAAGCAGAATCCAAGCGGATCACAAACTCAGAGCTTTTTTTTTTTTGCGAAATACCGTATGGGAATCAGAAAGGCTTGGTGAGAAAGTGTGCAATGTCTACCAGGGTTTGCTTTGGGAGGAGCGGAGGTGCAGAGGTGCTGCCGGTGGCTGCGGACACCCTCGGGGCACGAGCCACGAGGAATCTGTCGTGCTGCTCGTGCTGACCCTCCGGAGGAAATCACGCCGAGAGCTCCTCGCTCCTGGCTACAGCACATGCGATAGGAATTCATCCCCCGGCATGAGAAAAACAGTTTTCCTGAAATCCTGCCGTATCCCCGGGGCGTACCCCCGGGCGGGTGGAAGGGGCCGTGTGGCGGGTCAGGATGCGGGGGAGCCCGCAGGAAGCCGATTCCCTGGCTGGCGGCAGGCGCAGCCCCACGGTGCCGGGGAAACATGTGAGAGAAATGAAGCAAGTGCTTTCAGGGGAAAACTGAGGAAACGCCGCACTGGAGTCAGAGGGATGATTTAGCAATAACTGAAACGCAGCCATCGGGAGCTGGGGCTGTGGGATGTTTCCAATGCTTGTGCTCCGTAAGAAAGGTGCTAATTTTCCCGGGCAGACATTGCTTGGGGCTTTGCGAGGGGCAGGGGTCAGTACCGTGACAAACAGGCACATCACAGGAAGGGTGCTGCTATAAAAAAGAAAATCCTTTTTTCTCACTGATTTCGGTTAGCTGAAAGTCAGTGCAAGGGTAGCGAGGAGCTGTACGGCACAGAAGTCAATGCACTTGCTGCGGTTAAATGACTGGCTAGGTATTGCCACCCGGGCTCCCCAGACCAGAAATGAGCAGACACGGGGCAGTCCTGGCCGCAGAGCATGGCACCTTCTGTGCGTGCCCGCATACTGCATCTGTCCCAGCCGAGCGAACCATTTCAGTGCTTGGGATCCAGCATCTTCCCTGGGAAAAACTTAATATAGTCTTGGGGCAACTTCCCAGGTCTGAGACTCCCTTTTTTATTTTGTTAGGATGCTGATGTAGTCAAATCTGTGGTTTCCTAGGACTGAGATAAACTAAAATAAACATGATTTAATCAAGGAGATTCAGTCATGAAAGATGAGTGCGAAGGGGAGTCGTGTTTGGGAGTACACTAAATCTTTATGGATTTTGCTCTGCAGCTACAGGGAGACCAAAACACACAGAGATGTGAATCACTCCAGGGGCGTGAAGTTCTCATTTAAAGTTTTCATGCCTGTCATCTTCCCCTTTAAATTTTTTATTTTATTTATTTTTTTTCCGCAATACAGACTGGAGTGACTGTCTTCATCTATTTCAGTCATAGATTTTTCTGATTAGACCCCCAAGGAAAATGAAAAATGCATTGGGCATCTAAGTGTGACTCTTGTTTCCTTACCAGAGCGCTGCAGATGTGTGTGTTCAGCAGATACTCTGTAAGAAACCAGGGTAGTTTGGAAAAATGCTTCTGCCATCTGGCTAGGAGGGTGCCCACCCTTTACAGGACTTTCCTGGGAAGTTTTAAGGTTCTGACTCTAGTCTCTTTTTAACCTGACATTCCTGGTAAGTTTGAGTAGGAAAGTGCATTTGATGAGCTACGCAGTAGCTGCTGCAGACACTATATTTAGGAAATAAGCAGTTTGGCACCAAGCCTCGGCCTCCGTGGGCTGGCCGAGGCACCTCGGTGGGGCTGGAGGCACGAGGGGCTGCGCCAGCCGGTCCTGAGCACCGAGGTGTAGCCAGGGGTCTTTTTCTTCCATCGGCGGCTTTCCATCCACCAGAAACTCCTGAGACACGGTGAGCATCGCTCAGAGAAACCTCCCTATTTCAGTGACCAGCTGCAGGGGATGGAGTGGGACGACATCTCCTAAATGAGCTTTTAAGCTCTTTTTAAACACCTATTACTGATTTCTTCATAACTTTCTTTGCATATTTCTTATTTGTAGATATCAGGGAAGTATCTGTTTCCCATCCGGGACAACGCCAGTCATTTCAGAAGCCTTCACCCTCAAGTGTGTGGTGCCAGTACAGTCATTGCAAACACAGGGTAGCACCTCTAAAGTCGGAGAGACTGCTCGTGGCACTCTCCTGCAGGAAACATTTACAGGCTCGGACTCAATATGACAGTAGAATGTTGAATATAGAATAATATAAAATATTATCTAAAAAAAAAGTATGCTTTTAATGGTAGTGGAGGAGTGTCTCCTGGAATTTGTCACAGAAGTGCTGTAGCGCAGTATAGGTGGCACAGACCCAGGTACACACCTCCGACTTGAGCAGCAAGGGATATTAACTGTCCCATTTTGCAAAGGTTTACTGGTTTCTGATGTCTTGCTTGTCCACAGCACTCAGAGCTTTGAATTAAAAATGGAAATGCTATTAAGCAGAGAAGTAGTACTGTTGCACGTTAGTTTGTTGATAGGGGAGAATCTGTAAAATTTCGTTCGTTCCTGCATCATGCAGGACAGTGCATTCCTCTTCCTTGGGTTTCAGAAGGTTTTATGTGCCATTCAGATGAGGGGACAGGAGGCACAGTGCTCTACCAGACAAATAACGTGTGCTGTACCCTGTTGCTGGATATACTCAGAGCCTGGGCTGGGCTACAGCAGCTCTAGCAGAGCCATTCTGGCCCGGCCAGCCCAAAACGCATGGTTTAAAGGCTACCAGAGGAAGAAATGCGCTCCCCTTGCCGGGAGCCCGCAGAAAGCCCCCTGCATCGCTGCAGTCCCACTGACACCCCTCAAACCACAGAGGCCCTGGGGAAGCATTGATGCGGGACGGAGTGGGCTCATGTCCTCACTCACTGCCTGCGCTGCAGGGAGCCTCCCAAAGTCTTGCTTCTCTGGAAACATCCACCCTAGGATGTCAAACCCACCCACCCTGCACCCCCAGAGCCTGCAGCACCGTTGCCACTCGCTTTTACCCTCTTTTCATTTGTCCAACGGGTTGACACATGCGACATCCTTGCATTGAGATGCTTCGAGATTTGCTGATGGTGGACCGGGAATCCCTGCAGTTCTTTGCCAAGAGCTTCCCGTTTGGACACGGCTGACCCACGGCTGCCCTCCGGCACCGCGGTGGGGGACCGTACCGGCGGGATTACGCAGCAGCAGCGACTATCTCAGCTGGCCAGCACCTCCCGGTTCCAGCCCCGGTCTGCTGTTCCTGCAGCCTCCCCAGAGAGAGCCAGAGTGGCCCCGGTGGGAAGCGGCCAGCATCTCCCCCCGGGATGTCGGCCAGACCGAGCCAGCCATGCCCAGAAAACAAGTGGGTTTGCCCATGTAAGAGGAACCGTTAGGCTGAAAACTGGGGCACCCGGTGAGAAAGCTGAACGGTACTGCCTGGTGTGGGGCTTCCTATCTGCAAAGAGTACATGATGCTAAAAAATAAAAGTCTATGAAGAAAATTCATCGAGTTGAGCCAATATCAGCGATTCGGGATAAGTGAGTCCAAGGAGATGAAGCATGTTTAATGTAATTACACATCCACTTCTTGTGATGTACGAGCATGCGAAGCATTACTAATCCCCAAACAGATACCTGCAGGGAGGACGATCACGAACAGCTGTTTGGACAACAAGAAATGAACCACACGAACTCCCGGTTCTGCAGGCTCTCGGCAGAGACGCTCGGGAGTCAGAGCTTGTCTGGTAAGTGCAAGATTTACAAGGAATTAAACAGTGCTCCGTAAGAAAGTACATTAGTTTCTTATATAAATCGCACTGCCAACTCATTTATTATTGTAATAACCTTCAGCATTTCCATTATTGGAGAGGACTTCTCCTGAAATGAAAAATGACTTTCCTAACTCGGTGTGTGGAGCTTGCTGTCATACTCGGTTTGGCTTCCTACTTCAGATGGCATGGAAGGAGACATAAAGCCTTATGCCCAAAGAGCGCTATTGATTGCAAACTAATGCGTTGTGTGAGTTTATTGTGTATTTGGGAGTTAATAAATAAGAGAGATAATAATGCAAACAGTATCTCTCCTCTTGGCTTACTCAAGAAACCTCCTACTTGGTGGCTGCTGAGGATGGTTAAGCTGCCAGCACTGTTGTTTACACGTAGCCTGTTTAATTACGAGAACCTATAAGCTCTTTACCATCATATTACAGTACTTTAATAACCTATATTTTATTTACACCTAGTTTCCAAGTTTATTACACTTATTATCAAGCGTTCACTTAAGTGAATAATTAGAATTACTTTTGTGAATTTTGGGGGCTTGCAGAAAGCTAACTGGATGGGGAGCAGCCGTTTCCTCCGCCTACAGACAGGCGCAGGAAGGATTGACGGGACTGCTGGAAACGCTCCTGCAGTGGCTTCTCAGAGCACTGAGGGAAACCTCTCTGTCATTAAGGGCTGGCCACCAACGAGGGGGTTTGTCCAAACGACATATCAGTGCACACTGAATGCATGGGTCGAGGTATTGCCCTGCGTCCCAGGACTTGACCCTCGGGGTGTCTGCTGTCTCTTCGCGTGAGGGAAACAGAAGAAAAGCAAAATATTTGTGTATATCTACCAACAAAGATATCAGGGCCCCTGAGGACTGAGTCCAGCGGCACTGTGGTCAGACGGTCACATACAGTTCTACCAAAGGTATTGAGAGGCCATTTCATGACTATGTATAAAACACCTCCCAAGAGACCATTTCTGAACATGCAGCAAAGTGCAGGAGGGGCCCAGGAGACGCACAGCGGTTTCTCTCCTGCACCGCGAGCAATGCAACGTAAGGCTGTGCCCTGGCACCCGGGTATAGCTTTCTGGATGCATGCATCGGACTGGCTTTGTATCCACAGTTGGCAAAATGAAAGTCTTGCTGCCGGGCTGAAGTCCTCAGTTGGTGAGGGCGTAGCCTTTCAATTATTTCTAGCATTATTAAAATGGTTTTGGAGCATATGAACCACAGAAATGAAGTTAGTGGCCCTTTGAAATAGGGATGTATCAGGTATGGCACATACTCGTCCAGGATACACTTGCCACAGCAAACACGTCCCTGTGGCTAGGAGGATTTTCTGCAGGGGTTCTTCAATGCCTGGACTTGTTCAAAATGCAGGAGTTGATCACCAGCTTGAAAAAAAAGCATGCATAGTATAACCATTTTGCGTTCTTATGATAGGAACGTATTCCTCCACTGAAGCGAGCTGGCCGTGACCCAGCCCTGCCACGTGCCGAAGCCTCGTGAAGCGACTGAGCTCCAAAGCAGGGGCATGCCCAGGGCGGGTACGGGCCCCCCTGCCACCTCTCCGGTGAGCGTACGGCACCTCCGTCACTGTCACGTCCACCTGACGCCGTATTTCATCACTGCTAACAAAAGCACATCGATTCCTAAGCTGTATTCTGCCCTAAGCACGTGCAGACAGGCAATAGCATTTCTTCTACCATTATTGTCCGTGCACACTGTAAGCGGTAGATATAGGTCAGGGAACCACTAGACCAGATAGAAATCAGAACTGAGGTTGGTTTTCAAGACGGATCTGATCAGTTCAGATAAAAAAAAAATCTAGCCACATTTGTATAAACAATTCAGACGTAATTATTTTTAAACTATTGGCCAATGTACATGTTGCCATGTGTGTCCTGCTTTCAGGAATTAATGTCTTTTACGCATAAGCCACCTACTGCTGTTTACTTTATTAATGACATTCTGGTCATCTCTCCTGAGGGCAGTAAATGAAAACTAAATTTGGCTCACTGTCTTCATTTCAATGATTTAGACTATCAGGCACTGACTTTTTATAAAGCTGCACTAAACGTGGACAAATATAAAGAAAATTATTGTTTGCTGCTAATGAGCAATCATGTGGCAATAGCTCTGTTTTGCTGCAGAAATGAAGAGAATTTTCCATTGTTCCTTCCCAAAGGCAGCGCTGGTGTTATATGTTCTCGACGGCTCTTAGTCACGACCTCCGGTAACCACCGCAGAGCGCAGCCGTCACCCCACACATGTTGCAAAACACCCAGAACCACCCATCGAGATGTTTCGGGGAGGCTGGATAGTTTCGCTATGAGCAAAAATGAAAGAGTCCTCCTAAAAGAAAACATATTGACATCCACTAAACAGGTCACTGCTATACCAGACGCGATAATACATTTCTTAAGCTATACATTTTCTCCGGTCCTTTAGATGTTCGATAACGCATGGACCACCCAAGTTAATTTAATGCAAATGTAATTTAACAGATTCCTTGTGTATGTCTTCGAAATGTCTCAAGCTTCTTGCAATGCATCCATCTAAAAAGGAACAGGATTTTGTGCTAGCTCAATACTTTAAAGACAGGGTTGAAATGTACAGTAAAAAACGTATTATTTACCCCCACACACACACATACTTCTCATGGGTCAGATGTTAGTAGCAGTTGGATCCTTGCAGCCTCCTTCCCACCACTGCTGCACAGGCATCCCTGCCCAGGGAAAGCGACGCAGCTCCGGGGACGGGAGCGGTGGCAGGGGCCCACGCAGGTCCTCCCACAGGGGACAGACATTTGGGGCGGTGAGAAAAGGCAGCGCCGGTACCAGCTTCCATCAGCTTTTAGCATCGGACGGTCGTTGCTGGGAGAGAAAAGAAACCGCCCTCTCATTCAGACGGTGCAGGCAGCGCCTCGTGGCACGCGTCTCGCAGCCGAGGAGGTTTTTCAGCAGCGTTAAACTTCGGTCGATCTCAGACGAAGTGGAAGCACGTGGGTGGGATCCCCTCCGGGCAGCGGCACGCCTGGGCGGGCGACGGGCGCAGCTGCGCCCGTCGCCCGCCCAGGCGTGCCGCTGCCCGGAGGGGATCCCGGTGGATCCGGGGCTGGGCACCTTCTGGATGCTGAAGCATCCAGAAAACCACGGCAGCAAGAAGCAGCAGGCAAATGGCAGCAACGTTTTTCCTTTACACAATGGAAACCAACTTGACTCACCAGACCAAACATTTCAGCTCAAATAATGATTCCCATTAAAGAAATGACAACCCTGCCTTATAATGTGTAGTGTATAAAGAAAGGCATTTATAGTATGGAAAACTAATTGGTTTAGGAATCAAATTTGAAAAATGCAACATCTTCATACAGCAGTGGGAGTGCAAACACTCCTATTTTAATGAGCTTCCTCTAAAGGAGGCTAATGTGTAATATTTCTCTGTATGAGTTTGCATTAGAAATCTGCTGAGATGGGAATACTCATTACCTGCTACTATCTGAGCTTTGCACAAAAATATTGGCTTCTCCTGAGTAACCTGATGCGATTGTCAATGGCTTGGGGAAGGCATCGTGTGATCGAGGCCTGAAACAACCGTCGTGATACGCAGGTGTGAGGTGAAATTTTTGCAAAGAAGCAATGGCTTCTTAGAAACTACGCACGATGAATATTAAATGAATCTGGGAAACTCTTAGTCCTGGTGTCTCAGATCAGCCCCATCTTTTCCACTTGCTTTCTAATGAGTCTCATTTATACTGCTGCAGCCATATTTTTCTCATTATTTCTCTGTAATTCTGGAGCACGTGCACCAGCTTCAGTGGGGCTGAGAAACTCCCCCGCACACGCGAGGTGTGGTTGGGCTGCCCACCAGCCGGGCTCGCGCCGCAGGCGGGACGCCCCGGGTCCGGCGCCAGTGGGAGCAGCCTGGCATGCCGACGGCCGTTTGATCGTTCGGCTGCAGCCGGCAGCTTCAGCTGCCTGCTAAAGGGTAGCCGTGCTGGGTCTGGCACATGCAAGAGGCAGGATGAAACATCAATTTACATGTGAGAATAGCTTTCATTAGGGATCGTGCCTACAGGTTATTTGCTCTTATCTTTCCTTGTACAAACCCCCATGAAGCCAATTTAGCCAGTGCAATGCTGACCTTTGAAAAGCATAACCGTAACGTTCAACAAATTATATCTTTACAGCTGTATCCTATTGTTGCCAGCCACCCTTCATTCAAGGGCGATGGCGTCCACGGCTTTACCGAAACTTGCAGCACCTCCCTCCGTGCGTCCACGTGCCCGTGCTTCGCCTGCACTGGCATCTCCTCCGCCTGCCGCCGGCTTGGGGTGATCCTGGAGAAGGGGGTTCCCTGTCTGCGTGGTTTTTCGTGGGGCTGCCGGGCCATTTGAGTAGTTGAGATTGCCAGTGTCAGAGGCCCTGCTGAGAAATGATCAAACGATTTCTATGCCCAACAGCTCTTTTCAAGTTGATGAATTTTTGAATTTAATTTCTGAAGGCTAACTTTTCAACAACAAAATATAGTCACCCAGTGCATGCAAATGAAACAGCTTAAGACTGAGGATATGAGCACAGAGTCCTGCTGTAATTGAGATGTTCATTGCATACAGAAAACACTGTCAAAAAGGAACATTGAATATTTCTGCTGGCCACTTAAGTGGGAATTTATTGACGAATATTGAAACAATAAACACAAGCTCCCGCTATTCTGAATCCGTAGACCAAAATGGTCTGAAATGAGGAAAACCTCAGCCAGCTGGTGTGTGTGTGTGTGTGTGCCCCAGGCGCCGCAGCCCTGCCCTTGGCAAACCCTGGGAAACCCCTGCCCGACCGTCGAACCCCCAACACCGCCCGCTCGCACCGGGGGGGACGGCGCGGTGCTGCACCGCAGGGACCGAGCCCGGCCCTTCCCACGAGGGCTTTTCTTTCAGAAAGCGAAACAAACGGAACAGTTTGGAGCAGTTAAACATTATGATCTACTTCACGTAGATCATAGATCCATCAAGAAGCAAAAACCACAGGCGTTTTGCCGGCAGGAGAGTGCATGATGCTGGAAAAGGTTGGTTGTTTCTAATGGGGTGGGGTTTTTTTATTATTTGGCTTTATACCAGGATGAATCCCAGTGTCCACCCCAACATCCAGGCAGACCAGAAGGGCTGTGCAAATGCAGCGCCCGCTCTACAGGGCTGCGGCTCTTCCTGCAGCTCCACCTTCACGAGCAGAAGCAGAAAAGGTGATGTCTGTGCTAGCAGGGCTTTATATACATTTATACTCCTCGTTATTTAAGATTAAAATGCCGTTCATGGTGATGTATACATTTCCACAAGTAAAATTAAAGAACTTTTTCCTCACCTTATCTTCAAAAGCTGTAGCCAGAACTGTTAATGAATATGCTACTATGCTTATTAGAGTTGTTGTTTGTTTGCATTTAGCTAAAATAAATTTGAAGAAAGGCTTGCCAGATGCTTTTTTAAAAACAGTGGTAGAAAAAAAACCCACTTCAGCATGGGTGTTTTGGAAAGAATTTTATTTGCATGCCTTCACTTATTTTCGTTTCCAGCTTGCTTTTACAAATGTTGAAAACCGCAGAGGAATCTGACTTTGCTAGGGCTCCTTCTCCAACAGGCAACACTGTGCTGAGCGGTACGTAATACTTCAGGCTTTACATGTCACCACAAGAGCTATTTATAAATCACAATAAACAGTGCATTTATAAGAAATGCTTGAGCTTTTCCAAAGCAGACACTGCTTTACCTGAATGCAGAGTTTGGAAGTGCTTCTTCAAAACCATGTTGCAAAGCCAGCACAGCTGCTCGGAAATAACAGGAGAACCCCCCTGTGAAATACTCGCGGTCGAGCGGGGCGTGATGCCCGGTTGCCGTACCGGTCACCCCACCCTTACGGCAGCAGGAAAGCACGGTCCCGCCGCCCTGGAAGCCCCCCATGCAGCAATGGGACCAGGGTCTTCACTAGCCAAGCCGTGCTGGACGGTGGCCTGGCTCCTTTCAATCACATCTAGAGTTGGGAACCGAGGGGCACCTGCCTGCCCGCTTCCCATGGGTCCCCAGCTTCTGCTCCTCGGACCACCGATGGTCCGTGGACAGCAGTGTGGCAACCTTCCTTGAAAAATTGAACCTTCCAGACTGGACACTAGGAAGCATTTCTTTGCTGAGAAGGTGGTCAAACACTGGAACGGGCTTCCCATGGAGGTGATCGATGCCCCATGCCTGTTAAGGTCAATGCCCTTAACAACATGATCTAACTTTTGGTGAGCCCTGAAGTAGTCAGGCAGTTGGACTAGACGATGGTTGTAGGTCCCTTCCAGCTGAAATTATTCTACTCTACTCCACTCCACTCTATTCATGTTGGTGGCCGTGTCCACAAAAGGCAAGGGAGCATCTGCCCAAAGTTCAGAAAGAGGTGACAGTGGCTGTGATGCCCACACGGCTGCTTGTTTCAGAGGCTGCTGCTTCTTCCTTTCCTTCTCCAGTCGGGGAGACGGGGGAGGCAGCAGCGGCGGGGGCTTCATCTCCCGAACAGGGCAAAGCAAGGGCACCCATCCCTCTTGGGCGACCAGGCAGCCTTGCAGATGCAGAGCTTAGAAGAGCGATCAGAAAGGTCAGGAGCATACATTAAACCTGCCTCCTGGCCGCCTCGGCATATGCTGGTGGGTCTTCTGTGGCTGGTAACCTCGGGCAAAACTGACCTGGCAGCCAGGACCTGCCGCGTCCCCTCGACTCGTCCCCCACCTGCCTGCAGAGCGATGCCGAGAGGGAAACGGGAGTGTCAGCTTTCCCGGGCAGAGGGAAAAACTGGCATTTTCCTGAGTGGGCGTTAGGAAAAGAGATGGGAAAGAACAACGACAGAGACAGGACAGTCGGTCCTGACTGATGGTGATGGTTAATTATTTGATAGTACCCAGATACGATGCCGGCTATGGAGCCCTGAGCACGCGTCCTCCTGCGCCCAGCAGGCACTGCGCTCAGGAGTACACCATGCCCTACCCCTGTGCATGCTGGGCTCCCCCCCAAAAAGCACCAGCAGCCTGAGGAGGGGGCAGAGACACCCCTCCAGGGACACCCCAATTCTGCCTCGCAACGGAGCCGGTGGTGGCACTTACTGGCAGAGAAAGCCCATTGCACACAACTGCCAGCACTGTGAAGGGAGAAGCAAAATTATAATACACAGCAAGAATAGCAGTCTGTATGTGGGGGGACAGGAAGGCAGCTTTGAAATGAAAAATATTCATTTAACAAGAAATAAGAGCTCCAGATCCTGCTGCCAGCTATAATTGTGCAGCCTCGCTGAATTCACCGAGGTTGCAAGGGTTAAGGGAGAGCAGAATTTGGCCAGTGGCTGAAATAGATAAGCCATATGTCTGCACACTCCTGAATGTGGAACAGAAATAATTATGTGATATTCCCGCTGATAATAAACCTACTATATTATCACCAGAAATTACAGGTTTTCACAGTATTTATGTTTTCAATAAAACACGTTGCAAGAAAATTGATATTACATTGAAGTTTTTGTTTCATAAGGACAATGCAAATAAATTGCCATTGCAACATTCCTCGGCTCGAAGGACAGTTGAACTAGATGGCGTGGCGAGCTCTCTGCCGATGTTCCGGTGTCGAGTTGGAGCCAGATGGCAGGAGAGAGGGGCTCCTGGGAGGGGGACTGTCCTCCGAAACATGGCCGTGGCCAGCCCTGCCTGTCCCCGCACAGCCCAGCGGGGCTGGGGCCGGGAGGGGAGGGTTGGGTGCGTGGGTGCGCAGGTTTCTGCAGGGGTGCCTGGCTGAGCTGCAGTGGGGGCCACCCAGAGCCTGCACCCATCCCCTGCGTGCCGGCTCTCACATGCAACGGCAAGAGCATCCCCAGACCAACACTGCATGGAGGCTCTTTGTGCGCAGCAAGCCGCGCGCCAGCTATCACCAGCTATATGTGTTTACATTCCTTCTGCTTAATATTTCTGTAATCTTCTCTGGCATCATACACTAGTAATTTTTCTCCTCCTACTTCACACTTTTGATAAGCCTTCTGGTCCCACAGCAGATGCATTGTGAATCTTCTCCTTCTAAGTATCTTGCATATGTTTCATTAAAAGTGTTTGTTTCTTTGATCAGCTTGAAGTTCTGATGTGAAAAAAAAAATAACTTTTTGGACTTTGCTTGGCAGCACCCAGCCCCGAGATGAGAAGCAGCGTTTCGGTACAGGCAGTCACTCAGGGTCCTAATGTCAGTCATTTACTCTTTGCCAATTGATTTGCCTGTCCTCCCGACGATGGCTACAATGTGCACTGGCACCCAAAGATAGAAAACGGGCTTTTTATCCGCTACACTGTGCAACTGCACATGAAAGAACATGGTGGGAGGTGCCAAATGGGAGCAGCAGAAATCAGGATATATTTCACCCGCCGTTGCCTAGCGATGGGAAGCGCGGGCAGGCTGGCATTTCCCGCAGCGGGGGCACCAGCCCCCCGCGCTCCCACCCGGGGTGGGCCAAGCCCCAGGCACGGGGAGAGAGTGACCACGGTGGCCGGAGGGCAGAGGGCGGGCGTGGGGCGCCCCGGACCCCAACAAGCGCTCACAGGGAGGGCTTATGGAGGGGCTGCACGGCCCTCTGTGGTAAACTGAGGCACTGCCGGCGCTGGGGATGACCCTGCCCATACGCAGGTGGAAGTGCTGCCAGCACGTGCCACCCCGCACAAGGTCGGCACACGGGTCCCACCGCTCCTCACGGATGCCTGGTGCCCTCGGGGCTTCAAGGAGCTGTGGGGCAGGTTTGAAGGACCGGGACAGTCAAGTTGCATCCAACGTGGGAAGAGATGCGAAAGCAGCTCTGCCAGCATGCACCCAGCCGTGCTCGGGAGAGTGGCAGTTTGCAGAGGGCAGCCCTGGCCTCGTGTCACCACTGCCACCACCACCACCTCCCTGCACAGGGCGAGGAAACCACCCAGATGATGGGGTCTCACCCAACCCGCTCATACTGTTTCTGAGTGCTGGTGCAGGACCTGGGCAGACCCCAACAAGTCAGCCCACCCCTGCTGGATTTTGGGCTGTGCTAGCAGGCACCCACCCCACAGCGTTTTATCTGATCCCCTTGCAGGTACAATGCCAAAGCCTTTACAGCCTCCCCTGCAGCTGGCTCAGCTGCGTGTGCCACGTCCCCTGGGTTGCACCGTGCTCCAACGCAGAGCCCGCAGAGCACACCTCCGGCCAGGAGGCGAGCCTGCGATGAGCAACGGGTGCACAAATTGCAAACAAAGACCCCCTCCTGCTGCGGGTCTGAGGGCTTGCGGGGAGGCAGCCCCATGCCAAGGGGGACGGGAGCTCGCTGGCCCCGCTGCAGCAGGACATCGCTGCCAGCACTCCCGGGAGCAGCTGCAGCCGAGCAGCATTGCCAAGGCACCAGCACCGTCCCGCCGGGCGGGAAGCACAGCCATACTCATGTTGTGGGTGCTCACCCCAGCACCACCAGCCCAGCAGGGGAAAGGCTGCCAGCACGGCTGCGGTGCTGGGGGACGGGGCAGCATGGCCCTGTAGGGCAAGTGACATGGCAGGGGCACCCGCAGACCCACTCCCCATCCCCTCCCGCGGCTTTCGGGGCACCTCGTGGGGGTCCTGTCCCGTCCCCTGGCTGTACCAGCAGCCAGGCTGGGGGTGTCGGGCAGGACGGGGTCCGCAGGGCCGGGGCTGCCCTCTGCCCACCACGCAGGAGCACAGAAACTCACTCCCCCGTGGGTTTCCAACCGCACCACGAAGCTGCCACCTGGGGCTTCACACCTCTGCTCCCCAGCAGGAAATGGGAGTACTAATTACAATAATAACAGCAACAACAATAACAATAATATTTTCTTTTATGCCTGTACCTAACTAGACTAACAAGTGCGGCGCATGCAGGTGCAACAGCCACACTGCTATTAGCCTTAATATCACTGCCTGCTACTTGCCCCACGTGATTTATTTATTGCCGTTTGTATTACCATGCCTTTCACGCGGTGCAGACGTAAGTCATTTCCAAGATAAATTAACTGTAAAAATCAGTTCTTCCAATTATTGCTAAAAAGGTGCAATTTAAAGGTAGAAAAGGGTGAGCATCTTTTTTCTGCCTCGCTGGCAGAGACCAATGTCTCCCCGTACTTTCAGCCAGAAGGAGTCAAAATGCTTTCGCAAACCTCCCCTCAGCAGCGGGAGGGCAGATGAGCCCACGGGTTTCCGCAAGGATACCATCCAGCTAATGCACTGTGAAAACATGCCCCTTAAATATCCCCGGCATGTGCTGTCGGGAAAGCCTGGCCGAGCTCCGGCTCGCTCGGAAGGCCGGTGAGACGCAGGCTCGGGCAGCGCGAGCACCGAGAACTTTAACTCCGCTCCAGACACCCTGCACAGCGCCAGCAAAATTCCTGCCTGGATTAATAGCACTGTGCACATATTTTTATTGAATCACTCAACACAGCTGCCATTCATAAAATACCTAAGCCTGTACTTTTATTCCTGTTGGAAAACATATTTAGTTACAATTCCTACAAATGTGTGGATGTTAAAAATAACATAGTATCCTGCAAGCCCTAACACATATGGTATTTTAACTTCCACTAAATCAAGTAAGAGTATCCTAGATTATCTAATTCTGCATCCTTTTATAAAAGCAGTATTACACCTTATTTCAGGACGCATTAGCCCCAGGTGAGGAGCATGAGGCCACGGCTCAGCCGCAGAGCCCGGGGCTGGCGATGGGCAGCAGCGCAGGTCCCCCACCCCGAGCCCTGCAGCACCCTCCTCTCCTGCCTTGCGCCCCTGCGGAGAGCCGCTGTGCAGGGGAATTAATGGTTTCTTACTGCTCTGATGAATTTTGCACGGCCTGTGTAGCACTGCGGAGGCATAAAGCACTTCAGGTATTTTCCCCTCTGTTTTTAACCCCTCCAGAGCCCTGCCGCTGGCAAGCAGAGGAGGCCTGCCTTCCACGAGACCAGCAGCTTGGGTGTAAGGCAGGAACACTCCTGCTGTGGGAGATCATCCTCCACCCGTGGGGAGGTGATGCAGAGACCTGGAGCAGCCAGGCATGCAGGCAACCCCCTGCTTCTGTACGGCCCCTCCGCAGGGCAGCTGGGGGCCAGGAGAGAGGGGCCAGCGAGGGGAGCGTGCTGCCTCCCGCTCCTCTGCTCAGCCCTCTCCAGCACGGGGGGCTTCCCAACGGGGAGCAAGGGCCTTTGTCCTCTGTTTGCCATGGGCAGGGGTGCCGAGCGAGAGGACGTGTCCTGTCCTGCACGGCTTCGGATGGGAACACGCATTTTTCCCACTTAAATCTGGAATTGCACCTGACAAAACCCTGCCCTTCACCCAGTCCCTACCAAACCAGTCGGGAGAGACCTCATGAGTTTCGGTGGGCATTGCACCGAGCCGGGACTTGTGGCAGCTTTCTTTGGGGCAAAGCAGGGTCTGCTCCCACCGCCTGGCTCCCTTCCCCAGGCAGGCAGCCAGCCCCGCCAGCGGCGGGCAGCGTGGCCATTTTTTACATCGACTCAATCTCACCTTGGCTTCCAGACAGCGAGAAGTTAGGAGGGAGCTCTGTCCTTGGCAGTCCATCATCGCGTCTCTGGCAGGGAAGAACAGATGCTACTTGCTGCTCACGCTGTCCTGGAGGTTGCTGAACAATTTGGTCGTGATGGATGCAGCGCTCCGAGCTGATTTCCAGCTGCACCACGGGCGGCCCCGGGAAGGGGGCTCCCCCGCGCAGCTCTTCCAGCTGAAGTCCCCCGGACACCACTCCGGAGCAGACCCCTCAGCGGTCCCCACTTGGTCCTGGGGGCAGCTCTGGAGCCTGCGGCTGCTTCTCGGTGCAAAGAGCATGGTGTGCTTCGAGCCGTCTCCCCCGGCTCAGCCTGTCCAGCAGCAGCTCCGGCTGAGTCTGCCCTGTCCCCTTCCCAGCTCCACTGCCCATTGGAAATGACCATTTTCTGATAAGGTTGGCTCGCTCAGTATTAAAAAAACCCCATATGTATTTACCTCACAATATTATGACCCAATGCAATACTCAAGCTTAAATTTAATTAACTGCAATTATTTGCACAGAAGTCAACTAATCTATTCCCATCCCTAAACATGTGATAAAATCCCTTAAAGAAGCGAGGCCTTCATTTGCGCAGTACTTTTCTGCTGTCTCTGGTGTCCAGCTGCCCGTGCCTGGTTTTTCCCCGTGCCTGGCACACCGGTGGTTTATGCAGTGAAACGTCTCCTGCCTGTAGCTATCCCGTTTGCACCCAGGACCGGGTGTTAAAGCCCAAATAGCCGAGGAAAAGGCAGGATAGCGCAGTTTGACACTTGCTGACTGGCTCAGATAGAGTCCTCCCTGTCACTGAAAGTCATCGTGCCCCCAACTGTTCAGAAGTTTCACATTCAATTTTTCTGATGTCTTTCATGAAAAATGGTATTTCCTTACCCATCACAGAAGATATTTTCCCTGGCAGGTATGCTGTCGAACATGTTGCATTCACAACATGACACAAAGTCTAAAAATCACAGAGAGACTAATTACTGGAGGAAAATTACACCAAAAGACCAATTTCCTGGTGATGGAGATGACAGCCCGGCGCCCGGCCCCCCGGCCGGTTTGGGCAGCTCGCCCACGAGATGCTGTCACACCCCGCTGCCCTCGTGCCGTGGCGGAGCAGGGGAGCGGGGCTCAGCACCCGAGAGCCCCCCGAGAGCCCCTGCACCCCGGCTGCGCCCCATCACCGCTCCCCTTTGGAGCAGGGAGGTCACGCCGGGATGGCTCCTGCTTCTCCTTCTCCATCAAGCGCTTTGCAAATTCTTACGCAGAAATGCAATTAAATTAATGCTGCAATAGTTACAAATATAGTCAAATAATCCTTCAACTGTAAGACTTCATATAAAAGCAAAAATGCCACGAAGATAATTTCTATGAAAGCTGAGGTATGGTTGATGAATTAGTTCATATTTACCTAGATTATGTATAATAAATGTAATGTATATCATTTATATCTATATAGTTCTAATTTAGTTGGAATCGGAAAATAATGCAACACAAATTCATATGAAAAACAATTTTTTTGAAAATTAAAATGGTAGAGCATATTGTTTTATATGAAATATTGAGCTGTGCAATCATATCTGTTATATGCTTTAAGCAGACTTCAGTAGGAAAAACATATTTGTTCCCTTTGGAGCTTCTTTATAAGTGTATAAAAGCTTTAATTTCATATGGTCATAAACGGGTGGAATTTCACAAAAATGCCATCAACATTTTTCTCCCTTTTCCCATCAACATTAAAATGTGATAAACAGATATTCAGAAATGCACACCACCTCAAACTTCGTTTCTTTTGTGTTAAGTTATTCAGAGAGCTATTCTTGCCTGTTAATAAAAAAATAGTTATTAAAAACTACTGAAGATTTCTAAGAATCACTCTTGGGGAAAAAAACAAACAAACAAATTTTACCTGCTCTGCTGCTGCACCCGAGGTTTTTGAACCGAGGTTACGCGTGGGCTCTGCTTTGCCATGTGTTTAGCCATGAAGAAGTCAAGAGCGCGTTGTTTCCAACGCTGCGCTTGCAGATCCGCATCGGCCGGAGCAGAGCCGCGGGACTCGCTGGCCGTTGTGCACACCCACAGCCCGGTGACCTCCTGCTCCTCACCACAGGTTTGCCCCCGGCTAGCACGCATCCTGCTGCAACAAGGTCAGGCAATCAACAGTTCAGGAAAGAGAGGTCCCAACAAGGACCGTCACCTTTCTTAACCAGATCACGCAGTTAGTTCTCAGGGGTTTTTTAGCTAGATAAATTTAAGCAAATGCATTCTTCTGTCCTTTACACATGCATCATATCATTCCAATACTTCACTCCGTGAGATGACTGTTGCTGCGAAGTCCCTGCAGAGCACGCTGTGCCCCTCGCAAACCTCATCAGATGCTTCTGAGGACAACAACCTCCCAGGCTGTATGCATGAGCAAGAAGCTGCTGGTCACCACCCGCTGCCTCGTGCTGCAGAGGTACCACCAGAGATCAGAAAGAGCCCGCAGAGCTCTGGAAAATCTCAGGAAATGCGTCCAGGATTTTTAAAATTTGCTAGGGAAACTACGGCGATATTGCTGGCTTCTGGTCCGACTGCAGTTGAACAGAAAGTAACTGCAAGCGCCTGAGCTGCCGGAGCTTCGCACACCCATCAGTGCTTTGGACAGACGGTGCTCGCCCCACCACGCTCAGGCTGTCCACGGGCTACGGAGTACCCTGTACTGGGGACACCGCGGTACCGAGGCGTCTGGGGGGTTTGGGGGCAAGGTGAGCTGCCGCTGGGGCTGTAACCGATCCCACAGATGGCATGAGCACTTCTAACCCAACCGCTCTCAGCTCTGCAGAAATGTTGGGTTTGCCCATGTCCACACAAACCCAGGAGGACAGCCTGTGTGAGCAGTCCCCGCACTTCCCAGGGCCTGCAGGGCTCAACGTTTAGAATAATACTATTTAAGGTAATATTCAGACCACCTAGGTGTTCACCCTGCGGTCACGGCGCCTGGGACCTCTTGCACAAATGTTGGCAGTTCCCAGGACATCACCAGACCTTGATAACCAAAACTGGTCCCTGCAAAGGGACAAAGCAAAAGCCACCCCTGTGAACAGCACCAGCTATGGAAATTCAACATCTCACGAAACAACTGCCGAGGTACGGCCAGAGCCTTCACCGCTGCAGATCAGGGAGGGGACAAAGCCAGGGAAATAAATGGCCAACAGAAGGATTTTCCCCATAAACTCCATTTTGAGGTCCCACCTTTTCCCCTGCTGCCTTAAAGGAATATTGCAAGCGTTTCAGAAACAAGCTACGGGGATGTACCTGAGACAAGGAGTGGCTTCCAGTATTACACGGTGTAATAAATACTAGAAAGGGAGAACTAAAGCAAACCACAGGCCGAAATAACACACACAAAATCCTAATGAAACCCAGCGATTGGGCTTGTTGGTCAATGTTGGTCACACACCCTGACACACGGCCTTTGGTTTGTCTCTGGCTAATGAACGTTTCTCAGGTCTCGGAGGTAAATGCACCTCTGTCTGCTCATAACGGGGGACAGAGGCACCCCAGGGTCCCTGGGCACCCGGGACGTCGTCGTTCCTCCCCCTGGGGTGTGACAGCTCACCCCAGCCGGGAGGCAGCCTCCCGCACGTGGGGCAGCGGGTGTGAGAGGCACACCTGGGAGGAAACTGCTGACTTCTGCCAGATTTTCATGTATTCTCGGTAACATGGTGTTTAAAGGGGAAAAAAAGGGAGCTGGTGTCATTGTTACAGCTTGCGCTCTGTGCCAAGCTGCCAGGATGCTGCCAAAGATAACGGAGTCTTTAAGATGTCTATTAAAAACTCCTGGTATTATAAGATGCAAAAGAACTAGCCTTGTGCAGAGGTAGAAAGTAATTATGCAATTCTTATGTAAAATATGCAAGCTTATTTTCCAGGAATGATGCATGGCCTTAAAATAACGTCTCAATTTCTTCCCGTTCTGGAGTACACTGGAGATGTCTCACTCTTCCAGCTCTCCAGGGCTAGAGCTGGCTTTTTCCACCACTGAAAACCAGAGCCAGGAGGACTTGTCAGAGGGAAAAAAAAAAAAGAAAAGATTCTTAGATCAAATAAATTTTTAAGCAACCTGCATATCTGTGTGCAGCGCCTACAGCTGATCCAAAACACGTGCATGTGCACACAACGCACGTAAGAAAGACGAACTTGAAAAAGAGTAGTTCCGTATTACAGAGTACTAGCACAGATGAAGCGTTAGACGCTGAAACAGCGCCGAGTTCAGAAGTGCCATGACCAAGGTCCCTGTTGCAGCACGGGCCCTGTAGCTGCTGTGGGAAGAAGCACCACGGCTGTTCTGCATTAAACGGCCGGTGCCTCTGTGTGCGGAGGGAACTGTGTGCCGTTTACCTTTGCTCATGACACGGCTGACTCCTCGTGTCCAGGCTGTGGTGGATTCCCAGCCACCGGATCAAACTCCCGTGCGCCACAGCCTGGATTTGTTCTGCTGAGCCCACACCTGAGCCGCTCGGTGAAGCCGTCCTTCTGCTGGGGTTGTGGCCTCCGCCAGGACAAACGCTGTCCCGTGCCACGTCCAGACACATCCTCCATCCCTGCGCACCTCTCCTAGGCCCTGACACAGGCAATCCCTCTCAACGCAATCCTGATGCGCATTTTCTCCTCTCCGTCCTCCGGGCTGTTGCTGGAGACACATGGTAGTGGCTTCCCTGAGGTTGGGTTGGGAGGAGGACACGGGGCATCGCCATATTCACATTCACTTCAGGAACAGCATCAGAGCGGTCAACAGCTCCTTAACGCTGTCTGGCAAGAAACGGGGAAAGAACCGGTGTGATGTAAGGTACAACTCACCGCGGAAATAGGTGCCGAACCTGCCCTGGGAGCTTTCAGAGAATGTGTTTTCCCAAGCTGTCGCTGGTGATTTTAGACTATAAATAACATATCACCCGATTGTGAAGAACGTAGTTTAGCACAAGGCACTAGCTAGAGTCACACAGTGAACTAAAATGATGTATGAAATGTGTTTCACTGGGAGTTGTAATACCGATTACTTACAGTTGCAAGCAAGGTCTAGCTCTTCAGAAAAATGGACTGATAAAACACATATTTTAGATCTCCAAATAGACCCTGCCAGATCTCAAAATAGTCCACAAATTAATCGCACAATTATGAATCCCCCCTTTTCTTTGATTCAGCACTATCCCCTTCAGGAAAAAATTTCCCCAGGTTAAAGCACTTCGGAAAATATTCCACATATGTGCTCACACATAATTATTTTTTCCTTTCTCCAGTCCCTCCTTCATCCGCTCAGTTCTCCTCACCTCTCCAGGTTAAGTACTTTCCTCTGCCAAACATCCCTTTGAAATCCATCTCATCTGAAATGCCAACAGCTTTTAACTAAGTAACGAGGGAAGGACTGGAGGGGGAGCACCGGTGTAGCACACCTGGGCAAGGCACGGCAGGTAACATGCCGCGAGTGGCCCTGGCCCTGAGAACAGCTGGCCCATGGTCCTCCACCCAAGTCAACGAAGGTCTGCAGAGAGACCTCATAGCTGTGCAGAGCAAACCCCGCTGCAAGCAGGCACAGGAGAGGGGGTTTGGAATCCCATATTGGGACATCGGTGGCCATGGTCTACTCAACCCCTTCAGGACCCGTCCCATCAGCGTGTCTTGGCAGGCTGCAGTGTAACCAAGAGGTACTCAGCAACTAGGACAGATGGATGAGGAAGGGCAAATAGAGCAAAAATATTCGTTTTCTATTAAGAAAATCAATAAAATTCACAGGCGTTAGTTTTAAAAACAGTTACTTGCTGCTTTCACATTAAAAGTTAGCTACTCAATTAAAAATCGTAAATTGTTCTTCTCCTGCCACATCATCTCCTCTCTTGCTATCTGCCAGTTGTAGGGAGTTTCTTCTTGTTCCTTCTCTAGTTGCCACTACTCACAATTTTGCAAGGAGAGAACACAACCCTTATCGTTTCTTGATGGTGTAAAGACTGACTGTAACCAAGAATTATTTCCACATGCCTCATATAAGTGAAGCAGTACAATAATAGTCATAATGGTAATATCCTCCACAGAACAGTACTTCTGTTCTGAATAGAGCAGGACGAGAACTTCCCATTAAAACTTTCATTTTTCAGTTGTAAACCGTCCTTTTCCAAAACCACTTTTTTGTTTGTTTTCTCTCACAGACAACCTCTTAGTCTCCAGATTTCCTTATCGTTAAAGTCATACGCCCCTTCCCAGCCCTAGGACAGAGACTCTTTGTCTATCAGCGGGACTGTGTCGCTTCTGTTTATTGACCTTTTCTGGCTCAAGAAGCAGCCCCAAGACATCAGACTTTTGTAACCATCAACTTTGCACCTAAGCAGGAACTGCCCTTAAGAAGTAAGAGCCCAGCGTGCAAGGTGGGCCAGGGAGGAAAGCCGGGTTGGACAACCAGTCACACAGTTGGGTTGATTCCGCATGTGTTTGGCTATTTAAACTTCACTTTTTGCAGGATACAAGGCAGGTCTGCGTTTTGGTGATCTGATCGATGATCATCCCATGCCCGTGCTCACCTTGATACCTACATCACCACGCAGGACTTCAGACTTACGAAGATATAAACCATGAAAAATGAAAGAGCAAAAGATGAAAAATGTGAGAAAGAATAAATTAATATTTCCTGAAAGTTCACTTCAGAAAACAAAAGGCATTTTCCCAGTGAATGGCTTGCTTAAAATCTCTTTGTTTCACTGCCTGAAACCACAGAGTGGAGAGGCAGTGGTCTTGGTGAGTAAAATACACGTTGCAAAGGTTAGAAAAAGTCACCGAGCAATTTTTATTGTCTGTTTTTTTGTCAAGATGCTGAAAGTTGAAAATTTCCCCCCGTGTTAATAATACAGTATTTGTTACACGTGACTGCTTTACTGGAGTTAAACCAACACGACTCCTGCTCACTTAGACCCGAATTTCTCCAGCGGCCAGCTATTTAAGAAAACAAAAGCCTTCATGGTTTGCAATATCGGTCAGTGCTTAGCAGGACAGGAGCCTTAACGCAGACCGAGCGCTATTTTGAACTCTGAGCATTTGCAAAACGTACCACAGAAATACCTGCTCTGAGGGGAAAATTTGGGAAACCGTGGGACTGGGTATTTCAAAGATAACACTCCTAAAGAATTCCTGCTTGAAAACAAACCACATCCGAGTGGTAGATTGATGCACAGATGCTCATCTATAAACCAACACAGCTCAGATGGGTCCAGATCATTTGTTTTGACGATTTGGGGGTTCACAAGTGAAAATCTACTGCTGAGACTTTCCAAGAAAAACGGACTCTAGCAAGAAAAGGGATTTCTGCAGGCAAGGTTGGCAGAGCTGGCGGCCCTCGGCACGCTCCCAGCAGTAGATTTCCTCACTTTGCAGGATCAGGCAGGTAGGTTTCCTTGGCAGCTCCTCCAGGATGATACCTGCCTCTCTGTAAATCCAGGGCTGTCAGGAAAGTTCACATCACATGTTATCATCATAGGAACTGAAGAAACTCAATTTCCCTCTGCACTAGACGCTAAATATTTTCCATCTTCTGTTTTTGGCTATGTTGGTTTTATACAAGTGTATCTGAATAGAAAGGCCCAGTAGATTTAACAAAAGAAACTGGAAACATCTCTAGCAGAAACTAGTTTTAACAAGCATTTCCATGCTCTTTGGTAGACACAGTATTATCTTTATGAGCACCGACAAACTCTGTGGCTAATATTCACTGAAGACAGAAGAGATCCTGGAAATTAATCTTCCCCAGCCTTCCATGCTGTAAAACCAGCGTTCGTACGGTGAGCACGGCTGGGGAGAGAGGTCCTTGGGCTGAGCACTCGGCTGTGCAAAGGGTGCAGCCCAGCGCGGAGCTAGGCGTCTCCCCTGCCTTTACACCGGCTGCGAACACACCAGGGAGAGCTTTTCTCTCTTTTCTTTCTCTGTCTTCATGCCATGTCTCTAGTCTCACCTGGGACAGTTGTTGTGGGTTAACCCCGGTGGGCAGCTCAGCCCCCCCCAGCCGCTCGCTCACTCCCCCCCAGCAGGATGGGGGAGAATCAGATGGGTAAAAGTGCGAAAACTCGTGGGCTGAGATAAAGGCAGTTTAACAGGTAAAGCACAAGCTGCGTGCGCGAGCAAAGCAAAAGGAGGAATTCCTTCTCTCCTTCCCATCGCAGGCAGGCGTTCAGCCACCCCCAGGACAGCGGGGCTCCATCACGCCTAACGCTGACTGGGGAAGACAAACACCATCACTCCAAACGTCCCCTTCCTCCTTCTTCCCCGGCTTTTATTGCTGTGATGCCGTATGGTCTGGGATATCCCTTGGTCAGTGGGGTCATCTGCCCCGGCTGTGTCCCCTCCCAGCCCCTTGTGCCCCCCCAGCAAGCTCGCTGGCGGGACAGGGTGAGGAGCAGAAAAGACCTTGACGCTGTGCAGGCACTGCTCAGCAACAGCTAAAACATCCCTGTGTTATCAACACTGCTCTGGTCACAAATCCAAAACACAGCACCATACCAGATACTATGAAGAAAACTAACTCTATCCCAGCCAAACACAGTACAACCCCAGACAAAAATTATAAACAGGGTGGCCTCTGCTCTTTCAGGAACGTCATTGCCAAAACCCGCTGCTCTTCCGAGGAATACAGGCTCAATCACCTGTGGATCGTCCCACCGCGGTACGGATAGGCAGCCCTGTGCCAGTTCAACACAGATGAGCCCCACCTCGCCTACATCGAAACAGGGTCAGGAGTTTTACTCTGAACAACTCCGGAGCTCCACTTTGCCGACCCGGGATTTGGGAGCATTTACAGACAAGAGGCGGGAGCTTTGATGCTCAGAAGTCATCTGTTTTCATCCCTTTCACCATATACCAGCGTTTGCATCCGGTACAACTTTAAAAACACATTTGCCCATCATTAGCCCTGCTATTCCGCATGGAATCCCATAAATTACAGCTGCTGCTAGGAAATTAAGATGCATGTAGGGATATTATTCACAAACCCTGTATCTGTTGCATCTGGAAGTTCTGGAGTGTTGATTAGTTAAATGCATAATTATGAGATAGCCTTAAAGGCAAAAATTGTAAGCAGTGACTTTTGCTAAGGAGTCTCCTGTTGGTGTTATCATACAAAATATAAAAAGCTGCGAGTCTAAATAAGAAATTTATCTTAAAGAAAAAAGTTGAAAGACTTGTGCTGAAGATACGACTTCTTCAGAACATTTCTTCACAAGTTAGATAATAATTAAATACAAATTAATTACTCCCACAAAGCATGTCATTTAGGCAAAAGCCTGCGTTTTTGAGGAACATTAGCATCTTGTTCTGCAATTACACAGCTTGGAAGCATACAGTTTGGTTTCATTTTTGTACTATTGCTTCTAGACTCTATACGTTCGTGCCGATTTCAAAAGAAACCATTCATTTGCACAAGTAACACGTCAGTAATGCAAATAACACGTTGGCACAAGCCAGACCAAGAGGGACTGAAAACTGGAAATCCAGTATGAGCACTGAGAAGCGATCCAGAGAGCCAGCAGCGTGACTGAAACAGATCTGCTAGCTCCCCGGTACGGGACAGCACTTACCCGAGGACAGAGCCCCACCGAGGGGAACGGGACTACCGACCAGCTTGACGTTACACCCATGCTTACGCACTCCCTTGGACAGAAACCTGAAGAAGCAACATCAGCCGTTTTTAAAGTCTTTCCCAATTTTTTTTTTTTTTTTAATAAAAACCATACTAGCAAGGCAGATTTTTTTATTTCTCCCAAGAGTGCTTGCAGAGCGGGGTTCAGCCATCACGTAACGGTAGTCCACCTTGTGCCTGCCTTCAAAGCATCAGGCCAAGACTCCCACAACACGCGGACGAAGGGCAGGCAACACGACACCGTAATAATTAAGTGCATACAGAAAAGTGACATTTTTGCCTTTAGAGGAATTCCTCCATGGCAAAATTTGGCTTTCTATTGAATCAGGAAAATCCAAGTACTGAAAATATTTGTGTCATGGAAACTCCCAAATATTCCAGTTTGAAAATATCAGCATCACCTCATGGAAATGAAGCATTTTGACTATTATACATTATTTTAAGATAGTACAAAACGCTATCCTAAAATCAACTGGAAAGGTAATTTTCCATTTTGTTTGTGAATCCTTTCAGAAGTCTTTCACTGAAAATTTTATGAAAAGTGCAATGTTCCCATAAACCATTTCAGTTTCATCAAAAGTATATTTTCCAATGAAAGATCGTTCAAATTATTTCTTTTCTGCCAGCTTTAACTGCTCTGACTTGTTGAAAAAAGCTCTGGGAATTTCTGGGGGATAATTGTTTTAACCATTCAGCCTCACAGCTCATTATCATGAGTTCTTTATCTAGAGGAAAATCTCTGCTAACATGAGGAGTCACTGGGAACTCTCAGGTGCTTTCTGCCTTTAAAAAATCAAGCTGATTGAATTTCTGAATACAGCTTTTTTTTTCCCCCTCTGCCTCCTGTACTTGAAGCAGAATTATATTAAATTACCTCATATGATAATTTATTGTTTATGCATGGTATTGGAAGTGCTGATTGAATATCCAAAGTATGACATTTGAAATTACGTCTTCATTTCATTCCACAGTAATAAAGGACTATTGTACCCTGACATATTTATAGCCTTGAACGGCGGAGTCGGTTATGTGCCAGGTAATTGTCTATTGGCTCAATCCGCAGGCCCTGAGACTTCTAAGACAGAAGCAAGCCGTACGGATTAATACGAAGTGCGACTGTGCAGCTGTATCTCGCGATCAGCAAACCGTCGCGAAACCCAGTCCAGGGACCCCCGCGGCTGCTCCGGCATCAGCCCTCGCTGCGCTCAGCCTCTACCTTCCATCTCCCCACAAGCGCCTGGGAAAACAGCGGCTGCTTGCTCGAGCCTCCCAGAAACAACCCCCTCTGCTCAACGTACGCCTCCTGACTGCAGCAGACAAAATCATTTAGCTCGCTGCAGAGGAGCGTTTCTCCATTGCATCAAAAGCCGTATAAAGTGGACATAAGCAGGAGATTCTTGCCAAAAAATGGAAATCGCTGCAAAAAGCTTATTCATTTTAATCAAAGATTCACAAAATAGTAGTAGTTTCCTGTCTGTGGGGTTTTTTTTTCTTTCAGGGAAAACTGATTATTTCAGCTTTTTCAAACCAACAGCTTTTTAAGACACATTTAGTTATAAATTTTTTTTTCCCCCTAAAAGAAAAAGTCAAAATTCAAACTAAGTGCTACAGGGTTCATAGAGGAACATTTTGATAGCTTTCAATTTTTTTCCTTCCGTTTGTAGATTCATAGGAAATTCAGGTAGTTTTTGCCCTGATTTGGGCTAACAGCATTTTTGGAACCTAGAAAACTGAGGCGGGACCAGGAGCGTGTTCCCTGCCCAGGTTTTAAAGAAATTCATGGCTTATAGCTGCAGACAGAACTGCACTGAAGGCGCTCCCTATAGCATTAAGAGAGAAGACAAGACAGGTAAGTCGACATCGTATTGAAAAGAGAGGGACTGCCTGTACACGGCAATAAGGTTTCCATAGTTATTATAACATGGGGTGGGTGATATTCCCCCTCCCTGGCGCTGCCGTAACGCCCCACGCCGCCACCGCCTCTCCTGGGGGTGAAAGGGGGGCTGAGCCCTGCTGTCCCTGCGCCCCCCCAGCCGCTCTCTGCCCGGCTGCCCCTCCTCAGAGCCGGTCAGGCGAAAGGATGCAACGTTTCCATGGGCAAAGACACTCCTGCAGCGCTTGACATGCAAGTGGATGCGAAGAATCCGATGAAGTGCTAGATTAGGGCTTTTAAAATAATTGTGATAAATGATAGCATCTGCACGCACTAATTTCCCTCAAGATGTGTTAGATTAATTTTATGAAATTAACGTCCAGAATAGCAAACATTAGCCATTTGCGTGACCACCACTTTGAATCCGTGTGAGCTCTCGCAGTTTTGCATGTGCTTTCAAGCATTTTGAACCCAGGGAACGGCTCAGATTTAGAGGGGAACCCAAAAGCTGGCCTTCTGACCAGGTACTCAGGAAATTCACATTACGTGGGTAAACTGATAACTCGGGCAGTTCAGTGTCTAGTGGAGCTGAACTGAGCATCTAACCAGGTCACCCAAATTTCAGGGCTTGGCACTAGTATTTTATAATATTCTTCCTATGTACTAGCATACTCCAGTTGCATGCCACGCTGCTCACACCAAAAGGCGAAGGATCCTTTAATCGTGTTTGCTGAATCCTGTGAGCGACTCACGGCTGAGGACAGGCAGTCCTCGGAGCGAAACGGGACCTGACCTGGGCTTTTCAACACCATGTATATTACTTATTCCCACGTAAGACACAGCTGAAGGGGACGGTTCACTATCGGTTCACTTTCCTTTTGACAGACTGCAGGGAACAGAAGGTGATTTTTACTGTCCAGAGACGTGTGAAGCGCTGCAATCCCCTGCTCCTCCTCTTTCTCAAGCTCTGGGACTACATCTCCAATGCCACCAAGTCGACATGCGTGTTTGAAGACACACCGTCTTCTCATCTGGTTCAACGAGCTTCATCACAAGTAACGACATGTCTGTGAGATACGAGCATCTGGAGGAGAAAGCTGAGCTGAAACTCAGCCCAGAGGAAATGGAAGTTGGAAGAAATATGGTAACACTTAGCAGAGCAAGCCAAGACCATGACTCTCTCCTCTGCTGAGGGAATCCACGCTCCCGCTGCCAAAACCTGGTTACTGCAGGCAGCCTACTCTGCCGGTCGGGCTGGACTGTCACGAAACAAAGAGATGATCCATGTATTGGCCCCATCCCTTCCAGACCTACCAACCCCGGCAGCTCATGCAACATCTATGGGATGAACTCCAGCCGGTCCTTCTACCTGAAGATCAAACCCACCAGACCTCTGCTGAACGGCAAGCACAAGGGAAGCAGAGCAGGTTTTGTAACCGTACCACACGGGTGACCAAGGCCTCTTTTGTTGTCCTGCTCCTGGACCCCACCAGACCCTTTCAGATCCCTCCGCGTAAGGCGGCGTTTTAACGCAGTGAGACCCCGGGACTCGGACAAGGAGGGGCTGCAGAGCAGCCGCAGTCAGGGCTTCCCATTGGGCCCATGGGGAAACAGAGAGCCTTGAGCAAGAAATAAAAAAGGGGTTTCTATGAAGAATGCAAAATCGACCCCGTTATTCTTTGAAGTGCCCCTGTACCTGTGTATATCGGCACTCAGGTTGAAACCGGAGTTACCAGGAGCTCACCTGCACGCTCCGAGCTGCTGCTGGCTCTGCAGGTAGGTGACTATTACATTATGCCCTACGGCAAGCTTCTTTACCACCATTTTCACATCACACTTCTAGAACCAAGGACATAGAAAACTTAGAGGAAAGGGAAAGAGTGAAAAATAAGAGGAGACACATTCACACGCCAAGACAAAAGACATACAACGGCCTTAACTGCATACTGCAGACGTACCTACACCTGGAAAGGGGTCCACGTTCCACCCGTTTGGCGTTAAAGGTGTTACGGCCAAGGCCACCTCCTGAATCGCTGAAGGCTTTCCAGCTGGACACTTTGTTCTGAGAAAGAAAACACACAGGATCACTTAAACTGCACTCAAAATTGCACCTCCAAGACAGACTCAACAGGACACGCCTCAGCTGCAAAACACTTGTTTTTTCCTGCCCATTCTGTATACTTCGTCATGAATCTCAAGATGAAGCAGACTTCTTGCTCAGGCAGAACTCAGAACTGATGCAGCCCTGAGCCACAGCGTTCAAAAAATAATGCTTATCTGCAATTATTGGTGTCTGATAACAATTATCAACTCATGTTATGTATTGAATGCATGTGGGTTTATTTATAATTTTAAAATATTTCTGTAATTCGACCATAGGGATTTTCATTTTTTATACACACACACATATATATATAGATGTGTGTACATATACACACACACACACGACTTTCACACCTATGTGAGCACATTATTGAGGTTGCACCACGACTGCTGCCAGCTCTTGCTTCAGTTCCTGGTTGTGATCCGAGGTCCTGACCTCACCCATAAATGTCCCTGTATGGTCCCCAACAGCTGCAGGGTCATCATTTCTGCAGAACTCTCCGCATACAGAAGCATTTGTCAGCAAGTGTTGTGTTTTATCTGTTGTATCAGCACTATGCAAGTACTCTGCTCTTTGCAAACTCACGCATCTGTATCAAGTTAATTTTAATTTTGCTAATTTTGAGGAAAAGAAAGCTGACATGTTAGAAGAACTTGGGCTTGGGAACGGAAAGTGACAGCAGAGATAAGGATTTGTGGAGTTTTGGTGGGTTTTTTGGCTGGATTTAGCTAAGAACACACTGATGATGTAACACAATGACACGGGTACCTGCCCAGCCCCACTGAATACATTTTGTTTGGAATCCTGCTCAGAGATGGCCCGACGGGTCACTGGGATGAGCTGGATGAACAATTCGCTGTTAGCAGTAAGAGCGTGCTGCAGCGAGCCGCGGGGACAGGATCCATCAAGGGCTAGACGTCCAAACAAGCAGATCATCTCACAAGGGAAGAGGCTGGTGTGCAGCATAAAGCACCAGCACCGTATCTGCCAACCCCTGTTTGCTCCATGGCCAACAGCGCTGGGACTGACGGGAAGGCAAGTTTGCTTTTCTTCTGCTATCTTGGGCATGAGAGGAGCTGCAGGGGAGAGAAATCCCGTAACAGAACCGCACGGGCAGCACGCACTAACCAGGGGGACAGGTGGAGGATGCAGACAGCTCGTGGGGAGCAGGGAGGAGGGAAAGCTGCAGCCTATGCAATTCATCTTCAGCTTTTGGGACGCTTAGGAGTTTTCTAATGAAATATGTACTTTGCTGAAGCATCTATGACTGTGGTTAAGAGTGGATTAGGACAGGAGCTGCAGAGACGGAATTCGGAGCACCCTGACCAGGGACAGAAAGATGAAGGTTTTGCAGGAGCAGCAGCCCGAGTGCATCGAAACAGCCTCTGTCTGTCTGGTTTTTTAATCTTACCTTCACAGGTCGCAGCAGCAGAGGCCATGAGCTACGCTGCAGGAGGGCACACGAGTGCAGCATTAGCCACTCGCAGCTGCAGAGAGTCTAGTATTTGGTGGCCCTTTACAGCCCCAACTCCCCACATCAAGTCACCTTTAACATCTGCTCACGGCCCAAAGAGAAAACATTTAGAAATAGAAGCTTGTTCTACCTTAAGAGACAGGGCCAAATACAACAGAGCACGTGGTTTTTAAATGTTACCTATTATTTATCAACCTAATGCTTTCTAGGGAGTACCTCTAACTCAATTTTTGAATGCTGGGAGCAGCAATACTGCAAAAGAGAGTTTTCCTGCTGGGCCAAGGCAAGGAACAACTTTCCCTTCTCCGATGCAATTACAATGCCAACCCCAGCAGCATCCCTCCGACAGCCTTGGACACACCAGCATTCAGTGCTGGAGCCGGGCAGGCATTGCTGTGAACCTGGGAAGACCCCGTCATCGGTACCAGGGCACAGGGCAAGTTACGTACCTACCGTCAGAGCGCTCCTGCTGCCACGGAGCCTGCGGACCATGGGGGTGGCGAGCAGGAGATGCCGGCTGCGGGGGCAGTCGCCCTTCGGAGGAGCACGCCAGGATTAAGCTGTCAGTCTTGCGGGGGTCTGTTCAACCCAGAGACGCAGCCTGCGAAACAAAAGACGACAGGCAGGCTGGAGGGGATCAGCAGAGAGCGCTGCTCTTCACCGCTACGTATGCAGATACGGGAACAAGAAGAAAGTTATTCCCTCCCTCCCCCCCACCAGAGGTCCTGCAGCAGCAGCCAGGTTTTGGATAATCCGTCTAAATGTGGATTCACTCTGGCAGTTACAGATCTGAATTAGAAAAAACAATTGGACCATCTGTCAGAGTGCCTAATAGAGACACATAGTTCAGACACCTCTGAAATTCAGGTGAATTAATTTAAAACACAGACATGCAAAATCATACAAATTAACCTTTTGACCAGATACATATAATTTCCTCTCCTTTTCATGTCTCCAAACGGAGAGGAAATTTCCGGGATAAAATGTAGCCGCTACAGCACGGCTGAAAGGAAATACTGTGGTAACAGAGGCAGGGCTATTCACCATTCATTCACTGCTGGCAATTCTGCCTCTCACAGCGCTGCAGTTTTGAGGACTTCCATAGATTTACCTGCGTCTCCCACCGTTTTCACCCCTGCGCAGAACGCAGGCCCTGAAGAAAGCATCTCTGCCATCTCCCCCTCCTAAACTGGGTCCTTTTTCTGTCAGAACAGCAGTGTCAGCTCCTTCTGTACCCTGAGAACACCGGCAATACTCAAAACGAAAAATAATATCTTACAGGTGTGGAAGGATGTTGGCGATGCCATCGGCTTGCTGCCTGTGTGTGCCATCCATTCCGCTCCCATTAGCAGCCTGAACTCAGCACACGCTTACGAGCATTTTGATTTTGTCTCTGCATTGTTTTCAATTAGAGGCTTTTTTGCATGTGACACACCAAGGGAAAAACAACACTTAGAGTTAGAACTAAGGTACTCCCGGAGACAAATATGATTAATGGGATAATCTTGTAGATTACAATAGTTAGAGGCAGTTCCTGCCATTTCCCACTCTCCAAGGACTGGTTCTATTCACATCCAATACAGACAGCTGCAGATTCCTCAGCACCGTTAGTATCCAATGTAGGACTACGTTCAACATTTTAAAACTCCTGCAACGTGCATCTTCTATAATTGTGTATTGTCTAGACTGAGTTTTACAAATTTAATCTTAAATAGTGTAATTTCTTGATTGAGGGAATTTTTGCAGAGCTAGTTGCGTACATGCTCGCCTTTGCATAAATATATGCACACACCCACCCACAGTGCTCACATCCACTGCGAATATCCTTAAGTTAATCACGTCCTAATTAAACAATGATCAAGTCTTACTAAATAACCCCATTGTCACTGAGGAGTACCTGATGGGCAACAGAAGTGATGGCTCCCGACTTCCATCTGCATTTCCATTCAAGCAGAGGGCTGCAAACACGCGGCAGGAGGCACCTGCTGAACTTCAGGGCAAGTTTCTCAAGCTGTACAAGCGGACACCACGGGAAGGATTAATCATGATAGCTTCTGTTGGATTAAAACTCAGGTTTCTACTGAGTTTTAAATTAAATATGGCCAAAACCCTCTGCTGCTGAATTCAGGTTATTTTTCTCTGGCCCTCTACTTTCTGCAGCACTCTGAAAACTAATGGCAAAAGAAAGAACACGTTTTATCAGGGAAAAATCATTTTGGCAAATATCTGGCAGACCATCAGTTTCAGATTCTGGCATAAGAATGCAAGCTTAATATTTCCAGTAAGGTAATCAGCAAGAAAAAATCTCTCTGTAAACATTGGCACACCGATTATCAGCACTGGGCTTCAGTCAGCAGCACCGTGAGAGGAGTGAGGCAGCGCACTTGTTTCAGAGGTTTGTTTCTGATCAGCTCATAACAGCTCCAGCAGCATCGCCCACATGCAGTCGCTTTATGGGATGGGTTTGGGGCTTTTTTGTTTTTTTTAAAGTGTTCACATCCAGCCACTGGAGGTGGTGGGGAAAGGAAACAACAAACTAGTGCAAAACTCAACGCAAGACGACACGAATTGTACAGCAAATTTTCACACTTGCAAAGTTTCAGAACGTACAAGATTCAGATAATATATTGTAAGGTGACAATTGATTGAAATTAATCACCTAAACCTTTGCAACACCCCGCTGTTCCAACCGAATGCAAACAGGAACGTGATTTATGCACAAGCCTAACAAAAGGATGCCGGGTGACCTCCTGACTTGTCCCAACCCCTGCCCACACAGAAGCACTACGCAGCACACATTCTTCAATCCGAGAACTGAGTGCTAATTTTGAGTATTTTGAACATTTTTTTTTTATTTGATCAGCTTGCATAAACTACTTATTACTGTTTACCATAATTCACACGAAGGGTTTTTTTTTAATTATCTGTGCAAACAGAATCTTCATGTGGAGCTAGACAAGTCACGCGTTGTCCTCCGGTACCCCCCGTCTCACGGCCTCTGTGATTGTCCCCCTCCAGTCGGAACATTTTCAGCTTCTGCCTCAGGTACAAAAGTAGGGGGACGGGGAAACAAAGAGGTAATAGCTTTGTGTCTTCCCCCACTGCCCCTGCCAAAGCTGGGGGGGTTGCCAGTTAGAACTTCACTTGAAGTTACTCGGCTGACCGTAGACGGGTTCTCCTGGCTTTTGCCCCAGCTTAGTTCTCAGTCGGCGCAGATTCGTTCTCCCCTTTTCTCCTGTCGCTTTCTGTCGTATCAAACACCGAGCGACACAGGGCCGCGGAGATCGCCGCGCCGCTCCTCGCTGTCCCTCTGCCCGACCGCCCTGGGACGGAGCAGAAAGCGCTCCGGCCCTTCTGCATCACCGGGTGACGGGTCCCCTTCCCCATCCCCATCCCCCCCCCCCCTTTCCCCGGCTCCAACGCTTTAACGTCACGCCCGCGCCCAGCAAAGCACGCGCCCTCCGCCCGCCCCGCCGCGCGCTTCGGCAACCGTGGGGTTTGTCCCCTTGGAACGAGAACAGCCGGAGGCGACCCGCTCCCCGGCCCGCTCACGGCCGCGCTTCCTCAGCCGCCGGGGGGGGGGGGCCGGCACACGCCTCCCCAGCGCCGCCCGGGACCCCCCAGCACCGCCCGGCCGGCGGGCAGCGCCCCTCGCTCTGCCCCCTCCCGCCCTGCGCCCGCCACGCGCCCCCGCCGGGCGGGCTCCGCCGGGCCGGCAGCGCCACCTGCTGGCGGCGGGCGGGAGCGCCCCGGTCCCCGCCGGGACCGGCCGCGCTCAGCATGGCGACGGCGCTGCCGTGGGCGGGGAGCGGGGCCGGGGGAGGCGTCCCGAGCGGCCCCGCAAGGCCCCGAGCAGCAGGGGAGCAAAGCAGATCCTCTGCTTCTAGTATACGTGGGTCTATTTCAATACCGCCACGCTTAAGCTGCCTGGCCTGCCGCTGCTGTAGCATCACGGGACGGTTTGGGGTGGAAGGACCTCTAAAGGCCATCTAGTCCAACCCCCCTGCCGGGGGCAGGGACATCTGCAACTGGAATGTTTCCAGGGATGGGGCATCCACCACCTCTCTGGGCAACCTGTGCCAGTGCTTCACCACCCTCAGCGTAAAACATTTCTTCCTTATCTCTAGTCTAAATCTACCCCCTTTAGTTTAAAGCCATTCCCCCTTGGCCTGTCGCAACAGGCCCTGCTAAAAAGTCTGTCCCCAAACAACGTGTTTTGCACGTTGCGAACAACAAGACTTGAGCAGAGCTCCGGGACCAGCTCCCAGCTAGAGCAGGAGGGCCGGCAGGGCTGGATGAGGCCCTCCGGTGAAGCACCGGAGAAGGACACTGAGGGCACACACACATGCGCACAAGGCTACCAACAAAGCTGCCCGCAACTGATGCGAAGCAGCAAACGTGCCGTTGGCGTCTTTGAAGAAACAGGTTATTCCACACAAATAGATTTCCAATAAGAAAAAAAATTGCCTTTTAACATGCGAGTAAGGCCAACCATTATAAGAGAGCTGTAGCCACTTGAACTTAGAAAAACAGTATCCACCCAGAATTATGCATGAACAAATAAGATCGCAATTACGCCAGCCACAGGCATGAGGTAGCTGCGTTCAAGCAATGTTTCATGAACACATAAATTAAAACAGTGCTGTGGTGCATTATCTGTGCACCCTCGCTAGGTTTGTTTCATTTGAAGAATGAAACAAATGAAGAATTTCATTCTTCATTTCAGTGAAGAAAAATCAAGAAGTGAGAAACTTTCAAAATTCCACCACTATTCAAGGCCAATTAAGTAGGAGTTGCTTTGGCATCAGTCCCAATAAAAAAAAAAAAAAGAAACAAAAAAAGAAACAAAAAAACAACAGAAGTTTGAAGATTATCAAAAGATAATCAAGAGGCAGGAGTACAGTTAATGCCAGTCAACACACCTTTATAAAAAATAAGACCTTATCACGCAAACTAATTTATATACACATTTTTTAGCAAGATTCCATACTCAGGTAATTTAGGTATTTATTTCTTCTATCCTGCTCAGCTTTCTGATAAAAACTAGAATTCTGACATCAGTAAAACATGTTAAGTACTTTTAAAAAATACTCCAGAAGTAGCTGGAATAGGTGCACAGCCCCCCACGCACGTTCACAGAGAAGCTCCCCAGAAAGAGGGTGGTAGAACTGGCCCTGCACAGTGCTCGAACAGGCGATTCAGAGCTCAGCCTGGGGTCGTCCCCGATAACAACACCCAGGTAACGGAAAGCAGCACAAGAAAAGTACCTGGGGATAAAGCACAGGACGGCCTGGACTGCTCGGTATCAGACCACTGCAGCAAAATGCTTCTTTATACGGCCAACTTCCATCCAACTTTCTCCAGGCACGGTCCTGTACATGCATTTTTGGTTTTTAATGAAAACCTTCCATACTTTGTTTTGTTTCAGGTACAAAGCATGCTGAGCCTTGAATGTGGCAGTGAGGAAGAGCAGGGGAGCAACAGTGCATCCATAGTGTTCTTTACACAAGATAAATCCCTTCTCCCATTCACCGCTAAAGAAGAAACCTTATTCCATCATTCAACGTTTTCATGTTGTGCAATTCTCCAAGGGAACTTTATTGGAGATTCAATATCAAGACAACCACTCCGTCATTAAAGGCTACAGGAAAAAAGAAATCACACATGTATGTTCTAAACCACCTTTGCAACATGCTGGCACCAAGCAGGGGAATGCTCTCCCGAACTTTAAAAGAAATACTTGTTTTGAGAATTACGCATAGAACAAGTCACTTTATTTTCAGTGCATGCAAAGATGTATGGCATGAAGGAAGACGCTTTATGAAGAAACACCCAAGCAGAAAAGACCCTTCAAAGTTTCAACCACGGGAAGAGATATATTTGGTATCGTAGAGTCAAATCTTTAAGAAACCTCGAAGTGAATAGTTCAGATGCACAGAATGCACTTGAGTTCATGCCAAACTAGGCTAGGAATTAAATTCAGTGATAAATACTCATGTTCCCTAACACAAGTGAATTTTATACTATGCAAAGTGCTGATACTTGAGTCAGTGCCTAGGTATTTTATTGGCATATCTCAAAAATACTCTTCTAAATCCAGCTACAAACTGGCTGTTAAAGGGAAAACAAAATCTAGAACTTTTGAAAAAGTGGCGTTTGCTGCAGGTTAAGTTGTTGACAATGTCGGCCATTGGAAGTCTTCTCTCATTTTATCACTTCTGACATTCCTTGTACATACATTGTATTTTGAATACTATACCTAAAAAAGCACCACACAAGCAGCTACGCAAGTTCCATCAGGGTGTTTCCCCCTGCACAGGATTTACCTAGCCCAGGACATTTGCTCCCAAGTCAAGCCTGTGTAAGACAGTCTCATAAACAATATAAATTTGACTAATTTTTTTACAAAGATGAGAATGCTTCATACAGAAGCGTTGTGGGAAAGCAGCCAAGGGTTCTTCACCTACCAATGCCACTACCGAGCCGTTTCATTGCTCCCAGCACTACAAAGCCAACCCAAGGAAAAAGAAGAGAGGCGTCTACGCATTTCTGCTTCTTTATCACCTCCGACCATGCTCTTGATTTCCCTCTCACCACATTTTAAGAGGGTGTGTCATGTTAGGTCTCCTATTGCATCTTCAGCGAAGTGAGAAGGTGACAGAAGTAGGAAATGTGGTATTTTGAAGGAATCAGGCAGATTAGAGATGTACCTCCTTGGCCGCAAGCACTTTTTCAGGCTTTAGCTTCTAACCATTATTACTTCTTATACTTTCTCCATTAATTTAGAAGCCAAATGATATTTAGTGGTTAGTCTTCTAATACCTCAAACTCTTACTAGAAATAAAAACATGGAGTACTATAAACATGAAAATAAACAACTTCCCTAGTGCTGTATTTGCTCTCTCCAGCAGTCTTTAGATCAAGTCCAGCGGCTCTCTGGGAATATATGCTTATTGATCTCAATACACAAGTAACATAAAGGATGAAGATGAGACAAGCCTACATCAAAGGCTCCCAGCATACAGTATCTGCCAGCAATTCAAGTGCCCCTTCTCTGCCTTTTCAAGGCACCCACACAGAAACATTTTACGCAGCAATACTCTAATTAAGGCATTGCACTGCTTAGTTCTGTTATGCAGTCCCCAACCTGATACCCTGGCCGATACGCTCAGTCCTGGGGAACCCCACGGCTAAAGAGCCTTTTGGCGTTTGAAGACACTAAGCAAACCTCACAGCCAGCTTGCCAACCCTGAGGGAAGTGAGAGAAGGTTCCAGCTAAGACTATTCTTTAAGCTACCAGTTGAACTAGGACATTGGCTATAAAATACATGCGCACCCGCAGACTTTCAGCAACCTTTCAGTATTTTACTGGAAGTTCAACAGATCAACCTTTGCTAGAAACAAAGCAGCTGAAGGGGAACAAGGGGACGGGGCTGCTGTCAAAGCTGGGTCAGACCTTGCTTATGCATCAAAGCACGTAAATAATTTTGCACACACATGCCACTTACCTCAGTAAGATTTCTGAACAATACAACAGCTTATTTTGCCCTCCGACCCCGAACGAACGTCAGCCTTAGGATATATAAAAAGTAACGAACTGATTTAACCTAACAGCAGTGGACGTTAGTCATCTGTAGCTTGGACTAGCAAATAATTTCAATTATCATAGCCTCTGCATTATCTGAACACAAGCAGCATTATGGTTCCCTTTTAGGACTCCTACTCAGTCACGAGAGAGATCAACTTCTCAGTGTGACCTTCCCCGTTAAGAACAAAACCCAAGAACCCCAGGCCAAGCAGCTGCATTGCAAGCACTCAGCCTGCGAGATCCACGTGCACCCGGGAACACCACGTAAGGGTAATGCCACTTAAAAAGACAGCATTGCATCATAACTTCAGGTTTGTGATTTTTAGCTCCTTGTGCATAATTCTACCCCATCTTCCATTAAGTGAAACATGTGACGGTTACCTCTAAACATTTATTTAGATCTATGTACATAGGATCATTATGGAAGGTATGCATCATGCAACCAAGGAAATCACAGAAGAGTCTCATAAACAATATAAATTTGACTAATCTTTTACAAAGATGAGAATCACTAGGTTATCAAATCTCTCAGGTATAAATATTATGAGGTAAGCAATACTTAAGATGAGGCACTTAAACAATAACCCAAAAGGTAATTAGTGTACAAAATTATAAACAGGAACAGTTATTCATATTGCCCTCAGTTATATTTAAAAGTGATTTATATTCTATATACACAGTGTGTTACATGCCTTACACCCCCCTGCTGAAGCAAAACATTGAGGAAGTACGAAAGAAACCAAGTCATCATCGCATGCCATCGACTATAGCACAGGTAGGTGAGTATCCTGGAGTACACAGTGATACTGTGAAAAAACAGCGCCTCTCGGAAAGAATGTTTTTCTAGACAATCCCCCGTTTTCTGCTTGGAGAAAATATCTATGCTAACAGAAAGTTAACTTGGTATTAACATACAAATCTGCCAAGCCAGAAGAGAACCACCCTACTGTGTTCAAGGAAGGAATGCCAATTAGGACAGGATTTAAGCCTTAGTGGGATTTATGGTAATTAGAAATGTAACAAATTCAACTTTACAGAGAAATTAATTATGCCAATTAAAACACTTAGCAAGTTTTACTGGGAATTTCTACAGTATTATACATATATGGTGCTGATCAATGCCCGATTTATTAAAATTACTTAGGGCACCCTTCCAAGAAAATTTACCAAAGTAGTATAGGAATTCCAATTAAGATGTAAAATTAATATTTGCAATAAATATTTCCTTATCAGGATCCAGAGAGAGGAAAACAACACCCAATAAAAGAAAGAAAGCATTTATGTTCAGGTGGGGTGCATAAACATCTAAATCCCCATAACTGCACAGCTTGCTAGAGTTTGCCTGGGAAACGAGGTCAATATTCTCTAATAATATTAAAAAACCCAAACACTTTCAAAAGACTCAAGAATTCTCACTGCCAAACAGCTTGCATCAGCATGCCGTTTGTAACAAATCTGCAGGTTAATGGCATGGTAACTTATAATATGCTTCCTCCTCCGATGCTTTTTGAGGTGGGGAGGGAAATGGAAATTTCCAGAAGAGGTGAAGTTATTCCTATCCGAGAAGTAGCTGTATTTTGTGGGAACAATGACCCCAAGTTCACCTGATCTTATAACAAAGTAGCTCGGATTTTATTTTAGATGGCCTTCAGAGACCATCTATGTTTTACTTATATTTGACATTTTAAACTGAACAAATGCAAGCTACATTATGTCTTCTGTTTCTAAAGATAAGCCAGCTGAGTTTTGAAGTTTAAATGGAACAAAGTAAGAGCCACAGTTACTAGAGTAACAAAATTAAACTTGGCAAAAGTAATGAATTTTATTTACAAATATATGTACGAGGATTACAACAGAAACACACTAGGGAAACTCCATCTCAACAAAAGCAATGATTTATTGGTAATGGCATTAAATGAAACAGATTGACAGTCTCTGGTTATGGTCAAGCAATTATCCAGGAGTTGTAGATAAAAGTGAAGATCTCTGATTGTGATAAGGCCTTCCAGTGTCTTTTGCATCCTAGTGGCTCTCTCCTTTTTTGCCAACTACCTGATAAGAGAAAAAACCAGAAACAACGTTTAACCAAAAAAGTCCCACCAAGTATTTCTTAAAGTAAGTCTCAAAACAAACAAGTGCAACTGAATTTTCAACTAAGTTAATGCATTTAAGTAAGTCTCAAAACAAACAAGTGCAACTGAATTTTCAACTAAGTTAATGCATTTAAGCATGCATTATTGTCGCACTTGCAGAAGCTGCAAATCCCTCTAAAGGGTTAAGAGGGATGCAAGACACACAAGAAACCTTATCTTCAGTAGTCATACAGACAGCAGAACATCAGTCTTATTTTGAGAAGAGTCACAAGACAGTAACTGCAACAGAACAGACCACACTTAAAAATGTGTGTTATATACCAAGCATGCAACCTTAATACACTATATAAAATAGTATAGCGGGAAGAGAACCACTGGGTGCTCAAACGTAAGTTTGTTCATTTCCCTTGGCATCCTTGCCATGTACCTCACTGAGAACATTTACCTTACAACGCAGCTCAAACCTATAAAGAAATCCGGAAGTCACCTGATTTTCAGTTATTCCTTGTCAAAACGTTACTCCTTACCAAGTCTCCTTCCAATCTCCAATTCTGCAAACTCCACCTGGAATCAGAGTCAGCTTAGTGCTTCCCTTTTCTGAAAGGGCCACTGCCACCAGCCTTTGGTGAGCCCATTTGCCAGCCAACAGCAAGCGCGACTCCAGCACTCTATATACTGCTACGCAGGTTTAAAGTTAGCGTAGTTCACTGCAGAAGGGTATCCAGTCCCCTTCGTTAAGATAACTGAACGCAAAATCCTGAGAGCAGAAAATGATGCCATTTTAGTCACTTTTCTGAAAAGACTCAGACATAATTCTCGTGCTCTTGCAGACCCTTGAAAAAAATATCCATTTATAAGCCAAACCAAAATAAAAAGAAAATGAAGTCTTAAAGTTTAAGACTTCAAACTGCAGGAGAGATCTTGGGCAAGGAACTGATTCCCAATTCATTTCCATCTAACTAAAGAGCAGCACTTACGGCTCTGACTAGGTGTAGTCAGAATTCACATGACCGTAGATTTGAAGATTACACTAATGGAGCATAGAATTTCCCATTACTACTCATAATAATGCTGAAAACGAAGGAGTAAAACCTTTCTTGTATTCTAACCAATTGACTCCTATAGCAAATGTGTTAAGTATTAATGACCTCTGCAGTTAAGTGACAATATACCACGCAAGATTCATACGGTCAATAGTGAAATACAGAACTAGGGGGAAAAACAAAACAAACAAAACCCAAAACACCCACAGCCCTGAACTAGGGGAGTCTCATGGACCCGCTGGAAGTATTCTTCCCGATCCTTCCCTTTTTTTTGTTTCTTGTCAAACTTCAAGAGGGAGAATTTTTCACTAACTTAGCTGACCAAAAGCAGCTGGGTATCACCATCACAAAATAATTGAGGATCTACTGATGAAAAGTACTTTTAAAGACCATTTTCACCTCCAAGGAACCCTTGACCAGGAGCATTTACCAAGCTGTAAATTCAACCTAATGCCTAAGGTCAGGAAAATTCCAATCTGACAATGTGAGGAAAGAAGAAAAAAAAAAATCAGAAGCCCAATCACTTGCATTAAGATCCAATTAATCAAGTTAAAAAAAAAAAGATAGTTAAACTTGTCAAGAAGCAATATTTATTCTTTGTGTGTTTCCAAAGCACCAAACTGTGTTCACACACAGATTAAGAAAAAAGAAAAAAGAAAAAACACAGTTAAAATATTAAAGATTAGGTGTTAGCAAGTGTGGAACATCAATGAAAAATATTGCTATACCAGTCTGAGGCAGAAATTGACAACTCGCCCATGTGTATTATCTGTGAAAATCAATCACACTGATATGGATATTTTGTCATCACAGGTCAAAGAAACCCATTTTCCGACCATCCCACTCCACCTTCCCAAAAGGAAACGCGCTATTTAAACTTAAACCAAACAATTGTCATCATTCTTTTCTCTGAAGTAGATCCATTTTCCTTCCTTTTGCAGAAAAAACTGCCATCTAGTGCATTCTAAGGTGGTGGTTACAGCCTGTAATTCCCACACAAAAGATGATGGTTTTGGAGCAGGCTTTTCTTCAATCATTTGGCTTTTTCCCCAAGCATCAGTCCAGAGCCTGACAGTGAAGAAACCACAACCAACTCTACGGTCTATTACCAAGAATAGGACTGGAAACACTTTATTACTGAACCTCCTGGAGCAGAGTTGGCTTTGTTTGTGTGTTTTAAACACGCATAAAAAGGTTGAGCAAGGGAAATTAGTAGGATGCTGTTGGAGAACCCTAATCAGGCCACATATGTACAAACACTCACCAACTCCTCACTGCGTCTTCCCTGAGCAGGTGCCCAGTGCCACTAGAGGGACAATAAAGAGTAGTACTTTGCAGCCCATTCTGGCTTGCCTACTACCTACTGAAGGGTCACCACAAAGAACACTAAGCTCCAATAAGATACTAAAAAAGAGTCAAGTCTTGGTAGAGCATTTCACAAGCTGCATCTCAAACAGCTTTACAAAATTCAGTACAGGCTGAAAAATTAGTTACAGAAAATAATTTGTAAGAGTACTGTATGATATGCCTTTAAAATGTCAAGTTCAGGATAACAGTGGGATAGAAATTTGTTAAGACTGAACGGTAAAGAGAAGTGTTTAAGGTAACATTTGGAGTGGGGAATGGAGGGGAAAGATGAGTTCATGAGTCAGAAGATAGAGAAGGCTATTCCTGATGGTAGAAGGTGCAGAGAAGGTGGCTCTTGCATCAGTGCTGAGATTGTGGAAAGCGTGAAAGAGATGCTAGATGAGCAGAGGGAGCAAGGAAGGGAGTAGTGCAAGACCACTTCAATCTTATTATTACTTTTTAATTTCTTCTGCCTTTTTAGTTCTTTAGAAATGGGAAGTTAAGCTGAAAAAACAAACAAACAAAACATTACAAGAAAAAAAAAAAGCAGCAGCATGTAGTGCATATAAGCAGTTATGAATAGAAAGAAAGCCTTCACTCAAGAGGGGACAAAAAAATATCCCACAACCTGTCGATATTCATCTATGCCCCAACCTCAAAACTAAGCAGCGGTATGTTTTATTTATTAATACCAGAAATAAACAAGAACTATGTTGGACATCAATGGTTGCATGCTCTTCCAAAAACAAAAGCATGTTTACAGGTTCACCACACGGTTCACAGGAACCTAGCTAATACTAAGCTATCAATCAATAGCAAAACACCCACAGAACTTGTACCTTTACACTTCTAGCTGTCTGCCCCACAAAGCAGTCCAACTGAGCATCTTTAAGCATCAGAAGCAAATCTCAAATGCAATCTACTACAACTCAAACGCAGTCTACTGTAGTAGTTTGCATGATCTGCCTTAAATCAGACCCTGTGTGGCCAAGAAACAGCAGCATAAACACTTCTAGTGTTAAGGATATTTTTTAAAAACAAACATGCCTTTAAAATCAAGCTTTTCCAAAAGCACTTCAGAATATATTAGATATGTATAAGAAGGGAATATTCATCCTAGTCCTCCGCTGTTGAGGGCCTCTTCATTTAAATAGGGCAAAGAATAGGTCTCTCCCCACTACTCTCTGTGCTTAACTCACTACGCTGCAGTCAGTTCTAGGCAGGAATTTTTTCCTTGGTGTCCCCCTTTGCCACCATTCCAAAGACTTCCCTCCTCCCCAGAGGATAAAAATCAAGTTGTGCAAGGAGCAGGATACACACAACATACTAAAACAAGTTTTAAAGCAGCTTTTATAACTTTACTCACTCAATCCAGCAATACCAACTGCATGCAAGAAAATGAAAGAAGTTTTTTACAGCGAGACCAATCATTCACTGGAACAGCTTCCACAGGGACACAGCCGAGTCCCCATCGCTGGAGGTTCTCAAGATGCGATTGGACAGGGTGCTAGGTAACCTCATCTAGGCTGCCTTTCCCATGCAAGGTTGGATCAGGTGATCTTCTGAGGTCCCTTCCACCCTGGGCTGTTCTGTGATTCTATGTATGTCCAAACTAACTTGAGGCCAAAATCACCAGTGAAGGACTGACTTACCTACACCTGCTTAGCACTTCTGTTATTTTTCAGAGTAGATGAATTTCAGCTTTCTATTTGATAGTATAAGGACTGGAAACAATGCCTCATTTATATTAAACACATGAACTGACTCCCTGATCAAGAAGAGGTGATTCTTCTTACAGCCCTGTTGGTGTTAGCAGAGCACCACATGAGCAAACGTGAGTTTTCAACTGTCTGAAGGACATGGGAGCTGCAGTTATGCACCTTAATAATCAACAGCTGAGTGGTAAGCTGCTGTAACTAAAAGTGTGCATTCACACACCCCAATTGGGAAGCAAAATACATTAGCCTGAACCTTAGCAGAAGTCATTCAAACCAATGCGTTGTTTTTATTTTTTACTTTGAAACTGAACATGCATACAATCAACTGAGCAGCGATGTGATCAATCATAAAAACATGACTGGAATCACATTCATGTCCACTTCCTAAGTCAAGCCCTTCAAATAAGATATTTAACAGATTCTTACAAACACTTCTCAAACTCAGGGAAAAAAGCATTCCCCCATCTTGTTAATCATATTGCAATACTATTTCTATCACAATTAGAAGAGAAATATGAACAGTAGAGACAGACTGAGATAAGGGAGTGAGACAGATGAAAGCAGTGAGGAGTAGTGTGGGTAACTACTCAAGGAGATGAAAAGAAAAATAAGGTTTCCCAGTTAATCTACAAACCTAAATATAATTAATGCCCAACGCTATATTAAGGTTTCATAACTGACAGGATCACTGGAAGAGAGGAAACAAAAGTTAAAATTCTTAAGAGCACTGCAACTCTGCCAGACTACACATCCCATTTGCTACGATGAAATATTTTAACAGTCTAATATTAAAACTACATGTTCAGGAAGCAAAATAGGAATATTACATATAGCATTGATAAGTATCTGAATTGAGACAGGATTAGCCACTTCGTAACCCAGTAACGCCTGCTCCTCTATTGAAGGCCGTTCTGACCAGTTCCTTCACATCCTGACGTTAGCAGTACAATGCTAACACCGTGGGACTGTTTGGTTCATACACAGTCTTGTAGGTTTGCGCCCCTTCCCCTTCCATTTAAATGGACGTCACAAGACACAAAGGCACACTCCTTGATGGTGCCAAGACATTCACCTGCAAACTTTAAGGAAACCAAAATTGTTAACTGGCATAGTATTTACCAGGCCATACAGCAGCTTCCAAGCATCCACGCTGCATCTAGAACAGAGATTTGTAAATCCCCTCTAACTACAGTAGAGGGCTGAGATGCCTGGAGATCCATGCTATTTTTAATGCCTTTATAGGGTTGCGTGAGGGCATGTGTGAATTAAAAAACCCACTCCCCACACAAACACTGACTAGAGCTCAGACTGTTAACAGCAGTCAGTTTCACACTAAGGCAGTACTTCAGTACTGTGTCCACCAAACTAACATTCTGTCTGTCCATGCAACTTAAAATACTGTAGGAAACATGTTGTGCAGGCTCAACACTAGTCTCAAACCCATGTTACATTCTACAAAAAAAACTGAATTGCTTTACCAAGTGCACCCCAATCAGGATTATCAATTAAAAAAATAAATCACTACTTTAACAATCAGAAGGTCAGGTTTAAAGAGTGCACCTGTTGAAAATAAACTCTCAGTACTATGGAAAGCACAACTAATTTACAGAGTTTACAGAGAACCAAAAGTGAGACAGAGATCAAATACTGAGTCAGAGTCCCATCCCCTCACAACAATACTAGAAAGTACTGCAGATTAACAATGTTAAAATAGTAATTGCACAACTCATTGCAGGGGATGCCCTAATACCACAAGTACTGACAAAAAAGCCGTATAAAACAGAAAGTGTAAGCAGACTGTAAATCAATTAACGTATTTCTAGTTTTGGAAGAATTGGAAGTGCTACATTAGGGAGGTCTAGAATTGATAGCCAGTTAATTTTAGTACATTAGAACAACTTTTTCAGTGACTTCTAGTTTCACTGAAAGGCAGCAGAACTTGTTAAACTTCCATTTATTAACTTATTACCTGCAAAGATATTATGTTTTAAATGTACAAGTTAAGATCAAGTTTTGACATTAAAAATTCCAAGTACGTGACATGTTGGTGAGTGTCAGTGTTTTTAACCTTCTGAAGTTACAGATTATTTGTATAATAAATTCTGTGGTGCTTTCCATGTTACTGGTCACCTACACAGTAGTTTGTAGGCAGGTGTTACAGCAGTATGTGCCCTTTTATAAAGGCTAGTAAGTTTTAAAGCAGTTTATTTTAAAAGACTTACTACATTTTGAAAAAGTTGTAAGTAGCTTTGAAGTTTCAATCCTTTCAAACCTGTTTCACATTCTCAAAAAAAAAAAATCAAGAATTGAGAGTGCCTTATTGTTCAGCACTAGTGTTACAGTATGACTTTAGACATGTTTGCTTCTTCATTTCCTCTTTAAAAAGCAGATATGTTTAATATAACAAGACAACTTGTGACCAAATATTTTTCAGATCTCAAGCTTACTTAATGCTGCCCAGTGAAAAAATCCTTCAAAGTAGAAGTCAAGTCAATCACAAGGAGTCTGTTTAATTTGTACATGCAATTGCTTCTCTGCTTCCTGAACACCATCAGAAAGCAAGTTTCAAAAATCAAGACATAAATCTCACAGCTGTTAAAAAACCTCAATGTTGTCTATAATGTATGTAACTTGACAGGCCCTCAAGTTTTCATATATACACATTCTTATCTGTTATTTTTACAAAGTTGATGAACAAAAGCTTGTAAGCAAGACCAAAGATCTGTAAGATAAAGCTACACATTTTCTTTTGGATGCCAAAACCACCTGAAGTTGTGGAACTGTAGCAACAACTAAGTGTACTTGTTCCATCAACCCATTTTTGAATAGGTTTGAAACGTTCAAAAGTGCGTTTAAGAAAGAGGACTCACTCGCTTGAAGTCATTCATATTTGTTGCTTGGACTGGAGTTCCAATAAACGTGAAGTATGTAATTCTTGTTGTCTCTTCATCACCATGATTGGATTGGACAAACAACTAAAGAAAAAAAACCCAAACACGAGTTAAGGTAAACTGTTCATCCCTGAATTAATACATAAAAGCGCTAGGTGCCCAAGATTTTTGAACTAACCAAATTAACACTTTTTCCAATTATAAAAACCTCTGCAACCTTTAGAGAAGCTACTATCCTCTTATTTTAAATAATAATGATTATATAGAATGCTATTATTTTCATGATAGTTTGTTACAACACCCACACAGCTTGGATTTTCCCAGCTTCCACTTTCGACCCGAGACCACATTCAGCAAACAAAAACAGGATCTAAGAAGTCACAATTCACTATTCACTGGAATCTGGCTTGAACTAAAGTAAATATCAATTTAACTGACTTGCTGAAGCCCCTAAGACTATTCATGTGTAGTTTACTACTACAGCTTGCATAATTATGTGTTTTACAGCATGAATACTAGATCTATGAAGTTATTTTAGGGTTTCAAACAAATATCAAGCTTCTTTTGAAATATGAACTAAGGAATTATTGCTGGAACCTTTTAAAGTAGACAAATGAAAGAACAATTTTTTGCATGAAGTAGTATTAGTAAGGAACTTGGGAGCTAGAAGAGCAATGAGGTGTTTATGGATCTTTCCACACTTTATTGTGAGCATGGAGAAAGAAGGAATGAGAAAGAAAGCAAGTAGTGGCATCAGGAGCAGAGGGAAAAAAAAAAAGGAGAGGGAGGACAACAGGTGGGCAAGGGACAGCATGCATCACGCCCTTTCCACAAGCCATAGTCAGTATCTGTGAAGATGCTCTTTCTGCCTCAGAAATTGCCTGTGCCACAGACCACGAAACACTGGAGGGTACGCATCACTACATGCTTGCCCTATACTTAGAAATTTTTTTGTGACAACACAGGATGCTTGCAAGTGCATGGTAAGCAAGATGGACTGCTGATCTAGACCAGTACAGACATTCAGCCCTCCAAGCGGCTTCACTGTATTTGGAAGACTGTGTACTTTCCTATACAAACAAGATGTATGGAAGGTGAGGGTTGAAATGCTGAATAAAGCACTCTTCAGACAGAAAGAAACAGAAGAGCATGTCAAGGACCGACTTTTGTCAAACAGAGGTGAACCGCAGCGTGTTCAGAGGTTCTGTCTCAGTAATAATATGAAAAGTTCAAAAGTACAGAGAAAACAAATGCCACTGAAGTAGCAGTAATGAAGAGAAGCACACAACAAATGGGGAAAAACAGCATTAGATATGGTGAATTATATGGATTAGAAACTACAGGGTATAGAATTAATAATAAAAAAATAGGTAAGTTAACTAACAAACCTAGCAGTGATATATATATATATATAAAGTACAAACTTGCTAATACTGACATGGAAATGTTCAGTAAGTATTTCTGATTATACATGGCAGAAAAGCAGGACAATTTGTGTCTATGACAACCATGCCTCCTCCAGTTCATTAGGAACCAAATGGAAGATTTTTATCCACAGGACTATGTAAGCGAGCAGAACTATCACCCACACTGAAAAGCCAGGCGGTGGACAAGATGACTGGCCATCTCATTTTTAGGAGGTCTTAAATACAGAATCCAGGTTTAGCTAGGAAACAAGGGGAGTGTTACTGCAATGCCCACATGTAAAGACTGCAAACAAGCAGAACATCTATTTAATCACCTTATCACTTGTATGGTGTTTGCACATCATCCTGTCTAAAACTGACACAGGGTTTTATTAAAGAACAAATACGTAACTTGTCCTTGTCAGCACAGCTTTGTAGAATGTAAGCCTACGTGACCAATCTCCATTTCATTTGGAGGAGGATAAAGGTGGTCGCATTTAAATAATTGCTAGTAAAACATTGCTAAACATGAAAGTAGCTGACTGATCTAAAATGCAGTCCAACAATAGTAATTCAGAAGTTTACCAGAAACCTTTTTATATGAGAAAGTGTGATGAAAAGATTGAGGGTGGATCAATGTTTTAGAGTTACCTGCAACTCATAATAAGCTGGTGATTTCTGTGGCCAGCCCACTAAAATACAGTTTAATTCAATCAACTCTAAGTCCATACATTTGCAAATGCGTAATTCAGGCCATGAAAAGCATTTCCATAGAAAACAATTCAGGGGTCATACTGGAAAAAACAGTTCAACGCAATACTGCAGGAAACAAGGCTAGTGCAGCACCAGGATGATGCCAAGCATAAAGCAATTCCAGCATCAATTTAGTCATCACACGTACTGCACTAGAACCTGTATTTTTAAAGTGGAAGGGAAGAAACTGCACCTGCATTTAAGAGTCAAAAACCCTATGTGAAATCTGTGGAAAGTCTCTTACAGCAAGAGAATTAGAGAGCTCATTAGAAGACAAAGGTGCTTTGATTACAGCATTTAAGAACCCTCACAGAGAGCAGGTACAGAGTTTAAAGACATTGCAGCTACTTCACTTGATACTCAGAGAATTCTGTCATTTCTGCAATCAGATTACTGAGAAACTGGATTCCTTGCCTCCTCAACTCTTCAAATGAAGACAAGATGCCTTTCAAGAAGGTAGTTAGTAAAAACCAAGTTGTGTTAAACAGCACACTAGCTCATGAAGAGGTGAAAGTGAACCTTAGGTCCCATACTAGGTCAAGAAACCTTGCATGCACACGGCCTTGTCTCACCTTAAATTCCTGAAATACTTCTGGCATAAATATACAGTATGCAATCCGCAGAGAGAAACTAAGAACATTTACAGTGAAATCAACAAACAGGCAGAGTGCTTTAAAAGCCTATGAAGTTTTCAGCCTGCACAGACCTCAGAACAGAAACTTTACTTACAGTTACACTGTTAACATTCTGAAATTTTACATAGCGAAGCTGGACAATACCATCTTCTTTAATGTCATCTGGTGTCAGCTCCAGGGCTTGAGTTGGTTCACTTCTTTCTGCTTCTTCAAAATCCATAGATCGAGGAAGGTTGATAAAGATTTTTATGTACTTCGGACCTTGCCCTGTGTTAAAATATAGGAGTGGTATTCCATTGTTTAAATATATTTTCAAAATGCTGCTTGAGAAGCCCTTGCTTATCACAGTCTCTAGACACCACTCAAGGATGGCAAGAGCTTCTATAGTTCTATTCTCTTATCTGCCAATCCTACATCACCCTGGATATTGAAGGACATCCAAAGTTGTACTACTCGTCCACATGTCAGAGACAGAATTCTACAAAAAAATTCCAATAATAAAAAGTCTAAAAAGAATAGTTTTGCTGTGTCATAACACTGGAACATTTTATGTAATTTTCTAATGTAAACTGAGTTACCATAAAAACTAAGCTATACCTTTCAGTAGCTCTCACATTAATTCTTGAATTAAATGTAAGTTTCTCTTTGCAGCATATCGAACTATAGTAAATGCTTGTATTTGTGTCATACCAAATACCCATGCATGAGGTCAGTGGAAAATGAATGAGATAATTTGTTATGGAATTAATTTACAAATGTACTGAAGCTGCTGTGGGATTCTCAGAAGGTGAAAGGTTCCAGGGACAACAGTGTCATTTTTAGAAAATTCAGCTAAACATGGGCAAAACTTTGGTTTCAAAGATATGATTAAACAGACACTTCACTCACCGTTATCTGGCCCCTGAAGTTTCATAGAATAAAGCTTGACAGGTTGACTAAAAGCTACAGTAATAAGCAGCTGTGAAGAAAAAAAGTTGCTGTTAAACACTGTTTTCTTCATTCTTAAAAACAAACATAGCATACCAATTAATTAGAAATAAGTCTGAGCTTTGAAATAAAATTAAGTACTTACCTTCACTATATTCCACACATGCACTAGTCTGTCACTTTAAAATATCAGCAAATGCTACTCCGCTTGGAATTTTTTCCATACATAAAGGGATGTGAAACTGGAAATGCTAAAACTACCTTTGTATACTAATTTTACTTACATCCTACCACTATCTCCCACTCTTACTTACACTACCATAAGAACATAAAGTAGGCAAGTTCGTAAAAAAATGCTTGCAGACCAGACCATCATTGAAAACATCTCATTTAAAAATATCTACTGTACCTGCTCATCACAGTCTGATTCCAAGTAGGTAGAGTCTTTACGTAAACAATTATCAAATCCGTGCTCATCACTCTCATTAAGACATTCACAGCCGGCTTTATTGATAAATGGCATTAAATCCATCTGAAAGTAAAAGCAAGAGCATTGCTGAGTGCACAATAAGTGCGCCATGAACTCATCTGGGATTAGTAAGCATTGGAATGAATGAAATTCTTCACTCAACAGATTAAAATAACAAGACACACAGAAAACCTCAGGGGCTTATATCAAAAGACACTACAAAAAAAAACTATGAATGCTATAGTAATCGGATGTATCCTGTTCATAACTGAACAACATTTTTCCCCTCCATTCAAAATCCTGCACCCCTGGTACGCATGCTTGCCATTCTGTGAATAAGAAATTGGGCACAGGGAGAATTTTCAGATACTCTTTTGATAAACAAGACTACAGTATCATAAGTCACACCACAACACAGACAAACTGACATTAGACCTGGAGCTATGATCAACTTAAGAGAAAAAAAAACAGAAATGGGCCTCCCCAAAAATATACTACATATTGCAGAACAAATTAAAAGACCACCACTATAGTTCTTACCAGGCTTTATATGCAAAGCTAGTCTTACTTTACTTCTTTTTCAGCACTGTATACAAATTAACTTTATGAAACCTTTTCCTACTCCTTTCTCCATATACTTTGGTAAAAAACACAGAACAACAGAAAACAGAAGCTACGCTATTCACCATGAACCAGTTTGTTTTACTGCTCAGCTCTTTCGTAAAGGGTCCAACTAAAAGCTGTAACATATAGGCATTCTCAGATTAAAGCAGACCGCTATTCATGCTCCAAGCCATTTAAAAGGTGGTATTATTGCAGAGGCAGAATAATCCGTATCAATTTCCAGATAACCGGAATTTTCTGTCTGCAACTAAAGTAAACCAAGTCCAAATGAAGCACAATCAGATATGAAATACTTGATTTTTAGCCTGGCTTAAGGCCTGAAGACAGAATATCAACATCTCACACCATAACAGTATAAATTCAAGATCAGTGTACAGTCATAGAACAGTCCAGACATAAGAAACTAAAGGAACTTTTAGGGTGACAACCCAAAATACCCTTCTTAAAGGCATATATTAGGTCCCAAATAATAATATACCACTCTTGAAAAAAGCACACACTAGCTTGACAATTACTGCACACGACAACTCAGGCTATAGCTTCACAGTACAAACAGAATCCGAAAACAGGCTGCTGAGAGAATACAACTCATTTCCTGTATGCCACTTTCCTTAGCTCTTCCAACTAGTTATTCTGAGAAAAAAAAATACTTATCCCCCTCCCAACATCCAAATGAAGGCTTAGCTTGCAACTCGCATGCTCAGTAAATACAAGGTAAGAAAAGAGGAGGAACACAGAGCTGCACAAGAGAATAAAGATACTTTCCTGGAGCCAAGGGCAGTTTGGGTCAAGCATATCCTAAAATAGCATTTCAGCCTACCACTTACAGGTCAAATGGAATTCCTGCTTGGCTCATACAGCCCTGAACATGCTCAGGATTTGATTCGTAGGGGTAAGACGCCACCTCCTACAAGATTAACTTTTAATAGAAGATGATGTGTTCATCTCAAAACCGATCTAACTAAGCAGACCTGAACTTCCTACTTGAATGATTTTCAGTGCATTTAAGACTCCAAAGCTAACAAGCTGAACCTTTGTCTTTTGACATTCCCATGACAAACCCAGATATATTATATCCCATTATAAATGTAAGTATCACATATAAAGTGAAGTGCAACACATGCCACGGAACAGCTAGCAAGTAGCTGAACTGTTAGAAATCCAAGTGACCCGTGCCCTTGCAGTTTATTTAAATGAGATATATCCAGCTGGATTTGTACCCTGCTTACATTTGCCTGATAGGATATGGCTAGCTATGAATTTAAAATACTTAACCTCCAAAAAACCTGGTTTTGCAACAACATAATTTTGGGTTCTATAGATACTCATCGCAGCTAAGTTTAACGTATTGGATTTGCTAATGCAAACTAATATGCACACTACAGCAACTAGCTAAGCACTGAACTGTGACATACCATTTAGGCGAAATGTAATACACCATGTAACTAACTGTGTTTACACTTTTGGTAGAACAATAGACTATCTCATTTAAGGAGTAATATTACACCAAGGATTGCTTGGAGAATACCACCTAAGACGACAGCTCTAGGAAAGTGTTTTGTCACATCAGGGTTCTCATTTACATGTGTTTGTTAGTACAGCTGTCAGATAGGCTTATGATTTGCAACACACAATTGCCTTCAGGTAACATGAAAACACGCAGAACACGGTGAAAATAATTTCCTGAGAGCACCAATATTTCTAAGTGGATTGCTCCTTACTGGAATTTTGGCCAAAAATTCAAGTATCCCTACAAAGTTTCCATTTACCTAGAAGACAGGGGCAAATCATGCAATGATAAAAAAACCTGTTCATGAATACCAATTTTTAAATTCTTTGAAAAAATGTTAAAATCAAGTTTTAGTTATGAGATATTTTGATGCAAGGTTTAAAAACCATTCAGTTGGAGAACATATAATTTAGAAATGTTCACTTTTCTTTTTTACAAATTACTACGAAGTTACAAGTTATTTACTTAGTTTACATTATCTGTGAATGCCTGATCAGTGATCACTGGAGTGATATGCAGTACCCCTACGGAAGCAAAATTATATGCATTAAGCACTAAATTGAAAGCAAGTTCACATTCAAGAAGAAGTAATTCTTGTATGCCGCTTAGACCAGGCACACAATCTTTTCCAAGTATTCCTGTGACATTTTTTACTTTATATATTTTTATATCCTTGTCATTCTTTTACAGGCAAGAAGAAACCTAAAGAGAACACTTGGTAGTACCATCCACTTTCGCAAACATTAGCAATTAGGCAAAAGAAAATATATAATGAGATATCATTTAACTAACAATAGCGTCCCAAAGGCATCCTATTTTCAGGGCAAGCTGCTATAGAGGAAGATGGAGCTGAACTGTTAGGAAGGTTAATTCCTTTGGCAACAGAGTCTCTCCCTTTTTTTTTTTTTTTTTTAAGAGATGAAAGAAAGAGGATTAAAGAAAGGGTAGGGAGCAAGAAGAAAAAAGGAAACCCCCGAATGAACCTACCACCACATAAACAACAGAGAGGATTTCTTAAGGAACAATGAGAGCAACTTTTCAACATTTTTGACAACCATGTCTAACAACGTCTTTTCCCATGGACATTTTTACACTTTAAAAAACGTTTTGGGAAGACAGATCGGGATGCCTGAGAAGAAGAAAGCAGAACAAGCAGCTGCAGCAAGAAGTTCATCATAAAACATTAAATTCATTATTTTAATGACTAAGGGATATGCATGGAGATTTTTCTTAAAACATTTTACAATTCTATAACCATACTTACTAAATATGTACATGTTAATTTTTTAATTTTGTCTGAAAAAGGAAACCCAGACAAGCGATCTTCTCAGAGCCATGGGGAACCTGCAATTTTGCCTGAAGTATTATTATTTGACTTAGAGTATGTTTAGAAAGCAATAGGTATTTTTTTTTTAAACATTCAAGTTACACAAACATTAAAAAAATTATCTGAAGAGATGCATACATATCCTTTTGGGATATCTGTATCTTCACTGTTTCCAGGATCATTCTCCAGGTGCTGTTTAATTTTTTCTTCTAAACCTACAGCATCTGCTCCTTGATACTGGTCGATTCGCACTTTGTTTCGGAAAAACAGAAATGTCGGTGTTGCTGATATATTATTGGTAGCAGCTGTTCCCTAGAATGCATAAATTAGTTACAAGTATTACCTAAGAGTATTACCAATATTAGACAGAAACATTAGCTTGCTTCACCTAGATAAGAATGCACACACTAGATGCAGAAGCTACATCACCTCAAACATCACAAACAATATTTGTTATTTTATAAACAGCTTTAACTTGGACAACAATTTTAAGTTATTTTAAATTCTTCAGATCCTCCTAATCCTTTACATATTTGGGCATTCTTTGAATGGATTTCCCATTGTCAGTAGATTTGCTGGTACACCATAAAAATCATATTACTCATTTGCTCTCCAAAGTGGAGGACAGCTTAATTTAACACTTCTATTTTACAAGCTTTCTTTACACCTGCATTCCTCCCTCTCTCAAGCCACATTCATGCACACCCAGGAATTGCAGCCTGCTGCTGCAGAAGGTAAATTCCATTTGATTTCTACCTGTATTCATACCTGTTACGCACCCATAGTAGTTTTTCCAAAACTTCCCATAATTTAGTGTCATTTGCAAACATTGTTTCCACTTTGATGTTCATCTCTCTCCACTATAATTTGTAGTAATTCAAGACACTGCCTTTCAACATACCATTGTTAATTTTTGTTAATGACCCTTCAGTCAATCAATAGCTCACCTGCAACACTGTTGTCTGTTAAAAACAGTTGAGTAGTACTTGAGAGGAATCTAGTCCCACTAATCATATCAGTTTATTGTATTTTTCGTTTTGCTCAATAATTACACCAGTATTTGTTTGGAAAGACTTACTCTTTTTAATTCATACTGGTGCTATATTCTACATTCAACGGTATTATCTAAGTAGTACAAGCAGCAGGAACTGTCAAACTGTCTGTGCACTGCTTAAATGAAGGACCAGTTACCACAGTAGTAACTGCAAGAATACTTTTCTAAACAAAAATGTTGTTTGTTCACATCTTTGTGCATATCCTAATTTTGGAGAATTTTACAACATGGTTATTTGTGATTCACCAACCGTGTCAACAGCCACAGGATACTACTCTTAGTATACTGTCTGAACAGTTTTTCTTCAAGTTTCCCATTCACTACATTATCTGCTCTTTCGCTTACAACTGAAAATATGTTTTTGAATACCAACCTGGCATTGATGCACATCTACCTCCAAAAAAGTTGCCTGGGGATATTTGTTACTCAGAGCATTGAAAGCTGGGGCTATCCTTAAACAAGGGCCACATCTGTGAAAACAACATACAGTTTAACTTAAGTCAATCTTTTTTTGAAAAACGTCTGCCCCAAATAGAATTAGCACATTCATGTTCTTACTGATATCCTTGGTACATGTAAAAATAACCTTCCTACCTGGCTGACAGATGGTGAGCAATCCTGGTGATACAATTAAGAATGACATTTAGAAAAACATCATGAAGTGTTAATTCCCACTTCCTCAGACAGCATCAATGTCACATGGTTAGCTTCACCTATTAATTAATACCAACTTCCTATTTTCCATCTAATGGGTTTAGCTCCAGCATCTATTACCGCAAGCCAAAGTCCTGCTAACTAAAGTGACATAAGGGAGGGCAAAGAGTTGCCTGCTTCTCCTGAAACAGCAAAAAACACTCTTAACAGAAAACTAGTACTAGCACTCCACATTACCTCCTATGAAAAAAATAGTATTTACAGTAAAATCTACATATGACTTGAAATATTTGACAGTAATAATGTATCAAACCTTTAGCAGGAATCATAAAATTCTTACTACAATAAATCTCACTTACTACAACTGTAACCAGTTGCTACCATATTTATTTGGCCCTGGTAGAACAGACCTGACTTCTGCTGACTTAACTGTATCACCTTGGCTGATAATATGTATTTATTAATTATTATACTTTTGCTGGCATATATGAAGTGTACAGATGCAACTATTCCTGCAAAGGAATACTCTCACAACTCAGCTTGCTGTGAAAGAAGCAATTAAAAAGCAAAACAGAAAAAAAAAACAAAACAAAACAGTAGAAACTCCCTCCAACAGCATATCAACACAGGCCGTTATCTAAAGCAGAGAGCTCTGTCAATGTGAATCTGCCAACACATATAGCTGCAAAACAGCACAGACAAGATCTGCTTCACCTTTCCTATTCTCTCCTGACAGAGGGTATGGATCCACCGCAGCATAGCAAGGCAAACTCACAGATATTTATACGTTAAGACATCGAGCCATTAATCTAACTGGAACCTAATATATCAGGTTGTCTGTAACCAAAATACTTTCCTGGGCACACGTGTACGCAGTATTACTGAGATCACCAACACCTCTACAGTTATGGGTGAAGTTGACATAGCTTAAAAAAAAAGCGCCCCAATCCCATAACTAAGCAGCAATCAGACATCAGATGCGTGTCTATGAATGCTTTTTTCAGTACCCATTCAGACACACAGCTCGTGATTCTTGTGGCCTCTTCCAAGTATAAACATCTTTCACAACATTAGACCTGAAGTCTTTTGAGCTCCAAACAGCCATTGGAAGTGGAATGGTTCAACTGTACATTTAAATAAGGGGTGGAAAGATGAAGAAAAAGAGTACGGGCATTAAAAGCTAGGACTTTGACAACAATGAGGAGCACTTTGAAGCCCAGGACCTCCAACACTATCGCTATTCTCCCTAATTCCACAGATTACTGTGAATAATTGAATTGCTGAGATTTCCTTTGGCCGCCAACTGAGCCAGATTACACTACATTTGTATTTCAAACCCCCATTGAGTAGGGAAAAAAAGGACATCTGCTTGCCCTGGGCAAAAAGGATGGGGATCCAGCTAAGTTTTATTAAGGCAGAAGATGTTTTTAACAGAAACCAAGAACGATGCAGTTCTCTCCACCCTCTCTCAACAGTGGCTTCCTGACCTGCAACTGGATTTTAAGCCAGCGTAGCGTCTGATCTCCTCAGAGCACCTGAAGAACGGCAGGTTCAGAGGGCAGGGGAAGTTGGCTCAGCTGCAAAAAGGTGAATTTAACACCAGAAATCGAAGCACCATTCTGATTCTATGACTACGCTTATATACTACAGACAGAGAGTGTCACTAACGTTGAAGAAACAATTAGTTCGCGGCTCTTACCCGCAGCAGCTGGTTAGCGACCAAAATGATACAGCATTTTGCCAGCTAACTGCACTTCTCAAGTTTAAAACCTTGCCTCGCATCAAAATAAATAAAAATACCAAAACCCTTCTAGGTCCCCAGCGGGTCCCTCGCTCCCGGGGAGCCTCCTCAGCCCCAGACCAGGGCGGGAGCGGCAAGGGCGGCTGACGGGGCGGCGAGGAGACGCCTCCCGGTGGGTCAGGCCCCGCTCCCGCTCTCCGCCGCCTCAGCGGGAACGAGGCCGCGGCGGGGGGCCTGGGGGCAGGGGCGGCGCGGGGAGCGCCCCGGGGCGGCGGCCGCCGCCCCGGGGCGCTCCCCGCGCCGCCCCTGCCCACCGCGAAGGGAGCCCGTATCCCGCCCTCCTTCCCTCCCTCACTCACCCCCGCATGGTGAACTTCACCACGGCCAGGCGGGAACCGGCAGCGCTGAGCTCGGGCTGGAACTCGGTGTCGTTCGCGATCACCTTCACGCCCACCATCCTCGCCGGGCGGCGGCGGGGCCCGCGCTGAGGAGGGGGCGGAGGGGGCGGTAGCGGCGGCGGCGCCGGCCTGCTATCTGCAGCGTCACGGCGGTGAAGGGGGCGCCCGGCATGCACCGCTCGGCTCAGGGCGCAGGCGCGCCCGCCACGCCGCTGCCAGCCCGGGCCCGCCGGGCGGACATCTTGAGGGCGGGGCGGGGCGGGGCGGGGGGCGCCGCCTCTCGCGAGCGCCGCGCCCAGCCGCCGCCATTTTGGGAGAGGGCAGCGAGCGAGGGGGTGAAGCCGCCGCCAGGCCGTCAGCCATTTTAGTTGGGGGCAGGCGCGGCGAATTGCGGGAGGGGAGGTGCGCCATCTTGGTCTGGGGCAGACAGGGCGGGAGGCAGCTGAGGAGAAGGAGGAGGGCGGGAGGCAGCTGAGGAGAAGGAGGAGGAGGAGGAGGAGGAGGACGACGACGACGACGACGACGACGACGACGACGACGGCGGCTGCAGCCCAGCCGCAGGCCCTGCAGGCGGGAGAAGGATCGGGCGCCGCCGCTGGGAGCAGCTACTGAGCCTGGCTGGGCTGTCAAGGCGCTGGATGCCACCCCCTCTTCAGGAACAGGGAGGAGAACCTGTGCGCAGCCTTCCTGTTCCGGGACCCACACCAATGCTTTGGCCAGAACTGGTTCTGGAAACGTAGGAATTAAAAATATGCCGAGTTTTATTCTGCGAGTCTTCTGTTAACAAGAGTTGAAATAGCGGAAAGTAGGTCTTGCTGCTCCACTGTGATTTTTGAGGACGAGTGGAGCAGCACTCTGACCAACGTTAGCTGCTGAAGCTGCCTCTGAGACTACTAGTACCCCATGTACAAAATCAGCAAAGAAACTCACTCAGTTGTCAGAATACCCCATCCCACTGCCCCGTCACGCATCGTCTGCTGCTTTTGAAGCTCGCTAACGTGTGTTGCGTGCTATACTGACATAGAACCGAGGAACTGCGGCAGCTGGAAGGCACCCCGGGAGGCCGGCTCGAGCCAGGGCAGCTACAGCCAACTGTCCAGGCCATGCTCAGGCAGTTCCGAGCATCTCCAAGGATGGCGACTTGGAGACCTCTCTGGGAAATCTGTCCCAGTCTTTGACCACCCTCAAGGTAAAGAAGTCCCCCTTCAGTAAAGACGGTCCCCCCTGAGCCTTCTTGTTAATGTGTACATCGGTGATAGATAAAACAGTATAATTAATGTTTAAAGTAACAAAATGAAAGTGATTAACATTCTTATTAGCACCTTATTTTAAGAAAATACTTCCTGTAACTCAAAAAACATCTTTGAGCCTTTTATAGCAGCTGGTTTAAAACAGTTTCTCTAAACAGAGAGCAAGAAAAAAAATACCTACTCCTGTTGTGATATAATGCCCGTGACTTTGACCAACATTGGCTTCAGGAATTTATTATTATAGGACAACTGGAGAATCTCCATTCTCCCAGCTGAAAGTAATTCACATGCTAAATAGGCTGCTGTTACAGACAGGCATCTGTTCTTCTTGGATGACAGGGTATCCATACTCACTTGCCAGGAGTCACGTGGCTGTATGCCATTTGCATATCTCTATATAGATATATTGATATATTGCAGCATTACTTTTATTATCAAAAATATACCAACAGAGTAACAATGTTTATCCATACTTTTATATTCCACAGTTGAACTGACATTGCTTACTAATTCAACAGCAATAAAAATTTGGAGTTGCTTTTTCTTTAGGGAACTGGTGGCATGGAACATATCTGATACCAAGTCCCCATATAGGTGTTATGTGCCAACATATAGTAAAGCAAGTTGTGAACTAATTTCACTATTTTAATTACTTCTGGCCATGAGAAAATGTTCTCTCTAGTTTTAACCGCAGAAATAATTTTCCCTTTCTGTCCTAAACAGCTGTGATGTATTGATGTACACTGTTAAACAGCTGACAGGAAAAAAGGAAACCACCACTGAACTGCCGTTAGCATCAGCATCTTTGGTGATCTGTATGTAACTAAAACCAATTATTCACACATACAAAAAGCTAACAGTAAAAATGTTGTTTCAGTTGCAAAGAAAATGAAGAAATAAAGTCAATAATCTACCACACCTTCTTGGCATGGGCCATTGACAAGGCCCAGAGAACAAATCCAGCTTATGCAGGTCGCTATCTCCAAGACCTCTGCTGTATTTCACCTAAAAGTTGGAAAACGTGTAGGGTAGGAATTCCCTCAAAATGCGCTAACTTAAAAATTGTCCCAGTTTTGTCATTGACTATTTTTTGTAATATTATGGAGATGACACTTCTCTTTTGCAGACAGAAGTTACTGGGTTTTTTTTCCAGTTTCCTGATACTATGTTTTTTTATGAAGCAAAGTGAGTGTGATAACAACTGAAAAAATTAGGAGGCATAAATGCTCAGAAGCAGTAAGGGAAAAAAAATAGACAGGGATTAGTGAAATGTTTGCGTTAGCCACGTTCCAGGATACACTAAGTAAAAACAGAAATTAAAACCAGAACTTTCTCTAGCCCGTTTTGCAATGTCATTACTGACAACTTATCAACACGCTTCATACGCCCCGCAGATGCTTTTGCATAAATTTCACTTCGAGCAGACGTCAGAGAGCAGCATTTTTCACGCTCAAAACCAGACGTATTTCCAAGACACTGCCTTACAGCTTCTGTCATTTATGAAGCCCTTCAATAACTGCTAAATATAAGTTATTCCCCACAGCTCTCCGCTTAGGAGCGTCCCCTGCGAGCCCTTCCGAGGGGCTGGGGACGCGGCGAGGCCGGCCTTCCCCTCAGGGGGGCGCGAAGCGGGCCCAAAGAGCCGCGGGCTAGGGGCTCGCTCTGCCCGCAGCGGATCAGACAGCTCCAGCTGACGCGCCCCGCCCGCTGCCCGCTCCGCGCCGCCGGCCCTGACCGCGGCACCGCGACCCGGCCGTACTGGCCGTGCCCGGGCACGCCTCCCTGCGCCCCTCGCCTGGCCCCGGCCCCGCCGAAGGGCCCAGCCCGGGCCGCCTCCCACCCCGGAACCCGCCCACAGGTGCTCCCTCTCCCGGGCACCCCGCCGCCGCCGCGGCCCTCACGCAGCCGCCGCGGCTGAACGGGGCCGCTCCGCCGCTCGGTTTCCATGGCGACGCCGGCTGCCTCTGCCTGCCGTCAGTCACGACGGCCGAGGGCTTTGCGACAGTGGTGGTAGGAGTCGCGGCAGCCGGCGGTGTCAGCTGGTCGCCGCACCGGGCGCGGGCGAGGGAGCGCGGCGGGGGCGCGGCGCCCGGGGACCCTCCCCACCGCCCCGGCGGTGACAGGTGAGCGCCCGCCGGCTACCGACAGCCGTCGGGCTGAGGGCACCCCCCTCCGCGGGCGGGCGGGAGGGAGGTGGCGCCCGGCGGCCCCCGCTACCGGCCCCCGCTACCGGCCCCCGCTACCGGCCCCAGCGCTGCCCCGGCCCCCGGCGGGCTGGCGGCGGCCCTCGGGCCCCCTCTTGCGGCGGGGCGGCGGCGCGGGCCGCCATGTTGTGCGGGAGGACGCGGTGGCACCTGCCTGGGGGCGATGGCAGCCTCCGCCCCCGGCGGCGGGACCCGGGGGGCGGCAGCAGGTGGCGGCCCCGCGGCGGCCTACGGGCTCCCGGCCCCCGCCCGCTGAGGCAGCGGCGCTGGGGGTGGTGCGGCGTGAGCGGGGCGGAGGTGGGCCTCGCCGCAGGGCTCGGCCTGGCGTGCCCTCGCCGGGGGGGCGGATAAAAGGGGGTTTCGTGCGTCGGGAGAAGGCGGTCAGTCACGCCATGGAAAGGGGCGGCAGCAGGACGCCCTCGTTCCGCGGTGCGCGGCGGTGCGCGCCCGCGCCTGGCTCCGCGCAGCCGGGCGGCAGGAGCAGCGCGGTGCGAGCCCCGGCTTCCCCGCAGCCCCGGCCCTTCCCGCCGCATTCACACCGGCGCCCTCGGAGCCGCCGGCAGCCAGCGGAGGGAGGCTCGGGTGGCTTCACCTGCGCGGGCGATGCCGGGTACCGGCTCTCCACCGTAACGCTTGCAGGTCTCGAGCTTCCTCGGGCTTATTCTTTCAACAAGTTTCAACCCAGAATGCACCGCCCTCCTGTGCGCACCGTGGGCTTGTGCTTTTTTGTAATGCCTTGGATGTGTCACGGGAGTGGGTAATAAGCGACCAATTATTAATGGAATGGAGAGCTCTTTCTCTGTTAATGGAAAGTTATCTAAGGGGTGACTCTTCACACAGAAATATCCGGGAAATAATCCTTTACAGGAACTCGAATTTCTTTTAATGTCAAATTTTCATTACATCGCACCCTCTCTGTTTCCTTTTTCCGTGACAGCCATGATATTATTGGCAACTAGGGATATGATTTAGAGTTGACTTTGCAACTGCTTTGGATAACTGTCCTTCATGTGATCATGACAGTTTTAAACTGGAAAAGTATATGCGGATTTAATGTGTCATCAAATTAAGTGCCAGAAAAATCTGCAAACAGCTTTCAAAGGTATCTATTAACTATGATGAAGGATTTAGAGTCTCAAATTATTATTTTGTCCTCTTCCTTGTTTTATAACCTTCTATCTATACAGGGAGTGGTGTTTTTTGGGGGGATAACCAATCTTGCCTTCGTATTGTTAAAGACTTTTAAATCGGACTTTTGTAGTCATTCGCTCAGCTGGGGCAAGCAATAATCTTTCACTGGATTGTTGCTGTTGTTATTGCCACCTAAAGATTGAGGAAGAGCTTGTGTCTTAACTACTTTTCAATTTTTATTTTGGAACACAAGTTTGTGTTTGTTGAATTTATTTTTGATCCTGAGTGTATTGGGAAGGTTTGACAGTAACACTATCTTTTTATTTAGATTACTGCAATATGTAACGGCCAATTCAAGACACAGAGCCCTGTGACAAGTATTGTCTCAGGGTGCTTGAAATACAGATATGTTATATGATGTAGCATTGCAGTTTGGAGATAGCTACTACAGATAAATTGACTTAGGGGGATGTAGAGGTACTGGCTGCACAATGTTATGGAGAAGCTCCTGATTTAGGGAAAAAGCAAAGACGACTTGAGGTGGTGAATTTTGAATCAACAAAGTACGTGGGGATAAAAGAAGGCCAGGTGCCATTAGTTTTTTAATCCTTGATGAGCATAATGAGAATGACGGTCTGGTTTGTTAGTCATTATTATCTGGATTGAAATCACCTTTTCACTTCACATAAATGTCAAGGTAGCCTAACAGTTTTGACCAAGTTCAAAATAGTAGGTTAATTCTCTCCTGCAGATATGCTTAGTTCCATTTTAACGAGTAGGGTTAGTGAGGTCAGTGTGAATATTCATAGTAGTAAAATTAAGAGTGCTGTGTAAGTGTAAGTCCTGATAGATTCTTTTATAGTATTTTGTATCCTGCAGATATGAAACAAAATTTCTTTCAGAAAAAAAAATCAGAGACTTATTTGCTGAAAAAGTATTACCTTTTTAAAAGCTTTCTCAGACTTCTCTGTTGGCATGGATTTACAAAGGGCAAGTTGTGCGTAACCACCTGATAGCCTCCCACGATGAGATGACTGGCTTGGTGGATGAGGGAGAGCAGCAAGTGTTGTTTATCTTGACTGTCATAAGGCTTTGACACCGTTTCCCATAAGATCCTTACAGGCAAACTGATGACGTATGGGTCTGGATAAGTGGACAGTGAAGTGGATTGAAAACTCATGGAATGGTCGAGCTCAAAGGGCTGCCGTTGGCAGCATGAAGTCCAGCTGGAGAGTAGTTGAGCACTGGAACAGGTTGCGCAGGGCGAGGCGGTGGAGTCTCCATCCTTGGAGATACGCAGCACTTGACTGGACGTGGTCCGCGGCACCCTGCTGTAGCTGACCCGGCTTTTGCAGGGGGTTAGAGAGTATGATCTCCCAAGGTGCCTGCCGATCTGTCATTGGCAGACTCGGCTGTTCTGTGAATCGGACTCATTTTGTTAGATTAATGATAGCTTGAGAAGGCAAAAATATTTTGCATTTGATCCCTTTGTAGCGAGTCAAAACTAATTCCAAAAGACTCTGAAAATTACTGACAGACCTTCAGAAACAAGCGGAATTTAATTGACATAGCAAACTTTACTGACCATTTGTATTTAATAACAGAATTGTTTATTTATTCACCATCTATTTAAAGAAAGGTGTGATTGTCTAAAAAAATATGTGGGTTCTGATAGTGAAAGATTTCTGCAACTCTGGGTAAAGTACTTAATTTTCTTCTCCCTACCTCATTAATCCTTTTTCTCCATTCCCAAGTATTAAATGGAAGAGGTCATTTGTAATTAAATTTAAAATCATCAGATTTTTATAAAATGCATTGGATTATTCAAATGGAAGCCATGATGTAACAGAAATGAGACTTTACTATAAATGTATGGTTGTCTTTATGTAAATGGTTTTAGGAGGGGTGTTATAATGCTTAACTAATGTCTTTTTGAATGAGAGATTCTGTATGCATGAAAAATATTAGGCATAAAAATTGCTGTTCATTTGAAAATATGCAATCCACCTAGAAGGTTTGTCCTGATGTCATGGATGGCAGCCATCTCTATATTTATTGGTGGCAAATCTGAATAATAACGTAACTTAAATTCTGCTGAAAATACAGAAAAATGGTATTAACATGTGGTAAACATTGATAGGGGAAGGAATGATTTATACTTAACCTTTCTGAGTTGCTTCATTTGAACATAAGCACAGTTACATTTATTTAAAAACAGATGTTCATTTGGAAGCCTTTAATGGTTCGTTTTGGAGCTGTTACATACTGAGAGTATATATGATAAAGAAACAGTCAATTCATAGATGTATTTTTTGGCAGATACTTTTAGCGTCCACACATATCCTAAGATTAATTCTTTATATGCATGTGCTTTAATTGAAATGAATGTGTTTGGAAAGAGCTCTTCTTGGCTTTTGCTGTGTTCTGTTAAGACAAAGGTAGATTTATTTATCTTTTTACTTCTTTCCCCAAAGAAGCGTTCCTTTCTCCTGGCCTGCCTTGTATCCTTCCCAGGTGCCTGGTGTACCTGGATCCATCTCCCCAAGGAAACGGGCTCGAGCGCAGCACAGGACTCGCTGAGCTCAGTCTGGGCAGTGTCATGCCACAGTGCTGTAATGGGACATCAAAGTACTGAAGTATTCCACGAATCTGACTGGATCTATGTACAGCTGATGCTTTCTGTCTCTGTTTGGGACATTCCACTGTGGTTTGCTCCAGACCAGAGCAATCCGTAGCACTTAGGCATGCAGTGCTTCTGAAAGTGCCCAGGTAACTGAATTCCAGTGGGGTCACACGTGGCAGATCACCAACGCGATGGTTGCGTAGTGTTCATGCACATAGATTAAACCTAAAACAGGTTTCCTTTTGGTGACAGAACTGAAGTTACTCTCCTGGCTTTGTAGTTCTAGTAATATTACCGATGTTTTATGTGTGCAAACTGTTAGGGCCAAGTGCTGTAAGAGGGTGAAGAATTTGTGGGCTTCTGTCTGCCTTGTCTGTGCTTTGAAAGTCATCAGCAGATCAAATGAGTTGGGCAGCGTGTTTAGTTGTACTGAAGGACGATGTTAATCATACCTTCTGGTTATCTCGCCTGGAGACTTCTCCAGTCCCATGTTCTGTTCTTCCTTCCTCTCCTTTGGCTTTGTTTTCTACTTGTGCAGTCTGCAACATCATTATCCCTGCTTCTTAAACCTTTCCTCGTGTATCTATCCACTGGAATATATGAGGGCAAGGAAATCTATGTGCCTACCAGATGCTGTACTGGCCACAACTGTTTCTCTGCACGCAGGGCATGGAAATACTACCAGCTAGAGAATTATATCTACTTGCTAGTGACAGGCATGAAAGGAACCTGGTTTTATTGTCCCAAGGCAATGCAGAGGGGAAAAATTGCTCTCACTAGTGGCTGGGCTTCCTACCATAAATTAATTTTGTTTGCGTGCTTTTTCTGTCTGTAAAAATCCTTATTATGGATGCTGTTTCAGGGTAAATAACTTGAGGCTTACAAGGTTTAATGAGGTCTCGAGGCTTCCCATCATGACTGAAAGTTGTGGGAAAACTTGAGGAAACTGCAAATAAAATGTTCTTGTTCCAGGGACAGTTTGTATACAGGTGGAAGAAGGCTTGTGGATTTTTTGTCTGTCTCTTGCTGTCACTTGGAAAGATAAAAGTATCTGCAAAAATCAGACAGACTGGAATGCTAATAATTTTTAAAAATACTGGAATTAGTTTCCAAGGGTGAGTTGTGGCAGAGGGTAATAACCCGTATGATAAAGGCTTTGAGTCCTGCTGTGGTTTGTATGCAGAGTGTTTTTGTTTAGCTGTTACTCTGATTTGCTGCATGTTAGGTTTATTTTATATGACAGATAAGGCAGAAGACCAGAAAAATTACATGACTCTACCTTTAATCTGTTATAGAAACAATTGTTGTAAAGCTCTGTGACTGTGCATCTGACCTTTCTCTTTATATCCGTGGCTATCCTACCTGGTCATTCCCCTGATTATATTGAACAATAAGCTACTGTTAACTTTAAAATTTTCTATGTGTTTGCCTTGTACCTTCATCATCGGACTTTGATTTGAAATTACTATTATGTTTTCTGATTGTAATTTGGTTCAATAAGTTAGCTATGAATAGTTTACCATAGCTTACTGGTCCTGAAAGTGCTAGTTAGTGTTTAGAGGACTATGGCTTGATAAAGATGTTTATGTGAGTCTTTGATTCAGTATTTAATATGTTGTACTTAAAAAATCAGTTTAATAGCTTTACTCAAATAGGAATTTATCCTAGATTATGAAATTTGCCTGAATACCAGCCTCTAAGCAGTGCAGTTGAAAAAGTCACTTGACTATTCTGCCAGATTAGCCTATTATTTTCAATTTTTTTGGATCATCTGCTAATCTAAAGAATCACTCTCTTTAAATACAAAGAACGTAACTGAGATGTATGTCTATATAACTCTAACTGGATTATATTTTGACAATATAGTGGACCTAGTAACAAAAGCATGAAAAAGGCTGAGGTACTCAGAGCCATTTTTGCCTTGGTTTTTATGGGGAAAATAAAAATCCATAGGACTAGACAGTGGCTAATGTGGTTGGGAGACTGCTCTCTATTGTTGGAAGGTTGTGGTGATGGGGGGAAGTTCCTGATGACCGTGGAAAGTCCTGCATCTGAAATGGCACACAGGCTGGGGGACAACTGGCTGGACAGCAGCTTTGCAGAAAAGGAGCTGGGCATCCTATTAGATAAGAAGCTGTGTCTCCCTGTGGCCAAGAGAGTTGGGTGCTGGACGGTGTTAGCAAGACTGTAGCCAGCAGGTCAAGAAGAGGAAGTGCCAAATAGAGAGGAAGGATTACAAGGCTGCACTGCAGTACTGTGTGCAGTCTGGGGCCTCCCGGTACAAGGAAGACATTGACGTGTTGGAATGATCCAGCGGAGAGCTATCGGGGTGATTCAGCCTTTGTGTCTGCAGTTAGGTAAAGATACAGCAGCAGAAAAATGAAGATCTAAGATACTTCAGTTTGAATGAAAAAAATAAATGCATATTTATTTTATATTTTTCTAGTCGTCAAGTCTGGCGAAACATGCCCCGCTGCTCTGGACCATTCTGGTAGATCCTCAAAGAGATGGCAACTTACGGGTATAAGTAGCGGTTATCTGCTGTAGGCGATGAGCGGAAGAGCCAGCATTATTTAGGGGGAATATGAGAGACTGTATGGGTTTGGGATCCTAAGTGGCTCCTATCAGGGTTGTGGAAAGGGACTGAAGAAGAGGGGCTTTGTGACTCCAAAAAAGTGAGTGGAAATAATTTGCTAAGGCAAAAGATAGTGATGCTGTGATTTACATTGCAACTCTCACCTTATGAAAAAGCAAATATGAGGGAGAGAAAAGATCCTTTGTTGTGGGGCAGAGAACAAAAAAAGAGAGCTTCCACTTTTGTCAGGTCTTTTCAGGAAGGTCTTTCCCCACATCCCTGCATCTGTGTATTTATTGTCTCTCTCAGAGAGGTAATTTGAAAGTGAAGCAGAATAAATACAATTATGCTTTTATACATATATATATACACACATGCCCCCCTACATACGTGCAATAACACAAACTCATTCTTTTATTGGGTGTTTGGAGGAAGAAAACTGGGATTCTGGCGCCTGTGGAAGTGATAAAGAAAAACTTACCCCTCCGTCTTCGTAGGAATTGTTATTAAGCAGGAAGAACTCTACTCAGTTTGACATCTCCATTTTCCAGTTCAAAGTTCCAGTTCCCTTTTCTGCAAAAACAGTTTATTCTAGAGAGGTATAAATAACTAAACCGTGGGATTTCATTTGTAATGATTCACTGCATGCTTTTTGACCATTTGTCAATGGTACAGCATTTATTGCTACTGTAGTTTGTCATCATTGATGTAAAAAAATTATTGATTGCTTACAGACAATAAGTGAGTTTCGGTTTTTGCAGGGGATGTATTCAGTGTTCGCCAGTGATAGAGAAGGGTTGTTCTTTGTAGACTGAATTCTTCAACTGTTAAAATGAGCCTGTGGTATTTTCTGAAAATGAAGTTTTTAATGAAGGCATTGCGGTACCATAATAAAAAACTAGAAGGAAAGAGGTAGTTTTTCTTTTTGCTCTCTCTCCCAACGGTTGATATAAAATATTCTAAGAATTGTGTTTCTCTTGGATAAAAGTTTTGAAATGTGAATATCTGTAGGCCTTTAGAAGGTATTTTTGCTGTTAATGTTTTCAGTGCTTTCTCTCACGCTTTTCTGCATGGAAATATAAAATACATTAGGTTACTTGTATGTGCTAGTATTTTTGTATGTTGTAATATGCTTCTCATTCTTTTTGAAAATTCAGTTTGCTAAGTATATACTTATAGTGCTGTCAATTTTAAAGTATTTATAAGTAGTCTGGAAGAGCATTAAACTGACTGCAACATTTCAAGGAACAATTTTGTGCCCTGGTAGGGGAGCTTCTGTATTTATTTAAAAGTGCAGTCGTTTGCATCACTGAAACAATCAGGTGACACGTAAATACTGTGACTTGGTCCCTGAACTGTGAGCAATAGGAAATGAAAGGAATGAGAAGAGATTTTTATGTTCCTTATCAGTGTTTTTACTCCTGGATTTTTCAGCTGTGAAACGATTGATGGATTGCTTTATTAACCATTAAAATTTAGTTCATACATTACACTGATGATAAAATATCATTTACTGTCATGAAAAAAAAACTTGGAGGGAGTGTGGTCAAACAAGTACTTTTGAGATCACTGCTAAACCAGTGTGTCTTTTAGTCAGGGGGGTGAGAGGAATGCTTTGTGTGTGTTACCTGCGGGGGCTGCAGTTGTGGCATCTTTCAGGATTAATTTTGCCACAGTTTTGTATTTCTGGTCCACAGTAGTGGAGCTGCTGAAGGGAGCTTTTTGCAGGTAGCAAGGGAAGAACACCTTGTAAAGAATGTTGTACCTTTATTGGTATTCAAGTGCTTTAATATACTTAAAGCAAAGAAATTTCCATCTCTCCCCACCTTTCCCAGTGTGTCCTTTTTGTTTTATTTCATGACTAAAATTGGGTGGTAAAAGAGTTAAATGGGTATTTTTGTTTCGTTTTGGTGATTTTTTTTGTTGTTGTTTAATTGCAATTTTTGTATTGCATCTGGACACTTTATTTCTGTTTTTCACTATATTTTTATTATTATTACACTGTAAATCAAGTATTTTTAGAATCATAGCTCTTTGGTACAGTCACTGCATTCTTTAAAATTTTTTAATTATTTTACGGTTCTGTATTGTGATCATCCAGACAGAACAATTGATCCAGCATTACATAACAATTAACACTACATTTACAGGCATGTTTTACAACTACTAGTTTCAGCGTAGCTTGTGGTATGTTGCAATAGATTAAATGCTTGATTGTTGGTCTTTATTTATACTTGTTCATTAAATAATAGCTCTTAATAAAATAAATAGTTCTTAATAAAGATAGTCCAATGGGATGCAAGAAATGAGTTGGCATAAAATGGCACTTCATAGTAATTGATATTACTGGTTTTATAATAGGGATTTTGTGAAAAACCTTAATGCATCTCTCACCAAGTTTGAGGCTTGGTATGTCCAGCGGGCCCTGTAAGCTGTTTGTAATACTTAGCTATTCATTATTCTGCTCTTGCTGTCTTCCTTTCCCCCATTTTTCCATGTACATTATCGTGTTCGATTTCTCTGGCTACAGAGGTGGTTTGCACTAGGAGTATAGGCAGCATTTGTCAAAATTAATAAAAAACTACTTTCTTGTAGAAATTGCACTGTAATTTTTATATAGATGGGAGATGACATTAACTTATGTTGAACTCCGTGTAGTATAGTAAGAAACAATGTTTTGAAATAGAAGGTATTTTTGATGCAGAAAGCACTTGTTTAAGTGTAGGAGTCACCACTGGGAATGGCCAGGGTATTGCAAGATCAAAAGGTCAAGTTTGTGGTTGGTGCAAGCAAGATCTCTGTAGTTGCCTCTGTTTATATCAAATCTGAGTTTGTCTCAAAGGGGAGACACTAAACCTTGCATGATAGTTTTCAGTGGAACTGAAGATTATTGAATTAAATTCCCACAACTTCCATGGAAATCTGAAGCTCGTGCTTGTGCTTCCTTTGAAAAAAAGGGCAGGCGGGATTGTTTTGTGGTGTGGTGTTTGGCGGCAGCTCGGCAGTGGGTCAGCATGACTCTACTCGTTTCCTGGTCAGTTCCTTCTAACCATCGCTGTACATTGGCGTATCGCGGGGACACAGAGGGGAGCTGTGGTTATCACAGTGGGGAAGTGGAGTTGCAGTGAACCTGACTTAGATTCAGGATGACCTTTATTTTTCCTTTGTCATAATTCAGAAATTTTTTCCCTCTTCTGAAGTGCTGTAAAATAGGTTTACATATCTGTGAACAAATGCAAATATTGCTGCATTGGTCAAGCAAGAAGAATATGTATATATCTATAGAAAGACAGGAAAATACGCATTTTAAAATATTTCTTCGGTGAATTCTGCCTGCATTTCAAGTGTTTATACTCCTCCTCTACATCAGAAATTCAGCTCTGGTTTGAGCTGTGGTAAGTTCAGAACATAAACCTCCACAAGATAGTACATAAGGAGCGTTTATTTATTTAACACAACCGTTTCACCCATTCATTTATCACAACATGCTCCAAGCAATAACTTTCCATAACTCAAACTTTTACCGTGGTGGAATAGAGTAGCTCCTACGCTCTGTTTGAATCCAGAATAAGAGACTGATAAGAAAATGTCAGTCATTCTTGACATATTTTCTCTGCTTGATGGTTACGCATACCATTTCTCAGTTGTTTCTGGGAGAGTAATGGTAACTGGAATGGATCTTATGTATATCTTATATAAACTTACCATTAGCACAATCGAAATACAACTTAAATTCCAGCATTTTTGTTTATTAAATGCAGAATATACCTAAAAAGTATACCCAAACCAATCATGAGCTCAGTCGGTTACCTGGAAAGCAGAAGAAAGTCTTGTATTTACAGTTTCCTTTTCCTGTGCGTGGACTTTCTCATGTTCCCTGCCGCAGGGCGGCAGGCAGTCCCCAGAGCTGCTGGTTGCATCGGGCCTCGCCCAGCCGGAGAACTGACAATACATTGACAAGCTCAGTATAAGCAAACTCGGATTCAAGGATTGTACATTACAAAAACATTTAAGTGGTTGGCAAGCTCAGAATGTTGCTAACAAAAACAATAGTTTGTTTTGGTGTTTAAATCTTGTGATAATCCGCCTAACTGCTTTTTATTACTACAACTTGAGCTTCTATGATGTCTTCTTTCTCTCTGAAGTTACAATTCAAAGACCTTTGTTGTTCTCTATTTCCCAGTTACCAAGAAAACTTTGGCTTTGTGACAGATAAAAATTTCTCCATGTTGTTTGTGTCAATATATTTTAATAAATTAAATGTTGGCATGAAGATAGTGTTGCATCTATTTCTTGTTGGATAGTGGCCAGAATCCAGTCTGTATGGCAAATCATGGTGATCAAAACTACCTTCCGATGTTAAATAAGCACATCTAGTGCTACTGTAATTCCTCAAAATACTCTGTTTCAGTGGCTGGCTGATCGATTGATGCTTTGTATTTCAATACAAATTGACTCTTAAAAAAAAAAAAAGGCATTTTAGGTCCACAGATGAACTTCACGAAACTTGTCAAATCTGCTCAGTCAGCAAGTTTGGCTGAAGTCATACTGCAGTGCCACTGAGTTTTACTTGCAGGGCTTTTTTTCTTGTCTTGGGTTTCAGCAGCATAGCAAAGCTCACACAACAGCATGCTTGCTGCCCATCGTTGTGCTGTGCCATGCTTCTCCCTCGGTGGGAGCTGAGGTTGGTCCACGGGGAACAGTTCACTCTGCAGCTTAAAGCTGGCTGGGGTCAGCGGGGCTGGGGCTCAAGGTCTTGTGGAAACTGGGGAGGGGAGAAGGGGGGTCACTTGTCACAAAATCATCAGCGTCAAAATGACTGGATTACGTGAGACCGTCGGCATTTATGCAGAATAAATAAAAATGCAACCTTTATTGAATAAAAGGTGACACAATGGATCCTAAAGTGCCCTCATGCAGGGGGTCACAGAAATGGAGTCAGTGCCTACTCGTCAAGTCTCAGTCTCTAAATCCCTTCAGTTCTGGTTTGGGATCCAGGATTGGTGGTTGGCAGCGGTGGAGAAACGAGGGAGGATAAGTGGGCTGCACTTGCTGTATTTATTCCTTTCCTAGCTTTCTTTAGTTCTATATAGTGTTGATAATGCTAGTAAGAATTTTTCCCCCTAATACCACATTTTTGATATTGCATGTTCTAATTCCTTTTCCCTTATCACCCTGTCTAAGCAGCTTTTGCTTGCATGTGGCTCTGCCTGTCATAGAAGGCAGGCTATAGAAGTACATCTTTAGTTCTATACCAATATTAAGGAGGTGACACTTTGAAAACATTTACCACCAAGGCTTAGAAACCAGAAACTGAAAGGTTCAAAACTAATGTATATCTTTTAATTAGGCTATTTCTATTTTTAATTAGCTTTTATTTGTTTAGTTAGCCTCTTTAGCTGTGTGTGTGAGGGGGAGTGAGCTGTCAGAGTATGAATTAAGGAATGGCATTAACCTTGAAAACGTTTTTCATCTCTAATTTCACCTAATGCAGGATACTAGATACTCCAACATAAATATAAATTTGAAAAAGCTGTGTCAATGTGACACTGTTCTAACAGAACAGTATTTTTGAAAAGTGTGCAGTCACCTGTAGAAAGCTCCGGAGCCTATTTTTTGACTAAAGGTTGTTGCATTTGCGAATGGGGATGAACTCTACTATCGGGCACGTAATAGCTGCTGCAGCCCTGGGACTTAAAGCATTTGTTACTTCAAAGTTATTGTATAAAGAGTGATTTTGGCAGAAGTACCTGTATGCATAGGGAAATGCTATTTGGTACCTATGCGTGTAGGGAAATGCCACTTTGAAAAGTATCTTTTGCAAAATGTGTAGGAAATCAAAATTGTGAAGTTATAATACTACCACAGTTCACTGTATTTTTCAAGTGACTGTTTAAAGAATGTTATTTAATCCATATATGAAAATAACACATTCCCTGATGAGATGATTGTACACTGTATTTTATTTGAAGAATGGCATATATAGTGACTGTTTCTTTTGTGTAAAATGTTTATGAAGTACCTTCAGACTAGTATTTTAAGTTTTTTTGTGAGGATAAGAACGTGCTAAGTGCAGGAATAGCATACCTGCTGAGACATAATATTTATTATCTTGATTAAATTGACAGGCGTGAAAGCAAAATGGCAGGAAACAGCCTCGTTCTGCCCATAGTCCTGTGGGGCCGTAAAGCCCCCACACACTGCATATCCACCCTGCTGCTCATGGAGGACGTGTCAATGATCGTCACGGGATGCCACGATGGGCAAATATGTCTTTGGGACCTTTCTTTGGATTTAGAGGTAAGGCTAAAGTCTGTATAATCTTAATTTTCCTTGTGTTTAAAGCGCGTGTCGTTGTTGCCAGTGTGATTTTATTCTTTGATATTATAGTATCCATTCTGGTCTTCAGTTCTTTCTACGCCCTGTTCACTTGTCCTTTCTTCCTCCCTCTCATGAGGCCTGGATGTGACACTACATGCTTCCTGTAGTGAGTATTTCAGATTAGAAAGAGGCATTTTTGCTCTTGAACTTTGTTGCTGCTCCCGCAGTAATTTTTTAAAGTAATCACTTCCTCTTTTCTGGAGCTGCTCTAAACTAGTTGTTACTTTCAAGTTTAGCTGCTTAATACTGTTTTGTGAAAACAGATTCTAGTGATCAGAGGACTGTACTTAGAGAACTTTTTAAGGTTATTTTTTTACTCAACCATTTTTTTCCATGAAAACTGAAAGAGAAAAAAGGCTAGGAGCAGAGAGAAAGGTTGATGATTGATTGTTTTATGCCAGTCCCTGCCCTAGAGTTGAAATCTGCAAGTGTCTATTTTGAATGTGATCTCGTAGTTTGCCTTGGTACAAAGAGTTTTAAACTCTTGGAATGGAATAGCAAAACAATCCTTTCTTGTAAAAAAAAAAAAAAAAAAAAAAAAAAAAAAAAAGCAGCATGCTTCAGGAAAAGTTTACACTGAATACCTAAAAATCTCGATGTCTGTGAGTTACGCCAGACATAAACATAATTTATGGGGGTATTTATAAAGAAAAAACGAGAGAAAGCAACTGGTTCTTTCTAGAAAGGACAAATAAAGGGCAGTTTTCTTTTTTTATCTTTAATCTATGCATGGGCTTTATATAAACTTACTTATGAATATATAGGGTTGTGAACTATACTTGATGGGGGGAAACTATTGTCGCAGTACAACATAACTTTTTCATTCAAATTGGGCCAAATTCAGTTTATGATTTAAAAATATTGATAGCATGAGTTTGATGCAAAATGCATTTTTTCACAAATTTGCATTACAGTATTGGGCAGAAACTTTTTTTTTCCACGTACTATAGCAGCATTTGGTGCAAACTCTTTCAAGATTATATATCCACTGCTGTGCTAATTAAATGTGTGTGTGTGTGTATAGTAACACATGTATATTTATATAATACATAAAATGGAAATCTGGAATATGTATATTCTGGTTCAGTAATAGTGCCTATTTTATTTTTACTTCACATTTTATTTCCCTAATTCTAGATTAATCCCAGAGCTCTGTTGTTTGGTCATACAGCCTCAATTACTTGTTTATCAAAGGCCTCTGCTTCCAGTGAAAAGCAGTATATAGTGAGTGCATCAGAGAGCGGGTGAGTTTCCTGAGGATTTATTAATATGCAGATCTGTTAAATAATGGCAATTGAGGGTGGAGGAGAGATCAGGTTGTTTACATACAGTGTTTTTTACTTAGTATAATCTCTATGGATATTCCAAATGATGGGACTTCTCCACTGTAGATACTGTGTGGTGTGAGTTTTGGATTCGTGGCCTGAAAGGAGCATAGGAAGGTGCCCGAGGTCCTGGAGGGCTTCCCTTGCTATTTGTTGTACCTTGGGAGTCAGTGGCAGGGTGCCGCGCAGTTGTATGTAAAGCAATATGTGGAGCACTGGATGCGATTTATGTTTGGATGGGCAATGAGATGTGTGACGTTGTTTCCTTCAGTCAAGGCACTTCCGTGCTTTCTGTCATCTTTTTGCTTATGCGAGTTTGTCAGTTAAGTTGACAGCAGATGCATATTTTGCTCCTTTTTCTCTGCTTATCCAAGATCTGTTTCTTGAGTGGAATCAAGCTTGAGTTGTAGTGTAGCTTGTTGGCAGGAAATGGTTCCTAATACGTTTTAAAACTTGGAAACCTGTCACACAATTTATCTATATTTCTGTTGCAGTGTTTGATTTTTTTTATCCTTAAGAAAAAATACGGCAGCAAATACATTTTATTTTTTAAGAGGTTTTATTTACTAATCAGAGTAACTGGGAGGTGGAAGGGGGAAGGATTTCTTATGCAATTGACATTAATGGCGATTGCAGTCAGGTAATTTAAAGAAAAAAGAAGTCATACTCTGTAAATTTTAAATAAAATATACTTTGTACACTCACATTTTAGCCTAGATTTTGGGCTAATTTATTGAAAAGATACACAATTTGATAAATTACAGGTCAAAGCTTTGGGGCCAACTAGTTTTGTCATTTATAACTCACACATGTTATTTCCCCCCCCACCTTTTCTCCTTCCCATTCTCTGCCTCAGGCTGAGTACAGAATCTTTAGTAACCAGCTGTCCTCTACTGGGACAGCACTTTCAACGGGCTAAATAACTTGTTCTGCTGCGGTTTCATGCTGTAGCTTTTGCCATCTGAATTCAGTTCCCCTCCTGCTACGGAGAGTGTTTCCCCAGGTGGCCCTGGGCATTAGTGGCCGTCAGGGGTTGGGATCGGAGTCAGTGCGGCCGGGCTGGCCGCACAGCTCAGGCAGGACGGGGAAGAGGACCCAGCTTCAACAGCTTTGCAGAGGCAGGGAGCCCCTGCTGAGACAGCTTCCAGCGCTTTCTCAAGAGCTCTTCAAGGCCAGACAGCAACTTATCAGAGCTGGCTGTGAGCCCGGGCCAGCCCCCACAAGTGGGGAGGATGCATTCCCTGTATCCTTGTATCTACACTCATACTCTGGTTGGCTATATGAAAGTGAGTCCTTGTTACCAGCAAGCAGTTTCTGGGAAACAGGCCATGGTCTTGCTCTTCTGATAGAGTCATTCTGGGAGGCAGGAGGTCTTTTTCCCCAAAATATGACGCTAGTGTGGTTCAGGGAGTTGGAGTAACTACTGTTGTTATCAAGAGTCTAGAATAGCTTCTGAGTTTCTCAGTAGAGATACCAGCACTTCAGTTATAAATGAATCATTTTCCTCCATGGACTTGTATTGAACAAGAGGGGTTGCCCTTCACTTCTGACCTATGGCAGGCCATCTCATAGTACTGCTGATTTTTTTTTTTGGCATCCCTTTCTTGAGTCTTAACAGCACAGGGAATGCTACGTATTGAGGTGTGGTATAGATTTAAAATGGATTAGCTCTCTGCTTTTTTTGGAGACAGTTACTTTTATTCCAGAATAACAGTATTTTGGAAAGAAGTTGTAATTACACATCATAATATTCCTTCTTAAACTAGTGGAGACTTTGAACACTCTTAGATTTAATGTGGTATGCATGTATAATTTGTTTTTAAAGTACGCCTTTCCACTTTGCCTTTTCAAAGTTTGCTTTGAAAAGTTAACATTTCCAACTCAGTTGTCTTTCATTAGGTAAAATATTTAACTTGAAAGTATTTGCAAAGATGTTCCTTCCCAGAGCATCAGTCTGTTCTTGAGGGTTGGTTTTTCATTCATCTACAGAACTTCCTGTTTGAATGACAGACTTTTCTGCTGTGCAAACCAAGCTTATAAAAGGAAAAAGAAGTTTGTGAGTCAGGGTTTTTTTGTTTATTTGCTTTGTTTTTAAAAGGCTGGTTACCCAAAGGTGGACCTCCAGGCTAAGGCTGATTTGATCAACTCTGAGGAAGAAATTTCTTAACCTCTGCCTATATAAATGTAGTTGGCCAGGTATAGGTTTGTTACGTTACCAAATAAAATAAGTAAGTTTTTTTTAATCTGGAAAAGGTGGGGAACAATATGACTGAACAACCTTTTAACCTGATATTTGAGCGTAGAATGTGTCAAAACTTAGAATTTCCATCTTGTAGTGATTGCAGTACTAAGTAATATTTTCCTTTTGGATTTAGAACCAAAATATGTTTTCATTGTGAAATTATATATCTGATGTAAAGGGAAAAAAGGTGAGAAAGCAGCTGATGGATTCTGTTCTGATTAAATTTTAATACAAAATTTTAAAAGTAATTTTTTTTTAAAAATACTGTAAATAGGGGGAATGGCTGCTAACTGGAATGAATTTATAGAGGAAACTGTAATCTTTGCTCATAAGGCAAGTCAGAAAAGTACCTACTGGTACGACTTATAATTTGTTGTTCAGTGCTTTCAATTTGGTCTTAGAAGTGCTGAAGAGTACCAGGTGATGCTTCCACCTCTTAACAGCCTGGGCCCTCAGAAAAACCTGCAGTGTTCACTGCCATCTGACACAGCTCTGTTTTCTGTAATGCTGTTTTCTTCTTCACAAATGTGGAGGAGGCAAGCTAATCTTTGGGCAACTTAGCGGGTGCAGTAGAAGTATATAATGACTTGAAACATTGGTGAAAAAAGTGAGAAATTCTCAGTTACGTACTTGCATTTACTTAATATTGATTGCTTATGATAAACCTTGGCATTTCACTTGTTTGCGCTTTGTAGGGAAGAGGTTGTGTAGATTCAGATAGAAGGACTGGAAATTCAAGTTGATTTTGAGTTTCCTTTATCTAAATACAATTCATATAGTCACTAACAAATGATTCAAATGGTTTAAGTTTCTTCCAATGTAAATGATTTTTAAACCCTTGGAAGACTGAAATATTTTCCATGTAGTTTTAATCTGCCTTCTATATTTCAGGGAGATGTGTCTGTGGGACGTGAATGATGGGAGATGCATAGAGTTTACTAAACTAGCCTGTACACATACTGGCATACAGGTTAGTACTTTGTGTATGTTTCAGAGGTCCTATTCTATATTGCAGCGCATGGATAACTATAGATCAGTTATCAAAACAAGGCTGTTGTGCTTCTTTTTAAGCTTAATAATGACATTATATGCATACTGAAGTATCTCATAAATAGTTTATGCTGTATCATCAGATGCCCTAGAGCTGGAAATATGTGCTGTGCTTCAGCATTTGAAAAAATGTATCGTAATTAATGAGAAAGGCTGGAAAGAAAGGAGGAAAATGAGAAAATTTTTGGAGGAGTGCTGCCAGGGGAGGTGGGAGCATGAGGATGACCTTAGCAGGGAAGGCCGAGGCAGGCTTCTGTCAGCTACAGGAGCTGGGTATACAGAATAAGGATAGCCTTGGGAAGGTAACAGGAGAAAGGGGGCCGCTGCAAAAAGCTCCCCTCATCAGTGCGGAGTAGTAATTTTTAAACATATAAGCATTAGAATGTATTTATGAAATTATGATTTTGATTAAAAAATGTAGTCAACGTCTCACATGGAGTATAACTTCTGTATTTTGTTAATATCCATTTAGTTCTATCAGTTTACAGTTGGGACTCAGCGTGAAGGGAGACTACTATGCCACGGACATTATCCAGAAATTCTTGTTGTGGATGCTACCAGCCTTGAAGTTCTTTATTCTTTATTATCAAAGATATCTCCTGACTGGATCAGCTCCATGACTATCATTCGATCCAATAGAACACAAGGTAATTATTTTTGTTGCTTTTATTATGGCTTTGCCTCCGTGTAAGAGAAACACCATTTTCAACTTTTTCAGGAACCTTGGGAGGAACTAGAATGTTACTTCTTGTGATCTTGGGCAACACCCAGCAAGCACTAACCTTTTCGAAAAGCAAAGTATACATAGTTGTTTCTAGTCCCTGAAAAAGAGGCTAGTTTAACATCTATGCAATATTGTCTCTGTTGCTGTCCCATCAAATGGGAGTTTTGGCTCTGGCCAAAATTTAACTGCTTTTTCATGAACAGAACCTAAAATCTAGCCAAATCACTCTGTGTGTGTGCACGCGCGCACTTGGCAGGATCCAGGCTCACCTAGTAAATAGATTCAGTTCTGTCATCTTCAGTGTGTGCATGGGCTGAAACCTGAAGCACAAGGAACCTTCCTACAGGAAGAGTGATTTTTTTTTTTTTTTGTTTTTATTTTGGATAAAAGCACATTCCACTAGAGTGATCACTTGTTTTTTATTTGAGAACTGAGAAAGAGTTCTGGAGAGCACTCTGACAGTGAGAGCCTGGAAACTGGCACAAGACTGAAGGAAGGCGTGCAAGAACTCTAAATGCTAAGGCTGTCATCTGTATTACGAATGTGATGTATAGTATGCATCGAGATCATTTGGCAAGCTATACATTGTAATTTTTTACAAGATATATAAGTACCATGAGTATTTCTTGTGATTAGTAGCTTTATAAAAAGTGCTGTCATAACATTTTCAAAGCTATTATTTTAGGAAGTGTGTTTAAGGAATGTGCTGATTAAAAGTATACAATAGGATTAAAAAAACCTGAAGACTGTAGAGGGAGGAACTTCTAAAAGTGATGACAGTCAGTTTAGTGGAGAGATATGTGAGTAGGCTCATGTTCGGTGGTGGATTAGTTGACATGGTTTGAAGTGATACCTGTCCACACATCCGTTTTGCTCTGCTAGTTTGTGTTAATTTGCTAGGCTTTAAATTCTGGCAGCTGAGGTGGAGACATGTCTCATTCAGGTTTTCCTGTTGTGGAGACTGTAATTCCTAAGAGGTTTGGGCAACACTAAGGAAGAAGATCCTGACAAAAGGAGAGACTTTTATCCTGAGTTAAGGCTGACAGCAGTTGTAAACTGAGTGTTCCCAACGTCCTGGAGTGGGAAAGCTCAATTGCTATCCCTACAACATCTAAGTTGCTGGAACAACTGGAAGTTAACTCTGTACTAAGTGTTTCCTGGTACTGCCTTTAATTTTATTTCTTGTTTTGTAATCGTTTTTATTTTGTAATCAAGAAGTTACCCCTTGGATTTTGGTCTTACGCCAGACCTGTCTGGTAGAAACAGGAACGTCTAGAAAGTTTGACTAGCACTTGATATACTTTGTGTTTTGTGAAGATAATAACTGTAATGGAGTAATTTTTGCCCTTTGGGAACCCGCAGCCAAGAGGCGCTTGGGCAGCTGTACAGCTAGAGTGTGCTTCCCATTAAACTTCAATGTCCTCACAGGCTGGTGTGGGCAGACAGTTAGGCTTAAGCAATAAATCTCTCCTCTTGGGAGAGTAACCCCTTGCCTTTGGGGAGAGTGATGGGACAACCCACAATGTCTGATAGCAATACTAGAAACAACTGTGACTTCCCTTCCCCCATTTAGTGAGTGTTAATTGAGAGATGTAAACACAAAGCCATGGAATCTGTGTGTGTGCGTGTGCATATGTGCTTCTGGAATACCACTTTGCAAATAAACGTTTGATTTTGAAGCAAACACTTCAGGAATGTTTTGATAAACTTTTCATGTTGAGGTACTCTCAGTATAGTTTTGTACTCAGATATGCACAAGTGTGCAACAAAATGAAGACCTCCTTGTAGTTACCAGCCTAACCTTTGTTTCTCCCCAGAGGATACTGTTGTAGCAGTTTCGGTGACTGGCATCCTGAAAGTATGGATAATAACCTCTGAAGTTAGTCGGATGCAGGTAAACAAAGGCTTCTGAATTAATGATATTTCCTGTTGTGATCAAGGGAGAACTTCCATTAATGCTGTTTCCTGTTCTTCCAGCTACCTAATGATATTATGGTTTTTTCCACTTTGCCATTTGAAAATCAACTTCCTTAATTTTGCTTTACTGATTCTTCAAGTTACCAGCAGAACTCCTAATCTTTCTCATGTTTGATTCAGAGAACTTATTTCAAAATTAAGAGTAGGATAATCTCCAATTTCTACAAATCTATTTTTTTATTTGTACCCTGTAATGATTTGTGTTAATATACAAATATTCGTGTTAATATACAAATATTCGTGTTAATATACAAATATTCGTGTTAATATACAAATATTCGTGTTAATATACAAATATTCGTGTTAATATACAAATATTCGTGTTAATATACAAATATTTTTCTTCTAACTTTTCCCTCTTTAAAGCTCGTATTCTTCTGTTAAGTCATCTAGTACTACATTCCACAGTAGTTTTGAGTTCCAAAGGGAATTTAGTAACAAAGATTGTTACAGTAATGTTTAACTTTCCAAACTGATACAGATGCTGTACTGCATGCATAACTTTATTCAGTACAGGCAAAACTTTTATATGCAAGAGCTCGCAGTATAAGTACTCGTTAGTTGGAAGAGATGATGCTAATAAATACATGTTTACTCTGTATAGTACAGTTGGAAGAAATAAGTCACAGAGTTAAAGCTTGCCCTGTGCTGCATAGGAAGTGTGTGTCTCTTAATATGGTGGTGGCATTATGGAAGTGACTTTATCACAATACTTAATTTTTTTAAGACTAAGTTCTCCAGCTGTATTTCTTATGCTTTTAAAATATCTGTACTTAATTTTTAAATTTTTTTAATTATAGTTTTATTATATTACTATTATTAGTAAATTTAGTATTTTATTTAGTATTAAAATTTATTATTAAATGTAGTATTTTTTTTGAGAAAGATAAGAAGTGAGATGTGGAGATGCCTGAAGGGTTTGCTGAGCAGAGAATACAGTTTTTAGGAATATGTTTTCTTGTTATCTGATTTCCATCTGTACGTTGTTCTGTGTGGAGACTCTTGGTTTCAGACTCTGGTTGCTGTGACACTGTCTGAGCACTTAAATGGTTTCTGTGTAGGACAGAATGCTTATTCCCCATTTTGAAGATGAGGAAATAATATTTCAGGAAAATACTTTCTTGCCACAGAGATCTGTAACAGAGTAAGGAGTTGTGATCCAGGACATCCGAGTCCCCACCTCTTCCTTAATTGCCTGGCTATCCTGATTTTCTCTGCCCTGTCTCGATAACGTTGTTTTTTTATGAAAGTGAAGAGCCCTGTGAAATCGGTTAAAGTGACTGGCACTGCAGACAGGTCTTTCTGTAAGTCTCCTGTTTATACCCACAGCAGGGTATCTGCAGCCTTCTGTTGTTTCAGCCAGGTTTTTATAACTGTAAGCCAAACTCTTCAGATTATGAATGGCATGGCTGTCCCCTCTTCCTTTAAGGTATCCCAAGTCAGAGTGAAGATGGACAGTCAGTCAAAATGAGTATTAGCTTGGGAGTTAGTTCATGTGTGTTCTGGATCTGGACAGGTTAGTAGTGACCACCCTCAATATAACCAGAAGAGAAAGTTTTGCTTTGAGGTGGGCCCAGATTAATCAAGGTACAGCACCGATGTGATAGATCAGTCTGATACCCAGACTCAGCAGAGGGTGTTCGGCCAAATGGTTAAGATCCCGTGCTATTTGATAGTGCTAGATTGAATCTCAGAAGAACGTGGTCAGCAGTGACTGAATCTTAACCTCTGGCCAAGGGTCAGTCTACAGCTGAAAACTTTGAGACGTGATCATGCTAGTGGACATGAGGAAGGGAACAGGCTCATGTATTCAGCAGTTCAGCTCCCTGGCTCTGCTGGCGTGCTGGTCAGCACTTGTGCCTGATTATGGCTGTATACATATGCTCTCTAAATAAAAATGATAACCTCCTGCTGGTGTCATTTTTGTCTGTCTCTACAAGCCAATTTCTCACCTATCACTACTTCAGTTCTGCTTTTCTGCACATTTGCTACTCTTGTACTTGTGACAGAGTCTGCAGACTTGACTATCACGGGAAAGTTGGTATTCAAGGTATGATATACCCACAGGAGTATCAGAATAAAACATAAGTGTGTTTTTCAGTTAAAATTTACAGAAACATTTGCTCATGACTTGAGCAAATTTAAAACCATCACGAAATGCCTTTTTTGAAGACATTGTTATTACGGAAGGTAATATGGCTCTATTGAATTTCAGATTTATAATTTTAAATAAAATGCAGTTAATCTAATGTTGGTTTTGTCTGTTTGTTTTTAGGATACAACACCAGTATTTGAAGAGGAGTCAAAACCTATTTATTGTCAAAACTGTCAAAGCATTTCTTTCTGTGCATTTACCCAGCGGTCGTTGTTGGTAGTGTGTTCCAAATACTGGAGGGTAAGGCAAGCTAGCTGAACAACACCTGGCTGCTTTTCACTGTAGAAGCTGATTTAATTAAATTGCCAGTAAGACATTTAGATCAAGATGCTCTAAGCCCTTTTAATGTGTCTATATTGAAACCAAAATTAGCTGCTGTATGAGCATTTCAATCTGTAATTGGTTAATGACAACAGACTTTTCTGTTTCTTTTCAGGTTTTTGATGCTGGAGATTATTCCCTCTTATGTTCAGTCCCTAGTGAAAATGATCAGACCTGGACTGGTGGCGACTTTGTGTCAGCTGATAAAGTGATTGTATGGACAGAAGATGGACAAAGTTTCATATATAAATTACCAGCCAGGTAGTCAACAATGAAATACTCCGCTTATTTATTTTTTGAGATAAAAACATGAGCAACCTTGAAGAAATGTTGAGTATCTTTGGCTTTAATTTTGTTACAAAGTCATATGGATGTTGCAGAAACTAGTATTCCATGAGCATACTTTAAAGCGTGTGTCCCCTAAATGTATCGTGTTGAAGCAATGCTCAGTAATTTAGATTGCCTCGACCAAGATTGCTTCACTATTTTCTGATATTACACTAACTCTTCTTCACTTCATAATGGAGCTGTGTGATGGGAAGAGGTGCATTTTGCTGTTGAACAAGTGTCATAAATTGAAATAAAATATAATTTAAATATTTCCTTAACCAGGTCCAAATAAGGAAGAAGTAACATTTTGCTATATGGAGTAGAATGTAAATGATGATTGTATTATTGTAACAGAGTACTCTTTCAGCCCATTAAGGGAAGGCACAAACAGCTGACTTTGTGCACGTAAATGTGAAAATATAAAATTAATTTAAAATTAGGTATCAAAGAGGTTAAATAAATATAGAATGACAAAAGTAAAATAAAAAACTCTTCTTCTGACATCTTGATGATATGCAAACATCTTTGTTCTGGGTAGCGATACAGTTTTGTCTTAGAGATCCTCGAATATTCTCACATAAATCAGGCGAGAACTCCTTTCTCACCCTCTTATGTGATCAGAGCATAAGGCTGCGAGCAGATCTATCTGGTGATCTGTCAGAGAAATCCTTGGGTTTGGTGTGTTTTGGTCCTGAGTCTGAGGTCAGATGTGTTGAAGTCTAAAGCAGACCTAAAGCCAGGCTCCTTCCATTCTTTCTTCCTTCAGTTCTGAATGTGTGGGGGAACTGAGCTGGACACATTTGGAGCAGTTATTAATTGATGAAGCATGCCCTGTACATCAAAATTAGAGTAATAATCTGCTATACGCTGTATTAACAATTGAAAAAATGTAATGTTTAAGGGCTTGGGGGTTGTTTTTGCTTAGTATTATTTAGTTAGCTGGTGATGTAGTAATCACTCTCTAGTAATACAAGGAATTTTATTCCTTTCTCTTTGTTCTTAAACCCAGCTGTCTACCAGCTAGTGATTCATTTCGCAGAGATGTGGGGAAAGCAGTAGAAAATTTAATTCCGCCTTTATTGTACAGTGCGTTGGACAGAGCAGATAAACAGGTAAAATATATTTCTTTGGAGCTGCTTTTATGGACTGCATTTCTCTTTTAGGGAGTTGAAACATGCATACATCGTGACCAGTTCTTCTTTTTCGAAGTAGACCTTTAGGATTTCTTCTTTTCCTAGAGAAAATAGACAGATGTAATTTCCCTGCTGTTTGGTTTGGTTCTTGGTTTTCAAATAAATGCAGAGGTTAGTCTCTGGCCAAGTGAATCTTCAGTTCCTATATTCTAACAGTTTATCATTCATCAACGCCTGGAGAATTAGAAGTCAAGTTGTGATGTGCATGATAATTAGACAGTAACTGAGCAAGAGCTTTTAGAATTACAACTTTCAATTTGAAAGCTTAAATACGTGCAAAGTAAAGAAAATCAAATTTTGTAGGCCAGTGTCCTCTGAGCTATGCTTCATTTTTATATTGTACTGTGAACTGTATCTGCTATAAACTAATATATCTAAGACTGCTGTATGGTATATCTAGTACTTATACCTATACTACTAGGTATAAGTAACTGTCTGATTTACAAATGCTGTTATTACAAGACTATTGTAGGAATCCTTTTTCTATCTTAACCATTTAATCTGTTGCCAAATTTGGACACTGAAACATTTATATATTTGATTTTTTTGTTCCTTTATGTTGTCAATCAACATTAAAACTTTTTTGCTTCTGTCGTGGACCATGTGCCTTACTGACTAGTGTAACTTCAAGCCCCCATTGCAGTTAGAATGTTAACAATTTTAGAATACACATACACACATACATAAAATATGCTAAGTATGAATATATTTAGAACAAAACCAAATATATGTAAGAATTTTCTTTACTGTTCCCTAAACCTGTGACTTGTTTTGTAACTAACCACAGTTTCTTCTGACTCATATTGCTGTATTTATTCTTTCTCCTGTAAGAAAGATAAAGCATAAAGTAGCTAGTTTTTGTCCTGCTTTTAAAAGGTACAGTGTGGGGAAAGGAAATTTTGAGGTTAGTATGCAGTTTGCGTGTGTTCTGAAGTTATTAATTTATTTTTTTTTAACAGCTACTAATATGTCCTCCAGTTACTCGATTCTTCTATGGACATAGGGAGTTTTCCTATAAGCTGTTAATCCAAGGAGACTCTTCAGGGAGACTGTGTATTTGGAGTGTGCCTGATACTCTTGAACAACGAGATGGTGCAAAAGGTATACCTAATTAACAGTCCTGTTGCGAAGTCTTTTAGCAGGATTTTTTTGTTATGTGTTTTTGTGGCTGGATAGAGCACTGCTGCTTTTCCTACAGATCCATGAAGTTGTGTTTTTGTTAGCTTCTTGTAAGAGTTATAGTAACTTGATTTTTTCATGTATGATCAAAATCTTAATTTACTCTGAGTATTTTTCAGGTATTAAGTTTTAACTGCTTTATTCCAAATACTAGCTATGGTCATTGCTGTCTGCCTGTGTAACTTCCTCTTGTAGCTTAAATCATATACTTTTCCAGTTCTCACATATATTGTTTCCATGTGTTGCTGTAGCTTCACTCATGTAGTCAGTAAATTAATCTGCAGTATGTACCTTTTACTTTGTTCAAAGTGTTGTGACATGGTGTATTTAAACTTTGAGATCTTTTCAGAAAAGCATTCCTAATTTCCTTTCTTGCCTTTTTTTTTTTAAATCCTCCTCCCACCTCACCCCTTCCTTTGTCTTTTTTTTTTTCTTTTTTCTTTTTTTTTTTTTTAAAAACAGGACTGCAAACAACAACTTCAACATCCCTCCAGGAAGCTTTTGATAAACTTACTCCTCGCCCTGCTGGGATTATAGACCAACTAAGCTTAATACCAAACATCAATGAACCACTTAAAGTTACAGCCAGTGTGTATATCCCAGCACATGGGCGTCTGGTTTGTGGTCGTGAAGATGGAAGCATTGTTATTGTGCCAGCCACACAAACTGCTATAGTTCAGCTGCTGCAAGGAGAGCATATGCTTAGGAGAGGTATGCAAATAAGCTTTTGAAAAGCACAGTTGGATTACAGTGTGCACCTGTCAGGAGACATACTGAAGTAAAAAATAATTTCATGAAGTGAGCATTAAGTCATTTTACAGTAGAAATCATATAACTGTTTTCTTAACAATTCTGATGTTCTATTATGTAATGAGAAACGTAAGTAATAAATTAACTGTGGCCAGCTTGCATCAATTTTTTTTTTGGGAGGGGGAGTCCCTTCACTGGAAAGCCTTGGATATTTTCCCTGGGTTTTTGAGATGCAGTAGCAAAGATCTGGCGGGGGACATCTCCTGTCTCTCTCCCAGTATTGTTCTGGGCACTGGGGTATCAGTGTGTCAGTGAAGATGTTCTTGGGAAAATAATGAAATCTAAAAGAGAATTCCTCTTTGTGTATTGTATAGTTAGTTGAGTATTATACGCTGGCCAGCTGTTGTACATTTTGGTTCCAGATAATGTTATTTTAATACTTCTGTGATTACAGTTGCAGAACAAATATTTGGGTTTTGATTTCTTACAAGTGCTGATAAATGAAAAAGACATGTAAATATTTTTCTGTGAATATACATATGAGCTTGTCAGTTGTATACAAGGCTGTTGGTTGTACTATTTCCTTTATATAACTGATTTACTTTATACAAAAATGATTTTTTTTCTTAACGTGAAGTTGGATTGCCTCGAAGTTGATACATTATTCTGCAAATAAGCGTTGGTGGTTCTTGCCCTCATAAAAATACAGAAGTGCCTGTGTGTATTCTACGTAAGGTTTGCTGTGCTTGCTAGAAAGCATAATCACATAGAGGAAAAAAAGTTTAACTATATCATGCAGGTGTTGCATAGAATACTTGATTCTGGTATTTAATTTATTGGGCCCATTTTGTCAAATTTGCAATCTAAAAAGTTTTTTCTAAGCATCTTTTGCAATAGTTAACAGGTTAGAATGATTTAACTGATGTATTTGATCTCAGTGAACAGAAGACTCGCCATTCTTGCTCTTTTCACAAAAATTATTTTCCTTTGTAAAGTTAAATTTGATGTCATTAACCTATTCTGCACAAGCACCAAATGCGTAACACTGCAGACTTGCATGCCACTGCTGTGGCCAGTGCAGAGTAAGATTATGTTACTGGTCCTTTTGGTTATAACCTTGGATAAATTCATGTTTTATGGGGAAGGGAATTTATTTTTTCACATCTTTGTGGCCTTTCTAATTTTTTTTTTCTGGGATTTTTTTTTGGTGGGAGGAGTCTGTTTTAAGACAGCTGAATTACTTTAAAGTGAGATTGTACAGCAAGACAAAAAGAATCATTCAGTCCATGTCCAGTAAAAAAAAAGCTATGAACATTCTAAAAAAAGACAAGGCTAATTCTACAAGAACTTCTGTCAAAAATGGCACTATGTCTGTATTTTTTTAATCAAGAACAGTGTTTTGGATTGTTAACTGTTCTATTGAATTATGTTTTTTCTCTCTCTTTTTTTCCTTTTCTTTTCCCCCTTTCGCCCCTTCCCAATTTCTCAGGTTGGCCACCTCACCGGACTCTCCGAGGCCATCGAAACAAAATTACATGTTTACTGTATCCTCATCAGGTTTCTTCTCGTTATGATCAAAGGTATTTGATCTCAGGTGGTGTGGATTTCTCAGTCATCATATGGGATATATTTTCTGGAGAGATGAAACATATCTTCTGTGTACATGGTGGAGAAATTACACAGCTTCTAGTTCCACCAGAAAACTGTAGTGTAAGTTTTACATAGTGTCTGATAACCTGTCTCACACTTTCCATAAATGGTACAGCTCCTCAAATCCTCCTTGAAAATGAATGTAATATGAAATACTGAAGATTTAGCACTGGCCCAATGTATAACTCTTGCAGACACTTAAAAAGAGTTCAATTGTTCTGTTAATCTTGGTTTTGTTCACATCATGTTTTAGCTACGTAAAGGATTAAAAATAGTGGAAAACCTAGATATTAAAACCTAGCTAGCTAAGGAAATGCTTGGCATTTTATGATACATGTCATTAACAGTGGGAGAGGATTTCGACGTGGAAGCCATCTTTCCCCTGAAGGTGTTTGCAAATGTGATAGGCAAGCATTCCCACCAGTTACCCCACAGGTTTTAAAGGCAATTTTTTCTTTCATAACTTGGATGAATAGGTAGAATTTAATGAACAAAATGACGTTGATTTACTTTAAAACCGTGGTTTCTCTTTTTTGCTCAACAAAATAGGTTCTAATAACCTGTGTGCTTTTTGTGATATGCAAGAGGTTGGATTCAAGGGAATTTCTGCAAGTGAAATTCTGTTTCTAGTGACCTCAGTGAGATTAGCCACAGACTTATGTGCCTGTTTTTTGTTTATAAAACAGGTTGTTGATCACCATGCTTGGTCCAGTGAAGAAGAGATTATTAAATGCAAACTCTCTGCATTATGATTAAGATTTCTTTTTTCTTTTTTTTTTTTCCTTTTATTAGGCAAGAGTCCAGCACTGTATTTGCTCTGTTGCCAGTGATCACTCAGTAGGTCTTCTGAGTCTGCGGGAGAAAAAATGCATCATGCTGGCATCCCGTCACCTTTTCCCTATTCAAGTAATAAAATGGAGGCCTTCCGATGACTATCTGGTGGTAGGATGTTCAGATGGGTCTGTGTACGTCTGGCAAATGGATACTGGTAAGGTTAAGTTCAAAGACATTGATTAAACAATTTTTTAATATATATATTTGGTTATAGTTCTGTATAAGTGGTATCTGAGAGAAGACTTAACATTTTTTGCACATTTACATTTGGAAATTTAGCACTCCACATATTCCCAAAATTTGTAGATTATGTAAGCTTTTGTTAAATACATATTTTAGTATTTGGAATAACTCATTTAGTTTTGGAGAAGTATAGCTTGCCGTGGCTATCTTCCCCCTACATGTTTTCCTAGTTATCTTTAGAGAGACCGGTTAAAATGTTGGCTGCACGTGTAGTGTCTTCTCAGTTTATTAGTGTCCGTGCTTCCTCAGCAATTTTCTTGAAAGCTTGGTGTAGAAGTGCAGCATCTTGAATCTACAATAGTTTCTTCATCTGTAGAGTGACGGAAGTGTTTGTCGGGGGGGGGGGTTTATTGTTTTGTTGTTTAGTGTGGTTTGGTTTTTTTTTTCCCCAAAAAGGGACTAATGCTTAGTTTAGAAGAAACTAAATATGAGCCTTAACAGAATGGGCAACAAGGCATAAAATAAAAACAGCTTTGTTGTAGAAAATTTTGTGATATTTTAAAGGGAGAAGGTGAGGGAAAAAATGCATCAAAATATATGCAGTATGTAAATACCATCTAACTCCTTAACTCGCTTGAAGGAAAAACACACAAACCTGCAATAGTGTCTGAATATTATTTTCAGCTTATTGTGAAAACTAGATAGGAATTGTTTTTTATTGAAGCTCTAGGAAGCAAAGAGGAACCAGAGATCCATCGTGGAAAATTTAATCCACACAGGTATTTGGGTGGGAGAGGGAATTCAAAATGATTGAAAACAGCCTTCCACTAAAAATGTTGAGCAACTGCAGTCATCGCTCTCTGGTCAGTACAGCATCACATTGTGGTAAACTTGTCTTGATTTTTGTTAATGTATTTTTTCCTTACACACTTCAGCTTCATGGAAATTTAGGGAAATTCCATCCCTTTAGGACTATTAGTTCTAAAAATAGCTATTAACACAACAGAAAGTTTTATGCATTGCATCCTGTGGTGTAAATTATTTTCACACATTGTTGTACTTGTGATATTTTGGACATTCTGAATTTTTTCTGCTCCAGCTCATGCTTTTCAAAATACTTGCAGGTGCGCTGGACAGGTGTGTGATGGGAATAACAGCAGTGGAAATCCTGAATGCCTGTGATGAGGCCGTCCCAGCGGCTGTGGACTCCCTGAGTCATCCCGCTGTCAACCTGAAGCAGGCCATGACTAGGCGTAGTCTGGCTGCTCTGAAAAATGTGGCACATCAGAAACTACAGACTCTTGCCACTAACCTGCTCGCTTCCGAAGCGTCTGACAAGGTAAGCCGTGTTTCAGTTTGTCTGATGCAGTACCTGAAATGTTTGTTTCCGTAAATAATTGAATAAAATAGGGGAGTCTTCATCATTGTAACTGAAAGGGTCTTACCCAATGCCCTCTGAAATTTTAATAGACAGACCTAAACTAGCTTTACCTGGCCTTGGGTCAGAGTTCACTTCCCTGGAACAAAAAGTATCGGCCTTCTTCAACGTCATTGTGCAGTTTCTAATGCAGGTGGTGTTGTCTAGAGTTACGTTGTAAAAACATGTTTCACTTACATTTTTTTTCTATTTTGTACTCTCAGTGGTAGTGGTTTTCCTTGCTGGAGTCTAATGCTTTTAAACTTCCTCTTCACTGTCTATAACTCTGTACTGCTTTCACTGTCTTTTTCTCTAGGTTCAGTAGGAACAGAGGTTATGCACCAAATAAACTTACCCCTTTCTAGATGGGTAGTAATGTATTTTTAGTATCAACAAACACAATCCCTTCCACATATCTCTGGATGTTGTTCTCCAATTTATGTTACTGTTCATGGTGCTACCTCCCACTACGGTGTGCATTCTACTGTATTTTCTCAGGTTGAATTTACTTAAAATCTGGATTAGGCAGCATTTCTTAGAGTCTGGAATGCTTGCTCAGTTGTATACGTTCTGTTAACTTTTAGCGTCGATGGGTAGACGAGGAACCAGCCTGTGACCCATATCTGTCAGAAGGAAATCTCCCCGTTTCGTTTTGTGCTAACTTCAAGGAATGGAATCAGCATTGATCTGTTTTTTCCCCTCTTCCCCCCCATGCTGGATATGCTTTATACGTTCCTGCAGATCTTGCTAAAGGCGGAGCTAGAGCTTGATTTTATTTTATTTTGGTAATTGTTGCTGTGTGACAGTTCAGAAAAAGTATTACTAAAGTATATGTACAAATAAATATAAATGGAGCCAAAGTAACTTAAATGCTGAAAATTAATTAGGTTTGAGAAATATTTTAAGTGTTCAATGCTAGAAGATATTAATGGGCTTAGTTGATTCCTAAATATTTCAGTGCTTAATGTTTAAGGACTTTTTAAATTATGTTTTATGATTTAAGTGATTAATTCAAATGGAACTGTCTGTAGTAACTTGTTAAAAGCACTCATTAACTGTTCCTGAGCGCTGTATGTCTATGTCTAGAGAGTGTGTGAGCCACTGCATGTTTATGTGTGTTCGTTTAGGCACAAAACTTTACAATTTATATGGGTGTTACCGAGTACAACAACAGGCTACTTTACCAATCTGAGCAAGAAGTAAGTGCTCGTATTAAGAACCCTGCTAAGCAGACCTTTCTGATAATATCATAATGATAAGAGTTGTTCAGGTATTAGAGCAGTAGCTGAACGGCGAGCCTGCACATTAGTCTCTGCAGTCAGGATGATTCTTCTCCATCCTGGTTATTATTGCATAAGCTGGAAGCACCTTAAATAGTTTGAAATGTGGGGCAGTTCCTTTTTTAAGAGCTAGTAGTGAGCTCTTTTTCCGAATTGATATCTTGCAACAAGAAATAACTTAGATTTCAAATTGTATAAAGAGTAATTTTTGCACTTTAGCATTAATTTTATTGTTCTGAAGAGCAACTAGAGTACAATATGGCATGTATCCCAAGGAAAGCTAGTACAGTGTAAAAATATTAAGGAACTTCTTTATGGCAGATAGAATGGTACAAGAGTTAGTTCTGAATATCATGTTAATTTTTGTGTGCCTAATTATTACTCAGTCTGATGGATTTGGACTGACCATTTTGAAAACTAACAGGCAGCTAACAGCCTCACGTTGCAGAGATGGTAGAGATGGAACAGAAAAGCGAACAGTAAATTTTAGAAATAGGCTTAAATGGTAGTTTAGCTGGTGGGCTCAATAGCATGTCAGTGCAGATCGTCAGAGAGCTCGAAGGAAGAGCTTTCTCTTAGGCTTTGCCTCATGCATTTTCTTTTGGCCAAATATAGAGAAATGGTAAGTCCTGACCTTGTGAGGGTTTTATGAACTTTGTCACAGAAAGAATATGACGCCTGAGTTTTAAATTTTTATCTTCCCATTAAAGATTAATTAGAAGGAAATGCAAAATTATCTTGAAGGAAACTGGGCAAAATATCCTTAGAGTGGTGTATTAGAGAAGTATGTAGGAGGCTTTCCTTGCCCTGAGCAACTTGCTGTAGTGGACCCTGCTTTGAGGAGGGGGTTGGATTAGAGGATGGCCAACCTTAGCAATTCTGTGGTTGTGTCCTGCTTACGTTTGCCCTTCTTGATGATTCCAGTACTCTGCCATTCATCACAACTTTTTTCCCAATAAAGACCTGTCAGAGTAGACAGGTATTAAATTCGTGTAGTCTGTCAATGTCATTCAAAAATGTTACCTGAGTCCAAACAAAAAGAGCGAAAATACAAGCTTCTGTTTTCCTTTTCATTAACGCGGACTGCCGGCGTTCGGTAGTCTGGGCTGTGACCTGCAGAGAGCAGCAGAGCTCTGCTCCAGCGGCCCACTGGCCTGGCTCTTGTTGCTTGTTTGTTTATTTTGCCGCCTTCTGCTATATTCTGTTTGGAAAAGAAATGTCACTTAAAGAGCATTCCTTAGGTGGAAACACCACCACCACGTTTCCACAAGTGTATGTGCGCTCAGACTTGCGTGCTGCTATTCCTGCTGCATCCAGGACAACTGTTCGCATATGTGAGTATGAATGTTGCATTTGTAGATGCTGTGAAAATGTATGTGTTTTATGTGCAGGTTCCTCACATCTAAGGAAGGTATTGCTACCTGCAAAGGCATGATACATAGCACAGCAAAATGTGTTCTATACCAGAGGTCAATGATGATTAATAGCTAAAATATTTTGGTTATATTGTTGCTTTCAATTTTACCATTATGACCATTACCAGAGAGCATTTCCTAAAAAGTCACCTACATTACATTCTGAGAAAATAACTAGATTTTTTTCATAGATAAGGAATATGTCAATAAATCAGTGCATTGTAGAACATAATTTGCAGCTATTATTTATTGACATTTAATTATTTCTATTCTGGTTTTAATTATCCATTATTTGTTTCTCACGGCAAATTTATTTAATAAGCATGGTTTATTCATTCTTAGAGTTGCCCATGGGAAAAGAAGGAGCAGAATTTGGCTGTTTGCTCTAGCGCTGGTTGTGTTAGGCCCTGGCTGTTTGTCTGGCATGGTGAGCTAGCCCGTGCTGCAGCTCCTCCAAGAAATGTAAAAACAGGGAGCGAGGAAGATGGTCTCTGTTTAATTTTTTTCTTTCATAATCCCTGTGACCAAATGTGAATTTTTCTTCTGGTAGTGCCTTAACTTCATTACATAAGTGAAATGAATTTTAATTTGAGGAAAGACAAAAACTTAAAATTATTTGATTCTAGTGGAATAGCAGATGGTACTGAACATTTTGCCAGGTCTGCACTCATTGTTGGAAAGTCTTATGATACGTTTTGAATATTGCTCTGTGTGTGTGCTTTTGGTATCTGGTTGGTTTGTTACAAAACGAGTGCATTGGAATAATGTAAAATATTTATGTGTTTTTGTTGAGAATCATCCTCTGAAAGTGAGCAAGAACTAGCAAGTGCAGCAAGCAAACCAATAATTGTACTTGCTCTTCTCCATTTCAACACCATACAGTAAAATATACGTGGGTATTCATTCTAAGTAAGCGAAATATTAGCAGCCTTAAATTAAGAGTCTGCAAATTAAATAAAGTATTAGTATGGTAGAAAAATTAAGATTACAATATCAAATAAGACTAACATAGCGGATTGTTGTAGATAAATCGACTTTCTGCGTATTATGTTTAGGCAGGATTAAAGGAGCAGTTTCTTACTCTATTTTTTTTCCCCTGGGCCTCTTGCTGCGAAACAGTCAAGGGGGAGAGGTTATTCTTGAGTTGCTCTGAAGTAGCACTCAGAAATTAATCACGAAGAAGCTGTGGCTGGATCATCAGCCGCTCTTGATGGCGGGTCAGAGTACTGAGCCTCTCTTGGACAGATTGGTTTCCAAATATAAAGCTAATGTAAAACTTTGGGGAGGTCAGGTTTTCCTCTGAAGATTTTTCCTGTAAAAAGCAATCTTACACTCTTCAGGGATATACAGTATCTAATAGCCACAGAAAAAGCAGAGTGCTTTACGAGAGACAAATCTCTGTGAATGAGAACCTTGAGAAGTAAAATAATATGCGTATTTGAAAACCAGGTTTATACACTGGAACAATAATTGAACATGCTGTGGTGGATATTATATTCGTTCATGCCAACAGTGTTTTGGGGGTCTTTACAGCTATAATGGAAAAGGAATATATAAAAATTACTTCAGTTTTCAAACACATGCTATGAAATCTGTACAAAACTTAAAGCAGCCAAGTACTTGTAGGACTAGAAATGCTTACTGTCTTGAAAAAAGTCCTTGAGAGAGAAAATAAATGGTACATACACATGTCCAATTTGCCAATTATAAAATGTTAAGTAGAATATGCATTTATTTCTGTGATTCATAATGATAAATACATTTGTTAGTGTTCAGAAGTAGAATGGAAGGGGTTGAAAAATGCAAGATAATGAGTGTTGGTAGAAATAATGTAGTTCTACAGCTCAGCAGATTTTCAGTGGTGACCACTCCTATGGCCCAGGGTATTTAAGGCTTCATAAGATGTGTGCATTGCTTCACGTCAGTGAACAAAGGAAGCAATATATCAGGATGTATATAGCATAGGGTAATAACCTATTACAAATTAGTGTATATATACAGAATGTACAAATTTTTGCATGATATATAGAGTGTATGTTAGTTATATAAATAGTCTGTGTATATTTATAGTGTGTATGTGTATATATATGCATACCTATTTGTAAATATATCTACAGTGTATATATAAAAAACTGCAAGCCTTGTTAATTTCTAAATAACTACCCTGCTGTAAGATGTGCTTTGAAAAAGAGCCTAGAGAATGAAAATTTTAGACTACCAAACTGAAAGAGTTTATATTCATGTTAAGGCTGTTGAGTTACAGATGAGAAAAGGCATAGGAGCCTTGACTGTATTGCTTTTCTTGGTGATATATTAAGAACTTTGGGGTTAATTCTACTTTCAGCAAAGGTTGATGTTTTCTGAACAAACCATTCAGCCTATATCAGTTGTGGAAGAAATACCATTTCTCCTGCAGCCCTTCTTAGACTTGTGTAGGGTAATGGTCTTTATGTACTCCCTTAGACTCAGCTGTCAGCTGAGCACAGGGTTTAACTTCTGCAGTGACTAATACAAGCGTCAGGAATGCTTCTTCATCACTGAGCCTAGGAACTGCTTCTCCTGTAGGTTTTTCTGGCTCTGACTTTGTAATTCTGTGCATCAAACATGAATATTCAACCTTATGTCTTTCAGGTTGTTAATTAAATTGTAAAAGAGGAGAAATAATATTTTACTTACATTTGAACAGGGTTTATTTCTGTTAAAATATCCTCTTTTTTACTTGTTTGAGGAAACTAAGTACTTGAGCATAATTTTGTGTTGGTTATGGAGAGAATAAAATTCTCACAACACTTAAAATCTTATGTTAATGTTCTTTTGTCTGATCTCCTTTTCTGACTTTTTTCAGCTTTTATCCCATAGCATTATAATTTTCTTTCCTCTCCTCCCCCCCCCCCCCCCCCCCCCCCCCCCCCCCCTTGGGAGGAAGGGAAGGAGGAAGATGATGGATTTAAGTAGTGGAGTGAACAACAAGTGACACACTAATTGCATATCTGGACAAATTTATTAGCTTATCTTCCAATAGTACAAATTGCTGTTATACTTCAGTATCCAAATATGAAATATTTAATGTGGTTTAATAACAAAATATTGAAATTTTATTGTTCCTTTGAGTATAACTATTATCTTTTAGAATTCATGAGAAAGAAATGTGAACTTCTGTCTTATCTAGAGCTCTATTTATCTGATAAACTTTGCAAGTGAAATTTCTGTATTTTAGGGGTGTAACACTTGATCACAAGTCTGAAATTCCTGACGTTGTGAAAAATGCTGTAAAATTGTTCACTGATATTTTCATAACATTTGTCATAACATGTTTTATACCCCTGTGAGTTTTCAAACTTTAATCATCCACAGCTTCCTTAATTTGTGAATTAACTCTGTGGAAAGTGTTAAGAAAGTAATCCAATTAAATTTCAATTTTTTCTTTTTTCAGGGAAATTTACCAAAATACTCGCATAACTCGCTGATGGTTCAAGCTATAAAGACTAACTTAACAGATCCAGATATACATGTGCTCTTCTTTGACGTAGAAGCCCTGATTATTCAGCTACTGACTGAGGAAGCCTCCAGACCCAACACTGCACTCATTTCTCCGGAGAATTTACAGAAAGCCTCTGGCGGGTCCGACAAAGGAGGCTCCTTTTTGACTGGTAAACGAGCAGCCGTCCTCTTCCAGCAGGTCAAGGAAACAATCAAAGAGAATATAAAAGAGCATCTTCTTGATGATGAAGATGAGGATGAAGAATCGATAAGGCAGAGAAGAGAAGACAGTGACCCAGAATATCGCTCTAGCAAATCTAAGCCATTAACTTTATTAGAATATAATCTAACCATGGATACAGCAAAGCTTTTTATGTCCTGTCTTCATGCCTGGGGCCTGAATTCTGTTCTAGATGAGCTTTGCCTTGATCGTCTTGGGATGCTTAAGCCACACTGTTCAGTGTCCTTTGGCCTCCTGTCTAGAGGAGGCCACATGTCTCTGATGCTTCCTGGCTATAATCAGCCTGTAGGCAAACCATCGTATGATAGTGTGGAGCTAGGAAGGAAAACATCCGTCACAGAAGGACTGGGAAAGGGGACGTACGGTGTGTCACGTGCTGTCACCACTCAGCATCTCCTGTCTGTTATCTCACTGGCCAACACACTGATGAGTATGACCAATGCAACTTTTATCGGAGACCACATGAAGAAAGGTCCGAGCAGGTACGGTGAATATTCACTTGAACTTGTGATAACTTTCTTTCAGATTCTCTATTTTAATACAGCATTTTATTTTGTTTAATTTTACTGTGGGGTTTGATGTATTAAATGGCTATGAAAACCTTTGGTACCTAGATGGAACCGAGTGTATTTCTTCTTTCTTGAATGTAGTATTTTATGCCAAGATAACTATATTGCTTTGAATGGAGTTATGTAACTTACAACATTAATAGAAGATGGAGTTGCATTAACATATGCGCCGGTAGGTCTGAGACACCATTTTTGTCCTCCTTTTTAGTGCTTATTATTTTTAAAGAGTTTTTATAACGAGTAGGTCAAATTCTAAATAAATCAAAATGTACAGATGAACTTTTTATCACCAAAAAATAAGCCTACCTAGGAATTGTAAATGAGATATATCTTTTTTTCTTTTCCTGTCAAACTGACTGGTTTTTATAGCGTTGCTTTTCAAAGTTTGTTTAGTCACAGAATCTTTAGCAAATAATCTCTCTTTTTTCTTTTTTTTTTTTCTTTTTTCCCTTTCTCTTCCCCTATCCTCCTCCTTCTCCCCTTTCATGTATATTTTGTGTTTAGGCCACCTAGGCCAAGCACTCCTGAGATGTCAAAAGTGAAGGCACCTCCTTCAACTTCAAGTCATGCAGCCCAAGGACAAATTAAGCAAGGTAAAAATCACTTGCTTTGGAACAATTTGATATGTCATTTCAGCTCTTGACACTGAAGTTATCACCTTACTATCAAGTGATAAAAGTATTGCTAGCTTCTCTGTTGGAGGAAAAAGTAGTGTAATATTCTAGATAAAAATTTTAATGACTAAGACCTTTTTAAGAATCAATATAAGATGCTGATACTGTCATGAAGTCATTCCCTGACAATGAATTTTTGCATATTTTAAGTGCTCCCGAACATTCTGGTGTTGAGGTGATAGTAAGAGGTTTAAAGGCTGTAACTAAGGGCCATACAGACTAATAAAAAAATGTTTACGTATGTTATAAACTAAAGCATAAAGGTAAACACATCTAAGTAGTATGTATATGTTTCCTCTCCTTTTTAAGAAGGAGGAAGAAATTATTTTATTTTAACACTACTTCTATGGCTGCTGCTATTTTCATCACTTGCAGTTATGAAAGGTGGCAGTGGATGATACTGCAGGATCCTTTAATAGTCTGCATTGTATCTTTCCTTTCATAAGTACGATGGTTAAGTACAGGAAGTAGAACAAGATGTGATGTGAAAGAAGGATGTACACAAGATTAGACATGAATTTTTGAGTGGAGCGGGGACTAGAGCTTCCTCCGGGCAGCAGGAGCACATGGGAACAGTCCTGCTGGGACTGGAGAGATGGAGAAGGAGGAGGCACCTTCCTGCTCGCTCTTTAAATTAGAGCTGCAGTTTGATGGAATAAATGAACTACTCCTCTTAATGCCAAAAATAAAGTAGATGTAAACCGCCATGATGTGGCCAATTCTGACCGGAGCTCAAAACTAAGGAGCAAGTGAACTGCTGGGAAGAGTGTGGGCCGACTCTTGGAGGCAGCTGGTGCTGGCTCGTGTGGGGAGCGAAGGCAGCGCAGTGCAGTACACCTGCGGTGCCCAGAAGGGGAGGGCCAGTATTCACCCGCTGGGGATAACAGGGGAATAAAATCCGCATGGGACCAGTTGAAGGTTGTTGTGGCTTGAGGGGAATGTATGTTTGCAACCTTTGTCATACATGTTTTGCTGTATATTAAAACAAAGAGGAAAGGTATACACATCATTGCTCTTTTTAGAGTTCTTTGGGATTTTTGTGGATGTGAGCCCAGCTGTGCGTGTATACTGTAGGGCAGAAGAGGAAAGGTTTTTCTTTTTTTCCATAATGTGTTTGGTTATTTTTTTTAAGTAATCTATAAGGCAGATATCCTTCAGGACTTATTTGAAATTTCCTTTGAAAATGGCAATTATCTTTTATTTTTAACTGTTAACTATTAGAACGTTGTCTTTTCAAGCTATAGGAATACAGAGAAACTTGCAATTTGTAAAATAATTGCATTTTGCAAAATATAAATACTTTTTCATTGTGGTATTTACCACAATGTACAGTCTTTAAAGATGGACATTAAAGACATGTACATCTTTAAATATATCTTTAGACTGTGGAACTGCTCTTGTATTAGAGAGCTAGTAAGCACAACAGGTAACATATATCAACTGTGTGATTTTCTTCACTCGGGTGCAAAAAAGGGGGATGTTTATATCTGAGGAGGAAAGTTGCCCATCAGCAACATTTGTGTGTATATATTATTTTCCTAAATATAAGCATTAATTTACTGTGATGTTTGGTTGGAAAGGGAAAATCAGTTTCAGGAGTGCTATGCGTCAAGCTTTTTTCATGATCAAGGGTGCTACATAAATAGAGAAGTAGCAGTCAATAACAACAAGCAGAAATAAAAAATCAGGGCTGTTGTCTCAACATGTAGAGCTCTCTCGGTTTTGGTTTTTTGTTTTGTTTTTTTTACAGCCATTTACTTTTCCTCTTTGAAAGATAATTATTTGAAAGGTCAGGATTTCTCAGAGGTGGTGTCTATGTGGCAAATTCAATGCAAGAAAAAACATTCGTCACAGAGAGGGTCTTTGTGTGTTGTTTTTGAAGATATAGTTCCATTATGGTTTTTCTTTCCTGAATGACGATTATGTAACTCTTATTTGAAATAGCTTTGCTAATTTTGGGGATAGACATACTTTAGTTACCTGGTGGAAATATTTATAACTTCCTGAGAAACAATTGATAAAAATTAAATTCTGTGTTATGACAAAAATATAGAAAAATACTCCTGTTCCTAAATTGTCATCTTTTTCTGTGTCTGGTGGCATGTCTTGCATGCTCTTGGGGGAAGATGGGTTTGTTTCTAAGTGGTGCTCTTAGGTTGTAAGTTTCCTCAGTGTCTTACCTTTACATCCCATTGTGCACTACTTGCAGTATCTTGCTACTCATAAATTTCTAGTGCTACTGTTCTTAAAAATCAATTGGAGATACAATTAATGCATTTCCTGACATACTTGATCTCCATCAATTTGACCTGTATTTTTCTTGATATGAGCTCAGCTACAGGGCCAGCTGCTTCCATTACAGTGATTATTGTAATTACTGATGTCGGAAGAGAGCTGGCAACTACAACAAAACGAGGCAAAAAAGAAACTTCAGAGTAAGACTTTACTTTCAGTATAGGGTGGGTTTGTGTTTTTACAAACAATCTTTTTCATAAAATAAATAGCTTTTTTATACATCTACTGAAACTAGGTTTTGCTGTTATGAAGTGATTTACGCTAGTAGGCCTGTCACTGTACACGTGCCATCGTGACGCATTTGTGTGGAAAGTATGGAAAAAGTAGTTTTGATGCAGGTGTCCCACAGTAACAAAAGAAGTTCACTGCATGAAAAGCAAACAGACCGTTCAGAAGACAATGCTTAATCGGTTCAGGAGCTTGAACCCATTGTTGTTCTGCAACGGAATAAGAGAGGGGGATTAATTTGAAGATGCTTGTGCATGACATATGGTAATTTCTCTATAGGAAGGAAGTGTCAGATAATGACCTTTAAATCTCCATGTTGACCTCAGGTTGTAGCATGTGTATGCCATAAGGTCTGCGCATCTTTTCATGTGATAATATTAAGTCATGAAGCATTAGTGGAAGTATAATGTTTAGAACTGCTTTTAAATTACATTTGCACCAAGAAATGATGCAGTTTATGAAATAAATGTCACGGATAATGTTTTGAGTAACACACTTGAACTGTGCTCTTCTGTAGTTGCTTGTCTGTAGTCTTACACTGTGCGCTTTGTATGCTTCTGCTTTAGATTCTTAGTCCTTTCTTTGGTATAGGCTTAAAATTGTCTGAATGGAGACACATTTATTAAAACTAACCATCAGTAATACATTCTGTGACATTTAAGAGTGACAGATGGGGCAGCCAAGGTTTAAAAGGGGTTATTTCTAGGGTTTTTAATGAGTAGTGCGAATTCCAAATCTATCTAAATATGGGGAAAGCACAAGAAGAAGCAGCGAAACTCCTGTTCTTAAAATTCATAGTCAACCGTGCTGTCAAACCAAATCTAGCTATCTAAAGACACATTTGTAATCGCTTTATTTACAGGTACTTTTGTCTTTTCAAACGATGCAAGTTTCTGTTAGTGTATCTGTGTTTCTCTGCAGTTGCATGTCTTCCTCTCACTGGCATTGCACTTCTTGTAAAACCGAGAATTTTTTTAAGTTTAATATTATCACAGTTTCCTCTAGTTTTTTGTTTTTCATTCTTCAGTGATACTAATCTGTTTTTCAGAAGCTGCTATCCTCACTTTCCTATTTTTTTCTCTTTATTTCTTCTTCTTTCCTCTGCAAGTTGCTCCTGCTGTTTCTTCTAGCACTGAAGCTGGTCACTCTGGCTCTGACACTGCTCCTACTTTACATACCTGTTTCTTAGTCAATGAAGGTATTCTTTCCTCACTTTTCTATCTGTTTGTCTTTTACTTTCAACTAATGTCCCTTATCATTGTTATGACATGACTTTAATTTGATCTATGTAGGAATTTTTCTTTGCAAAAGAGAGAGGCAATGAGTTTATTTTTGTATACTTTGCCATTAACGCTGATAGAGGGTGAGCAGATAGTTTGTGTCTTGGACTGTCTGTAAATTCAGTTCTCAACTGAATTGTATCAAAGATGATACTTCGGATCTCGTTTGGGTTTGCTGTTGTCTTTTGACAAAAAATCTCAGCCCTTGTTAAGTAGGGAAAGCACACGTGCCTTTTCCCCTCGGTAGTATATGCAGGAGAGAAGCTGCAACACGCGTGGTGTGTTCCGCGCAGGTGCCGTGTCCCATCTCTCTGCTGCGCGCGAGTGCCGCTTCTCGGTACAAAGGTTCAGCCCCATCTAGAGCCCTGAGAGGACCCTCCGGGGGGAGCATGGGATTAGGTCTTCCACTCCTGTGATGAACGAGCACCAACACTCTGTAGTCCGCGTTACAAATTGAAAGACTAAAAACTTAATGCTCCTTTTAAAATGAAAGACACAACATCAGTTTCATGTCATTTAAATTTTATTTTTGGTGCTTATGAAAACTTAGTGTTTACTTAAACCACTTGGGTTTTGTGTTGGGGATGATTTTTTCCTAATAAATATTTATCCACATTATGAAGAATGTCTTTCTGCTAAAAAGATTGGCACAAAAATCAACCAACCAAACAAAAACCCCTTGTATCCCTGTAGGCAAGTTGCTTTGAACCAGAATTTTTTTATGCCTTTATTACTAAGCTATAAATTCCTGCTTTCATGCATCTGAAGTAGTAGAAACAGCGCTCTCTTAAATTGGAAATTCTTCTTTTTAATCCATTTTTCTTTAAGGAAAATTGACATAATGATTTCTTCTAGCACCACGAAGAGCTTTATTAGTTAAAATACTTAGATTTTTACGCTCAGTATTGATGACAATTTAAAAACATAGATCTATATGCACACCTGAAATACTTTTCCAGTTTCTCGAGTCAATGTAGAGCATAATACTAAAAGAAGTCTTTTGCCTAGAGTACTTTACAAGCATTTTTACAAGCTGTGTTGTTTGAGCTTGATATGCTTATCTTTACTGGCTTTAACTATACAATATTGCAGGCCTGTAGTATAAATGTACCCGAAGTAAGCATGTTGAAGTAAGATTTAGATGGAAAGATAAGGAAAGCGGACAAATGTGCACTTGTACATATTTGCATACCTTTTAAAATGGAACAGAAAATTCTATGTAATCTTTCTAGTGGTAATTTGTATGCTGTTTTCTGTAACTGCGTTATATCACACTTGCATGTAGGACATTAAATATCATGATAAGTAATGCTAATTATGGTTTGAACAGGGCATCTAAATCTTGAACTCGGAACCATGGCTTATGCTTTTGAAAAAAATTGGCCATAGGACTTCTAGGGACTTTTTTGTATTTAGTATGTATGTTGAGTATATTCTTAAGGCTGCAAGTTTAAAATCCAAACATGTGACTAGATACTGAAGTCTTTTTGAGAGGGGCTGGGGAGGAGGAGGGATATTTGTGTTTAATTGGGACTGATTTGAGTCAGTCTTCTGCTGATGTCTCATTTGACCCTTGCATATGTTTGAGATCTGACCAGCTAGCTCATGAGGCATGATTTATGCCTGGAAGAGCTCATTCCTCTCTGATACAGAAAGCACATGCACTGTACAGCCTGCCCTGAGGTCAGCTGGCATCAGTAAAGGTGGGGTGAGCCCTGGGTTCCCACGGCAGAAGAAACAATTCTGTTGTTCTGCTGCAAAATTGGTTCTTCCCCCCCCCCCCCCCCCCCCGCCCCTCTTCCCTCTTTCTCCCACCTTCTCCTGAAGACCTACTGCGCGCCAGGCCAATGTGAATTTACTTGATGGCATTTTGAACTTAAAGTTGCTTCAGTGTTTATCATGTTTATCTTCCTGTTGTGATGTGTGTTAACAGGGTGGAGCCAGCTTGCTGCTATGCACTGCGTAATGCTCCCCGACCTGTTGGGACTGGATAAATTCAGACCTCCTCTTCTGGAGATGCTGGCTCGCAGGTGGCAGGATCGATGCTTGGAGGTGATTTCAGTAGTAATTTTGTACTGCTAGGTTTTTTGGGTTTTATGTTGTCTTTTACTGATCAAATTTTCCCTTAATATAAAAAAAAAAACAAACCATAATTCTTTTCTGACACAAACTCCTGCTGTTTTTATTTCAGATTTAGTAAGTTAATTTTCCAGTTAACCTGTCAAAATGTTGAAAAAAGTGATCATGTCTAAATATGTATATATATATTTTTTTAACCTTCTGGATGCTGTAGATATATTTTAAAGAAATTATTGGATTAAAAACTTCCATGATTCCATTAAGAATCTTATTAGGATTAAAGAAAACCCTACCCTATATTTTTCGAGAGACTGCTGAGTTGCTTTATTTTTTTTTTGAGCATGTGTACAGTAGCCAGTAAATGGTTTGTCACCCAACTGTTTGATAAATGACTAGTGGGCCTTGACACTACACCTGTGCTGTTGTGGCAAAAAATTTGTTAGCTGTGCAGCTTTCCAAGTGGGAAAGGAGTAACAGAGCTGGGTTGTAGACTGTAGGTCCTCAGCAGTCCTGGAACTTAACTGGGAATATGTTTTTTGCTACCTGATTGCCTGTTCTTTTGCTAGATAGGATATCCTGTGAGATGGTTTCCTGAGAGGGTAATTACTTTGAAACTCATTAAAATTTGTTAGCAACAGAAGTCCAGTTACGGGGTATCCTTAGGTGTAAGGGTAGCATATTTATATTACGTCTGTCCACAACTTCTTATTCTACCTTGATCAAATCACTTAACTTCCTTGTGCGTTAAATCTTTTAGACCAAAAATAATGTGTGTATTTACGAATGTGTGTTTATGAACTCTTCAGATGGAACAAGTGCTATTAATGGGGGGACAAATAGTACACGATAGTATTTTGTATTTGTTGGTGTAAAAACCCAGAATTTTTTTTTTAAACTTTGGGATACCTTTTTATGTATATTTTCCTCTGCTTTCATTGTTCAGTCTTCCATAATATGTAGTAAATTAGTAAATATCATGTGAAAAAAATATTTTTAAGAGATTTTTTTTGTTTTGCTTTTATATTGTAACATTCACGATACTTAAGAAAACTTCATCCATTGCACATTTGGAATTTTGGACCCAACTTTGGAACGCTGTATAGAAGGGTGATCACAGGTTGCTTCTAGAAAACTAGATTTTTGGTGGCCTTTCAATGCATCGGCGCAAACATAAGGTTCAGCCTTATTTCCTTGAGTGCGAAACCTGTGTCGCCGTTCACTTTACGGGATGGGAGATGGCCTTGGTCGGTCTTGCTGTCTGTGCTGAGAAAGGCATGTACATGGAGGCCAGGAGGAGGTGCGACAGCTATTTGGTTTATGCGGTGCACTGCTGCCGGGGACTGAATTGTGACGTTCATCCCCTAGTTTTCTCATGGGGCTGCACATCTTTGCTGTGTCCTGTTGAGAGCCGTCATAGCTGGGGCATGTCCTATTCATGGTTGTTTTGCTTCTGTGTTTAAGGTGGGGAGGGGTGGGAAAAAATGGTCTTCTAAAAGCTTAGTTTAGTTTTCTGTAGAAGTTTTTTCTTTTGTTCTTGCTAAATTATACTGAAAGCATACTGATAAATATTTGATATTTGAGTTTGTATGACGTTCCTGTTGGCTTTACAGGTAAGAGAAGCTGCCCAGGCCTTGTTGCTAGCAGAACTGAGAAGAATCGAGCAGGCGGGTCGGAAAGAAACCATTGATGCATGGGCTCCTTATTTACCACAGTACATTGACAGTGTTATATCGCGTAAGTAATGCTGTGTTAAACCTGAAAATAACTTGGTTGCTAGATAAAAGGAAAAAAGGCATTTTGTACACAAAATTATGAACAGTACTACCATTCTAGGGGAAAAATCTAGGGTTATATAGAAAAGTTTCTTGACATTTTCAAAGTAATTTCACAATCATGGAATCACTTAAGGTCACTAATGTTGATTAGGCAAATCAAACACTTCAGTACATCTCATTGGGATTGGAGTGTCTTTTGCAAAGGCTGTCCCTGCTGTTGAGGGGCTAGGCTGTAGTTCAGAGGTTTCGGGGAAGAAACATGCTATGAAAGGGGCTGATAAAATTACAAGGTGCTGGTGGTAAACCACTGATGTTCCTTTTCAAAGAATGTATAATTAGATTATAGAAATTGTTATAAAGGGATCCTTTGGCATCCCAAGAGTATAAAAGGATTCTGAAAGGAGCTAATGCAGGGTCGTGCAGTATATGTCCATCAGATCAGTGTTAAACGTTTGATGCAACGCCTGCCCAGTCGGGTGTTCAAAGCCATTGGTTACCAAGTGTGGCAAGGAGGTATTGGGTAAAGATTATTCTCCAAAAAAGTTAAAAAGCTACTGACCACTATTTAATCTGTTGTATTTTTCTCCAAAATAGCTATTTTCATTTTATTCATTGTTATTAAAGCAGAGATTGTACAGACTCTTAAGAGTATATTCTTGGAAGATCTGTCAGCATCATGAGACGCTCCATTCAATTCTCTATCTAGAAACTTGCTTTTATAGAATAATGTCCAAACGCATCTGCCTTATATAACAAACCAGTAAAAATTTCTATTTTCATGAATGAGAATGTTTGCTTTTAAGTTATAGGTGTTCATCTTTCTTAAAATGAGATTCTTTTTCCACTGAAGAATGTAATTTCTATTCAGAGAAAGATCTATTAAATACCAATTGATTTTTGAGAGATGTGTAATAATCTTATTAAATCTAAATTGAATGCATAAATTACACAGAACACTACTTTAAAGTGACGTTGAGAATTTGTTGGTACGACTAAGCTGTTAATTACAGCCTTTAGCCATGTAGCATTTGCCTTATTACAGGGACGTTGTTGCACAGTTAGATGTGCAGCCAAGCAGTGAATAATAAGTGAAAGTATGTTGTATATATATGCCAAAGAGCCTTGATTCATATTGATAGATATTTGTGCCATTTTGTATATTAGGACATATTTTTTAATTGATCTTCTTCTGAGGTCGGTTATACTCAGTTTGTAGAATACAGCTATAGTTGCCCTCTACTCTCAGGAGTAGCTGCTATAGCAACTGTTGATGATTACTAATTTCTTTTCGCTGGAGCGATACTGAATGACCTTGTTGGGTGCAAGGTTATGGACGTAATTGTGTTGGTGAAGTGTATATAAACCACTCTGTAGTGCTTGCTTTAGCCAGTTGACTATTTCCAAAAAAGGAACTTCTTTTTAATGTACTTGAAAGCAACCAGTAATTCATATTAGTTTCAATAATTTGCTATTTCTGGTACTGCTCATTACTTAAGCAATTACATTTGAAAGTTTTAGAGAAGGGTATGCAGTTCTGCTTTACATGTGCATCAGTTGGAAGCATAATATTTTGTTCTGCCTCTTGTGCTTATGTTTGTGCTCAGGTTAGAAGCATGGCATGCATTTTTATGGCAACAGTTAGGGACTGACTGGTTTAAGAAAAAACGAGTATTTTGTATGCATTCAATTCAAATACGCATACAGCAGTATTTTGGCCTTTATGTTAGTCATTAGCAAATCAAAGCATAGCATTTTTTTTAACGCTAGATTAGGATGTGCTTATCTATCAGAACAAGAAAGTTTTAAAACACAGGAAGAAAATATAAAATAGAGAAATCAGCTGAGCATGGCTGAATGAATGACTTGAATGTAAATGTTCAATATTGTGAAAACATGGATATTGAAAACCTTTCAAACAGGTCATGACTAGCAAATTGAAATTAATTTTTTCATATTAACAGTATTGAAAACTGTGTGAATTAAGGTTACAGAGTTTGTGGTTCTCCTGAATGACAGGGCTGAGAAGGCATTTGGTAGTGTTACTGTCTGTATGAATGTACACAAAGATGCTGACGCTCCGAAGAAGGATAATTACAATATCAGAAAGGAGAAACAAAATAAGGAGCTACAGATGTTGCTGTTGTGGGTAAAGAGTAAAGTGTATATATTAGTTACATTGTAAGACGTGATTAAAAAATGACATGATTTTAAAGGTCTGGGGAGGAATTGAAGGGGATAAGAATTATTTAGGAGGGCCAAAATGGATGCAATGGACTTCTGACAAGTATAGTTTTATGCTAGAAAGGTAAGGAGAAGAAATATGAAAGATAAAAAAATACTGCTTTGATTCCTTCATCCTCCACTTCTCCCAATTTTGTCTCTTGATATAGGGGCATAAATTATCAGCATATTTTTGTGTCCAGCATATGTTATTACTCTGCAATAGTTCTTATATGCATGATGTAGAAACAGTGCTTCTCTTGCACATTAACAGGTTTGTTTTAATTAAAACAAGTGGTAATCACTAATAGAAGCTTGCTGCTGATAGAAGATACTTTGTCATATGCATTTAATTGGCTCTTGAATGAATCAAATGTGTGGTACTAACAAACAGAGATGAAATCTTTCCCCGTTTGTATATTCAGTGCTCAGATCCAATAGCAATTTTGGGACATGACCTTACTCGTACAGATCAAGTGACTGGCATGTCTCCCAGCGTTTTGATAAAATGTGTTCAGGCAGGAGACTTGAAAGACAGGCAGACTCGCACAGGGTTATCTTTTAATGATCTTTTAACTGATGCGAGAGAGATTATTGTCCCCTGTAGATGGTGGGGTGGAGGAGCAGGGAGAAAGCCAAGCAGATCTTATTTTCTCTTTTGTGGGTCTGCCAGCACACCACCAGCTTGTGCTGTGGGGACCACCTCAAATGGGCCCAGTTACACTGTCATGGCTCCGAGCTGCTCACTTAGAGCTGCCTGCACGGCTTCTGCCTCACACGATTTGCAGTTCAGATGTTCAGACACATTAGGCTTCATTCCTCAATGCCTTGTAGGGGGAACAATAAATCTTTGTTTTATTTGGGCCTTCAAATCCAAAATCGGCACGTCGGCTTGTTGACCCCACATCGAATGGGAATGGATGTGTAAGTGATGCTATGAATTAAACCTATGAGAGATGTTGCAGGTGTTTGTTATTTTTCAGGCTCCCACAGGGAGGAAAACAGTTAAGCTTTTAAAGCTTCATCTTGTATCTACTAAGATTATGTCATGCGGCTGTAAATATTTGCCATGGCCTTGTCTGCTCCTCATTTTCACAGCATATGGTTGTTTCTGAAATGTTACATAGTGCGTGGGGCATTTGCCATGAGGACGTGTTTTCAGGGGAAGTTCAAAAATGGAAAAATGCTACTGCCTTTTTCTACCTGCTTATTTTTAAGAGCAAAGGCTATCTTCAGCATCAAATGGATTCTGCAAATTAAGTTATCTTTTTAAAGAGATTCCTTTGCTGAATATTATGTTTCTATTTTCTTTCTTTTATTTACTTTCTTTTACCTTGGCCAGTGTTACATTTTCTTAAAACGCTGAAGGCATCGTTTCGGTGCTCTGTGCAGTGGGACACCTGCAAGCTCTTGGTGGTGGGTCTGTCCGCCAAGCCCTGGAGGGACAGGTATATTTTTACATATGTGATGTTACTGCAGATAGAAAAATGGCTACTGTGGCTTTAATGGAAAGCAAAAGGTTATCTTGCCCCGGCCTTTGTGTGCGTGTGGGATGCGGATGGAGCCGGCAGACATGCAGCACGTGGGGCGGCTGGGAGCTGCCCGGGATCGATCGGAGCAGTGTGAAGTGAATTAATGCGAGGCAGGCAGGCTGCCTGTCACGGGCTGCCGGGGTGCAGGCAGTGCTGGTCAGTCTCTGCAGAAATCTGTTTTCAATACATTCTGCTCAGAAATTAGTATAGACGTTTCTCTTGCTTCCCATATTGCTAAAACCCAGTTCATTCAGGTAAATGTTTGTATCAAATTACTGTTTCGTTTTAAGTGAAAATCTTACATGTGGCAGCACAAAATTAAAGACATTTAAATAGATATCCTTAAATTGTGTCTCTCTCTAAACTGCTTCAAATAGTAATCCATGTTATCACTGGAAAGCAAAATAAATATGAAAAGTCTATAATAACAAATATGCTGTTGTCAGTTTTTTATGAATGTATTTCTGGTAGGCTTATATTTCTGTTAGAAAGTTTTATTTAAAGCCAGATTAACTGAGTAAAACTTAATTAAACTTCCATCGATTTAAATGGGAGTTTTCATTGAGTAAGGATAGTTTGATTGGACCCCAAAGACCTTGCTATTTATATGTGTGGTTGATCATCTTACTCGTACAAGGTTTGACTTAAAAGAGCACAAAGAAGTAAGGCAAATAATTCTGTGCTGCAACTTTTTAATGTATTAAATGAATAATGAGTTTAGGATGCTGCAGTAAATAGTATAATTGTAATAATGGTGTAAGTTTCTAGTACAAGTATATCTTAATTTTCCAGTATTTTCTAATATGTCAACTGGCTTATTTCTAATACATTCAGGGGTTTATGATCTTTTTGCTTCTTAAATGTGCTTCTAAGACATTTTTTGTGAATTATGTAGAAAACACTTGTGTCCAGGAATACATGTTCCTTCTTACTGGATTTTCATTGAGAGGAAAAGATAACTTATTGCCTGACATATTTGCGTGATGGCTATTTTTCTCCCCTTTTGGCTTTATCCATTCAGGGGTTTTTGGGGAATGTTTAATCATTCTCATTCAATAGATTTTTTTTTTTTTTTAATTCTATAAAATTGTAATAAACTTTTCTAATTTTTTATACACTGTACTTAGAATCAACTCCTGCAAAGCCACTTATTTCCTTCTGTTGCATTATTAACTAGTCTCACTAAGCTCTTTAGAAGGGTGTAGCACATCTAATCATAGAATCATTAAGGTTGGAAAAGACCTCTAAGATCATCGAGTCCAACCATCAACCCAACACCACCATGCTCACTAAACCATGTCCCTCAGCGCCTCATCTACACGTCTTTTAAATACCTCCAGGGATGGGGACTCAACCACTTCCCTGGGCAGCCTGTTCCAATGTTTAACCACTCCTTCAGTAAAGAAATTTTTCCCAATATCCAATCTAACCCTCCCCTGGCACAACTTGAGGCCATTTCCTCTCGTCCTATCACTAGTTACTTGGGAGAAGAGACTGACCCCCACCTCGCTACAACCTCCTTTCAGGGGGTTGTAGAGCACGATGAGGTCTCCCCTCAGCCTCCTCTTCTCCAGGCTAAACAACCCCAGTTCCCTCAGCCGCTCCCCATCAGACTTGTTCTCCAGACCCCTCACCAGCCTCGTTGCCCTTCTCTGGACACGCTCCAGCACCTCGACGTCCTTCTTGGAGTGAGGGGCCCAAAACTGAACACAGTATTCGAGGTGCGGCCTCACCAGTGCCGAGTACAGGGGCATGATCACTTCCCTACTCCTGCTGGCCACACTATTTCTGATACAGGCCAGGATGCCGTTGGCCTTCTTGGCCGCCTGGGCACACTGCTGGCTCATGTTCAGCCGGCTGTCGACCAACACCCCCAGGTCCTTTTCCGACAGGCAGCTTTCCAGCCCCTCTTCCCAAGCCTGTAGCGCTGCATGGGGTTGTTGTGGCCGAAGTGCAGGACCCGGCACTTGGCCTTGTTGAACCTCATACAGTTGGCCTGGGCCCATCGATCCAGCCTGTCCAGGTCCCTCTGCAGAGCCTTCCTACCCTCGAGCAGATCAACACTCCCGCCCAACTTGGTGTCATCTGCAAACTTACTGAGGGTGCACTCAATCCCCTCATCCAGATCATCGATAAAGATATTAAACAAGACCGGCCCCAAAACTGAGCCCTGGGGAACACCACTCGTGACCGGCCGCCAACTGGATGTAACTCCATTCACCACAACTCTCTAGGCCCGGCCGTCCAGCCAGTTTTTGACCCAGCGCAGAGTACACCTGTCTAAGCCGTGAGCCGCCAGCTTCTCGAGGAGAATGCTGTGGGAGACAGTGTCAAAATATATGGAATATTACAGAATAATACGGAAAATCAGCCTCTTTTCAGCAACTCAGGGCTAGAAAGCAGGGAAAGAGGTGAGGTAATAACTAAATAGATCACAGGCTTTGAATTTTGGCCCAGCCTAAACCTACCATTTAGGGACTGCTTGACCCTTGCCTTCTACCAACTTGGGTGTTCAATCACAGAAAATACTGCCTCCGAAATGAAAGCTCATCGGTCAGAGCCTTCATACTGCAGTTTTCAAAAGGCATGCAAACTCTTCACCCTTCTCTGGCTGTGGAAAGAAATCAAAGAATTTTAGACTATGGAAGTGATATTTAGGGAACAGCTAGATGCTTGCTATGCCTGCAGAGATTAGCAGCTTCTTGTACTAATTGCAATGCAAAATGTAAAGCTGTGCTTAAAAAATAACCTCCTCTCTCCCCCTCAACACACTGGCCGACTCCAGTGGGTATACACAAATAAGTAGTAGTGTTAGAAAATAGTTGGTGCTCGAAGGTGAAGACCAAAAAAAGTATTTTGGCAAAGTGGTGCTGGAATCCTGGTGTCTGTGTGGAAGCTGGTGAAGACCCCATGGAGTGATGCCCACGGGCTGCAACAGCTGCACCGTAACAGTGAACTCCTTATTTTTCAGAAGTGTCCTGAATAAGGTTCATGTGCAATTTGTAATTGCATGTGATCTCTATATATTCATGCCAGCATGCTTAAGGAAGTGATAGGCTATTGATTTGGCAGTGTGTTCCAGTCTGGTTGTATATTTGTTACCACTGTTTTTTTATATGTGTTGACACAATGAGAAGTATGTTCAGAAAGTTATTAGAAGTTACTAGTTTCTTTATAAAGAGGCTATGTCAGAATGAGGTTAGAAATTGCTGTCAATCACTCTGTTATCACAAGGTATAAGTAATTACTTTGCTGTGAATACTTAGTATTTAAAAACAGTACTAAAAAAAGTAAAATCTGGAGTACTCATAAGAGGTGTTAATGTTTCTGAACTGGTTTGAAGGTGACCCAGAGTTAAATGGCTTTTGGGCGTGGATTCACAAACCTTGTTGTACACAGCTGACGGAGATTCCCCCCTTGTGATTTGTTATGATACCGTCATCTTTTCATTTACCAGTCACATTCATATGTTTGGAGAAGACTAGGAAGTTATTACATGAAAACTACTGAGAACTGAAGTAATGCATGTTAACGATTTCATAAAGACGGTCTAAAAGCAGAAGAGGAGCAGCAGCAGGTACAGTGGGCAGTTCTCCACTGCCCAGCGGCAAGCCATTGCGGGTGCTTGTGTTGGTCAGCAAGAGCTGTGTGCCTTCTGCACGGCAGGGTCATTTACAGAGACTTAATTTCGTGTTGAAATTTGGTTGGTGCTGACAAAGGGCCGTGGCCCTTTTTTAATGGGGAATTAATGCCCCTGTGGATTGCAAACCTAATGCCACAATCAGTAAAGCAGCAATCTCTTCATATAATAAGATTTTTTGATAGCATAAGCTGACATAGAGGATGTATTGGGAGGAAAGAAATCTTATCAGGGCATCCCTTCAGTCTGCTTTTTAGCTTTCCTAAAGCTCTTTGGGAAGACTATTTGTGAGGCTTAGCAAAACACTTCTTTTGATAATGCCTTGACTGAATTGTGGTAAGGCTCATATAGGGAATAATTAAAGATTATAACTGGGCAGAGTATAAACCAGTGAATTATAACTTTAATCACGTGGTGTTATGTGGCACGATTTGGTGTTCATTGTATAATTTCTAATAGCAACTAACAGATGCATCCCAACCCAAATGACATGAATGAGTCAGCTGAATTAATATACTCTGAAGGTAGCCTGGAAAAACTGCACTTTTTTTGGTGAGAGAGATGAAGTATTGAGAGGGGATGTAAGAGAAGTTCTGCTGGAAATCTGTATTTTGTGGCTAAATAAGTTGTTAGTGTGTAATATGTGTATCTAATATTTTTAATGATGCTAGAAGATGGCAGAAAAAGAAGAAAATACAAAAGAGATACTTAAAGTGTGGAAAAGGTTTTTAAGGCATAGGTTTGTGAAAAGTCTGCATACAGTATGAAGGGAAAACAGAAAATAGTTGCCCTTTGCTTTATCTGTGTTTCATAGAGATACATTGCATGGTTCAGAATATGAAAAGATAATTACTTCTTTTTTTTTCCCCCTCATCTAAGGATGTTATGTACCAAAATCACTGACTTTGTGGGTGTTTGGTTGTTTCTTTCAGCTGGAGTAACCACGGAAGCCATTCAAACTGGTAGTGCAAGCCCAGATTCATTGGGAACAGAAGCAAAAGTTCAGGAAGAAGAGCATGATCTGGCTGATGATGACATCACAGCAGGTAAGCATTAATATAATGAATATGTTATTTTTGGCATACTAGGTACTGTGCAGAGGAGATGGAACACTTTCTGTCAATAGCATATTTTTAATGAGAAAATGAAATACTAAGGCTGCTTGTGAAGAAGCGTGTGCTATTAGCAATGAAGTAATTCAAAAGTAGAGAAGAGCTGTGGACAAAAACTAAGTACCTGCTTAACTGTAACTACTATAATGTTGTTGTGTTACTTCTGAATCATTATCTGTATCTTAATATATGTGTTTTGAGCTTTTAAGTCTGCCTGCAACCAACATGTTTAGCTTGTGGTTCTTGAAGAATAAAGGCTTTATATGATTCTTTATAGTTATCCCTTAAATTATTTACCTTGGTGAAACATCTGACGTAAGGGTGCTGCCATCGGTCTGCTTGATTGAACTGAGTATTTTTTTCAATGAGTGAGCATTGCTAGTTCGTTGCACATAGAATTAAAGTGTGTTTCATTTCTACAATACTCATATAGCTTTTTACTGTTGTTCTAGTTTATTGTAGACTGGCAGGTAAAGTCAAGAGTTCTGGTCTATCAAGGCATATTCTGAAACGACAGACCATACAAAAATATGTATTTAATTATAAGCAATTATCTTTTGATTCTTTTTTTCATGCTTATTTATGCAGCGTCATAAGGAAAATATCTATATGCTCAATATCAATATTCTCGGAATTTCAGTGACTACAGTACATATTTTAGCAGAGCATACCGCAGATTATAGAGCGTGAAAGCTATCTTTTTTTTGGCTGAGCTTTTTACAGATTTTTGTGAAAGTCTAAAAGAAAATTAGTTATTTCTATTGACCTGAAGACGGTTAGTATGGCAGATCTAGTTTTGGGTCAAGTCTCTAGTTGAAGGTGCCTGAGACAGGATCACTGCTGGTGGAAGAACAGCCTGTCTGGAGCAGGGGGTTTTAACGCAGGTTGGGGGTAAAAGGCTAACTGGAAATAGCCGAGAGGGAGGTAGGATGCTGGGAATGCCTTTAGCAGCTAGGGGACGATGCAGGACAACAATGAATAGAGGATGGACCCCCGGAAAAAATAAAAATAAATTAATAATGGGCTCGGCATACCCTGAAACACAGATTTCCCCAGCATACACATCAGAGCAGTGTTTCCTTTAGGAACCTATACCATCTCCTTGGCTGTTAGCGACCTTCTGGTTCTTTTTCTGGAAGCATTAGCAATAGCAGTATTAAACAATTGTGTGTTACATCTGGGACAGCTTTCTGCCCCTTCAATGTCATATGTTCTTTTCACGGGGAAGATATTGAAGATGGGATGCTTTAATGGAGTAAACTCCAAATTATGTGCGTTTTTTTGCTATGTGCTAGACTGAGTTTTGAGGTTTTCAGAAAGCTATCCGCTATGTTGCTAGAGTCTGATGGTAAGAATTTCATTTACAGAGAAAGTGTTTCTGTTATTAAAAGCAGCTGAGCTTTTAAAAAAGTATTCTAAGTAAAGATGAAACTTTGGCCTACAACTGAATACAATTAGTTTTGTGTTCGTAGAATAACAAAAAAAAAGAGTTTTGAGACAATTTAAACTTAACCTTATCTTAAAAATATGATGCAGCTTCTTTTTATAGTGGTCCTATTAAGGCTAATATTTATCGATTTGACTGCACAATGTAATGCTGGTGTGTAGTGGTCAACAATATTTTTTTTTCAGTTCAAATTGAGATTCACCAAATGCTTTCGTTTATCCAAATAATTTTTTAAAAGGATCACTTTCACATCAGTCCTTTTAGAGATTAAAGCATTTTAGCTTAGCTGGCTGAAAAGCACTGAAGCCTGTTTCTGGAAAATACTTCAGTAATACACTACAGTGCCTCTTAGGCATTTAAAAACACACACGCAGGAGTTATTTAGAAAATTGGGTCTATCTTCAAATGCACTGAAAATACATACAAGAACAGTCTTCTAGTGTGGTAGTATTTATTGCTATCTTTAATGCCTGAAAGGCTTTTCTGGATAACTAAAAGTAGAGCAAATGTTTTGCTTAAATAATTGACGTGTGGACAACAGCATTTCTTCCTAGTTGGGTATAAAATCTACTGGCTTCAGTGATCAACATTTTGCAATTCATCATGATGGTAAACTGGCTTTTTCAATTTTTTTTTTTTTTTTTTTTTTAGATTTGGTAATTTGTAATCTAGTTGTATTTTCAATGTAATTTTAGGATCCAAGATAGTATCTAAGTTTTATTTTAGAAATCCAAATATATTTTTCCAATAAATAAAGAGCAAGATACTTTAAAAAAAAAAAAAAAAAACACAACAAAACACCAACAACATAGTACTGTTACATATTTGGAAATACAAATATTTGTCTTTATGTTTTAACACAAGTGCAGCAGCATCTGTAGGGATAATAAAACAAGGACATGCCTGAGCACATAACAGGGATAAATGGTCAAATGTCACCGATGCTGTGAAAAAGAGCATTGTAGTGCATCACTACCTCTGTGACAGATTTATTTACTTACAAAGCAAATGATAGAACAGCATAAGTAGACTGTCTTTAAAAGTCCACCGAGTTCACTGTGTGGAGCTGTTTTGAAAATGAAGAACTTCAAGGATGTAACCTTTTACGTTGCAGAAGTGTTTGCCTCTGAGCTGTGCATGGTTACTTTAGTAATGGAAATAAATAACATATTGGGGCGCAGTAGGATATACATATTCTGAATATTGTATGGATTGCTTTTATATCTTATCAACAGAAACTTCTAGCAAGTTTAGAATTAATTTAGTTCTAATTAATTCCCAGGGTAACTGTAGATGTTTTTGGACTTACGTGAATGTCCTATCAGTGGCGTTTGGTATTGCTGCTTGTAGTAGGAATGCCAGGTTTTGGTTGAGACGTTGTTGCTGATGGTGCTACATACAATGAAAGATGACTCTTGCCATGAAGAGCTTATTCTAATCTCTCTTCCACTAACTTAGATACTACCGCCAACCTCTTCAGCCTTGCATAATGTGGATTTTTTCCATGGCAAACACATTTTGTAACAATGACCTTATTCACGTTAGTATTGACAATGACACTTGCAAAGCACAAACCCATTCCTGGTTCTAATTAAACAGCAATATTTTTAAACACTTTCTCCCCCTTCCATGAGCTCTGAATGGCATGTTCAGCCACCTTGGCTGCAAAGACTATAGAAGTGTAGACTGCCTCGGTTTTGTAGATACAAGGCTTTCAAAAATATACCTCTGTGTTTGTTAAATCTGCACCTGGACCACTTCATTGGCCTGTGCTTCACCCAGCAGCGAGCTCAGCCGAACTGCTGCTGCAGTGCTTTGGTGGAAAAGAAGGTACATGTTAGAACTCATTTGGACCTTTCTTTTGCCATTATTTAAAGCAGTGGTGCCACGTACATGTGTGCGAGGTGGAAGCGGACGCAAGCGCTAAGAGTTCTGCTAGAGGGTTTGGTCTAATTCTGGGAGGTTTGGAGGAGTTTTATGTAAGACACATGGCTCTCGGGGAGAGAGGGTTAGATGTCCTTGGAATGTCGTTCCGACCTTAGCGAACAGATTTTGTGCCCCCTAATTGGTTTGATTACAAAATCTGTTGTCTGCTATTGAACAGTAAACAGTTTATGGTTTTTCTATGCTTTAATAGCTATATGAAAATAAAATGTCGGTAGGTGGGAAATTCAAGGCACAGATTGCTGTGACTGTTCTTGGGCCTGCTCCTAGGAGGTAACACTGCCCTGAGGAACAGAAACAGCGCTGACAACTCGCTTAAGCTGGCTTGCTTGTGAAATGATAAGACTCCAACAGGTGGCCTGACAGGTAACAAAGTTAAATACACTGTTATTGGACCAATTATTATGTTTTGGTATTTCCATAAATAAAAACAGTAACAGATACATTTTTCATTCAATTCTACTTGAGCCAACGTAAATATTTATCATTTTAGGAAACACTGTGATACAGCATAGTCAATTGCTGCGTCAGGATAGTGAGGAATTGAATTGAAATGCAATTTATTCCTAAGGATCTGTCATTCCAAAAGGCTGGGAGACAGGGGACAAGGACTGCTTTAGCTACGGAGATGAGGCTTATTATTTGGTCCAGTCCATTTTCTCCTGCACGCTGCTGTGACATGTTAGTGCACAGAACGGGAAGAAATAATGGTCAGCCTTCTCCTTGTCCTTTGGTGTGATCCCTTGCACAGGGAGAGAAAGATCTGTCTGAAAACATCTTGTAGCAGGTTAAGGCAATAAATAGATGCTTTACAAATACTCTTTGTTTAGCTGTGTAATCAAAATGAGTCTCAGTCAAGCAGACTCTTACGTATGATTTGTGCATTGTACAGACACCTATCTCTGATATGAGAGAGTTCCAGCAGTTACAGTTGTGCACATACAAAAGTTTATATGGAAAATAAAATCTGGGAATGCTGCTGATAAATGTTTGTCAACTCAAAAATTTAATATTTTAAGTATCTTCTTTCAGTATTCACAAATCTATTTTCGTGCATAATGAGTAGTATTTGTTAAGTAATAGTTATCCTTTAACTGGCAAAGTCAGAAGCAAGAAATATTGCTAGATTAACCCACACTCTAAGTTTAAAAATAACTCTTTAATTGGTGACAATATTTGTCTGTATTAAAGATTCAACAGTGTAAGGGCAGGGATTGTGTTTCTTCAGTAAGATCCGTCTCGTATCTTACTGCACCATCACTGCTGCTGAAGTGCAGTAGTACATGGAATGCATTTGCAGACATTTTTAACTTCCAGCATTTTCCCGTATTTGGAGTACTACTTATACCCGCACTGTTTAGACTTTCTGATTTTGGTAAAATCTAACTGTTTGAAGTAGTTTTAATTTAGTTCCTAGCTGATGTATTATTTTTCTCTGTGAATTATTACAGTTCTTAACTCAAAGGCTTCTTTAACAGAAAGGCTTCTGTAACAGAAGAAAATATTTCAACAAACTGCAAACTGAAAGTCGTGGACAGTCATATACTATGGGTTTTTTTCTTTTTCTTAAATTTTTATTTAATATATTGAGCTTCTGGACTACTTTGGTGGTTTCTCTTCATTCTCTTTCTTGCTGCTGGAGCTGGACGACTTTTAAGTGGGAGTGACAGGTGCTGTTGCCCATTGCATCCCTCCCGTTACCAGCCAGACTTCCACTGAAAATTTGGGGTGGAGTGGAGGTACACAACAAATGAAACCATCTGCCATCCCCAGCAAACAAGCCAGTGGCCCACTGTTCAGCACAATGAGGGTGCCAAAAGAGTCAGTCTCTGGACAAAGTTCCTGCTGGGTTTCTTTTAAGTAGGTTAGACTGAACCTGAGCACCTTCCACAAACCCTGTCACATACATTTTTGTATCTCCAAAGCCCACCATAGAGAGATCAAAGAAGCTTTTAATTTGTATTTAACCACTCATTGGAAAACCGTCTACCATATCATGCACTGACTATTGTGTAAAACACCAGAAAAGTGAGGTTTTATCATCTGAAGCAAACTTCATCTGTTTCAGATGCTAATTAAGAAAATAGAGAAAATACACGCTGACTCATCGCTTTCACTCTATTACATTTAAAAATGGAATGTGAATTCACAGATGCAGGTTATTTAACATGTAAAAGTTAATTTTAATGGAGTTTTTGTGTGTACTAAGAAAAATTCTGAAGCACCTTGAGAAATGTGTCTACTAGGTAATTGTATACCAAGTTAATTGAGAATCTAGGTTCCTACAATTTGTAATTAGCTGTCTACAAGGAGGCATGAAATTATGGATAAAATTCTGTTCCTTTTTTTTTTAAGGAAACATAATTCATGTAAAAACGGGTTTTCAACAAAGCTGCATGTATTTGAAAAGATATAGGCATCTGCCAGTCAAGCAGATGTCACCCAGTAAACGCCATTAAGAGCTCTGCTCTCTGTGAGGGGGTTATGGGCTTGACATCTGTCTGAATGGCATCTGTCAGCGTTGGGAGAGTGCTACGTGTATTCATTAAGGAAGTACTAATCCAAGAAAACTGGTTTGTTTGGGGGGCTGGTGGGGTGGTTTCTAGTTAATGGAGAAGCGTAGAGCAGAGCAGTAGCGGAGTGCAGATTGCGGGCTGTGCTGAGCGCTGCAGCGCCCAGCGGCGGGGTCGGTCCTCAGCCGGGCCTGGCAGCTGCAGGAGGAGCTGGGCAAGGGCTGCCAAAGAGCCAGACACAAACTGGGCTGCCAGTTTGTCTTTAGTTCTAACGTTTATATTGATTTAGAAATAACTAACACTTCTAAAATGACTGTAGATTTTAAAAAAACAAATAAAAGTGCCTTGGCTGAAAAAGCTAGCAAACTTGAATAAAAATTTCAAAATTATTTACTTAACAAAAGGCAATATACGTAGGTTTTAAGCTCTAACTTGGATTGCAGCATTGTTAAATATTTTTGTCCTCTGTGGGAAGCAGCATCGGTTTTTCTTCAGCTTGTAGGCCACGGAGCTGAAAACAGAAAAACTTGGGCACCTGGACACATGTAGCACTTCACGGTGTCAGCAGCTGCTTGTCTGCCAGCTGGAAGGTGTCGTCTCAGGGAGCTGCTTCGGGAAGGGCGTGCAGGACTTTGCAGTTACCCGCGTGCTGCAGGTTTTGTGTAGTTGAGGGCTAACAATTAGAGCTGCTTGCCGGTGGCCGGCCGGGGGGTGCAGGACACAGCCTGGCCTCTCTTCCTGCCTCCCAGGAGGGCAGTGAATCCGCTGAGGGTAAAAGCCTGGCAGAGCTGCTGTGTCTAGAGCGTGGACATTTCGGTGTGTTCATTAAGTCTAGCATTCTCTCCATACCTATGTATTTACACTGTGACGTACTAATTTAGAGGCCACAACTTTTATCACAGGAGCAAGTAACTTTTCAAATTTAAAAACATTTACCTCATCTCATCTAAGATGTATTTCAATAAAATCAGTATATTACATTGAAAGCACAGTGTGGTTTTGAAGAAAGACTGTGTTAAATATTGATCTCTTTAGTGTAGCATGAGAAGCAGTCTTTAACATGCATTCATCTACAAATGCTTGCTTTTGTATTTGAAGAGATAACTTTTTCATTTAGTTTTGCATACTTTCTGATATCTGTTCTTATTTGATGGTATACAGCTTAATACTAAGCTTTGCATAGTGTATCTGAGTAGTATCAGTCCTTACACTGTCTTATTTTGTGTGTGAAAGTAGGAAGTTGGCATCATTGTGTGCATTATACGTCAGTGCTTTGTGAAAATCGATCTGGGACTCTTGTCTGAAATTCTTTTGTTGTTTTGGTGGCAGATGTTGTCTTCCAGCACTGCGCAGTCTCCCTTTGTGCCACAGTTACTCTGAAAAATAGTGTTAACTTGGGAAAAGTTAGTTCTCTTTGTCTTAGAAAAACATTTATACCTTAATTGTATTCTTCTGGCTGCTCATCTTCTCTCAGTGGCATTAGGCAGAAACACTTCAGCGTGATGCTTTCCATAACTCAATCAATGACTTTTGAAAGATTGTTACAGTCAAAATTATTTAGAATCATCTTTTCAGGTGTAGAAGTGGAGTCTTAAAGAGGCACAGGTTATAAAAGCAGCATATTAAAATGTGGGGGTTTTTTGAGAGTCCTCATTTCTTTGTTTTTTCTTTTTATTCTGTTACATTTCTGGTTAGCATTGCAATGAAAAAACTTCCTATGCCTCATACTTTTTAGTTTTTCTATTTTGGTTCTAATAATAGTGTAATGATGTTAAAGTCTGTGGCAGGAATATCCTTAAATCTCTATACGGTGTTTTCTTTGATGGTTGAGACACAATTGCATCCATAAACAGTTTCTGTTTTCTGTCGTTGCTGGGCGATGCGTTTGGGACATGTCAAGGCTACCAGCTTTGGTACCGTTCTTAGCCAACTTCTTGACAGCAGTTGTTTTGCCTAAAAAAAAAAGTCTATATTGTCATGTTTGTCTTACATTTGAAGAATGTCTCCAGAGGCACAGTAAGTCTTTGTGCTTCAGCATTCGACAGAGTTTTACTCCCCACACGGTACCCTGAGGAGGCAGCGGGCAGGGAAGTCCCTTACGGCGCGTGCTGCAGCCCTAGCAAGGAGCGCGGCGGCTCCGAGGCCTTTGGTAAGACACAGGTAATGCAGGTAACGCTTTGGGATGTGACAGCATCGGTACAGCTCCTTCTAACATCCGGCATTTCAGAAAGGTGTGTGGTGAGAAACAGTTGGAAATACCGCTCCGATTTCCCTTAATCTGCCTCAGTAAGTTTAAGCTTGATTGCACGTGCTAACTATAACAGTGCTGGCAAGGTGTAAGTGTCTTGGGGTAAGTTAGCTTTAATCATGGACCAAACACTTCAAGAAGCCGTTCTGCTGTTAACGGGCATAATGTTCACTGCTTTTAGCAGTATTTACTTGTGTAAATTAACCATTTGCCTGCGGAAGACAGTTCTTACATATGTCGCCATAAGAACTACTGGAGTCTAGGAATTTCCACGTGGAAATTACTTCCCCAGATGCTTGTGCTGGTTATTATTACATGAATCATTTACTTGATGGCCAATATATTGTTAAATATAATGTACGACTTCTTTAAGACTTCCTTTAGTCCTGGAAGCAACTTTTGAAATTTGGGAAGGTTTTGTTTGTTTGTTTTAAGTTTACTGGACATCTGCAGTTTGAGATCACCGTCTTCTGTTTTCTACAACAAGTGAGCTTTTTTCCATCTGTAATCCAGTAAGTACATTGCAGAATATGAATTTACTGCATCAACAGCAGTAATAGCAATTCTGGAATTGCTGTGTTTGTTACTTAGATATCTAAATGCTATTGCCCTGAGGTTATACTAATTCCTGAGGCAATGAAGTAGTGATGTAAAGCGAAGACCTGAAACCTCTGCCCTTTTCTAATTTACATTTTTGGACTCGCTGGTGAAAAATGACGTAGATGTTAAATAAGGTTTAAAATGTCAAGCCACAATTTCATTTATAATTACATATAGCTTATTAAAAGAACCAAACACGGGCAGAGTTTACTTGTGTGGTTACAGAACGTCTCTTACAACTCAGAGTTAAACTGCTGGTGCCTTAGCGGCTGCTTTGACTCATGAAGGAAGAGATAAGGTGTGCATGGGTCTGGCCATCTCCTCGCCCCTGGGTGCATAAGCCTTTCATGTGTTGTCTGGACACTTACTGTAACCCCAACAATATGTAGACTATATCTCTTGGGGTAATCCTTTCAGAGGTCCCCAATTCATCAGTTTAAAACACATTTGCTCTGTGTACTGCTCTTGTGACTTTAATGCCTTATCACTCCTCTGACCTATCTTCCTTCTCAAAAATATCAGGTGTTGTCTCAGAACTAAGTCAGTCTATGTTGGACTTAAAAAAGAAGAAAATATTTTTCTGTGTTGAAATCCCAGAACTCGCTCTGGGCACCCAGTAGCACAATAACCTGCTGAGCAGAAGTTGTTGACCAGCCAATTGTTTGTGACAGCAGGACTGTGGTCTGTACTAGTCTGCATGGTATGCCAGAATGATATAAATAGTCACCGTAAGACCCCCATCCTTCACCTTCCTGCCCAAGGAAAGTCTTGTGTGGTCACCTGGACGTAGTGAGTAGCTGTTGCATCTCATTTGTCCTGAACATTCATCTTTCTTGCATGAATCAAAGTGCTCTGCTTCTCTCTCCAGAAAATGCTCCTGGCCCCTCTCTTCCCGTGCTGTGTAATGAGCTGCACTGCTCAAAGCAGGCAAGAGGTAGCCATAACAGCATGAGACCAGCAGATTGGCCCGTGCCTGTAGGACTCTCCTGGGCTTCGTCTCCCGTGTTCTCTGCACCACAGCCTGTGGCCAGCCTCTCTTCTCCCCTTCTCCAGCCCCCCAGAGCCTGAGCAGTCGCTGTAGCAGTGGCCTCTTTCTCCTGAGCTCCAGCTGGACTTTCCTCGTGATATGCGATAGCTTGGTTAAATGCAGACGTGAAATGAGATGTGTAGTCGTAACCACATCATTTCCTTACACGTGGTCTCTTCCAGTGCTGGAAGAGTAAACTTCTCACACACTTAGTTTTGGTTACTTTTTTCCATCATTGGCAGATCTTTTTCACTACTTAGTAATTTTTTTGAAGGTGTTTTTTAGCTGTGCATAATTTTTCAGTTTCTATATGCAGACCACTCTTCTTCATGCAAGTTTTGCAGGACTTGTTGATAGGAAGAACATAAAACACAGAGGGTTTTGACTGAGGTCAATGTTAAGTGGATAAGGGAGCTGTTACCACAGTTTCAGATTGTGAATATTCCCCCAGGGTGATAGGAGCAATGAAAAACAAAAGCTGTACAAGGTACCAGGCTGACATTTAGAACAATAAACAGTGGGCACCAATCTGCACCTTTAGGCTCCTGACTTTGGTGTTCTGAATTTCCTTCCCTACCTCTTTCCAGTAACTCAAGGAAATTAGGGTCCTGGGTTGTCCTTCAGGTGCCTAGAACACATGATATGAATTCCCCCAGGCTGTCTTGCTCCATGAGTGGGATTTGAAGGGAGGGAGAACACCTAGTCAAAATCTTGCATCATTTAACAAGTGAAGAATTGCAGCTGGTTGGACTAGTCATGTTTGAAAGCATCTTCTTGTAGTTAGTTACAAAAGTCCATTCACTTGTAATAATTCTAGACTTTACCGTTTATTATACGTGTGTGTATATATGCATTGTCTTAAGAAACCAGCTTTCCATGGTTAACAGTGTATTTTAAGCATAGGATTAGTCACAGCAAAGTTAGAGGATGTTATTCATAAATTAATTAGTTCTATTGATACATTTTAAAAATGGTATTTCCTTAGTTTGTGTTGTGTTTTTTTCTAGGTAGATTGATGAAAACAACTTTTAAATTCTGAAGACCCATGCCTGTGGGTGCTGTCTGATGTCATTTTATTCTAACCAAAAGTATTTTTCATTGAGAGAGGTCTGGTTTGAAATTTATAGTGGTTTTTTGTAACACGTTTTAATAGCAGCTGGGTTTATAGCATTTTATAGCATTTTTCTATACCTTCTTCTGGATAGTCAGGTTTTCAAGCTAGCAGGTTCAAAACATCAGTTATCTACATAGTATATAAAAAACCTGATGGAAGTTTAAAAAAAAAAAGCAATACCTTATTGTATTGGAAATTGCTTGTTTTCACATTTCAGCTGTAGTTTGGACAGCTGTAACTTCAAAAATAAAATATACTGCAAACACATCGAACTGTGTTAAAAGATTATAATTTTAATAGTACTTTCTATATGCAAAATCTTTTAATTTTACCTACTTACGCAAGAGAGAAGATGATTAAAGTTCATACTTCATTCTTTTACCAGTCTTCGCACTTTGATAAATAAATAGATCATCTAAGATTCAATAGGCCAATTGCAGCATATAATAGCTATTCAGAGGCAATTAAACTGCCTTTTTTCATGCTGGCATGTGAGCGTGCCCTTTCACAACCTTCAACTTGATTTGTGGTGATTCAAAATTAACTTAAAAGTCTTGTTTGCTGACAGCTTAAAGCTTAATTGACTGAAAGCCAAATAGAGTGTGTTCTGTATTCAGCGCTGGAGCCCTCGATAAAGCTGTGTGTAAATCGCACGTGTTGAAAGGCAGCGCCGGGTCCCTCCCTGCCTGTACCAGGGTGGGAACCACTCCACGGGGTTGTGTATCGCACCGGCTCGGCCCTGGGGCTCCCCGGCCGCAGCGGAGGGCGTTCGGCTTCGGCAGGGCTGGCGCAGTTCTGGCACTGCCCTGGGGCTTCCTCCCTCCTTGTTGCTGCCTCTTGCTCCTGCGCAAACCTGCACCTGCTGTTCAAAGGGATGCTTGTTTTTCCAGTTTCTAGCTGTATTAGGTGATAGTGAATCAGAAAATGAGAATTAAGTCTTGTTGGTTTCACTGTTTGATTAGAATGATCCCACCGTGAAAGGTAAAGTTTACTGTAGTTTGAATAAAATTTTTATTACTATTAAAGACTATTGGTCTAAAGACTCTCTATATTGCTAAACAAGCAACAAATAAATATTAAAATATGTGTTTCATATTAGTGGAATTCCTTTCCATCCATAGGTGCAGGGGGAGATTTGAAATCTGTTTGTGTACCTGTACTGTCGTAACAGGATGTACCCGGAGTTCAAAGGCTGCATATGAAGGCTCTGGAAAAGTGCTGAAAAGCACCTCCCTACATGTTTCTTTGTGGCTTAAGTTGGGGGAAAAAATTCCTGATGAATTGTAACCCTCATCTCAGTCTAAATCCTCTTTGTTATGCTGCTAAAAGCCTTCCTTTTTCCCTGAATATTTCTATATAGAAAAAGGTGTTTTGTTGTGGGGTGCTGCTCAACACTACACATCATTCTCCCGCCACAGTTCCCTAAGGGCAGAGTTGGTGCCTTTGCAGCTGAAAGCTCCCCCTGCCCCTCCTGGTAATGGCTGATGCGAAGCATCGTAGGAGGTGCTTGCAAATAAATATTTGGTGGAGATTTTTTGTGTTATAGAATGTTCTTAAGGATGTCTTAAATAACTTCGAATTGAATAATGGCTTTAAGCAATGGGAATGTATTTTAATCTGTCAAAATCAGAAAGGTATTAAAAGCAAAATGCCTTAAATTGTCAGACATGATATGATAGATAGGTCAGAAAAATATAATGGCACCTCACGTGTTTTCTCCTGTAAATTCTTGAAGTTCTGTTCACATGCAAGTCGAATTTTAATATGTAAAAGTTAAAGAACATGGGTTCTGATATTGCTGTATTTCTTACTGATTTCTTGGCAATTCATAGCTATCTAATTTCTTCTGCCTTCCTATTGATTTCCAATAGGAACAACATCTTTTCATAAAGCATCGGAAAAGTCGCCATTTGGTTTCAAAATGACTGTAATGTAGAACAGTTTTACTCTTAATGTTCCTTTCAATAAAATAATAATCATACTTCAGAACGTGAAGTCCAGATCTGTACCAGTTTTATTGAAGTCTTACCTATGTCTAGAGAGATCTGAAACTCAACAATAAATTTAATTGTCTCTTATTAACATCTTATTAAATGCTGTTGGAAAAAATATATCTTATGTTTACATTTATCTGGCTTTAGTTATGTGCAAATTAGTTACTTCCAATACAAATGTTAATGATGCAGTCTTCCACTATTCTGTAATATTTGGTTTCCCCGATGGAATTAAAAACTGTGTATAATTTAATGGTAGAGTTATTTAAATGCCCCGAGTTGTCATACATTTAGAAAGCTGTAAGACAGACACCACTCTAATTTTCGTAAGGCTGCTGGACTCATGTAGAAAATGCACTTTTCTACATAGAGTAAGTACTTTTTGCAGCCACTATTCTAATCTGTTGCAGTTTAGTGGAATTTTCTCTTCTGCTGTGCTGCTCCTTTTATGACAGAATATTTCACTGTGCTACAGCATCTGGGAACACAAAATGGGTGAGGATGCTGCTTCCTCGCAGGGCTGAGAGCAGGGAAATAGTCAAAGACAAAATGGATTCTCTGCTGTTCAGGTGGGGAAATATCAGGCGTGTTTCATTCAGTGTGACTTGCTGTTTTTAAAGCACTGAGTTAATCCGTCAAAATTTCCCTTATTAGAAGTGACGTTACAGTGATTATAATCAAAATTTTGAAAAGGTATGATGAACAATTAAAATGCTTTTATTTATGACTCATTTATGTAGACGGTAATGAAGAGAAATAGATATTTCTGGAAACTGCAGCACGAAACTGCATCTAAAAATTGAAACAGCAAGGTTGGGGACAATACTTACATAACTGACGTCTGGTTTTCGGATGCGGTATGAAACAATCAAATGTCACTGTGGTAAAACTTACTCTCGAATTATTAAATACTTCGGGCTATATGGCTTACAACAGAATTAAATTAGTTTAAGATGATGATTGCTTAGTGGATCTTGTTGGTGAAAACACATGCGTACTGAAGAGAACAGCTAATTTGTTTGCTTTTTGAAAGCGAACAGATGTTTTCAGCACAGAGTTCACAAAGCATTGGTGAAAAAAGGAACGTTTATTGCTGAGAGAAAACAGGTTAACCTCTATGTCTGTATTTTCCAAAGATGAAATTTGTTATTGTTTTCCTTGCTTCAGGTATTCAGTAACTATTAAATGTCTCTTGGGTTTTTATTAGTATGTTACAGACAGGCAGTGATTGACAACAGCAACCTCAGTATTTGCAGTTACATGGATGAAACCAGTTTGCTGCTGGTTTCATATAGCCTCGTTATAAAGTAATAATTGGCACTCAAGTCAATGTTTCCTACTGCAAAAAAAGTTGCAGTAAGGTCAGATAAGAATCTATAACTGTATGAAAGTAATTAATACATGTCATCTATCACTAGCTTTAATCTGAACGCATGAAGCAGCCTGGGATTTAGGCAATGCTATTCAGCTTTTCCAAGGTACAGAATGCTTTTGGTAAAGCCTAAGTGCATGGGTAAACACAAACAGAGCCGGACTACACATTTGTCTTTTGTCTTGTTGCAGGATAAAGCCAAGTAACTTAAATGCTCATTTGTAAAATTTTTGGGGTGTGTTCGGTGCATGAAATAGGCTTGGCAGGCTGGAAAGCGTGTGAGCACTGTGCTTGCAGTTGAGCAGTTGTTTCCAGGTATGCTGGACCAAGGTAGCACGTTGTTCAAGAGCGGTGCAATCATCCCAAAGCGCTAATGAGCATGGGGGGGGGCTGTATGAATGCCTAGTGGATACCGAACAAGTTCAGGCATTGAGCTTTTTAGGAAGAATGAGTGATAGCTAATGATTATTTAATGACAGATCTCTGGACTGAAAGGCACTTAGCACTCAGTGTGTACTGCAAAGCCTATTTCTCAGAGCTTCCGACAGGTTTATTTGGTCTCACCTTGAGTAGAGCAGTGCTGTATTGATTTCATTGGTGGGGATTTAAACACACTATTGGCTTAAAATAGCACCACCTGTGCAGAAGAAAATCAGTGTCTTAACCCTTAAGGCTGCCAGTAGCTACTATGTAATGCTTTGATTGGAGGCTAACAGATTCCTGACAGGTTTCGTTATCCTGAGAACTAACATTTTTAATTGACAAATGCATTGCCGTTTTTCAGTAGCGCATGTTTCAGCATACCGTGTGGATAAACTATGGGGATTTACATGTGGGCTCTCACCCCCCTGGGTGTCTGACCTGAGGTCATTTGTGGGGTCAGACCCTTTGATTTGAGATAGGGTCTTAAATGAAAGATTTAACGAAGATGAACTTTTTTTTTTCCCTCCAATTTTTGTAAATTTCTTGGTGGCTGCAACAGTCTTTTCTAAAAATAATACTCTATACTTGCCTAATAAATATTATTGTTTACCATGAGAGGTTTTATAATTCTCCTCTCTTTCACAGTTGCTGCAGCTGGCTACCTGCATGAAACCATATTACTGGCATCATACAGGGAATATATTATCAAAAAGTAAACCAGAAAATGTCCTGCCTTTAATAATACAAAGTTATGTGACTTACTGATATTTAATTATTAAACTTGTCTGTTGTAAGATGTCCTATTTAAACACTTCAAGTTTTTACAGTAGTAACAATGCTCCATTATTTCAAATACTTTGCTGTGGACATGAAAGGAAAATAACAAGACAGGCATTATCAAATAAATCAGCTCAGCATGCCAATAGGGAGGAGACCTTTGGGAGAGGAAGAAAAAGGCAAAACAAACAAACAAACAAAAAAACCCAACACCCAAAACCCAGCTTTTGTTTTGATTCCAGAGCAGTTCTTTTGCACATCCTTACCTAAATTTATTTTCAAGTGGTGTTATCAAGTCCTCTTTCATTATCTAAACATTTACATATCTCTTTTAAAACATGTACCGTATCAGTAAGAATAATAATGTGCAGGAAATTTTTATAAAATGTCTTGGTTTCTTCTTATGTGGCTCTCTTCCCTATCCAATAGTTTGAAAGCAGATACCTTTATAAAACCCAGCAAAAGATTTAATTTAAAAATACTAATTGTTATGACACTAAAATGCCTGTACTTCTTCTCTTGAGCAAATTTAATTCAAACGGTGTGCATTTGAACTATATATAGATAATGCTGCAGTGTGGTTTGTTATTAATCTTTTATAGTTCTGGTTTCAATTATAGGAATAGTAGAAAGATTGATTACAAAATGTGTTATGTCTTAATGAGCAAGCTAGCGTTTGAAATCTATGTTTGATTCTCCATCTCATACGTGCTTCCTGGAACAGCCCAACGTGAAGTACTATGAAAACAGCAAAAACGAAAATGATAAAAAATGCTTAATAACGATAGAAGGATAAATATTAGATTTCACAGTTAGCAATCACAGATAAGGTCTCTAACTTGCCACTGTATTGCCGGATTTCTGTGTTGTGCTCTACCGCCATATATTGACTGTCATGGTGGCAGTCAAGTTGGAAGATAATTTTGGTTTATGTGGGAGGAAAAAAAAATTAGTTTCACAAAATAGGTGAGCTTTCTGTCTGCACTCATGTAAATCTCATAAATATATTAAAGACACCGGAATTGCCCTGGTTTATAAGAGGTAAAGGTCACAACTTCAGGAATGTGTCAATTTTCCATATTTGCAGATATTTTTTCACTATCAGTGAACAAAAGACTGAAAATAGAAATAAGTTGCTCCAAAGAAAAAGCTTTATGTATTTGCCTTTTTCTTGTAAGTGGTAGGAGAATGAGTATATAAGTTAAATCTTGACAAAGGTAGCTTTAACTTTGGCACACACTTGGCAGCACAGGGTGGCGTATCTCACCCGGGTGTGTGTCCTTTCACAATTTTTCTTTGTACGTTATTTTATCAGAAGAGGTCTTCCCGTGGTATTTAGCAGTCTTTAGTACAAGCGTTCTGAGTGCATGTAGTGACTGAGGAAGTAAGGAGGTACCTTGTGAGAACTTGCTGTCTTGGGGGTGGGCTGGCGGGGCTTCCTGGGAGAAGTTCCCGAACTCCCCATTGGCGCTGGCACCTCCAGGCAGGAACTTCAGCTCCTGAGTTGAGTAGAGGCTGTGCACAGCGGGAGAGCGTCAAAGAAAAGGTAGCCTTAGACACAGATACATTTTTCCTTCTATTGGACCAAATTTTCTCATTTTCTCTGATTTACACTCTGATAGTAGGAACAAATAATATTTAAGAAAACGTAACTTGAATTACCAGAAGTGTATTTAGCAAAGACCTGCATCCAAAATCCACGCTGTCTTTTGGGGGTTCTTGGGTGTGGTGGGTTTTTTTGTTTGGTTTTTGTTGTTGCTGCTGCTGCTCTTGTTGCTGTGATGGGAAGGTGCTTAATTTTCTTAAAAAAAACAAGGTGGTTATTCCAAACTAAGCCAAACAGTAGAGATGAGAAGAGACTGTATGGAGTCACTTAATATTTTTTTAGTGATATGCTGAGGGTAAGCTGTAGGGAGCTCAGTCAGGTGAGATGGGTCAGACCTCTGTTCAGCATCGCGCGGGGGCTGCTGCCTGTCCTGACCCAGAGCATCCCTTGCCCCTTGCCATTTTCTGTGCTGGGCGCACGGAGGACCCTTCTCTGCTGTGCCAGTGGAGGGAGCTGTGTATGTAGGAATGGCTAAACTTTTCAAGCAATCAAATTACTTTTAATAATGTGAGGTTAGTAATGAGTAACTGTGGTTTTCATAAGGTTAGATAAAATAGATTGTTTCTGTCTTTCTGCATTTTTCTCGTGGTCACTTTCTGTTATTGTTACTTCTTTGTAATATTTTTTCAGCTCTGATTTATTGTGAACTTTCTGGCTTTATAAGCTTTCAGGAGGTGCTGAAATTACTGTAATTATTGTTTTGTGTATAACCTTAAAAACTAGAAATGTAGGCAAACCCATAGCATGGCTTTGACTGGTTTAAGAATCCCGAACAATTAAAGGTAAGGATAAGTATCTCTCGTAGGCACATTTAGTATATAGCTTTCTTAAAGTTTTTTGCTATTTCCTTTTTAGGTCACAAGGAGAGCATTATGTAAATTTGTTTACTGTAAGAAAATAGTACAATTGACATGAAGAAATATTTTAAATTATTGACGGCCAAGATTAATATAAGCAAAATTGCATTTCCCCCCTGTAGCTCTTGTGCATTCTTTTATAATATCCCGTCTAGTACAGAGAAACGATTACAGTTGCAAATGTGGACAGTTTCAGTGGTTGTTGCCAACAAGTTCTGTCTCTACCACACTTTGGTGTGTGTTCGCTTCCTCCCTGGCATCTGATGGAAGGACTGTGAGGATTCTCTGAATTTAACTAACTATATATTTTTTCAGGCCTGAAAGAGAGAGAGGAAAAGGAAGGATGGATGGATGGAAATCCTTATCCCAACCTGCCCAGTTACAAACCTTCCCTTCATAAATAAACAGAAAACTTGTCAAAAGAAACGTGGGGAAAGGGACCTGGCAGACAGGAGGGAAGGGTGACAATGCTTTTCATGGAGTTCAGTTTGCAAGCTTTCATCTGTAGACAGTGAATTCTGACTGTGCGTTCGGTGCTGGGAAATACGAACCGTGACAAAAATTGAGAGGGCTTTGGTTGTTGATTTTCTGTGTACCCTTAAAATACCAGGTTGGGTTGCAAGGTCTGATTTCCTACCACATTTGATTCAAAGTACATTTGTGGTCTTGAGCAAATTATTTTATTCATTTCAAATATATATTTTCAAAATACTATATATTTTAACGGGCTTACTGCTGCCGAAAGCCCGCAGACCCTCGCTGTGGTGTGCCTGGTGCTGTGCATCTCTTCTGTATTTGAGCTCAGATGAGGAGTCTCTCTCGGCTGTCAGAGCGTATGGCAATGGAAATGGGGCTACTGCAACATCTTTCCCAGGTTTTTTCACTTTAAAGAATATTATGCACACTAAACATTGTGACTAAATCTCAATGATTACGTTTAAATTATTGGATGTAATTACAACCCCATAATTAATTGTGTTGGGTTGTCGTTCACCATGCTGTGGCTGGGTGGCTCTCCGTGACGGTAGCCATTTGACGGAGCAGGGCTAGGCACGGTTTTGGTGGAGTGGGGCTGCTGGAGGCCACCCTTCTGTGCTCAGAACCACCGCAGCAGCACCACACGTGCAGATGGTATGTCTGATAGTAACAAATGGGCCTGGCACCTACTTCTGCGAGGCTTTAATACCTAATACAATACGGGAGTACCATCAGTATGCACCTAATGGCAGATATAAAGTATCTGGTAGCAGTCCATCTCTCATAAAACCGCCTCCAGCCTTAATTCAAATCCATTGATTCCTATTCCAGTTAAACCTGGAGAACTTAATTTGTCTTTTAATCCTTTTATTGTAAGCTAGGATAAAATTAATTTTACCCAAGAACTGTGTAAAGCCAATTAATGTGATCTTTAGAGTTATTTAGTAAAGTGCTTCAAACTGTTAAATTTATCCTGACCTCATGGCTGCACTCTTTGACTGCTTTTTAAATGAAGTAATCGATATCTCGCAGCCTTTTAAACAATTTCAACTTCTGAAATATTTTACCTATATTTTAAACACTTCATAAATATGCTTCGTGCTATCTGTAAAGCTGTCTCCTCTAAGCAGTTGTGGATGTTTAATTCTCAAAAACTGAGATATTTTGAAATATTTAATATTATGGTCATTTTGTTGAAAGGCAACCCAGCTGGGTAAATGCATGGACACAATAGGTTTCTCTTTTGGTGTGTGGATCTGGAAGTGTGTTATTTTTACAACTAAAATGTAGAACGATTTTGTCCTTTCGCCAGTGTAGCTTCTGTTTTCCACATAGAGCTATTTGAGGTTATTAATTTTCTTACTGTGATAGGGTGATCAACCGTCCTGTCAAGAAAATGGATCTCTGTGTCACCCTTTAGCATGATTAAATGGAGGCACGTCGCTGTGAGAAAATACCAAATTTTCATGAGACAAATGAAACTGTAGAAAGGACTACTTTTTATAGACATAATTTCATTTTATAAATCTCCCAAATGGCTGTCAGTTTATTTGTAGGAAATCATTACAATTAATTGTGTGTTTCTGCTAGTAATTTAAAGAAAGAAAAAAAAGTAAAGGCAAAAATATTTCAGTTTTTTTTTTCTCCTCTCATCTAGAGGTTTTGGGGAGGAATGTTGCTGGGGGGAGGGTTGGGATTTCATTGTTTGGGGGGGGGATTGGTGGGGGGGTTTTTTGGTTTGTTTTTTTGGGGTTTTTTGGGTTTTTTTTTAGTTTCTTGGGTTTGGTTTTTTGAGGTAGAAAAATCCTACACTGCAGCAGTGAGCAGGATAAAGACTATCATATGCCAGATTGCTAATGAAACACTCTAAGAATATTTCCCACCCTGTTCTGGTTGGAATTTATTGTTTGGTTAACAAAGAGTTATCTCCTCGACATCTGGGTGCTGGAGTCGTGGGGTCAGCAGTAGGAATTAGCTCAGCTGTGAGTCTACGCCAAGCACACAGCACCGTGCCACTGCAGGCCCGGGAGTTTTCCTGCTGGATCCTGTATTAATTGCAGACTAAACGTATGGTCGCGTGCTGTGCAACGGCAGTGCTCATGTCTGTCCGTGGGATGACGGAGGCAGGGGCTGAGACGGAGCTTGCGGATGCCCACTAGTTTGGTATTTGCTGTTTAAAGTTGAAATGTGGAAGTTCTGTTGAATCAGACCTGTAATTTGAAGGATGCTCTGAAACCCGTCCTTCGGGATCTAATGAAGGGTTAACTTCATAGTGCTGTAATCAAATGAAAGGCGGGCGGGGGGAGGGCGCAGCGCACCGAGTGCCCCTGTGGTTTAATTTCCTACTGGAAGCAGCACATGTGTTCGCTCTTCCTTTCTTCCTCGCCTGGGAGCCGTGGCCGGCGCGGGCGGTGCGGCCGGGGTCAGCGCCTTGCCTATTGATCAGCATCCCGCGGTCCCCTGCTCCAGCATCTGCTCTGCTGCCTGCTCTCCGCGCCTGCTGCAGCACATTAGAATAGAAATCCATAACCAGAGCTGTGCTCATCCAAGCAGGGGAAGAAACTAAATTAAATGGTATAAAACAATCTTGGATCAGGAGTTTGTGCCAATTCATCTTGATCTAAGATGTCACACTGGGCTCTGTCTGAGCACCTGGGCTAGAGGCAGCCGCAGGGAGCAGGGAGGGAGCCGCCATCAGTCATTCGCCGGCCGGCAGCGTTGCCCTTTGGCGGGGGGCACCCCAGGAAACGGGGTGTGCTGGGCCATGGTGTGCACGGCCGTGCAGGAGCTGCCGTGCACCCGCTTGTGGCTCTTGTGCTCCCCGGGCGCTGGGGAAGAGAGGCTGCAGTAAGGTGTGATGTGCAAGCGGACTACATCCAAATGTTAATGAGAAACTGGTGTCTGCAGATGGCGGGAGTGGGATAAGCGATTGCTAAACAATTAAAACTGTTACATTTTTTGCTTTGTCTGTTACAGCCCATTTTCATCCTTCTTTCTCTGAAGGCAGTTACTATTGATTTTTCTCTTTCTTTTTTATTCTCCCCTACCATTGTTAAGCTTTCTGTTGTTTTTCTTTCCCTTTTGGCTGGCACATCGCTGTCACAGCTGCAGCGTGGTTGCCTGAACAAGGATGGTCTTCTAACACGGGTTCTAAAATTTTGGTTAGCTTTCTTGTAGGTAACATTCCGTTTCCTATCGAGCCACGTGAATGTCACTAGCAGAGAGAGACATACAATGCGACTCGCTAATTCACCCTTCGTTAATCTACAAGCCCGATAATTCCCATTCGGTGCCAGGTGGTGCCTTCTGACTTCTCGGCAAAGGTTTAACAGCGGCATGCTGTAAGAAGGATTAAGACTTCATTATTTTTGTAGAATATATGGTAGGGCATTTGCTAGTATGCTGTGAATTAGTATTACAGGTAAAAGTGAACTGTACTTGTCAGAGTAAATGAATACAGTATTTTCATTCCAGTCAATGTCTTCTAAGACTTTATTTCTTTACTCCAAATAAAACATAAACTTCACCTGCTTAGTGAAATTAAAAATCCCTGGGCTATGTTAGACTAATGATGTAAATTTCAGTTTTATTTGAAGTTCATTGTACAGTGAGGTTTTTTCCACTGTTTTTAAAAATATTTGTTAAAATACCATATGTAACATTTTAGTATACAAACATACTAGTTTGGTTTAATGGCATATACTGTTAGTGAAAATTTAGTAAGACTTTGAATGTGATGATGGATCCTGAAACAAAAAGGTGCTTTTATATAATACAAATAAGTTTTTTCCTAAAAATCTATCATCTTTAACAAAAAAAAAATCCCAACTTGTTACACAAATTTAAAATTAACAAGAAGCAAACCAAAAATCACCTTTCACAAAAAGTAGACAAACACAGAATTCCACAGATCTTTTATCAACTGAACAAAAAAAACTATGAAATTACACAGTTTTCTGGTGGCTCTTTTTTCTGTGAGATCTTGACGGTTTTTGAAGGGTGGGTGTCATTGATGACAGCCATTGCAATAGGTGGTATTTAGACTTTTACCATGCATTGTAGATTTTGAGAAGTAAAATGGAATTGTGTCCCGCAGCTGAAAATCCTGGTAAGGGCTGTAACAGTCCTGAAGACATGATTTAAGTTAAATGGAAACCTCTTTTATTTTCTCTGGGAAACACGATGTTGTTTGGAGTATTAAAGAACAATCCCTGCTTTTGATTTTTCTCATATTTCTTACTTTTTATTTCAGGTTGTCTGTCTGGTCTCCCACAAATGAAAAAGATATCTACGTCCTATGAAGAGAGACGGAAGCAAGCCACGGCCATCGTCCTACTGGGGGTGATCGGGGCAGAATTTGGAGCTGAAATCGAACCTCCAAAACTTCTCACTCGGCCACGTAGTTCCAGTCAAATTCCCGAGGGATTTGGTTTGACCAGCGGTGGATCAAATTATTCCTTGGCAAGGCATACGTGTGAGTAACCCAGGACGCTATTTTCCCTTGCTCTGGTGTTCAGGGCAGGAAGAGGTGTTATTTACATTTCAGTACAAACCGGTTCATTTAAAATATCCTTTCACTAGAAAAGATAAACATTAGAAATTTTGAACGTACAATAAGCAACACCGCGATAAGAGGTTGCCAAGAAGTCGGTGCTGATAGAGTGGGTGGAACGGAGCAGTGGAGGTGGTGACTGCGTGTGGGGATTGCAGTCGTGCTGCTGGGAGGGAGGCACCCACCGCAGGGGAGAACCAGTCTGGCGCTTTCTGGCATCGGCCAGCACTCCCGCTGAAATTCTGACATCCTTTATTCTCCTCCAGTTAAACCCAAATGCTTGCATTTAAGACTGCATTTATGTAATTCATTCTTTTATCCTGAAACCATTCCTCGGGCTAGTAGAGAGAGAGGGAGGAGACCATCGATGCTAGTCCTGCCGCTTCCATTGACTAACCTTCATTTTCAGCCCTTGATAGGTCTTGCTCTTGGTGGAGTCGTTCCCCCTGTAACTGAGCACTGGCAAGGTTGCTTACTTCACATACATACATTTTGGGATGTGGATCAGTAGGCTATAGAAAAACTTACTTGGCAATGAGGAGAGATGAGGGCACGGGAAAGCATGCAAAAGATGTCTGATGTAAAAATCACAGATGCATTTAATAGAAAATGGTGGAATTCAAGGTGTGCTAGATAAAGTGTCACATTCTGGTCCTATATTAAAATTAGTACTGCAGTGCTGAAGTAATTATTCTCAGTATGGACAGTAAACGTGACCTTATCTAAGATGGTGACATATCTATGCATTGCCTACTCAATGTTAATATTGCAAAATCTAATAGAAGCAAATGCAACTGCAGCGCTCTGGGTTCATACAATTATTTTGGCCAGGTTCCTGAGCACGCTGGTATTTGTTTTATGTGGAGTCTGGCAAAAGTCCCCTTTGTCATCTCTGTAAGATCTCTCTGAAGTGCTACAGACTAATTGCCAATATTGCCTGAAAAAACACCCACTATCTGGTTAGCTATAAAATAATTCCACAGCAGTGGATTTCTCCTCCTGCACTAATTCAGTCTTCACCTGGTGCCCAAGTGCCTTTGAAGGAAGAGGGGAAAAAAAACCCCAAAACAAACCCCCCAAATAATTGAAAACCAGTGTCTTGTCTCAGCCTAAAGCTATTACGGGCGAGGACTGGTAGTAATGATAAAAGAGGGGGCCTGTCCTTCTGTCTGTTCATTTCTTCAGATCTGGGTGTGTTTGTATGTGTGGAGGAGCTTGGGAAGCCTGAGAGGGGAAGTTCAGGCTTTCCTCAGTGGCAGGAGTAATTACCTGAGGAGGGAGGGGAGCGAGGGAGCAGACAACACTAATGAGCTTTGGGGATAATGATTTGCTTAAGTGTTTTAGAAGTATTACATGTCTCTTGGATTTGTATTTGGTAGGCCTGAAGTATTCTTAAGCTACACTCTTTGAGGCGGGGGAAACTGGGGAGGTCTTTGGAAATTTCTGCAAGATGAACTCCTCTTCCTCTCAGATTAATTAGCTCATAATCTTGGCCGTGTCACGCCAGTACCTCCAACAGCAGCTTTGGTTTTGGGAACAGCTTTGTTTTGAGGCATTTCCACCATACCCATCTGTGCCACATCTCACCTGGAGCGGGTTTTTTAGATAGCCGTGAAGTAGAAGGGCATCAGCATGATGCCCCAGACTGACGTTTGCTGTTGGAGGTCTGCTCTGGTCTCGTGTGAGCCTGGTCCCCAGCACAGCTGTGCAGGGCTTGTACCACAGCAAGGTGCCCCCAAAGGGTGACAGGATAGGCGAAGACTTGCTGAAAATGGAAATATCACTTGCCAGGAAATGCTGTTCTCAGGATGGTTTTTTCCTTTTATGATCGTACTTCTTGAAAGGCCATTCTCATCTTTGCTCCACATATGTAATACTGCAGAAGGAAGTACTTCGAAAACTGAACAGTTGTTCAGAAATTCAGTTCTCTGAAAAAGAAAAAGCAAAATTCCTAGTATGTGCTCAGACTTACATTTTTTCTCTTTGATATGTGTCCTATTATAACTTTCAGATACCATAGTAAAACGCATACAGTTACTTCTTTGTCTCCCAGTGACACAGAAAATATTTTTGGCCCTTCAGAACAGATGAAGAGTTGATAAGGTGTAATCTGGTCTTATGAAAGCTGGCTGTAGGACGTAAGTGATGGTGTGAACCAGCAACATGGACATGAGGAAAAATTTCTTTACCGAAAGAGTGGTTAAACATTGGAACAGGCTGCCCAGGGAAGTGGTGGAGTCACCATTCCTGGAGGTATTTAAAAGACGTGTAGATGAGGCGCTCAGGGACATGGTTTAGTGGGTGGTGGTGTTGGGTCAACGGTTGGACTCGATGATCTTAGAGGTCTTTTCCAACCTTAATGATTCTATGAACACTTAGATAAAGAAATTACTGGTTTTCCTCCATTTCAAGTTGTATATTTGACTTGCTGGTGCTGCAGAATGTAGTACATGCTGACTGAAGCCTGGTGCTGGGTGGCTGCCCTGTAACCACTCCTGGAAGGAACACAGCTTCGTTCCCCCGCTCACTACCAGGGGATGCTAGGGTGGGGGAAAGCTGGGAGCTGCTGCAGCTTTCTGCTGGCCACCTGTGTGACAGCATTTCCAGAAACCATTTCTGACGATTCCTCTCCTCCCCTTCAGTCTAAGGTGTGATACCTTTTTAATCATCATATTCTGTTACCATATACTGAAACTGTATGCTGTGAGTTATCCAGAGTAATGAGAGAAATTGCACATAGCCTAAAGCCACAATATTTTCTATTTCAAAATAAGTTATCAAAACGAATTACTTCATTTACACTGTTAATGCATGCAGAGTTTTTGCTGTATAAATTGTGCATGTTGTGATGTACTGTATTTAAGAAAATAATAATTGTGACCCGTTTTGAGAGGGTGGAATTCTCTAGAAATCCACGCAGTGACCTTGCCTGACATCCTGCATTAATCTCTGTTGACCTTACAAATAGTTCATGAGATATTTAATTATAAAATGCCACCCAAAGAATTTCTCATTACGGATGCACCACATCACACTTAAACTGCAGCTAATGCTGTGTTTATAAAGCTAATGGGCTGATAAATCTGAATGACTGTTCTGTCCTGAATATGAAAATACTTGATTCTGTTGTTAATGCAGTATATTTTTCAAAGCATCTGCCATCAATATAGTTATTAATGATAAGTGTTTTGCCCTTTAACTCAGTCAGTGTCATATGCGACAGCATGTTCACGGCATTGAGTTATTTATATTGTTTTTGCAGCCTACATGTACATACCTCCTTCCAAAGCGAATTTTAGGGTTTCCACATTGCATAATCCATGTCAGTCGCTCCAGTTCTCCTGGTTTCTGGATTGAATAAACTAGCCAGCAGTTAGGTTCCTAACGCACTCATGATACCATTTTTCATTTTTTGATTACAATGTCCCAAATTCATAGCAGCTGACCTTCTTGCCTGTTGGGCAGGAGGGGAAGCAAGTGAAATTTCTGGACAGAAATAGAAATATATGTGTCTGCATAATTGTGTAGGGTTTTACTGCCTGGTGTTAAGACACTTTTTCCATTACAGAGCCATGTTTGTAAAATGTTACACCTTTGAGCCGTTACCTTAAGGCTGTTCAGCCATGTCTCTGGAAATCCTCAGCCAAAACAATTAAGTCATTAGGTTAGGATGAAGAAAGTGTTTTTTCAAAGGAAATACGATTTCAATAACGTTGGAAACTTAGCACATCCACGTTTGAAGCAGGGATTTGCCATTAAGGAAGTAGCTTTTGCGTTAGGTGTGTGTCCACCTCGTCCCCTTCTGTCCTCTCCCAGGGAAATCTGTCAAACCTGAGGATGAGGGCAGCGCTGGCAAACCCGGTGGGGGTGAGCTGGGCAGCACGGGAGCGGGGCTGGAAGTGAGGGAGGGTGGGAGGAGGATAAGCAGCGTGCAATGAAGGTCACAGGTCAGGTCTCTAGTTCTAGCACAGGACTGTTGCCATATGAAGCGGATGAGATATTGCACGTTTTGTTGTTTTCCTCAACTTTGGGATTTTTGGTTTTTTGCGTTACTTACTGCCTGTCAGTCAGGCTTCACCACTCAGTAGTATCTTCTAAAAGTCTCATCACTGCAGCCTATGAATGCTTTTTCTAAGCAATATATTTATTTTCACAATCTTTCTATTGCTACTGGAGTTGTATCTGTGTATGCTAGAGGTTTACCTTTCAAGATGCACTGTGGCTTTGCAATCCATTTTTACACATATGTAGGCACACAAAAAGTAAGCAAGCACAAAATTACTTGGGGTGTGAAGTCAGGTATTTCACATGTTTTGTTAAATTGGGGTTTCCAGCATTACAGATTTTTGTATAGTATCCCGAATGTATTTAATCTGAAAATAGAATTTAACATGGGGTAAACTTGAGACTCTTGGTGAACATGGGATTTTTTTTTACTCCATCAACTACCTTGTAACCTTTTCTAATGCCTTTTGATCCATTAATTCTCTATTGTGAAAACATTTAAATCGCCACTTCAGGCAAGGAGGAGGCAACCCCTGTGAGGAGGAGGTTGCTCCCCGCTAATTGTATGCACCTACTGCAGAGCCGATAGGCTGAGCTAGCAGCAGCAATTAATACAGATGAGCGAGCGCTCGGGATCATCGCTTACAGAAGCAATAAATCAGTTGAGCACCTGAACAGCAGCCTTTCAGAGCACATTAGGCAAACTGGCTCAGTAACTTAATTTAAACAAAAACAAAAACAAAACAGTGTGATTAAAGCAAAAAACTCATTTTATTGTTCACAATGAGCCTGCTAGCAGTGTGTGCCGTTTTGTTGGCTGTATTTTTGTATCAGTTATGCAGAAAGCTACTCACGTTTGCATGGATCCTGTGGTTTGTGGCATTATTCCCCTTACTTGGATCTGTATGTTTCAGTCAGCAGGCTGTGAAATTCAGTGTACTAGTAAGTCTGAAGTGTGCTTTTTTTCCCTGAGTTGGTGTGATTAGATCAGTGTCTTGAGCAGAATTTTGTCCCTGAAGGCGGGGAGGAGGGGGGGGAGGAAAAATGGTGGTTTATGAAAATCTATATCTTAGCCTTAGAGATAATATTTAGAAGAAATAGTCAATCTGTATGGCAGAAAACGGTCAATCTTTGTGGCAGATCTTATGCCCTAATTTAACCTGTTTTTTAGCTTTAGCAACAAAATCAAATCTTAAAAATAAAATTCACCTTTTTCCCCAAATCCTATAGAAGGTGAGTGATTTGAATTATATATTTTTAATCAGATATTTCCTTTTTGCATATTTAACATCCTGGCTATCGTAACGAGTTGTATCTCAGCAAACTAAAAATCTCTCTTCTTTGTGTTTGGACTATGAGGAAGGCTCAGCACCAAACAAGTCCCTGTCAGTTATGTTTTCCACCGGTCCATACACCTCCGTAAGTGAACCCCCATTTGGGGGTAATAAAAATTCAAGATACTGTATTTTTTCCTCCAACTTCAGCTTTCCAGAGTCCTGCTGCTCAGACAAGCCCCAAGTCATTCCCTGGGGGGTGTCAGACCTGCCGAGAAGGGTCTTGGTGACGGCCAGCTATAACCACGTTTGTGTCCATGGACCTTTATCTGCTTTCTGTTTCCAAATGTTCGAGCACAGGCTCTCATATGAAATACTGGACAAAATGTGGACACTTCCACCAGAGAACACATTTTTGTCTCGTGAAAGAAACCAAAACAGACTGTTTTTTCCAGGCCGCTTGTGGGGCGGCAGCACCGCAGGACCCAGCATGCTGCTGCATGCGAGCAGACAGAGCAAAGCTTCGTTAGCCGGGGCGGGGAGAGGCTAAACCCAACGAAGGAGGCTTGGGAAGGTGCCTGAGGGAGAAAGCAGCCTGTGTGGGGCTGTGGGAGCCGCTCTGCCCACGTGAGCGATGACAGCACTGGGGTGTGTGCCGCTGCGTGCGGGCAGAGAGGAGGCAGACTTCTTGTTTGACAAACACCGAGGTCATAAATTCAAGCAGTTAAAGCTCAGCCTTCAGCACTGCTCCTCCGTGCATCGCACCCTGTCGCAGGCTGCAGTTTTATGGTAATCCCCAAGCTCACCCCATTAAGTGTGTGGAGGGGGCCCGTCCCCGGGGCGAGCTGGCACCGTGCAGCGAAGCGGGCTTTGCGCACGGGAAAGCACGCTGGGAGGGGAGGTGCTTGCGTGTCCTGTGATACCTGGAGCATGAAGTGCCTGCTGCCTCGCTGCTGAGGCCCTGCCTGCCCCACGGACCCCGTGCCGAGCTCCACGGGTTGATCCCTGTCTCCCGCATTCTTTCCTTTGGCAGGACTTGGGTCTCCTTTGCCAACAGCTGAGCGTTTGCAGGAGCAGCTGGTCTTGGGGAAGGCTGGTTTAAGATAAAAGGTTCAGTGTAGTACCAAATATCCTGAAAAACCTGCTCTACAAATGTGTCAGATATGAGTGGGGTTTTTTAAAACTTAAAGGGACAATATTATTCCCATTTTACAGATAAGGAACAGAAATTTTTCTTGTAGCAGTATATGAGGGTAACTCAGATATTTGATATAACGAAGAATATCACAGGAGATACACTTATTAGTCATTTCCTAAGAAAACAAAATGTGTATGATTTTGCTGCTGGTCTGAGCATGCCATCCCCTTGTACCCTTTGAAAACACTGCTGATGCCAGCAAAGTTGGAGATTTTAGTTTTCTGCAGTTCTTGTGAAAATGGGTGGTTGGACAGGTGTAGGGATCGTGTTGATGTCCGATGGAAAGGTACGGAGAGCACAGCCCTGGTGGCGTTTGGCGATCTGGATTTATGGTGGTTTATGGTGAGAGGTAGTTAAAGTGGGATTCTCTCTTTTTGGTCCAGACATGAGAGCTCCCTTCTGACACCCCAGAACCCCTTCCCCACTCCAGTCACATCTCACTTCTGCCCCTAATTCTCCGAAATGTGCCTTGCACAACCAAGTGCTTCGTGTTGCACAGGGTACCTGCGGGATCAGCCCTTTGGGGTTAGGTCCAGTTCCACGACAGTGCCGTTCCCATTGCTCTTCACAGCCCCTCCTTGAGCCAGGGTGAGATATGTAACATTGCTGAAAACCTCACAGTGTTTGTGAGGTGTGTAATTCCTGATTTAAGTTCTTATGACTTCAGGCTTACGGCCGTGTGTTTTAATGTCCCGAGGGAAATGTATGTACAGGAAGCAGCTGTAGTTCAAGAGAAGAATACCTGCCCGAGTAAATGTAATATCAGGCTAGCAGTATGTACCAAAAGGGTTGTCAAGCATTGGGACAGCTGCCCAGGGAAGTGGTTGAGTCACCAGCCCTGGAGGTATTTAAAAGACGAGTAGATGTGGTACTTAGGGACATGGTTTAGTGGTGGACTTGGCAGTGCTAGGTTAACAGCTGGACTCCATGATCTTAAAAGTCTTTTCCAACCTAAACAATTCTATGATTCTGTGATTAATTTGAACGTTTTTTTTATTTCCACATGTTTGCAAGTGTATATGCGTTTGCACTCCTTAGAAACAGCATTTATGTAAAGACCACAGTCCAGTGGCAAGTGTTTCTCAGCGCTGTGCAAATCTGCCGGGGTTGCTCAGTATGCCACCCCAAGGCAGTAGCAGATGTTACCCACTCCATCAGCTGGGCTTGCCTCTCCTCCCCGTCTCCCGAAGGGATTGTCTTTGTCAACAGCCCTTGCCTATGAGTATCTGAATATTTAAAAGCAGTTTCTGTAATATCAATTTTTGCATTTAGGTGGGAAATTCAGAAAAATATATATTCTTTTTTTTGTTTATACAGCTATTTTGCTTGGTTTTTATTAAGAAGTTTATTGTCAGAGAAACAGAACCGATGCTGCCAGTAATATGCATATCTGAAGGAAAGTATGGCTTCAGCTCCAGGGACAGGTAACAAAGAGAACCGAAAGCAGGGATGCTTACTTGCTTGCTGTGCTAGATAATTTTTATATTTTGCAGCCGTAGTTCATAATTGCAATAGATGTTTTCTGGCTGCAGAGCATTGTGATCAGGCGTATTATTTGAGATTCATTCTTTCCTTCCTGATGTGGATGGTGAAAGGTCCTCTCTATTGGAATCTGATTACAATTTCCATTTTGCACAAATAGCCAACCGGTTGGGAGGCTGATGAAATGCGCTCAGTGCCATTGATGGCACAACAAGCAATAACAGTCTTTAGTAAGACGGATCATGCGCGGAGTCTAGATTATCGTTCCATATTGGTCACACGTGTTCTAGCTGGGATAGCTGTGCTAAAGGGAAAAGAGGAATTCTTTCCCTGAAAAAATTTGCAGAAAATTGTAGTTTTATTTTGCTGTGTTTTATATAGCTGATACCTGCTTTTAAATTAATGTTACATTTAGAGATGGTGTTTGACACAGCAGGTAAGTTGCATTTAAATGTTACAGAGGGCTTAAACAACCAGCAAACAATAGTGTGTTTGAGGATTCAATTACATTATCTACATACAATGTTACCAACTTAAAATATGTATTCTTCATATGTTAAGTGAGAAAACCAAAGCTACATATGCTTTTTGCTGTTCAGTGTCTGTATCTAATAAAATAGTGCCCAAACATTGTCGATCAATAGTTTGCATGTTTAAAAGGAACACTTCAGAATAACTTTTTTATGAACTGCTGCTTCATAAGCTGTGACAAGTCAATAAATCAGCCTATGCTTGCCTTTGTAGTGAGTGAGATGAAGAGAAACTCAGACTAATTTAATTCATCATACAAATTAATATTATTCCTTCATTAGGGTTGCAGATGCCAAGCCAGGCATCCTTACCTTAAAAGAACAGGAGAGGAATCAGAGTTTTACCATCTTACAGATATGTGTGATAAGAATAGTCGCAAACCCAGGAAAACGCCTGTGAGACATTACTCATTTTAGGAAGGAGAAATGTGGGAGAAAATATACAAAAATAATTGGCATAATACTGCTTTTGAGGCAACTAGCAGGGGTTTGGATTTACAGTGGATGGGTTGATTAATGCTTAGTATTATAATTATTGGAAATTATTTCTCTTAACTGTTTTGGAGTTTCTCTTGACCTTTTTTTAATTAATAGTCTTTGCTGGGAGCTCTTGCATTCATTGGGAAGAAGGCGGGATTTGCTGAGTAAAACGTGAAAATCGTAGTCGTCTCTGTTGCCCTTGTTCTTCAGAGAAGGACCAGCTGCATGTCAAAACAGCAGTCAAGCAGGAGGGCTCTGATATCAAGCTACGCTCCTGCTGCCAGAGCCATGCGAGCATTAGGAACGCAGTCACTTCAGGGTGCTGCTGGGGCTCCCCTCTTACTTCTCTGTCTCTTCCCCCAGGCTCACTGTGCTACTCCAGCACCAAACACATGGGACTGGCCTGGGGAACTCATTGCTTGAAGGTGTAAGCAGCGTTAAGCATTTATGGAATAACATGAAGTACTGAAAACTGCAGTAAATATAGGGTATGTTGAAGGGGATAACCCTTAATGCAGTCCAGCCTGCCAACAGTTAGGGAGTGGGAGCCTGGGCATTTTGGGGCAGTTCCCCTACCTACTTGTCTACAGCAGGAAATTTTTAATAGCTACTATATCAGTGGCTCATGGTGATAAGATTGCATGAGCAGTGTTTCATCTAATCCAAAATGGCACGTCCTGTCTTCACAGGTATGTGAGTGCATATGTGTGACCATAAACTTTGAAGTGTTTTATTTTACATATACTGTATCGGTGTTATTTTCCACCTTTTCGTCACATATGTTCTCTTTCCATATAGGCAACAGAGTTGCATCATTGTGCAACTGGCTGTACTTAGCACTTACAGTGTTTAAAAAAAAAAAAAGAAAAAAGAAAAGAAAAAATCTTGTTTAAATATATACATCCCTTGTTAACTTCGAATTTCTTTAATTTTGTTTTATAAGCATTTGCATTCATCTTTGTGAAATGTCATAGCATAGGAGCACATAATCAATTCCAACGTGTACTACTTGAGTATCATGTTGGGGAGCGTCTCTGAGATGATGGTATGCAGCTGGTTGGAATAAATTGCTATGGAGAACAGCAGTAAAAGTTACAGAATCACAGAAGAGCCCAGGTTGGAAGTGACCTCGAAAGATCATCTGGTCCAACCTTTGGTGGGAAAGGGAGCCTAGATGAGACCATCTAGCACCCTGTCCAATTGCATCTTGAAAACCTCCAGCGACGGGGACTCCACCATGTCCCTGGAGAGGTTGTTCCAGGGAATGATTGTTCTCATTGTAAAAAAAACTTTCTCACATCAATGTGAAACCTTTCACGGTGCAACTTGTACCCGTTGCCCCTTTTCTTCTCCGCGTGGCTCCTTATGAGGAGAGCCTCCGTTCTCTTTGTAGCCACCCTTTAAGTACTGGAATGCTGTGATGAGGTCCCCCTGAGCCTTCTCTTCTCCAGGGAGAAGAGACCCAACTCCTTCAGTCAGTCCTTCAGCTAGTCCTTGTGTCCCCCGCAGCATGAAGACGATGGCACGTTGTCTAGGAGTACAATTTCAAACTAACACCGCTAGCTGCTGCCAGGGAAGCAATCCATCAGCACCAGCACCGGGCTGACACTGTAGTAAGCTGGTTCAGAGATCTACATGTTGGAAAACTAATTGCTGCTTGTGTGGTTATCTTTCTGTTGCTGTAGTTACCAGTTTAGCACAAGAGATGTGATTGCCAGCGTCTTTGTTTCAAGCTATGGCTTGAACGTGTTGTAATTCAAAATGCGTAGCAATAGCCAAAAAGAAAAGGAGCTGTTTTTACCCTGCGTCCCGGCCTTTGGAGAGCTTTGATTTCATCTTCAAAACTACTCAAGTACATGCAAAGATAACCCCTTGTTCCGGTGGTGCCCAGTCACTCAGGTTTTACTTTCTCCAAAGATAAACCTGGTTGAATCAATTACTGGGTTGCCCTGTAAAGAGCCTAATGACGATGACGTCAGCTGCAACATAGACCCACCTATCGGTGTGCTACCGAAATTGAGGGGACAGGCACCTTTGGGGTGACAGAGCCTGGGGAGAAAGGAGCAACTTAAAATAGCTGGACTGCCACGTATTGCTCACGTGGCTTTGCGGTAGTTGAGAATAAAATACACATCATTGTTGGTATGGGTATGTTTGTGCATCAGACACCGGTGCTATGGAGAAGGTTAAGTTGTGATCCATGACTCCTACAAGTTGTTGTGTTGACTTCTTTCGTTGATATTGTGCGTCTTCCACTGTTACGTAGGTCATGGGTTGTCCACACTGCTTAAGAAAATTCATTACAATGATGTGTAACAGGAGAAAACTTCTAAGATTAACATATAGTTTGGTCAGCACTGTGATGGAAAAAACAGCTACTTCCTATGAAATGATGATCATTTTTATGGAAATAGCTTTATTTAGAAAACATTATATAATTTAGATTAAAATAAATAGCATGGTTTAATGGAATTTTGCAATTAACAGGAATGAAAATACAAAGTTTAATGCACAAGTTATGACCCGAGTCATATTGGCTTTCTCCTTCCTGCTAGATTATAAACAAATTTTGGATTAAAATAATGATAGTTTACTCTTTCTATAGCACTGTAATATAATTTCATAGTTAGAGGAAGAATGCATTTAAGCCAGCATAGTTGGGTTCTCTCCATAAATTGAAACAAGTCTGATCTAAAACTCATTTACTGTCTTGGAACAGAATTGATCTTGCTTTCACATTTGATTCTCCCACTGCAGATTTTGAGAGGAAGAAAAATGGCATTGTTAGGTCGGTTTAACTAGGCCAGAGTTAGACTGAAAAGACTGGGAAACCAGCTATTATAAACACTTTCTTCGTTCTCCTTTGTCTCCCTTTCTCTAATGTATTATGCAAAATCTTACATAATTTTCAAACTTAGGGGCAGCATTTGTCTGGCCCCACTTAGGAATATTCTTTGCTGTCTGTTTACTTCATGTAAAAAGCAATATATATTATGCTGTTTAATAGAAATGTTGGCAATTTACTGCATCTAGGTTCGGTTGTTCTGACCTGTTAAACCTCTGTTAACAGAGGAAATGTTCCCCTTAAGATTAAATAACATTTCTGATGTTTTTAAGTCTTCAAAGTGAATGAGGAGACTTCCTTTCTAATCAGATATGAGGCAAAAACCTATTTTTTTTCTTGTTAAAAAATGAAATTTTAACTGTCCAATAAAGCATGGAGTTATATATGTGCTGCACAAACACATTTGAGTAGGAGGCACTTAATTTTCAAAACCCTGAGAGGTTGTTATAAATCTCAGGACAAACTTTGCTTCGTCGCGCGGGCTGGGAGCCGGCGGCACTGGTGGGACAGCAGAGTGGGCCTAATGGTGTCCTGCTAGTGTGTGCTGCATAATCATCTCTGCTGTGCTCCAATTGCCCATCTTCCAGCGTCTGTACCTTTACAAACATTTACCTTTTCGATATAAATGAGAAAAAGGACTTACAGCAAGTCATAAGTGTCATTTTAAATGTGCATTTTTGCTAATCCCAACTTTTGCTCTTTTTTCAGCTAATGGGAGCCTCAAGTAGCAATTTAAATTTCCTGACAAAATAAGCAGGGACTACCTTTCTCTAGATATTTTTCAAAACTGTATTACTTCTTGAGTATTTGTGATAGAAGGGGCTGTCCCTCAGCGCTCAGAAGGGCAAAGCCAAAACTACAGCGGCTGCATGCCGAGCAGCGAGCCCCGTGAGTGGGAATTGTTTCCCTCCCTTTGCAGTGGCTGGGAGGAGCAGGTGGGGGCTATCGATTGCCTGCACAGTGAATGTCCTATTGTTCTTGGCCGCCGGCAGGTAGGGGCAGCCTGCGCCGCCCCTGGAAAATCTTACTGCATCCGGAATATTGAGAATTAATTTTGAATTGTTGCATAGCGAATGAAATGGCGCAAAGTGACCAACCATCGACGCAATCCAACAGTCCTCGCCTGAGCGCGAGCCGCAGATAGCAATCTCGCAGCTATCTAGTCTGATCTGCAGAACAAAATGGCTGCACAGCAATCCAGGCTTTCTTAGGTGATGTCTCTGCCTTTCCTACCTGGGCATCCCCTCGGCTGGTAACGCAGTGCACAATGACAGCTGCCCCAGCACTGCAGCTCGCCGGCCGGGGGGATTCTGCAGGATTTTAGTGGTGTCACTTGCTCTGACATGTAGGAATTGGGGATTATTTCTCTTCAGCCTCTCTGCTTTTCTCCTTTTATGCAGGAGCAACTCAAATTTAATTCTAAATTGTTTTTTACTTTGAATAAAATGCAGTCTTGTTACTGTCATGCGCAATAACTACTTAGCTTCTTCATATACTCTAAGACCGTACTTTTGAAAAGAAATTAAAAATCTATTTATTCATGTCAATTCTGAAATTACCTTAGAAGTTGCAGGCATTGCACCTGTTGCAAGAATGGTACTTAAATGACTTGAAGAGGTCATCAGCAAAAAAGAAGTCTCTCCTAACATAAGTTCAGTTGAAAAAATTTAAGTGTCAGAATTATATTGAAGGCCAAAAAAAAAATTCTGTAACAATTAGGAAATTTGACATTGAATGTGATTGAAAAAAAATCTTTTCATCATTACATCTTTAGAAAAAAATTCTTCAAATAATATGACTAGTTAATTTTTAATTTAGGTCTAAAAATATCCTCTGGTTTTATACCTGTCTGAAAGATGAGAGAAGATATGTAATAAAAATTCACTGCACTAGAAGTAGGAAGGGATTCAGGGATATGGATTTTTAACCCAGCTATCCCAATTTATATTTCTGTCTTTCTGTGGACGTTTCACTCAGGTATACGTCAAATCATCCAGAAAGGGTCACAATTTGGTTTAATTTCTTGCAGAAAAACACTATGCCTGTGGACACGGGGAGAGAGGGCAGACGGAAAAAAATTAGAGCTATGATTCTTCACTTCTTTTTTTTTTTTTTTTTTTTTCCACATAAAATCAGAAAAAGATGCAAAGCAAGTTAAATCGTATTCTTGGAGTCCATCATTTTTTATTTAGTTGGAACTTGATCTCGTGGCAAATTATGAGAATAGGAATCAGAGTTATCAGTGTCTCATTCATGCCTGTGCTATTGATTTTCCTGAGCAAATTATTTAATTTTTTAAAATCTATCGGCAAAATGGGGTTAACAATGCTGACTGATGTAATATGGTTAAAGCTCTTGAGATTCAGCAAGGAAAGGCATTTTAGAAATCCAAGCAGGTATATGCCTTGAAAATAACTGATAAGCTTTAGTATTTGTGTCACATTTTCATTAATAAAAACGACATAGGGATCAAAGACTCAAACCTTTATTTTAGTGTTCAAGTAAACACATGAAAAAGTAGGCAGATTTGTAACTACGCCACTGTTCGCTGGATATACCTTTTTGTGTGGATATCTCTGTGCTGTCACATGGGATGTTTCCCACGAGGATATATAGAAATAGTTTCAGAGAACTGGCAGATTTGCTATCTCTATCCTAAATGTTGAAAGCACTTCAATACTTGTGTCCAAAATTTTATCCTCCTCTACTGGTTGAGAAAAGTCCAGTCTGGTTTTGGTACTCCTGATAACTCCCTTGTACTGATAAGGTGGTCAGCTCTGTCCAGGGACAAAATCGCTGCCTTCTGCTCTCTGGATTGCCTCCTGTATGGCTCTTTTTCATTTCCATATGCTTGTGGCATACGTGTACCAATGCAGAATAAAACATCTGGAACAAAATGATGTTTTAATACAAATTTATATAGGAATGTGTCATTTCCTGAACTACATTTCTGTTAAGTTACTGCTTGAAGTAATTCTGTCTAGTAAGTCGCACCCTCATTTTTAATGAAAGGAGCTTTTGTCAGTTTGTTTCTTAATGACTTTTTTGAACAGAAGGTACGTGTAAATCATCAAAACTTAGTTTTTACTAGGGCAGATTTTTTATTTTTTGTTTAAAGAGTATGATGTTACCTAGATTTCCATCAAGAAAGACAGCACCCCCTGCTTACAGTAATTTCAGTATGCATTGAATGTATGAGCCCTTCCAAAAGCAGGAGGAGCACACTGAAGTGCAGTCACAAGCTGCATTCTGGTTTGGTAGGATCTTTTCTGTCACATCACCATGTTGGCCCAAACTTCTACTAAAATACCTTTAAATAGATATTCTCTTGCCCATTTGATGGCAGTGCGAGTGTGTAGGTTCACTAAAAGATGCCGAATCAGCGCCAGGCGTGAGCAGGGACCTGCCCTGGGCTGCGCAGGCAAGGCTGCCGGTCCCGGGAATGCACATTAGCCTGGCTGCTCCCTGTCCTGCTCCACACTAATGGACTCAAAGGTTAAGAGCAAAGGATCTCCACAGCCCCAATCAGCAGAGCTTTTCCAGGGCTAATTACCTCTTTACTGCGCTGACTCTAATGTGACATGTTTATTGCCTTAACTAACAACTCATTAGCTTAGTTGATGTTTTTGTCAATATTAATTCGTTCATTTAAGCCAAGTCAAAGCTTAAACAAAGATGTCCAGGCTGAGAAACGGGCAGCAGAATGACTTTTGTTTAGTTCATCTTTTTCCGTAGCTCGATTTACACGAGGCAGGTGCCAGCAGGAGCAATGCTAGGAGGATTCCTATGAAAAAGGTAGGCATAGTTCATTGTAGTAATGTTTGAGTAGTCATGCTTTTTAATAAGGTTCTTATATTTGAGACATAAAATTCACACAAACTAGAGCTTCATGGCCTGTTATGCACTTCAAGAAGAAACTTTCAGTTCTTCTGTTACACACGTATAAGGGATTAGTGTGAATGGACTAGAAAAGCATGTCTGTTGTTGGCTTTTCTGAATGCTTAAAATGACAGGCGGTTTATTTAATAAACAAACCGAGCAAGGCATAGAGGACAGTTCTGAAAACTAAAGAAAAACCTGTTAAAATCAATAGGTTATCTTTATCACAATAGCAAGCTAAATGAACATTATTAAGAGGTAACAAATAATTATGTAGAGATAACGATAAATTATCTTTATCTGGAAGCATTGCTTGTTTTAGCCCTCCTACACGTTTATATATATGTAATTATTTTTATAAAAAAATAGTCTATTAAATGAAATTGTTAATCATGTTTCCTCAATATGCAGAACCTGGATCAGAATTCAGGTATGTTGAAGTTGTTTGGGACATCATTTCTCTCTCCCCCCCCACTCCCTTAAGCTATATTTCTCTCTAAAAGGAAAAAAAGGCATTGTGGGGAGGAGGGAAAGTGAGTTAATGAGGATGGACACCAATGCTGTGAGGTAATCGTAGTAAAATGTATGAGTTAGGCGTGCAGCCCTCAGGAAGGGAGGCGATGCTGCGGGTGGGTTACTGGCACGGCGGGTACCTTTCAGGGCAGAGCTCCCAGCCAGCTTCCTTTGCTGCCTGTGGTCCTCTGCAGCGATCGTAGGAGCAATTTGAATATCCTGCTCTCTGATTTGGGAAATTCATTTGTCTTGTCATTCTAGATTCTGCTGTCGCTTTTGGAGGGGACAGTGCTGATGGCAGAGTCTCTCTTTAACATTAATGTCTGAACGGCCAGGACACTCAAACGTAACAGAAATGACCCAAAATTCAGTTCCTTCACCTACGAGAGATAAATGTTTGAGCTTACATCTCTAACTGACCTTAACCACCAAATACTGAGTCCTTCAAAGGTGGAGACATGTCCAGCAGTTCCTGCTGAAACTCTGCAATGGTTATTCTTTAAAAACAGAGTTACAGGTCAAAAGGCGAGCACAGCTCTTCAGTCTAGGGGTCTAGAGCCTCCCCTGGTACCAAGCGCTTTCTGCCCTTTCCTGAGAGCTGCCTGTCTTATCCACCAGTGCCCGGTATTGGGAAGATGGCACAGCTCAAAACAAACCACAGCACTGCAACAGCCCTGCCCCAAAACCTGAGAGCACTGCATCAATAATAATAATAATTTTAAAAAAATCTTAATGTGTAAGATATGCATGAGACAAGACTGGCAGTGGGTCTATAAAAAATGGACTAAAATGGACTAAGTACATTTCCTATTTGAGAGCCGATTCTCAGTTTTATTTGCTTTTTTATACACGTCTAATGCTCACTTACTGAGGTGTGACACTGGAATGGTGAAAATTATACATCTCCTTGTGAACCTTCAGGCAACTCTTCTCAACATATAGCTTATTTGTGGGCCCCACATCAGGGAGATTTCTGCTCAGGTATGTAGGGTGGTATTGGTATTTAAATGCTCGTGTGCTGTCCAGTGTTTCCTTAGCAGAAGGCCCAGGCACGGTTCTGGAGGTGCTGAGATCTGGGAGCGGAAGCGGTCACAAACAACATCCTGTTGTGCATCCCGAGACAGAGTGATGCGGAGGCTTTACAAATAATTTCATTCCCTTTCCCAAATAAAGCATTACTACGTATCTGACATCGAGGAGGTGTCAGTAGGAAGAAAAATCCTTGCTGTAAAATTGGGTATCTCGTTCCCGAATCACCCACATCTGGGAGCCGATGCTGCCGAGCTTCTCAGTGACAGGCCAGGGAGCTTTGTTGGATTACCACCAAGGCTTTCTTCTCTGCCGTTTCCCCTTCTAAACTCATACTGGGGCGAGAGCAGGACAAGTAGGCAAATCCCCTGAGCTGCTTGGCCCAGTTTATCAGCTCATCAATACATGTTTTGCTTGCGCGTTTCTTTTTCTGCTTTGTGCAAGGGAGCTGCCTTGCCAAAGATTTGCTGGGAGAGAACGCCGGGGCGGCAGCTCTCCCTGCGGTGAATGGCCACTGCCGGGGAGCCGTGCCTACCGTGGGCTCTGGGGAAGGGGGGAATACAACACTGCCCTGAGACAGCATCACTCTTGCAGTGTTAGTCACTGCAGCTGTGTCCCCAGATAGTTAGTTCCCTTAAACTAAACATCATCTCTGCTGATTACTGAGGTGATGTCATCATGGTGTAGCACAGGATTTTAATTAAAGAGGAGATCTGATTGTGCCACCTTATCTGAGCCCCTGCACGGGCAGGCGCATGGCACGTTTGGAAACAAGCAGCTGTTTTGGTGACTTTGACTTATTTTTGTTGTTTCTCACTCAGTTAAGCACATCTAGCATGAACTGCTTCTAGCTGTAGCCAAGATACCGATGAAAAAGTGTGTAATCTCAACGTGGTTGATTTTAATTGATATTTTCCCAAGTTTAATCTTTTAAGCTTGTTTTTCTTAGATATCCTTTCAAAATGATGTACCTTTTTTTTCTGAAAACTTTATTACCTATGTTAATGTTATTGCAGATTTTCAGGGTTTTCTTAGCAAGTGTCTATTGAAGGGAGGACTTTTTTATCATTTCTGCTTTGATTTTTTTTTTTTTTTTCACAATTTTCAAGCAGAAATATTTAGGCATGGAGACTTCTTACATTTTTTCCAAAAATACATTTAGTGCTATTTCTTTTGCAGTGAAAATACTATGTTGAAGACTCAACGCTGGCAGTATTGGCATGGGCCTGTTTATGTGGCACAGTGATCTGAATCAGACTGATGTGTTGCAGTAACAAACTGGCTGTCGTTGCTATTTGAGAATGCTTTAAAATTCTCGCAGGCAGTGACTGGCGGGGTTGCAGCATTGCTAACGGGGTGAACACTTCTAATCCATCCTATGCTTGTGTGTACCAGAACAGTCTCCCTGCCTTCTGCTGTTCGTTGAGCTACGAGTGATGACGGGGAGCGTGGATACCGTTTATCTGAGACAGTCTATACTAGTATCCCCTGCCTTTTGGAGCGTTGTTAGTGTCTGCGTTTGAGGACTGCTATGGGTTGCCATCCTGGATTCTGTATGAAATCCATGGCACAGGGAGTCTCTGGGCATCACGTACCCTGAGGTTAATTAACATAACTGATACCCACAGAACCATGTCTTTGTCTTCTTCGCTGGCTTTGAGAGGACCCTGCAGTTGTAAGCTCCTGCACTTTCTTCGTGAGATAAAGCCTTAATATGGTGACTTATGAGCAGGTTTCCATACTGCATGTTTCTCAACAGCAAGTATTTGGAAACAAGGCAAAATCAATTCTGCAGCTCTCTTTTCACTGTCCCGTTCTCTCCCACTCTGCACGGCAGGCAAGGCACTGACGTTTCTGCTGCTGCAGCCGCCCAGCCCCAAGCTGCCTGCGCACAGCACCATCCGCAGAACCGCCATCGACCTCATCGGCCGCGGCTTTACCGTCTGGGAGCCCTACATGGACGTCTCCGCCGTGCTGATGGGCCTTCTGGAGCTCTGCGCTGACGCGGAGAAACAGCTTGCAAAGTAGGTATCTCATTTATTCACTTACAAATACTTACTTGTATCATTTTCCACCCACGGATCTAGGTTTTGCAGCAGTTGGTTCAAATCCTGTGGTACTTGGAAAGAAGGTGGGACAAGGAACAACTCTTTGTTTCAAGTTTTGCATTTGAGCCAGTACCATCTAAATTACGATTTCAAGTCTGCTTTAGTCTGGCTCGGTTTGCAGTCTCGGGCAGCTGCAGTGGGCGATCTCAAAAGGAGAGGGTTTAACCACGGCAGGAGAGATCCGGTCACTTGTGCGCAGTGGCACTGCAGTGCTGGCTTCTCTTGGCACGGGGAGTCACCCCATCTAAAACTGGGGGACACCAAACACTTGGTAGACATTGCCTGGGGCTACACAGCGTTAATCTTCCGGTCATATTGCTAGTAATTTTGGGAAAAGAAGCGAGTTACACATTTTTTTATATCTAAAATATGTCTGTCTTTAACATAATTTTTTTTTCACCCTTTCTTAACTGTAAAAATAGTATTTTCAGAAGGTTTTTTCCACTGGTGTGTCTGAACACATGGATTTTTTTTCCCATGGTTTTACAAGCCATCCCGTCAGGTTGTGAATTGTTTTGGAAAGTACATTTTGGAAAAGGTGGTTATTTTATCAACAGCATTGCTGTTAATAGCATCAAGGTAACTTGTAGATTTAAGGATTGCTAAGAAATCATAAACTCAATAGACCACAGCCTGTCTCTAGGGTCAGAGAACAACTTATTAAAGTGTCCTAAATCAAGATTTATATGGTATGCTGTCTTGTACCTCTGTTCTAACCTCTTTGAAATAAAATCTTCTTTCAATTAGGTATTTGTAATTGCACTTGGAGGGGGGAGGGCAAATTTCAAAAGGAAGTCTGACACTTCGACATAAAATACACAGAAAAAAATATAACATTGGGGGTTTTGTGGGGTTTTTTTTGTGTATGGAACTCCCAAGTGCGTATTTGTTCCATTTCTTAAAAATTACTATAATTGTACAACTTCTAGTTATGTATACACAAGTATGTATGCAAGTTGTTACACTTGATGGTGCCGTGTATTACCAATCACGCCATCAAATAATTATGGCTAAATCAAATAATTATGGCTAAATGTGTAAGTGAAGCCATTAAGATGACTTGTGTAATAAAGGTAGTGTCTTAACCTTTTTTTAATGCGTTTTGTGTTAAGATAATGGAATTCTTGAATGTTAGTGTTTGGGATTTATTTAATATGTGCAACTTTGCAGGACACGAGCAGCATTTTTGTTGAGTATCCATGAATTTTATGATCTGAGGCCTAAATGTAATAAATTTCAACTGGGGCCCCGATTCTCACATGAACAGTCTTTACTCACACCATTAATCTGATTAATGACAACAGGACTATTTGCACAGGAAAGGGTTTTGCAATATAGTCCTTATTTTTATTATTGTTTGTTGTAAAATTGATCATCTCGTCTGAAATTTATTCTAAATCTCTATCTGAACAATTATTTCTGTATTTAGTTTTTATAAAAAAAAGCAAACCACTTAAACGTGCAAAAGGAGAGGCTCTGATTTCTATGTATAAATAAAGAAAAAATAAGTCACTATAAGAAGCAATCACAGTAGGCTGTTTATATGAAATAAAACAATGATACTATGCTTCATGTAATTGGCTTTGAAAGCTATTTCAAGCTTCCTGCTTTTAATGGAAAACCTTGAAAAATGTAAGTGGATATACATTAGTGTTGCTCAGACAAAATTTTCATTCATAGATACATAGCTCTTGCATAGGAACAAATTAGTCCTCAGTTAGGACATACAAAACGTGTAGCTCCTGCTCCGGGTGGAGGGTTGCCTTGAGCAAATAGAAATTTCATATTTATTTGGTTGTCAGTATGAATTAATACTGTAGTATTAAAGTTCTGCAGACATTCACTTGGAAAATGACTGTTGCTACAAATATTTAAATTTAATAATAATTTTCATCACATAAAATATAGAAATCATTGATCTTTTTTCTAATAAAACCTCAGCACGTTTTTGTTGTTACGCGAGTTTATGTTCTTAAATGCATAGGCTGTTACCGCGTTCGCGGTTCTGCGTTTTGAATCTGTGCTGATGGGCTGTGTTTCCAGCAGAACATAAACAAAACCTTCAGCCGGTGTGAATCACGATGGTGCCGTTTATTTCAGTAGAGCTTTCCTAATCTGCACCAATTGCAATTTTAGTGCTTTCTAAGTCTGGCATCCCAAGCCCTGTGTGAATATTCCCTAGGTTTTTTAAACATATTTCATGCTTAATTTTTAATTTATGTAGTGCTTTCTACCTAATATTTTAATTAGTGGCGTTCCTTAAGTGTTAACTTGTAAACCGTGCAGTAATTGCTAAACCATTCATTAATGGGGAAGCAATTTCATTCCTAAAGGAAGACAGCTGACTGGTCTGTGATATTTTCTTTGCAAGGTTTTTGCCTGGGGGGGGGGAATCTAGTGTCGGAAATTGCCGAGGTCATCATAATTGATTATTTAGGTATTAATTTTATTGTATTTCTTTTCATGAAATGCAGAGGTTCATTTTTCATCAGGTAATATTTTGCTTGATGGTATTGCTAATGTCTATCAAGCTTTCTGGGTATATTCTGAAGCGTGTGGGAGAGGACAGTTTTATGTTAAAGGAGAAAGAAATGTCTGCAGTACTTTATTTTAAAACTGCAGTAGGCCTTCAGTGGCCCGGTGGATATTCGTCTGCGTGTGAAACGCTGTGCTGAGCGGAAGGAGGGTGTTTGCTTAGCTTACAGATGTTCTTGTTTACAGCATTGCCATAATAATATTACTTTAGATACTTAAAAAAAAAAATCCTTTAACAATTAGCCAATTTTCTGTTTTATTCTAAGGCTATTGTTTGCTAAATCACAGCAAACACTGCTTTTTTATGTTGCAACATACGAAACTGTAGAATATCCTTATGATTACAAATACCTTAATTATAAGCATTATTGTCAAGTGTTTAAACTATGTATTTATGTTTTCAGTTACTTTTCTATTTTAGTCAGGAGTTTCTTTTGCTTGTAGCAATAACATTTAACGCCCTGAGCACTTTTACACACCCGTAGCATTTAACCTTAGAACTCAGTTTCAAATCTTACAGTTCCGAAAACTGCTCTATTATGAATGAATTTTACTTTACAAATGTGTTTACAAATGTTTATTTATAAACACACACATTTTAAATGCTAGATGCAGTAAGGAACTGACTGGGGTTGTCTTAATACCACGTATGCATTTTATCATCCCTCTGTGGGGGAGGTGTTAAGGTTTCTGACTTTCTTTTACATTATACTAAGGCAGATATGACCAATTTTATATAGCAGTTTTAATTTCCTCAAGATTTAAAGAATGAATGATTGCCGTGTGTTGGGGGGGGGGTGTTTCTGGGGAAATATGTACAAACTGGATGAACAATGTTATTTGGCTGAACTTCAATTATTTCATGCAGTGCAACAGAAGAAGCTGAAATGTTTTGCCTTCCCAGAGAATCTCCTAAGCCCTATTGTATGTAAATGTAGACTTACAGAAGCCAAGCGAACGCAGTTCCTCAGAAAGTCATTTTCATCTTGCGATTACATCCTTAGCTGTCATAAAGATTAGTATGGCTCTCTATCCACAGAGCACTGAATAAATGAATGTATCAGCATGTAGCCTTGAGGAGCCCGATGCAATTTTCATCATGATAAATTGCATAATAAGCGAGAAAGTGTTTGCTTATTAATCCATAACAAGATTTAGATTGAAAGTGGCCTGTTACATTCATGACAGATACAGTACCGACTGCAGACAGACGAAGATGGAAAGAAATAGAGCAACAATGTGTGCAGGGGGTTAAGTGTGCATCTTACCCTCCCGGTGCCCTGCTGAGCTGCCCCTTTTTGTGCCTGATTTACCGTGTACACAATAATAGTGCACAGCTGCCTGGCTTCTCTCCCTGATGTTAAGAACGTTTATGAAAGAGCTTTTATGTCAAGCTTCTGCTTAAAAAAAAAAAAATCACTTCACAAAAAAAAAAGCAGTGTTTTTCTTTTTTCCCCTTCTGAATTAAATAAATATCTGAGCTGTTATCCAAAACTCTGGTATTTATAACTCCTCCACTCTCCGAGTTCATCCTAGTCTCCAAAGATTATACTGTGCTAGCCTGCCATGCTGAATGAAACTGCTCAGTTGTGAGGATTAAGAGTATTTTTCTAGCATTTATTAGGCTTTGATTTCTTGGCATGGATGACGATAGGGATCATTGCTCTCCGTTATTTTTGCTCTTTGAATTACAAGCTACAGTTTGATATAGTTTATGATATAAAATACTAAAATTAGCAAATTGCACTCTAATCGATCCATATGTTTTTATATACATGTATGTACTAAAATAATTAGGCTAAATCTCTTTAGTTTTGATTGCATTTAGTGGAAAACTTTCTATACTTCTATGTTCTTATGGATTCTATCTGTGAAGCTGTAGGATATATAATAGGGACATCCCTGGTTTTCAAGTACGGTGGAACATTTTTAGAATATAGCCTAAACAATTGCTGAAATTGAGGGTTTCAAAGGGGAAATGTGAGCTAGGTGTTTGGTCGTAAAGGTGATGTGGCAAGTTACTGTACGCTGCCACTACAGAAATGATTTAAACCTGGAAATAGCAGGGATTTGTGTCTGTGTCAGTTCTGGTTTAGGTCTTTGATTCCAGGAGGCTGGAGCTCAGTTTAGATGAGCTGCAGCTGTATCACGCGAAGGGCAGCTGTCCGTGGGCACCTGCAGCCTCTCGTGGAGGCTGAGGAAGAGGAGTACCACACTTGCTGGCTTTATGCCACGGAGGGAGTTTGGTTCCTCCCGTTCATTCAGCCATCACTTCAAGGCTGCCTGTATCAACATGCTGAAATTTCACATTCTTAGTCCCATGAAGTTTTCATCTGGCATTGCTTTATGGAAGTCAAGAAATGTAGAGATCCAATTGCTACGTTTTCTGTTCACCGCTATCGAAACCTTTTCTGTCTACCTTTTCCTAGGTATGACCTACAGCTCTGCCCAGGTAGCTTGTTCTTTTCCACTTGTTTTAAGAATCAGCTTTTTTAATGCATCTTCCTTATTTTTTGTAGATAGGGAAGTACATAAACATTACTCTGAAGTTGTGATAACTTGTGCTAAACATATAAACAAGTTATCTTTTAAAATCTATATTTCGTTGAAAACATTATTCAAATAGTATATTGGTTCCCAAAGAACTCAGGGTGTTCAGATTACTGGCATGGGGGTAGTTGGTGATGGATTTGGGAAGGGAGAGAGCATCATTCCCTAATGATGCAGGATACTGGCCCCTGAGATCAGTCTTCTAGAAATGAGCTAAAAGGCACAAATCAAGAGCACAAATAGATACAGTAATAAATCCCAAGTTTTTTTACTGTCATTTGCAGGTAGCATATCATCTCCGGTGTTAAAGGCATGTGTTACAGCACAAGCTGCATCCATTTTGTCTGTTATGTGTACAGAAATGATTCCTCAAATGTCCGCTTACAGTGCGGTGGGAAGTCAGGGGGCAGGATGAGGACAAGAGGGACAACACGTGCTGCCGACTCTTGATGGATGTACAGAAGTCCTAAAACTCATCAATACAAGAATAGAAGTCTGGGTGTGAAAGGCAGCATTTCCCTCTGTACGTTAGTTTTGCATCTGCTTTGGTTTTGTTCTGGGTTTTGGTGCAGTGAGCCTGTCCCATCTCACAGAGCTTTCCTCTGAAAGAGGACGTGCAGAGCAGCTGGCCCAGCCCCAGGAGGGGGTTAATCTCTGCCCACATACTACCACTGCTGAGCCATGCTAATGAATTAACAAAAAGCCTGTTGCTTTTCAGGAAAATGCATGCTTTACCAAGCACCTTGTAAGGAAAAGTACTGCTGGCAGAAACACGAAGCCTTTTTAGAGAAAAAACCTACTGAGGCCTGGGGGTTTGATTGCTTTCGGGAGATAATGAGCCCCTCTGAAAGTCTGACTCTGATACCTCCTTCTTCCTGGTGCATCGCTTTTGTCTGTAACATCTGTACAGGATTTTTTAAATTATAGTCAAATATGGTTTTACAAGTAAAAGGCCAATGGGGACATCTTTATTGTTGCAGAGACTTTATTGGTTTTCAAATTCAGTAATTTTAATGCATACAGTGATGGTGAGGAGTGGGAAGGAAAATTACAATAAACTTTGGTTTGTATATATGTGAATTCAGGTCTGTAAAATGGTGATCCATACCTCATCTTGTTGTTGCTCTGGAAAAATAGTTCATTTGGCAGAGAATGCGTTAACCACCCTGAAGTTCTTTGTTGCAAAGTGTTTAATTTGTAAGCTTCCGCAACATAAAATCAGATATTGCCCAGAGAATTATATTTAAGGACACTTTTTTTTTAAAAAAAAAAAAAAAAAAGAGAGAGAAAATGTGTCATCCTCTATAGACGCCTCCCTCTCTAAATTAAAGAAATAAGTAAAGTAACTGTTCGGTTACCACATGCTACCTAAATTCTCTACAAGAGCATAAACAGACTTTGCAATAAGCTAGTTGGGTTTGTAAACTTCTATTACTCTTTACAAAAAAATTCCAGTCAAAGAGCACTGGGGAAGAGGAACCCCTTCAAATAGTGCCCCAGAGGAGATTTTTGGTGCATCTGAGGAAGTGCCACGTCACGCTTATTTTCTTACTCACACTTGCACATGTGGTCTCCTGTTGAAGTGTTGGGGGAAAATCCCCACCTTTTGTGCTCTCCATCCTGGCTCTGAAAATGTAGATTTCCTTCCGTCTCACTTCCAAATAACGTCATTGTAAAGTCTAGTATAAGAAACATCAGAATAACTTCTGTTGAAGATAAATAATTTTTCTGGTTTAGCCTGAAAGAAGAGAAACTCTCAAATGTTATTGTCACAAGGGGAATAGACAGATCAACCCAAATATTTTCGGAGTTTGAACAAGTGAACTGATGCTTTTTCTTGCCATTTTGAGTCCTGTGGGTTTGAACGCCATGGGCTTTGTGGCATAGCATGATGGAAATGCTGACACTGTATTGTTCGTGGGGGTTTGGTGCACCTGGAATACAAGACACATGTATTGTGATTTCCACATCTTTTGGGTTGTTTCAATTTCTCCTTTCCCTCATTTCTTTTCAGAGCAGGTTGTGTCCAACTCTGTTTTCAGAGCAGAATGAACTTTGTTGACCCCGATAAACCAGATTTTACAAATTTGGAAGCATCGGGAGATGCTAAAGGGATAGAAGTGTGGAATGATTATACTGTTCTCCATGACTTTGCTTTTATTTTCTGTGGCTTGCCTGCCATAGAGGTTGCTGGCAGCTTTCTGGTTTAAAGAAGTCTTGAGGCTCCTCTAAGGTGTAAGGGCTAAGCCAACCAACCCAGTGGGTCCAGAGGAGTAAAAAGAGAGATCTTTTGGCCCTTTGTGTCCCAGGTATGCTGAGCAAAGTGGACACAGCTGAACCTCTGGCCAGCAGCCTCTGAATTAGTGCAGGCAGGCTGAGGATTTGGAGCAGTGCGTTCCCATTCAGCCATTCTCATAGCATCAAATGTGTAAAATGAGTGCCGTGGGAGAGCTGGATGAGGCAGCCCTGACTTAAACAATCCCTCTGGCAGCAGCGGGACCGCACGGATGCGTAAAGGCTGCAGAATGAGAGATGTCTGGTTATGGTTGCTGTTGGTGCAGAGCCGCTAATGGAGCTTTCTGGTGCTCTGTTGTCACTGTATTGTGCATTGTAGTGAGCCATAGCTTACCCAGCTGGGCCATCCTCGGCGTTTGGAGATGCATGGTGTTCTTCTGAAACTGCAGCTTTGAGATAAGATTATTTCACTGGACTAGTACTCATTTTATTGAATGTATTTTTTTTCTCATGTACATCTGTCAAAGTATGAAACCATTTGAAATCACATCGATAGTAGAGAAAGCTGCAGATTTTATCTTTTTTCATATAATAAAACTATCTGTATTTGTTAACGTGCACTTGAATGACATACTTTCTTTAATGACAAGCTTGACTTTTATTAACACTTAGCATTCACATACACCCATAATATAATCAGCTAAGGTGTAGGAACTGCTTTAAAACTCGATGCCTCTGTGTTGGCCAGTTAGTGCCGCTCACTTACACGTGTTTGGGAGCAGCAATCTTCCTGTGCAGCGTGGGAGGATCCGCTCCCTCTCTGAGCCTCAGAAACAGTGATTGCTGCCCATGGTCGTATGCAGAAAAGTACTTCATTTCCAAAGAAAAAGAGAAAACCTATATATGTTGTCTACAGGTTAATACCTTTTTTGTTACTTAATCTTTAAGTAAAATAAGCAAAGAGGAGGGATAGCTGAAGAGGGGTTTCAGTGCATTCTCAAACATAATTTTTCACGACTTAGCAAAATCCATGAGGAATTGCAGCATCCTCAAATGGTGGACTGATACCAGGAATGACCAAAAGAAACTATCTTTCTTTTGTTTTGTCTTTTTTTTTTTTTATATATTTAAAAAGACTTCGAGGGCTACTGCTTGCTGCTTGGTGGAAGTGTGGTCATAGCAGCATGATTGATCAGACTGTATGTCAGAGGAAAATTTTAAAATGTTTTAGAGCTGGCAAACTGATTTGTGGTCTCTCTTTCCTTGCTGCAATAGTCATGTCAGAGAAAGTTTCCTTTGTGGGATAGGTTGAATGTTTCAGGTTAATCTCAACACATCCTGGTTCCCAGGTGTTCCCTCCCCTTCCATAAAAGCCTGTTTCCATATCGGAGCACGTTCTTCTCCGTTTTCCCCAACATTTCTTCCCCCTGCACAGCTGCAGTTTTCCCTTGGTGAAATGTCCTCTCCCAGGGAGACCTGCGTGCCTGCAGTGCATCGAAGCCAGCGCTGAAATACTGCCTCGCCACAATGCTTCTCTTCCCTGATCTGTAACCCTCATTGTCTGAGTGCCTTTGAGTGCTGCTGAATTCTGTACTCTTGTGTTTAGACACAGATCAGATATCTCTTTATGTATTAGGTTGGTTTACTAAAGGCACAAAGTTGTTAGCCTGGAGAGGTACCAGTGCTCTGGGTCCACGGACTGGGAATGCTTTGGGTGGCCCGTGGATGGGAGTGCAGGAAGGATTTGTGGAATTGCTGGATAATGTACGACTAGCCTAACGAAACTGGGCTCTGCTGTGACATATGCAGCAACGGTAGTTAAAATAGTACAATTTTAAGAAAGGAAAGTTTCAGACAAAAATAAGCTTCTGTATCTTCTTTGTCAGGTACATATTCTCTCAATTACCAAATACTAGATTTTTTTTTCTTCATGTAGTTATTGGGTACTTGTTATTACTTTATTGTTTCTTGCATTTATCTTGTCATAGCAAATAAAAGCATTGTGTATGGAAAATTTAGATGCCAGTTAATCCCTTACTGCTATTCAAAGAATTGCAGTAAAAACCTCAGTGTTAGAAATTCTAAAGAGCATTTGAATAATTTCAGTAATTAGAAAGCATAAGGTATGGGGCTGTCTGTCATCTCATCATGCTGCTGCAACTGAGTCATGCAGTGAAGAAAATTAAACAGAATAGATTTGGTGGTTTTAGTTCTTCAAGAAGCTTCTTGTTTTACTCTCCTATAACCAGTGCTTAGCTGAATTAAGGAGAATTACTATGAACAGGGTTTAAAATGTTGTAAAAGAATAAACCATAAATTCTTGGGAAGACATTCTTCATTTACCTTGTCCTCAGTTGGGTGATATGTATTCAGCACATACAGATAATTTGTTAACAAGGCCTTTTTAACACTTTGGACAGATGCACATACTGTTTTCAATCTTCATGGTTAATTATTCGATTTTGTATTTGATGATAGAACACCCTGACTCCTAATCACTGCTCATTGTTGGAAGTCCATTATATTCTAACTGTTTGAGTGCTCCCGTTGACCTTGAACTGACATTATAAGCTGTTTCTAATCTTTTCACTCTATATTTCTAATGCTCCTTTTCTTTCTCCCCTCTTTGTCTGGTGCCCGTTTAGCATCACAATGGGGCTGCCCCTGAGCCCGGCCGCCGACTCTGCCCGCTCGGCGCGGCATGCTCTCTCCCTCATCGCCACCGCCAGACCACCCGCCTTCATCACCACCATCGCCAAGGAGGTGAGCAGGGCCAGTCAGCTCGGCTGCAGCAGCTTTTCGTCCGACCTTTGAGGCTCCAGGCTTACGAACAGAGATAGAATCAAATGTCCCTCCCTTCCTCCCCAAAAAAGGAAACAGCAAGTGTAATATTTGTATGCCTGCAGATATCCAAATTACCCATAACTTATGATAGGAGCGATATTTAACTGAGTCCGATGAGTTGTGTCTGTCTTAATTTGTTGATTCCTGGTTATATAAACTCCCAATAGCAATGTGTAAAATCCTGCTTTCTTTAAGCAATGCACACGTGACCCCATTAAGTATGAATTAAAACGGAGTGGGGAGTTAACCATGGGCTTTGGAGGGTGAGGAGGAAGGGACGCTGTTGTGAGGTCAGTGTAGGCTGGGCACGGTCTGTCTCGGAGTCGTTTGAGTGAACCCAGATACAGCCTGGCGCTTTGGCTGAGCTAAAGCAATAGGATGGACCGTGTTCAGTGGCTGGCCAAAAAAAGCCCGTTATAAAGCAGCAGTCTAATGCCTAAAGACAGACGTTCAAGTATGTGAAAAACATGTAATCAAGACCCAGGCATTTGCTTATCTTGACCTTTGGTTTTATGAGATTAAGAATTACTTAAAACAGGTAAGCCCTTGTTTAAAAACTACATCAAGGATAACCATTAGTGGCTCTACTGATTATGAGTAACTGGGCAGGGGAAATAATCCATAGGTCTCAAAGTGAAGCAAAACATTCTGCCTAGTACAGGCTTTCTTAATGTAACACATGCATATAACTGTAAGCACAGATGGAGAACATTCAGAGCGTCTGAGTTTCCACGTGTAACCTTGCTCTTTGGTAGGTACACAGACACACTGCCCTCGCAGCGAACACGCAGTCTCAGCAGAATATTCACACCACCACTCTTGCTCGGGCCAAAGGAGAGATCCTGAGAGTCATTGAGATACTTATTGAGAAGATGCCTACCGACGTTGTGGACCTTCTTGTGGAGGTAAGGCTGTTCTGCCCTGTCTGCTTGTGGGTTTGATGCGACAGTGAATAATGTGTTGGCCTGGAGTCAAATAATAGAATTTCTTTCTGTGTGGACCATAAACCTTTTTGTGTGTGAAGAGGATTTGTTTTATACCAACCAGCTCATTTTTTGAACTTTAAAAGCTTAAAATGCATTTAAATTGCATTAAATTGCATTGTTGGAGGAAAAACCCATGCAAGAGAATTTGCTGGAGGTATGGTGTGCTCGTCACACTGGTACTTGGGCGCACTGGGGGATCACGTAGATGTTTTATCTGTTGCATTCAGTGATGCTGATGAATATCGTTGAAGAATGGTACAGATGATGTAACAGATTTGTAACTTTGATACTGATTCCCAGAGTCCTTTTTTGCACCAGGGCTACGTAAAGAGCTCCAATAGCTTATGTTTACCAGTAGTTTGTTGTTTTGTAACTGTTTACAGGTACTCTGAATGGTTGCCAGTACCATTGCTGTTGTAAACTCTATCATATGCAAGACAGTTCTTGTTTGTTTTATCCCAATTGTATTTTAAAGTTAGATATCAAAAGATGCAGTCAGGCACAGAAATTCTCTATTTTTGCCTGTTAGAACTTTTATTATGAAACATAAAATACAGTACGTTAAATGATTTTAACTTTTGCTTCCAAGGTTATGGACATCATCATGTATTGCCTTGAAGGATCTTTAGTTAAGAAAAAGGGTCTTCAGGAATGCTTTCCAGCCATCTGCAGGTGAGCTCTTCCTCCAAGAATACTGTGAAGTAAATCCTAGGGTCACCAGCAGGATATATTTCTTACTTAAGAGTGAAACAATCTTTTACATGATGCTTGCCCCTTAAAACAGCAAATGTGAAGAGTGTTTTTAGCTCACCCGTAAGCCTTTGTAGGCTTTTAGTTCTCTGCCACATCTGACAGAGATGTGGATCAGAAAAGAAAAGCATTAACAACTCCTTGAAGTTTGGATGTTTTAAAAGCCCAAAAAGAGGAAAGTATTGTGTAATCTCTTGAAAAACTCTGTCCTGCTACCCCTCCATGTATCCTAGCTACTCCATTGGAACAGCGACACAAGCTGAGCAGATTCCTCCAAAGGATTTATTAATATCTTTGTTGTTACAAAAATGAGAACAATGTACTTGAGTAACAAGTTAGATTCCAATATGCACAACTCGCCTGAGTGAATTAGTTGCCACCATCAAAGCAACTGGGGGAAAAAAGAAAATGGTGACAGCAGAAAATAAGGATGTGGTTTGGGGGTGTGGTGGTGGTGGTGTTCCCAGATACCCCATGCAGGGAGCTTGCATCGTGGTGGCTTGCATAAATACAGCCAGCTGCTGTCCATTAGTACTTTCAGACCAGGCCATGAGCAGCCGGGATAAGGTACGTGTCAGAGTGAGATTTCCCCATGTGCTGAGGACCCAGGGCTTGTCAAAGCAGGAGCTCTTTACTTGTGTTTCTCTTTGCTTGCATTTCAAGATCTGTTGTCAGCAGCACAGTCCTTCAGCAAAGCATGCTCTCACACCAGGAGTTTAGCCAAATAGCAAGTAAACTTTTCATTTATAGGAAATCTAAGCCTTACTCCGTTGTGCTCACCAAAACATCCTCCAATGTAGAGTTTTGAGAATAAATGTTATTTCCTTTATGGCAATAGCTAACTGCTGTAATCTGCATAGTAGCTGGCAGTAGGGCATAGTTATTGAGGGAGATCATCTCCTGACCAGGCACTTCCACGTCCTTCTGAGCTGTTCACACAGCTGTGTAGCAGTGCCATCCCATAGGAAAGATCAGTGAAATGTGGATAAGAAATAGAAAGTATCAAATGCCTTCCTGGAGTAGAGCCTTGCTTTCTCTGCCCTGTGACTGTCTCCCAGGCGTCCACCGAGCGAGCAGGCTGTCCTCAAAATTGTTGTTGTAGGCAGTGAGTAGCACCTTCGCCTTCATGGTAGGAGGCTGCCCTCTCCCCTGGTTTTGGAAACATTTCTGGGATGCTCACACTGGACACAGGAGATTCAATTGAAATTAAACCTCGCAAAGTGTATAGAGCGCTGCTGGTCACTTAGAGCTGCCCTGCACTCTGCAGCATGTGGAAACGGCTTTGGCAGCATTTAAAGCTCTCCATCTGTGGCAACAGGCAGCTCGGTAAAATAACAAGCATGAATTTGCACAAAATCAAAGGGCAAGAGAAGCGCAGTGGCTGTCTTGTGCTCGCGTTGTCAGTGACTTGGCAGTTCGGAGGGCGCCGAAAGGCACAAGTGGTGGTTCAGCTGCCGGCTCCCACTGCCCTTCAGCGGGAGTGCGGCATCGTCAGTTGTCTTTGTCTTGGGCTAAGACTTTGCTCTTAAAATGGTACTTTTACATAGTAAGATGCGATTTATAAAATGGGATCATTTACAGTATCTTTAGGCTATGATAAATATCCCAGTTATACTATTAAACTGGTACAACCAATAAATTATAATAATCATCTGTCGACCATTACATTTTAATTTAATAAGCTATTAAAATGTTGAATAGTTTCAAGAAAAGAAAAATTATCCTGTCGACAGGTAGGATACTGAGAGAGGTAATCTTCCTTCTTCCTGATACTTTAAAAGGCTTACCTTAAAATATAAATGCAAGGATAAGTGGGAATTAGTGCAAAAATCTCCCTATTCCTGTTGTATTTTTATAGTGACAGGTTATCTTAAAATTTTGTTAAATTACTAGTAATATTTCCTATTCTACATAGTTATAGCCATTGTAAAAATGATACAGCACCCCACCAATGTGATCATACAGCCCAATGGAAATTTTCATCAGATTTTAGCAAATGGTTGAATCTCTGGAGAGATTCCAAGTGGAAGCACTTTGACATAATCCTATTGTTAATTCTTTTAATATCGCAGTGCTCTTTCTGCTGCACTGCATTATGTGCACCCCTGTTGTGGCAAAATCATTCAGGTGTCCCAGTGCTTGGTGTGCAAGCTCTTCTGCCTCAGAGGACATTATAGAAGTACCTTACTCATGGCTATAATGGCAAATGTTTGTTGGTGCCTCTGCGGTCTCTTGGAAGCGATGTTCCTCTTTCAGCAGAACATTAAACCCAGGGCCGGGAGCAGCAGTGTGCTGGGTTAAAGTACCTGATTATCATCCCTCTCGGGTTTTCAGGTTTTTTTACTGTTGTACAAATGTAGCAGTCATGCCATTAATTGCTGTGAGCATGACTCAATCCTGGTCGGTGGTGATGAGGTAAATCCATCACTGTGGGTATTTTTGGATATCATGTCTTACAGCATATGATTATGGTGTCTGTTTGTTTTTCCCATAAATGTTATTCTTTATAGAGGATCGTAATACCTTTTGGCATGCTCTATGCAAACCCATTTCTTATCAGAATAAAATAACTATTGAAGTACAATGCAATGAATATGAAATATTTCTGAATTTCTTTAAAATTATGAAGGATGGTATTGAAGGCTGCAAAATTCTGTTTGACTTGAGCATTTTCCAGATTCAGCAGTTGTATTATAGCTGAGTGGTCCCTGATGGAGTCTGCTTGGTCAGGTCATGTATTTAGTACAGGCCACTGAGTTAAAGCAGTCTGTGTAATGGTAAGGTCTGACACGGGAAGATAGATTAAATTTAAAATAACAAGTGTTTGATATGGCTATATTCAGGTTTTAAAACAGTTGATGGGCCTTCACTGAACCCCAGTGTTGCTGCCAGGCCCAGCAGCCCCATTTCCAACGGGCAAGTGTGCTTGCTAGTATTTGATGGAAGAAGAAAGATCATTTTCCTAATCAGTCATTAACCCAGCTTGCTTACGCTGAGTTCCCACCCTGCAGCGTGGCATCCAGGTGGTTAGCCCACTGCACGATGCCAGCTTTAGCTCAGCTTGCAGGCTTTGCAGCGTGTTATCCCCGCATCGTCTGGCTGGTGACTTGTATTGCAGAGGACCTGGTGGTACGCATGGAAGAGACTGGTGAGGAGATCACAGGGGGAGACTGGACCATCTTTACCTTTATGTACCCAGTTTTCATTTGGAAAAGATAGGAGGGAAGGCTGTGTGCAGGTCACAGCTCATCCTTTAACGTGGAGGAGTAGCTGGTACCAGCAACAGCAGCACAATCCTGTTGGTTCCAGCAGAGTTCCTCCAAAAGCTGGAAGAAGTGCTCTGCTGACCGACGGAAGCTTCTCTGCTGAGCAGTAATGGGGCAGCACTCCGAGCAGGGTCTCTGTTAAGATGCCAACTATGGATATAGATGCACCAGCTTGCAAAAACGAATTTGTAGCATAGTCTAAATACATGCTGGCACATCGTTCTCTATTGAACTCTACCACACAGACGTTCAGAAAGGGGTGCAGAGGATTAAAATATTTAAATCTATGTGTGGTTGTAACAATGCTAAGCTAACTAAAAGATAAAGAATGACGCTAAAGAGCTGATGACTGAATGTCAGTTTAAGGAGTAATTTTTTTTTTAGAAAATTAAACGCAAAAACATCTATTTCTTTGAAGCTTTTTTCCCCAGACCCTCTGTTGTTATGTAGTCTGATGGATTCTTCTTTTCAAAGAAAAATACTGATTCAGCACTCTGTCTAAATGGGCATTTAAATGCAGTAAGGAGAGAAATGCTGTTTGCTTACATATAATAGTATGTGATATTCTCTTTCTGAACCTATTGGAGGAGACAAGTGGACTATGCCCATTCAGTAATGTAATAGAATTAATGGCAATATGAAACATTTTATATAGAAACTTTTTGTTGTCCATTTTACTTGTAATGATCAAGCAGTGTGTGTGGGGTTTTTTTATAAGTTTATATATATAAATCATGAGTTTGCTGGTTATATGAAATAGCCTTAAAAATAGCCCCCTCCCTCTTCACCTGGGGCACCACTTTAATTGTGCAGGTGTCTGCAGTTTGACATGAAATGGTGAAAAATGCAAATGCTCTCTTATTACAGTCCCATGCCTTATTCACCATGTATGGCGGGCTTTAGACCCTGTGTGGGTACCTGCTTGCCCACAGCATTATCTCTCTTCTCTTCTTTTTTCTCATGACTGGCTCCTGCCTCTCTTGCTCCCGAGCTATTTACCAACAGCTTTTGATTTTTTTCTAAGCACTCCTTTTTGTCTTCTTAATAATAAATGAGAAACTATTATTATTATTCAATAATAAATAAATAAGTTGTGTGGCTGCCACTGACCAAAGGAATATGGAAAGCAGATTGATGAGGCAGATGCTGGCTGCAAAAGAAAGTAACAGAGGTGATAAGTGGCCTGGAAATATTTCCATATCCCAAGAAAAGGGAGTGTTAAAAAGCTGCCCGTCATCCTACTTGTATGCTTTGGGAAGGGAGGGTTCTGTGCTGGCCACAGCACGTGGCAGTATGGGATAGCATGTCTGATGGCTTGGTAGGCTTTCATGAAGGTCTTTGCAATATTGGTTGGCTGTGCCAGGTAGAGTAAGAGTTAGATAAGGAAATAATTGGTGTAGCCTAAGTAGGTTTTGTCTTTGTCTTGTCCTCTCGAATGGGAATTACCAGCAGAGCTGTCAGGTCTTTCACGGTCGGCGCCTTCCCTTTGGTCTTGCGTGAAGTCATCTGCGTCCCTCTGCTGCAGCACCTTCTTCTGTGCAGGTGCAGCTGGTGAGCCTGGTCCGAGGCACCCGGGTGTGGGTCCTGGGGGGCCGTGGACGGGGGGGCAGTGCCTCGGGAGGAGCCTCCCTGTGTCTGCCCCACTTTGCTACGAGGATGTGCACCGGCCCCACACGTGGGGTGGCACCCCTTCCACCAGAAGGGGACAGGGGGCTTGCATGTGGTTGTGGATGGGGAAGGGCAAGGGGAAGTACTGAAGGGCAAGTGAAAATATTTCATGGAAGGTACCCTGAGAGTCCAAGAGTGAAACTGAAAGCGGCGAGCCGGGGAGGGATGATGGACATGGCAGACGTCCTTGGGGATCGATGGACAGGGACGCAAAAGTGCGTCTGAGCTGCTTAGTCTTGCCCTTTCTCCTGCACAACAACTAGCAATTTTCTTTCTTTTTTTTTTTCTTTTTTTTCTGTAACACCACGTTTCATGCTGTTTTTCTTCCTGACTGCTATCCTGCACTGCAGAAACAAGTGTATCATACCTGTACGAGAGCAGTTGCTATGGCACTCTGGGAATCCTGAAGAACAAGGAGATAGATCATTGTAAGATTTGTTGTTTGAAGCCATAAATATGGTCAGCAACATATTTTTATAGACTGATTCCAGAAATCTCTGGCACAGATTGTTATAGTAAAATCTAACCATAAAATTAAAAGTTAATTGGAAATGCAGTCAGCAGTTTTCACAGGTCTGCTCTCCCTTTTAGAAGAAAGGCACAATGATAGTCCCAAATACTTCAATTTGAAATAAGGATTTTGAGTCTCTTGTGTTTCAAGGTGTAGAAATTCCTTGAATTTTGCAATTGTTTGAATTCAAATTGATGCCTGAATGTTAAGGACTATTGCATGCTTCTCAGTTCCTTTTCACCTGAAGGATGTTATTAGAGTGTTTGATAAATTTTCCTTCCCCCTCCCCCCCCCCCCCCCAATGCCAAACAACAATTTATGAGTTTGAATATTTTTCCCTATGCTTTCTCTCATTCTTTCTCATTTGATTTTCAAGGAAAAATGCTTTGAAGTCGTTCAGGGTGTTAAGATTGTCTTGTTTAACCATTTGACATCCAGCATTATTGCAGTGTTCCACTGTAAATAAGATATGCACATGGACATTCAGGGACCTGGCGACTATCGCACAGATTATTCCCAGACTCAATGGAAGTGTTCAACACTGTATAATAAAAATAAATAAATCTGATATGATTCTGCGGTAATGTATCAAACATCAGTTGGGTTTGTTTGCTGAATGCCAAGTATGAAAACTGGCAGCTGATGGATTTTTAAATCAAATCTCTGTTCTAGCACTAATGTTAATTACCCAATGGCATTGCAAATTAATTTTAACATCATGCAGGCAGGTCAGATCTCACCTGTTACTTGTTATAATGTTCAATGCAGGTTCTACATGGTCAGCTATTACGAGCGGAGTCACAGAATAGCAGTGGGAGCTCGCCATGGTTCAGTGGCCCTCTACGACATCCGGACTGGGAAATGTCAGGTAAATAAATCATTGTGACTTCCTCCCCATAAAGTGTGGAAGTTATTGAAAGGGGAGAGCAGCGAGCTCTGCATCAGCTGACATGCTGAGCTGCTGGAACATTATGGATAATGCTGAGGGGATCAATAGTTTAATGAAGGACTCAAAGTATATAGAGCCCTACTGTCTTCATTCACTGGAACTGAATGGGTCCCACAGATGGGTTAATAATGAAAGCCTAAAGTTAGGGGATACCCCTGCTCTGAAATAAATGAAAAATCTGATTTTTAAAAGTTAGGGTTTATAGCAGTATACTTACCTACTATCAAAGTCACAGAGAAAATCCACTGAGGGGTTTTTTTTCCCCTAAAATGCCTCTCTACAAAATGCCATGATGCTTATGTTTGAGGTATTTATACTTTTCTGATGTTAAATAAGATACGTATTTTTTTACCAGTTACCAGTGGCCTAGAAGAGGATATACTTAAGAATAATGTTGAAATGAGTGCTTGGAATTAAAAATGTTTAAATGACAAAGTATTTGCCTTATCTTTTCAGAAACGTTCATTGGTAATGTTCTTTACTATTCCTTGTACTATGTGATCAGCTATTATTTCTCATTGAATTTCAATAGTCTTTATGTAAAGCTTGGATAAAACATCTGTATTTTGAATCTGCCTTATTCTTTTTTTCTGTGCGTGTAAATATAATTTTTTTTGTTGTTTCTAAAAGCTGTTATCTTTAGTCCTTACAAAATATGCATTAAGGGGAAAGTGGCGTAGATTTCTTCCTGCTAGATCTGTAGTGTCACTCAGTACTTTTCTGGCAGAACCACATGCTTAGGTATACATGGCTGGTTCATTGTCTATTCAGAAATTCTGGGGTTTATTTTCCAAATCTAGTAGCTGACAACATTGTATGTTCCGGTATTTTTTGTTTAGACAGCCGTCCTATGGAAGCTAAGATGACCAGATTTATTTTATAAATAGCTATATAATGCAAGCAAATAGGAAATGTGGACTGCTCTATCTTGTTCTAGCTTAAGTCATTTGGATCATGATTTATTAATTAAACTATAAAATGGGTCCACAAGAACTGCTGTATATTGATATATCCGATGTCACTGCGCATTTTTGCTGTCCTGCAGTCCTAGCCAAGATGACCACCAGGCTGCAGAGCTGTGCATATCCCTCTTTCCAAATATGTTCCCTTGATTGTCTGTGCGAGGAACCTGTGCATGTTGCATGACTTCTTTCCCCCCTATTCGGCAGCCGGCGTGATGAAGCAGCTGAACATCTCCGGCTGGCCATTAGGAGATACTGACCACAATCCCTTTCAGCGTGCATCATCACACTGAAAATGGAGAGTGCAAAGTCCAAATAAGTCTGGGAAGTCTTGGCATCTGAAACTAACAGCTAATTCCTGATGCTGTTGGAGAGGGAGAGGTGAAGAGCACAGCTGTACACTTCCTTGCATCTGTTTTCAGAGCACAAGGAGAGTGGTGACAAACCCCGTCCTTCCATTTAGGAGCAGCATTTAACCGGTGCTGTCATCCTTGCACTTTTGTTTGTCTAATTCCTACTGCAGCTACTGAGCTGGCTCCGAGGTGAGCAGAGGAGTTTGTTAGTGTACAGGGTAATTCTGGCATGTCTGGCTTCACCATGTGAGTTCTGGGTGGGTCTGTAACACATCTTACACAACCCAGTGATCCGCAGCAGTTCTGCAGATGCCCAGAGGTGCTGGTAGGCAGGACAGCAAAGTGTGCTTACAGCTGCATGTATGTCTAGGGCTAAATCTTCCATGAAAATCATCCCTCTGGCTTGATTTGCCCTTGGTTTGGCAAGCATGCTAAAATACCTTATTTTTCTCTTCTTTACTTTTTTCTTCGGCTCTTTTAAAATGGATTCTGTGTAATGCCCACCAGCTGTTTGAAGGGGATGGTGCATAGCTCACATGTGCGCGCTCTCCTCCCTGTCAGCTGGCAGTCTGTTCTCTTGGGCTTCTGGAACTGACTCCAGACTTCTACCTGTAAATTGTCTGAATGATTTGCTTGGTTAATTTGTTGCGTTGGTGAATATTCACAACACTTGTTTTCTTACTTTCTTAATAAGCTTCCACAGAGATCGTGGGAAGCGGAGATGGGGATGACTGAAGGGACTTTCAGGATAATTAGTGCAGGGTCCTTTGCAGATTTTGTTATTATTCATGAGATAGAAAAATTTGGTGAGTGCCAGATTTATGATTATTAGGGGGCAACGCCATCTATTGGATACAGGTTTCTTATTCTAAATCTGATCTCTTAAGTTATTTCTGAAGTTGCAGATTTTAGGCTGCTCAGAAGACGTGAAATAACTTCAGGTTTGTGTAGATGAATAAGTTTTGAAATTGGAAAAAAAAAGGTCAATTTTTTAATTTACTTTTTTACAAAAATTAAAGCCTTTCAAAATGTTTATAAAAATATTTTAACTGCCTTGGTATGTTTAAATCGAGCATGAATTAGGACACTTACCTGGGGAGTACCCGTGAGGATCAGGGCCCTGCTGTAACACAGAGCGAGAACTGGGTGAGCAGTTGCCCGTGCTGGGACGGTGCGCTGGAGCCCTTGGCCAGCCTCCCTCCCTCCTGCTGTCCCGTTGGGACCTTCTCACTTTCTGTACTAATTGCTGCTTCATTTCTACCGTGAAAAATGTTTGTCTAACGCAGGCCGTTGCCTAGCTTCAGCTCATTCTGTTTCTTTCTGTTTATAATGTTTCTTGAACAATGGTACCAGAAACACAGTACCAAAAAATTGCTTAGTCATTCACTATTTAAAAAAAAGATGATTCTTTGAATCTTTTCCTGAAGCCATAAACATAATTTTGCATTTAGTAAATATGTTAGTGTTTTGAAAGTAAAAGTTTGAAATACATATGGAAGTTTTATTAGTTACCCCATGACAACTCACACGTAAGCTGTTTTTAATCAGGCATCAGAATTACTTATTGGATAAGAAGAGGGGGAGCTGCTTTCCCCTTCCGCCCGCCCCCCATTTATACTCATCATTAAGGATATACGTTAATTGAGATTAACGCTGAGCTAAGCAGAAGGGGAGAGCAATAAGCTGTGGGTATTGCTCCTTGGGACATGAAGGCTTGTTCTGCTGCAGCAGGCATCACGACTTCTAACAGCTGAGCAAGCTCCATCTGAAAAAGCCTAGGGTTTCTCGACACCCAGTGGAAGGTTGTTCCAGAATATTGGTAGGTTAAAATATCAAGGGTTAGAAATCTTTTTTTCTTTTTATTCCCACACCGATATAGTTATGGTTACCTAAGTCTTTGTACCAGCACTGACCTTTAGCTTAAGTAAGTGGTTCCTCTCCTTGGCTTTTACCCTTCAGCCTTATTTACAGGCAGCCTTACTGCTCACTTTCAGCCTTTGTTTTGAAAGGTGAAAAGAACATAGGACTGTAAAAACTCCTTCCCTGTAGTGTACTCTCCATTTTTCTTAATCCTCCTTAGGCAAAATACTCATTTATGTCCTGGGCTGCACACAGACTGACTTCAGTGTTTATTCCAGTCTTACTGCTGAGCTTCCTCAAATCTTCTTTCCCTTCTCACCTTTTATGAAAGCACACGAAAGCAGAACTTTGAAAGGCTTTTTATCTGAATATTATTTTGCCAGATGAAACTGCATGTCAAAGCTCACGTTTTTGACGTGTCCCTGTTGTGCCCATGTGTGTTCCTGTAATGCAGAACCTCCTCCTCTCCCTTTAGATTTGTTACTTACTCCTGATGCATTTTTTGGTGGTTTGTTACCCAGTTACTGCGAAGGCCGTCCCTTAGCGTAGGGTGTAGGTCTCAGGTCATCGAACCCCCACAGCTCAGGAGCTCGCGTGGGGAAATACATCTTTGAGTTTTTCTTTTCTTTCACACCAAAACCGGTCTAAACCACCGTCGCCTTCTGTGGTCCCAGGGAACAGCGGCTATGAAGAGCATTAGGGAATAAAGATCTCCATCAAGTAAAGCATTGCAGCTTAAACTCAAACCTTGGCTTGCACCAAAAGGTGTTGTAGACAGCCAGCATCCTTCTCCTCAGCCAAGGGCGTGCCGGTGCTGTCCTGGCCCTGCTGAAGCCGGGGGTTGGTGTGCTATAGCCGATGGTACCGTTGGGATGTCACCCGTCTCCCAAGCAGGGGGGCTGCACGGTTCCCGCTCCATGTCAGTGCGCAGTCCCCCAGCTCAGTCCCGGTGTCTGTCTGGATCTGCTGCCTCTGCCCATCACCTCTGAGCTTCACAAACGCCTTTGGAGAGCAGCGCTGGGGGACCTGCTGGTAGCACTTAGGAAGCAATGAATTCACAGTACATCATGTGTGCATAAACCAGAGTTAGATATATTAGCACTAAAAAAATGTTGTTCTTCACTCGCCTTTTTGAGAAACGGTAGGGTTCTCCAAGCTCACCCCAAGTTCCCCATGCTTACCTTTCCCGAAAAATGGTCAGTGTAGTTTTATGCGCTTGATGTGCAGTAGAGGACCATGCTCCGACAGCCGTCTGATGGTTGTGAGGCTGTTCAGGAGGGAACATGTGCCCATACCAACATGCTCCTATTCGTTTGGGTCACATGCCAAAGTAGGCAATCCCTCCTGGAGAAGGGCTTTCTGCTTCCTTTTTCCTTGAACTGAACATCTTTTTCTTCCTACTTGGTCTGCGCAGCATCTCTGCTCTGGTGCTTCAAACTGGAAACCTGCTTACAGGGGCAACATTTTTCATTTCTGAGATCAAGAAAGCAAGCTCAGGTGAGCTGTGATAGCTTGTGGGAGCCTTGTTTGCAATGGGGTGTTTGAGCCGTGACTGCTAGAGCTGCTGGGGATCCCTCTGTGCAGGTTTGGGCAGGCGGGGAGCAGCTGTGCGAGTGGACTGCTCGGGGCTGCGGGCAGCGGCCTCGGGGCAGGCAGGCTCCTCATCCCCAAGGCAAGCCAGCGGTTGCTGTAAGACCTGTCCGCTGGCTCAGTGGAGAAGTGAGGTGAGTTCCTCGCGCCGAGATCTTTGCTCCCCAGCCCCACAGGTGGATGCTGCGTGGGCGGGCGAAGCAGGTGGGTATTGGGGCATCACTGGCACCGACAGCGTGCCGCCCCGGTGCACCAAAGCCACATTGCTCTGGAGATGCCTGAAGGAAATATCAGAAACCCCCATAAAAGAAAGAGATTTCTTTGCTTGCAGTTGCTTTTGATTTTGTGATGTTTGTGTTGAATAATTCATGAAACTATAATCTGGTAACTTAGCACTGTGCATACTAACATAGTTACGGTGATGAAAATAAAGCTTAAAATGTTAGTTTTTCATATCACACAGCTATGCTAAAAAAAAAAAAAAATCCCTTTTAAGTTCAGTTTGATGGCAGGATCTGAGTAGTGTGGGGTTTTGTGTTACTGAAATTATGTCGCTGATTTAACACAGTTTATAGTTGGTAGAAAAATTCATAGTAATTATCATCAGTAGAACAAACCGCTGGCCTAAACATGCGCTCTAAATGTGGTTACTTTATTTTTACACTATAGGTGAAATAGGGTGCTAATGACAGGAATTTTATGATCTGCTTGAAGAAAAAAGAGAGGCATTTTAACTGAAATAATAGGAAACAAAAAAATTTTGTATGGGTTTTTTCCTTCCAGCACGTTTGTTTTGTTTTCAAGAAAGGTGGTTGTACGTACTGATTCAGAAATTACATCTAATGATTAACAGAATGATGGATGTCAAGAATCACCTTTTTCAGCAAATAATAAATCAACATTTATGTATGATAGGTTTTTTCCAGCAAAATTTACTATATTAGTATCACTTATTTAACAAGGTGTCAATTACTAATATTACCAGTAAGATGTTGCCTCAAAGCCAACGTTATCTGCATTTCAGTATTTTGCTTTTGGTTTGCGTTATTGCTGTTGTGCAGATATGCATATTAACATGTGAATTCTACCTAATAATTTAAAAGATAGGCCATTAATTATAATATTTAAAAATTTCAAAATGTTCTACATTTAATTATACTTTCAAGGAAATATTCATTTCGGGGGGTTGGGATTTTAGTTTATTTTTAAAACATTAAATCAGAGTGAAAATTGCAGCCCCTTTGTATTATATCATGAGTATTCCAAATCTGCATCTTTTTTTTTCATCTAATTTTTTCCATAATTTAATATAGAGATTAGGTTCCCTCCCCCCCCATTAAATTATTTATTAAATGTTTTCCAAGTGTTACTTGGTATTCCCAGTGCCCAGCGTTAGACACAAGCGAAGTTGGAATTCGTTTGGTTTTTCGGGTGCTTTCCTGCAGTAGCAGCGGTGTATTGTGGGGAGCGGAGCCGGGCAGTGTCCTTCCCATGGCGGTATTGATTTGCCCTTCAGCTGTTTGCAGCGCAGAGAGAACCCAGGGCCTTGTTGTTGATTATCTACACAATGTCTCGGTGAACAGTATTGACCCATTGCCGCTTACTGCCTATGGCTCTTGATTTTTCACACTGTCTCCATGACACTCATAATAAAACATACTATCTTATTGCTACGCGCCTCTGGAAGACAACCGATCTACCCGTAGAGCAACTGCTGCCTTTCTGGAGAGCGTTTCATTATAATGGGGGGCAAGGCATTGGACCCTTTTTAGGGTTGTCTTTGTACCCCGTTTCGGGGGGGACCCGGACCCGGCGCTTGAGCTGCGTCCTGCACGGCGGCAGAGGACTTGAAGAAAGGGGGCTCGTTCGGTTGTGCTTTGTTACTGCAAATCTCAGGGAAAGGTTATGTGAGGCTCTATCAGCACGGCTTTTGAAATGTTTGAATAATCAAAAGAATTCATGAGATTTTAAGGAAAGAAAAAAAAAAAAACCTGTTATGAAAAGTGAGACGATATAAAATGCCAAGATCAGTCTTAAAATTTTAAATGCTTTGATAATAAGTTCCAAAATAATTATGACAAATAGCAATATCAAACAGTTTAGCTGCTTTGTTTTAGTTAATAAGTTACCAGCTTTTTTCAAATTCTTTACATTATAATTTACTATTAAATAGCCGTATCTTAGAGGAGATTATGGGGAGGACTCCTTCACAATAGTTTTGTCTTTTACACTAACATTATTTTACACTGTACTTTAGATTATTACTATGAACTGCCGCTATGGGGGGGTTTCTTTGTTTCTTCCATAAATAGAACTGCTCCACAACAGGCAATTTTCTAGTATTAAACTGCACTAGGAACTCTGTTCTGAAGTTTAAATTAGAATTATTTAAAGTACTAGCTAAACTTTGGTATATTTTCATACAATATTTGCTGTTGAATCCATTTAGCATTTTCCATTGCTGGAGAAATAGTGGTTTTGTGACCAGAATATTTTTAAACCCTTCAAAAACACAGTATGCTGAGGCAGACGATGGGAGGTAAAGGTTCTGTAGGAGGATTTCCCAGTCCAACGGTGTGCGGAGCAGCCCTCCGGGAGATGCTGAGCCCCCTCCACACCTAGGGAGGACCCAAGTTCCCTGTAAGAGCAGATTTTTTTGTTTTTTTAATAGTGCCTGGTGCCACATCCATCAGAGTGACATCGGCGGTCTCCAGAGCGGCATTTAGCAGTTCAGTGTGTATTCATCACAGGTGATGTCTCTCTCAGGAAAGCAAAATTGTAAATGGAGGGAGCTGATGACTGGCGGCTCTGGAGCAGAGGGAAGGAGAGAAGTGAGAAGGGATCTCTGCAATCATCAGATCTGACCGCCTGCATGGGGCAGGGTGCTTAAATCCAGCATCACGGGGCAATGGGTGTCTTCAGAAGATCACCTCATCTTGATCTTAAATTTTCTAGTAACGGAAAATCTGCCAGCATCGTTATAGTCTGTTTCAGTAGTTAATGATTTTCATTATTAAAGCTATATTTTGTTTCTAGTTTGACTTTGCTTTAGCTTCAACTTCTGACCAGTAGGTCCTATGTTACATTTAACTGTTAATTTGCGTAAGAAATTGTTAATTTATTTTCTGCAAGTGAGTGCTCTAGACATGGTCAAAGTCCCACCATCGTACTTGATAAACTGAAGAGATGAGGCTCCTCCAGGCTGGAGGAATGCTGGCAAGCCCAGCCAGCCCAGGATGCTCTCAAGGATTGTGCTCTTCAGAGTTTTCCTCCCCAAACCCTCTTGGTGCTCTCCTCAAGCTCTGTCAGCAGCAGCTTTTTCATGGCTTTTAGGTTGAGACAGGCCCTTTTGGGACCCCAGGAGAAATGCACCAATTCAGCAGTTTTTCTGTTTACAGCTGCATTCCAAACCACATCGATTAACCCATATTTAATCCATCTAACAGCCAACCTGTTCATTATGTATCATTTTCATTTCTCCCAGGAATGTGTAAGACTGCACCAAACACCTCTCAGAAGTCTTGCCACATGAGGGTTTTGACTTTTATCATCAAAACCATACATTTCAGTAAGCTTGCTTGATACAACCTCTTTTCTATAAAACCACATTCTTGACAATGTTTATATTATATTTATATAAATGTTTCATTAGCATCAAGTTCATATGAAACATACCTTTCTTTGGGGGGTTTTGCATCAGGTAGGTAGGCTTTTAATTATTCAGGTCTTTCTCTTTGCTCTTTAAGGTACAACTTTGGTGTAACTAATACGATGAGCTCTCTTCCTTCCCCTGGAACACCCTCATTTTTCTAACGATTGGTGGGAGTCCATGTTAACGAGCTGTGAGCTCTTTGGCTGCTTCATTCAAAGCTCCTACGTTTGGCTACATTTATCAATGCACGTTTTACTCAAGAATTTTTTGTTTGGAAAAGCAAAGGATTCTGTTGCAATTTATTCTTTTGTCTGAAGAGAAAATTCAGCAGCTTTAAGCCAGATTCTGGATATACCTGGTAGTGGGTATAAATAAACCTTTAATCTTGTATATCAGTTCTGGTTTTGCCAGGAAATAGACATTAATTATCATTTTAGTCCTCCAGTGTCTTCATGTGCCTCTTGGAGGTTGAGACTGAGACCTTGAAATGGGCTAAACAATGTAACAGGAATTTGGTGTAGGAAAGGGACCACAGATTTGGTGTTGCGATGATAACTTGCTGAATTGAAATGCAAATGTATTCTGAACTGATTGTTGGTTTTACATCAGTTTTCATGGCCTGATAAGCCTGAGAAGTTAATGCCCAAGAGGTAATTTTTTTTTTTTCCTACTGGGTCCAAGTGACTGGTTGTGAGCTGAGCTGCAATTCTGTGCAGGCAGATAGGGTAGTTGCCTCTATTGCAACTGAGGCGGACAAAAACTTCACACCACCGAGGAGCTCAAGAGCCTCCAGGAGCAGAAGACGGGCTGTTGGCGTAGCTGGGACCTGCAGAGACTCCACCGGCGTGCGAGCTCGTGGAGGGCCTTCTCCTGCCCCACCTCATGGTGTAGCTTACCTTCGGCAGGAGTGTCCTGCACGCAGCCGGGTCTCTGCACGGCCAGCTATTCTGGTTGAGTTTCCCTGGGGAGCAGTTGGGACTCACTCATGAGTAAGGCAGTGTGAGGGCTGGCTTGTCCCATTGGGTGTGTTGTGGCGGCCTGGAGGTTTATGACCAATTTTTCAGTGATAATGCTGAAAGGTATCGCCACATCCCACAGAATTTGTTGAAGTTTTATGAAGGCTTTCCAGCTGTCTAATCAAAATACCAGACAGTTTTTGCATTACTTGCTCAGTCTGACCAGCAGTGAACTTCCACAGTTGTCTTGAATGCTGAGAAGGCTGGTCAAGGTGGTGGGGTTTGTTTGGTTTGGTTGTGTGTTTTGGATTGTGGGGGGTTTTTTTTAAGGTAGTGAATATAAACATAGCTGTAACTTTGTGCTTACATGTGCTTTGTCTGGTGCCCTTTCTGTTTCCATGCTCTACCTAAACACTGTTCCGGCCCAGAAAATTAGAGATGTACATTCTCTGGGGGTGCTGGTTGACAGCTGGCTGAACATGAGCCGGCAGTGTGCCCAGGTGGCCAAGAAGGCCAATGGCATCCTGGCCTGTATCAGAAATAGTGTGGCCAGCAGGAGTAGGGGAGTGATCGTGCCCCTGTACTCGGCACTGGTGAGGCCGCACCTCGAATACTGTGTTCAGTTTTGGGCCCCTCACTCCAAGAAGGACGTCGAGGTGCTGGAGCGTGTCCAGAGAAGGGCAACGAGGCTGATGAGGGGTCTGGAGAACAAGTCTTCTGAGGAGCGGCTGAGGGAACTGGGGTTGTTTAGCCTGGAGAAAAGGAGGCTGAGGGGAGACCTCATCGCTCTCTACAACCCCCTGAAAGGAGGTTGTAGCGAGGTGGGGGTCGGTCTCCCAAGTAACAAGCGATAGGACGAGAGGAAATGGCCTCAAGTTGCGCCAGGGGAGGTTTAGATTGGACATGAGGAAAAATGTCTTTACTGAAAGAGTGGTGAAACATTGGAACAGGCTGCCCAGGGAAGTGGTGGAGTCCCCATCCCTGGAGGTATTTAAAAGACGTGTAGATGAGGCGCTTAGGGACATGGTTTAGTGGGCATGGTGGTGTTGGGTCGATGGTTGGACTCTATGATCTTAGAGGTCTTTTCCAACCTCTATGATTCTATGATTCCTTGAAATTCCCATTCTGCTTGTTCATGTGACTTTTGACAAATTTCCTCAAATTTCTATTTCTAGAGAAACTGATGGATAGTTAAAAGGGAAAACGTACGGCTGAATCACCTCTCCATTCTTCACAGGGAGGTTATATTCAGGTTGCAGATTACTCATGCTATGCTCAAAAATGAAAACCCAGTACAAAATGTTTACAACCTTATTCTGTGCCTTAATTCTATTTTGAAAAGAAATTGTCATAAGAAAAGGGCTGAATAAGAATAACAACTTTAACAGAAAGGCTGCTATGCGATTAGCCTAATGCATGTATGTTTTTATACTTTTTTTTCTTTATCTGTGTGATCTCATCCTGCTTTTATTCTGGATAACAGAAAGCTGCCTGTTTAATTTAAATAGGCAAATACTTGCTGGCAATTTTTCCTCTTGTTCCTGTTCGTTGTTATGCACAGGTTGTCCTTTTTAGGCTGACCTTTTACTGGTACAACTTTAGGACTGAGCATGGTTCTCCCTTCTTGGAAGACAAGGGCGTGTGTGTATAAAAATCCCCGAAACAGGTTTACGGCGGTTCTGTGTCCGCTGACTTGCTCAGCACCAAGGGGATGTTTGATGGCATGAAGGTGCTATGCACTTCAACCGAGCGATTCCAGCGGGGTTTTGAGCAGTCAAAGCTTTTAAGTGTATGCAGAGCTGCCTTTAACTGAGTCATAGTTATCAGGTATTGCAAAGGTTAAGCTTTATCAGCTGCACAAAAAAAGGTTGAGGTTTCATCAAAAACTTCCATCTTCACAACCTGTCGGCCACAATTTGATGATGATTATTGATTATTTCACAGCCTTTCACTCACTCTGGCACTGCGGCCAGCCTTGATATACAGATAGGGCTGCAGTCCAGCTAAAATAAGACTCCATCTTGATAATGGACTGAGATGAGATACTGTTATTTGATAAAGATAATTGATGTTTCACAGTGAATTGGAAAACAGTTCTGAGTGCAGCAGATCTGTGGCTGCTCCATCTGCAAATGTGGCCTTTGTTTACAAAACATAGCAGAAGACATGCCGTTAAACCTCTGCCACAGTGCTCTGCACTGAACACACCATTTCAGCATGGCTGGCAATTTTTAACCAAAAATAAAACATACTGAGAAGCACGATTGTAATTTTGCAGTCACGCTGAAGTTTCTTGAACGTGTGCGTAGCTTAGCGTGCTTCTGCTGAGACACCCTGGAGACCTTGTTTCTTCTGCTTGGGATGCACTTGACAAATTATTTCAGGTGAGCTGGTATCCTAAAATCCTTCTCTTTTTTTTTTTTTTTTTTTTTTTTTTTTTTAGTATTTATACATGGCATTTGAATTAGGCAAAATTTTACTTGAAAAAGTTGGAATTTGTCAAGGGAAAATAAGGCCTAGTGTATGTCTAGATTTCTTCATTCTCCTGAAGTTTTAGCTCATTAATTTTAAAATATACTGCATGCTTGTGGTCTCCCATCTATGGCTTTGTTGACTACACATGTGCAGCCCCCAGTTTTGAATTGATTAAGGTATCACTCGTTGCAAGTTCTGTTCGCCCAAGTTCTTTTAGTCCTATTATAACCTCTGTAACCTCTAATTAAGCAATAGGAGATGGCAGGGAGTGGGGTTATCATGAGCTAATGACACCCCAAGTGTACTGTGTGGCACAAGGTTCATCTGTGTGCTGCTAATCCTCGGGGGGAGTGATTATCTAATGATAAACGTGCCACATTGCAGCTCACTGATGCTGCCGCAGTGTGCTCCTGCCGCTGCCGGCGTGGCTGAATTACGCTTCCCATTCCAAATGTCGGTTTTTTCATTGATTTTACAAACTGACAGTTTTGAGGTTTTCTGAAGTGACTTACGTACTGTGCAAAGTCATGACCCAGGATATGTGCTTCTTTCTTTTTTTATTTTTAAAGAAATATATTTATTAAGACTATGCGAACAAAAAAAAATGCATAGTCATTTTTGCTAGGCTAGAAGCAGTCTCAGCAAATTGAATGCAACTAAAGGTTCATGTTAAATTCAAAACAAATAATTAATATTTTGCATAAGATTGTAAATTATCATCGACATGCAATTGAAATTCCTTTCTTTAGAGGTGCATTACCACCAAAAAGAATGATACTCCTCTACTTTTTTTTCAAATTGAACACTAAATCAGTGTTACCAGACTGTAGAGATATATTTCAGGTAACTAGATTTTAGGATACATGATTGTCATTGACTTTGGAATGATGGGAAGATATTAATGTCTGAAAGTTGCTTAGTAATATTTTGCTCATCGGAGTCTCTAGCACTATTTTATAGCCAAAACAGATTTAGTGTCATTATTCATTAATTTATAATCATGATAATCCATAAGCATTAACTCTCCTACATTCTGTTGTGGGGGGCTTTTCCTCATTGCACAGGTAAGCAGCAGGCATTTTATCTATCTTTGTAAGGTATCTGCCACAGAGGGATGCGTGAGCTCCTACATGTGACTTTCGAGTATCTTTTTCTCTCACTGACTGTATGTGAAGCCCAGAAACTTGGGATTGGTGTGATTGTCTCTATTTAAAGTTATGTCAGGTAAATTCTTGCTGGGCAACAGAGTCCAGTCCAAAATCCCCCAATCAATCCGTACGCACAAGCTATCCGATAATTTTTCTTTTCCTTTAGAAATGTAAGTGTTTGGGTATATAATGAGAGACTGGCCCTTACAGAGTCGCTTATAAAGACTTCAGTTAAAACATGAGAACTAAAGCTGCCTGCTGCTGTTACATCTTCTGGGCCCCTTACCACTGTAGGAGGTGAAGCCTTTTTCAGAAAATACATCTCCTGTTCTTCCCACCAAGAGGGCTCAAACTGAACAGGTCCATGAATTTTATGGGAAAATACCAGTCTGCCTCCAATAACAGCAGTCTACCTCCAGTACTGTTCTCATTTTTAGGGGATTTTTGACTGTTGACTTCAGCCTGGGTATTTTGCATGCCTGTCCGTGTGTTCCTGTTGGCTGGTGGCTCCAGTCTTGGAAGCGTAGAGAATTCCCTCTGAAAACAGACACTCGTCGCCAGCATTGAGCTACAGATGATATAGGGTTGTATATATGGCTGTATATTTTGATGTGTAATTTATGAAAACTTTTTCTCCCGTAAAGAAACCTGCTGAAGCCAATGTCATTGCTGTTACTGATACCGTTATGCGTACACCGAGGGGTTCCCAGGGTCTGGACACCAGCTGGGACTTGCAATCAGGTCCGTGTTCCCTGTGAATAGAGAATGGCTTGGTAAAGTGCACGCAGAGAAAAGCATGCAGTATAGTCAAGAAAGCCATAAAATATTCTATTTTCATTGATTAAATCTTGGTTTTTGTCATAGATACGTAGAACTGCATTTCATAGAGATACTTGTAACTGATACTGAAGTGAGCCATGCTTAGTGTAAACCTGCTGTACATCTGTAGTACTGGATGCATAAAGGGCTTGTCACGAAAACAAATGGTTCATTTAGCTGAGTGGTATCTCATTCTTTAGATGTTTTCCTCTGTCATCACTCCCTTACCCTGGCGCTTGCTCCTGCCCGGGTGGGTGTCTGTAGGGAGAGCAGCCGATGGAGGATGTGTAGCTGGGGGAGCCCACGGGTCCCCTCTGTGGGATCACTGCAGTGAGCATCACTGCTTCGGCAACCTCAGAGTGCTTCACCGGGAGGAATCTGCAGACAATGCAGATACGAGCTTTTGTACGTAAAAACTCTGTCATTTTCACTGGAAGATTAAAGAGAAGCCTGAGTCTTCGTTCGGTTTATTTCAAAGCAAAAGATGCTTTTAAACGTTGGCTAGAATCAATACTGTTTGTTCCAGGGTACTTTATTTGGCTCACTGCAGAATTAAAATCAGAGCTTCAGCAGTCAAAGCAGTAATTTAATTGTGCATAGTATTATTTTATTTCAGTACTGTATTGGGTTTGCATGGCAAGGTTTTGGTAGTGGGGGGGCTACAGGGGTGGCTTCTGTGAGAAGCTGCTAGAAGCTTCCCCTATGTCTGACAGAGCCAATGCCAGCCGGCTCCAAGACGGACCCACCACTGGCCAAGGCCGAGCCCATCAGCAACAGTAATAGCGCCTCTGGGATAATATATGTAAGAAGGGGGAAAAAAACCAAAACTGCACAATTGCAGCTAGAGAGAGGAGTGAGAATACGTGAGAGGAACAGCTCTGCAGACACCAAGGTCAGTGAAGAAGGAGGGGGAGGAGGTGCTCCAGGTGCCGGAGCAGGGATCCCTCTGCAGCCCATAGTGAAGACCATGGTGAGGCAGGCTGTCCCCCTACAGCCCATGGAGGTCCACAGTGGAGCAGATATCCACCTGCAGCCCATGGAGGACCCCACACCAGAGCAAGTGGATGCCCGAAGGAGGCTGTGACCCCGTGGGAATCCTGTGCTGGAGCAGGCTTCTGGCAGGACCTGTGGAGAGAGGAGCCCACGCTGGAGCAGGTTTGCTGGCAGGACTTGTGACCCCACAGGGGACCGACGCTGGAGCAGTCTGTTCCTGAAGGACTGCACCCCGTGGAAGGGACCCACGCTGGAGCAGTTAGTGAAGAACTGCAGCCCGTGGGAAGGACTCACGTTGGAGAAGTTCATGGAGAACTGTCTCCCGTGGGAGGGACCCCACGCTGGAGCAGAGGAAGAGTGTGAGGAGTCCTCTCCCCAAGGAGGAAGGAGCGGCAGAAACAACGTGTGATGAACTGACCGCAACCCCCATTCCCCATCCCCCTGTGACACTGGGGGAGAGGAGGTAGAGAAAATTGGGAGTGAGTTAAGCCCAGGAAGAAGGGAGGGATGTGGGGAAAGTGTTTTAAGATTTAGTTTTCATTTCTCATTACCCTACTCTGATTTGATTGGCAATAAATTAAACTAATTTCCCCAAGTCGAGTCTGTTTTGCCCATGATGGTAATTGGTGAGTGATCTCTCCCTGTTCTTGTATCGACCCACGAGCCTTTTGTTATATTTTCTCTCCCCTGTCCAGCTGAGGAGGGGAGTGATAGAGCGGCTTTGGTGGGCACCAGCGCCCAGCCAGGGTCAACTCAGCAGAAGTACCTAGATGCCTTTGCGAATTTTTATTCTCACATAAGGCAGAAAATTATTTCATATTATGTTTGGAATGAATAGTTGCTGATGTCAGATAGCTTGTTTTAGTTAAGTCTGGTTACTGAATAAAAGATACTGTTCTCAAATACGGTATTTTAAAGGCAGAAAAAGAAAGATAGCTATCCTGCAATCTGAACCTGTAAGTGCATTTACTGACACTGTCGCACTGACAAGTTCAGATGAGGCAGGAAAACTTGTTAGTGGAAATACACATCCTCAAATTGCAGATAAAAGATAATTACTGAGTATAACCTTTTAATTTTATAGGCCAAAATCCTTTTCTCACTGGAGGCGGGAAGGGAAGGGAAGCCGTTAGACTGCAGCGCGAATGCCGTCGTGCTGTCCTCCAGGCACGTAGCACATGTGCCGGCGTGTTTAATGCAGTGTACTTCTGCTCTAAAAATACCCTGTTGTGCCCCGTCTGTGGTACAGACAGCCATGGTAATGCGCAAGGGGGGCTGGGGATGTTTGCTTTTGTTTAGAATCTGAGTCACATAAGCAATAGCAAAGTTCACAAGGAAAAATCCATAGTAACATAATACAAGGTAGTAATAAGTGCATCGCTGGCAAGCAGGGCAGGAATTTAAGGGGACATGCTTCGGCTGCACCAGGACTTAACCATACTTACATCTTCATGTCCTCATTGGTACAGATGCCAGCCTCGCTCTTTAGTTCTTCTTACATTGTATTTCCAGTGCAAGATAGCCTCACCGCAGAAGGAAGCCATCATGCTATCCTGTGTGTGACAGACCCGTTCTTCCTATAGGCTGCAGTAGCTTTACCCCGATTTTCGAAACGTGCCCAATAATACAGTTGAAGGATTTTATTCATTTTCATTGTAACAAGAAATGGTCTTATCCTATCAACAGCAAATCCCAGCTATGTTACGGATGCAATAACAAAATAGCCACTTTTTTCAAGTTTCTCAAATGTCTTTTAAAAACAGTGTTTAATTATGCCCAGTTGGTTAGCTGGTGGTAATTTAGCAGTATATTTTATGAGTAAACTGTGCTGATATGCCTCTACATGGGAGGCTGGTGGGGATTTAGCCAAGGTGTGAATTTACAGCACACTAACTCCTCTGCATTAACTCTCCACTTGGATATTGTTGATCTGCACCAAACCTGCCTCTGTGCATCACAGATAAATCTACTTTGCACATATAAATATATGCATTAAGCTACAAGTAACAAATGCAAACTGAGAGTCCTCACGTACAGCCTAGTGAGTGAGCTATAAATTCATACCGTAACTTCACTCCAACTTTCCAGCCTCAGTAGGCTAAGTAATGCCTCAGGAATCACTAAATTTGCTTTTTAGGTCATGCTGATCAGCAACTTCTCTTTCCATACTTTCTTCTAGTTGATTTGGAGACTGGCTTAAAGGATCTTGCCTGTTCTGCCTTTGCGGGCATACCGCATTTGCAGATACAGGAACATCTTGGAAGTGGGAAGGCAGGGGTAGATGCCAAGTGAGGACTGTGAGTCCAAGAGCAGAAATCAGGACTGCTTTTGAATAACCAAAGTTAGTAAAAATTAAATAAAAAATTGATTCAACTATGGCTTTCTACTTAACTCTTATGCCTCAGCCGACAGTGTAATCCATTCCACTAAGGGTTTTTTTTCTTTTTGAAGTGGTACAATTCAGTATACAGAAGTCAAATAGACTGGAAAAAGAAATTAAACTTACTGACCAGGCTTGGAGGCCACAAGCCCCCTGCTGAGTTACAGCTTTATTACATCACTGAGTTGTGTCCCTAGGAGCAGTGACAGAAAAGTAGGTATGCAGATTTTTTATTGAGCTCTGTAAAGAAAATAGAGTTTCCAAGTATCTAAAATTATATCTGATTTAGCTGTTACTTCCTATTCAGACACTATTTCCTACACAAAAAGTGGCCTCGCTCTTCTTTTTTCCCCTCTGTAAAAAGCTTTTTCCTTCAGGCACTGCTAAAGCAGTTTTCTGGAGCTGTCCAGAGAACCATCCAGCTGGGAAGGGGAATAAGGTTTTGGTTCTTGGTTTGTTTGGGTTTTTTTTTACGTTGTTCTTAAAACTTTCATAGGAAATAATTTCTCAGAAAAGCTATTTTTGTTAAAGAGAGAATCCCTAGATTACCCCATGCAGATTTGGCAGTGTTTAGCCAGATAAATTGTCAGTCACCTCTGTGTGTAAGAACTGTCGTCCTTTTTCCTAAAGGACTATCACTTCCTTTAAAGAAAAGCTGAAACAAGAGTGTAAATACCTTTTAAAAACAAAATTTAAGTCTAATGTTAACTCACAATTCATAGCTTGCAAAATCTCATTTAATTTATATTTTATATTTTAAGTATAAATAGAGCTCTAATATGCATTATATGGTGATGGTCAAATCTGGGCTTCTCCCTTTAGGGTTGCCCATGGCCAACAAGTGCATATTTAAACACAACTCTCTCTCTGTAAATGTACAGAACTGTTTAAAATCATGTTGCTAACACATTTTTTTAACTGACCTATTTCTCCAATCTAGACATGACCCTTGTGAATGCATTTTTGCTTTCGGGGGTTTGTTCTCTGTTAGGGAAAAACGCGGTCCTGAACTTGGGGTTTGTGCCCGACTGCTTTCTGCTTTGCTTCTTGCATCTATAAGTGCAAGACCTATAGGTGTCTGAGCACGGGGAAGGGCTGGAATCCCGACGGAGCAGGGACTCGGTGACACCTGCTGAATCCAAAGGAGAACTCTGCTGCCAGGGCTGTGTTTCGCCTGGAGGTGTCAGGACACCTGCTTGCGATTCAGCCCCAGCATTGCTGCAAGCAGCTGCAAAACGGCTTTTCAGCTGTGGATAGAGAGGGACTTAGAAAATCTGCGATGAAACTAAAGCTTTTAATCCAGATATCAAAGTACATTTTGGAAGGAAATTTCCTTCCAAGCAAGGAAAATCTGTATCCCTAACATATTTAAAAACTCATAACCGGAAAAATTTATGAACATATTGTCTCTTATACTTTGTCAATTATTGGGTAATTATTGATCACTAATTTGTTTTAAGATTTTATAGCTCTACAATGGTGTATAATGCTCCAGGTATTATTACTATTACCATGAATGAATTTTCCTAAAATTTAGAGCAGTTGTGTGAATTAAGTGGCCCTGATACTATTCACCGGGTTTCTGAACACCCAGATGCATTTTGAACGCAAGGCCCAGAGCACTTCACCCTCTTCCTCTCCACCCATCCCAACCGGTGTTTAGTTATGTTTTAATTGCAAAATATTGTGGAATATGCTAATGTCCATGATCTGCATAATATAAAAATATATGCTTATTTGATGGTAGAAAAGTGAACCTCTTGTTAGGTGGAGGACTTCTTTCGGAGTAAACTAGGATGTAATGACAAGGAGGACTAGTCATTACGCGCTGCAGTTCTGGTGTTCCTATCTAGCACCGCTTGCGGTGACGAGAGGGTGGCAGTGTCCTGGTGGAGACCACTGGGTGTGCATATTTGCACATGGGGGTCTAGCCAGGGTTCCCAGTTAGGTAAGGTGGGTCTCGAAAGAAGCATAAATTCTTAAAAAAAAAAAAAAACAAACAAAAAAAAAAAACAAAAAAAAAACAGTCAAAAAGCTGCTGTGTTTTTCAAATGCAATGACATTGTATCACTAAGTGTAAACCATCATACACAAACTACTTGTAAGAAAAAGTTCTCCAAAAATTTTTAAATTAAGGACTATGATTTCCAAGTTTCCACTTGTTTTGATAATCGTGATGCCAATGCTTGTGACCCTTGGAAGAGGGATGCGAGTGGTAACTGTGGAAAGAACAAGCAGCATCAGGGAGTTCTGCAGCAAGTGACAGTTTGCCCAGGAACTGCTAAAGATCTGGAAATACTGCCAGTGCTGATTAGAAAATTAGAGCGAGGAGCGGCGAGAATCAGAAGGCTGGCTTCAAATATGACAGCAGAGTTGCTTTCCCAGAGTCCGCAGGGCAGAAGACACTTCTAGAAGGATAATTAAGTCCCCAATCCCCACTGTCCTGGCGGGAAGCACTGATCTCGTTAGCTTTTCCTCCTCCGTTGGAGTTGCAGAACGCTTTTCTTTAAAGTCTCGGGTCACTTGGGAATTACAGATTTGTGTGTTTTGCAAGTGCATTGAAGGCTCTGAAGTCAAAGGTTAAAAATACTCTGGTGATCCAAATACGACTGTGACATTGTTCTAACTAGTTTTCTTTAAAACTTGGGCGAGTAAAGCTGGAGCTGAAAGGGAAGAGCTGCATCTTAACAGAACTGTTTGAGGATGAGTGCTTCTCGCTGTGCCAAAAATCCCATAGCACTCTCAGTTTTATCTATACTGACACAGATTAGAATGAATTTTAGCCAAAGGGTACCTTAGCAAAATGCACTTTGACTGGAAAGAGTGGGAAACTTATGGGAACGTTGTGCCTGGCTGCAGGTCTCGTGACGGTTGCTTGAATGGGAAAGGAGAAAAACTGGGATTGCTGCGACCACATCTAGCTCGTCACTGGGGAAGTTTTAGAGGTTGGAAATGCTTCATGCCCCAGCCGCTACGTACTCCGATTATCAAATAGAAGTCAGCGTATGTAGGCAGGTGAAAAGCAGATTTTTGATCGGTTTAACTCTTATTATTAAGCAGTATTTCCCTAACAGTAAGTAACTACGTAGGAAGAGGGGATGCTCCATGTATTCCCGTCTCATGTTAATTCACTGTAGGGCGGCATTTCATTCTTAGTCCAGTTAGAATTTTTAATAGCCTTTTCTTTCAATAGGGACTGATTTTTAATGAAAATTATGAGGTCTTGACAAACAGTATCTGTAAGAGAGAACGTTCTCTTTCTCGTCACTGTCTGGTGCTGTGAGCCATACAGGGTTATCTAGGTGAAGACTTATTTCTTTACCTAAGTTTCTTATGTTTAAAAAAGGCTGTTCTATGAACTGGGTTGTTTCAGTACGGCTCACTGATAAGAGTTGTATCAAACTTCGGTGTTTGCTAGGAAAATAGCGTCACATATCCTATCTGCTCCTGAAATCTGTTTTAGTGATACTTTTACTCTCACTTTTTAAAATCGCGAATCACGCCTGAATCGTGTAGCCAGAATCCACCATTCTGCTCAGTTCATGTCCACGGGTTGTGTGTTCTCCCGTGGCTGAATAACAGAGTTGACTGGGTTTTGCCTGGAGCACTTGCCCTGCCGTGGCAGGAGTTGTGCAGGGCGCAGGGGCAGTGCTGCTGTGTGTTTTGTACCGGGGTGGGGGTACTGGTAGCCTCCACAGGCTTCCTTCCTTCTGCCAAAACTATTAAAAGGAGTAAGTATTTTTCCCTAAGGCCTTCAGGTAGTCACTAAATGAACTCTTTGTTGCCTTTAGAATTGGAGACCTGTTAGATTAATTTTTTAAAAAGTTTCTCGCGCTCCATCCGACCAGCGTGCTCCTACCCTTGCCTCCCTCCTCGCCATGCTCCACTGTGATGCAGCCTCTGCTCAGCCTTACACCGCGCTGCTTGGATTGCTGTCATTTATTGTGGTTTAATTTTGTCTCTCTAAAAACTTATACTGCTCTTCCCATTAAGGGTATGATTTGCATTTTGATAGTTGGTTAGATGAAGTCCACGTAATAAATGGTAAATCTGGTCCATGTTGGGATTTTTTTGGAGAGCATTCAATGTCTTTTCTCTCTGTAAAGTGCTCTTTGGTGCTGGGATATCAGCCCAAACTTCCTCACTACCATTGAATATCAACCTTGAGGGATTTGTGGTTCAAGATCTAAAGCTTTACAGGGCTTCCCAGCAGTGAGCATGTGCAAATCCAGAGACCTGGTATTTGTCCAGTATGAACTCTTGTCTAGATTTCTATCTATAGTTGTTGGGGTTTTTTACACAAACTGCTTGTAATTATTATTATACCCCTTTGAGTAGGGTTTTAAATTAATTCTTTTATATCTCGCAAAATACTATTAAAAAACCTGGAAAAAATATTAAGTGCTTTTTTCTTCCATTTTCATTGGTAAGAATATCCTAATCATACTCAGAATTCATACTTTAAATTATTTTCCTAGAAGTTAAAGCATAAAGCTTAGCCTATGAGCTGTTGAAACCTCTTTTAAAATGGTCATTGTCAAGGAGATATGGATTTCAATAGCAATACCAAGTGTCTAACACGTACTCATGCAGATATTCAGAGGTTACATCACAGTATTATGAACCTTTAAATAAAGTACAGCGGCATTAGTTTCACAGAGGAAAAAATCACTACTGATATTATGGAGTGGCTGCTTTATATGTTTGGGGGCAATTAATTCATGTGGACCATCAAAATCCATACGGCAAAATCTTGAACTGACAAGTACATTCCTAAAGTGAGAGGGTACATCAAATGTTTGTGAACACGGGGGTGTTTGAGAGGCAGGCTGGGTTGATTTTTGGAGAGCCAAGCACACTTTCATTACAGCGTTGGTTTCGGGGAAGAGAAGGCCAGTTCTCGGCTCTTCTCTGCAGCGTCATGAAGTGGTTTGGGGCTGGAGCCGTACAGTTTGGGGACTGTTTTAAACCATCCCGTAACACTTGGGTGGCTGCAGCTGTCATCTAATTTTTTTCTGGATTAAGTTTGGTCGAGAAAGAAGCTGCCTCATTTTCTGGTTGTCATTTGCCCAGGAAGTTAAAGCAAATTGTAATGAGGGACTCACAGCAGGAGAGCCTCCTAACAAATGAGAGGCATATATTGACTGGCAGCCAGCCTGCCGCTCCAGTGATAAATGTATTTTTATACACAGCCGTTCAAGGGCACTTTCTGCTCCCATTGAATGCTGCCTGTCGGATCATGCACGGCACATTTGAATACTGAGTAATTGTAATGGTTGATGAAAATTGTATTACTGTAAGGTTAAAAATTAAGTTATATATTTTATTAAGTTAAAAAATGTAATACATGCGCTTTGACTTTATCTTGATATTATTGAGAAGCCACTTGAAGGACAGGAAGAAAATTAATTTAAAGATGCAAATACACTCTTTTTCTCAGTACAGTCCTGAAATTTTTACTGCAATTGTTAGTATTACTGGAACTAACATAGAAATTAAATTATTAAAGATACTGAAACTGTTTTAAGTTAATAGTATTTCAGATATTTCCACTAAATTGCTTGGAAAGTAGGGATTTATTTTTTAAAGTGTTCATAAAAACCTCTGAAGGGCCATCTTGAAAGAATTTACGTTCGGTATGAAAAATGAAATCATATTTTAGATATCTTTTCAGGTAAAGCCGTTTAGTTTTGTATAACTTTGTTTTTATAAAAAGCAACGGCTCAGGATGCCCTGCCCCTGCCTGCCCCCTCCCCACAGCCGGCCGTGGCCTTGGCCATGGGCAGGGGCCAGCATGGTGGCTGGGGGGGGTGCCTGGCCTTGGCTAGGGCAGTGCACACCTTGAGTGAAAGACTCTGCTTGGCTGGCTCACCCAGTGAGGACAGCCGTAAGCGAGTGTGTTTCCTTCTTCTTTTAAACACAAAGATTGGTATACCTACATCACATTATTCAAGCCTTAAGCGTAGGACTCCTAAGTTTCATGTTATTCAGAATCCATCATATTTCTATAAAAACAGAATTAAAATATAGTAAAAAGTTACATAAATCCTCCTTGTGTTGGGGGCACCTGAGTAGATTATGTCTGCTATGTTTAAATACTCATTTTATATGACCCTCCGTGGGTAGGGTCCGTGCTGGTTTCCGTGCTTGCTGTAGTATGCCCGCGCTGCTCATCTCCTGGAGAACAAGGGCTGTAGATCCCAGAAACCTTTCAGCTGCAGGTTAATATTAAAGAGGCACAGCTATAGCAACTACTGTTGGAAACGAAAGGTCAAGAACATAATGGCAAATGGTGACTTCCTACCATCTGTTGAAAATCCCTGGTAAGCCCTCCGTTGTAGGTACCGATCTTGAGAGCATATATCCTGGAATAAGTAAATTTGTCATATGAAAAACGTAAGTATGATGTGAAGAACCATATAGCAAAAGAAGACAGATGTGCAGGAGCCCAGGAAGGAGTGCTGCTGCAAACAAAGATAAGATTCACAATCTCGGAAGAAAAAAGAAAAATGGGTCCTGGGCATAGTACATCGCAGCCTGGCGAAGGTGCTGTTAATCTCCTTGTGACCAAAGTGAGAGCAGCCGAGCAGGCACTGCGGGGGCTTGTGTTTACCTTTGCAGCAGTCATCGTAAGTATTTATTTTTATATATTCACTTCGTAGGTCTGCCATTTTTTTATCATTATCTCAAAGGCCAATATTTATTTCTCTGAACAGTTCGGGCTCTATATATGTTCTGCAGGGTTTTGCACCCTACATGAGCATTAAAATCCAACTTCTAATTTTTAATTTAAAAAAAAAAAAAAAAGAAAACTTTTATTTGCATGGTGTGGAGGAGAACTCCATGAAGGAGTTACAGAATCACCGCTTCCTTAATTCTTAAATAACCTTTCCTTGCCCAGAGATGATTTGTATCCCATGCAAAAGTTGGAGCTGATATTTTCATACTGCTCCATGCTAAAAGCAGGCACATCATTTTAAGGGTATTGCTTAGCTGTCACAAACCTCTGCTTTTGTATGTCTTTCACGTGATGGGTACTGGAAGGGCAATGCTTCTGGGGGATGCGTTAGGCATGCTGCTTTCTCAGTAAGTGAATTTTTTGTTTCGCTTTGGTTAAGGTACCCCTAGAGATTGGGGATATAAATATCTAATAATAAAGGTGGTAAAATATTAGTATGTCTCTATAGCAGTACATGAGTTACTTTATCAATTTAAAGTATGCATTTCAGTATATTTATTAAAATAAAATTGCTGCAGTGATACAGTGTTTATTTTTTATGTCACCTTTAACAGAATATTGCAGTTCAATGTAGAGTTTACCAAATATTGGACTTAGAATTAGGTTGTCATAGCTTCAGTATATCATGTGTTACAGGACAACGACCATGGCAGGTGCAGAAGTCAAATAGTCTCCCAGGAGCATCCTCCCATTAAAAAACAATTGCTTGGGCAGAGGGAAGCTGCAAACAGCTGCACTTTGTCCCACTGTCTCTGCTGTTCAGAATTAAGACTATTTCCGAACCACAGATTTTTGCATACTTTTCATTTTGTGCTAATATAACTGCTTTGGAGCTGAAAAACTGCAAATAGTAACTTGAAAGCAGTCCCAAAGAATGAGTGCATTAATGCGGCATTCAGCACCGCAGCAAAACAGTGCCAGCCAGGGGAGTCTAAGCACCAAACGTATGCGTGCAAGCAGAATATTTTGAATGAGCAGCAATAATTTGTTTTTGTTACACTTACTCATTGCCCTCAGAAATGCAAGATGAGCATTGCAAAGCACGCGTTTAGATAGCGCACTAAAAAGTAAATCTTGGCTCGAAAGGATTAGCATCAATTAGAGAAGCACTTCCTTTAAATAACAAAGCAGATTAATTCCCTTAAGGGTTGTACTTATTGGAACACATTTTCAGTAGTAAAAAGAGCAACAAGTGTGCTAGCACTATTGATTTTCTACCTTTGTATTACCAAAACATATTTTATTGACAAGTATTACTTGCTTGTTAAGTGCTAAAGAGTTTGATGGGTCTAAACATCGGATCATCTAATTAATTGCCCTTTCAAACTTTCATCCTAAGCTGCAGTGATTACATTAAAGAGATAGGTTTGGGGTTCTATTGGAGTTCACTCACCTTTTACATGATAAACAAGGAATGAATATATTAATGGGTTCTTAATATAGAAGGCTAACTTTAGATGCAGTGTACCATTCTGAGTAGGTCTTCATCTTTTAATGTCCCGGTGATGGGTACAGGAGCACTTCTTTTATTTATATTTTGTATAAAAATATAATTTTATTTTATTTTTGAATTTTATTCAATGAATGTTACAAAGTCTTTTTTCACACAGTTAAAGCCCTGCCAGTTTAAAGTTGGCACAGCGCCTCTTAATGCAGAAAGAGCTGCTGTTGTGTATTTTCGAAGAAATACTTTGTGCACTTCTGATACTAGTGATTTCATCGTGTTAATCCAATAGAAAATGGCGTTTTCAAAAAGAAATTCACATGTGTCGTCTTGAATTTAAATACAGGTTCTGGCTCTTTAACCCTTTATTGGTTGGCCCTGCACTCGACGCTCACGTTTCCTTGGCTGCATTTCTTTTTCTTCTCCTGCTCCCCAGCTCTCTTGCACAGCTTGCCGTCCAGCCCCCGGTGCTTGCTGGAGCCCATCCTCGGGCTGGATCCCTGGGGAGCCGTGCTTCCTCTGCCGGGTGGGAGAAACCAGCCCTTGGTGCTGACCGGAGCGGGGGTTCCAGGCACGGGAGAGGCTCTCAGATTTCTGCCACTGGGGTTTTAGATGGGAGGGTAGGTGAGCTACCTGGGTTTGCCCGTTTTAAGATCTCCAAAGCATTAGAGAACGCAACGCAAATGAGTCTCAGTCTTGTGTAAAGCATCGACGTATTGTGCGGTTGTGAAACAGCAACCTCAAGTAACGAGTAAATAAAATCTTAACGGTGACTCTGACCATGGAATAAGTGAGTAATTTTCCATGGTGTTTCTGACATATGTGTTTATATTGTTGGATATTGTAAAAAACAAGTATTTAACCCTGGTGACACCACAGCTGTAAGTGTGGCGTGTGAGCAGAAGGACGTGTGATTTGCTGAGCTGACACAAGCGACCGGCAGCACAGCCGGGGTGTGCCTTGCCTGCAAGGGCCCCGTCGCTGCCGTAACACTGCGCGGAAGGGTGTGCTGTAGGGGAATGATGGTAGTGGGGTATGTAACGTTAAATCTTGTCAAAGATTGTCCAGAGCTAGGAGTCCGGTACTTGGCCTTGGAAATTTTTTTTACGGCAAAAGATGTGCATCGCAGACTATGATGCACTGCTATGAAAAGTATGTGGTTTTAAATAATAGTTCAAGCTGTAATCTGAGAAAATACTAGGTACCTTCTAGTTGTTGCATTATTTCTGAAAAAAATCCTTTACACTTTATTTACGAGATAAGGTTTGACCTTTTAATTACATTTATTATGGTAGTAGTCCAGAGGATTTTAACTGCATGCTTCCAGTTAAATCAAGGTTGGACATAAAGCGTTCCCTCGCTGGGTGGGCAGGCGCAGCGCACATCCCTGTGCTGCAAGGGCAGCCGTGCCTGCTTTGTCAGGGTATTTCCACTCGCCTCCTTTGGGATATGTTCTGTGTAAGCATACCTAGATCCTTTACATTGCAATGGAAATATTTGTGTTCTTTGTTGGAGTAGAGAGGACTCTCTCAATGAAACAGTTGTCTGTGCACACAGAGGTGCAACTGTAAAGAAAGAGCCCATACGGCTGCGGGTGGACGTAAGTCTGCAGCACATTGTCTGCCGCTTGAGGAGGTTTTTGCAAAAGCGTGATTACATTCCTGTGCCATTGGAATGGAGTGTTTGGTCTTCTCATTACTGTTCCTGTGTAGAGTACGCTGTGGCTATCCTGAAGGAAGAGCAGTGGCGTGAGTGCAGTAACTTAAACCATCGTGGCCCGGCGGTGGGGAGGCTGGTGCTGGAGCACCTGGGGGTGCAGCCGTGCCTGCTGCCCAGCTCTGCTCCGGCCTTTCAGAGGCCTCTCGTGCTGGTGCCAGGGAGCCAACTGAAAACGTTTAACACTCTGATTGGGGTGACATTTCTGTAAAGACTGTTTTTTAAAGGCGGGGGGGGTGGTAGTGTGCTTCCTACCATTCCCTGCCTGCCGCCTAGCCAGCTGGAGGCTCCTAGACATCCAATTTACAACCTCCTTTGAGGAGTGTAAGTATTAGATTTTTTTAAAATTCCCGTTAAAGACACATTTATGTTCATATACCTGACAAACTACTTCGGTTTAAAAACTGGATTTGGCAGGGAATGTGTTCGTATGATGATTTAATTCCGTTTTATTGGTTAAGCAGCTATTAGAACACTTAAAAGAAATTGTCATGGTATTTAATACTGAGCAGCATGTGCTTAAGTCCCACCTGATAAGACATTTCAGTGGTGTGCTTTCATGTTTCGGGTTGTCTGGAGGCCTGAAGAAAGGAAAAGTGCCCTGAGGAAGTGCCCTGAGGAAAGGGCATTCTGTGCTGAGCGCAAGTCCCTGTGTGTGACATGGCAGGAGTTACATTTCGTGCCATTCCTTCAGATGCGCAGGAGCAGTATGTGCCACCGTCCTGTCCTCCCTGACCAACGGGAACCAAACTCCGCAAAAGAGCTTTCCTTTGCTCCTCAGGGGTGTTTGCCGATTGACACAGTGACAGTCAGAAAATAATTAGTGCTAGAATAACAGAAAATGCAGGTGAAAATGAAGAGGCATTTCCACATAGTATTTAATTTTTACTGACGGTAATGGTCTCCCTCAGTCTTCCAAAAAAGGTTTTTAGAAGTTCATGTTCTCGTGCATTTGTGTTTGCTTAAAAGTCTGTTCAGCATCATTGCGGTGCCAGGTAATGGATCTTCTATGTTCCTGTTCTCTCCCCCTCTTGCCAGACTATCCATGGCCATAAAGGACCGATAACTGCGGTGGCTTTTGCCCCCGACGGCCGGTACCTCGCCACATACTCCAATTCTGACAGCCACCTCTCCTTCTGGCAGGTAAGGATGCGTTACCGTCCATCTGTCTGCACGCACTTCATTAATGAACTCATGTTTGGGACTTTTTGACATTTTTCAGTAATGGCGTAATACATAAGAAAATACTGACAACAGGAAAGTCCCAGAAGTTAGGGCAGAAGCTGAAACCTCAGCACAGAGTTTTGTTGTTCACCAGCCTGACCCGCCGCGGGTCCCGCGCTGCCCTCCCACCTCAGCCCGAAGCGAGTGTGCTCCTCTGCCTTCAGGCACCCGCACAGGCAGGGCAGGGTCAGCTGTTGGACGGAGGCTTGCTCCCCCAGTCCCCAGCACCTCTCCGCTGTGCAACTCTTCCCTCACCGTCCCTCCAGGCTTGTGAAGGCAGCTTTGAGTAGTGGTGTCCCTGTAACAGGGGATTTTTTCTATCACTGTTTCTATTTAAGTGTTTCTTGCAGCTATCCCTGGGTGAGGGATGGGGCTGTTTGCATCCACATCAGTACGTCGCTTCTGGGCAATCAAAGAACATTCTCAAATGATAAACTTTCATATTTGATGTTTAAAGTTTGAGTATGATGCTGTTGTAATAGTTTGATTTCACATACCTAAAATGTCCACTGGATAAAATGTAGAGCCGTGTAGGAAACCCCTAGCTAGTTCTGCACAGGCCAGGGCAGTGGCTTCTCCCGATCCTACCGGCAGGGAGTTTCTTCTCTAACTCCTGCAACCCCATCCATTCCAACAGAGTGAGCTTCGGGAACATGTCTCCTTTTTATTTTTTTTAAGCTTGATGCAAAACTCTCAGGACAAACACTTGTTCCCAGTACTGCGGTGCCCGTGCCCCTCTGCTCTGCAGACACAACTGCTCCGCTCCAAGCCCACGTGTCGTAGCGTCGGGGACCCCTGTGCTGGGCTGTGCCGCGCAGTGTGGAGGTGTCTTCTGTTTCCCTAATCATACTGGATGAAAGTGTGATGAATGAAAGGGAAAGCTGAGATACAAACAATATAAAGAGGGTCTGAAACACAAGTAGAAACTGAGAAACAGGCCACCATTTTGTGAAGTATCTAGAGGCTTTTTTTCTTTAACATGAGCAGTTTTTTCTTTGTAATCTCATGTTGGTAGGAATATTTTTTGCCAGTTGTAGGCTGCTGCCTACGTTCCCTAAGCAGGATTTTTTTCTTCCTTCAAATGGCGTTAGACTTAAAAAATACATTACTTGGAAGCAACTGATCTGATCAAGCAATGTGGTCTATCAAAATCATTGAGTCTTACAGTAATCAGACTATAAAACAGAACTCGGTATGCCCATAAGTACCAGTTATACTCTTTAATACACTTCCCCAGTTTTCTGTGTCATTCAGTAGTTCTACAGGTGCCATAAAAAATTACTAAATTATTATCCATCACTGTATTGTGTGCTTTCTGAAACAGTAAATGAGAACAGCAAGAATCTTCATCCATCAGTTACATTTATTCAATTTAAGTGCTCAGGGAAAATCTGGAAAGCAATCAGGCCAGATCTTTTAGAATTAGCAGGGAAAAAAAGTCAGGCACGAGTTTTAAATTGTGATCTGCCACGCTCTTCCAGGTGTATAAATGTTCACGTTGAAGTGGCTTTTACATAAAGAGTTAAATATACCTACACATTTAGTTTTAAAATGTGACCTCGTGCACTAGTGATTTTTCCCTTCTGTGTTCTATTTGGCACTATTATTAATGCAGGAAAATCAGTAACATTAGTCATCTTAAAAGGGTTATTACTCAAGATGATTTAAATTGTGAAAATGTCAGTGGTGCTTGCATGCTCCCTGCTAGAGATGCCATGATTTACACTCTCTGACACGGCTCTGCTGCCGAGAAGAGCCAGGAAAAAGTAATGGCTTGTACTTTGTACTGATCAGAATTCAGGACGTGGCATCAGCAATAACGCACCTTAAATGTCCCAGGATTTGCCAAGGTTTCATGGGGCACGTCTCAGGGATGCAGCCGGCCGGCCGGCCGCCTGCTGATGGAAATTCTAGGGTTGCAATGCATGCGGATGGAAGGGTTTTTGAGAGTAAAGCAGCTTTTCAGAAAGTGTGGGATTTTGTGTATCTCAGTGGGTTGGATCAGAGAATCTCATATTTAAAAATGTGGAGCTAGACACCACGCATCAGCAATAATTGGTCTGCTTTCCAAAGAGTAACTGAATAGATCTCTTCTGAATGGCCTCTTCATCTACCAGACAATAAAATAGCTCTTGCTGTTGTGTTTTTACTGTTTGTACCTATCATGACGACTACTCTTTATTCTGCGTATCTTTGGCTCTAGTGTTTTTATGATTTTGATAAATAATATTCTAGCATAAATATAATCTTCTTAATATTTCATGTGTTTTCCTTAAATTCTGATTGTGTACGCTTATGCTTAGCATGCCTTTATAAATTGCCCCCAAGGAGCGCAGCAGAGTATGCTCACTGACTTCATCAGGTCCTCCACCATGCCCAGTTGTGTATCGTGGTCATTAACCACCGTCCAGACCATGCAGCGCATTGCCTAAACGCTCAGCTCCCCTTCCGTTAAGTGGCGTTGCTTGGCCCAACTCTAACAAAATTTTAATTAAGCCTGGTTTGAGACAGCTGCTGGTCCCGGGGATCGCAGGGGTTTCGAAGTTCGAGAGGCGGTCTGGGTGCGCATTGCAGGTGGTGACCCTCCCCAGAAGCCCGTGGGCAGGGTGGGTCACCTGTGGGTGTCTCTGCAGATGAACACCTCTCTCCTGGGGAGCATCGGCATGCTGAACTCTGCGCCTCAGCTCCGCTGCATCAAAACCTACCAGGTGCCCCCCGTCCAGCCGGCCTCGCCAGGCTCCCACAACGCCCTCAAGCTGGCACGGCTCATCTGGACCTCCAACCGGAACGTCATCCTCATGGCTCACGACGGCAAGGAGCATCGCTTTATGGTCTAGGGTAAATCCCCCGTGCTAGAAACCCATTTCTGTTTCAAAGTTCCTCGTAATTCTCCCCCTCTCTTTCTCTGTGCTCCTCACACGGGATGCCCACACCAGTGTCCTGCAGGCTGCTGGTGGGCTCCTGCCCGGCTCTGCAGGGTGGCTGCACTGACACCGGCTGGTTTTTCCTTGCAGATGGGAGGAGGAAGGCAACGGCGCTGGGGATCGTGCTCCTCGCGTGGTGCAGCAGAAGTGGGGGATCAATAACACTGTGATGGCGCTCCTCGGCCAGATCGGCAGTGGCAGGAATCAAACCAGGCTTTGCAGCCGGGCTGAACCCGGCCCCTTCCTCGCTGGATGTTGAGTTCACGCAGCAGCCCTCATTAAACACATTTTTCCTTTGGAGACTCTCGCAGAATCTCAGTGTTTACCAAAAAGGCTCGTGTTTACATGTACTTTCTCCTAGTGACCACTGAATGATGGCGGGTGATGCATCTTAGAGCTAGGCACTTGGGTTTCTTAATGAGGGGCTCATTGCCTCAGGATGGGGAGGGATTGAGTTTCGGGGGGGTGGATGGCTGTGTTCTGATCTGAAGGGGATGTTTCCTCATACAACATCTCAGTTTTCAAGAGAATTGGAAGTGCTGCTGTGCCCAGTCACTGTTTGCTGTAGTCTGGAAGAAAGAATAATAGTCCACATGTAAATAAAAAAAAGAATCTCTTTAAGAAGGAATAGCAAACTTGAAAAAAGGAGTATTTATATATAAAGGTGTTTTTTGCTATCAATGCAGGTATTTATTTAAAAAAAAAAAAAAAAAAGACAAAAAGCTGTTTCTTCCTAAAGCCGCTCCCATTTGTGCCGGGACGTGCAGGGCAGCGAGACTGTGCACCCACGCCACCCTGCGCTTGTGTCACAGCCACGGCTCCCGCGGTGGCTTCACCGGGGGACCAGAGGGGAAGGACACGGGCCCCGGCGGGAGGCGGCACAAATGGCATCGGTGGGGAGCAATTCTGGCTGGAAAAATGATGAAAAGTATGTAGAAGGTAAGTTATTTGAATGGATATATTGAAGCATTTTCTTCAGTAGGAATATTCCTGTGTAACATTAGCTGTGACTGTGTTTCCCTCTTCTTACATATCTAATTTTGTGAAGTGTTCAATAGTGTGCAAGTATGCTGGTTTTTGCTCACAGTAAAGAAAAAAAAATCTATAAAATACTATTTTATTTAAACATATTGATGTATATGTTTGTATAGCTTTTTCTTTGCCATTTTTGTCTGAAAAGCTCACAGAACTAAGGCGGCTGTCTTTACATAATAAAGTAAAAATGGTACTTATAGAATCTTCCCTTCCCCAAAAAGGAATAAATGAATTTTTAAAATGGCTTCTAAATATAAAAAGCATTGATTTATTTTTTTTTTAGGTGGTCTGTGTAGTACGCTGTACATGAAAGTGAGATTTACAGTCCAGAAGCTACATATCTGTTTGCTGTTTAAAAATAATTTTAAAAAATTTAAAAAGCAAGAAATTAAGACCATTAGGAATGTTTAACACAAACTGCCATAAAGTTTAATCTTTTCTCTGGCGGGAATGTAGTGTATAGTGGAGAACTCTGTAGTAGAATATCAGGGTCTTTTCTAAGTGAACTAATGCAGCATGCATGTACATTGTGTTTATACAGATATATATGTAACCTCGGAGGTTAACAAAAAAAAAAAAGGAAAAAAAAGAGGAGAGGTAGAATTCGTAGAATGAAATGCTGTAATTTTCAGTGTAGGCTTAGGAGGAGAGTGCTAAGGTACCCTGTAAGTGTTCTCCCACCGGTATCCCAGGATCCTATCCGTTAGGTTACAGTAGATAACACGTATATATATATATATATATATATATATATATATATGTGTGTGTGTTTACTTGCAAAACAAAATGCGGCCCCAGTGGGAATGTGGACCGTGTCCCTGCAGTGATTTCCTTTGTGGTATAGTGAACAAACATCTTGTATTATATATGCATTAAAATGTTTGTTTTAAGCTAGAAGTGTAATGGATTTTCTCAAGTGCAGAAGAGAGCTGGTAATTTTCCTCGCGGTCCTGAAAATCAGTTCATGTAGCAAGAGCTGAAGCATTAGTAGTGAGGGATTCGTTTGCTGAGGAGTCGCTAACCCCCGAAATGTCTCTGGCTGGAGCTGGGGCCAGTCCGCCCCACGCCCCCGGCCGTCGGGCTGGGCAAGGGGCCGGCGTGGTCCCCGATGGAGAAGCCTTCCCATCTAACTGGTATGTGCGCACTAGTTAAACCCAACCCTCCGCTTCGGTGACTCTGTTAAGCCCAGTCCTGAACTGCTGCCCAGCCTCGCGCGCTCAGCACTGCGGTGAAATGTGTATTGTCATTCCAGTGTAAGCTTTTAGTGCTTTATTGATTTGTTAGTACTGTATTTGGACTTGTCCTTGTAAATGTAGAGACGTATGTGGCTTCATTGGCAGTTTACAAGCAAAAGATGACATGATGAGACACCTGTATGAAAATGTTGTGATGATTGAAGTCACCATGTATGGTGAACGGTTCAAGTGTCTGCCTCTCCAGCAACTTCTTGACGAACCCACTCCCCATCCTCTGTATGTATTGAACTTCCCAGTGTAAATATGCTTGTGAAATAAAACTGAATTGTATTGAAGAGTGTTGGTTTCGTGGCATCAGCCTGATGGTGTGTAAATAATTTCCTGCTGCTGATTTACTGGCCGGTAATCTGAAGTCTTTCCACCATTTAAGAAACTTCTTCCTTTTCATTTGAAAATCGGCGTGAATGAGAGCAGAATGAGTCACCATCAGAGCAGGCGGGGGGTCATGGTGAAGAGTCTTCAGCCTTTGTTACAAACGGCGAAGGTAGGGGGATGCTGAGAGTAAAGTTCTCTTAACTCCCAAAACAGTGTATCCAAGCAAACAAGGGAATATTAATCTTCCAAAAATTCACCAACGCCGATGCGTGCCAGGCAACGCTCTTCCCTTGTCCTCTGGTTTGCATTTCCCCAAAGAAAGTAATTGAAATAAATTAAACGCTGAGGTTTTTCTGAGGTGGCGTGCAGGATTACCAAGTGTATTTAATGTAACATTGTGTTTGGGTTGGAATCTGCAAGATACGTTATTTTTTAAAAATGGCGGTTGTGTTTGCCCGCAGAGGAAGCCCCAGCGCGTGCGGCTTGCAGAGGGGCGTGGGGTGAGCCTGCGCGGCGCGGGGCCGGTGAGCCAGGGAGGGTCAGACATGACCTAATCAGCCTTCAAAATGAAAAACCCACAGAGGAATTGTGTGAATCCTCGATTTTTGGGGTGCGCGAATGCGTTGAAACACCAGTGGCTCCGGCGTTTCCTTACAGGTAAAGCACACCGGTAGCGGCTCGATGCCGGGCCGGCTGAGGCGGGCAGGGCACGGTGGTGCAGGAGGCACAGCCAGGCAGCGCCGGGCGAACTCTCACCTCTCCCCTCCTCGGCTGACAGGCAGAGCTGAGCCTTGAAAAATCAATACTTGGGAGCCAGGAGGGAAATATTTCCAACCTCTAACTAGAGAATGTATTTTGACAAGGCCAAGATAATCCAGGCTGCACAGGAGAAAGAGAAAAGAAGACTCATTTTTAAAGCTTGACACTTCAAGGTGTTTTTGTGCAATGGTTTAGAGAGAGCATCGATATGTACAAATACCAAAGGTCAAAAAGAAAAGCCAGAAGAATTTCAAAAATTAGATGCGCTGGTTTTGCTGTTTACTTCGTAAAATATAAACTGTTTGATTTGTGTAGAGAGATGGTCAAATGTAGTGAGCTCAGTGTTCGCTGCTGTCTCCTCATTTAATAGAAATGAAAATATACTAAAGCCTAGATGATACCTTAAGCAATTTACCTATAAAAAGTATGTGCCTATTTCCTGCTATATATCTGCATTCAAGGACATTAATTGTTTTTGATTCGGCATGATTGCATTTTGATGCAAAAAAATCAATATTTTTTTCATTTATGCAGCATCATTTTTTGATAATTAAATATCTGGCTGTGTACTCGGGTACTGCACGAAGTGGTCAAAAGCGCTATGGCCCTTCTTCCGCTCCCTGACCAAGGTTACGTTGGCGCCGAGCACCTGCGATTTCTGCCGGCTGGGTTTTAGGTCTGACCGAGCTGTGTGCTGCCACCGCTGAGCCGCGGCAGTACCTGCACCGCTGCCTGCGCTGCGGCGTTTCTGCGGTGCACGGCGCCGCAGGCGCCTCCACCTCTGGTGCATTGCACGGGGCCAAGTGAGCGAGCGGGGCGGTCAGGCGGTCCCCAGCCGAGCGGGGCGGTCGTGGTGCCGACCCCTTCCCGGCTGCGACTCTGGGCAGGGGGAGCGATGGAGAAGGTCACCCTCCTTGGCTTTACGCCGCGCTGGCTGGGAATGTCCATCCCCGTCCTGGCGCTGGTCGTAAAACCACACCTTTGACCAAGAGGTGTAAAATCACATCGCGGCTAACTTCGCATGACGAACGCGATGCAGAGTAGTGTGTATGATTAGGACGTTGCACTGGATTCGTTTAATACTGATCCATGGCTGGAAAACGGGAAGGACTGACCGGGATGTTTATGGCAGCAGTGAGGAGCTCGTGGCCAAAGGTAAGGAGGGGCAGGGGCGCGGGTGTGAGGGGCAGGAGCAGGAGTGGCCACGTTACGCATCGGAGCCGGAGGAGGGGTAGCGCTGGGGCCCGAAGGGGACGTTGTTAGTGATGGAGTGGCTGTACCAGCGTTCAGAAGGTGCTGGGGAGCGGCTGGGTGGCGCGCGGGGGACGGACTGATGGATGGCTCCTGGCACAGAGGAGCGGAGGCGGAGGAAGGGGCAGATGAGATCAAATGGGAAGGTGCTCCCTCCCCTGGCTTGAAGGAGCATGCATTAAGGCTGAGGGAAACAAGCCAACCTGAGAGAAGGTGATGGAGATACGGAGCGATGGACTTTTACATTATTAATTGCGTATGCGCGATTGTTTCCCAACTGTCACACAATATTCTGGCTGACTTGATGCAATGGAGGTTGTCTGTCCGCTAATTAGTGTTATTTGGAGTAAGATACAGGAAATGAGAGGTCGCTTGAGATTTATAGAAAAAAAAACTCCAGAAAAATTACACCAGACACTTCAAACTTGCTGATTTCAGTTACATAAAACATGAGGGAGGGCTCCCCCGCTTTCCCACATCACGGCTCCTCATCTGGGGGCTGGCAAGGGACGTGCTGGGCCACGAAGGGGCTCTGCTGGCACTGTGTTCGTGCCTCTCATCCGGAGGAGCAGGGAGCTGGTGCGGAGGAGCCCCGTCCCGCCGGCTGCACTGCTGCAGCGCTGCCAACCACAGCAGGAGCCAGGCTGCATTCGAAGCGTGCGCGCGTGTTTGGTTGATGTCCTCCTCAAAATACATCTATCTTGCCTAAAACCAAAGCTATTTGAAAATGCAGAACACTGAGGTCAGTGTAAACTCCATCAAACGTATTGATCAGAGATTTTTTCCAAAGAGCGTAATGTTACAGTTGTGCATGGCGTGTGTCTTGCTGATGATCAGCATTCCTTGCAGCTGACTCGGAAATCCATCCACATGCATCTCGCTCTCCCCAGCCTGTTGCGAAGGGGTGGGTACGACCTCTCCTGCTGCCTGGGGGAATTCCCCACGCGTTCAGGCAACGCTGTGCCCCATAGGGCACAGCCAGAACTCGGATCTCAGTGTGGTTGGTACTTCGCAGGCTTCTGGGATAGGCTCACCTTGGGATGCGTGGTTCACCCTAAGGTCCCAATCCCCTGATTGCTGGGCAGGCATCCGCTTAGAGCAGCCTGATCCCTCTGTCCCGAGAGCAAGGCTTCCCATCCCACAGAGAGGGACACAGCCACGAAACGCAGCAGCGTTCAGGACGTTCCTGCTGGGCACTCATCTACAGTGCTGGATGTGTCCTTTCAGATGCAGCCAGGGTAAGGCCAGTGCTCAGAATAAGACGCGTTTCGGTGTCGGCTCAGTTTGGTTTCAAATAGTGATTTTTGTAGCCAAAATACTTTTTCAAACTGACGAGTCATATGCAAGCAAAGAATTGTAAATGGAAGGCCTTTAACATGCTTAGCAGTAGCTTACATATTTAAAAGCCAATGCATTAACAGCAGAAATCGTAGAGGACCCAAAGGTATTTTGTCCTCTGGATGCTGCAGGAACTTCCGTGAGCAACCAATGTGCAGAAGAACCCAAAGTCTAATACATCTTCTGAACATCGCCTCGCAGGCTCCAGAAGTTCTGCGAGTTACTTCTCCCTTCAGAAAAGAGAGTTCCTGGCCAGCTGCAGCCCTTGCATCTTTCCCTCTGTTTCCATTGCCGGGAAAGCACGACCAGGGAAAAAGTTCCTCTTCCTCCTCATTCCCTCCCGTGTAGAGGCAGCAGAAGTGACGGCCAGGTTTGCTGTCTTGGGAACATGGGAGGCCGCGCGGGAGCTTCGGAGAGCTCGTGGGCAAACTGAGATGGGCTGTCACAGGTATTCAGTCCCCAATTGCAGTTCAAAGGTTTGCAAAATTGTCAGGACCCTCTGTGGGACTCGTAGGACATGGACTCCGTAAGAAACTCAAGGGTATCCCAATTTGTAAATTTAACCTTTCAGATGGTTATTCCTGTGTTCAACGTCTTTGAGCGTGCGTGGAAGGAGTACACGTCCTGTAACATCTACGCCACTGTGATTTCATACCAACGTTTCCCGGCATAATGTGTGCTAAGGGAACTCCGAAGATCCCAGGTACCCAGCGCTGGGCAGGGACGGTGCTCAACGGGCTTTCCAGGGAGCCGAGGAGAAAGGAAAACGGGTTTCTTCTGTTCTCCCAACAAGCTGTCCAGGCTGTGCCTGGCTTTTAGCGAACACCAAAACTTCATCAGCAATAATACTTTTGTCTGAACAAAAATATCAGTAAAAATCTGCATCAGAGCCTTCAGTGTGATAAATTGACACTTGATGGCAATAGTTGCCTGGAGTGCTCTTTGAACAGGAGGGCTCCTGGGGAACTTCCCTCTCTCTCTGATGTCTGAAAATTAAAAATTAATCCTGTATGAAAAATTAAAAGGTGAAACTTTCTGCTGCAGCAGCATAGCTTTTTGAATGTTGATTCTGTTTTTAAAATGAAGGCTGAATGACATCTACGGGAAGATCATTGTTGGTTGTTACATTTAGAATATATGATTTTAATTGATTTTTGTAAATTGGAAACCTATTTTCAAAGGACTGGAGTAGCTTACGGGGGGGGGGGGGGGGTGTTAGATATTTATTTACTGAAGTAACTGACTTTAAATAAGCATTTATTCACTCCTGTAGAGCTACTCCCAATTTACAATATAGTAAAAGAAAATTGCTGGTTTTATCATAAAAATGACGGTGGAATCTGCACATCTTGCAAGTTTAAATTTGATTTTTTTAAAAAAACCCTACCTTTCTGACATCAAGGAGTGCCTCCTGCCCCTCGCTGTTCAGGCACGTGTCCTCGCTTGCTGTGTTGGCGGTGTCACCGCTTGGTGCCACCCCCTGGTGACCAGTGCTGTGGGGGAGAGCCAGGGGGTCCCGGTGCCTCGGGTAGGGCTGGCCACCGGGGAAAGCTGCTGTACATGTTCCCCCCTGAGATTAGTCTTCCTCTGTGGTGGGCAAAGCAAACGTTGCGGTCAAGTCGGAGTGATTTTAGCAAGGGTATTTCTTCTTACAAGTTTATCCAGAGCCAAGGGGGAGAGAAGTTGACTGCACTACCGTTTTTATCAGTATTCACGTTCAGATCTCGCCTGTTGCAAGTTCATTTTAAAAGACCCATTTCTTCATCTTCCGCGTGGCCTAGGACTTCAAAGGTGCCATCAGCTGGCTTGGGCAGAAGGCTTCTGCCTTGGTGGTCTGGCTGACTTCATCCTGGCATTGCTTACCAGTCCGATCTGCAAAGATACAACTGATGAGAAGATATTCAAGTGACAGAGCTCTGATTACATGTGGTGGTAGATCAATTGGGCCGTGACTGTCAGAATACCCAAGGTCCCCTTCAAGAACCCACTCGGGACCTGACGCAGTGTTATGGCATTTACATCTTCAATATCTCAAAGATTTCTGGCTTTATTTTTTTCTGTACTCTCTAATAGACCATGTTCTTACACCTTGGTTTATGTATGCGTTACCTGTGTTTATCAGTTGAGATCTGGTAGCAACGCGAGAAATACGGCAACTGTGTGTAGGTACATTGGGGCCACCGAAGCTCGGTCCAGGCCAGCAGAACAGAGCATTTGAGGGAGCATCCCACCTTGTCTGAAATACGACGGTGGCTTTGTCCAAGAGCAGAGCCGCTGCCCCAACCGTTGGACCACCGGCACCAAGCTGCCTGAGCCGAAGGGAAAACCAGAAGAGAAGTTTCCCCACGGCTGGGGTTGCCGCGACCGTCGCTGTTGGTTGAGTTCGTGGAGGTGCATTTGATGGTTAATGAGTATCAAGGATAACGTTTTGCAGTTCTCGCTACACCTGACTGCTTTTATACTATATATTATGAAATATTGTGTATCTTATTAAATAGTGACTTTGTAAAAACCAGCTCAGGCTCTGGGTCCAACCCCAGCCCTCATCCCCTTCCACTGAAGGGAGTGGGGTGACACCATTTATAAATTTAGCCCAGATTATAGTATGAATGATATTTCTTTAATTTAGGTCTCATTAAAAGATAAAGTCTTCTCTAGCAGTCCTCTGCAAGGACTAAGAGTAACCGTGAGCTGTTAGGTCCAGTTTCATGGTCATCTCGGTTCATAAATATATCTAAGCAATCACCCCACCGACGTGCCAGTGCTGAATCTGAGTCACCCGGAGATCTGCAGGGGTGAGGAGGAGAGCTGGATGCTCTGGAGGTGACCTTTGGAGACAGGACCGTCCCTGCTGCTTTGCCGGCTGCTTTGCAGTCAGCTGGCCGCCCGGCAGCGCGGGTAGCTGTGGAAGAAGGTGTTTTCTACCCTTCTGTCTTGAAGGATAACGTTGACCCATTTTTAATTATTTTGTTACTCCAGGAGGATCTCAAAGGTGGATTGTTTGATATTTCAAGACAGAGATTGTATGGTAACGAATGGCAATGAAGTGCAGAACAGCATGGAGCCAAATGGGAACCTGTTCAGCAATGCGCAGCACTGCTGCAAAGTCGCAAAAAATATTTATTTCTGCTTTAAGGACAGAGAAGTTATTAAGACAGGCTGCATGTTATCACCTTGTTTGCAGTTTAGCCCGAAAGTGGATTAAAATCCATTTTAGAGCAGTCCCAGATTTATTGCAGAAACAAACGCAACTGTTGTTCCACCAGCTGCCGGACTGCCCAGCTCCAGGAGAAGGAAGGCAAGAGGGAGGAGGATGGGGAGCAGAATGAACCCTGGGAGCCAAAGACTGTGTGAGAGGGAACCAAACGATCAGAGAACGACTGCAAAGCCTGTGTGGCTGAGCAGGAGCCTTCGGAGCGAGCACCAGATGCTCCGGGGCCAAACCCAAATCCCAGCGTGATCCGCCGAGATGTGCAAAGCCATTTCCCTGTGCTCGCTGAGCCGTGTTTTCAAACCTGGGTAATGGTTTTTTTATGAGAGCAGACTCTGAGGCCTCCTGCTAGCTCTGCCAAAAAACTCGGGCCAGGCAAAGTCATTTCAGCAAATCATTGTTTTTCTGGAAAATGCTGTTCCGTGCAGCCAGGTTATTCACACACTCAAGGTGACGCTGGCAAAGAGCGCTCACCATCGACACCAAAGGCAGAGGCAAAACCAGGAGCGTTGGTGTGGGGTGTTCGCTGCACCAGGTAGGTACGGGACTGGGGAGGAGGTGTGATGCTCTGGGTTGGGGCAGGCGCTGGGAGACGGCAGCCCTCAGCCTCCTCCTAATTTGGAGAGGACGCTTGGACCGCAGCGTCCCATGCAGCAAGGTGGGAATGAAGCTGAACGGGTATTCACGCATTTCATACGGTTGGAACATTTTCAGGAGGAGAGAGAGAGAGACCTTGTCAAGGAAACCTTGTCCAGTGCTTGCTCTGAAATACAAGGCAGCCCAGTTTGTTCTTGTCCCCCACCGGGGACGCGGGGGTCTGAGCCCGGGTTTCACATTCAGGTGAGCTTTCTGGCCAGCGCCTGGTAGTGAAAGAAGGGAGAAGGGGAAGGAGGTGGCTGTGGGAGAGCTCAAGCCCAAGCGCAGGCTGCCCTGGCAGGCAGTGCCGTCTCCATCCCTGGAGATGCTCCAAACCCAACTGGATGTGGCCCTGGGTGGCCGGCTGTGCCTTCTGCAGGGGTCACAACAGGCAGGCCCTGGCACTAGGTTTTGGGGTGGGTGGCTCCGGGAGAGCTGGGCCTCGGGAAAGGGTCTCTGATGGCACCTGGGTGGCAGCAATGGGCAAGGTAAAGGCCAACTATGGAAGGAGACAAGACAGCTTTTGGGTAAGGACGTGCTTTGCTCTGCAGGTGATTGCATGGGAATGGCGACTTGAGAGAAACCCTCATTCACACGAAGCGCGTGTGTAAATGTAGGGTGGTTACACAGCGGGGCGTGGGGCCACGGGAGAGGGCAGGCAAGGGCTGCCCGCGGACAGGCAGCGAGAGGGCAGGAGCTGCCGTAGGAGCCCGGGCAGCGTCTGTCACGGAGGGGGCGAGCTGCAGATTGGATCTCAAGGTGACGGTCACCTCTGACCTCCCCCAGGTCCTCTGCCTCTGGTCATCCATCTTGCGGCCGCTCTCCAGCAGCCCCTTCTCTGTTCCTGCAGCCCGCGAGCGTTCACCATCGATCTCATTGATTAAAATCTGCATCTGCCCCAGAGTGAAGGAAACCATCAGCATGCCCAGGGACTTCTGGCTGGGGTTTTCTTTCCCCTCCTAGTGTGTTTGTCAAGAACAGGTCCGTTTTCTGCCCAGAGGCTGCATCTGGAGAAAATTCATTTGGGGGGTGTGAAAGATGTTGGGGGGTCTCCGCAACTCCAGGGGCCGAGGAGAGGCACAGCAGCCAGCAGAGCCCTCTCCCAAAGGTTGCTCAGCGGCCCTGTGGGAGTGAGGAACTGCCCGGAGAGCACAGGGGCATCTTACACCCCAAAACCATCATTCTTAACTCTTCCCAGCACATTGCTGATGCTTAGCCATGCATGTGTCCAAGGCTTCACCCTGCTCTGCCTGGGCGAAGGCAGAGGTGGGAAGCTCACCCCTGAGCAGCAGCACGCTCTGCCCATCCGGCCTCGTGGCAGCAGGTGGCCCGAGAAACGCCACCGTTAAACACACGCCGGGAACCCAGCCAAGCCCAACCAGCCAGGCTGGGATGGGAAGGCTGCTCCTGGGATGGGGAGTGATTTGGAAGGAGGCAGGAGGTGGGAAGCAGAGCTGAAAGAGCATCGCTGGAGGGGCAGCATCGTCTGCCTTACCAGAGTGCAGTGCAAACACCAGTCTCGAACTTCAGGGACCTGGAAAACAAAGCCGGACGTGCAGCAGCAATTGGAGAGGCTGCACGAGCACGTGAGTGTCCTCTGGACTGTTGCTGGAGCAGGGACTGGGGGCAGAGGGTGAGAGGTGCACAGTGGAGGGGATGGGGGCAGAGCGGGCAACATCGGGGTTGGCAGGGTGGGAAGGTGGTGAGGCTGTGCCTGAGGTGGGTGCACCTGGGGTGGGGTACAACTCCCTGCATGTTGCAGAGCAGTAGCTATCAGTGTCTCTGCTACCTCTTCCATCCAAACAGCTTTCCTTTCTCCGTGGCCGTTTTCTCCCCATCCTTCCTCAGGAGGAGCAGCGCCGGTGGCGGTGGAGTGGTCCCAGCCTGAATCAGCAGCGGGCAGGGAGGGTCAGCAGGCAGGAGCCATCTGCCCACGCACTGTCACATGCGTGCCCGTGAGTGATGCTGGAACAGCATCCTTTAATCACAGTTATTTTAAAGAATGAAGCAGACCAGAGCAGAGATTAAAAGCTAACCTGACACGAAACCAATCAAAGCTATCAGCAAACCATTAAATTGCTTCCAGAAATAAAACTCTGCTCATCTTGGCAGGGAGAGAGGTGGGATGGAGGTGCCTCCCCGCTCCCACCTTTCCCACCCCCATCCCTGCCGCTGTGGCTGGGGATGCCTCCCACCTCCTGCCAGCGCCTGCTGGACCAGCCCTGGCCGGGCACTGGCACCGCCAGCCTCCGCGGGCCCCTTCCCACGTTTCCACCGGCGCAGGAGCCTCAGCTCCAGGCTGAGATGGAGGTCGTGTTTTCGGCAGGGTCTCAGCGTGGCTTGCCTCCTCACAGGCAGCATCCCCAGCTCCCTGAGGAACCACTGCGGAAACACTTGGAAAGCGATTTTCCCCAGGTAGTGCTTGAGCCTCTGTGGCCCCAGTGCTGTGTGGCACCACCTGATGCTCAGCCTCTACGCAGCACCACACGGCTCACCGTGGTTTTTGGGGTTTTTAATGCCACTCACTAGCTCTGCCGAGGCGAGGGAGCACAGGTCGAGGACCTGTGCAACGTCCCTGGCCAGGCTTCGCTCCCAGCCTTCGCACGCTGAGCTTGCCTGTGTGCCGCTGCTCCGGTGTAACTGCGCTGCTTCCAGGAAAATCCTCGAGCGGAGCTGACAGAGGTGTATGTCTGCAGAGCTGCTGCTTCTGCTTGTCCTCTCTGGCACGGTCGGGGCTGGTCTCATGCAGGTGCACCATGGTCCAACGGGATCAAAGACCAAACTGGGGAGAGGAGGAAGCCGAAGCGCTGGGATCTCGGTCTGCCGCGGCCATTGCAGCACTCAGCTTTCCTGAGAGACCCTCCGTGAGCCCCATTGATCATTCAAGGGATATCAGGTGGCATGCAGATGGGAACACAGGCCTATTGATTTTTACCAGCTTACTAAAAATTGCAAAGGGGGAGCAAAAACCCTTAAAAAGCTGGCATTAAAGCATCGTTTCCTGAGCGGTTATTCCCGAAAAAGGGTTTGTTTTAAAGGAAACACAATATATGTATCCGTGTCTTCTGCGAGAGCGAGGGTAACGCCAAATGGCATTTATTTCACAGGCGAGGTTGTCTGCTGAGCTGCAAGGAATGGAAACAAACAAATAAAGCCCAGAGCCCAAACCCAATCTTTGAAAAGCTGCATAAGTGAAATGGATTCAGCCACCCCTACATTGGCAGCGGTCCCACCCCTGGAGATCCGAGGGGTATGTAATCAGGGGGAGAACGGCAAGATGAGTTCCCATCAAGTGCATTGGCTTGGAAAATGGGGAAAGTTTAGGGTCAGGCGCACGCGTTCTCAGGGGAACGCTTACCATGGGAAATGGGAAGCAGAGCGAGCTTCAGCCAACGCCACCATGATTACTTGTTTCAGTGTCAATTTTCTGTACTTTCCAGTTTACTGAAGACATCCACCTGCTCACGAGGTGTTGCAGAGCTCTGGCTGCCGGAGGGAGATTCTTCCCTTCCATGAGCCAAACATTAATTAGCAAAGCCTGCACGACGTTCGCCGTGGTTAATGTACGTATCCCACCCCGCAGTTAATGGGAGCACATCACGCCATCCACAGATAAATTAGACGAAAACATCGCTCGGTGTTCTCATTTTCCTCACTTGCATCCCAGTGTTGTTTTTCCCACAGAAGAGATACTTTGACTATGTACAGCAATTCATCTTCGCGTATAAGCCTGCAGGTAAGGCTAATATCAACTCCCTAATGGTCTGCTGTCTTACAAATGATACAGGGTATTTGGAAGGAGCATAAATGGGACTCGTGAACTTGGAACCACGAGCTGCCTATCAGGAACAGCTTATTTAGTCCATCCGCAACGACTGGTAATTACTTTGTTTGGGAGGGAGCGATCGCTCTGGCTCTGTACCTGCCTGTCATGCGTCTTGCAGACCTTCAGTACCCCAACCCTCACGATCCCCAGGGCGTGGGTTGGGCACAGGAGAGGCTCTCCCAGAGGCTTTGGAAGAAATCCCTTTTCCCCTGACTTCGGATGGATGCTCTGGTATCAAGAGGATGCAGGAAAAAATGAGTGGGAGAAAAAACAGATCGCGCCATCTTTTAGTATTTTAAAAGAGATTAACCTAAAATTTGAGTGATTTTTCCAGATTTATGTTGGGGGGGTGGGTCCAGAGCTTTTACAATCATTCATCAAAGTCTGGTTTTGCACAACAAATAATAAGCCCCTGCCCTAGCTCTTTAGCTAAATGAGCAGAAGGCAGGCAAAGGGCTATGCTAGGAAATGCGCAGCAGCTCCCACTCAAGTGTATCCAGGTTTATTTTGCACAAGGTAGTGTCAGCTTTGAATTATGTAGGTGAGGGAAGATACAAGTCATCAGAATTAATATCACTAATACAGCTGATAACATGCCGCGAGCAAGGTGTATGCAGCACCGGATGATCAGCTTCCAAATCCTGCCGTTGCTTGGTCAGGGTTTGATGACCGACGACTGAAACAGCAAACCCCCAGCCTTGTGCACGCCAGGCGGATCCCGGCTGCCCGGGCAGCGGGCGCGAGGGCACCAGGACTTGGCAGCATCCGCGACGCTGCAAGTTACTTGCTTCCGTGATGTATTTTTAAGAGCCCATCTTGTGAGGCAGCCGACAGCAAAGCTTTCCTGAGCAGCACGTCCTGGGATTTATGGGAGGATTGTTTACAAAACAGCAGTCCTGTGTTCAGTTCTGTCCCAAGGGAGGCAGCGTGGGATGCCGAAGGTCACGGTTTTCAGGTCAGAGGTCTGAGTCACAAGGGATTAAAAGAGATTAAATATCTTCTTCTCCAAAACTGGAGGTTTGGATAATTAATTGCTCCCTAAACATGAAAGCTTTAAATGATTGCCCTCCATACACACCAGATTCATTCTCCTGCCCTCGTTATTTGTCTCTGCAGGGGAAAACACATGCGGACGTTAAAAATATTTCTCTTTTTGTAAAACACGGTCAGCATTATTCAGATCAGGGGCTGACTCTAAAAAGTTAAAATTTTGCTAGTTATGCTTACTTGATTTTCCAGGTAAATCAATACTATGCTTAAAATTAAGAATTCCTACAAATTCTGTCCAAACTGCTTAAAACTGCCACTACAGAACAGCAGCCTGTGAAGGGCAAAGGCCAGCAGCCTGCTGCCGAGGAGAGGACGGCAATCCCTTTCTGCCTTAAACACCCAAACCCTCCACCCTCCCCAGCATCGCCACCCTTGAACCGAACAGTCCTCTTCCCACAGGGAAAAAAGAAAAAATCCCCCCAAAGGAGCGTCAGGGCTGAGCACTTGGAGATGATGGCATCCTCAGGGATTAGCCATGGCGGCCTCACGCCGGGCGTGAGCTCTCCGGCGATGCGATAGCCGTTCGCGGGCTGTGCCGTGTCCGCACGCCGCGAGGCTGAGTGCTCCGTCCCTGCTGCAATCCCCCGGCGTGGACTTTGATCCAGGCAGGGACCCCTCGCCCCACTCAGGGCCGTGCTCGTGTCCAGCCTAACGCAGTGCTTGTCACAAGTGGGTGTCAGGGAGCAGCAGGGGCTGCCTGCCGAGGGGCACGTGCCCCACGGGAAAGGCAGGGACTCCGCGCCCGGGGATGCTTCCAGGGGATGGCACAGAGAGGAGCCTCCGGATATGGAGCACGTCTGGTTTGGGAAGCCACGAGCTGCTGGGAAGATGTGCTGCAAAACAAAAGGTGTCTACAAAAAAAATCCAAAGATAAACACGATGCAGCATGGCTCAAATTTACTGGGCCTCCTTCCTAGACCTTTCAAAGAAATCCAGTGTTTTGACAAGAGATGATTTTTGTCTCCCCACCCCGTTTATGGGCTTCCCCCTTCAGGTTTCCCTCCAGAGCCGGGCAGGGCGGCCACCCGTTCAGCCCCTGGGAGCCCCCACGGCTTCGCCTCCGAGCATCTTGTCCAACCCCGCTAAGGATTTAAACACACGTTGAAATTAATCTGCTGGATAAAACCTTTTCTTCATAGTCTTTCATTAATCACCCATCCTTCCCATACTTCCTTGTAGGAAAATAGATTTTTAAACCTGTCAGATGCGGTTTTGTGGGATTCATTTTGTGCCTTTTCTGTCTGTTCTTCTGCGCTGCCAGGGAGGAGGGAGACAATTAACTGATGTTTTAAAAATGCAGAGCACTCATTACTGTACTTAGCTAATAGATATGAATTATGTAACTATTGGATATGCTTAGGGTATTAAATATAGATTTTTATTTTGGGATATCAGGTTTCCCAGAAAGGCAGGGGATTGTCACGGCTGAAAATTCAGTTCCTAGTTGTATATAAAATAGGTAGCTGCAAAATCTGGGCCCAAATTTGGAAAAAAAAAATAACAACTGGCAGTAAAACTGGCATTAGAAAGCCATATTTGCTTTTTTTCAGACACAGCCGCCCGGCCGCCTGTGCTGGGGTAGACGTGCTGGACGTTTGCAGCGCAAGGCGGGGTGATACTGCTGTGGGGAGCAGGGCGATGCTCCGTGCCACCCCTGGGGACCGTGCCTGGGGGCTCGCCCTGGCTGCCTGCGCTGCAGGGACCCCGGGGTCCCGCTGGGCCCCCCCACAGGGCCCCTGCCTGGGGTTACTGCTGGGGGCTTGGGGCAGGCGCTTTGCTTGGAGAGCTTGGGAGAAGGAACGTCGCTATGAAAAGGCCAGACCGTGGCTCCCATCAGTCGTGCCCGGCTCCAGCGCACGTCCTCCCAGCGTGCTGTGTTCCCGGCGGCAGATCACTGCCTCTGGGAAGCCCGTGTCCCCTGCCGAGGGCGGCCAGGCCACAGCCACATGCGTTTCCGAGCTGGGGGCTGGCTGGGCGCCGTGCCACGACGAGGCAGCGCCGATCGAAGCCCCGTGCCAGCACCGGGGCCATGCCTGCCAAAAACGCCCAGCAGCCACAGCATCCCGTGCATGTCCCCTGCCATGGGCTGCCACGGGGTGCCAACGGAGAGGGGCTGGTCTGCCCAATGTGGAGGCTTTTGCCTTCAGACAAGTGCCTCAGTTAGACAGTTTTTAGACCAAAGTTTGTAATTTGCAGCTAAATGCCCCAATTTAGTGCTCTCAATTCGACCACTCCTCTTTCTGGGTTAATCTAAATCCTGTCAGGCTTAAACTCTCCCGACCAAATGCCATCTGCTCCGCTCGGTGGGGCCCGGGGCTTCGGCAGGCATGGCAGTAGTGGCAGCGTGCCGTGGATGGGGACTTGTCCCAGGGCCACCTTCCAAGGCAACAGCGGGGGTGATGCCAGCCACAGCCACATGTCCTAATGCGTGTCTGAGAGGGGGCAAGGACCAAGAGAGGATGGGCTGCAGGGACGGGGCTCCCCAGCAGGATGGCAGTGCCGATGGGCAGCTGCCCTGGCGTGGGGCTGGCGGCATGGTGGTGTCGTGGTGAGCAGCCCCAGCCAGCCGTGTGCCCCAGCCCTTTTCAAGCCCGTTTCAAGCTGCCGCAGCATCCTCTGGAAGCGATACCCAAGGTTTCACTAGGCACAGGGTGAAAAACATGTTTCTTTTTGTTTGCTTACAGCCTGCTGTCTGCTAATCTCGCCGAGCTGTCGCAGAGTGAGGAATGGCAGCTGGCATTCCCTGTGCTGATGCTCTGGTCAGCAGCAGTGTCCCCTCCGCCCTGTGCCTTCCCCAGCGCCTGCTGTGCCAGCCCCAGTGCCGCGCTGGGACGCCGTGCCCTGTGCCAAAGCCCTTCTCCCCCCAGCACCAGCTCTGCATGCCCTGGTTGGGCTTGGGCTCAGCACGGGTTATCTGCCCAGAGCATGTGAACCATGGAGGCCAAACACCAACCAGCCAGCATCCCTCAGGCATGTTGGAGGCTCTACTGACCCTTACCACCACGCGCCCACGGCTCCCTCGCTGGCAACTCGACTTGCACATCTCGGGGTGAAGCAGTTCCAGTCCCCAAGCCTCATCGTTTATATCAGTCTGTGAATAACGAGCACACTGGAGGCAGGTTTCTATGCAAACACGCACACGTACGTATTACCCACGTGTATAGAATGAACATGGTGGGAAGTTCATGTTGGTGGTTTCTGGTATAAGGCAGGATGCGGTCCATCGCTCGGGCTCACCAAAACACGTGCACACCAAAGCCCGGTTCAGTTTCCACACTGGCAGGGCACCTCCAGGCAATAAATCGCACCCTGGTATCAATTACAGGTTGACGTGAAAATGCAGGGGTCAGGGGAGGAAAAACTTCCAGGAAAGGCGGCACCGGAGCCCCTGGGGAGGGGTGCGATGTGAGGGGTGGGAGGCTGTCACTCCCTAACGAACCAGGAGCGATTAGCGGCTGTCACTGACGGGAAGGGCGTCTGCTCTGCCAAGCTGGCACAGTATCAAGCAGCTTTAATTTGTCAGGAGTGTGAAGCCATCCCCTGCATAAGCTGCTGGTTGACGTACTGCAGAGGGATTGAGTGGATCCCAGAGGATGGGGAGAGGGATGAAATGGCGGCTCGCAGAGGCAGTGCTGGCGGTTGCCCACTTTGCTGCCAGCCACCTGGACTGGGTCTCACCCACCTTGCTCCAGGCCAGGTTCTGCTTTAGATACCAGGCATTTTACAGTTACATTTTAACTTAGTTGTATTTCTGCAAAGTAAAGTTGTGAATTTGCATTTTCTAGAGAAAAAAAGCCCAACTTTTTGGGCAAAAGAAGCTTTGGGGCTATCGATAAGCTTTGCTGCTTTTCTGCATCCCTTGCAGTGAACCTTTGCCAGATGCATGCCCTCGGGGAACAGAGGCAGCTGTGCTGCTGGCTTGGGAGATGTCTCATTGCCTGAGACAGACATAATGAATGAAGACCCTAACAATGCCAGCAGAGATGGGCCTGAGGTAAAACACACGATCCCAGCCATGTGAAAATGTCCACCTTCTAAAATATGCAAGCTGGTTGAAGAGGCCGAGGCGGAAAATAATGCCGGTAAGCACAGATGAGGATACATACCCGCTCTGCCGCCCTTTACACGCTCGCCCTCCAGCTGGTGGGTGCTTGCGGAGCACCACAGAGCTCAACCAGGGGCCGGGTCCGCTGCCGTGCTGTGGTTCCGGGCACGCCGCCCCAGTTGGCGGAAGCACAGCCTCCACCCCTCCTCTTCTGTGCCGCTGTTCGGTTTCTGTTATGGTTCAGCTAGTTAACGTTTTTGAACTTGTCCATGGAAAATCTGTAATTTGTGGTGGGGTAGCCACAAATCTGAGTTGTGATTAATTTAAATGAAGTGCTCTGCATACGGGAGGCCAGGAGAATTGGTTGTCCTTCAGCGTCTCTGCTTACGGCCATAGCACGCTGGAGAGCAGCAGGATGGAAACCGCAGTCCGGAGAATCCCCATGTGTTATTAACCACCGAGGAGATGTCAGAGCAGCGTGAGAGGAAATATCTGAGATGAATATGAGACACAGCTGTCCTGCGGAGGGCAAAAGGCAAAGGAAGAAGCACAGAGCTAAGGACAACTGGAAGTACAACTGGAGGGACGGAGCGGGCAGGGGGTAACAGAGGCTTCTAAGGGCCCCAGGTCCACAGCGATTAGTGGGACCAGGAGTTAAAACAAAACAAAACCAAACAAAACCTGGCTGGGAGAAAGAAGCAGCTAAAGATCCAACAGAGCTGAAAAACGTACAAGGCTTGGGATCAGAGCTGAGAAAGAACAAAGCAGAGATTGGCACACACCATGACAACCAGGATGAGTCAGGAGAGCATGCCACGGGAGGAAAGATGCAGGGAGCGCTTTGTAAAGGTCCATGAGCGTCTTGCAATAGAAAAAATGATGTTACGGCAGTTACAGCACCGTTAGCCAGGAGGATTTGCTGCTGTACACAGTTGCAGCAGCAGACAAACTGGAGTGTCCCTCTGGAAGGGATCATGCATTCACTTCAACTGGGACGCAGACGTGCAAGCCCTTGTGTTGGTAGGAGCAGCAGTGTTGTCAGGAAAGGAAAAGCTGTAGGTAGTCGAGGGAAAGAGAGACCTCTCACCTGACAGTGGCGATTCCAGCTAAAGGAGAATTTGAACTAATTCAAGGAGGAAAATAAGAAACTTCCTATTTCGGAATAAAAATCAGCATGAGAACCAAGGGAAAAGCACCTGCTGCAAAGAAAGCCAAAACTTCAGCCAGAGGCACTCTCTTCGGGGGAGAATAGTCATGGAGGAATAGGAGAGCAGCGGGGAAACCCTCAGCAAGGCACAGAGCTGTGCCGAGGTCCCGACGGCCCCACGCTCCTGCCCGTGGGAAACCCCTGCCCTGAGTCAGCGGCTGCAGGATGGTTGGTACCCGGAGCGTCAGAATGGACACAGCGAGATGTGCTGGGGTGTGCTGGTCTGTCGGTACACACCACCACTGCTAGGAGAAAGAGCGGACCCTTCCCTCAGCTGCGTCCCAAGGACAGGGTAGTGTCAGGAGGAGGGGTTCCCCAAGGCTTACAGACAGAGTCCAATATTGCCTATCCTGGTGCTCCGGGGTCGTATCATAAACTGCCAGTGCCACCACTGCGACCCAGGACGGCTGTAACATCATCGTTCACTGCCTTGCTCAACGCACTCCTCTGTTGCCCGCGGGGGGGGGACTGGGTCCACCCCCTGGACTGGGCTGCTTTTATTCATTTTAAAATCCAGAGTATGAGGTAGAATCAAGATGTATTTATTTTTACCCCCCCGCAGGAAGGGTAGGTGGTGTGGAGCATCCCCCAGGCTTGGCTACCACATAGTGAAGGCATCAAACAAAAAAAAGAAATAATTTTAACCTAATTACCATACTTCTGGCACAGCTCTATTAACTAGCACGTGTTACTGCCTGCTTACTGTTTTAGGTGGGAAAGGGAGTCCGAATCCTGGGTAGAGGCAGTCAAAATTTGCCAGATAATCAGTGATGAGGAGTTATTTATTTGGCTTTGATAACATCGCTGGTGCAGCCTAGGACGATGCTCCACGCGGAGGTTCAGGGGTGAGAACCAGAGGGCAAACCAGACAGGAACCCTTTTCAGATGTGACCTTGTCTAACTAAGGAAAATTCAGAAGTTTCTAACACAATCTCAGATTTAAAAATAAATAAAGCAAATTTAAAAATATAGATCTTGAATTGTAAATTAGCAAAAGAGAGCATGCATGAATTTCAATGTGTCTGCTCTACAGCTATATTTAGGGTGTTAGATGTAGGGCAGCTAACTGTGCACATCGCTTGCTTATGCATTTCCTAGTAGGAGGAATATCAAGCTTTGCAGGCACTGGGGATATGCACGTGCGCAGCTCCTGGCGGGCCTGGCCCCGCGGGAGCGTTAGGAGAGGGCAGCTGGTGTGCCCGCAGCCTCAGCTCTCCCTGGGAGAAGGCTGAAACCCACGTGCTGGTCCTGCCCGGGGAGCACCTCCCAGAGGCCAGGGCACCTTCGCTATCGCCCAGGGCGAGGGGGACAAGCGTCTCATCAGCTCTTGGCCAGCAGGCAGCGGGGTCACCCCTGGGTGGCCGGGGGCATTGCCAGGTCTAAGCCAGCCCTACTTTGAGCCAGCAGTTGGACTGGAGAACTCCAGAAATCCCTGCCAACCTTAATTATTTATGAATCTATGATTTCAGCCTTGCAGGAAGACTATGCCTCTCAGCAGTTTTGCTTTGGCCATGGCAGAGGGCTGGGGATGGCCAGCTCTTCTGCTCAGCAGTTTTTCCAGGTGGGCACCTCCTGCTTCTTGGGGTAGGGGATGGTCCCGGCATGGATGGAGGTGGAGCTGCAGCCTGCACCCAGAGCTTAGGGTGCAGCTACAGCGGAGTTTAGTGTGCCACATGAGTGTAAATGTGAGCGCTCGGGTGCCAAATGCCCTTGCACCCACAGCTGGTATCCTGTGCCATGCAGTCCTTGTGCATGAAGTGGTTTCTCCCCCGGTGTTTGCATGCCAGGGTGGCACCCAAGACATGCACAGTGCCCCAGGAGAACGGCTTGGAGGCACAGACCCCGCTCCAGACAGGCTGCTCAGAGCTAATAGTTATAAAAGACAGTTTACATACTCACAGGGATGTTAGATTAAATATTAAATCTTCTGAGGGACTCCTGTAAACTTTACAAAGAGGCCTGCCAGAGCGGGCCATGGCTAGCAGAAGGCAGCAGCATTACGCAGCCTGCGCCAGAGAGCGATGAAGCGCCTGTAATGGTGCAATGCTGCTCTGCAGACTGGGGAGAGTAAAGGGTATGAAAAAATCCCACTGGCATTGCTGGTGCTGAAGGATAAACTGCTCTGCGTGGTGACACCCGTGTTACAATGTCAACTGGTGGAGGGCTTTGGTGGTGAATTGTATGATGAAGAAAGCGCCATGATTCAAAAGCTGTCACCAAGAGGAACCTCTGCTCTGTATAAATAGTGCACAAGTCATCCGCTTTAATAGGATGCAAACAACGTTGTCACGTACCAGATGAGACAGGTCGCAAGTCAACCTGTCATATTCTAGGACAATTGAATTGATTTGTGTTTGCTATCTTGTTTTGTTTCTAAATGGTTTGCGTGGAAAAATATGAGGACACCGAAGCTCCCGCACGCTGCAGCACCATTGCCTTTCACAGCCAGCAGCCGCAGCAGGGCTTGTTGCTCCCGCTGAAACTGGGGCAGAGGCGTTGGCCATTGCATTTAAATTTATCATTTGGCCAATGCTAAAACATGATAGGAGAGAGAGGGGAAAAAATGGTGCACAAAATTAATTCAGAGAAACCTGCCCTGCTCTTCATTCTCCAATGAATAAATGTAACTCAGGGCTTTGTTTCACAGCTTGTAATGCCTGGGAAGAGGAGAAGACGTGCTGCAGGTGAAGGCAGGCATTCAGTGAGCACCGAGGAGATCCCCAGTGCAAGCAAAAACATGGGTTAGGGGCTCTGGGGGACGGTTCACTGGCACGTTTCATTTGTTTCCCACATTTCTGAGAAAAATCCCTGAAGTCCTCAGCCTCAGGTCCCTGCGTGTGAATACCATGGAGAAGTCTGAAAGCCAGAATTGTTTTCCAAAAGCAGCTGTGCAGTTTAATGCAGCAGCAAACACCACTGCAGCCCATAGCGAATCAGCTGCGGTTTATGCGACCACTTGTTCCTCGGTCATTGGGAAGCATGGGGGAGGACGGGAGACGGTGACAGCTGACGGACGGCTCCCGGGGCAGGCGTGCGGGGAGGAGGGGGCAGGTGAAGGATGTAGGGAGGGTTTCGGGGTGAATAAGGAGCCCAAGGGTGTGCGGTATTTTGAACTGAGCTGGTTTTGTGTCTGCTTTTCCCACCTTTGCATGGTGCTTCTGAGAGGGGACAACCAGCAGCGACAGTCTTCTCGGCACTGAATCTAGGGAGCAGGTAGGCAGCTTTGGGTACGTGCCCATGTCTGGCGTTCAGAGGAGGCGCAGACTGCCCGGGGTGCCTGTGCCACTGGGGCACGGCGGGGTTTTGCCCTACGCCTTGCAGAGCAGCACTGCCACAGCTCGGGCACTGGCATCCCCCCCCCAGCTCCCCAGCTTTCAACAGAATGTTCAACTATATCAGGACTTTCAGCCCGGGGGCACAGCCCGCACCCTGGCAGAGCATCACCACACGGCTGAGCTGAGCTGAGCTGAGCCGAGCTGAGCCGAGCCTAGCGCAGGGACATGGGAGCTGCAGCCGCCAACCCTGACCCCCAAGTCACTTCCGCAGGCTTGTACTGCAAAGTCCAGGATTTCAGCTAACTTCTGAATTTCCTGGCTTTCAAATGTTAGAGAAACTACTTTCTGTCTGATAAATGTGTGAATGTCCATGGGCGATGCTATGTCTTTGCAACTTTAGCCTTGTTTTAACTACACTTTATCTATGCACCAAACTATGCAGATATCTGCAGCCTTACCTTACACTGTATTTTCTATTTATAATCTATTTTCTGCCCTGGGTAAATTTGTTCTGCAAAAATCTGACAGCAGGTAATCCCACCCGAGCACCCTCTCCCTCTCTTGGAGGCGTGACGGTCGGGCCGGGATCGCGGTGTCTGTCCGTGTCCGTCTCCAGGGCTCTGGAGGTTCCCACCCAGGGGCCGGGGGCCGCGGGGTCCTGGCCCCCCTTGCTCCTCACTCAGGAGGACGAGCCTGGGAAGGGCTTTGGGGCTACTCCGGGAGAGAATTAGCTGATCGCTGTGCTCATTTTCAATAGAGAGAAATCCATACACGCACGGTGACATTTTTAGGGCACGCTATTTTTGCCTTATGAGTGGGCTGGAAAATCAGAGTGGCTTTCAAGAAATGAAAGCACCTTATTTATTCTGAGAAAATAGCTCTTACTGATTAACCTCAAGCTTTTCCACAATGTCTCTCATGACATAAGACTTAATCCCATGAGATCTAAGGTTAAAAGGACGGGTTTAGGGGAGAAGGTTGAAGATGATGTGGTGGAGGGCCAAAATGCGTTTTACAACAGAAAACCTCTTGCACCTGCTGAATGTGGCGATGTATAGTAATGCTATAAAATGGTTAGCCTGAAGAATAACCACCCCAGACCTGGAGTTCAGTAGCTGTTCATCAGCAAAGGGCAACGTGACACAATAGTACGAGAAGTTATAAAAATACATTCTCCAATGGAAACTAACTGGGGATTTAGATGGACAACTGAAAATGGACAAAGGGGCAAAAGACAGAAAATAAATTACCCCAAACTTCTTCTTATACTTTATTTGTTCTGGAGTTTGCAAAATTTCTCATGTGCATTGATTTTTTTATGCATGAAATTCCATGAAATTTATGACAGTTCTGGAAAGTGAAAAACGGCACGGATCGCCCATCTCTGGGGGCATATATACGGCGAGGGGAATTTAGCTCTTCCAGCCTTCTCGCGACACTGAGACGTACAAACTGGGTGTGGAGAGACTCCCAGACTTTCTTTTTCTTTTTTCTTTTCTTTTTTTTTCAGTGGGGATAATAATAACAGTGTCAAGGACACCATTCAAGTTGATGCCTGGAGAGCTATTCAGTATAGACCTATTTACGGCCATTATAAAATGCCTGTGGATAGTTCAACGACCGATTTTCAAGAGTCTTTTTCTACCTTTTGAAGGATCAGAAAAATCTATCAAACTGGAGAAATTAAGCTATTTTTCTTCAGGGGAAGAGAAACAGAGTAGGGAGCTTCTCACATTAAAATGCTGCCGTAGATTCCCGATGAATGAAAAATTGGTCTGCATAATAATGAGCTGGGAGATGGATTTTTAAACGGCTTAAACCCACTCTTCACAGCTGTTGTGGCGGCATGGGGGATTTGGGGCGACCTGCCTGGGTTTTGCTTTATGAAGTTGAAAGATCGCCCTTCTCCGGGCGGCTGGCAGCGGATTTTGCTGCTGCCGCTGTCCGTCCGAGCAGGCAGGGAGCAGGCAGGGGAGCAGGCAGCGCTCTGGGGATGCAGGCAGGCACAGGCTGGGCTTCAAACGAGTGTCGAACATCGAGTGCGGCGTGACCGGGGCCGTCCTTCACATCGTGCAGGATGAAGGGCAGCTTCTGCTGCAGAGGATTCCTCTCGGCATTGGTGATGGTTGAGCCGTTATCCCTGCTGGCCAGCTACCAGCCGGCTCCCTGGGTGCGCGCCCATGGCCACGGGGAGAAGGAAATCGCCCCTCGCATGCCTGTGCATGTACGTACCTGTGTCTTATGAGGGGCAAGTGTCCTAAAGGACGGAAAGCGGCTTGGGGTGGAGCACCACCTCGGCGTGTCCTTGCCGCCGCCCTGCCTGCCTTGCAGCTCTTCTCCTCGCTGCTGCTATTTCCCTCCTGCTCTTTGCTTGTGCTGCCAGCCGCTAACATGTGTTGCTTGAAAATATCATATAAAGTAGTTTGCTTCAGAAAAATGTGGAGTTTGAATAATGTGTGTTAATTACTTGCACGATAAAAGTCGATCGATATGCTAAACAAACAACTCTCTCTCCGCTCAAATGGGCTCCCAGCATGATTTTGTTATCAAATGCTTGCCCTCCTGCCATCCTGAAGCCATAAATGGAAGCCCATTTTCTTTTCCAATGCCTTAAGTTACATTTAATTGAGTGGGAAAGACACTTATTTTTTCCCCTTAAAAGACGCCAACTCCCTCCTGCACATAACCACAAAGAGCATCATCTCCCCATCCTCCGGGCAGGGCAGGAGCCTCCGCTCCCCCCGGCTGGTGCAGCGCTGGCTGAGCCACGGACCCTGCCTGCCTCCCTCCGGGGCTGGAGCATCTGCCCCGGAGGAGAGCGCGGCATGGGGCTTCGCTTAAATGATCTAAGGACACGTCTTTGCCTGTGTGCACAGCGCATGCTCCTTCCACTCTGTGTGTGTGGTGCACGGGCTTTCAGCCGGTGGGCAAGGATGGTCACAGTGCCCCGAATCATTAATTTCCTGCATCTTTATTAGATGCAGCCGCCTTGTTCGTGCTCAGCGATTTTCCACCGTCTATTTTGCTGCTTGTGCCCTCTTGAGCCAAGCAGGGCCGGAGGGGAAGGTAGGGCACCCCAGAGCGGTGGCATGTCCCTGCCTCCGAGGGCTCCCAGGCGGCTGCGCGGGGGCTGCCATCACACCACTCCCGTGGCACCTTCCGCTGCTGTAACACTGCGGTACCTGAGTCCTGGTGATGCTGCGGTACACGCTGTGTCCTCCTGCTCCGAGCAGCTGGGTGTGGGTACCCGAGTCCTGGCGATGCTGCGGTACACGCTGTGTCCTCCTGCTCCGAGCGGCTGGGTGTGGGTACCCGAGTCCTGGCGATGCTACGGTGCGTGCTGTGTCCTCCTGCCCTGCGCAGCTGGGTGTGCTGCTCTGCGTTGGAGGAGCTGCCCCTGCAGCCCCGGGTAGGGTCCGGCCCTGCTCCCCGCACCCAGGGAACTGACTGTGCTGCGCTAAGGGACAAGCACGTCACTGGGAAGGTACTGTTTGCGGGCTAGATTTGACCACAGGCTTAGAACAACAATACCGGTTGTGATTCTTTTTAATCTTTACAACACACCAGTCATTGTTCACGTTTCTTCTTTTGCAGAAAATCTGAAATTTCACTTTCAGTTTTCAGGACCTGGTTTGCAAGATCCCGTTGCCATTTCTCCTTCACTTTCCAGCCTAACCCTGCATAGCAGGTTTCCTTTTTTTGTGCTTTATGAGAGGTAGCAATCGATTGTGTCTCTCTTACAAATCAACAGTATGTACAATGTGAATATTAATAAATAATGATGTTTGGATGAAGGGGATTTGGATCTGCCACATGCTCTTTGGGTAAAATTCTTTACTTTAAACATTAGCCTTTGCATGTGCCACTTCTGCATTTTATTTTCTGCTGCGGAGGATATTGCTTCCCGTTAGACTGTGTCTAGGAAACATTTTCAAGGCATTCCTGTGGGACGATAACTTGGACGGTGAATTTCCACAACTGACATTATGCTATAAGTGCTCCAGAACCTGCAGCCTGATCTTCGTTTGCTTGCTGTGCTGCAACGATGGCTCCAGCCGGCCGCCTGCCAATGCTGAGCCCCGGGCCCTAGGCTGACAAGGTGCTCGGCAAGTCCTTGTACCTAACGCAAAGGCAGAGCAGAGCATCTGTGCCTGGGGCTGCGCTGCGGGCTGATGCTTCGCCACAGGGGCTTGGTTTTACAGCACAGCAAGCATGCATTTGCACCAGTGTGGGTAACGGGAACGCCGAGTCACTCTGCAGGGTGTATCCAGTTGCCCAAATGCCAGCAGGGGCAGCAGTTGGGGTAACTGTCACCTGCTGGGGTGGATGCCCAGGGCAGAGCCACCTGTACGGCCCGTGGGAAGAGGTGCCTGCGGGAAGGTGCTGCCTGTGTCCTGCCCCGTGCTGCTGCCCAGATCAGGTGCCAGAGGGATGGGGAGCGTCTCACAGGCGGGCGGGACCATGGGCTTCACCAAGCTTGTCCAGGGTTGCGCCTACAAAGGATGGACGGGGAAGGGGTTGAACTGGGCTGGGTCTCCCGGTGCCCTGCAGAACTGGTTTGGGGACAGGATTGTTCCCGGTCCCACCAGACTGGTTTGCTGCACCTCGCACAGCAGGGCCCTTCTGCAGCACAGGGCTCCCAGGGACCACTGTCCCAGCCTAAGAGCTCTCGCCAGGGTCACAGAAAGGCTTTTAGCTCCTGGCAAGGTGAGGTTATCTTTTCTTTATTGTAATTTCTGTCACTGCTTGCATAGCCTCCGGATGCATTTACTCCGGGAGAAACTCAAAGTGAAGCGACCGGGAAGTCTCGACTAGGTACCCTCGGGAAGGACGAGGCATTGCAGCTGAGCAGCTGGCAGCATTTGCTGATGCCAGGCTTGCACTGAGCCGAAGCCGAGGTCCCAGGCCGAGTCAGAAGCCATGCCTGTGGCTGGGCACAGCTCCCCGAGGGGCACAGGGCCGCTGAGGGTTAAGCAGAGGAGTGGGACAGTGTCTGCTGGGGAAGGTCTGGAGGAGACAGGGCATCTGGGCTCTGCCTGCCCTCGCTGGGGCAGGCAGGGCAGGCACGGGCAGGGCTTTGCAGCGCAGGGCACAGGCATGGCTCAGCGAAGCTGGCCCCATCCTGCCAGGGCTCAGGGCAGTGAAAGCTGCCTCCTGCCCCACAGGAGCAGATGTCCCTGTGTCTCACACAGCCCAGCCCCTCGGGATGGGGGCGTACCTGGGGGGTACCACACCGCTCTGAGGTTTCCTCCAGTTTTTCAGCCTCTCCCAGCTCATGAGCAGCTTGCCCAGGATCTTCAGTAGTGACGCAGATACTTCTAGCTCTTCTTGACCTGTAAAGAAAGGGAAAACCCTTTGCTCCCGGGGCCAGGCAATAAAATGTCATCGTTGCCAGCTGTCTGCCGGTGCAATGCAGCAGCCAGGGAAGATCTCCCTCCTCCTTCGCATGCAGCGATAGATACACCCGGCTCCCACCCGGCCCGTCTCAGGAGCAGGTTTCAAAGCCCTTATGGAGTTATCTCTGTTCAACAGCTGGAGAAACTGAGGCTCGGGGCAGGGCTCTGGCTTTCCTGAGGGCAAGGAGGGCTGAAAAATCCCCAGTGCCTCGCAGCCAGCCCCTCTGCAGTGAGCTCTGCCCTGCAGGAGCTGCGGCTGCCGCTCGATTCCCGGCACGATGCTCCGGTGGTTGAGGGCTGCTGCAGAGCAGGGCCTGCACCGGGGGGGCGGTTTGGGGGCCCCCCCAAGGCAGTGCCGCTCTGAGGAGCCTTCGCCACTCCCAGCCCGGTGATGGTCCCCGCGGGGCAGCAGCTGGCCGCTCCCGTGGGAAAGGCGCGCTGGCGTGCGGCCGCCCTCGGCTGCCGTCCCCTTTTCTGCCTCCCTCCCGTTGCATGACTTTGTTCTTTGTTAAAAGACACACAGTTGAGGAGATGCAGCCGCTCTTTGTGCCAGCAATTTGAATTTGACCCTTTCCAACACCAAAAATCAATACTCCCGTGGAGAAGCAGTGGGTGCTATTTTTCTAAACCCTGTTTACAGCAGTACAGTCCTTTAAGGCAGATGTTATCTGCTCCAGCGTCCGCTGCATACTTTACCAAATTTTACAAAGCATTTTCTGAGCACATAATGACAGTATTATCTTTGTCCACCTGCTGAGAATAGCAGTGGGCTTACAATAAATATCTGCTTCCAAGACGTACAAGTAAGAGTCCATCTTATCTGTCCAGATGGGGGAAAAAAAGCCCCTAATTTACATCCCAGAAAGCACTGGGGTGTGACAAAGGTCATCGGTTGACACTGTACCCTCAACTGGGATGAAAAATATATGAGCCAGGACTGCATTGTTTGAAGGGGAGATAACCAACGCCAACTGCTCCTGCCATCTCTTCTGCTCTTCCACCCGGTGATGCCGCACCCGGCCCCGCGCCCGTGTGCCACCCGACCCAGCCTCCCATGGCATACCCTGGCGGGTGAGGGGTAGGGCTGTGTCCGTGCAGGAGCTTTGGCCTCACTCAGGACATGTCCCCAGGGCTGCCCCGGCCAGGGGTGACCTCGTGGCTGGGGCAGCCGAAGGCAGTCCTGTGCAGCACTGCCTGCACCCTTCCTGCATCTGCAGGTGTTGCACGGCCGGGAGCATCCTTGGTCTTCATTCTGAAAGCTGCTTGGGTCTTTAGCAGTGTTGCTTCGCTGAAATCCCAGATGGCTTGGGTTTCAGGGTGGCAATGCCAACAAGAGGGAGGGAGCTCTGACCTTCAGGGGTGCTGCCCCTGCACTTGGTTTAGCAGAAAATCACAAGTGCGAAGGGCTTGACCGAACCAGTGTTCCTCCAGTGCACAGCTCAGCTATAAGCACTCTTTTTTATTCCTCCACTTGATTTCTTACCACATGCCATGTTTGCACAAGTCCTTTCCCGCGAGGCTCCTGGGATACCTCTATGTGTCAGTGACGGTGGAGCAGAGAGCAGGTCCACATTTCTGGGTACCACGTGAGCTGTTGGCATCTGCACCACGCTTAGCTGGCCAAAGGGTGGACCACCCCATGGACCCATCCCTCCTCATGGCAGTGCCAACAAGGTATGTTTTAGATGGTGCATTTCCCTTTTGGGGGGGATAAGACCTCTTCAGATCTTCCCAGCACATGCGCCACCTCCCGTGGAGCACGTGGGACCTTGCTCCTCCTAGCTGGGGTACTCCCTCCATTTCCTACATTTCCAGGAAATTTTCTGGGTTTTACCAAATACCCCGCGATTAGCTAGTTAACGAGCTAATGAGGCTACTCTGGCTGGCTTCCCCTGCGTCTGAAAGCCCGGCAGCATCCTCCCTCCTCTGGAGGCAGACCCCCCTTCTCAGTGCCAGACTGAGCAAAACCGCCCCTGGCAAATCCCCGGAGGCAGCAGCCCATTACGGCGCAGCCAGGTTCCTGGAATTAGTCGTTAGATTAAGAAATGCGGCCCCGGAATTAGCAAGGGCGCATGTGATGCTGAGGTGGGGCCAAACGGCAGCGTGACGGCTCCCGCAGGGCCCGGAGGAGCTGAGTGAGCCGCCATGTGCCGTCCGGCAGAGCCGGGGCTGCCAGGGCGGGTGCTCTGCCCCGAGGGGCCGCGGAGGCTCCCGGCCGCTGGGGTGTCGCTGCGGGAACGCATCCGGCCTCCCCATTAAAAATGAAAAAAGGACAAAGAAAAATGAGTAGGGAGTCAGGGGGGAATATAAAATCATTAACAAAACTCCTAATACAGTGGGAGAAATGTCAATACGAACGCTGAACTAATGGGCCAGTCTCCTCAAAAATTTTATTATCTCTGAAGTTTTAAATAATGCATTGCATTCAGATCACTGATGTCCCTCCTCACATTAATCTTTGATCTTCCAATTCAGCACAAGGAAAGTGGTAAATCAGAGATACTGACCCTTGTCTACACATTTTGCAGGTAGTAATTGATCAAAGATTTATTTATTATCCAAGCCATGATTGATTTATAGGAGTTTTGCTTGATCGAGTTAATTACAAACAATAAGTTACTGTCCTGGCTGCCTGGGAAGCCCGGCAGCCAGGTCCTGCTGCCGCCGTTCGGGGGTCGATAACGCCGGCAAAGTGATAAGATACTGGTTTGTGTCCAGTTCACCACGTGGTTTGGGATCAGTTACCTGCGGCAGATAAAATAGTTATCACCATCAATAATCAACTTGACGTGGAGCCGGAGGATTTAGTGAAGTCAGAGTTAAAGCGTTACTTCCTTGGGATGGGCCAGGTCAGGACATTCTTTTTCAAACAACAGAAGGAGATGGTTAAATGGTGACTTATTCCTGATGTTACAAAAGGAAAAAACACCTTGGTGAGGTTATTCTACTCTACAAGAAAAATTATTCCACAGTAGCCCTTGACATTTGTTTTCAAAGCTGGTTGAGAAACTTTGCCTGAGCAGCAGCTGTGGGACAACTCATCGCAGCGCCGGCGTGAAGGGCAGCCCAGGAGGGGACAGCTGCACGCCGCGGCTCCGGGCGTGCACATCTCCCTTCGGGAGAGAGGCAGCAGCTCTGTACACCCCGCAGAACGCGGCCAGAAAGGGTCGTTAAAAGGTAAAGCCGGGGCTGGCAGGGATTCCCGGGCTGTTGAACCCAGTCCTCTGCAGGAGCGGCTTAGCCTGTCCCATAATCTCCCTCCAAAACCCTCCTAGCCTGTTGCTAGCAAGGGCAGGGTCCTGCCCCCGAGCAGCGTTAGGCCTCCTCTCCCATCTCAGGCCCATCCAGGCTTCCCAGAGGACGTTTTGTGTCTCCTCCAAACCAGCCATTGCTACGTGAGCTCGGTCCTCCCCGCGCCAAGGCCAGGCACACACGGCCTGGGGCTGGCTCCTCCGTCCCCCCCCACCAAGCACAGCCATGGCACTTCACCAAACCACCGACGCAAGTGCAGGGTCACCAGCCACGGTGCAGCGGCCAGGAGGGCGCACCTGGGCAGCCGGGTGAAGAGCCCCCGCGCTGCAAAAACCAGACCTGGGGCCAGTCCTACCCAGCCCCGACACTGTGAGGACATGGGCAAGTGTGTTCTTCTTTTCCCTGCAGTTCTTCCCAGTTTGTGTCTCTTTCCAAAAACAACACAAATAAAAAACTTCTACATCATCTTCTTGCTCTTGCCCAAGCTTGTCAGCACAATAACTTTCCAGCCAAGTCACCACTTCAGCAAAGCACCCACCCCTGTCTCCTGCATTTCATCCCATAGCACGACTGACATCCCTTACAGCAGTAGCTACAGCCCCACTAAATGGGGAAAAATCTGCGTGCATTTGACTTTCTGCAGCAACCCGCTGCGGGGCCAGTGTCACTCTCGGGGACCCCGGCTGGCTGGGGGGGCAGGGAAGTCCCGCTGGGACCGGGGTGCTGTGCCAAGACTCGCCAGCAGCAGTGAGGAGGATGCGCCCATGGCAGAGGCCCTGGGCAGGCTTCCTTCCCCGGGAAAGGGAGGCAGAAGGAGAAAGCAAAGGAACCACCTTGTTTCTGAGCCAAGGCACATCTAAAAAATTAATTTGGGGCTGGGATTTTCATGATCTTGCGGGAGCTAGGCACTTAACCCAAGTGAAATGCTGGCGGCTTTGACATCTAAAAGCTCTTTTAAAGATCCTAGTCTTAATTGTTCGGATTTTCTTCCTACCTCCCAGCTGTAGTTCAGGCTTCCAGCCTTTTCCAAACAAGTTTATCCATCCTTAATTACCGCTAAGAAAGTGACCCCGCGTGAGCCCCGCTGCTGCGCTCCTCTTGGCTGACAGACAACTGCCAGCCAGGCAAGAGCTACTAATTAGTAATTGATAAATATAAGTGTGCTGTCTTCCCCAAGCAGAGTCCCGCTTGATGACAGTAATTAATTGTTCATTGATCCCCCCAGGTTGACGGCAGGTCTGCCGAGGTACTTCTTAGCCGCTGCGGCTCGAGGTGAGCCCTGCCGGCGGGGGCGGCCGGGGGGCCCGCAGTGCCCAGCCCCGCTGCAGGAGCAGGGACACCGGCCCTGCCTGCCCTGCCTGCCCTGCCTGCAGTGCCTGCCCTGCCTGCAGTGCCCGCCCTGCCTGCAGTGCCTGCTGGGGTTGTCTGGCAGGTGGCTTTAACCAGAAGAGCGTGGGCCCAGGGAGGATACCAAGGAGCAGCCCACAGCCCGGGAGGGGGCCGGCAGGAGAGCCCCTGCCCAGGGGCCAGCACTGCATCCCCCTGCAGAACAGTGATGCCAGAGGAGGCTCCCGCAGCTCGGTTACGCAGTTCATCGCAAAATCCGGGTGCCATGTTAAAACTTAAACCGACCACTTATTTTAATTCTTCACCTTCCTTCTAGTCCTTCATCGTTGCACATATTAAAACAATTAAAAATTAAAACCATGCAAAAAATGAATAGAGCTATTAGAAAGGATGAAAAAGGCCCTGGGCTTGCAGACGTTTATGCACAGACTTTGCTTTGTACGTGTGAGCAGTCCTAGCATATCCTTACATGTTCACAGGCTCAAGACCTGTGGTGGTGGTAGGTGAGCAGGAGGAAGGAAAGCGCGTGTGTGAAGAGGAGCTATTCTTGTGCCTGCTGCAGTCAAGGAGCATCTGCTTTCAGCAAGAACAAAAATGAGGTCTAAAATGCTGACCTGAAAATAGATTTGTGTTTTGTCATGACCCAAACGCAATTTTTCCAAGAGGAATAACAATCAAACCACTTTAAAGAAAAAAAAACAGCTTAACTAGATCTTTAAATTACAGCTCCCAAGGCAAATACTTGAAAGTCAAGTGTCAATCCCAAGGTTTTTTTGGTGCTCATTATCACCCTATAAACTCCCTGCAAGAGGGGTTATTTCCTGCCCAGGAGGTCTGGTTTATTGTGGAAAAGCTGACCCAGCCGAGCAGGAGCAGGGCGGACAGGCCGTGCAATGTGCGCATTCCCATTGGGAAACCGTCCCAGCACGTGGCTTCTGGGGACATTGCCGTGCTTGGTGATGGCTCAGCTGGCTGACGGCACCAGAGGGTGCACGGTCCTTTCCAGGAGGACTTTCGCCTTCCACCCCAGGTCCAGCACCCCTTCACCCCAGCTAGAGCACCCTCTAGGTGCCTCATCTCGGCTTGGGACCACCCAAAACGTACCCCAGGCTGCCCTCGAGAGCAGCACGTGCACGGCCGCCACGCCTGGGTCCGTCCCCTCCTGCGGTTCTCAGGGGATGTCGCTCTCTCAGGTTTTAATTAATTGTCTTTCTATTTTTTTCGCCGTTTGGGTCAGGCTCCCAAGCACTGATCTGTTTGATGGCACCCCGGGGAGCCTTTTGTTCTGAATAGGTGAAAAATTGTACCCACAAAAAGAGTTCCCCCTCCGATCAATTCCCTCTAACAACTTTATTGATTAGCTGCAGTAACATTTTTCATTTATTAATTATGAAGAAGATGTTCCAGTGATTTCTTAAAGTTAACTGTTGTGATTTCCCCCCTCCCCTCAGCCCCCCCAGCCCAGCCGGGGCAGCTGCAGAGCTGCAGGAAGGCTCTGCCTGCGCGGACCCCAGCACTGCAGGGACGGACACCTCTCCTGCACACAGACCTGCTCGGTAGAACCTCAGCTTGCTCATTTCCTAAGAGCAACAGTGGCTTCAGGTGCTTTTCTCAGCCTGGCGTGAGTTATCCAACTCCTCCTCTTTTCAAAAGCAGCTGGCAGCAGCTGTGAGCCCTGAGCGGGGCATCCCCCCCTGCGGGGCTGCTGCTTGCCCCGGGATGGTGCAGGACAACCCATGCTGCGGCTGGCCGGGCACCTCCGCCCCTCTCCTGTCCGCAGCTGGAGCCAGGAGGTGATGGAGAGAGAAAAGCAGGTAAAAAAAAAACAGCTGCAGTAGTCCAGATATGCAAAATCATCTGGGGACATGGGGGTGAGGGGACAGAGGCATGTTGGCTTGGGCAGCTCTGGCCATCTCTGTGATGATGGAAGCACAGCACAGTGAGCTGCCCTGCCCTGCCCTGCCCTGCCCTGCCGTGCCCTTCCCCTGCCCTGCCCCTGCCCTGCCCTTCCTCGCCTCAAGTTGCACCAGGGGAGGTTTAGATTGGATGTAAGGAAAAATTTCTTTACTGAAAGAGTGGTGAAACATTGGAACAGGCTGCCCAGGGAAGTGGTTGAGTCCCCATCCCTGGAGGTATTTAAAAGACGAGTAGATGAGGCGCTTAGGGACATGGTTTAGTGGGCATGGTGGTGTTGGGTTGACGGTTGGACTCGATGATCTTAGAGGTCTTTTCCAACCTCAATGATTCTATGATTCTATGATTCCCCTGCCCTGCCCCTGCCCCTCACAGCATCAGCAGCAAACCCCTCCGGCGGCTGCTGCTGCTCTGGCAGAGCCGGCCAGCCCAGCTCCCAGCCCAGGTCCTGGCTCCTCCAGCCCACCCACCCGCTCCCCACATCTGTGAGCAGCAGCATCGCTGCTACTCTCTTCTTGGCTTTTTACTGGTTTGGAAATCCTAGGCTAGGTCAGGGCATGACAAAAAGTAGCATCAAAAGATGATCTCCACCCTGGAGCATGTACCGTTACTTGGACATGGCAGAGAGAATAGCTGGCACCATTTTATAGATAAATTAGGACTACAGAAAGATGATGCTTTGGCCAGCATCACACAGGAGGTCTGAGGCAGAGCTGCAGATTAAAGCTGCTGCCCCACATCTGCCAGCCTAATGATTTAACTACCACACTACTGCTGGTCAACCTTGGAAAACCAATTTTGCCTCCATGCTTTGAGGGTTTCCACTGGATGAACAGAGAGGAAAAGAAACTCATCTTGATAAAACCAAGCAACCCAGTCGGCACGGGAGGAGAGACAACACGCAAGCCATCTGCAGCCAGCACGGATCCCCCCGCATTCGCTGCAACCGCTGAGGCCGAAGCAGCTCACCATGAAGAAAGCAGGATAAGCCTGCGGGCCACTGCGCAGTCCTGATTTTCAAAACCTGCCTGCTCTTTCCCAAACAATCCCCATTTCCCCCCAGGACACACATCTCCATCACAGCAGGACGCTGTCAAACCGCTCATTGCAGCTGGTGAGAAAAGGGCCATAACGTTGTTTCCCCTCCCTGTTATCACCAGCCCAAACTTTTTAATACGCAGCAAGCACGTTCTCCTTGATCCAGGATCCCAGAGCTGACGTGCAGAACCTGGCCACGGGCTCGGCGGCATCCCTGCAGCGCTGAGACCAGGTGGTCGCTTTGGCCCAGGTCCTCTGCACACCGGACAAGCGGGATGTCTCCATCACTTTTGTTGTTGGGAATTACTGACGTTAGAGGTGACAAATCCCAACGTCAAGGTCAGGAGTCATTTACACACAGGGAAGGGATGTGGTGGTGGTTTAAACGCTCCAAATGAGTGATCCTCCACATCCTTCGCTGCAGGTCTTTGTCAAGCAATGTGCCCAGCTCCAGCCCTGCAAGGGGCAGCTCCTGCCTCTGCTCCAGCGTGGGGAACACGCTGCCCCCCAAAACCCCAGCGTCACCAGGGCTCGAGGGCGTTCACAAACCATGCTCACACAGTAAATTGAGAGAAGGAGTCAACAGAGGGCAAGGAAGCCCAAGAGCAAGCTGGAAGGAGGAGTAAGGAAGGAAAAGGAAGGTCAGAAAGAAGGTAATTAAGGAAATGCACAAAGAGAAATTATACAAGAGAGGATTAGAAATCTACAGTTGGTGTCGGTACCTGGGAACATAAATCACACAGAGTTGGAAGGAGATCGCACAGTGTTGAAGGAAACCTAAGGGTGATAGTGGACTGATTATGAGTTTGAAATATGGCATGTTGGCAAAAAATCTGCGATGATTTATCTTCTGTCACAGGCTATCCTGGGAAGGTGGCAGGCCTTTCCCATATAGCTCTTCCGAGACTGAAACTCCAGCGCTGAATTGATTTCTGAGTCTACCAGTCTGTGCTCAGCTGAAGATGGTAACAAATAACACAGAGAAGAGAAGGAAAAATTAGGAAATCAAAAAAGAGATTACAGTCACGGGAAAACAAATGCATCAAGCGCACCCTCAGCACAAGAGATGGAGGACAAACAGAGATTTGGGTACCGGTTTGCCATTTACACCACTATAAACAAATATAACCCAGGTGATTACCCAAAATTATCCCTTAACATGGTACCATGGGTATAGAAAGGTTTAATAACTCAGTTTCGCAGTCCTACCCAAACCCACAAGTCCATGTGAAAGTCCAAGGTAAAAATCTATGCTTTTTGCAAATATCTATATCTAAAAATAAAAAGGGAATACAAATCTAAGTAATAGTGATATGGAGGAGTTAGAAGATGAATTAGATATCTGGATTAAAACATGAAAGGTTATTTGAACATATGCTATGCAGTAATTACAAATGTGAGGCACCAGCAGCACAAACCCGCTCTGCTAGCGGCTCATCGGCACGGTCTGGGGACCGAACCCGAGCGGCCGGGGCCAGGGCTGCATGGGGAACCAGCAAGGAGGACCTGGAAAGGGCTACTAGGTGCTGCAGTGACGGTCGGAGGCAAATCAGGAGCCTGAGAAAAGCTTCAGAAGGAGCTGCTGGCAAGAAGCATAAACCAAAAATATGCAGTGGCAGGAATAAAGCCAAGAGTGGGGAAAATGGAGAAGATGATCAATACCTGAAGACCAGAAACAAAAAGAGAACTGTGAACAATTTTTATTCCTGAGCTATGTAACCAGGGGCCTGAGCTGAAGACCTGTTTTCTCTCAGAGAAAGGGTAGACATAGTCAAAAGATGAAACAGATTTAAATGAGGGCATTGACTGCAACATCTCTCCAGTGCATTTAGTACTCCTGAACCCTTCACACTGCCAGGCTGGATGGAGGGTCCTGACACAACAGGAATGTGCCCCCGTCCCAAAACAGTGACCGGCTGATGGCTGCTGCTGCTGCTGCCCTGGAAGTGGTGAAGGCAGCACGACCTTCCTGAGTGCAGGTGAGGTCCGGGGTCCCGCAGCCAGCTGTGACCATCGTGTTCTCCCAACCCTGCCCACGAGCCACAGCACAACTGTGCCTACCGCACCATGGCGCATCGGGAAATAGAGCACTGAACCGATCACATCGGACGGATGCAAAGGCAACAACATATTTATCTTCATAAAATGATATATCTAGCTCAAGTGCCTAGATACAGCGGTCATGGCTTGTGTGTGGTTCATCACCATTAGCCTGTGGGTCCGTGAGGTCCTGAGCATCACCAAAGACGGTGGGCAGGGAACAACTCTTTTCCATCTCTTCCACAGTAAGAACTGGGGGCCAGACCTCCAGCTATGGGATCCCACAGCCTCTCCAGGAGACCTGCACTGGTGCTTAGCCATCCTCACCATTATGAAAATTCCCCACATTTCCCAGAAAATTAACCTAAATCTTCCCTGCACTTCATTAGCAGCAATGCAGCACCTCAATTTTTGTGCTGTCCTACTTCCACACTGGCTCCATCTGGGTGACAAGGAGGTCAAGGGACCAGCTCGTTCAACATCACCGAGTGCCTTGTTGGCACAGTCAGGATTAGAGCTGGGGAGTCCCAGGGTTCGCAGTCCTTCGCCTGAACCAGTCTAAGCACAGGTCTCCTGCTGTAAAACAGATGGTAAAGAAAAATGATTGGAGGAGATTAATATTAACACTGATAGAATACTAGATCGAAGGGATCAGGGCATAACAGAGGGGCTGAACAATAATTTGAAGCCTCTGCGGTAAATGAAGAGGACAGATGCTTACTTAAATTTGGGGATTAGATTTTGTACGCTAAAGAAGATAATAAATGAAATGATTACAGTATTAAAATGTTGGTCCTCCAGCGGACAAGCAGTTTAGAAAGACCCTTGTCATTAATAGCTGGGGATGAGGGGACAGGTCCTTGGGAAAGGCAGGGTTGAGCTTTAGGGCACGGCCAGCCAAGTGTGGTGGTGGTGCCAACATCCCCAGCCCAGTGGTGCCCCCCTCGCCCCCCCCGCACCGCCCAGCCCTGCTTGCCCTTGCGCGGCATCTCGGTTCCTCTGGCAGGGACCAGTGACAAAAACTAAACCCCATCACTGACGAGTCATGTCCGCCAGCGACAGCCCATCCTGCCCGTGATGCCCGACTCCATGCCACTCAGCCCCTGGCAGCCTGGAAATGTAGAGGGACATCAGAAGCCTCCCACACTCTTGGCTCTGCTCCCTGCTGCCTGCTGTGACCCATTGGCAGCACCCAGACACCCTCTCGCCGCCTTCCTGCCTGGGGTTTTGTGCAGGGATTTGCCAGAAAAGCTCCCCGAGCTGTGACTGTGGCGAAGCCATCCCCGGCCCCTCTCTTCTGCCTCCTCCTGGGTCCCAAAATCCACCTGACGACGTGCACTGTGCCTCCCATCCAAATTAGGGGACTCTGGGCCGGAGGTGGAGCATCTCAGCACATGGAGGATGCTCGTGCCCTGGGCTGCTGTCAGGCAAGGCAAACAGCCATTAAATGCTGCCACCTTTGTGGCTTTGAAGCAAGTCAGATTGTGGAAATGGTTTGAGCTGAATGTGTAAAACTCTGAGACATGGGCTGGGTTCTGCAGTTGTTTATTTAGAGACTTCTTTGAATGCTCATGCAAATAGTAAAATAATAAAAAAAAGATGGGAGAGTGGTACTTTAGCCCAGTGAGAACTCATTCTTCAAGAGTTCCCTGGGGCATGGGGAGAGGATCCTTTTGCCACAATTTTTGAGGAAAGTTTAGCACAACATGCCTCTTCTTCTTTTTATCTGGCTCTTGCACTATTTGGGCTTCAGTCTTTTGTAAAAGTCATGTCGTTTTAGTGGGATAGTCTAGGTATATGATTGTAAGGCAGACACAGGAACACCTTACTGGAGTAATTGAAAGGGGGAAGATGCATGGAGACCCCGAGCCCAGGCTGCACAGGCAGGAGCGGGCAATGGCGCTGGAGCCGGCGCAGCCCCACCACGGGTTCAGCCCGGCTTCGGGCAGGCTCCGGGGCTGCCCTTGCTGTGCACCCGGACCCCCCTGCTCCCCGCAAAGCGAGCCTCTCAGGAACAGACAGGGCACCATCAGCTCAGCTGGCTGTCCCCCAGTCTTCACACTCAGAGGTGCCCTAAAGAAATAGGTGGGTTTGTTTTTTTGTTTTTTCCTTGCTTTTGTCACAAGCTTTGGGTGCAGAAATGGCCTGAGCGGCACCATTTGTCAGAGCCAGACCCAAGGTGGGAACCCAGCCCCAGACCTTTGCAGTTCACTTTCAGGGGTGCCTGGACGGCAGTGGAGGTCTGGGAAGGCTCCCGTGGGCTCGGCAATGCAGCCCCGTGCTTGCCTGCCATGCCTGGGAAGGTTGGCGCTGCCCCGGAGATCCAGAGGGACGACAGCTTAATCCCTCTCTTGTTCTCCTTTTTGGCTCTCTGCTCATTGTTAGTCTAATTGGTACATTGAGGTTTATGATAAAGATCAAGCCCACCGGGTAATGGCAAGTACTGTAGCTGCCTGGGGTTCATTTGCTGCAGTTCCTGTGTTTATTATTGCTAGAATTAAATAGTTTCCCATGGAGAAATGGCTAATGATGTCACTAAAATATGAGGAGGGAGGAGGCAATTACAGCCGTTCCTGACCTAGATGTTCTTGCTCAGGCAAACAAAACAGCCTCGTTTGCTGTGTGCGATATAAAAGGCTGCGGCGGTGGGTTGTGCCTGGTGAGCCCGAGGAGGCAGGAGGAGAGGGAAGTGCTTTATGAGGGGAGAGTCTCCTCTTCGTGCACAAATATCTAAAAACTATTAATTTCGGGCAGCAGCTAGGAAGAAATACATGAAAGGGAAATTGATTTCTATTTAAATGGTATGTTTTCATCACCTTTTTTCAGAGCATGAACATTCATCTTTGAGTACCTGTGCTAATTGATTTCAAATGCAATTCAACACAATCACTGTAGAATAATAAATCTAGGGGCGAAGAAGTAAAAGGAGGGATATTAGTGTGGCACGGCTGGAGGACGCGGATGGGGAGAAGGGCAAGCTGCAGCACGGGGGGCAGCCCACGGCCCCCGCAGCCCGTGCAGAGCCGGGTCCCTACGCTGAAAGCCCCATGGGCGCAGGCAGCAGGTACATCAGCCTGTCTTAAAGACAAAAGGTACGCAGCCAGCCTGCAAAAGGTGGGTTCAATCCCATTAGAGGAGTCATTCGGGGATCGAGGAGGTTTACGGCTAATACGGAGGGTCCTGTTAATCCACATAAGCTTTCCGAAAGAGGAGATTACGAGGGAGATGGGGTATAGGACTCAAATCAGGAAACGGAGCCCGAGCTGGCCAGGAGGTGGCCGGGCTGCAGGCTGGGGAGAGCCGAGCATCCCTGGGTACTGCAGCCACCCAGCCGGGCTGCGCTCCCCAGCCAAACCCAACCATGAGGCCAGGGCCGCGGGGCGCAGGGAAGAAGGAATTTCTGGGTCTGGGAGAGGGCCTGGCTTCGAGGGGAGGCAGAGGGGACTGGCAGATAACAGAGAGGGCTGAACCGCTGCCAACTCCTGGAAGTGATCTTCCTTTTATTAAGGGTTTTGTGTGCTCCCGCGCGCTCCTCAGCCACGTCGCTCCGTGTCACGCTGGGTTCCAGCACTCTGGGATGTGAAATGCCACGATGCAAGGCGCTGCCAAATGGAGAAAGTTAAAAGAAGCCCTTTGAGCGCTCACAAGTGTGAGCCGCTCCTCTCAGGAGCACTGTTAGTCCTCACAAGCACCTGAATTAAATTTATTTCTGGGAATATTGGCTACAGTGTCTCCCTGTGCAGGAGAAAAAGTAAATAAAATTTCCTTCAGGCACATTGATCTTCACCGTCAGCCATCTGATGGTTAGAGAGAAGGTAAGAAATGAAAAGAGGCGACCACCCGTGGGTGAGACAGTGACCGCTGGGGCAGGGGCAGCAGGCTTTGCACACCCAGCAGCACCCAGGCGGCGCGGCCCGGCCCGGCAAGAAGAAAAGCAGGGAGAGAGTAGAGGAGCTGGAAAGGAAACAGTAAGACCTGAAGACGAAAATAAGCGTTACATGCCATTAAACATTTATGACGTGCCCCAGCGAGGGCTCCGGCAGGCGCGTGGGGTGCCAGGCACAGCCCTGGGGACCAGCAGCTGCTGCTGTGTAAAAGCGTGGATCTCCTGCTACGGCAGGGTCACTCGGACCGATGCATTTCAACATCGTCTAGTGCAAAGGACGTGAATGGGAGGGCACCGCAGAGGAGACTACTCTGGGGAGCAACGGCTCTGAAAAACTTCTAGCTTTTAGGTGTTTATCCTCAAATAAATAATGGAACATGATACCCAAAAAGCTGCTGTGGAAAAATGGGGTAATGGAAGCCCTGGCTAAATGTGAACACGGTGGGTGAGAAGGAGGCGAGCCGCTCCTATCTCAGCATGTGGCACTTATAGACAGATATTGCAGTGCTATAGCCTGTTGTGGTACTTACATCCCAAAAGGATGTTGAGAAATTGGGGAGAGAACAGAAAATAGCCATAAAAATCACTTGCAAGCCAAAAATACACTGCACAGAAACCAGCTAAAAGAGCCTGACATGTTGAGCTTGTCAAGAAAAGAGTGAAAGATGCCCTGATTACAGAATATGGGAACTTCTGCAGGAAAAAAAGATGGAATAACAAGATGTCTTTAACCTGAGGCCAGCTCCACGAGGAAAGAGGGGCCCAAATTAAAGCCATGGGGACAAACTACCCAAGGGGGCAGTAGCTTTGGTGTTTTGTGCCAGCCTGGATGCCCTTCCCCATAGACGTTCTACACAGGCACAAACTATTGGGCACGACATAGGATTAATGAGTGAAATTCAAAGACTTTTCATAAATGAACCATCTATGAACCTCAATACGGCATTGTAGTATAAAAGCTCAATAGCAATATTCATATTGAGTTATCTCCCGATTTATGGTGCATGAGATTGACTGGTTTGACTCTCATTTAATCTGAGTCATTTCACACATCCTTGGGAAGCAGACCTATGTAGGAACTGCCCAAAATTGAGATTCTGCTGCAAATTATCTGTTCTTCTGCATTCTCCACCGCTGGGATAGAGCTGTGCATTTTTGCCCACATAATAGCTGGACCATTTTGAAGCAGTATCATATGGGCATCATCTTTTCAAAATGTACTTGGCTTGTTCATTCCCACGCATCCTTGATAGCAGGGAGGAGGGAGATAGCAGGCAAGGCGAGTGGGAGCCCGGGGCTGTGCAGAGCCGCGGTGACAGGAGGAGGCTGGTGCTTCCAGAAATGAGGAACCGCTGCGAGTCAGGACAAAGCTCGGGGAGCGCATTTCTCTCTCTCTGTCTTCCACTGCCTCCTTCTCTCCAGATGAAGGACCTGTAACCTTGCCAGGGGAAGGGTTAGAGCTTAAAAAAAAAAGCACCCTGATCACTGCTGCTACAATTAAACCAGAAACAGTTGGAATGCTTATATTGATGCAGCTGAGACCATAAGCAAAATAAAACCAGTAAAATAATGGCCAGTGGACAGTCGGAGACCATGGAAAACCTATTGATTGCAACAGGGTCTCTTTTCTGTACAGCAGAGTGATCTCGGAAGAGCGGAGCTTCGGGTAATTTCTAGCAAACAAGGTACCGTACACCATTATTTGTGGATCCTGGAAATCGAACTGGAGCGTCCGGGTCTCACTAGTACACGCTTATTTAAGAGCAGACTCTGGTAACAAGGAGCTGGTCACTGCCAGAGGATATCGGCTTGCTCTTTTGGTGCACAAATACTTTTGGTTTATTTGCCGTGCAGATCGGGGCAGGGGGAGGCCATGCAGAGGTAGGCAGAGACCCCCCATCAGAGCTGCTGCCATGCCGAGGGGCTCTGGGGCAGCGGGCACAGCAGAGCAGGAGCAGCCCGAGAGGTTGCCTGTAGTTTAAAGTAAAACCCTTATACTCCGTTTTACGTGAGAACTGGGAATAACGAGGACCGAAGCCGCCAGGCACTGGCTCCAGACAGCACCCATGGCCCAGTTCTGAGCGCTGGACGCATACCCGAGCGTCCCCAGACCCGGGCTCAGGGGTGCAGGCCAGGAGGGCGTGTGCAGGTTTGTCGGGGCCGTACAGCCCGGACGGGCAGCGGCGGGAGCGCCAGGAGAGATTAAACACGCAGCAGGAGGGGGGAGCGGCGCCATGTCCCCTTCTGCAGCACGGGCCCGTACCATGGGCTGGGCTTTCGCTTTCCCGGGCAGACCCTGATCCACTTTCCCAGCTTCCTTGGGGAGGAAGGGAGGGGACAGCGGGCACACCTGGACTGGGGCCTCGCTTGTGTTTTTTCCTTGATGCAGTGTATTTGTTCATGAGGGTTTCATTGATTATCGTGAGATAAATGGCATCCTTCCTCTGCTAGCCCTGGCTCCTCACTTCGTCACTGGAAATAAAAGAGGGGAAACATGCCTGAGCCGCCTGGACACTGCCCTCGCTGCTGCAGAGCCAACGGGGCAGCGCTGGCGCCCGGCGCCATTCCCCTACAGGCACTGGGACAGTCCTCCCTGCACGTGTCCCCGGCCAGCCCTGAGCACCACAAACGGCCGCCCTGGCCGTGTGCCTCAGGGCCATGTCCCCCTGCCCTCGGGGGTCTCGGGGAGAACCATAAACAAGGGCCTTGTCTGACATGTGTTGGCACTAAAGGTCTCGTGGTGCATTTAATTTAAAAGGGGGCTTGCCCTGATGTTTCTGCTTGACAGATGTATCCATTGCCCACCGCTGTGGCGTTCGTTGCATGCCGATCACTGGCACTGGTTCACCGTTCAGCCGGGACCGCTTTCACCAGTGGGCAGCTAGGGGAGCCCCCAACAGAGGACTTGAGAGAGGGGGGGTGGTATAAAACAGAGGGAGGGACATTTGATCTCAAATGCTGGGCTTTGGGGTAAAGAGGGGCCCCGGCTGTGGGTCAGTGCACAGGACAGACCTGTTAATTACCTGGGAAAGAGGGGAGAGAGGAAGGGTACGGCCTGCTCCTGGCAAACCGCAGCCCCATGGCAGGGCTGGCTGGGGGGCACGGCCCCACGCCTGTCAGCATGGCCCCACACCAGCCAAAGGACTTTCTTTAAAATCTGTTTATGGCTTCACGCTGCAAGTCAGCACAGAGGAGGCCAGCACAAATTTATGGCAGCAAAAAGGAGAAGCCCTAAAACACAGGGTGAAAACGCAGGTGTAACAGTGTCAGCAAAAAGAAAAAGCCCAGATCAGGAATTCACACCGTTACACATTCCATGTGTCAATAGAGGGAAAAGTCTCCAAAGTTTTACAGTTAACTTGTATACTTTACCGTGGATGCCATGGAAAGTATAAAAGAACCAAACACAACCTCATAGTAAGTGTATAAAACGCTTATAACTTGCCAAGCAAAAACTCCAGCATGATCTGTGCACCATCAACCAGGTTCTGTGTTTTCTGCAAAATCAGTGATCAATTCTAGCAATTAGCTCCATATTTTTTAGGACTTTGTGGCAGCAAGGTCTAAGCTCCCGCCAGCCCTGCAGGGCTGCTGCGGGGCAGGCAGCACCGTCCCCAGGCAGGGACTCCCAGCAGGACGGCTCGCAGGGTCTGGCGAGCGCGGTGCAACGAGAGCCGTCGCTTACGGTGTGGCCAGCGGCCATTCCCCTACGCGTGCTGTGCTGGGGAGAAGATTGCCCTGCGGATGCACTGTGCTGGTTCAGAGGGATGATATATCAGCGAGGTTGTATTTGGGACTGTTATATATGAGCGGTTGTCTAACGGGTCTCTGTAGTTACAGCCAGTAGCTGGTGCCTTGAGAAAAGGAATAAAAGCAACAAATCAACCTCGAAACAAAATTAAAACCAGTGTGCTTCGCAGATGGCGAGGGCAGGGGCTAGGCTGTGCTAGCCCGTGGCGGTGGGGATGGGACATCAGGGTCCTGCCATCGCTGCCGCAGCCCCGGGGGACAGCAGCACCCTCCCCTCGGTCTGTATGCCAAACCCTGCCCCGTAAAACCCTCGTCAAATCATAAGTGAAATAAAGTTGTTCAGCCACAGAGGTGCGAGAAAGGGCTGTTTGGAAGGGGCAGGCTGGGCAGACTGGGCAGGCTGCCACTGCCGTGGGATGGCCAGGGACAGCAGTTCCCAATTACGAACCTTCCTGGGATCCATATACCGGCTTGATGAAAATAGTTGTATTATTTATATTATTTACTCGAGCTGCCGTCATTTCCTGCAAATGATTTTGTAGGCTGTCCATATGGGAAAGGCTGTCAGAAGCATCGCTAACCCGCGGTCCCGAGTGCAAGCCCCACTGCCCAGCCCCAGCAGCCCACGGGCATCCCGGCTGGCTGGGCAGCCCCCCGGCACTGCAAGGCAGGCTTCACACCAGCTACCTTCTGCCTCATGAGTAACAAAGAGATTTCACTGCGAGTTCAGAGGTTGTGAATTTGATAAACTGTCTCATATTTTTAAATGAAAAAATGATACTTCATCTTTCTAATGACAGAAAACTTGGAGATGGTTTACAGTAATATATGCCTTTTTTAATACATGGCTTGCAATCTCAGGCCAGCAGCTGTATGAAGAATGGAGTAGCAGGCAAAAGGTTAATAGAGCATTGGTCCTTTTTTAATTGAAAAAATGACTGAGGGACCATGTAGCAGACCGAGCAGTAATATTATTACAGGCTGTAAGTACTGTTCCAGAGACTTACTGTTCATCTGGGAGCAGAGTAATGAGCACCAGGCTGTGTCTCCTGCCTCGGCAGGAATGCGGGCTCGCTCGCAAACAGGTTCATAACCAGCTCGCCTTTGAAAATGGAGATGATTTCATAAATGTTTGTCTTCCTTTGCAAACTTTGTGTGTGGCATGGTCCTGCAGAAAGAAGTATGCTGAATCACTGGCAAAATTGATTCCTCCAAATCATGCCTCGGTAGCATTGCACCTGATCTGCATCGGCGTGAAAAGGGTCTCGGGGCTGGGCTGGGCTTTGAGTTTATGGGGTAAGAGGTGCCTTCTGATCTAGCGTATTTGGCAACACTCCTGGGTGTAAATCAGCATTGCTGTATTGATCTCAGGCAAACTACAGCAATTTACATCGCCTGTGGATTGGGCCCCCCGTGCCCTTCCCTGGCACTGCCCATCGTCGCTGTCGCAGGTCCACCACAGTGCCCCAGCACCGGCAGCATCCCTGCGCCGTGGATGTGCTCCTGCTGCCCGCCCTCCCCATGCTCTGGCAGTCACGGCACACACAGACCCTCCTGCAGCTCTGCCAGGGCTCCCCAAGAAGCTCTTGACCATTCTTAAAGGTGACCCCATGATTTTACATGCAAATTCACCCTGCTGGGTAAATAAATGCACGCTGTATTGAGCCATGCGTGGGGAGAGCCCCCCTGCAGCCCCTGCAGCCCTGTGCCTCGTGGGGTTCGGCTCCGCTCCTCCACGGCCCTGGCCAAGGGAAGGGGCTTGATTTGCACAGACAAAGTGGAATAGCTTCGCTTTTCTGTTATAAAACAATTACGAAGCTTTTATACACCGGTCTTATCAGGCTTGATGTGTCTCGTAGAGCAGGAAAAAAAATCACAGCAATTTGGCCGGTAAAGCAGCCAGCGTGCTGCAGGCCCTCACCCTGAGCCCAGTCCCGCAGGAGCACCGGCGCAGGGCAGGAGAGGTTGCCTGCGCATGGGTGAGACGTGGTCCTTCCCCGCAGCTCCCAGGGCAGGCACCCAGGTCGGCGACTCGCGGCACGGACCCGTCGCCGTGCCCCGCACGCAAGGCTGGATATACACCTATAGATGACGTGTGCATATAAGCCACGCTGCACAGGCTGCACCTGCGCTGAACAAGGCCACCGTGGTGCTTAAGCTGGAGGTTTCTCCTCCAGCAGTTGGGTTGAAACCCCAGGGAAAATCTGTGTGCACCAATAGAAGAACCAAAGATAATAAACAAAGCCAATAACATGGGGAAAGCTCTCTGAAAGCCTGCAAAAATGGGCCTTGAGACTAAAACTACCCTGAAATCCTCTGGGGGAAAGACGCTCAAACAATAAATAAAAGATGAAACTTGTATAAATTATGGCAGTAAATTATAATGTGAAGAAATACTGAGCTTAATGTTCTGCTTAGGCTACGAAGGGGAAGAGCAGGGCTGACCGTCATTAGTCGATGAGTGCCCCGAAGCCAGGGGTGTTGCTGAAGGCATTAAAAATAGAAGAGCTGGGGAGGACGGAGGAGCGGAGGAGGCGGTAGGGGACAGGGATCACTTTCAAAATACATGGATGCAGCAGGAAGCCAGAGGGTCGGGGTCTGTGGGGGCAGCCGGGCTGGGCAGGGACCCGGGGCTGGGGTGTCCCTGTCCCCACAGCCCCATGGCAAGGGAGCACAGTGGAGGCAGAGACTGGAGAAACTAAATAGCAGTGATGGAGGGTTTTGGTGCTGCGCAGGAGGTCGCTAATTGGGGTAGATGGCCCTCAGGACTAATTGCAGCAGGGAGACTTGGGCGGCCGTTGCGCAGTGCTGGTGGCGGGGCGTGCAGCCGGCCGCTCAGCCCCGACATCCCGGGGAGCACCGTGACCCCACAGTGCCGCCTTCTCCAGAGGTCAGCAACAGGGATAAATGGCAGTCTGACAGCCTGCGAGGGGGGAGAGGAAGAGGGGGAGGAAGCTCTCCTGGAGAACCTGACAGAGAAGGGAAAGCCACATTTCAGCCTGCAGGGACGAAGGGAACCCCATCCCTCCGGGTTGGTTAGCACGGGACTGGCCAGAGGAAGAGAGGGGTAACCCTTGGTGGGAGGTTTATTTGGCAGCTGGGGTTAGTACCCTGCTCAAACCAGGGTGACTCCCGAAGCAGAGGCTGCGGCGGGGAGGCCCAGCGGTGCAGACAGGGCTAATTGATGAGGAATTGCCATCAGAGCACTGTGTCATCCAGAGGAGTTGAACTCTGGGCTGGCTGGGAAGCAAGGCTGTTAAACAGGTTGTGGCGGTACTTTGGGCTGGTGAGGATTTATGCTCCAGAGGAGCAACTCTATCCGTCATCTGTGAAAAGCCTCATTTACAGAGAGACACCGTGAGGAAAGGCAATCAGCTTGAAACCTGCTAAGCTGGGAATTTATAACTGCTCTGCGAGGGAGAGCTCATCCCTCCGTTCAGCAGGAGCTACAGAAGCGGCAATGGGATGCAGCCCCGGGAGCCACGGGGACCTCCCATCCCCCCAAGGAACACCCCCTCCGGGGGGCACGCTCCCACCGGGGCCTCCCCTGTCCCCCAGCAGCCTCCCTCAAAGAAGCTCTAAGTCTGGAGAGTAAAAATGGCGATGGACTTCCTAATCAGCCTCTGCTGGGAGACAGCCATCTGTGGAAATAGCTGGGAGCGCCTCCCTTAGGAATATGCCTTCCTGTCTCCAGTGGGCAAAAGGGAATTCTCACGGGAAAAAGAGGGGAAAAGGGCATTTGGGAGGCACTGCATAACCCCTGGACGTGGTGATGCCACCCGGGCTGTTGCCCCTTGTGCTGGAGAAGGACTTGCAGGCGTGGTTGGAGAAGTCTCGCTGCAGCCCGGTGCGGATGCCTCCTCCTGCCTGCGGGCACGTGGACCCCCCCGGCCCCCCAGCAGGGCGCAGCGCCTGCAAGGACCTGCCACGCTACCGGGAGCACCGAAGCCGGGCTACTGCCCTCCCGGGGTGGCCACCCACGGTCTGCACCCGCTGCCTGCCTCAGGGGGGACATCTGCACCCGCCGGTGGAAACCCTCCGGTTCCTGCAGTGCCACCTGGCCTGTGCGGAGCGGGGTGTCCCACTGTGTCCCCGGTGCTCCCCAGGGAAAACCTGTGTGCGGCAGCCACGTCTCCTGCCCAGCTCTGCCAGCCACTGTTCAGGGGAGGGAAAACGGTGGTTGTGGTTGATTGGTTATATTTATTGGAACCGCTCCTGGCAAAGTGGTAAAGCTGGCAGGGCACATCGCAGGGATGACGAGCGCCCTCCCCTCGCTTTCTGTGGCCCTTTTCATTCCCCTCCCCAGCCTGGGGCTGAATGGAAGAGAGTAATTTGGCATGGGGTTGCAATGGTCCCCCGGTCTGCTCGGTGGCATTGCCCCCCCAGAACAAGTCCTTACAAAACCCTGGTCCCGGCCCCACTCTGCTGGGGTGACAGCCTGGCCACAGACACCGACGCTTCAGGGGAGAGCCAGGGGACCAGGAACAGTCAGCCCATTTCCCCGGACAACCCCGCGAGGATTTTAAATTTTTTACCATTTGTGAATATTTGCTGGCAATGGATTATTAAGGTTGCACAGGCGCCTGCATTAGCAGAGCCCACGCTCATCCCATACTTGTGTCCTTCTGTGATGGACCTCCATGTAAAACCCCTGACTGAAGGATGGATAGCTAACATCATCATTTGTGCTGCATTTTTCTCCCCCGTGGAGGATGAGCTCCAGTTACTCCCATCCATCTCATTCTTTCAAGTCATCTTCATTCTGCAATTTCCCCTCACCCCGAAAAGAGTAAAAAATCGATCCATTTCTTTCCAATTTCAGACCGGGAGAGGGAAGGAGCCTGGTGAGAGGCAGAGGATGCCTTTTGCCACTCTTAGCACATGCCTCTCTGTGTTCCTCCCCACGCCCCCGGCGCGCTCCCCGTTCAGAGCGTGCGAGTGCAGCTGGTCGGGAGTATTGATTCCTCCCCGGAAAGTGCAGCAGGCTGCGCTCACACCCTGACCTCCAGCTCACCCTGCCAGGGCCAAAAATACACAGCTTCAAGTCTCTGCAAGACAAAAAAAAACGCAGTTTCTCCACTCGAGAAGGTGAAGGCTGTCCCAGCCAGGACAGCAGCTTGCGATCTTGCGGCTGTGCGTGCCCCAGGGCTGCACGGGATTGCCACCAACGCCGGCAACCCAGGCGACAGCCAGAGCTGCTCCGCCTTTTCCGTCTTTCCATTATTTCTGCATTTCAGTAACATTCCTGCACCATATTTACATGCAACTACAGGAAAATGATTGATCCTGTGAAAACCATCTTTTCCTTTAAAAAGTAAGGAAATAAATAAATGAGTAAAATTAAAAAACAAATTCCTTTCTCAAGCAGTCACTCCCGTCTGCAGCAGGGAGACAAAACCTGATGGGCACTAGCGCTTGAAGAGTTTCATCCCATCCCGGCCCCGCCGTACGGCACTGGAATGGCCTGGCGAGAGGGAAGGGGGCCAGTTGGCAGCGCGGAGCAGCAAGGCTTCCCGGTGTAGGGCCGGGGAGCAGAGCCATCCCACGGGAGAATAGGGAAAGGGGACGGTGGAAGGCAGAGCCAAGCCCCTGGGCTGTCCCCAGCCCCTCCTGGCATGGCAGCAGCCACCGTGGTGGCTGTCCCAGACCTGGCCATTCTGCAACACCATAGAAAGGATTTAGCAAGTGTATTAAATCCCTTGAAGGAGAAGGACGGGCCCTGTCCCTGTCTTCAATGAGTTGCATTTGATTTCGGCTGCTCTGTACAGTTTCACTGCAAGGCGGGACCTCTAATAATGCCGGCGGTGTGTGCTCTGGCATACCGCATGACATACGCTTTTTAGAGGGTTAACAAAATAAAAGTCAAATACACACCAGCATAACATTCTAGAGGCAAATGTCTTTGCCGTAGCGTGGTTACTCTTACACTAAATTTATGCTATAATATATCACTATTGTACCCTGTGCCATATCTGACAACAAATATGATTTTAGGTGTCATGCAGCAGGCATTTAATTATTGGAGACATGGGCTTAATGGTATTTGTGTCACAGGAGTGAACGGTACAGATGTATCTTGACTCAAGGAGACTGAAATGCTTGCTTTAAAACTACCTCTCCTGATAATAGGTAATTTTACAAAAATGGTTAAATGAATCGGATTCAAACAAGGTCTGTTTTTTTCATCTGATCAATAGATCTGAAAGAAACAATGCCAAATATCATGAGTTATTGTGCAGCACTGATGACTGTCAGGACAATGGGAATAGCAAAGACAAATACACACCTTTTCCTCGGTTATTACTTTAAGCCTTTTATTATCATTATCATGGGTGATTAAAAAGCCCATTAATCAGATACTAAACAGATTAAACTCTATGAATTAATTTTCTGGAAATAACTAAGACAAACATTCTGTGCAGAGCTCATTTAATGAAATAGAAGCTGTTTATCTGCAAAATTAGGGCTTGCACGTATCTGAGCTTCAGCTGGAAAAATCCACTACCGTGTGGGCACGGCGGGCGCAGGCTGGAGACGCCACCTATTTTTTACCCATTCTAAGTAAAAGAAAGATCTTGCTCTAAGTAATTTATGATTCATTACACAAAGAGCTCATTAGCTAGGACTAGAAAATAAAATTACGGTCATTTAAGAAATAATTCCTTGATTTAGTGTTTAAGAAAAGGAGGCTGCAGGACAGAGGAAGCGTGTGCCGCCCAGCAGGGACCGCGGAGCTCTGCCCGGGGAGGGGGGGGCTTGGCGCAAGGCCTGGGTGCTCGGCACAGCTATGCCTCTTCCAACCTGTCAAGGGCTCGTCCAGCCCTGACACAGCTTATGGAGGGGAAAACAGAGCCGCCTCCTCCCTCGTCCAGCTCTGCCCTGCAGTCACCGCATCCCCCTCCAGCGCTGCGCTGCGCACCCCGCGTGCGGCGGGACGGCACCGGGTCCCCTCCACGGAGGAGCCGCGGGTCTTGCCAGCATCCCGGGGAGCACAGGCTCCGCTCGCCAACACTTGAGCTGGCGCCGGTCGCCATGCGCCGGGTGAGGGATGGCGTCCTCCAGGTGCACGGGAACCCATCCGTATTTTGGACATGATGGCTCACGTACAAAAGCCAGCGCCGGGCATTGCCTCGGGACTTACAGCAGCTGAGGCAGCGCCAGCCTCAGCTCCAAAGTCCTCCTAACTGTGAGCCCTGCAGTGACTCACCAACACTAAAACCCTAAGCGTCTACTTTATTTCACCTTTGCACTTACCTGTGCTATAAAACTACCATAAATAATTTGTTAAAAATTATGGATAATAATAGGTAACGTTTTAATTGTAGAGAGACATCTCTATCTGGTTGAAGTTTGGCCTGTTATTCATGAATGTAAACAAAAAGGTGGGGAACAATCACAGCAGCCGCCCAGGAGCCCGCGGAAATGCCCATTGCCTCATCAAAGACCAGCGCAGAGCCTTCGGTGCTGGCAAGTTCAAAATCCCCTCACTCTACACCGCCCTGATGGCCCCAGCGCGTGCGCTGCGTGGGGCACCGTGGCTTCCTCAAAGCTGCTGCCCGACAGGACTGTCAGCAACAGGAGGACTTGGCAGAGGAAATCTCTAAGACAAGGTATGTTTTCTTGGAAGCAATTTCATAATCATGTTATTTCATTATCATGAATAATTGCTGACATCTTTTTAACACGACTGTATATCACATAGGTCCTTCTCATGCACCTGCTGCTGGGTCCAAACAACCTTGTGCCTGGTACTGCAATGGGGACGAAGAATGGTGACCTTGAAGGAGCACCCTAAAATAAGATGTCTGCTTCTGGTATGCCAGCAAAACATAAATCTGGGGAACTCCAGGTTGGGGCCAGCTTCAGAAGTTGAGATTTACATAAAAGGCAACACGTTTTTCTCTAGGCTGAAGTGCGTAAGGCAGCAAAGGAGCACAGAGTTTCATCAGATTAAATTGCTCAGTGGTCTTGATTCAGCTCCTGAAGCCCACCGATTTAACAGCGGTGAGATTTTAAGTCAATCTGAGGATTTTCTTGTTGGTTTATCTACATCTGCACTCCTGCGCTAGTCACATCCTCAGCCTTTTCTCTGTAAGCAGGAGGTAAAAGGGAGCCAAGATTCCCGTCTAACTGCAGAAATCAAGACAAGATTTCAAATTTCACAAGGCTTTTCACAAAAGTATGGGAGTTTGCAAGTATGTGTGTGTCCTACAGACTACCAGCTAGGTCAGCTGGATGGAGACACATCAGGCAGCACTTCAGTTAGGGTTTGCTTCATCGGTTGACAGCCTGATGGCTCAGCCCAGGCTCCCCCTATGCACCGAGCCCTTCCTTGCATGCCACGTCTGGGCCAATTCAGTTTTGAGGGAAGACGGGTATGTGCCAGGACACCCGGGCCACAATGCACATCACCCACCCTACCGAGCGCTGCTGGGACAGGCACGGCTCTGCTTCCATTTGCAATGGCTATATCCCTCCTCAATGCGTAATTTTTACCTATCAACAATTAAACAAGAAGATGGTTCTTACCAGTTTTGCCATTAATGACAATGATACAGGAAATGAGCATTAATTGGTTTTTCACCCGTATCTTTCCCTCCCACAACTATGGAGCTGCCTTTGAGTGTACAATATTGGAGCCAATGTGCTAAACAAGTTTCACCTATGGTGAAATAACGCCCGGGACAAGTGATTAAGCAGCATGGCAGTGACACAGTTTGCCTTTATAGCTTAGGTATGCACATGACGCGTGACGCCCCTGCATGATCCCACGTGGAAAGATCGGCAGAGCACGTTCCCGTGCCGCCCAGCAGCCCTGTGGTGCCCCATAGCCCCCATGCTGCCCCATAGCCCCCATGCTGCCGCAATGCCCTTCTCTGCAGGTACAAGCGTTCATTGCTGGAGCCAGCAGGATGCGGGCACTGCACGCACAGACACGGGAGAGGGGACAGGAGCCCTCCCTGCCCCGCTGCTGCAGCCCTGCCTTTGCCGCAGGCCCCCCAGGGTACCCAGACCCCCCCGGTGCTCGTTTGCCGCTGGTCTATATGATGCACAAGCATGTTTACACTCCTGGTCCTGTTTGCTGTGCAACCGTGGTAATGTCCTCCTCCTGAAATTACCCAGCTACTCACTGCTGTTATCCCCATCCCTGGTGTAATGAACAATCCCAATCTCTAAGGCATTTCTCTGGTTCCTGAGTAATGCTTTTGTGTTAAAAAGAAGGCATTGAAGGAGCTTTTAAATCCAGTATCCAACCCTTAAAGCATCATCAGACACAAGTGGACCTTCTGTTTGCATTCATTTATAGCCTTCTCTAGAAATTGCCTATTGAATTACTATTTCTTGTGCCTGTTTAAATAAATAGGCGTATTTGTTATTGCTGTTGAAAGTTCCATGTTTGGCCTTTTTAAGTCATTTGATTAGGAAGTAGAAAGAATATTTTAGCAGCAAAGAAGGCACTGACAATCAGCACTAGTAGGAATAATCCAATTTTCTTTACGAAGAAGGGCAAGGGTCCTCCTAGGAGGTCAAAGCTCCCTTAGCACAATTAGAACTTTAATTAATGAAATTGGTTGAGCCTCCACCAGTGGAGGCAGCGTATTTGTCCCTGCCCGGCAGAGATCTAGGAGGGGAGACACAAGCTGCCTGTGCCATGAGGCAGTGGGGTCTCCTGGCTGTCACAGCCATGGGAAGAGCCATGCAGACCCCCCGCTTCCCCAGCTACCCCCCAAACGCAGCCGGACCCCCCGCCCCACCGTGGTGGCCATTTACTCTAGAGATGCATCTTTTGGGCTCTTCATTTAATGTCAAGAGCAAAATTGGCCTTCTTCAGCAGCTTTGTGACGAGCAGAACAACTCTCGGTACGTCGTGCTGTTCAGACATGCTGTCTGCAATTAATATTGCATAACAGCCTCCTGATTCCTAAATTATGTATTTCTCCTTCTCAGCATCATGTGTTTTTTACAGGGTTAATTATTTTCCATCATTCCGCCTTTAGCAACAGTCGTCTTAATTAAGGGGGCCAAGTTCCACTCTCATTTCTGCCTGGCGGATCCTAATGAAATCAATGGAGCTGCACGGTGTAAATGGGAGAGAAATAGCGGCCATCTATGTAAAAATAAAATGTTCCCTCTCTTGTTGATTAATGCGTAAAATTAAACCAAGGCATAATCTCCAACTTCTGACTAAATGTCAGGGAGTAAATTACTGCAAAAACCCCACTCGGAGTGGCTTTTCCATGTGCAGTTCACCTCTTGCTCGTTCCCCTCCAGCCACCCTGGACCACTGAGGAGGGGACCAAACTGAACCGAGATGCTCAGGTGAAACCCTGCCTTTGTGGAAACCAGCAGCGTCTCTGCCATCGCACCGGCAGGTGCCAGATCCCGTGGCTTTGCTTTTGGGGATTAAAAATGATTGCAGAAGTTTGCAGTGAGACACTGAGGTCACTGTCGCCTCTCCTTCCTCCTTCCTTTCTCCCCCTTCCCCCTTCCCTCTCCCTCCTTGCCCATCAGAGCTGTTGGATACTCAGCCCCTGGAGCTGGGCACCTGCCAGCTCCCCGCTGCCCCGGGCTGGGTGCTGTGGCGGGGGCCACGCTGGCAGCCTCCATCCCTCCTCACCCCCACCCAGGCTGTGCCACCGCTCCGGCAGGACCGTGCTGGTGGTCCCCGGCCCCGCGCTCCTGCCCGGGGGTCTGCCAGCAGGCAGCCCTCCCAAACCTGCCTGCGGTTTGCTTTAAGGCTAGGAATCAAACAGCTGGGGAGGGGGGAAGATTTTAAAACAGCCGAGAGCGCCCATGCCTGCCCATGTGCCCGCCCCGGGCTCAGCACAACGGGTAACCCACCAGTCTCTCCTTCCCCTGCCCTGCTGCTCGCCGCCTCTTAATAGCCCTCTGCTGCTGGCAGCAAAAGGGCTTATCTCGAGCTATTCCTCCCTTGCTTGCATTTCCTGACAGCTACCTATTAAAGCAGACCCAGGCATCCATGCAGCGGAGGCTCCAGTAAGTGGATCCACATGCAATATTCATGGATCACTTCAGAATAGTTACAGATCCATCACACTTGGCAGCAGGATGGCGCATGCTCCTAATGCTGGGCTTAAGCACCTTTTTGAACCGGAGCCCTGAGGATGACCACACAGCTTGGCCTGGAGAGCGGCCGGACAGGCGGCGATGCCTGCAGTGGCTGGGTGGTGCCTGGGGGACGCGGGCAGCCCGGAGTCTCCTCCAGCAGTGCCGATGAGGCCAGAGATGTTTCCCGTAAGAAAAGGCAAAGGTCTCTGGGAGGGGATGAGGGCCACCAGGCAGTGTCATCAGCCTGTCTCGCCTGTGTCCCCATCAATACCACATTCAGCACAAGACCACTGGGGTGCCCCGCGCTGTCCCCGTGGGCGGCGTGGCTCTTTCCTGTCAAAGCCCCCTGCCTGCTCTGCAGCCCCCCACCCGCCTCCATCGCAGCCTCCGGGGAAACCCTGGAAAGCTCTTCGGAGACCTGGGGCTGTAGGGCATCCCCGGCCCACCCCGTGAAACCGTTGCTCGTGCACCCGGCTGAAGCGATCAGATAAGCCCCAACAGCACATCGAAACCAAGGGAACCTGACCGGAGCTTAATTCCCTCACTCTGGGAAAGGTTTGTTTACCGGCTTCTTATATGTCTGGCCAGCACCACACTGCAGCTCCAAAACCAATCTCATTCCCCAGGATTAATTTTTACACAATCATTCCGGAGTCTATGATAATCACTCCATAAAAAAATGAAGAGATTTGGGATTTTTTTTGAATGCAGAGGATTAGGTCTAAATACAAGTAATCTGCAGGAAGCTCAGCTGTATGCACACCACTAATCGCTCCCGTACTCTTCCCAGCTTTAGCCCTTTCATTAGTGTTTTCCATAGTAGAGCTGTTTGTCCTTGGTGAGGTCAGGCCGACGCAGACAGTCAGACACGTCCCCGAGAGCCACAGCCATGTGCCAGCCCACGGGCATTTGCCCCAGGAGGCAGAGGACAACATCCACAGCAGCAGCTCGGGCGAGTGGCAGCGCCATGCATTGCTGCAGTGCCGCGCATCGCTGCAGTGCCATGCATCCCTGTAGCATCGTGCATTGCTGCAATGCCATGCATTGCTGCACCACCATGCATCCCTGCAGAGCCATGCATCCCTGCGGTGCCGTGCATCGCTGCAGTGCCATGCATCGCTGCAGCGCCATGCATCGCTGCAGCGAGCAGCGGAGAGGGGCTGGGGGCACAGCTGGGCTCACTGCCTCTTGCTCCACTCCAGAGAGGAGGCTCTGGTGTGGGACCACTCACGCTTTTCACTCTGGGATCTTTCTGGTTTGCTTTCGGAGGGACGTGCAGTAATTAGCATGGGAAACTTCTAATGCAGTGCCACAAACCAGCTGGTTTAAAACATAGTAAACTATTAAAAGAGATGACTAGCTGAAATCCTGAAGCCTTTAGTAAATTCCTGGTGGTTTAACTAGGTGAAGCGTGAATAATAATCTGGGAGCTGGCGATTTCCCCAGACCTGGGGCAGTTGTCTCCATGTTCCCCTGAGTCCCCAGGAACCTCCTTCGGCTGTCACAGGCAGCCACTGGCTGGGCAAAAGCAGCCTGCCTGCCTGCCCGCACCACCTCCGGTGGTGTGCCTTGTTTTAAAGCTGGAGGTGGGGGTGAAGAGATGGAGCCCACCGCACTGGTGCAAACACCTGCAGCCTTTCTGTTCCCATCCCCTGCATGCATGTGAGCTTCCCCCCGTTTCAGGGCTGTCACTTCTGCCTAACTCTCACCTGCCAGGCTTGCGAAGCCCCACTTAACTAACCCTTGTCTTGCCTTTAAAGCAGCAGGGAGTGGAGGAGGTAGCTGCATGCACACCACTCCCTCCTTGTCAGCACACCAGGATTATTTCTGGGTTTTGACGTTGTTTCCCGCTGCGGCTTGGGGCTGAATTCCCGCACATTCCCGGTGGGATGCAAGCAACGCGTGGGCCAGCCCCTGCCTGGGGCTTGGGGGGGCCGGGCAGCAGGCTCCTGGGGTTGCCAGAAAAGTGAGGGCTCGAAGGCTGAAAGAAAATACTGTACATAGTAAAGTCAGAAAGAGACGCGTACCCTTTATGTCCAGCAAGCATTTTTGCAAATATAATTAAAATAAATACATATCTGGGACTGGTCTGACCACAGGTATAAGGATGTAGTGCCAGATTTTTAAAACAAAATAACTTAAGCACTTAGAAAAGGACTCAAGCAGACTTTGGGTACTTATGTTCAAAATAATTGTCCCAGGAAACCCAATTCAGCAGCCACCCAGGCTGAAAGCACTTAGGCACACTCGGGCAGGCATTCAGCAAAGCATTTAGCTACCCCAGCGCTGCATCAGCAGAAACCTCGGGGCCTTCGTTCAGGGGAGTGACTCAGGGAAATTGCAAGGGCTTGGTGCTCAGACGGCCGGGGTCCCACCTGGGTCTAGCCTGGGTCCCGCCTAGGTCCCACCTCAGTCCCGCCTGGGTCCAGCCTGGGTCCCGCCTGGGTCTGGCCTGGGTCCCGCCTGGGTCCCACCTGGGTCCAGCCTGGGCCTGGCCTGGGTCCCGCCTGGGTCTGGCCTGGGTTCCACCTGGGTCCCACCTGGGTCCCGCCTGGGTCCAGCCTGGGTCTGGTCTGGGTCCAGCTCTTATGCTTATATGGCCACTAAACAGCAATTTTTGCAGGCACCCTCTGCTGCTGTCACGGCCCATGGTTGGTGCGATGTCCCTGCCAGGCACAGGTAGCAAAGCCTGTGGGATGCCCACCCCATTTCAGGTAGTTCTGCTGTGTCCTCTTGTCATGACAGCCCCAGGTGGGGCTCTGGGTGTCCCCGCCGGAGTGGGGACCAGGCCCCGAGCACCCACCACAGTGCCGTCCCCTGTGCCGCTCTGTTTGCAGCTGGTTCCTGCCTCCGTTGGCTGCTGCAACTGCTTTAAGACTTGGGGAGAGGGTGGTTCATTAGCACGGCAGTGTGACGGGAGCCGCAGGTGGCTCGCTCCTCACCGCCTTCCCCAGGGAACGCATTTTCAGTACAAGTGGAGACGCTGCAAACCAGCAGCCTTGGCTGCTAAACGCAGCTGAGGAGGGAGAATGCTTCTGGTAATAAATTCATAGATCTTCACACACCAGCAGGCTGACAAGCACCTGGTTTTAAAGAGACTTTAAAACTATTTTGGGTGCAGTCAGTCAGACCGAGACCCCCTTATGCTTGGAAACCCTAAACACCAGCTTCAAAGGAGGGAAGGAAACTGCAAAGATAGCCCAGAAAAGGTCGATTTCAGTGGGGGCAAATCTTCAAAGCACAACTTTCCTGTAGAGTTAAAAAGACCATGTCCCATTTCCATGAATAAGTCAAAACCTTAAGTCAGGAACCTTTCCTAAGCACCCACCCGACCCAATGGGTGTTTTCTTGGTCGGGCTTGAAAGTGAATTGATGCTCCTGGCTTCTTTTATGTGGTATAGCTGCGCTTCTCCTCCACTGAAACATCATCTCTCCTCTGCTCCAGCTGGTTGAATCTTTGCCCCTGTTTCAAACACATTTCTTTTCTAGCGTCGGTAAAAATCCTGTCAGATGCATCTGCTGGAGGTTGTTTTCTTATTGGTAACCGGGCAAACACTGCTCATGGCTGATGGCTGGTGAGGACCTGCAGGCTGGTCTTCCTGCCCTGCCCAGCACCCACCTCTCCCTGGCAGCTGCCCCAGACACGATGCTAACGCTGCTCGCAGTCACAGCCAGACCCTCTCCCTCTCCCAAACCCTGCTCTCCACACCCACTGCAGACTCCGTTTCTCGTTACAACAAGCAGCCCCGGCAGCCCCAGGGCTGTGCCAGCCCTGCCTGCCTGGGATGGCTGCAGGAGGTCTGCACACTGCCAGCCCCGCGGACCACTCTCCTCCTTCGGGCACAGGGAGGGAAGTCGTGGCCGGGTTGTGTTTTGCTGCAGCAGATTTGATTTTTTATGACTTGAAAGAGGTCTGGAGGAACACTCCACCCAGCGCCTGCCAGGCACACATCGCCTGCAGGGAAATCCAGCACCTCCTCGTCGGGGCCAAGCACGTGCGGCACATCAGAGCCACTGGAAAGAGCACGCACCCCTTACTGTGAGTTGCTCTGGGCCGGCGGTGACATCTCTTTTCAGAAATCCCCTGCTTGGGTGCCGGCCGGCGGGGCAAGGTGTCCATCGAGCACCCGGGGAGCAGGGTCTGTCACCTATGCTAGGGCACTGCAGCTGCAGGCAGAGAGGTTCCATATGGAAGGCACATTCCTCCTTGGAGAGCCTCAAATCTAATCTAAACAGTAATTCCTACAAATTTCCTACTGTGTGTCACTGTTGTATTTTCTAGCAAATGCGCTCACTTAAGGACGGGTATTTATCACCAGCCAAGGACTCAGTGTAACCTGCACACCAGGGCTTTCACCGCTACTGCAGGGGTGGTGAGAAGCGGCTGGTGACGTGAGGGCACGGGACACATCCTTCTCTGCCCCTTGTCTTCAGTGCAGCTTGCAAAACACCCTGTGAATAGTGAAAATGCTGGCTTACCAACCCACCGCCTCTTTCACAGCTTCACACAAAAAATAAGCCACCTAATTGAGGAGAAATGTTCCCAGGATCCGGGGCAGGGAGCTCTGTACCTGGGCCTCCCCACTCCTCTCGCCTGCAGCCTCTGGCGAGCCGAGCTTCTGTGTCAATTACAGGAAAATCAATGAAGATACTGTTCAGGACTCCTTTTCACCATTCAGCGCGGATGATATCCTTCACTTTCTAGCACTGATTCATTTACTTTCAGCCTCTCCAGGGGCTCCTGACATATTGCTATCTCTGAAGAATCTGAAGCAAGAACTGCCTTTGTTTCCACTGCAACTTGTTGGCGTGCGTAGGCACCGGGGACGGCGCTGCCGGGGCCGGGGCTCGCAAGGGGGTCAAAAGGAGAGTGGCTGTGGCACACGGCAGTGTTTTTAAACATTTCTTGCCAAAGCACCTTTCCAATGTCCTCTCAGAGCTCATTTTCACGGAGAGATTGGGCAGGATCAGGGGGCAAAATAGGTCCAAACTCGAGGTTGGCGCGCCACCGACCTCCTTCCTCCAGTTCCGCGCTGTTCTGGCTGAGCTGTCCCCAACAGCAGTGACACAGGAGCACTGCTGCTTGTCCCGCTGTCCTGTCATTGCAAACACATCCCTTTCCGAGCACCAAAGCTCTGCCTAGGAAGTGTCTCCTGACAGGGTTCGTCTGCCTCTGCTGCCAGGGGTTTTGCCTGGGCCACCAGGACAGTGCGTAGCCTTCCCATGCTGCTCACCCACTCATGATAAAAAGCCTCTGATCCACTCACAGCTTGTGCCCAACTGCTGGGTGACACATTTAGCATGCTCCAGGACATCGCAGGGCCAGCGGCAGAAGGGGGAAAGCCCCACTTGTCCAGCAGCCTGTTGGCAATAAATACTCTGCTCTCGCTCATTAACTTTCATGGAGGCAGTTGGGAGTTTTGTACAAAACCCAACATCTGGGAGTTTTTCTTCTGCCTGAGGAATGCCAGAAAAGTGGAAACGTGTATGACATGAGGACTGTACAGTCTTACTCTGAGGTTTATACCCAGCCCCAGGACACATGGTCAGAAACTACGCAAGACGGTGTTAAGTATTATAGAATTGATTTCCAAAATATCTAAAGGCAAAAAGTTCTGGATGTTATATCCTGGGATGCCTGGGTGGACATGTTGAAGCTGGGTACACCATGTCATACACCATGGGTGGACGACAACAGAAACCATGTAAAGAGTCATGTAAAAAACCTATCTCCTGTAACAAAACAGTGTTATTTCCTACCTTTCCATCCTTTTCTCTCTCCACCAAAGACACAAGTATCCCACAGGAACAGGATATAGACCTCCAGGCTGTACTCAAGCCAAACTCCCACCGAAGGCTGAAGAACCACGCTGTGACATAAAACCCAACCCTGCAAGCTCCTCATGTTCCTCCTCTTCAAAGAGAGCTTCATGCATGGAGAGCTTGTAGGATATAGCCCAGAGCAAGGATGGTGCTACAAAGACGGTATTTATTATTTATAAGGCACTTCTATGAACTCAGGGCTCAGAGGCAGAGCTGTCTATGGGGGCGAGCTTTATAAGGAAAAAACCCGTAGCTTGAAGAAACACTGAAAGTATTGCAGCATGCAGAAGTCATGTTCATAAGAGACATTCCTCAAATTACAGAAGTCAGGGTCTCTTGGAGTTCATATGAAATTTGCTGTGTGATTTATGGGGCAGTTTAATTACAGGTAGGGTTCTTTTAGGTGGTAGCGTGCCCTAAAGACCAGGCTTTTAAAGATCGAGGGGTGTCCTGAGCCAGCTTCGGGTTTTGCATTGCCTGGGTGCAGGCTGTGGCGCAGACTCCCGCAGTGCTGTACATGCCATACGGTGACCTATAGCATCACAGGGAAATGCCGCGGCCCCGCAGCCCTGTGCTGTGGGGCAGGGGGACGTTGTGCACCCACCCAGCCACTGGTCCCCCAGTGAAGGCACAGGGTCCCAAGCAGTCTGGGCTCCCCACGGCTCAGGCAGTGGCACAGCTTGCAGCCATGCTCAGCCCCCACATGCACCCACGGGGCTCGGGGGTCACTGCGGCACCGGGACTGTCGGGCGGTCACTGTGGCTGCCAGGCTGGGCCACCCCTGGTCTTTTGGGGGGTGACTGCAGGGCACCCCAAGGCGGTGGGAAGGGCACTCTGGGCACCCCAGGATTGTCAGGGGCACCCCGGGGATGTCAGGGTGGGCACCCTTGGGATGCCAGGTCGTGTACCCGGCGCTGCTGGGGCAGACACCCAAGGGGCTGTCACGGAGGGAACCTGGGGCTGTTGGGGGGCACGCCGGGGCTGTCGGGGGGGTACCGGGGCTGCTGGGGTGGCACAGGGGCTGTCCGGGGTGCACCGGGGCTGTCGGGGGGCACCGCGGCTGCCGGTGCGTGCGCCGTGGCTGCCGGGGGGGGCACGCCGGGGCCGCCGCGGGGGCACGGCGGCGCTGCCGGGGTTGCCGGGGCCGGGACGGCGGGGCGGCCGCTCCCGGCTGCCATTTCATCGCGCCGCCGCACGGTCCCTCCATTTTCTCTCCGGCAGCCGGCGGTGCCGGCCCCGTCCCCGCCGCCGTCCCGCGCCGGCCGCCCCCGCGCCCGCCGCCCCCCCATGTAGCCCCGCGGCAGCCCCCCCGCACACGCCCAGCCGCGGGGCCGCCTCCCGGCATGAGGAGCTGCAAGATGGTGCGGGTGGCCAGCGTGCTGGGGCTGGTGATGCTGAGCATCGCGCTGCTCATCCTCTCCCTCATCAGCTACGTCTCGCTCAAGAAGGACAACATCTTCGGCGCGCCCCGCGCCGCCGGCCCGGGGGGGCCCCGCATGTACATGTTCCACGCGGGATTCAGGTGAGGGCGCGGCGCGGCCCGGCGCGGCGCGGCGCGGCTCGGAATGGCCGGCCCGGCTGGGCACGGCACGGCACGGCACGGCACGGCACGGCACTGCTCGGGGACGAGGGTCCGCGCTTCCCATCGCCGTCCCCCCCGCCGGCTCCGCTGCCTCCCGCGCTGTTCCCGGGGAGAGCCCCGGCTCGGCGGGCGGGCCCGGGGAGGCCCCGCGGCCACGGCCCGAGCGCTCGGCGCAGCCCCTCGCCCGCAGCGGGGATGCGGCTCCCTCCGCGCCCCGCACCCTGCCCCCGCACCCAGCCCCGGCCGTGCTCCGCGCCCCTCGGAGGTGCCCCAGGGCCTGCGGGGAGCGGGAGAGCCCCCCGGGGACCGCGGTACCGGGGGGGGCCCGGGCCGGGCGTGGGAACCGCAATGCCCCGGGGGTGCTGAAAGGTGGGGAGCAGCCCGACATCACCCTGCCCGGCATGGCATGGCCCGGTACAGCCCGGTCCGGTACAATCCGGCCCGGTATAGCCCGGTACAGCCCGACCCGGTACAGCCCGATGCAGCCCGGTGGAGCCCGGCACGGTGCAGCCCGGTACAGCCCGATGGAGCCGGGCCCGGCCCGGCCCGGTACAGCCCGATAGAGCCCGGCACGGTGCAGCCCGGTACAGTCCGGCCCGGCCCAGCCCGGTACAGCCCGGTGGAGCCCGGCCCGGCGGGGAGCGGCGCGGCGCGGCCGGCGCTGTCCGCGGTGCTGATGCCGGCCGACACGGGGGGCGGGCCGGGCACGGCCAGTAACGGGCTGCGGGTCTGTGTGTGTCTGCGTGGGTCTGTGCGTGTGTGTCTGCGTGGGTCTGTGCGCTCGTTTCCAGGTCCCAGTTCGCGCTGAAGTTCCTGGACCCCTCGTTCGTCCCCATTACGAACTCCCTGACCCACGAGCTGCAGGAGAAGCCCTCCAAGTGGGCCTTCAACCGGACCGCCTTCGCACATCAGAGGTGAGCGTGCGGCCAGGCGCCGCACCCGCGCCTCCCCTTGTCACCCTCCCTGAGGTTGTCCCCTTCCCCCCAGGATTTAAGAAAATACAATCAGGGACTGCTAAACACTCTGAGCTCTGAGTAATTTGCCAGCGGTGAGAGACAAAGGCTGAATCAGAGCATTTCCCCTGATGGTTAAGCTATCTTGAAAGAACTGATTATTTCAGAGCGGGACACCAGGCTGCAACACGCATTATTTTACCAAACAGAACGTGACCCAGTTTCCCAGTGTGCAAGTGAAATTGTCGTTACTTCAAGATAAATGGCTGGGTTTTTAAAACTTGAAACAAATCGGACTGTAACAGCCGTGCAATGCCGTGTTCACGGAGGCCAACACACACCCAGCTGAACTTCCCAGCTAACGGCAGTTCTGAGCAAGTGCAGTGCTGCTCTGCCTTCCAGCACTGCTCCGGCTGAGGGGGCGGGCAGAGCGAGGGGTTCGGATGGAGGCCTTCGAGCCCGAATCCACCGGAGACACACTCTTTGTGCATCGCCTTCTCCCTGCTGTTCGCAGGTTGCACTGACTTTCCTGCTGTGTGGCGATGGAAAGGGTTTCTCGGTTCCTTCAGCTTCCTCAAAGCTGCTCCGTACTTAACGGGAAGTAAAATGTGCATTCAGTTTTCTCACTGTGATGTGAACTTGGTGGTGTCTGGCTAGCCTCTTTTATTTATCGACTTTACTGAGAGAGAGAGAGAGAAAGAGATCAGTAAATATATACTTTATACCATTTTTTAAAATATATATATATTTACTGATATATATAGGAAAAAGACATTCTATAAAAGAAAAGAAAAACATTCAGCAATTTAAGATCGCTATTACCATCTTGGACTGCAATTTTGTCCTGACAAATGCCTGCTGTTTTAGAGACTCTGCTCACATACCCCACCTGAGAAGCAGGAACCCAGGCCCCTCCGCTCAGCGGCCAGAGAGCTGGCAGAGTCAGGATGGGGCCGCTGCACCCCTCAGTGCTGGCAGGCAGGGCTGGGGCTTCTCTCCTCCCTTCTGGTCACTCTCCGGTCACAGGTCAGCGCTGCTGCTGGCACAGCCGGGCGAGTAATGGCCTTCTAGTGCCCACAAGCGCTGCCTGCTGGCCCTAAGGAGCTGTGGGCCATAGAGAGGAGACGTCACTTTCCCTGCCCCATCCTTTCCTGGGGACCTCCCAGGCTGGTGTGACAGTGGCCACCCCTCGTATTGCTTCATTCCCGGCACCACCGGCACATCCTTCATAAGTCTGTGCCTGAGCCACCCCTCTGGTGATTTTAGCTAATGCCTCAGGATCTGCCTTTGCGCTTGTCTGTTAGCCATAACCCATAATTAGGGCACCCAGTGGGACTCCATTAATGCTTAGACATTGGAGGATGCGAGCTGGAAGAAGGGTTGTTTGTTTTCCATAAACATGAGCAAATAAAGTGGTATTGGTTTTCTAATTTTATGCCCTGCGAGGCAAATTCCTGAGCAGGGTTGGTTTTGTTTGGTTTTTAAGTATCTCTAATAACCCTTGTAAAAATGCCGGCGTGCTTGCCCAAATAAGACATTAAGGAATTATGTTTACATAAATGGAGACAGCAACAGTCACTTGGTTTTGTGATTCAAAGCTTCTTAATGAGAACACAAAAACGACATGTATTTAAAAATCAGCTACTGTTAATTCAACTGAATATCCTGGACTGCTTGGTTTTGCTTCACATACCTCATGTGCAAACATGGTACCCATCATTGCCAAAGATCCCCAGTCCTGTACCAAGAGTGAAACGCACGCAGAGAGCACCAGCAGCAGACTTACTTACCCACCAGGCCTGTATCACAGCACAAGCAGAACGGTGCTGTGCACCACCCCTCAGCAAGGCGGCTGTGGGAGGGGTGTGCTGTTAGCTGCACGCCTTGGACTTACACGGTGAATCCAATATTTTAGTCCTGACACTGTTCCAAGAGATACGGACACATCCTTAGCTGGCGTCAGTCAGGACCACCCAGTAAAGCCAAGCAGAGCACTAGGTAAGGAGTCAGTCATAATTCCTGTCTATTTATACTAATTTAAAAGCCATTGCATCACATTGCTCAGGAAACTACTTTACTACATTTAAAAAAAAAGAAAAACGTAAGTCTAGCTGGAAAGAAAATCTCTCCACCACCGAAAGGGGGGAAATATAACTCCATGCTTTCTTTTCTTTTTCTGTTTTATTTTAGGCAAGAAATCCTTCAGCATGTCGATGTAATAAAAAATTTTTCTTTGACCAAGAATAGTGTTCGGATTGGACAGCTGATGCATTACGATTATTCCAGCCATAAGTATGTTTTCTCTATTAGCAATAACTTCAGATCGCTGCTCCCCGACGTGTCGCCGATCCTGAACAAGCATTACAACATTTGCGCCGTGGTTGGAAACAGTGGGATCCTGACCGGGAGTCAGTGCGGGCAAGAAATAGATAAATCTGATTTTGTTTTTCGCTGCAATTTTGCTCCAACTGAGGCTTTCCAAAAAGATGTTGGAAGGAAAACCAATCTTACAACCTTCAACCCCAGCATCCTGGAAAAGTATTACAACAATCTTTTGACCATTCAGGATCGCAACAACTTCTTTTTAAGTTTGAAAAAGCTTGATGGGGCCATTCTTTGGATCCCTGCTTTTTTCTTCCACACGTCAGCAACAGTCACGAGAACACTGGTTGACTTCTTTGTTGAGCATAGAGGGCAACTAAAGGTCCAGTTGGCTTGGCCAGGCAATATAATGCAGCATGTTAACAGGTGTGTATTTTTGCCTTGCTTTTAACTTGTCAAAATGCGTCTCTCTCTCTGTACAAATACAACTGTATTTATTTTTCTATTCATGCCTGATCTGGTAGGCACTGTCTAGCAAGTCAGGACCCGATACTGCTTGCTTTTAGAGCAAATGCGGGTTTGTTGTTGCTTCAGTAAGTACTTCGGTTATTTCTTTACAGATGTATACCCAGCACAGCAGAGGTGGGTTGGTTGTTCACACCGGGGCACGGTCGATCACCGGGCTCTGCTCCTGCCGCTGCTTCCACAGACGGGAGGAGTACGGGGGAGCTGAGTGAGACGCTGCACTTACGGAAGAGCTTGCTCTTCTCAGCTAGCAAATAGGGATGTTGACAGACAGCTGCAGGGTGGGCCAAGGAAAACTGTAATAAATCAAAGGAGGATAACGTTGCCACCTCATTAGCAAGTGCACGTGTGAGCAGGAGCCAGTGAATGGTACTTTTCTGGATAAGGCTCTACCTCTCCTGGTTAAAAACCAGAAACGTTCAGAAGGGGACCACAAGAGACTATCGGTCAGAGTGCTGCTAAGGTTGTTTTGCATTCCCGGTCGTTACAGACGGACCTGAGCAGCAATCCTTGCCTTACCCAGGCTATCAGGTGTCAGCACTGATGGTCTCCAGGCAGTAGCATTATTTTTTTCTCACAGCAAACCTGTGGCATTACTTGTACCCCACACTAACATGCCTTTATTTTTTTCACAGATACTGGAAGAACAAACACTTGTCACCCAAGCGGCTGAGCACAGGTATTCTCATGTATACCCTTGCTTCTGCCATATGTGAAGAGATCCACTTGTATGGATTCTGGCCCTTTGGGTTCGACCCCAACACGAGGGAGGACCTCCCGTACCACTACTATGATAAGAAGGGAACAAAGTTCACGACCAAGTGGCAGGAGTCCCACCAGCTGCCTGCAGAGTTCCAGCTGCTCTACAGGATGCACGGTGAAGGACTGGCCAAACTCACCTTGTCGCATTGTGCCTAAGAACCTAAATCTTGAAGTGCCAAATGATTGTCTAAAAAGTGCCCAAAACCGAATTAAACATTCTTCAGATATAATTCTAAGAAAAAAACCAACAACCCTAAAATATTCCCCATAATATAAAGATGCTTTTTAGTCACCCTTGTCACTGCTCATCAAAGGGTTTAAGCTTATTTAGCAGTGCAGAAGCATTTATCAAATTCTGTGGATGCTATTCATGCAGCAGCAAAGTTGAAATATTTTGCATTTATAGATACGCTACTAAGTATGTTTTAAGATATTTTCATATTTTAGCATTCCACTAAATGCCCTAAATCTCTTAATTTTATTGTCCCTTCCCAATTAGAATTAGAAATGCTAATTTTAAAAGGTTTTGCTTCTCTTGTATATGTTGCTATCAATAGCTCAGCGTACATATATTGCCGTGGCCAATTGAGAAAGCCAGTTCAGAATTCCGGTTCATCGTCACTTGCAAGTTCTTCAGTGTGGATCCTGATTTCCACCGCTTGCATATTTTCATATTTACTGGATTTTACATTTTTTTAAGAATAACGTGAAGAAGAAGGTCACAATATGACTTGTACCTTAGCTAAGCATTTATATCGCTCTCAGAATACTTCAGCATTTAATTCAATTTGGGCCAAATCCTAGTCCAAATTAGCCAGGCTGAAACATGGCCATTCCCATCCATGTGATACTATTTGGTCTTTTTATTTTAAAGTTAAACCACCAGGACAAACAGTATTAGGTTTCTCTGGAGATGTGTTAGGTGAGAAGAGCCCCAAACCCCCGCGCGGGCGCACCTCCCTCTGCGCCTGCTCTCCGCACCCTCCGACGATGAGGGGTCCTTCGGGAGGACGATCCCTCCGAGCGGGGAGCACGGGAACTCCTGCCTGTCCCTTTGCACCCACAGAGCCCGCCGGTGCTCCCCGTTCCCCCCTCCCTGTGCGCGCGGTCCCACCACCGGCTGCACCCCACAGCACCACGGGTCAAGGAGCTGGCCAGGCACAGCCGCCACGGTGGTAAGCGCGATGTTTCCCCTTGCAGAGCTGCAAGTGTCGGCACTCTCTGTGTTTCGGTATGTCCCAAAGTGCCGTCCGTCCCGTGGTGGCGATGGGGTGCATTGCCCAGCGATGCAGGGTCTGTAGGGCGCAGTAATAGCCTTCATGAGCCCAATTAACGGTGCTGGGGCAGACGGGCCATCCAGCCCCACCAGTCAGCGAGGCTCCGGTTGTCCCCTCGCCGCAGCCCGTGGTGGTCCTGCCAAGGGGCAGGGGTGCCCAGCCTGCCCTGCGCCCGGCCCTTGGCTCCACAAGCGGGGCTGGCTGGGCAGGGACCGACTGGCCGGGCAGCAATGGCAGCCAGGCACCGGGATTTTTAAAACTTGGTTTCAAAGGGAAGTGAGCGCAGCAGGAGTGCAGGGAAGAGGAAATACAGTTGCCACATTTCCCCATTTACACCTCTAAATCCACGGTCAGACAACTAAATTAGTGGCCCCATTTTCCCGTCACCAACAGCCATCCAAGGCAGCCAAAGGAAGACATGGCTTCCTCAGTACCACTGAAAACCAGGCTGTTTGTAGAGAGGACAAACCTTAGGGTCACTTATGGTTTGAAAATGTTGGCCTTTTTGTCTCAGGATAAAGGAGCCTGTAAAATAACTGGGTTTCTTATTACAACAAGTATACTTACAAGTATTTTAACATTTTTCTACTATTCTGTATGATGCTGAGAACTGACTATACACTGAAAGAAGATGCAAAATCCAATTTAAAATCATACTTTAAAATGGCACATATTAATTTTTCTCAGCCTCTTTACCTCCAAGCAGACGTAGGAGGTGAGGAAGGAGATCTCAAGTACAACACCAAACCTGAGCGGCCCGGAGTATCTCCCGGTGCCAGCCGCCACCCTGCTGCGGCACCGCAGCTCCGCTGGCCCCCAGAGCTGTGCCCCTGCTCTCCCCCGTGCCCCGGGTGGAGGAGGAGCTGGAGGCTTTCTTCCCCATTTTAATTATCCCACATTTTCTGGCTTTTGCTTTTTCAAAGGCTGTTTAGGGCTGGGGTGCGCTGTGGAGGGGCTGGGGTCTCCCCCGTGCCGCAGCGTGCACAGACCCGCTCCTGCAGGGAACCGCGGCACTTCCCTCCCCAGCTGCCAAGCCTGGCTCAGCATTCCCGGGGGCTCCGGCTCTCCGTGCTGTCGTGTCGGTCCTGCGCTCATCACTGTTCCTACAGCAGAGTACGACCTCTAGCAACTGTTATTATGAAGACATAGTCGTGCAGTGATGGTGGTGTCTTATGCCATATGGTGCCATATGAGTTGTTCTTGATATTATCATGTATTATTTGTGTCGTAGTCGTGCGCAAGGGCCCGGGCCAGGGAGCAGAGTTTGGCTGTGCTGGGCACAGACCGCCGCAGAGCACAAGGACAGGCTGTCCCCATCACTCGCAGCTGCCTGCGTCCCTGGGGGAAGGACGGAGTCCCTCTGACCCCTGCAGGCCCTGGCGGTGAGGTTTGTGGGATCATGCCCACTGGATGCCTGGACCGCGTGTCCGAGCAGGCAGCAGGATGCTGCTGGGGCCGGGAACAGCCAGGCAGCACCAGTCCTGACCAAGTCCTGCAGGAAACCTTCTCTAAGTGCTGGAGCACATGGATTGTTTTTGCCCAAAAACAGAAAAAGAGAAATTGCACAGGGAAGGAAGAGTTCTGCACTAGTTGTTAATGAAGTACAGTAATTAATCATGTCTGATATAATTTCCTATTGAGCTGTACAGCAGATGCATGTTCGCTAAGGCAGGCGGATCGCTTTGCAGGTCACTGAGGTGCATGGTGAAGGTGTGCCCAGCGGCCAGGACCCAGCTCGGCAAAGAGCCCACCGGGGGAGAACGGTCACCCTGAACCCCGAGTGATGCCTGTTGGCTTCAGGTTAATGCCAGATATTTTAATTAAGAGGCATTTTATCAATTTCATGTAGGGAACGATCATTTTTAATCAGCAAAGTAAAGAAATGTGAACTATTATCATTCTATTGGCATGAAAGTGGAGGCCAATGTGCTCTATACAATTTTTGGCTGCTGGCTCCCAATGGGAAATTGCATTGGCAGATCCTGCTTGGCTGCTGCACGGCGTTTACATGACATAACTACTTTAAATTAGGTGTAGTCACAAGTAAATATTCATTAGCCTAAACAAACGTATTTCCGTCCATGCACCTCCTGTGTCTCCAAGGTCCCCTTTTTGCAATGGGGATGCTCAGCCTGGGGCGAGATGGTTCATTGCACATCTCCCCCGGCGGCTCCACACACCTCCTCCCCTAACGGCAGCGGGACCGCTGGCGGGGCACCGACACTGGCAAGGGCACTGGATGCTAGCACGCCCAGTGTGGAAACAGATGAACCTGCCGTGTAACTGCGTAGTGAAACTGGGATGGGAAAGTCTCTGGAGTCAAACTGGCCACGGGTGCACTGTGAGATGCTGGGAAGCCGTATGGGATGGGCCACCTGCTGTGACCCAACCCTGTCCCCAGCATCCCCAGAGAGGGCTGGTGGCAGAAGTGGATTTCCCCATGCTGAAGGCGCTGCAAGGGCTTGCGTGGCTGCTGCACCTAAGCGGCAAAGCTTGTGTGGAGCTGCAGCACCCTGCCTCTCCCCGAGAGCCCGTGCGGGAGGAGAAGGCATCAGTGCTGGCATGCCCAAGGGCCTCGGTCGGTCTTTCCTGAGCAGTGCACATTTTCTCTCCACTCAAACTACTGCTTTAGAGCACTCGGGAGAGAAGATAAAACATAAAAGAAGTTGAAACCAAAAACCTAAATTGACCCGGGATAGTTTTTTAATTTTTCATAATTTATTTTTTTAAATTTGATTTCCCTTCCTAATCACAATAAACTTGGGAAAATTGCCCACAGTTGGAATTTCTGTTCCCCCCCACAACTCACGCCCCCAGCCTGTTTCCCACGGCTGTGCTTGGGAGGTCTGCGATGCCCCACTCACCCCCAGCCCGGAGAGCACCAGGGACACAGCGCCTCACGTGCCCCCGGACTGTGGAGAGGATGGTGATGGAAAGGTGTTTTAACACATGGTACCTTCATTTGATCTTGCTTAATTTCAGCAAATGGAGCATCTCTCTCAGGTTCATCGCACCTGTGGCGAGGTCCCATTATGACTGAAGGCAACAGACCCCGCTGGGGGGTCTCGGGGGGGAGCCCTGGTGCTCTGCAGTCCCCTTCTGCCCCCAGAGAGGGACGGGACCCCCCGTCGGTCCCAGGGGATGGCCCTCACAACACAGCTGGAACTTTGCAGAGGCACAAAGAGGCACTGAGTGTGGAGAAGGAAGCACAAAAACGACTGCAAATATTCGGAAATGGGAATACAGAAAAATTATTGACAGAGCGCCATATTATATCATTGATTTTTAAGCAAAACTCCCCATCGATTTTTCAGAACCACATTGAACATTTCAGAATCATTGATTTTAATGGGGAGTTCTGCCCCAAAATCAATGGCGCAATACAGCCCAAAGTAAATTGCTTCTTAGTATCAATATTTTTTGTCCAAGCTGTTGCAATGTGGAAAATAATCTTAAAATGCGCATCTTTTGGTTTTGCCTGTTTTCTTAGACGCTCTTTGAATTCTGCTTTTATAGAGAGACCAGAGGGGAAGGGCAGCTTGTGCCGACTGGTGGGACCAGCAGCGGCCCAGGTGGGCTCTGCTCCCCCAGGCAGAAAAAGACCCTCCTGATGCCTCGCCGTCAGACTGGGCTCTTTCCTAAACCCCCATTTTCAGGCTGGTTTTCTTGTAGGACCTCACATTAGGGCACTGTGCATCCCAGAGCGGCAAAGTGGGGTGACACCCCCCCCCCAAGTGTTTGCTCTGACAGATCTGGGCTCGGCGTCCTTTTCTCACATCGCCGGGCTTATGGCACGTGTAATTCTGGTTTTGTAGAAAATCAGGTCTCCCTTTGAGCTGGAGGAAGTCAATGCTGGGTGGCGGGGAGGGGCCCTGGAGGGGCCCTCGGCGCTGGCTGGTGTCCCTCAGCTCAGAGGTGCCCTCAGAGAAGGTCCAGGCTTGGCCGCTCGCAGTGGGCTGCTGCACTTCGGGAGGAAGGCGATAGATTGTGGTGGGGTCTGATGGAGAGGTGAGGACCGAAGGCTGCAGAGAAGACAGCGGCTGAGGAGGAGAGGCTCTCTGGATCTGCCTCTCTCCGGCAGAAAATGCTTTTCCATTAAATAAGCAAGCTGCTCCCCTCTAGCAAACGCAGCTCCCTGGGTTGGGAGCTTGGCTAGACTCTTCTTTCCCTTCTGTTTGGCCCAAAATCTTCCTGCCTCTGTCCACCGACAGAGAAAATACTCACTACCATTACTGAATGTCTAGACAAGCAAATATAGCTAAATGAAAGTACGCGTAATGCAATGTGATCAATATTTGTAAGTACAAAACATTTTAGTTTACAAAATCAAGAGAAGTCCTTCTGACTAGCTCCAAGGGAAGGGTCCGGCGGGACGCAGACCCCACTCAGCCCTGGGCTGCCAGAACAGTGTCCCATGTGCTGCGGGCAGATGGAGGCGAGCGGTGGCCTCATCCTGCTCCAGCCCCTCTGCCGATGGGATGGGTGCTGAGGACCCACACCCACGGCAGGGACTGCCAGCGGGAGCTCGGGGCGGGCGCTGTGTGGGGCTGGGTGCTGCGGTCGGGGGGGATCGGGCCGCCGGGCAGGGGGTGTGAAGAGGGGGTGTACATAAGAGTGGAAATACGTGCGTTACCTTCTCTTCTTTTATACATCTTGGGTTTGTATTTTTGTTGCTTGCATCTTTTCAGTGAATGGTAGCAAGATACATTAAAACAAAGTCATTTTGGCTACCGGTTTTAATTGTGGAGTATACCAAAAAGCAAGCGTTTGTGAAATATAACTAACTGTGAATGAAGGCTGCAAAAACAAATCGTTTAGAAAAAAGCAGGTTTTCTGTAAATGAATGTGTCTTTATTCTAATGGCTATACAGTTCAATGCCTGATGGAGTTGTTTTCAATAAAAAAGATAAATATTTTTAAAAAAGAAAAAAAAATGCCATAATTGTAATAAAGGATTCATTGTTTAACGGCCATACTAAAAGCATTATTTATTTTTAAATGGCTAATGTTCGTAAAGGGCCAGGGCACAGTCTCAGGCGGGCGGCAAAGCTGCTCGTGGTACGTTGCAGGCAAAGCTGGTGTTCAGCCTTGCTCCCACAGAGAGCCTCTGTAGCGCCGGAGGGACCGGGATCGGGCCCGCAGGCTGATGTGCTTCGTACCAGCTGTGGCCCCAGCCCCAAGGCCCGAGCATGGGCTGCACAGTGCATCGTGCCCGTAAACACGTGGGCAACGCTGGTGAGCAAGGCCCTGGCTCTTCCCGTGACGGAGTACCGCATCCTCGTCGTGAGCATCGTTTGTGGAGAACAATGCGACGATTCATTTGGGATCTCTCAGCAATGTGATTCGTTGGTGTGAATGTGCCTGCAACATTGACTCGTGCCAAAACACAATATTGAATGCATTGTTTTTAAATAAAATGTTTTATTGTGCATTGAAAGTCTGTAAAACTCAGCTGTGTCCGCTTCTTCCTTCTTACTATTTCCTGAACCGCTTACTGTCGATAATAACGAAGGGCCTGCACTGGAAGGGTTTCTGCGCTGTAGGCACGCTCTGCTGAGCACCAGATCGTCATTTTAATCAAAAAGCCTTCCGTATTTTAAAGGCTACTCTGTGGGGTTGGAAATGTGCTCAGATTGTATGCAAGCATGCCATGGATACTCCACCCTAGCAAAATAGGAGCATGGCTTCATTCAGTCCAAGTTTTATTTTAGGTGCTGGACTAACAGGAGTCGGTTGTGAGAGAGGTAAGGTTTTGGTGCCAGGTCCCCGCTGTTGGTTCCTCTCAGGACACCGGTGACAGATGCTCTGTGGTCGACATGGCATTTGCTTTGCTCAGGCCTGTGCCTGGTGTACAGACCCCCACGGAGGGCCCCAGTGCTGCCCAAGGCGCACCCCGCCGCCCATGGCCGGGCTCACTCACTCCCCGTGGTCTCAGCCCCGCATCTCCGCAGCCGCGGCGTGGCAGGCAGACTGGCTGCCATTATCCCGGCCCCCCGTGCCACCCGGCCAACAGGCAGAGTTCCCCCCCCTCCTTCTGCACCACACTGATGAGCACAAATTACCCTTGACGCTAACGAGCCCAAAGAGCTAATGCTCTCTCCCACTATAACTGATTTTTTTTCCTCCTGAGTGGGTAAACACGGAGACTATTCACAGATTCAAGTACACTTACCAGCTCGACAATAATCCGACTGAAATAATTATCCAAGATCCAGTGCATGCCAAAAGGGAGCAAAGTCCCGTTTTCAGAAAAGTTCCCAAATTCGAGGTCTCTGCAGGTGGGATTTTCCATAGGGGATGGAGATCCCTGTTGCAGAGAGACTTCACGCACCCCAGATTAGAAGGAAACCCCGGCTCACGCAATGCAAAAACCCGTCGGCTGTTAGGGGTCCCCAGGCAGCTGCCTGCGGTGGAGCCCCTCCCCTGGGTTCTGCCGGTGCAGTGGGAAGGCACAGGCACCCGGGGTGCTGCTGTGTGCCCCGCTCCCGACACCCACTTTGGGATGAGCTGCCCAGGGGAGTCCAGCCCCACGCACCTCCAGCCAGGTACTAGCAATAATACAGAGTAAAGTTTGACTTGCACGTTTTTCACTTCAAGCTGGTATATGGAGTTGTAGTTGTTCTGTTTCCATGGCCCTTGTGCAAGCTCCAGGCATATTTTAGGCCAGTGAAATCGATGTTAAATAACACCAAAAATGCCCCATCAAAAATGCCCCATCAAAAATCCCCACACAGGAATACCTGACCCACAGAAATACTTGCATGGATTAATGATGGGTGAGCGACAGTAATCGGCATGAACCAAACACCGGTGGTGTGATTGCGAAGGACCGTGGCCCATAACAGCGTTTAATGTTCCCGTGCTGCAGGCACACTGGCTTGGTTCGCAAAGAGTGAAAAGCACCATCCCAGCCAAGCAGCAGGCAAAAACCTGCATGTCCCTGCCGGCCCCGCAGCTGGGAAGGAGCCGGTCCGGGGAGCGGCGGCGAGCCCAGGGCTGCGTGGGGGCGGTGAGGAGGGGTCCCTGGGGCCACTCTCAGGCTCTCCTTTGATGCAGGGAGCCCTACGGGGTGAAGGGCTCTCTCGGAGCATCACCCGCGCCGCAGCTCCCCGCCTGCTCCTGATCACCTCACCCGGCTGACCCACGCTGGGCTTGTGGCCAGCCGCCCTCTCTTCTGCAGACCCGGGCAGTCATCTCCGTCCCTGGCTGTGATGTGAATTATTCCCGACCACACTCCTTCGGGCTCCTCCTTACCGCACCGCAGGATCGTTCCTAACTCTCATCCCATCCTCCAGTGCGCTCACGGCTCCTCCCAGCCGAGTGCTGCCCACCAGTTTAATAAGCGCACTCTCTACCCCACCACGCTGGCTGCTAATGAAAATATCGGGTAGTAGCTGGCGAGGACAGACCCCCACAGAACCCTTCCCAGCACCTCCTCCCATCCTGACGGCGAAGCACCCGTAACAGCCTCTGCTCCCCATTGACAGCTGTCCCTCCCCACAGAGCAGCAGAACAACTCTCCTTGGTTGCCTTCTCGCCATTAAGAACTCAGAGAAAGTTTTACTGGTGCTTTTTAACTCCCTTGCTAGCTGGCTTTCATTCTGATAGTGTTCCTACTTTTTTGGTGCTATTCTTTTATACTTGTCCTTAGCCATCAACTACACACCACTTGCTTGTGCTGAGGTTTTTCGGAGAGTTTGTGACTAAGTTGCTCTCCCAGCACCCTTCCTGTCCTCTCCCTGCACCCGGTCAGGGTGGGCTTGTGCCCTTGACCCCCTGTCTGCAGGTGACTGCCAGACATGCTGAGCAACTTCTCCTCTTCTGCTTTTCATGGGCTCCCACCCTGCCGGTCTCTGCATGCGGGTGCGTGCCAGTGCCGCGAGCAGCGGTGAGCATGGGCAGCACGCAGCAGGCAGGCAGCGATTTTGAGGGCTCAATTGTGGACTCCAGGGCCTGTGTTCTGCACATCAGCATGTCAGCTTTTCTGTGGATCTGGCCTTAAACAAAAGGTTTTACTGGAAAACTTCATCAGAAGAGTTGCCAAAGGTCTTGTTTATTGCTCCCAATATTTCATTATACAGTGCAATATGCTTAGTGTGGTGGATCAAATTCTGCACTCCCATGAAATATGTGTCGTTACAAAGCATGTAAATCAGCACTCAGCTTGGCTCAGGGTATTTGTTCACTAAAGTGAATTACATTCCCAAGAACATCTTATAACCCACTTCCATTACCTACAAAACACTAGTAAGAAGGACAGATTGCCCCGCTTTAGCCTGTGAGTTTTACCTTCTGTTCCAGCGGACGCTATAGCACAGCAGCCCTTGACCCTGAGGACAGCACATCTGTCCTGATGCCTTCTCACCAAACCCTGCAGCAGGCAGCAGCCCCCGGTGAGCTCTCGGGCAGGGGGATGTCCATGGAAGGGGCCAGCCAGCCGGTTGGCCAGCGTGTGCCATGGCGGAGCGCAGCCAACAGCCCCAGCGCTGGGACATGCCGAGGAGCCCTGCCAGGGGCGGCGCCTGCACCCAGCCAAGGGCGCAGCTGGCTCGCCGGCAGGGCTGGAGACTGCCCCGAGCCCCAGGGGTCAGCAGCCGCTCTTCCTGGTTTTGCCTGTGTCAGGGGATATTTCAGCGGACTCACGCCTATTTGAGTGGAGCCTGAGCCGTGGCCCTCTTGGCCTCCTTGCAGGTGAGTCTGGAGCCCCGGGAGCTGTCATCCTGCTGTGTCAGAGCTGATCGATCCTTTCTGCTCTATTTCTGCCTTGTGGCCAGTTCCCAGGCCAAGAGAGGACTTGCTGCTTGCCCCAGCACTGCTCGATGTCCTTACCAGCTCCTGGAGGAACTTTGCCGTGGGTTGTTGCAAGTTCACGTAAACTCACAGCGATAGACTCTCTCAGGCTGGCAGGGGCCGTAGCAGACCCTTGGCCAGAGGTGCACTGCACTGCCCCAAGCATGTCACGCAGGGGCTTGGGTGCCATGCCCATGTGCTGCAGCTGAAAGGCAGTGCTGACTGATTTAAGGACTTAAAGATTTTAAATTGACTGATTTAAGGACTTGTACTGCTGCAGAAACCACTGCCTTATTTTTAAGTTCTCATCGTGGTTATTTCCCCACCACTAAATATGTGCTTTGTATCTCTAGTCTTTTATACAGGCAGCTTGTGGGTATCGGATCCTTTTACGCCTTTATGAAATTAAGAGGATGTCCAGTAACGGCAACATTCTCCCTGTACCTACAAGTTCCTCTTCACTGCCTATTCCAGTGCCTGTGAGAGCAGTGCAGGAATGTCCTGGCTCCCTCCCGTCCCTCGTTAAGATTTACCAAAGCCCCGGCAGCGGTGCGGCTCTTTGGGAAACACTGGCCAGGCGGGAGCTGCGCTAGTTCTCCCTCTAATCGCTACTGAAGCCTAAACAATTGCCAAATCCATCTACACTGTCAGCATTTATTGCCTAGCAATAGTCGCTATGGGATATTTTGGGGATACCAAACCCCAAAATTATGTAAAAAGTGACAATTTAGGTGCTAACCAGAATATCTAAAATTTCTAAGCAGTTTCCAACAACTCTTCGTAAAATCATATATACAAAAAAAAGAAATAAGCTGTCACACAGTCTGATTCCTTCCCAGTTAATGCAGTGACAGTATTCTACAACACATTTTATACTACTTCATTCAATCTGATTTTAAATATAATGGCTGACTGCCGAGGCAGCAGTAACGTCAGGGTAAAACTCACGTGGACAGGGCTGACTGAGAGCTCCTGCCCGTGCTGGCCAAAGCCCTGTTTCTCGGAGCATTTCTGCTCTCTGAATGTGGCTGGTATTCAAACCCACCTCAGGACACCTCTGTCTGGGACAGCTCATTCTGGATTTGTTCTGATGCACAAATTGCTCTGGAGAGGTTTGCCTGGCTGGCACAGCACAAATGCAAGTCAGCTCCTGAATAACATTTGTCACTCTTGTGCACATCAGGCATCCTCACCACCAAAATATATTTAAACCCCACACTTTTGTATAAACTGGAAGGCTCACTGTCCCGGTACATCTGTGTGGACGTTTCCAGAGTAGGGCTAATAGTTTGGGCAACCAGTTGTTAATCTTTGAAAAATGTTTTAGTAGGTAATGTTTAGTGCAATATAAATGAAAAAGCATTATCTGTCTATGCTACTTGCATGCTTCCCATCACTAATATCTAATATATCTAATATATTTATCCTTGAAATGATCATGGGAGAGAGGCAGGTGCCACTGTCTCCATTTGAGAGGCAGGACACTGTGCAAAGCGTGGGAGGGGAGCAGCCACGTCCTAACTGTGGGGTGCACCCGTTGATGTGGGCCCCTCCCTTGGGTTTTGTCCCATCCTGGCCACGTCACATTCCCCGCTCACTGCGCGGGGACTGCCGGGACCCCACGACCCCGCTGGGGCCAGCCCTGCCAGCTCTCTCCACGCCAGCGTCACTGTTTCCCAACACTTCCCATAAATCAAACAAGCCGGGGCCCTCCTGCTCCCAAGATAAATATTGCAAACTGGATCCAGTTTTAATCTTTAACCATGGCCCTCGCCAGCCAAGTATGCCATCAGCCACGCCAGGATGGCCCCGCTGCCCCTCTCGCAGTGGGGGCCGGGGTGCACCAAGCTGGGGCTGTCCATGAGAGGTGTGGAGCAGAAACCCCCGAGCAAGCAACCACCCACCCACTGCCCCGGCCCCTGCCAGGGGCACACCTACCCGGCACACTGTGCCACGGGGACTGCACTCCCCATCCCTGAAAGAGCTGCTGTTTCTGCCTGGTGAGGATGCGCGGGGACAGGGGGCACTGGGGCTGGTGGCTGCTCGGGAAACCCCTAGCAAGAGCAGCCCTGCAAGTACCACTCAGGCTGGGATTTATTGCCCCATAACCCAATTTCTGGTGTAGTGATGGGAAAGGAAAAATCCTTTCCTTCATCTTCCCACCAATAAATCTGAGGAAGGCTCCCCAGACCCTCAGCCCCTCGGTGCCGGGGTCGGAGGGTGCTGGCAGTGGAGGCAAGCAGCCCGGCCAGGATCTCGCTTCCCCCAGGTAGCCCCTGAGCCATTTTTCCTGTTTATCAATTTGCACTGAGAAAGCCGGCTACAGCTTTCTCAGGCCCGTTTTACCCTCTAAACTGCCCCCCAAAAAACTCTGGGAAAAAAAATCCCATATTGTCTGACTGGGTTTTTACTTCTAAATAACTGAAATCCTCTCTGGGGGGAGAAAAATCACAAGGAAGGTTGGTTCTGCTTCTCATGAGCAAAACTTAGACCCTGGGCAGCAGATACACCTGGGGCCAATACAGGTTTAAGTCGCCTCTGGACCCGTGTCCAGCTGCACTGCCATCACTGGGAAGACGTCACGGGGGGCTGGAGCTGGCCCCTCTGCCCTCTGCAGAGAAGAAGGGACTTGCGACAGCAATTTCAAAATACCAAAAGAAAACACTTGCAATATTTGTTTAAAAGCAGGTGAAAATTATGTGTGCCGTCCCTGGCCAGCTCGTGCTAGCTGTTTTAAGGGAAAGCTCACCCGTGCCTGTGCCACATGCAGCACTAACATGAGCGGGGCATGCAGGGCTGTAAGCGCAGGTGACGAATCCCTGGACTCACCCTTTTACAGGTGGTTTGGGTCAGCCAGCCAGTTTTGCAGCACTGAAGGGCCAGGGCCTTCTCTTTCCCGCCCTCAGAGACGGGTGTGGGTGCTGGAGAAAACTGCAGAGTCGAACCCCTGGTGAACAAAAGAGGAGAGGAATTAAAATTCAAATACCCAGGGGAGCCACAGCCAAAAAAAGAAGGATGCCGAGCAAGAAAGCCTGGGGCGAATGCGGCCAGGCCAGGTCAGCCCCCAGGTCCATCCCGTCCTGCCGGCCCCTGGGCACCGCACTGCTGCCTGTTTCAGGAGAAGTGAGGGTACCCGGCAGCGGCACAAGGAGTCCTGGCTACAGGCAGGGAGAAGGAGGAAAGCTAACAAAGAAACCTCCCTCCCCCAAGAGCGGAGAGGGAAAGCCTCTGGCAAAGCAGCCATGCAGGCAGGGAACGCCGCTTCCCGCTGGGCAGCCAAAGCTCGTTAGGCTGGAAGCAGCAACCGGCCGCCCCAGCTCTCCAGCACTGCTCCTGCCAGCCGTGCCCACGCCTGCTGCCAGCGACACGGCTGACGGCAGGGGTTTGTTTCATGTGGGCGCCAAAGGACACCCGAGCACCCTCCATTGCGCAGGAGGAAAGGTTTAGCGGGCACGGGTGCCTTGGGGAGTCCCACGGCGGATGCCAAAGCAGGCGGCACCGACGGGGCAGAAGGGCAGAGCTCTCCCTCACACTGTCTCCAGCGGGGCTGACGGCAGCCCTGGGCTTCGCAGCTCCCACCGAGCCGCAGCCCCCTGGCAGTGCCTGCGCTGCCTGCCAGCTGCGAGACGGCAGGCAGAGCACAGGCAACGCAGCACACGAGCAGAGCCACACCACGATGTACCCACCATGTTGGTTACAACTGCGCTGTGCGCTGATATTTATACATTTGTGGGTTGATTACCGGGAAGATTTTGACATCAATTTGGCAAGATGCCAGAATTAGACACTACCATGTGTAATATGACATAATCACGGAACGCAATAATCAGGCACAGGTTTAAAAAGAAAAGGTCGAAGTCAGGCCTTATCTCCTGAATTTTGAAAACATCGTTTTGTCAGGAAAAAAAAAAATCAATTTCTCATCTCTCCTCTGTTAACTTAAAGAGAGCATAATGGATCGAAATGACAGGCACAGCCCAGCCCTCCGAAGGCGCTGGCAAATGCCCCTTCCACCTGCACACCCCCTGCGCCAGCCTGCAGCCCCACCGCGGCAGGCACGCGGCCGCTCTGCTCCCTGCTGCCGGAACACTGCTTCTGTCACTCTGCCGAGCCCGGTTGTTCCTGCCTGTTGTCCAAAAGAAGGCAGCAGCCTGCCAGCTGGACAGTTAAGCCCCTGAAGGGAAGCCGGGGTAAGCCGCATCACCGGCGGGCATTGACCAGAACGGGAGCCTTGATTTTTTTTATTTTTAGGGAAGAAAACTCTGCAGCACTTTAAGCAAATAAAGTAACCTAAAGGCAGTGAAAATGCACCCAGCAATTAATAATTACAGTAATAGCAACCAGTTCTCACACAGAGCAGCTGCCCAGTTTGACTCAAAATGCTTAACAAACCAGCTCATCTTAAAGATGGGGGAAACTTAGGCTCAGAGAGCTGTGAGTGACAGTTCCCAGCATCAAGCAATATATATTCACCTGCAATTGTAATAAACCACCATATTATCCACAAATCTCAGGGTTCCTGCTGAGTTATGGAAGTTCCAAGTCTCATGCCTACCGGCACAGACCCCACAAAAGCCAAGTACCACCCCAACTAACAAAAAGAGGGGCTAGGTGCCTACTGAGAGAGCTGAATGCAGCTGGCTTTTTGAAAGAAAAGGGGATCAATACACAATCAAGTAAAACAGTGCAGTTCATTTTTTGTTCAACAAAAAGTTGTATTTCATTTAAGTTATGAAACGTGTTAGAAGATCTTTGCAATCCTATGGAGCTAAAATTCAAAGTATGATTAATCTTAATTTCTAGGTAACAGTTTCCACTCTCTAAGAGAGTACTGGTTAGTTCCCAGGAACGGCAGGAGGGGATGGAGTTGAGTATCTAAAAAAGCATGTCCTGCCACCAGCTCACACTTGTGTGACATGGTTTGAGCAGGGGTTGGAGTGCCTGGTCTCCAGAGGTACCTTCCAACCTCAGCGCTTCTGGGGAAGGGGAAGGGGAAGGGGAAGGAGAAGGAAAAGGAGAAGGAGAAGGAGAAGGAGGAGAAGGAGAAGGAGAAGGAGAAGGAGAAGGAGAAGGAGAAGGAGAAGGAGAAGGAGAAGGAGAAGGAGAAGGAGAAGGAGAAGGAGAAGGAGAAGGAGAAGGAGAAGGAAAAGGAAAAGGAAAAGGAAAAGGAAAAGGAAAAGGAAAAGGAAAAGGAAAAGGAAAAGGAAAAGGAAAAGGAAAAGGAAAAGGAAAAGGAAAAAGGAAAAGGACGCCATCACATCTGCAGCACCTGGCTCCCATCAGGGTCTGCCCACCCAGTCCCCTCCCCGCCTGCCCACTGCGGCACCTCTGCCTCCGGCGGGCTGCACTTGCCTCTCTTTTCCCCGAATCAACTGCAACTTTTGCCTTCCTTTAGGAAGGACAAAAAGATTTCACGCATAACTTGCCCTGAACAAAGGCACCTCACGCCAGGGCTCTCCTTTTCTTCTTCCTTCCTTTTTTCTTTTCCACCACAGGCTGACAACGGCAGGGGTAGCTGTGGTGGGGGGACCTCCACTTTATTCCCACTTGGTTAGGGCCAAAAAGCAGCTTGGAAATACCGTGAGCTCCAGAGACACGCGGGGGTGGCAGTGTGGAGAGAAACGGATCGTTAGCCTTTGGGATCCATAGTGGAAATCTATAGGGAAACTGGGTGCTATCATACGCAACCTGTCTGTAAAGAGACTCTGGGTACCCTGGAGAGGGGCCTAGTAACGAATGGTGTCTTACCTCGGAAGAATATACGATACAGCCATTTTTGGACTGGACTCAGCCATTCTCACTCACCAGCTGCGTTTCTTTACAAGCCCCACGGTATTTCTGCATGTCCCAAAGCAGAGGGATGCCCAACACCCCATCCCTGCCTGTACCCGGGCCCAGGCGGGTTGGCTCGGCACACTGCCCACAGTACTGCCCACGCCACACTGCCCACACCACACTGCCCACCCTGCCCACAGCTCCCCCCAGCCCCCCGCCATACCACCCCTGCACATCTCTCCCCCTTACCCCTTTTCAGAATTTTACTCCCCAGTGTCCAACGCAGGCTGAACTCTCGCTGATCCTATCAAAAATGTGACGTTTCCCCCCATTTTCCCCCATTCCATTACCGGAAAGACACAGTGGGGGTGGGACCTTTACAAACACAGAGATGGTTATCAGGGCCTGAGATAAGGATGACATAAACGCAAGTCTCTGCGTTACTGATTAAAGCGGGAGGGGGGAGGCAAAGGCAGCAAAGGGAACCGCACGGCTGGGAGCAGCTGCTTGACCTGGCACGGCACAGCACAGTACAGCCCGACAGTCAGGCACAGCATGGCTCAGCATGGCACAGCATGGCACACTCCGGCACAGCCTGGCACGGTGCTGCACAGTCCAGCACGGCCCATCCTGGGATGGCATGGCACAGCCCGACATGTCTTAACACGGCACAGTCCAGCACAGCCCAGCCTGGGATGGCATGGCACAGCTCAACGCGTCTCGACACGGGTGCCCTGCAGTGGAGCGTGTGGACGGCACAGGGCCTGGCAGAGCAGGCAGGTCCCCGCTTGCCAGCTCCATGCCAGGGGCTCCTGTCCCCACGGGCCCTGCTCCCATTTGCCCCATCCACCCACCCGCACAGCTGCCTGCACAGCTGCCTGCCTGCCTCCTTGGCTGCCCACCCGCCTCCCTCTGGCCTGCCCACCTGCCTGCTTCCATCCCTCCCTGCCTCTCCCCACAGTCCCCGCAGTGCCCGCCGTGTGCCGAGGCTACGGCCGCGCTCGAGGCCCCTCTGGGAACCCGCAGGCTGTTACCTGCTGCTGCCTCCCCTTCCAGCGCAGCCCCCACTCCCCGTCTGCCCCCAGGGCCTGTCCGGGCAGGACAGCGATGGGCTGTACCCCGCGCAGCGGCATACCTGGGGGACAGGGCACTCGGGGGCCTTTGGAGCTGTGAGGCGGGCACAGCTGGGAGCGAAGCTGGCTGCCGGTAACACGCTGGATCGGCACGGGGGCTCGCAGCTCACAGCTCCGAATCGATGGCCCTGCAATCGTGCACCAGATGGTTTTGGCAAGGGTAAACGTAAAATAGTTCAAACCCGCTCACTGTGACTATGCCGGTTTGTGCCTCTTGGCTCGGCCTCCTCGGCGCGAAGGTGTGCTGCTGCGCCTTCCAGCTGCAGGGGCTCAGAGAGGGCCTGGGGAAGCCACTCGTCCTCAGAAAGGGGGACGATGTGCGTGTGTGTGGCAGGGGGGTGTGCGTGTGTGAAAGGAACCATGCAGTTGTGTGAAGGCAGGCTGACACGGGGACACAGGTTTCTTTTGTGACCGTTACCAGTTCATTCACTGCTGTACGTTCATGATGCATTTTTGCTAAGCCGTACTTTCTGCCATATTTAATGCAATTAATAACGCAGATCTACACTGCGCCTTGGTTTAAAAAAGCAAACAGTGAAGCAGAAGAGCGCGGGTGCCGTTAGCCCGGGCCGGCCGTGCCGAGCGGGATCCCCGGGGAGCGGCGCCCCCCGCCGCGCCGGCCCGCGGCAGGCTGCGGGGGCTGGGCTGCGCGCCGCGGCTCTGCCCGCACCTCTCACGCTGCTCCGCCGAGGAAGTGCCGAGCGAGGGCGCGGGGCGAGGCGTCCCCGCTGCCGAGGGAGCCGGGACCCGCTGCCGCCCGGGGCAGCCTCCGGCCCCCTCCCGCTCCGGGGGCGGTCTCCCCGCGGGCGCGGCGGCCGGAGGGGCCGTCCGGCCGGGGCCCCTGCTCGCCCTCCGGCAGCCCAGCGGGAAAAACGGGTCACGGCTCCCCGGCCCCCATCGCCGCCTCCGCACAAAGGCGACACCTGAGCGGCCGGCCCGCCGACCCGCACCGCGGGCAGCCGGGAGCGCGGGCCTGGCGGGGCGACGGCACCGGCACCGGCGGGCCGAGCGGGATTGCCGCCCGCCGGGACTCGGCGCGGCCCCGTTCGGGGGAGCGGGCGTCTGAGGGGGCTGCGGGGGCTGAGGGACCCGAGGCACCTGAGGGGACTCGAGGAACCTGAGGGGGCTGAGGCACCTGACGTGACTTGAGGCACCTGAGGGGACGCGAGGAGCCTGAGGGGCTGGCGGGGGCCGCGGGGCCCGGGCCGGACCGTCTCCCAGGAGGAGCCGAGCCGCCGCCGGGCTGTCAGGGCCGTGGATCTCCGGCGCGGCGGTGCGTGAGGAGCCCCGGCCGGCCCCGGCGGCGAGACACCCCCCGCGCGGCTACAAAGGGCCGCGGCATCTTTAAGGGCCCGGCGGTTCCCGTCCCACCGCCCCGCCCCGCGCCGCCATTGGCGGGCCCGCCCCGCCCCGGGGCCCGCGCGGCCGCGCCGCCTGTCAGTCGCGCAGGCCCGGCCCAGCGGGCGCGGCCAGGCTGTGCGCGCAGCGCGCCCTGGACAGCTCCCGCCGCCCGCAGACGGCGGCGGCGGCGGCGAGGCGAGGACATGGCGCGGGGCCGGCGCGGGCCCGGCTGAGCGGCCGCTGCCCGCTGCCCGCTGCCCGCGGGGACGGCGGAGCGGGCGGCCTCGGGCCGCGGCGCGCTGCCCCGGCGCGGCCGCCGCCCCCATGAGTGAATGAGGAGCGGCCGCAGCGCCCGTCGATGCCTCGCCAGGGAGCCGGGTGCCTGCGCCATGAACCCCGAGATGGCGATGGAGCCGCTGGGCAGCCTGCACGGGGCGGCCGGCCATGAGCCGGAGCTGATGGGCAGCCCCAGCCCCCACCACGGCGGCCGCGGCGCCGGGCCGCTCCGGGTGCCCCCGCCGCCGCCGCCGCCGCCGCCGCACCAGGAGCTGGCCCCCGCCGCCGCCCGGCCGGCCATGGTGTCCAGCATGGCCTCGCTGCTGGACGGCGCCGCCGAGTACCGCCCCGAGCTCTCCATCCCGCTGCACCACGCCATGAGCATGCCCTGCGAGTCCTCGCCGCCCGGCATGGGCATGAGCAGCACCTACACCACCCTGACGCCACTCCAGCCCCTGCCGCCCATCTCCACCGTCTCCGACAAGTTCCACCACCCGCACGCCCACCCGCACGCCCACCACCACCACCACCACCAGCGCCTCTCGGGCAACGTCAGCGGCAGCTTCGCCCTCATGCGGGACGAGCGCGGGCTGCCCGCCGTCAACAACCTCTACGGGCCCTACAAGGAGATGCCCGGCATGGGGCAGAGCCTCTCGCCGCTGGGCAACGGGCTGGGCCCCCTCCACAACGCCCAGCAGGGCCTCCACGGCTACGGGCCGCCCGGCCACGAGAAGATGCTCAGCCCCAACTTCGACGCCCACGCGGCCATGCTGGCGCGGGGGGACCAGCACCTCTCCCGGGGGCTCGGGACGCCCCCCGCCATGATGCCCCACCTGAACGGCATGCACCACCCCGCGCACCCGGGCCACCCGCCGCCCCACGGGCCCGCGCTGCCCGCCGGCCGGGAGCGGCCGCCCTCCTCCTCCTCCGGCTCGCAGGTGAGCAGCTCGGGGCAGCTGGAGGAGATCAACACCAAAGAAGTGGCACAAAGGATCACGGCGGAGCTGAAGCGCTACAGCATCCCGCAGGCCATCTTCGCCCAGCGGGTGCTGTGCCGCTCTCAGGGGACCCTCTCGGACTTGCTGCGGAACCCTAAGCCTTGGAGTAAACTCAAGTCCGGCCGGGAGACCTTCCGGAGGATGTGGAAGTGGCTGCAGGAGCCGGAGTTCCAGAGGATGTCGGCCCTGCGGCTGGCAGGTAGGTGCGGGCCGGCGCCCCGCGGGAGGCCGGCGGGGAGCGGAGCGCGACCCTCCGGGAGCCGAGCGCCGCCCCGGCCGGCTCCGCAGGGCGCTTCCCGCCGGTACCGGCCCGGCTCGGCGGCCTCCCCTTCCCGCGCTCCGCCTCGCCCGCTCAGCGGCCGGGCGCGGGGACAAGGGCTCGGGGCCGGCCTGCCCTCCGCCTCCCCCAGCGCCGGCACCTGCGCAGCCCGGCCGGGAGCCGGCGGGGCTCGGCGGGGCTCCGGGCCCGGCGAAGAGACGCTCTCCGCTGCCAGCGCCGGCCTGGAGCCCCCCGCGGCCGCTGCCGGGCGGCGGGGCCGGGGCAGCTCTCCCCGGCCGGGTGCTGAAGGGCGCCCTGCGCGCCTGCCGCACCGCCCCGCGCCTGCCGCAACGCTCCGCGCTCGCAGCGAGCATCCCTCATGCCGCTCCCAGCGCTCCCGGGCGCACAGGGAGAGACTGACCGCCCCCGGGCGGGGGGGACCGCGTCCCCAGGGCAGGCGGGGCCGGGCGGAGCGGCTGGGGGGGCCGGCAGCCCCGCGCAGCCCCGCGCAGCCCCGCGCAGCCCCGCGGCCCGGCCTCATTGTCCCGCGGAGGGCGCGCGGGCGCCCCCTGGCGCGGTCGCGGGGCGCCGCAGCCCCCATTGTTCTGCGGGCGCGGAGGCGGGGGGGCAGCGGGGCGGCCGGCAGCGACCCCCGGCAGCACCCGCCCCGCACCGCGCTGCGGGGGGCTCGGGGGGGGGGGGGGCAGGCAGAGGGGGGAAGACCCGGCGAAATCTCTTCCCGCGCGGTGGGGGACGTGCCGGCGCCGGGGTGCGCATCCGCAGCCGCCCAGCCCCGCTGTGGCTGCCCGAGGGCAGAGCGGTGTCGGCAGAAACGCGTTCGCTACCGCTCGCTTCTCTGTCCAGTCCCACGGTAACGCAGGACTTCGGGCAGGGCCGCCCGGCGCCTGCTGAGGAACATAGCCTGTCACGCGTCTGTCTTCCCCTCCGTGGAAACTGCTCATCTGGTTGATGTGGATATATGGTAAATGGGCGGGCTGTGGCACGGACAGACACGCGTGGACAGACGCATAGACCGCAGGCGCGGTGGTGTGTGCCTGTGTCCGGCGTGGCTCTCCGCTGTGACAGCGACATGTCCACAAGCGCAGCTGAGAACCCTGGGGATGTTTGTTCCGACAAGTCCGTCCTTCTTTTATTTCGGTTGATTCCGATCTGGACGGATTAATCCTCTCGCGTTATTGATTAGCAGGGGGCAGGTACGAGCGGGCTGCCCCTCGCCCCGGAGCCCACTCTGCTGGCACACACGGAGGGGTGGCTGAGGGGAGAGGCGGGGGTCTCTGCCCGAGCTGGACCCTCCCGGCGGCTCTTCCCCGCTCTCCGCGATGGTACCGTGTCGTTCCTGCCGCGCTGGTGCCGCGGTAGTTCCGCACTTCCTACAGCCCGCAGAGTAACGGGGGCAGAGCTCTGCGTGGCTTTGCGGGCGAGGACGGGGGCTCGGGAGGCCCCGGTGGGCGCTCGCCCCTCCTTTGTCTTCGGCGGAGACAGGGGGAACAATGCGGTTTGGAGAGCGGGGGGCGAGCCCCGGCCCCCCCGCGCCCTGCGGCAGCTCAGCTCTTCGGGCCGGCCGGGGGGCTGCCTGCGGCGGGGCTGCCTGCAGACCCGCACCCCAACCGCGCCGAGACCTCGCCTTCTGCCACGGGATTCCCTCTGCCACAAGAAGTGTGTGCAGGACTCCGGGCCGCTCATTCTCCCTCTCCTGTCTGGAGGCGGTGGGATGCTCTCCCCCCCTGGCAGGGAGGCGGGCGCAGAGGGTCCCTGCATGCGGGGCAGCTGCCGAGCGGGGGTGGGATGCGGCAGAGCAGGGGGGCGAGGAGCCATGAATTATTGATGGCCGTAATCCCAGCCCGACCCCCAACCGGAGATGCTGTGGGTTAAACAGACACCGCTCTGGGGCCTTCAAAAGCCTCTCGGAGGATGCTAGGGCTTTCTCAAGGTGAAGGTGTAAGACCACCGTGCCCCGAGCCCGGCTTGGCCGGGACGGGGGAAGGAGGACTCGGGGCAGGGATGCTGATCTCCTTCTTGGCTCTAACAGCGGCTGCAAACTCCTCCCGTCCTTTCCAACAACCCCTGGGTATCCAGTTCTTCTGCATCATCAACCAAATGAAGGTCCCGAGGTTTGTCTGCAACGGGAGCATCAGAGGAACAGAAAGGGTTTGGGTTTTTTTGCCGGAGCGCGCGGTGATGTCGCCTTCTCAAACAAACGCGTATCTAGAGGGAAATCGATGCAGATAATGTTTAGAAGATTAAAAGAGCATTAATGCTGGCAACAGGAGCATAAACGCGTGGACCCAGTTTTCATTGATCTGGAACCTGAGCCGGCTCATTTCCAGTAATGCTGCTGGTGCTTTTCCTTCCCAGCATCGGTCCCGGGTGGGGGGTTCCCCACGGAGCCGTACATATAGGGCAGAAAATCAGAAATCGCACCTATGCACCCGTACACACGGAGATATGCATATATAATTCTGGATCTCCACTTTCCCAGTTCCCCCTGAATTCGTCGCAGTGATGCCTTTGCATCCAGGAGTAAAGTTTGGAGAGAGCTCGGTGGCCGAGTGAGCACGGGTTCCCCGTGGAGTGGGAGCCGGAGCGGAAAAGACCTTTGCAAATTACCGTCCCCTTCGGGAAATCGATTTTTTTTTTTTCTTACCACGTGTGAATATGCAGCCTCATTGCCTCGGTGCTTCCTTCTTCCCCTTTACTCGCCTGCTTAAATCCCTCCGAGCAAGGGGAATAAGCCGAAAGTATTTCAGATTTCTGAAAACCGGCCAACTTGCCCCGTGCTCCTGTAAGTTTTCCCAAACGGGACGAAAATCTGTTGTCCTTTGAGGGAAATCCCCCCCTCTCCCGGTGGGAGCTGTAGCAGTGGGGTGTGCTTATTATTTCTTCTTATTATAGAAGATATGTAATAATATCCTATCCTATCCTATCCTATCCTATCCTATCCTATCCTATCCTATCCTATGCTATCCTATTATTTCTTATTATTTCTGTGCTTATTAGCTCTTCTTTTGAAAGACTCCTAAGCCGGCGGATGGTGCTCGGCCGTTCCTGTGCTGGAAGCAGCGCCGGTGCTGCGCTGCTTGGAGCAGTAGGGGCAGGGAGGGCCGGCTGCCCGGGCAGAGGTGTGGGCAGCGCACGATGTGAATAGGCAGCTCGGTGCGCGCTTTGGAGATCCGAGAGTGAAACATCGTCTTGGCGTGACCGTGCGAGTGTTGCTGCGGTTGCAGCCGGGGGAAGCGGCGAGTGCCTTCCCGGGGAGATCGGGCTCCCCCCGGGACAGCTGGAGCAGGGACGGGGTTTCGGGGGAGCTGCGCTGGGCTTCGGGCGAACGCTCCTCCCGCAAAGCAAAACGAAACGCGAGAAACCCCACCGGTCCCCACGTTCTCGGTCTGCCTCGACGGCGGCATCGCCCCCGGGACCTCGTCCCCGGAACGGGCTGGCGTCCCCTCTCCTGCTCCCTCCTGCCGGGAGAGCGGGGCTGCCCCTCGGGGCGGGGGCGGCCCCAGAGCAGCGGGGCTCCGGGGCTCCGGGCAGGACCCTGCCCGCCGCCCCCCCCCCCCCCCCCCCCCGCCCGCGGCCGCGGAAACGTCTCGGTGAAGGCTTGACTGGCTCCGGCCCCGTCGGGCAGTCCCTGAATTTCTGCCGGGGTGAAAAATATTAATGATCTCCAGGCGAGTCAATGTATTTATCTGCGCGGTGAGTTCAGAGGGCAGGGTTCAACTGCGGTTCAGGTTAATTGAACACGGAGCCACGTCCTAATGCCTGGGTTGCCCGCAAAGCGCTGAACCTCGGGGCACTGTCACCAAGTCCCTGCTAGGTAAACGCAAGAAGAATGCAATTAAAACAACTCCATGCCGTGTTCTCCTGCGAGCCACCGGGCTCAAGCGGGTTCCGAGATGCCGGGTGAAGACCCTTGGGTGCACAAGGCGTGCTGCTGAGCGTGTGGTTCTCGTGCTGGTGTCCCCGACCCGCGGAGCAGCCGCGGCAGCTTGGCCTCGGGCTCCGAGGGCGGCGAGCTCCTGCCGGGGCAGAGCGAAGCGTTTCTTTACCCAGTCCCTTCGTGTAACCCCACCGAAGTCGCTGACGGCCTTGAGCAGCGGCGGTGGCAGCGCTCCCCGGTGTTCGTGACCGAGGCAGGGCACGGCCGGGCGAGCCCGTACCCCGCAGGGGTCTTTACTAGCCATTTTTCGGGGCCGGTCAGCAAAACGCTTGCGCTGCTTGTTTACATTTCCCGATTGCTGAATCACGTTATTGATGATTAAACGGTTTTGTACCAAAACACCATCAATGATTCATTTGTGCAAAACAGGCGCGCTGACCTCGCCGTATTTATTTATATCCCTTTGATCGCAGCGCGTTTCGAGGGGGGCGGCTGTGTCAGCCCTGCTCTTCTTTGCTCGGCCGAGGGGCAGCGGCGGCTGCCGGGGGTCTCTCTTTCTCTCTGCCCCCCCCCCCCCCCCCCCCGCCCCGCGGGTCTCTCGCCGCGGAGCCCCGCCGCTCAGCGCCCTGCGGCGTCCCCGTGCCGGGCACCCGGGCAGCGGGGGGCGCGCCCATCCACGGGCTCGGAGGACTCGGTTTCGCGGGAGCTGTGCTCGAAGCTCCATCCCGGGTCCCCGCGTGAAAGCCCCGGCCGTGTGTGGCCTTTGCTCCGCGAGTGCTAGGGGGTGGCGGGCGGCGCTGCTCCGGTCCTCGACCGCCCTCCCCGCGGCGTCTCGTCCCCGGAGCGCGTCCAGAGTGCGCGGCCTGCGCAGGGACGAGCTCTGCTTCTCCCCCCGCGACCTCTGCCCGCTGTGGGCGCAGGGCGGGTCTCGCCACGCAGAGAGGCTCGGCGAGCTTCTGTGCGCCCGGGAGCGGGCCGGCTCTGGCCTCCCTGCGGGAGGTGCGGCAGCGATCCACGCGGGAAGGGCGGGGAGCGACGCCCGGCGGGGGGGTGCCCGTCAAACCCCGCTTGCCGGAGCGGCGGGCGGACCGCCGGGTGCGGGACGGGAGCGGCGGCGGGCGGAGCCGGCGGGGCGGCGGCGAGCGCGATCCGTCAGCACCACGGACAGCGGTGGGGAGCGGAGCCGGGGGGCGGAGGGAGGGAGGGAGGGAGGGAGGGGGGCGTGGAGGGGAACAGGAGAGGGAGGGAGGGGAGGGAGGGGTGGAGGGGAACAGGAGAGGGATGGAGGGGAACAGGGGAGGGGTGGAGGGGAGCAGAGGGGTGGGGGGGCGGAGGGATGGAGGGGAACAGGGGAGGGATGGAGGGGAGCAGAGAGGTGGGGGGGCGGAGGGATGGAGGGGAACAGGGGAGGGATGGAGGGGGCCGGAGGGATGCGGGGGAGCGTGAGAGGGATGGAGGGGAGCAGGAGAGCTAGGAGGGGAAAGGCAAAGGAGGAGAGAGGGGAGCAGGAGAGGGGTGAGGCACCCCGGGGCAGGCAGTGGCTGTGGCCTCTTCCTGGCCCAGGCCCCGGTAAACCGTGGGGGGCCATAACAGAGGAGCGAGGGATGGTGGCTCCGCATCCCACCAAGGCCAGGGCTGCGCTCGTGCAGCTGACCCTACTGTACCCTTCAACCCTCCAGCGCCCGGGAGAGCCCCCCTGCTGTAGCTGATTGCGAGGGGTGGGTTGTGTATGTGTGGGCTGTTGTTATCCGCCCGTCCTCTGCCTCTTTGTGCTCTACCTAATGCTTCTTTCTCCGGATTTTGAGACTATTTTGTTGTCTGTAGGTACAGCTAAAAATTCAGGCATAACAACATCTGTATCAAGTGCATTATCTATATATAAAACTATTTCTTAGTGTTGAACTAAATATACAGATACATAAAGATTCTTTGAAAGGTGCTTAGTGGCTTGAAATATTAGTACTCTCTTCAGATATAGATTAGTGGTTATGTTTGAACAATCCATGCGGTAAATTGTGGTGCTGGGTGATAAATTATATTTCTCATGTACCAACTTTCTGAAATAATATCCTGCCCTATCTTTTTGTACTACATTATTTCTGAAGACATTTCTGCCCTGCAGAAATTTGAATACCATTTTTGTTAAGCAGCCAGTCTTTATCAGTCTCTTGATTGGTTGATAAAGATAAATCTGACCACATTTGTCATTAAATGCATTTCTATCTTTTTTCCCCTCTACTTTTTTAAAGAAACAATTAGTCTATCAATGTGTTACTCATTCTGAGATTTTCCTATCTGTTCTTCACTATTTCCTTATTAGATTTTTTTCCCAGCATCTCATTTTTTCCTAGTATCTCTTGGGCATCACCATTTGAACTGAAATATCCCAAACTCAAATATTTCTCTGCATTTGAAAACTGACAGAATTTATTTGCGGCAAGGAACACATAAAGGAGAGAATATTTTTGCCAAAAGGATTATTTTCCAGTAACTGACGCTGTTTCTTCCCTCATTCTTTATAGGGGCGTTTTCACTCAAACTTTGCGCTTCTTTTTTTCTGCACCGTGGCCCCGGTTGCTCATCCTTAGCACTCCTCCCTTGTATTAGTCACAAAATCTTGTCCTAGATGTTCCTGCCATCCACCAGTTGCAAGTGGCTTTTTCATCCCTTCCAATTAGACATTACTCAGAGATGACAAGCTTCTTGCCAGTAACCCAACACATCTATTCTGAGTCTCCACGCACTGAAAGTAGCAGACTCCTCGCATCAGAGGAGCTCCCCTGTGGCTGCCTTCAGAGTGGAAACAGAGCTCTGCAGGTATACGGAGAATTAATCTAACAGGGAAAGCAGGGCTGAAAAGGACTTGAGACATCACTTGTCCTGACAGTCTGCCCCATTCTTCAAGAATCTCCAGTGATGGGGGTTTCTCAGGCTACCTAGGCAATCTCTTCTAGGGCTTACAGGTACAAAAAAATCCTTAATGACTAGCCTTAATCTCCCTTTTTGTCTTTTAAATCCTTTGCTTCTCATCTTATCCCTGCTAGACACAGCAAAAAAATGACTCCCTTTCTTCTGATAGCAATCTGTTTGTATTTAAGACTACTATCTTGTCTCCCTGTCTTCTCTAGAAAAAAGCCCCATCATATTTTGGAGATGAATATGCAGAGAAAGCATTATGTCCAATGGGACAGATAATACATCTCTTTTTCCCAGGTAAAAGATTTTGTATCCAGCTCTATCAATCTTGCAGACTTTTGCATAAAAGGCTTTCTGATTTATAGAGGATTTTTGTACACAGAAATCATACAAAATAGACTAATCTCAAATGGGTTCAGTGATAAGACCAACCAGACAACTCACTGATGGCAGATAGAAATGCAATCAAAAAAGAAATTTGAGTGTTTTGGGATTGTTTGGGGGTTTTGAGCTATAAAATCAACTACTCCATTGTGAAAAAAGGGGACTCAAACCACTGGTAAATGCTGCACAAAGGAATTATTAGACAAGCAATAGAGGCTGGCAGTTTCCCAAAACACAAATTGTCTCTGAGACCAAAATATCTCTAAGTAAGCAGGGAACATATTTATGAGTAGTGGTGATTTTCCAGCAGATCTCGTCTTGTCATAATGGGCATTTAAGAACGGGGGCCTGCGCTGAGGCATTAAGCTTTGGCAAGCAGCACACAGCTGAAAAAGATAAAGGAAGAGCATGAGGAAGTCTTCCTCGGAGAGCTTCCCACACATCTTCTCTGTTTTCCTTCTCCTCTGTGCTTATCATGCCCACTTGTTCCCATATCAGGTCAGGACACCGCTGCTTTCCACGGCAGCCAGTGTCACAGCACAAGCACCTTTCCTCCAGCTATTGCTGGTAAGGACCAGTGGGCACCACGGCACCGTGTCAACCCCAACCACAGGCTCCCAATGTGAAGAGGCTCACACAGATTAGGTATAAGCTGCCAAAGCTTTTCCCCTGTCCTTCTGGCATCTTTAGTGCCAAATTTCTCCTCCATCATGCCTGGATCCTGGAGCTTCTTGGCTCTCCTCTCACATCCAGCCCTGACCGTGCACCGCAGAAGAGGTGTCCTGTGGGGCATGGCCTCACAGACCCGATGCCGGAGCCACGCTCGGTGTCAGCTAGCTCGTACCACTGGGGTGATAGGAGCACTACTTGATGCAACTGCTATCACCCACATAGCCTGCTGAAGAGCCATCCCACCTCCCATTCACCAGCTGCATGGTAGCACGTTCACTGTGGAGGTGGGAGACCCACGGCCCCTCTGCCTGGAGGGAGCTCACTCCCTTCCTCACATCCACACGCTACCTTGTTGGTGCTCGGGGAGGAAGGACACTTACCTCTTCTGCTGAAGCTTACTGTGAAGTAAGCCCCTGGGAAGACGGAAATGGGAACCTGACTTTATGGCAAAGAACGTCACTCCTCCCAGGCCTGCTTTTGCATTCTGTATTCAGCAGTCATTGTCTGAAGTGCAAGGAGAGCTCGGAGAGCCAGGAGAGCAACACAGGTCTGGCTTTCGCAGATAAGCCAGCAGAGCTTTGCTCCTGTCGTCTCCTGTTCTTCATAATTGTGCCCTATCAATAACAGCCATTAAAAGGAAATAATCATTTCCTGCTTTCGCCCATGAGTCAGAATTTCTGAAAACAAGCTGGTTCTGGAGGCACACAGCAAGAACTCAGTAGATCTGTACTTTCCCTTGCAGTAGGGCCCATGGGACTCAGCTCGCAACTCTGACTTGTAAGTGTAAGGTGCCAGGAGGGAGCTGCAGCATGGGAGGGTGTCAAAGCAACATAGCTATGGGAAAGCTGCTAGATGTAATCAGCAGAAAACAAGAAGGCAAGATATTTCAAATTCTAATGCACCCTAAGGTTTCAGACTCCTATTCAGTGCTTGCTCACCTACCTCAACTTTAAATTCCCAGTCCTTTCTTGGAAAAGATGCCTGAAGCACTTCCCTTTCTCCACAGGGAGAAGGTCACAGCTGTATTCTGGTACTTGAGGGGATGTGCTGGCGCATCACTTGCAGATGCTGCTACAACAGGCAGAGCACTCGGTGTGGGGAAGGTTTGGTTTCAGCTCTGTGCTCTGACGAAGGGAATATAAATCCTCGTTACAGAAAAGTGTTATAATTCAGCTGGAAACTATTTTGGGATTCAAAAGGGAGAATCTCCAGAACAAGAGGAAACATAAATCTCCCAGGCGTTAGAAGTGAAGGACTCGCAGAGCGCAGTTTGAAGGATCCAACGTTTTGCTGTGACTCGATAGAGTACCTGAGCAGTCTTGCTGCTGCAAGAGCTGATGGTGCCGGGGGGTGGTACATCAGCGCTGCAAACGGGGTGACGCTGCTCATCACAGTCGGGTGGCGGCATTTAAATGCTACTGCTTCTACAATTTCTGTCAGCTTGTGCTTCTGCAAGCAGCTGGGACTCTGAACCACCACAAGTGTATTTTGGCACCTCGACGAGGTTGATGGAATTATGCAGGGTGTGTGTCTGTCTGTCCCTGCAGCCCCACTGCTCCTCTCTGCACAACGTCATTGGTACCCTGCGGGGTACCCCAAGGGTGTCATTGCACCCAGGACCAGAGGTCTCACACGTAATTGTGGGCGGTTGTACCCCTTGTTGTGAAGACAGGAGTCTATGGAGAGAAGGAAGATCCCATAAGTGCCTGCCCTGCAACAAGGCTACGGCATGAGCTTGCACCACGCTGGATGGTGGTCCTGGCAGGAGGGCGAGCTTATACATCCCCCAGCTATTGGAAAGGAGACCTTACGAGCTCACGATCAACTCTGAAACAGAAATCTGTCAGAAACCGGGTCTGTTCCTTTTGCAGCTCACAGAAAAGCTTGTTTGTAAAGAGGGCTGGATATTGAGTGTCAGGGGATGCTCCCTGCCTCGGCCACAGAAGAGAAACTGGGAGGCTGCCTTGCCAAAACTGCTTCAGTGCATGGTTAGAGCTCGCAACCGCTCAGTGACAAGGAGTACATTGAAACTGTACTGCATGCTCACCAAGCCTCCACTCATTCTTGCCCTAGAGTGCAATAAATTGGCCCTTTCCCATCTATTATTTATTATTCTGTATTAATGATGGAAGTATATTACAATACTACTTAGAGGCCCCTGTCAGAGATCCCGCACTGAGATGGGTGTTGCAGCATTGCACGGGAGGAAGCAGCCTCTGCCCGGCAGAATTTACAGCCCAATTTCAGCCACCCAGCAGATTTACAAGAGATTTGACACAAATAGCCTGAGACCTGCTACATGCCAGAAAGAAATATAAAAGAACCAAGTCCCTAAACCCCTTCATCTTTCCTTCTCAAATAGCTGAAGGAGGCAAGACCTAGACAGGAAGGCATTCCCTCCGTGACAGAATTAAGAGAGAGAAAAATCAGGTTGAGTACCAAGAAAACCCGTTCCTGGCAGGAAACAGCAAGGCTGTGCGCTTCTTTCTCGGAGTGTTGTAGGAATCCCTGTATCTCCAAACAGGAATTGCCGTGTAGGGAACATCTTGCTGTTACAGGAGGGTTGGTTTGGGTGAGCAAAGAGATCTCCAATAACGGTGGATCTTCTCTGGCAGAACAAAATTAACACTTTCTGCTACACTTCTCATTTGTGGGCACATTCTGTTTTTCTAGATAAATGCCGTCAGAGGGATTATGCAGGACTACAAAAATCAGGAAGGTTTCGTGTATGTGCAGCCGATGGAAATGAGCAGGTGAAGGCGCACTGGCTGCACACCCCGACAATGTGATCATTTGCATCTTCATTCAAATTGTTTCTTGTTACATAATGATTTTGTACACAGTGGAGTACTTAACCTAATTTGTATTGATCTCAATTGCTTTCATTTGTGCATACTTAATTCAGAGAGGTAATCAAATTGATTTTTGAGGCCTAGTTTTTAAGAGATTGTAGTAACACAGATATACAAGAGGTTGCTTTAAGTGAATCATAGTGAAAGAAAAACATTTTAAACCTTTGGAAAACCTTTTGATGGTCATTTCATTGTGTTCAGTATTACTAGCATAATTAAATTTCCTTCACATTGAGTTCTGTCCGAAATCAAATTGAGGAACATTTTTTAGTTCCATCAGACAGATAACTGGGTTTAGTTGACTTTGTACTACACCCGCATGAAACCACATACAGGAGATCAATATTCACGGCTTATCCTTATGAACGATAGAGGGAAATGACTTACTGCTGGATTAAGGGAATATTGTTCTCTACTTGGCTCCTTCTTAACATTTGTTATTTGTTTCATAGTTCCAAAGTCACTTTTGCCATTAGAGTAAAAACATCATGAAACCGGTGATTCTCTGAGGGTGTTAGTTAACTTGAGAAACTGCAGGGAACCAAATTTAGAGGAGGTGAGGACAAAGGGAGGCTTTTTTCAGTGAAAGTAGACCATGAAGTATGGCCCTCAGAAATTTCAGACTGCTAAGTAGTCCTCCAGGATTTCTGGTTAAAACCCCCTCGCCTAATTGTTTAAAAGTAGAGATACCTGAGGGGGAAGATGGATTGACATCAGAGTTATGCTGGGGTTTTGTTTGTATGAGTGCCGGGCTTGCACTGTGTTTGTGCTTCACAGGACATGAGTTCACACCATCTCTTTCACTAATGTTTCCAACATCCGAAGGAAACTGATGTCAGGCTCTCGGAAGAGAAATGGGATGGGTCTGTAGTCTCCGCAGGTCCCTCTGTGCCTGTCTCTACAGTTTGTGATATTAAAGCCCGGTTGGCAAAGCCCCTCTGCCCATAAGCATCACCGCCCAGGGTTCCCTTATGGACCAGCTCCTGCATCTCTGGGATGTGGCTTCCCAGACTCCCTGCAGCGCCGGCCATGGTGGCATTAGCCAGTGGAAGATTTCACATTAACACTTTTCCCTTTGCTTGAGCAATCATTATTTCTGTGTTGGCATGCTTGCCCACAAGTGTAGCTCCAAGCAGCGCTGACACAGAAGAGCAGAGTTCACCCCATCCTCTGCCAGCGGCACAGTCCCTATCCTCTTTCTCAGGTGCGGGACATAGGCTTTCTCTGGATGTACTAGCCACCAGCGGCGATCACGTGAACACACACACCCCCAAGCTCTGCATATCTTACTTTCTGAAGCCTCCAGACCACCTGGCTCTGCAAGCAGCTCCTCTTCTTCACCGAGGACTGCTCAGGCACCACCCCAGCCCCTGGGACCCCTCCCTGTCCTGCTCCTCCTCCTCCTGATGCTGGTGACCCTCATGTCCTCCTCCCTGGCTGTCTCCCTCCCGGAGCAACAGAGTCTGCGCGGGGAAGCAGAGGAGCTGAGGGAGGAAAGAGGCCCAGCTCACTCCAGTGAGCATCCCTGCCCCGTGCCTGAGGGTTTGGAGGGCAGGATTTGGCTGAATGCTATTGCAGTGCTGCCACTCACAGTGGTGAGCTCCGTATCAATCAATTTTGGCCTACATATGGCAAAAGCAGTTTCTATAAAAAGGACTGGTCTTTCTGTGCATGCATAAACAGCTGATAGGAACTATTGCTGCCTATAGGGATATGCAACGCTGCTTCTGGGTTTCATAAGACCAGCGTTACGCACTGCAGATTGATTGCTCTGAGCCGCACGTTGTTTCAGCCATTAACGATGGAGCCTGTGGATATCTTTCAGTGAAAAAAACTGCCACGAGAAAATGCCAAATCGTCTGATCTGAACCATTGCATTTTATCGAGCTTTCACCAGCTTCATGGAGGACTTGCCCCGGACTGTGGGTCCCATCCTGCAGGGATCCACCAGCTGCCGCGGCTCTCCCGAGTGAGCTGGGCTAGGGCTGGAGCGCAGTGGGATCCACAGCCTGGCGGGGGGGTAGGCAGGGCCGGGCAGGGCTGCGCTGGGCGCTGGGGACCACCACAGCTCCTGGGGGATGAGCGTTCCTATCATAGGAGGGCGGAGGGGAGACCCCCACGGCGGCGTTAGTGAATCCACTGTCTTTTGCTGGTAGTTGCCATGCATTCATCTTTAATGATAGAGTAAATTTCCCAGTGCTTCAGTCTTTATAAACGGAAGTTATAAGGCAATACTTATCAACTGAAACATTTCTAGATATTTTTCAGGATTTATAGCTATTTGTAATGCAGGGGCTGGCTGGGTTCCTCTCTTCTGAGGAAGAAAATGGAAAATAAGAGTTATTGTTGCAGAAAATGAGACAAATGAACTATTAGTGGAAATATTCAATTTAATGGTACTCAGTGACAAAAAAAATTGAGCTTAAATTAGAAGCATGTGAAGTTCACAAGGAAACCAAAACTCAGCCAGGCTTGCAGAAATAAAATTTAAAAAAATCACCACTTTCCTGCAGATCCCTTTCAAGCAGGTGGGGTTGCAGATGCTGGAGTTGGTGCAGTACACATCAGTCACTACAGCTCCTGGTTACAGCGGGGTCATGATTTCTTCCAAAGCAGTGTGATATGATTCTTTTTTCCATGTGAGTTGTATTGAAAGCTATTAAGTGTGGGCAGTTTAAAGGAAATTTTTTAGAGAGGTGTGTCCCAAGACACGACGGAGTCTGTGGCAGATGCGAGCGGAGGCCGTGTCCTTCCCCGCTGTCACCCTCTCGCAGCGAGGCGTCTGCCTGCAGGAGGGGACGCTTGTGCCCTGGCTGCAGGGGAAGCCAGGACATGGGATGCCCTGCTTTCCCTGGCTAATGTTAGGTGAAATGAGTGCTGGCCTTACTGATCAGGGGAGCTGGCTTACGGGTGCAGGGAATTCGGGGAGACAGCCCCTTAGCAAGGCTCAGCGGAGACAGAGGAGGATGAGCCAGGAGCAGTGGGGTTTTACCCAGTTCCCGGAGCTGGAGCTGCACAGGGCAGCCTGGACTGATGGCGGGGTTTTGCTTCCCTGGCTGACAAACAGGGCACGGTACTTGGGTGGCACATTTCCTAACTGCCAAACACTCGCACAGGAAGGCGGAGTTGGGTGAAACTTTTTGAGAGCTGCTCTATCTGTTAGCCAGGAGGGATGACTGCCTGACTGCCTGCCTCTGCCCTCCCTATCTCTGGGATCTAGCAAAATATTTCAGCACATGCTTAACCTCGGGCTTGCAACAATGCTAATAAAAAAATCAATGGAGTGTCTTGCATATTTAAAGTTGAACATCTGAATAGTTGTTGTCTTTCTGAAGAGGAACTTTATTAGCACTGAGAACTGCAGAGATTCTGGGGCTCATTCCCGTCATCTCCTGGTGCCTCGCCTGACTCGCCTCCTGCCTCTCCACATTTACTCTGGCTGCTTCTTTTTATTTTATTTTTTTATTCCTAAGCAATACCTAATTCTGTTTTAAAGCAACATTTTTTTAAACATTCTCTTAGTTTTAGCTGCAGGACAAAACCACGCTCACTGAAGACAGGCTGTTCCTCCTTGGGGACACAGCCCCACAGTGCAGTGTCAGGTCTGCACCACTCTTAATGCCCTTTAAATCGGTGGGTTTTCACTTCAGTCAACATTAAGCGAGGCAGTACTGAATCTATTTCTGAGCTCCTTCTATATTGTTTCTATGTAAAGTGTCTTTAGTCCAGTGTAGAAGAAAAGGGAAGTTTTTTGGTTATGGCTATCCACAGTTATGGCTTTCAATTCTTGCCAGTTGTCCATTCTCTTCCATAGAATATGTTCAGTATTAACTGCAGTTAATAAATCAAATTGTTCTTAGAATCAAGATGGCCGCTTCCCTTCCCTCTACTATTAAAATGTTTCTCTTTCTGTAGGCAGGTTTCCTGGATAATATCTTTATTTTATTAGAGTGCTCACTCCATTTTTCTCTTCTGATAAATGCATGTCAAGGAACAACATTTGCCTTTATGGTGCCTTTTCAAGAGCAAACTTAACAGCTCAAGGAAAGTATTTACTGAATGCCTTGAAAAGCACATACCTTTGCATTATTTATTATAAGATACCAATAACTGTAAAACGCAGAGTATCTCTGGACATAAATTAGTGATGTTAGGAAACACTAGACTCTTCCCAGTGTCCCGGAACCTATTAGAAACTGCAGCAAAGATGCAGGCGCTTGTCACATCCCCAGTCCTGGGGGTACTGCCGCATGGATTCCAGACAAAAGGCGAAGTAAAGCATTGAATGCAGAAATCCAGCCTAAAATCTGCTTTTTCATCTCAGACAGGCAGTAAAACATTGCCTGTGGAGTGTGTTATCTGGTAGGTTAGAGATGCAGTCAGGGAACCCAAATTCTTCCTGTGTGATGCCTTTGGGCTTATCACCTCCGGAGACCCAAGTCTGGCCATCGGGATGCAGTAACGGGCTCACCCTGCAGCCTCCGACCTGCCCACGCAGGAGCGTCCTTGCTGCCACCCCACTCCCTCGGGTCCCAGCAGAAACCCTGTGCTGGTGCCGCTGCCTCCGGGGGGGCTGTGCTGTGAATCGCTCCCGGGGATGCTCACCCATAACCCGTAAGTCTGGGTTTGGACCCAACTCTCCGGAGCACCCTCCTCTTACATTTTGGCCCTCTTGGGGCATTTTGAATGGTCTGACCCTGACCTTCCTCCCAGAGGCAGCTCTGCTGCAGCCACTGGAATTTGGCAGCTGAGAACAGATGCAAGAGAGGGGTCAGGATCAGCCACTCCAACAAAATATTCCAGTTTCCTGCAGAAATCCTGTTCAATACTGTCCCATGCACAAAACTAAACTGATCAGCGTATTATACACCCGGCTGAGCCAGGCTCCCTGTGGTGCCATGCTCAGGCACAGGTAGATGGGTACGGTCCTGAGTTTGGGTTAATTACAGACATTTCCACAGTCTGAGTTTTACCTTTTGGAGCAGGTTCTCATTTCACATTCTAGACCTGCAGAATTATTTAATAGGGCTGCTTAAAAACCCGTCCACTTACCAATTCACTCTACCTATTTTGTCCCAGCACATTACCTAACTATGTCAACACACGGATTTTTTTTATCTTACTGCCCTGTGTAGACAGCCTTATCAGGCTATTTTTAAATCTGGGTATGCTATGGCAGCGGTATTCGTTTCAGTACTTGATGTTCTCTCTGTGCTAATAAATACAGATCAGCTATTAATACTGATTTTTTTTTAGGCTCCATTAGCATCGCTTGGCACAGCAATGGTCAGGCGCTGCTGCCCTGCCTGACCTGAGCTCTGACGGGCATTTCTGGCTGGCTTCGCCCTTGCCCTTGGGAGATGCCCTGGGGAGAGGGATGCTGCTGACCCCCGCAGAGCACTGCCGGCTTGCCCGAGGGCTCTGCAGCTGCCCTGTGGCTTTCAGCCCTTCCCACCCAGCCGCCGCCGGCTCCCTGGGCTGGAGCGAGCTGGGGGGCGGGGAGGATGGCCCTGCTGAACCTCCGGCCCGGGAAAGCAGAGGGTCAGGCTTTAAGGTGATAAGAACAATCTGAGGAGGAAGGGGAGATTTCTTCTCAGAAGAAAGACATTTGCCTGTTTTAAAAGAGATTTGCAATCCAGGGTATTTTAGACTATTTTGTCCTCCTGGAAGGCGCTTCAAAATGCATGCTGTAAACCCAAATGCAGATAAACTCAAATATATAGGGCCCAGGTTTCTAGACAGCTCAGCTGGCTTTATGCCTGGAGGCCTCCCCTTGCACAGCCTTGCTGTGCCGTGGCTGGAGAAGCATCCTCCAGTGTGTGATGGGCTGCTGCCGCAGCTGACCCCTGGCGACCTCTGCGTGGGACGGAGGGAGAAGAGGCACAGAGCCCTGGGGTGGTGACACTGCCGGGAGTCACGCTGGGGCAAAAACCCTAGGGGAGGAGCGGGAGAAGGACCAAGGCGAGCCAGTGCCTGACCTGCCGCTGTGGAAGCCCAGGTATTGTCACCTCCACAGAGACAGGCTCTGGTAACCACTGCCAGCAGACACTGGGAAAAAAAATCAGCCAGTGTGTTTCAGCAAAGCTGCATGTTCAAAGATGATTTCCTTTGGGAAGTGTTACCTCATTTCTGGACCAGCTTGTGAAAAGCATCATGCAGGGTGAGTGTATCGTGCCGTGTAATGCCATGCCTGGTTTCAGCAATGCTTCTGAGTTTGCTTATGGAAAATGCAGTCATTGCAGTCTAAGAACCCGCTGTGAAGCAGTGATGAAGAGGATGGAGCTGCTGGCAAGCATGGCTGCACTGCAGCCAGTGGCTGTGCAGGGTGTATGAGGTGCCCGGGGGAGGCTGCAGGCAGGACGGAGAACCTTTGGTTGGCCGTAAACCATGTGCATCAGGTGGCAGCTGCCAGATGACTTTGGAGCAAAGGCTGCATGGGACTGCCTGGATGTCCACGTCATCTAGGGATGTGTGGAGAGCTAATTGCTGACAAGGGACATTGCCTAAACAGCAGGTACTGCTGCCGTGGCATCTCAGAAAGATGTGATTTCACTTCTTTCTGTTTTTTCATAGCTTTTCAACATTGTAGTCTGTGAGAGACCACATTGTTGTGGTTTAACCTCAGTCGGCAACTGAGTACCACACAGCCGATCGCTCACTCCTCCCTCCCCCACCCCGCCCCCAGTGGGATGGGGGAGAGAATTGGAAGAGTAGAAGTGAGAAAAACTTGTGGGTTGAGATAAAACCACTTTATTAATTGAAATAAAATAATAATAACAATAATAATGTAACAACAACAACAACAACAATAATAATAATAATACACAAAGCAAGTGATGCACAGTGCAGTTGCTCACCACCCGCCGACCGATGCCTGGCCAGTCCCCGAGCAGCAGCCCCCCCCGGCCAGCTTCCCCCAGTTTATGTACTGAGCATGACGCCCCATGGTATGGAATGTCCCTTTGGCCAGTTTGGGTCAGCTGTCCTGGCTGTGCCCCCTCCCAGCTTCTTGTGCCCCTCCAGCCTGCTCAGTCGGTAGAGCATGGGAAGCTGAAAAGTCCTTGACTAGTGTAAGCACTGCTCAGCAACAACTAAAACATCAGTGTGTCATCAACATTGTTCTCATCCTAAATCCAAAACACAGCACTGTACCAGCTACTAGGAAGGAAATTAACTCTATCCCTGCCGAAACCAGGACACACATGAAAGTGCAAACCCACAGAGAGCTGTAGAATTTGACACACACTAGGTGGTCTGGTTATTTCTACGCGAAGCCATAAGCAAACGGTCTCACACCAGAAGTTATGAGTTTATCTCACAACAGATGTCTGAAGTTTTGGCAGCTTTTTCAGACAGCAGCTGTTGCAGCAGTGGATAGAAACCACAAATAAATTGGTAAATGGTTAAAAAGTGGCCACAGAGGTCTCTTTCGGGAGAAAACAAGCAAACAGAAGTTTCAGCTGGACAGTGGCAGTTTGTGCTATCGAACATGTTTTTTCCCCAGTGGTGGTCACATGAAGTTGCTGCCATGGGAGCTTTGACTAGGGTTTGCTTTGGGGTGTTTAAAGTAATAAAACTCCTGTACAAGTGTTAGACCTGGCTGTTGGGGAGGTAGAACCAGGCCTCCTTTTGGGGGTGGAAAAGATGAATGTGGGGAGTGGAGCAGCCTGTCCTGGGTCAGAGCAAAGCTGGGAGTGGAGTTCGAACACGTGTCCTCCCCTGCCGTGGGGTTTTACCCGTCCCTCTGTGTCCACGGGCGTATCGCCAGCACCTCTCCGTCCTGCAGACATCTTCTGGGAGAGGATCCCATTGGCGCAGGTGCTGCGAGCATCCCTCCTGCCGGCCAGGGCCGCCTCACCAGCCCACCCTGCCGCTGAGTGGGAGTGAGCGGGGGAAGTGGGTGCAGAAGGATGCGTCGGCACCAGTTCCCTGGGGAATGCCTGGCAGGAGTTACCTGCATTCGCTGTCAGACAAGAAGGCAGCTCAGTGTGCTGAAGATTTCAACTGATGCCCAAAAAACACACCGCAGCCCCAGATGGAGGGTGTTTTTGTGTTGCAAATCGTGTAGGGAGCACTGGGAGGAGGCTGGGGGCAGTTTCTGCTTGCTCAGCTGTTCTTTCCACTGTACTAACAAAGCAGGTTTGGGGGGTTCCCGCCTTCACCGTTGTGCCCACGGTAATTGTTTTAAGTATGTGTTTGGAATGGCAGATCAAAGAAAAGGCTATCTATCTGTCCCAAAATATGGATAAATTTATTCTAAATGCATGAACAGCAATTTCCAGTTGTATTTCCTCTGTCCTGTACATTACCCAGGGGGTGGAGTTTACATTATGGAATAGTGGCCTGCACAGTTTTGTTAAAAAATAGTAATCTGCAGTTGTTATATGCTATGGCACATGAGAAGTTTCTGCAAAGAATTAATCTTTGTCTTAGCTATTGAGGGGAAAAAAGGATGTGCTCTGCATTTTCTTTCCTAGGCTGACATCAGATAAACTAAATTGTTAATTCTAATGCTGGTGTAACAGAAGAGCAACGCATTTCTCAGATGGTGGCTTTATAAAAAGTGTGGAAAATCTCAAAGTTGTGCACTGTCCAGAAATGGCAAGTGAATTTGAGGGCTCTGTCTGGGGATGGTCGGGGGGAGCGCTCCAATTGCCTAGGAATTCAATGCCCGAATGCCTAACAATCAGGTGCCCATCCAAAATAATTTCTGAAAATGCAGGTTTTTGGGATGCGAGCGCGAACACCAGCATAGCCCCCCCTGGGATTCTTCCGCGAGCCCTCGGGTCCCACATTCCGGCACGGTGCTGGCTCAGCCGCCAGCTGTGCACCGCTGGCTCTGTGGGTCCTGCAGGAGGGTGACAGCTCGCACCCGCCACGTGCCAGTCTCAGTGCCCAGAGCGGCCGGCAGGGTCTGCGGGCAGCCACGCGCGTCCTGACGCTCGCTTTCTCTCTGTCTCTGCCCACCCCTTCCCCAGCCTGCAAACGCAAAGAGCAAGAGCCGAACAAAGAGCGGAACAACTCCCAGAAGAAATCTCGCCTGGTTTTCACGGACCTCCAGCGCAGAACGCTTTTCGCCATCTTCAAGGAGAACAAGCGCCCCTCCAAAGAAATGCAGATCACCATCTCCCAGCAGCTGGGCCTGGAGCTCACCACCGTCAGCAACTTCTTCATGAACGCCCGGCGGCGCAGCCTGGAGAAGTGGCAGGACGACCTGAGCTCCGGGGGCTCCTCCTCGGCCCCCAGCACCTGTACCAAAGCGTGATGGGGAGCAGCCGGCGCGGCGCGGCACGGCGCAGCACGGCGGAGAGAGCGGCTTCGCAGCGGGGCCCTTCACTGGTGACTTAAAGCACAATCCTCCTGGAAACAAACCCCAGCCCAGCTGTAACAGAGGACACTTCTTACGGCTTTTAGTCAGTCTTAGCAGGCGCAAGTTAAAAATTAACCTCTTTCTATACAATACTATGCTCAGGACAGGCGAAGCAGGTCTGAAACGTAGGGGAGTCGTTCGTGAGGCAAGTTTCTCCTGAGCCCCAAAGAGCCCTGGCCGGCAGGGGTGCCGCTGCGAGCCTGGGCAGCCTGCCCGTGCCCAGCGTTTGCCGGCAGGGCGCCGGTGCTGGCCACACCGCCCTGCACCAAAGCTCGCCGCCGTGGCGCAGCCACGCGAGAATGGAGCACAAAGTCTGACACGTAGACGCTAAAGAATCTGAGAACCTGTTTTTAAAACTCAGGCATGGTTTTGTTAAGTGTTTTAGGGAAAAAAAAAAGATCAAATTTAAGTTTTTGTTTGTTTTTTTTAGTTTGTTTAATTTAATCAGCAAGTATAGCTTGATCTTGGATCAGAAAAATTCAGTTCACTTGAGCTCAAAGTATCAAGCACAAAGCCAGAAACTATAGAAATAGGTACGATCCTGGACTCACTGCAGCAATTGTTTCGAGATGCAGTCTAACTTCCAAAGTCGGTAGGGAACACCTCTGTGACCACACGAGCCTCAAGCACAGTTTGCAGTTTGTCACAAGTTCTGTGTTTGTACCTAATGCAGATGCACACTCAGGAGGTCAATTTAACTGCTACAGTACATGGAGCAAACACAACGTTTTGAAAGATCTAGATTTTTTTAGGTCATTAATACATCCTTTTTAGTTACCCGGAATCTAGTTTCTCCTCGACAATGTCCTTGTTAAACGTATTTAGCGTTCAATGTATTTTTGTTCATTTTTTCAGTATTTTATGGTACTTTCAAGCAGGAAAAAAGCAGAAACAAGCCCTTCAGATGCCACTGACCATTTTAGATGCGCTGCATATGGCTTCAATATGCCATCTAGATCTATTGCATCCCTAAGTTCCTTTTATCCACCAGTTACCCAAGCTGGCGGGAACACAGCACACCAAAGAGACAGGATTACTGCAAGCCAAAGATGTTTATAACTTGCCATTTTCTTTCCGTCATCGCTGGTGCGGGTGGTTGTTTGGCGATGGGGAAGCCTCACAAACTCCAAGCCCTCTCTCCACCTCCGGCGGCTGCCGTGCAGCAGAGCGGGCAGGCAGCGCTGGCAGCCGATGTCAGCGAAGCCCCGGCCGCAGCCGCCGCGCTCGCAGCCGCACCGATGCCACGGCCCCGCCTGCACCTCGCAGCCCCGACCCGCGCCGCCGAAACGGCCGCAGCCGCTCGATGTGCGCACTTACCAGTGAACGGCCCCTCCTGGAGCGCCGGCCGAGTCCGCAGCAGCAAGCCAAGCGTGGTCGTGGTTCTTTAGAGACACTTGAGACTTTTTTTATGTACTACTTAATCGAAACCAAAGAAACGTTTTCTGCACCTACTTCTTCTGCAACAAACTGTTCCATTTAAAAATAAAATAAAAATTAAAAAAACAAGGAAGCACGTCAGGAAGCAAACGAGTAACACACTGTGTTTTGACAGACATCTTGGACATTTTAGGAAGCAGATCTCAAAGAAAGGGTTGACAAGGACGAGAACAAAGCAAAGCCAGTACGATTGCTGCTTCATTTGACAACTCAGTCATCTTAAAGTTGAAGATTGTCTTTAATTTGTGCCTATGCAGTTTTTTCAAAAGAACAAGGAACAGAGCAACCAAAACCTCAACAGCTACAATACCAAAGATGAGGATTCTCACTACTTTTCTTTCAGTTCATTGTCTCCTCTTGCACGACTAAATGCATATAGCACCATTGATCTGTGTACAGGTAATCACTTCTGTTTCTTTGAACAACCAAAAGGGTGGGTTTATTTATGTTTTTCCTGTTTCTGCCCCACACGGGATCTCTCCAAGAGCTGCATGGACTCCAAGTGCAAGATGTTGGGATACTACGCTGGTACGTCTCCTCTCTCCAGAGCCACCTAGGAAAAACGTGTCGATTGGGTATGACTTGTTCTGTCAGGTAGAGTTGGTCTCCTGTATGCCTAGAGCTTTGAACAGCCATCCTTCTGTATGTGAAATCAGTTGAGTAACCTACACTCTTCTTTCTCTTCCCCAGGGATAAAACTTGCAATATATATGTACCGATTTATGTCATTGTGAGTGCTGAGCACCGCCACAGCCTGGCTTACTGAGATCAGATCCCGATCTGAACCAAAATTGAGGTTTCAGCAGTTCATGTGGCAGTTTAGTAGTTTGTTTTGACATATTAAACGTCATGTTGGTTGATCAAAGTCATGATGATCCAAATCATGACATGCAGACCTGGGTCCAAATTTATCTTCAGAGCTGGAGTGCAGTGGTGCCATTTTGTTCTATCTCTACCCTTAAATGAGGGCTTCTTTTTAACTATTTTGCAAAACTGCTGCAGTCATTTTCCAATGCTTACATTTAAAAAAAGAAAGAAAATCAAAAAGCCTTGTCTGCTCAGGACAGGAAAGGTTTCTGAAAAGTAAATTCAGGATCCTCACAACTAAACTGACAGCACATACCTGCTCTGGGAATCAAAACATCCTTCAACATAGATTTCCAGACAGATTGTGCATGATTCGAAAATGATCCAAAGAAGCCTCATATTCAGACATAAAATAAAGCTGCCAAAAAATGGTTCAGGTCTGGGCTGATGCGTACCGATGCCGCTGGGTATTTGACTGAGAAGTTCTGAGTCAGCACTAGAACACTACTCAGCTGTAGAGCAGGGCCCAGCTGAGGTGGTTTGGTCATGTTGAAGTTTCACACTTCATTCCCATGCAAGAGGGTCCCCTCAAACCAGCCTCTCCATGTGCATTTTGAGTGTGGCATTGCCCTCATGGGAAATGTCTCATTCTGAAAATGTCCTGCCGCAATCTGCAGCAATGTCAGGCGATGCTGGGTTTCGGCCGCTTTTCTCATGCTCCATTCCATAGTGCCCTTGCAACCACTGCAGGAGATGACGCACCGCCAGTGAAACCCAGCCTGCCGTCCCTTATGTCCCCTTCTCTTAGTGCAGTCGCAAGGCAGAGAAGGGCATCTTGGGCGAGGAGAGTCCCAGGCGTCCTCTAAGGCGTGTGCTTGGCAGTCCGTGTCCCACCGCAGAGATGGGCACGTGGGACACTTCGCATTAGGGACATCCACAGGCTGGCAGTTTTGCCCCCCGCGTCCCACCATCCTTAGAGGCAGCGAGGAGCCTGCCCTGGGCTTCTCGTGAAGTCTGTGAGCAAAGACCTGGGCTTTTTATTTCTGTTCAGGGTTCATCCCAATAGCCGTAACGAAGTAAGTCCAGATCAACTACTGAATTATAAAAATATGTATATTTAATGAAATCATTAATTTTCTCCAAATTGTGGAAGTTCTTGTTATGCAATATTATGGCTTAAGTTCTTGCCTCGATCTTTCAAATGTTGATCCGCAATCTCACACTGGGAACAATATAATTATATGGACTGAGTAGTACTGAGCCCGATGTTACTGCCCGCACTGCATCATTTGTTTAGCAAAACGCGTGAGGCTTCTCTGTGCTGGGGATTGCAAATATATCAACACCCATGTTTCCTCCATATTTGACAAAAATCATTTTCATCTGAACATCTGAAAATACTGCTGCATTTTTTATCCCTGCATCTTTCATGGCCCTATGTTACGTCTTCCATTTCACTGTCAACTCTTGTAGGCTTTTATGTAGCAGATGTCTCAGAAGAGTGTCGATAGCATATACTGTGGGTAGATATATTTGTATGTACATGTATGAGCAGAATATATGCTATATTCTGCCCATACTAAAAAATCAAATAGATATGTTACATTTATATACCATATATTTATGAATCTGTAGAGCTGTGTAATGTAACTTGTTCCTTTTATTTACTCTGATACAAAAGACTAGTATGTACAGATAGTATCCCAGCATCTTCCATACCGTGTACTTGGAGTTACTACCATGGGCACATCCAAGATGAATTCAACTTTCAAGAAACCTTGGATATTGTTTAATCATCCGTGAAGGAACAAAGAATGTGCTTGATGACTTCGGTTGAATAGCTTTATTCTGGATCTCTCTTACCTAAAGCTGAATCCAAAGACCTGAGAAGGACTAAACCAGCAAACTACGCTCAAACCTGCATAAGGGAATAGGGATCTCCTCTTCCAAAGCAAGACATGGTAACGACATGGTATTGCAAAGGCTGCGCTAGCTTCGGACAAAAACCAATGTTTTTCTTGCTTGTCACAATACCTAAGTATTTTTAAGACATGGGGAAACTTTATACTTGGCCTCCTTTATATTTATTAAGGGGAATTTTTATTGTTTAAATTTTTTAAAAAGGCAAAGCTTAAAATGGTTTTATTTTTTTCCAGACACTTGTGGGTTTTAACCCAATATATTATCTATCAATAATGTAATTTATTTAATTTAGTCTTAGAGTAGGTCCTGAAATCTCTGTTCAGTCTAAATCACATTGAGTTTCATTTTAGCTTTAAAATTCAATGGGAGTTTTGGCTGAATACAGACTGCGGGATCAGGCTCCAATGTTAGTTATTTGTAACTATTTAATTCAATGATTTATGCATTAATTTGGGATTAATTTTGCTTATTTATCCATTTTACTGTTGTAGCGCATCAGAGATGCGAAGCCTATGTTAGTAAATACACTTAAAAGTTAGTATTGCTTCATAGAGCAGCCAGGTTCTGTTACAGACAGGAGAAAAATAACAAGTTACATAAAACAGCAGTCTAGTTTTAATTTCTTCTTTTAGTTGATTTTAATTGTTTAAATATCAAAGTTTAAATTATTTAAGTTAATCTCTTCCCATTTGATTAGAAAGTGCGACGTACCTTTATTATGGCACATAAAGCCTTCATAATATAACTTATTTATTTAACTTATTCATCATCACCTGATGCCCTTGTATAGTTTTTATTTTTTATTTAGAATTACCTTTAAAGCACTACAGCTGATTTCCTGTAAGAACAACAGAGCGAATTTTGAGGACAAGCAATGAATATTCAACCTAAAACTGTGCATTCAGAAACAATAGGAAAAAAAAAAGACACTGGGATACTTTGCCTGAACTTTGTGGCTTCTTAAAACTTAAGCTGGGGGAAAAATAATACATGCCAAGCAAAAAGAGAGAAACCCTTAAACTAGCTGCTTCCAAGAATGAACTTCTGTGTGTGTAAAAAAAAAAAAGAAAAAAAGAAAAAAAAAAAGGAAACAAGAAAAAAAGAAAAAAACCTTTCTATTTCTAGTGAGAACCAAAGAGGCTACCTCACTGACTTTTTCCATTTGTAATTTTAATCGTGTTGATGATACCAAAGATACCAAAGATTTCTTTCTCTGTGCGGTCTGCATTTTGCTTGTGCTCTTTTATAGTTTCAACTGTTCTCTCCTACTTACAGTAATGTACAGTTGCAACCCAGATACCCAAAGAAATACTTCTTGTGGAAGCTGCCAATTCTGGTGAGGACATTTTCTGTGTTTCCCTTACGCCTCCCTGCCAGCCAAAAATGTTTGGAGACATGAAACCATTTCACGTCCTTCCCCGCACCAAATTCCGGTGGATGGAGCAGTTGTGTTGACCTGGAGGCGAATCCAGGCTTTGTCCGGCAGCCGATTCCTTGGGGAAAGGGATCTGCATGCTGCCACCTGCAGAAGTCCTGCTTAAGTATTTATGGGTGTGCATTTGCATCAGCAGCAGAAATTAGCATTAGAAATTATTATTTTCAAGTAATGCCATCCTTGAACATAATCTAACGGGCTGCTCTGTGGGCCCCAACGCTAGCAGAGCCCACTGCTGACAGCTAGTCTGAGGGAAGGGGGATTCTTCTTAATTTTGGCCATCTGGACACCAAGCAGCCAGCCCTTTGCTCGGACGAAGCCCGATTAGCCTGGCCCACACACGCGCGCTGCGTCTCTAATGAACCCAGTGGGCACAGCAGATAGAGAGGCTGCTCTCTCCTGCTTACGTTTTGTTGTTGTTTGCAATTACAGTTTTCGTATGAAAATCAATTAATTATTTTTCTCAAGTTAGCAATGAAACAAAGCTACATTAAGCTCCATTAGTATCATATTCCTAAGTGATTACTTAAAAGTTGGTTGTTTGTCTTTGGGGAATTAGTGGTGCCCTTTAGCATTTGTTTCTTTTAGCCTGTTTTATCCTGTTTATAAGACTGAACCAAATGCTCTGATGAGCTGAATCCACTCCTGGGCACTGCTTGCTCTTCCCACCGCTCTGTACCTCTGCAGCTTCCCACGGGCCCGTTCAGACACACGTTCAGCTTTTCTTTAGGAGCCCCCCTAATCCTGCCACTAGCAGAGCCTGTTCCGCAGTAAAAACAAGAAGAAGATGAGCACTGGCTAGTAGGTAAATTTAAAAGAGGAAAGAAAACTCATTCAGTTTGCAGGTGTGCACTTTTGGCTGAGCTTAAAAGCTGGTTTATAAATCCCTGGACCTGCCCCGCATGGGTACAAACACCTTGATTTAATGACCGTTAAGGCAGGTGACACTCACCCCAGCACAGCATCTCCTGCGTTGGCGAGATCCCGCGTTAGTGCAGAGCCCGGATGAACCACGTCCCAGGGTGGGACGGGGGCCATAAGCCGGCGCCGCCGTCAGCTGCAGGCGCTTGAGCCTTTCCCTAAGAAATCTGCCTGAGCAGTGCCTTTGGATTCACATAGATTACCAACAGCTCAATACAAAAGCTCCGCTTTAATTAAATGTTGCCTTTTATTTTGTATTTCTTTTTGGTTTTAAGTCTGTATTGGAAAAGATAGGGACTTGACAAGTGTGCTTTTTATATCTATATATATATATATATTCCTTCAATAAAAAGCTATAATAATTCTCAGGATGCCTTCTGGGTGTGGAGGAGACGATCTGTCCTTGTGGTAGGTGAAACCTTCCCGCCGTGCCCCTCTCCACCCCTGCACAGCACGGACGGGTGGCAGGCCGGACACAGAAAATCCCCAGAGCTGGCAGGGTCCTCTGCAGCAATCGCGTTTCTTACCAGACTCATGCTTCACTTGCAAAGTGTGACATTACCATGGGACGAGTGCCTTGCTTGAACCAAAGCAACGATTTTGCCAGTCTAGACCTCTCTGTGCTTTTTTTTTATTCTTCCTGTGAATACCTCAGCTTCAACTGGGCCGCCGAATCGTACCTGGTGGGCTTTTTGTACTGTGGTGCTTTGCAATGCAGCCCTGCAAAGAACAAAACTCCTAATAATACCAAAGGCTCCTCTCCTGCCTCCTCTCCTCCTTCTCCTTCTCCTTCTCCTCCTTCTTTCTCCCTCTCCCTCTCCCTCTCCCTCTCCTTATCCTTATCCTTATCCTTATCCTTATCCTTATCCTTATCCTTATCCTTATCCTTATCCTTATCCTTATCCTTCTCTATTTCTTCATGGTTCCAAAGCTTTAATATAAAACTGGGCATGTTGGCAACGCAGACCGTGCAATCCCTTACCGAATTTTCTCAGATATACCTCATAGAGAATAGTTGTTTAGAGTAATGTTATTATAGCGTATGTAATAAATTATTCACTGTTTCTTTTTGGTAACTGTGATTTAAAAAAGAAAAAGCTTTATACGTTTTAGGTTGTGCTTTTGTAATAGACGGAAAAGGTGCGCTTAAAAATGTACGTCAGTCTTTCTTCCCGTTGGGTTTTTTTTGTTTATTATGGATTGGGGAAAAGTTGCAGAATGAGCCCAAAGTTTACAGTTTCATATTTTGCTGAAGAAACAATCTGTGTTAATTTGCTCTGTTGAAAAAAAAAGAAAAAAAATATTATTTTCTACATTTGTGCTACTTGGTCTGAACAGCTATTTGTTCTGTGTGACGGTGTAGTATTATAATTAGCAACTGCCAATCAGCGCTACCATTTTTATGCATGAGGCAAAACCTTAGCAGTGTGATGCATCGTGGTTCTTAATGGCAACTTCTTTTTTTGAATTTGAAAATAGGTCTTTTGGTTTGATGGTATTTATTTATGCATGGAGCCTGTTATCTGTTAGCAGTTGTGGCGCAGTTGTGTATACATTTAAGCTGTGAAAACATGCACAGTTTTGCCTCATACGATTAAGTACTGATAAGAACTGATATTTAGATCAGTTCTCATCTATCCGTGTTTTAAACACAGACGCCAATTGAATTCCAGTTAAATTAGGTTTTTATTAGAGGAAAAGTTTGGCCAATTAGCAGCTTTTTCCTAGCCAATTTGATTCGTCAGTCAGTCACTTGAAAATACACGTCTTGCTCAAAACGGAGCCAACTGTGCGTTTTTTCCCAGGAACAGGAGTTACTTTGGCTTTATGGCAGACCCGCGGGCATGGCACGGGGGACCGGCCATGGTGGGCGTGCTCGGGAGCCTCAGCTGCACCCCTTGCCCCATCTGTGCCTCCTGCCCAGGCCCATCATCTCGCGTGTTGCGACGAGGCAGGCGCTCGGCCGGACACAGCCGAGTTCGGGGTCAGCGGTGCTCTCCCAGCCACGTCGCCTGTCGCGACGGACAAGCCTGCCACGGGGCGTCAGTCCGGGCAGCGCAGCCAGACCCCTTGCGTCGCTCCTGCCTGTGCAGCCCAGCCGGTCCCCCCGCTGCCGCGCTCCTGCCGGGAGGCAGCACAAGCACCGGCTCTGGCAGCCCCGTCACTCACCACCCTCCGCTCTGGGTTCAGATTTCCTAAAATGTTTTACACCCCCTTTGATTTATTCCCTCGTGTCCTAAACCGGTTCCACGCTCAAGACCCCCCAGTTTTACAGTACCGCTAGCGGACCGGCAAATTGATTGTCTTTTATATCCAGGTCCAGTTTCAGACCCTTAATGTAACCCTGACTCACTGATCGTACTGGACATAAAGCCAAATCAACTACTAAATACACTTTACTCTGCGTAGAAGAGTGCCACTTGGGGAATAGGAGTACGAAAGTCGCAGTCTTCTAACGAGGCATCTGAAGTAACGTTGGTAGAGTGTTTATATTGTCTGTCATTAAGGATATATTAGAGATGTGCTTTCATTAGTGCAAAGAAACATATTTTTATTTGGCCTTATACAGTAGATTGTGATAATGAAAGCTTTGTAATATAGTCTGTTTATTTTTTTTTCTTATTTATCTGCCAAAGACAGTAATGGATACAAGAATTTTAAATAGGGGTTTTTTTGTAAGACAGTTAATGATTGTAATAGTGTTTAATCTTCCAGAAAGCTTTATATGTTCTTCCGCAATAAGCAGACTCGATATTTGTTTTGGCAGACTCAACTCATGCTAGCAGATCCCAGACACTACTCAGATGACACGCAGTTGTTGTAATACCTACACGCTGAGTTCACCTGCATTTTTCAGTCCAAAGGCAACAAGGGGTATGTGAGACAATGACAATGTTCACTACTGTGGCCAACAGTAGATGGTCCAGCTTGCTAAAATTTGCCAAGGTACTTGTATTATGAAATTTAAGGTATATTTTATTATGTCATTTTATGTCATTTTTTAACTTTGTGGAAGGTGGTATGTTGAACTGAGTGTAAGCTGAGTTTTTCAGACAAATAAAGTAGCTAAAGAGTGAATGTTATTTTATCATTAAAGGGTTTTTACTCAATGATTTGTGCCAATAGATGTCCTTTATCTTAATGACAAGTATTACATTGCTTTCAAATTTTTATTTATAGCTATTGATGTAAAACACACACACACATATTATTTGCCAAAGTTCAATAAAGGAGGAAAACAATGCTTTTGCTTCCTTGTGCGATGAAAAGTTACTGGGTTTTTTTTTTTTCCGGGTGCCTTCTTAGTGTCTGGCTGCTCTCCACAGCCTGATCCTGCACCATGGGGTGGAGCAGAGCTTTGCTGCTCAGGCCCCCAGCGCAGGTGCGGGCTGTTACCACTGTCAGGGGTAAAGCAGAGCCGAGCACAGTCAGACTAATGCAGGACCACAGCCCAAAAATGCTACATTGCATGTAGGATCTGGCCAAGTATGAGCAAAATGTACCTGAAAAAAGATCTGACACATTCTTCTACGAACACCGCTCATGCAGGTAGTGCCAGAGACCTTACAGCAGCCTTCCAGTACCTGAAGGGGCCTACAGGAAAGCTGGAGAGGGGCTTTTTCCAAGGGCATGTAGTGATAGGACAAGGGGTGATGGCTTTAAACTGGAAGAGGGTAGATTTAGATTAGATGTAAGGAAGAAATTCTTCACTATGAGGGTGGTGAGGCACTGGCACAGGCTGCCCAGAGAAGCTGTGGATGCCCCATCCCTGGAAGTGTTCGAGGCCAGGTTGGACGGGGCTTTGAGCAACCTGGTCTAGTGGAAGGTGTCCCTGCCCATGGCAGGGGGGTTGGAACTAGATGATCTTTAAGGTCCCTTCCAACCCAAACCATTCTATGATTCTATGATTATAATGGAATAGGGACAAACCAGAGGATGGAGAGAAGCAACTTCATTATCCCGCAGATGATTTCTCAAGCGGAGCGTTTTGCAAACCTCTCCCAGGTCTCCTCTCATACAGACTTACCAGTGCATTAACCTTTTCTCCTGTTTGTCATGCGTGGTACAATGCATACGCATTGACTTCAGTGCCACTGCTCAGGGGTCTTTGCACAACAGGGACTTGGGGCTCTGGCACGGGAGTATCCAAGGTCTTTTGTAAAGAAAAATCCTATAATTATGCAGGTTGCTGAAAATGAAAGAGAGCACTGTGTTCACATCTGGTAACGCCACAGCTCCTGAGCGGTGGGTAATGATACAGCTTTGCTCTAGAGGCTGAGAGCAAGAGAAGAAAATGGGATGAGCACTGCTGCCTGCCGAGCATCCTTCTTCCCATTGAAAGGGTCTTGGCCCCCCGGGACAGGGGGTGACAGCACTGGCAGTGCTTCGGAGGGGAAGCAACGGGAATGTGGCCCATCTTTCCTCTGCTGTGCCAGTACCTGGGTGCAGGACCCACATGCTCCCGCTGTTTTCCCCAGGCGTTTTAGTCTCAGCACTGGTTTGGGGGAGGGTGTTGGGTTTGGGTCTCGCAGGTGGGACAGGCAGGAACAACTGCATTTATAAACAGAGCTTAATTACTTGTGTGCAAAATCCTCTCTCAGCCTGGCCAGGATGCATCAGGTCCTGTTCAGAGAGTGTAACTCATCTGAGGAACCACCCATCCTTCAGCAATAGTCACTGACATCACTCCCAGAGGGGCCCGCGCCGCTACCCAGGGCAAACCAGCTGAAGGAGGGACCAGCAAAGACAGAGGTCATCAACCTCAGCTTCTTTATCCTTTTCCTTTCCCAATGGCCTCTGGTTTTCCCAAGAAAATTCCAAAAATTGGTTCAGTTGGTGGTAACTCGCTGTGTACATTACAGCAGTGAAGATGTTTGTTAAAGAAGAAATCACCTTATATTTATGTAAATCATGGAATTACATGATGCACTGCATCTTAATTTACCATAAAATTAAGTAAATTATCACACTCTCATTCCCTGAAGCAGCACTACCAGAGAAGACAGGAGGTTCCTCGAGCTGAAATTTCAGGGCAAGGAGAATGTAGCAGGTTTGCATTCATTCATTCATTCATTTTATTCCAGCTATGGGCAAGTCTTTTTTGTTTTTTTCTCCTTGAGTAATCTCATCATAAGTAGATCAAATGCAAGATTAAATGAACAAGGAAAACCACTTTCCTATGTTTATCTCTTAAAAAAAAAAAAATTCCCATTAAAAAGGCCCTTTCCTTCCTTAACCTTTTGACAGCGTCAGAAGAGTCACTCCAGATGCCATTCCTCTCTCTGCCCACTGGCAGGGACTGTCGGTCGGCCACCCCAGGGGACCCAGGCGTAGGGCCCTGGGGGGGCACGGGCGGGCGGGAGGGACTGTGCAGCCCTCCTGGGAACGGCCGTGTCCCATCCCCGGGCGAGCACCGTGTGCCGCACACAGGGCCGTTGGGAGGGCTGCAGCACCGTCACTGGTAAAAAGGCACCGTGGGTTTTATCTTGAATCTAACCTTAACACTGATTTTTAACCTTGGGGTTAATAAAACCACAGAAGAATTCGTTTTCATGCTCATCCTTTTCATATCCCTCTCTCGACACTGAGCCAAATTCTGCCATTAATTACATTTAGGCTGCTTCATTTAACTTTGCTGAGTGGCTACCGGTGCAAATAAAAGCAGACCTGCCTCTTCAGCATTTTGTGTCAAAGAGCCCAGAACGTTGCCGTTCAAGTCTCCTTTCCACCTTCGCCCTCTGGCGCGGGGTGCGGTGGGGACTCCCGAGGAAGGGGAAGGAACCAAGCCCCCCCCACACCCCATGCTCCCGCCAGCTCACACACCCACCAGGCATGGGGCCGAGCATCTCTCTGAGCACCCTGCCCCACGCTCCCCTCACACAGCTACAGCCGGCTGGTCCACATACAGGGGCAATGGAAGTGACAATGCAGCCTCACCCTAAACCTGCGGTCCCCATGCACCCGGGGAAAGGAGCCCACCCACTCAGATTTGGCTTTGACCCAAACCAGATCCTGGTGCTCAGGCTCTGCGGTGAGAGCAAGAAGGAACAAGCTGGGTTAGGTGCGTTATCCCGAGCCCCCTCCCAGTGCAGAGCTCTGGGCTCCTGCCATAGGTAGCAAACCGCCCCGGCAGAGGGGTCTCCTCCAGGAGAAGGCGGCGGTGAGGACCACGGGAGGGAGTGCCGCCGGGACGGCTGCTGGTTCCGGGGAAGGGCCGGGAGGGTAGCTGACCACTGGAAGGATAAAAACACTTTAACAGCAAAAGGATAAAAGCGACGACACTGAGACTAATGCGGCCCACAGTAGATCATTTCACTTGCGGGATCAGTCCCCCAGGAATGCATTTTCCAGGCACTTAGCAGCGGGCACATCTGGAAGAAGGAAACAGGACCATTTCATTAATCTGACAAAAAGCTGAAGGATGACCTGGGTGTGTGGCAGGATTTCAGCTGGGCTGCAATGTTGTATCGGTACGGCACACTGTTCAGCTTCTCCTGCAAATGCTTTAACTGCAGAAAATCCCCCAGGGCGAAGGGACGCCTTCAGCTCTGCTGGTGCCCAATTGCGCTGACACTGAAGCCACTGGCCTTGGTGGGTATTAGGCTGTGCCACGGCAGTGAGTGGTGCTGCGAACACTGGGCATTACCCACCAACCCGTCAAACGGGGGCAGCTGATCCAACCCGGCTCCTGGCAGACTTGCCAGAGCATCCTCAGCACAACCCATGAGCAGCTGCGGCCAGGGCCCCGTGCACACAGCAACGTGCACTTCCAGGGGACGGAGAAGCGATCGCGCGCAGCTGAGGAACCTGAGGAGGATTCGATGCTCTGGATCCTCCCGTTGTCCCGGCAGAAGCTCCTGCCCACACATGGCAGCTATGGCAGTGCACCCACGGCACCAGCTGTACCCTGCACGGCACTGGGGGACCCGCACCACCTATGTCAGACTCTTCTTCACCCACCTCAGTTTATCGGCTTATGTTTGAGTCACATTTGGGCCTGCAAAACACACCAGTATGAACCCAAAAGGGCGTTCAACAGCTGTGGTGTGTTTCTTTGCATGCCCTCCTCCGACTCTTCCTGACAACCCAAGGGCAGGGAGTGCAGGAGCTGCAGCGGATGCTTCCATCTCCCAGCTGCACCTCTCCCACTCCCTTCCACCACCGTCCCCATTCCCCTCCGCCACTGCTCCCATTCCCCTCCGCCGGCTGGCAGCAGCTGGAAGCCTCCTGAGACAAGAATTGCCGCTCTCTCCTTTTGTGGCTTTTCCCAGTGCCGGGTCATGACATCTGCACTCTGGTCCACACCAGACTTTGCATCCTGTGATGAGGGGATCAGCTTCCCTGTCGGAGCAGCTCATTCCTGTCAATTCCCCGCGACTTGCTGCTTCTTAATGCTGCTGGGGCTCACATGATCATTCCAGGTTAAAACACCTTAAAAAAAAAAAACCCTCAGTTTTGTCACCAATGTTAAAAAAAGCCCACCAAAACACGGCACTTACATCGTGGGGATGCAGGGACACCCCTGGGAGCAGGGGCACCAGCTGGCCTGGCCTCCCCAGCTGGGCTCCACAGTGTGTGGCAGGGAGCCTGGGGTGCTCCCTGAAACGTTCACCCCCAGCTGCCCCTGGCAGCACAGCCCAGCCCGAAGGAGCGGGTGCCACGCTCTCCTCCTCCTCCTCGGGCAGGCTGGCGCACAGCAGCGGCAGGGACGGCAGCACATCCGTCAGGCTGAACTTGACAGTAACGATCCGCTGCGCCGGACCCCGCGGTGATCGTGGCACGGGTCCCTCCTGACTGCAGATGAAGTGCTGGCAACGAGGGTTTTAACTTACAGCATTACCATCTTCTTTGATCCAAACACTCAGCCCCGGTTTGAAGCCTTGTAGGGAAGCCTGGGGGAAAGGCCTGGAAGCCAGAGGGTAGGGAAAGCTGCACCCCATTACAAAGTGTCATTATAAGGCAACTGGCTTTCTTTTGGGGGAAAACAGCGGAGGATCGTGCAATACCACTGATATTTTTTTTTTTAGCACATGTGGCACAGAGCTGCTTAAGCAAAACAACCAGGAGGAAAAAACATTTGTGATAGGCAGCGTGGTGGTGGGACACCGCAGCAGGATTGTTGATGCTTAGGTGGAAACAACCAGCGTCAATGCACGCACACACACAGAGGACAAAAAAAAATAAGATTAGATCTGCCTACCCACTGGAAAAACGCCTTTCAGCTTCTGCACATATAAAACCTCTGTGAGTGACTCCAGGGTCCATCTCAGAAAGGCATAATGGCAGGAAGCCATAATATATTAAAACAGTAGATTAAAACAAACAAGAACACTTTGGATCATATTACACATCACTTTCCTCACGCCTGACAACAGGAGAAATCAAAGGCAGTAAAAGACAATCGTAGACCATAATGGCCTAATAACTCTGTGATAAAAGTGCTTGTGGGAGTTGGCTGCGAGGAGCCCAGCACAGCCCGCAGGATGCAGAGCCACCCCTGGAACCCGCAGCGCTGCACTCAGGAGCATTACAGCTTAAGTGCTCGTTTAAGACTTCCTTGAAAATGCAACGCGCTCACTTGAGAAACGTAATTAGGCCTGGATTGCGGGTGATGTTCACACGTTATGGATCATCCTTAAAAATGACAGGAAAAGAATGACTGAGGGCTCTGGATTCTGCATTATACCTCCCTCCCCATCATCCCGGGAGAAAAACCAACCCCCCAGCAGCGCATCCACCCTGTCCCCCACGGGGTGGCCCAGGCTGCTGGCAGTGGCAGCAAGGAAAGGGGCTGGCTGTGCCACAGGTCCTTGGGCCGCACAGAAGGGCCAGCGCTGCCAGGGCTCCTGGGCAGCCGCACTGAAGGGAACGGGGCCGGTTCACGTAGCATGGGTCGCTCTGTAAGGCTTTGCTTCCTAGCACTTTTAGGAGTACGAACTGTGTGCGCACACTCCCTGACTCACCGTGCAGACGCACGGCCAGGCGAATCTTAAGTTTGTCCCCAGACACCTTCACATATACGCAGACATTTTAAAAAGATTTAAAGTGCCAGCAGCCATTAAGGTACTTCTTGCACCCTCTAGCACCTCACGCACAAACGTCAACTTACACCAAACCCAGTGTCCAAACCTCCAAGTCATTCCATGGCAGCTGGCTGTTTTCTCAGTGCAGAATTCAAGGAAAAGCTCCTTTCTCCAGGGTCCTTCCTACTGTTTCTCTCTCTGTAGCACTGGGACATTTGGGCTCTGTGCTGGGACGTTGGGCAGAAGCTGCAGCTCTCCCACAGCTCTGCCAGGCACCCTTTGAAGGAGCACAGCCTTTTTGCACTTACTTGGCTGAGAAGCTGCAATCCCCCTTTCAAGCCGTTTTGGGCTACTGGGTGCCTGATGAGCAATAAATTATTCCAAGACTTTGTTCTGCCGACGAAAGGACCGACAGTCCTCTCCGTGAGAACAGTTGTAGCAACTTAACTATGAATCACAAATCCTGCAGTGCCAACTCAGCTGTTCGGTTGGATTTGGGGTGGTTTGCAATGGCTGCTATGCCATTCTGGTGCCCACCACTCCTGTGTAAGCTCCCAAAGCCTCCCCAGGGACACCTCTCATTCAGCTCTGCATACACCAGTCTTTTCTCCATCCCTCAGCCCCAAATCTGCTTTGTCTTCTCACCTCCACAGCATATTGTACGTCCTAGCGCTGAACTGAGCTGACTGCAGCATTGCTCTTGCATCAGTTGGCATCACGGATTTCTATTAAGCATTGATGATCCTTCCAGAAGTTACAATTCACATCACCTTCCTGCTGTCTGCTCCTGGTTCCCACTGCTGGGTGCCTATTCGGTGTTCACACCACGCTGTCAGCAAAGCATCTCCCAGGCGAAACGCAGTGGATTAATGCATACTTCATCCATCAGAGAAGATCGCTGTAGCACTAAGCAGGCTCACGTCAAGATCCCCCTCAATTTCCAGTAATCCACTGACAGACCTCGATGTTCTGCAGGCAAGCTTTTCAGCTTCCACCAGTTACCAGGCAAGGAGGCATCAGTGCTGGGAGCACTGGGAAGGAACTAGCCTGGAGCAGGGCATTTGCACAACATACTGCCTCCGTGCCAAATGTGGGGCATTTTCCTGAAGAAATGTGGAATATGGAAAACGTGTTCCCGTACACAGCTGCTTCAGGCCGTCTTTTGAAGGGACCTGGCCATAACAGAGATCGTGATGAAGTCAACAGAGCTTGCCAGAGAAGATAGACAGCAAAAGCCCGGGGATGCGCTGTCAGGCAGCAGTGTTCTCCTTTTTTTCCTTTTCGTGAAAGTAGCGTTTTTCTTCCATATGAGCATCCATGTCAGAGGGAGAGCATACAAATACACTGACTCTAAACAAAGCTCAAAACTACAGAGCTTGTGGTTTATTTACTACAATACCAACCCCACCCTGACCGTAAAGCCAAGGAAAGGAAGAGCTCAACACCTGCAACACCCCTTTGCCATCGTCTGAAACTGTGCTCCTCGTCACCTCAGGGTCTGGCCGTAGCCCACTGGCATGGGAAGACCCCACTGATTCAGCAGGCGTCAACCCGGGTCTTAGTTAAATTCCTGGTAGCTGCAATTAGAAAATACATTTGCAGGGGACATCATGACATTATTTACTGCACATTTAAGTCCCATCTGTCCCCACTGCATATTCTGAGCCCATCTTACATAGCATCAGAGCTTTTCCAGTGATTTCACAGAAACATGTTTTTTGCCATATTTTTCTGCATTTGCCTGCTTTATGCCCATCGTAGCAGTTGCAGTTCAGACCAACACAACGAGGCACCTCTGCGCTGCTGGGAAACAGTACATTGTTTGGCAGGATAACATGAGATACCATTAGTCTAAACCATACATACAGGCTTAATAATCCCAAAATCTCACTTAGTATCTTCAGTTTAGCTCTAGCTCTGTTAATGGAAGCAGAGTGCTGCAGTTTAGTGCAACAGGCTGTCTTCTGATGGAAGTTATGCTGACATAATTATTCAAGTAGGTGTATTGACTTCAAATTGTTTACCCCAGCCAAAATTAACAGCAGCAAGTTATCTCAAACACCCACATAAATTCTGAACACCTTGAGCAGAATCCTGCGCTCACATGAAGCTCTGCCATTACACCGTCTCGGGCAGGCTCCCCTTTGCCAGAGGTGTGTTTGCATGCTTGTGGTGCAAGCCCGGCGACACCTGTGGTCCCCAGCCGGCTGCAGCATCGTCAGCAGCCCAGCCCCAGCCACTGCTGCTCAGAGGCCGATGTTTCATCCACCCTGCAGCTGCATCCATCTGCTCTGTGGTTCGAGATCTTTCAAAGCCTTTCTGGCACTGCATTAGGTGCCCCAGTGTCTCGGCCTGGGAGCACTGTTTGGGGAGAGGTTGCTTTTTATAATGGCTTTTTCCAGGCGCTGCAGCATACGTGCAGCGGTTATGCTTTCAGCTCCACCGGAGTATTTCTGCTCTCCGCCGCTGTGTCAGGTTTTCCTCGCCACTAGGGAGTGTAAATGTGTCTTCACATGCATTTCTGAGAGACCCTGGAAACCTTGCCATAAATCAGCAGGAGGTAATGTCGCTCTTTAGTACTTTGTAGGTAATGTATTTTGACATCAAGGTAATGAGACAGAGGTTTGACTTCGAACTCCGCATCCTTTGCGGTGGGTCTGGTCCTGGGAGGGATGAGCCCTCACAGCCGTCCTTGGGGCCGATGAGAAACACCCATCACCGCCAGGCATCAGCTCCACTGTGCATTACAAAATGCAGCAGGGCGTCCCCATCCCCGTGACATTTGGCCCTTTTTCCTGCCTCGTAAGCAATGTGATCACAGGCACGGTCCCCTCCTCCGAGGACAACAGCAGCGACACCTTTAGCGCTTTCTCCCCACCTTACGGCCTTGTGATCTCTTGGCCTTTGGGGTTCAGATGTCAGTGGGCAGCCGCTCCCGACACAACCTCTGAGCCTGGGGGGATAAAAGGCCATGTGTCTCAGAGACGATCCATCTCTAGACGATCCATCTCCGTGCAGTCACGTAAAGGATGCCGTTCAGCCAGGCCAACAGCTGCAAATTAAATAACCTTTTCCTGGCACTTACTGATGAGCACAAATTCAGCAGGAAAACAAAAGGTAGATTTTAGACCTGGTCCAAATTTACAAATCCCTGTGCTCCACGTGCAAAAGCAGAACTTGCCCGCGAGGGCTTGAAAGTTATAAATAAATCACTTGCCCAGCACACCACTGGTGGTATCACTAAAAGACAAGTACTATTCGCAGAGGATGAAAGACATAGCGCAGCCCCTACGTGCTCGGATGGCCCCGATGGTAGTCTGACCCAGCCAGGAGGTACAGATCAGTTTAAGCCTTCGACCAGCCCGTGCTGAGCATAAAGGTGTGAGGACCCAGTTGTCAGCCACAGTTTCAGGGTCTGCCCGCCCTCCACGAGGAAAGCAGCAAAACAGGAAAGCAGGTGGACATGTTACCTCTGCAGTTACTGGCAAATATACGGGCAGTTTCCCTGGACTCTGATAATGCACTTGCAGCGGGTATGCTGGTTTTCGTTTCTAAGGGGTTGCTGTAGGGTAGCAGGGAGTTCAGCTTACCTGCTGTTAAGAGGACATGAGCATTCACCCTCCTGCAACCTAAACTCCCGTCTATCCAATACAAAGTGACCTCGTTGCCGAGACAATCCCGTAACTTCCCAGGATTAGTTTAGGGAAAATGTGTCATGCAGCCCCTTGCAGGCACTGCAAGCCTGAGCTTCCTCCACCTGCAGCATCACCCGTCATTCAGTGACACCCTGCAGACGCCCTCGCCGCTGGTCCCAGTGGGGCACCGAGGTGTGTGGAGCCCACCCGCAGGCACAGAGGGGCGAGCGGCTTCCCCCTGAGGTCACAATTCCCCATGCAAATCTCAGCAGAAACCAGCAACAAGCTGATTTACCACAAGTCGAGAAGTTGCCAAAATCAGCTTCTCTGCCGCGACAGCAGTGGAGGGACTGTCACTCCTGCTGAACACGGAGGAGCTTCTCTCTTTGCTACAGCATTTGGGAAATGAGAAGGTAAAAGCCAGCAGGTAGGCGATTGCCACAGACTAACTGATGCTTGGCAATTTTTTACCCTACTGTAACTTTCTAAAGGGAGAGTGAGCCAATGCTTCCACAATGTTAAAGAGATTCTTTTGGATTCAAAGAAACGTGACATTTCTTAAGTTCTGCCATGCTTACTCAGCCAAATCTCCATTCAAATGCAAAATAGCAAAGCTACTGACTGGAATACCAGAGGAAAGAAAGGAAGTAAAATCACCGCTCTCCTTCATTCTTCCCATCTTCCATCCACTCAGCTCTCTCCCCCGTCACAGTCTAGTAACGAGAGCTCACTAATGGATCAGCTTAAGTATACAACTCTCATCACTGTTCTAGAAAACAATCAATCAAGCACTTAATTTTTAACATAAGAAATAAGCTGCCTAGAGACTGTTAATAGATAACTGAATAAATTAACAATCACAGGTGGGATTCAAAACTAGTGCAAATCTTTTACTCACCATCTTCTTGAGCCTGTTTTTACAGAAAGCACGCAAACCCCCTGTTTTCACAGAAAGCAGACTGATGCTCAATTCCACACCTCCTCCAAGCGTGTAGCTGGACCTTGGCATGAGGAAACCCCACCACGTACATCTGTGTATTTTATATCCCCTTCCACATCCTGAAGCATCACTTGGCATTGTCCCGGATACTTAGCGAGATCATGGCAAACAGAGCCGAAGAGGCAGGGTGAGGTGTAACTCACCCCAGCCTGAACATGCTCATCTACACGGGAACAGACTGCGCCTTCAAAACAAAGGCTCAGGCTGAATTTGACCCCTTATACAGAAAACTACAAACGAAGGCACTGCTCTCTGAGTCAGAGGCAGGCGGGTTCCTGTGCGAAAGCCTTGCTGCGCAACCGTCATCTCCACCAAGGGACCAGTTTAACTGGTGCTGGAGTTTGTTACCCCAGGTGGGAAGTCATGGAGGTGAAGGCAGTGTGAAATTATCACATCCAACATTGTACCAACTGCTGGAAGGTTATGTATACAGACACTTCTGCATGAGCAGAATAAGCAGCTTTGACTACTGGCGACATCCATTTTCAAAAACATGCATAAATACCCAGATAAGGGCTGCTGCTCACAGAACTTCATTAGTGAACTCTGCCCTCGCGCATACCCGACTTGACCCTGAAGGACTGCGAGCCCAGAGGGCTGAAGTGCCGTTACTTCCCCTGAAAACCTACAGGATTGACCCACCATGGCTTGGCTACTTCAGCAAGTCATTTGGCGCATCGGGACCAGGCCAGTGTATCTCAGTGGGTGCTGAGGCCCCACTCCAGGTAACGTTAGTCTGGGTCCTTGGACTGAGCATTCAAATAGGATTTGGCTGAGACCCGCATGCAGCGGGAGTGTTTGCTGCACGTCTGGAGTGCTTCCTTCCAGAGGCATCCAGGGTTCGAACCTCTCGTGCACAAAGTGAATCAACTCTCTGTCAGGGGGGGAATCATTGCTTCACAGTTCACTGCTGATCCAAATCAATCAGTACACGCGCAAATGCTTTTGCTTTCTGGTGCAGAGAAAAGGAAAGGAACAGAGAGGACATCAAATACCATCATAAAGGGCTCTTTACTGAAGACACACAGCTCAGTTATTTCTTCCAAAAAAATTTAATTGAAATTCCATCTTTATGGCAAATGATACACAGTAAGATTATACAAATTTTTTGTGTTACATTAAATGGAAGTCCTTGTCCAATCTGAAATACATAAGTTGGACTAAAAGCAAGTATTTGTACACATCTGGCATTAAAAAATGAAAGGAACTTCTTTCTCTCTTGCATCTTACACTTCATATTGATTTCCAACTCTCTGGGTGTGGTAGAAAGGGATAATAAAGTGAGCTTTTAGATATTCCTAGGAAAATCCCGGCCCCGCTGAACTCAACTGTAACATCCTCTTCTCCAGGGGGAGCAGGAGGTTAGCTCACAGACACTTTCCACACACCTTTTAATACTACAGCACCACTTTTGGAAGCTATCACATTTTCTAAAATGCAGCCAGTAATAAGGGAGATTTTATGAACTCCAGAAGATAAAAACTTCAACTAAACAAAAAAAGAAAAAAGCAAAATTGCAGAGTTAAATCAGGAGAACAGCCTAATCATGAGCAAATTCTTCAAAACATTCCATTTGCAAACACCTGTACTTCCCACTTCTTTCCTTAGGACATGAAGGACTGTTTCTGAACTCCTCTATTTTTCAATCAATATCCTCAGGCCAGAGCTCGACAGCACTGGGAGTGCCGGTGTAAAGGTTTCATTCCCCAGCTCTCATTCCTACTTTCAGGTGCAGTCTCAGTTGTGCAGCTATTTGTCAGCCTGCACTGCAAACAGCACCGCCAGCATTAGCAGGAGTAAGACTGAGCAGCCTGGGCAAGGGGACAGCAACGCCACACCATCACCAAAGCTCCCCCACTGCTCAAGTCCAGCCTGAGGACTCGGCTCTTACCAACGAAATCTTGGGATACAACACTGCCTCAACACATCACTTAAGCTCACTTAAACTGGTTGCTTTTTGTCAGGTCATATGTAAATGATAAACACTCGCAAATGAAATAAAGTACTACAAAAGGACTGTAATTGATAATGAAAAAAATCGAACTAGATTATTGTCCAAGGACTAGAGTCTCCCAGATGCTGACACTTCCATATGCTCAATTCAACCAGAGCAGAAAGTGCTCAGGATCTGGCGAGACTGGGTCCTGAGTTAGTAGCACCACATGTTTAAAATCTGCCAGAGGGGCAAACTGAATGCATAACTGTAGGATTAAGACTGAAATCTCCCAAATGCAGTGGCTACACATCACTGGCAGAGTGCTGAAGAAGAAGGCACGTAAATGGATGGGATTCATCTCTCCTCATGTTAGACATGTGCAACGTAGCTAACTACCTCTGAGTTAGTGCACCACGCTCCCTTCATGGTCAGAGGCAGCAATGGAGTGAAACTCATCCAACCTGTTGCGGACATCTGCTTTGAGAGATGAGTAATTTCTCAGAAACACATATTAAAACAATCTTTTGACCATAAATAGTACCTAGGAGACCAGCTCAGATGTCGACATGCAGATCGGAAGCATCTAAAGTAAGGTCAAATGAATTCCACTGTTAGTTAGCATAGTCAGAAATGCTCCCAAACAGAAGACCCAGGATTAGAAGATTTCAATGGCGGCAGAATTCCCACTGTTAGTAGTCTCACTGTTATCTTGATTTCCATTAAAAATATTAAGCAGAGCTGCTAGCTAACTTGCTCAGGTAGTTTTTCAACAGGCTTTTGATGCTGTGCTAAGACAAAATAATGTGTGTTAAATAGCAGGGCAGGGTGATACTACATGATCTGTTCAGCAAAATGAAGAACCCCACCAACTACGAGACAAGATCCATCTGCTAAAAGCTAGAAAAGTAAGTGATTTCTACATTACGGTCTAATAGCAGCAATAGGCTTAGTAATTATCTCACTTGTGGTTAGCATACTAAAAAGTGAACTTTAAATACCTTTTATTACTGGGGACAAACATAATGCCTCATAATTAGTGCCGGCTAATACTTTCAGTACTCTCTCCAATATGGAAATAAAAAGCCAATCTATATTTATAGTATCACAATGTTCATATGAAGTTAACCTTCACTTTCCAGCTTCAGCCACACTTCTAAATGTGCTGGTCACAACCTGGATTTGAAGGTCAATATACCCTTCAGCTGGTAAGAGAGAGGTATAAGTAGGAAGATTTTATAAAAACAGATTGTTTTCCACTGACCCGTAAGTGTCAAGCAGTGAAATGGGAACAGAGAAAGTTCTTTGTTCGACAAGAGACATAAGGCCAGTGTTCCCTTCCCAGACATATTGCAGACATTTTTATTCTTTTGACATTGATTCAAAGATTTTCCATGAAAATTCCACCCTTCCATACACACGTGATAACCCTGCCTACTCCAGCTGAGCAAGGGCAGGAATCAGCTTTGCGTTCCTTTTTCTGCGAAGGCAGCGAGCAGAGACCAAGAATGAAGCAAGACAGGGAGAACAGAAGCCCCGGCTTCTGGCTCCCTGCCACTGAAACAGGCACAGGTATGAAGGGTCAAGGAAGACTTCTTTCTGCTAAAGCAACAAGGGGCAGCAGTAATGTAGGAGGTTCTGGCACTGAAGGAATTTAAGTCTGTCTCACCATAATCACACTTGGAAGCTGCAGTATGGCAGTGGAGAGACGTCAATCAACTCTCAAGAGGTATAAGGCCACAGGCCCTAGTGAGGCTGTACAGTAGGATTTATATCGCTCCATGGCAGTACTTGGCCCACTGGCTGATTGACACAGCATCCGCTCATTCCTTTAGTATCCCATGTCTAATTCTTTCAACATAAAACAGAACAAGATAAACCCCTCTTATACCAACAGAGGCCTATTTTCTTTTTAAACAACCCTATCCTTGAAAGATCAGAGGTTCAAACTGTTCATGCCTCATAATTACATAAGCAAATAAAATTGTCTGAGCAGCATGGCATCTGCTTCTCAAACATCACGATTAGCTGAATCATCAGTTACAGAAAACAACCTGCATTGCCAAAGTACTAGCATTTCAGTGCTAATTACATAAAGTAAACATTTATACCCATGAAGTTGACAGCTAGACTAATACACTTATGGCTCAGTCCCACAGAACACTGTCACAGCTTTGCTCCTCCTTTGTCCCACCCAGGAGGAGAGGTCCCTGTGCAAGAGGACCACTGACTGAGGTGCTGCGGTACTTCTGCCCTGAACTACTTCAAGTGCCAAGCTCAGGCATGCTGTGCGGTGACCAGCCTTTCAGAAAAGCTCCCTCCTATCCCAAGACTAACCTGGACACCGGTCCCCGTGCTGATAGCGAGGGAATACTGCCCTAAAAAGGTTTTTCACTCTACAAAACTACCGCTACTTAGGAGTGGATTCAGCAGTCCTGATGCACCCAAACGCCTGCCAAAACAAGCAAGAAGTTTAGCTGGGTTATGAGTGCATACTCCTGGCCCACATTCAGTGCCGAAAATCTAACAGACAAAATTCAGCTTTCGACAAAGGTATGCATAAGCACACAGCTGTCAGCCTGCGGGGCTGCCTGCTCTCAGGCATCTGCAGTGTCAATTACTCCTGACTTATCATCTCAGTTTTAAATAACAACATCAATTAAGCTAGATCAATTGTACCTACGGAACTCCATAGGTATCCCACAAAAACCACAGCACTGTGGCACAGTAGAAAGCACAGAGCAGATCTATAAACCTTCTGGAGAGCAAGCCTGACTTCCTAAATTTACTTAACCAAACAGAGAAAGCCCTTTTTAATAATAATTTTTAAAAAGCCATTTTGCTTAAAAGATAAACCAACATGTTTCCATACATGCTCCTGATAGCTGCTAGATTTGAAACATACACAGTTTGTTTCAACTGAGCATGTTCTTCAGCATCACCCAAGCAGGCTTATTCCTTTCATTTTACGCTCTTCAAATGCAGAAGCTTTCCTGCAGATAATGAGAGTGTTTTTTCTAGAAAATGTAAACAAATCTGATGCATTCTACTATCCCAGCTAAGCTTTCACTGGAAGTTTCTGGCAGGAGAAAACAAAACAAAACAAAGCCTTATCTTCACGTTCTAAAAAAATATACACATTATTTAAAAAGCATTAGAAGTCACTTGATCTTCAAACCCATCTGAAAAATCACTCTCAGAAGAGACAATCGGTGACTGTGCTGGTTATATTCTACCTTAAGCATAAACAAAACAAGTAATTGTATGCTTGACCTGGAAAGCTGAAATTAATGCACTCATGACAAAACTGCATACAAATAAATCCCTGCATAGTAAACAGAAGCTAATTTGTAGAAAAGGTTTTTAAGTTTTTCAGTGCGTACTTACGGGCTCATGCTAAGTCCAATCAGAATCAGATGAAACGAGATCTTTTCACATCTCACAGGATAAACACCCTTATTTCCCTACTTCCTACAAACTCCTCTCAAACAAAGAAAACATAAGAAAAAAATAAAACAAAAAAGTCAAGTTCTCCTCACTGTTACATGAGGTTAACATCACAGACTACCAGCCTGGAAGTATGTAACAGAGGAGAGTTTGATCCAGCGGTTTCTTTCCCTTGCACTGCTTCACCAGGGCAATTTTCCTGTATAATCCAGCAGTGCTCTCCTAGACGACCCATCACAGCTGTTGATTAGTGAAGAAGGCTTTTGTCTCCCTGCAGACGGGATTTTCACAGAGCGGACAGCAGAGGGTTAACTGCCTAGAGCAGATTTCATTCGACTGGATATGCGAACAGACCAAGTCTGCCAGAGCCTGAAAGATAGTTAATTAAAAATCAGAAGTGAGCAAACCTATCTGCATAAAAAAAAAAAAAATGCTTTAACATGTCACACTGACTAGTGAGATTGCCAAATTGTGTATTCATCAGACTACACTTTTTAAGCACTACCCTCTTTACTTCAGGAGAAAATCCTGCTTTAAAACTGCATTGGCATAGTATCTTAAGAGAAATATTTCATTAAAAGATTACTACAAATGAATACAAGGTTTTTTTTCTTTTTTGTCAAACCAAACTTCTGAACTTTAAAAAAAAAAAAAAAACCACAAAACAAACACATGCTGTGGTAAAAGAAAACACTTTGTGGTATACAGATTAAGTACAGGGGGTTCCATTTTTGCTCTTACATTCAAAATACTTTAAAACTACAAGAAGCCATCCATAATCTAATAGGAAACACACAACTGCAAACTTTTACAACTATTGCAACAAAGAAGATACCTTGGAGAACAGTGGATTTCCATTAAGAGACTCTGCTCTTCTGATATTTTCAACTCCACACTGAATCAAAAATAAGGAGGAAAAAAGTTAAGTCTGCTAGATACTTCACTAGTTAGCCTTCAAAATCTTCCTTTCTACTTCATTCAGAAGTTGCCCCAAAATGACGGAATTAAATGCAGTACCGTGTTTTTCAATACAGCAAAAATAACTACGATGCAAAATTTCACTCTGCTGCCAAAAATTGATGATTCTTTTTCAGTAAGGATAGTAGTGGCTTAAAGAGTTAAATCTAGAAAGACAAATTCCCACCTGTTTTGCATTGCTAAAAATTAATTTGAGTTAAGCCAGTTTAGATTAATTTTCAATTTACAGAAAAATAAAATTTGCCCCAAATCATACTGCAAGAAGCATCTACAAAGCAAATTTCAAAACAGGAAAAGTAATTTCAGAGCACCACTTTCCAAACAGTTATAAAAACTATAAAACTATTCACCTCATTCGCTAAAACTTGAGCATACTCAATATCCAGTTCATAAAGTGTTTCAATGTGGTCACTTGTAAATGCTATTGGGACCAACAACATGTTCTTCTTTCCTCTTTGGCACAGTCCTTTAATGGCCTCATCTGTCTGTGGACCAAGCCAAGGCATTGGTCCAACCTGTAAGAAAAGGAGGAGGGAAATAAAGACAAAAAACCTCATTAAATCATTCTTACAAAGAACACCCATGTTTTCTTAAGCAGGACAACACAGACCAGATTATGTTTAAGATTGAGCCAGTTGTTTGTATTTCCCTGCTTTCGATAGTACCTCTCACTTTCTCCATTAAATCTTTTATGAAGACATACTGTCCCGTCACTTAAATCCCAAAGAAACAGAACCTGGCCTGGCCTAAATGAGACTCTCATTAAAATAAATGAAAATTTAAATACAGGTGTACTGTTTTCAGTTCAGTAACACCCTGACTACTACTGCACAGGGTTTACCTGCCTTTTAAAGAAGTTACCATTCTGTAACAAACTGTCCTTACCCCTTTACTATCCATGAAGTATTCAGTGCTGATGTACCATAATATGCAACTTTAAGAACGAGACAACAATGGCATGATACGTGTAATGCCCTTGAGACATCAGGTTACTTGTACTACATAATTCTGGTAAAACTTGTGTTCCTTGCTATTTGCAGTAGTAATAATAAGTACAAAGTAATGCAAGCAGTCTTTGTCAAGAATAATGAAGCCTGTTTGAATTAGGCTCGTATTATTATTAAGAATGCCTGTATCACAATAATGACTTCGGAAAAATTGCTCAGAGATCCTCAAAAAGCAACACCTTAAAAATCCAGTGAGTGCTTGATTCTTCCTTCTGACAAAGACAAATGTCAAACTAGATGTTATGAGATCATAGGTTTTCTAATGGACACATCAAAAAGCTACTTTAAAATGATGCAATATACAAAAAAGGTGAGAAACTGTGGATAAAGTATCTGGAAAGACTGAATTTGAGTAAAAGATGGGAATTCTGTTCTAGCAGAAATACTTGCGGAAAATGCGAAAAAGGCACAGAGGTTATGATCTTCTTAAGCTGGAAGATCATAAACTCCATCACCTGAAGAGCTTTACAGTGGCAGGTGGCTTTACAGCTTCCCTGAGCACATACCTTGGACTGCCACACAAGCCTGTAAGGGTTGGAGTAGTTCAGCTTCTCCATGACTCTCTGGACAGTAGCTCCCACTTCCTGAGGATACGGATCACCACGGTTCACTACCTTCAACACAAAAACACCAGACCTTTTTCTTCCGGTGAACGTGTTTGGGCAAAGACCACCTAAAGACTGGGAAAGGCAAGCACGCTGTGCGTGATGTGGCTACGCCCAGGATGGGCCGTATCAAGTGCCTAGCTCATCTGAAACAGGGAAGAAAAACTGCATTCTTGCCCAGAATGCATCATCATAGGTGCATGATGAATCTGCTTTACCAGAACATCTACTCCTCCTCCTTCGCATGATAAAAGATAAATTCTTCTATCATCATATATAGATATGGTTACATTTTGGTAACAGCACTGCATTTTTGAAAAATGATCCATGAGCCATTTCACTGCAGTTGCTGGTTGCTGACAGAGGATCAAGTCATTTATTGCAACCTTGCAAAGATTTTACTTACATTCCTTCAGGGAAAGTATTATTACTACTTTCTAGAGGTGAGAAAATAACCAAATTTTCCCCTCCATTACCATCTGGGTTTGAGCTGGCAAGTTCGTGAGACCATGAAAGCAGCCATACCGAGTCTAACCTAACCCAGCGCCCCATCTTCAATGTTGGCCAACAGTGCAGATCTGACTAAGCATGCAGGAGAGTAATCACAGCTCATGTGCCTCGCCTTCAGCTCTGCATCAGGCGTCCAGCTGCAACTCACTGACTCACCTTTATATTTCTCTTTTATATTTGCCTTCCACAACTGTGGCCCTACCCCATGGGTGCGCAAGCCGCACACCTTTCCATTCAGCCCAGCCAGTATGACTCTGGTCTAACAATGACAGAAACGACCTGCTGTAACTCACAGACATGGGCAGCGAGTGAGCCGAGAAGAGGATGATGACATCTTTCCTTTTGTCAGGTGGAAACAGGTTCAGTTCCTTCTGTATGTGATCGGTGAAGCACTGTTCAGAAAAAAAAAAAAAGCAAAGACCTGAATCAGAAACACTGAGAGGCATTATGTGATCTCAAATGACCCGAGACAGGCAGCTTCGATGCTCCAGGCTGCCTTAAGAACTTCAAAATTCCCTTCGGTACACGTGGGGCAATAGCGAGAGACAGCACGTATTACATACTGTCAAGTCTACAGCATCACACAGTGCCCAGTCCCAACACACCAAGGGCAAAGGCCCCCGTGAACTTTTGATCATCCCAATGGTTTTAAGATGCTGGTAACAAACTGAAAGAACATAGCCAATTTAACCCAACTCTCCTCTACTGCCCCTGAAAAGCAGTTCCCTGGCCAAAGAGGGCACATATGTACAGCTGCTAGGGCAGGGACAGAGAAATGGTGAATGGGCAGAGCACAACCATCCTCTCTTAACTGCCCCATTACACTCAGACTAAATTAGAGCACATACACATGGCATCAGAGAAGTGTCCCCTAATGGTCTGTTGAGGCAAGTTTGAGATAACTGTATTCAACTGTATTCAGAGACCTCCACCTTGAGCGCAGCTGATGGGAGAGAACATGGGAGAGATGGACACCTCTGCCCATCAACACCTGAAATGTTCTTAGTACTACACAAAAAAGCAGGGAAACACCTCTGATTCTTCACTCCCACCTCCAGCATTTGAACTGAGCGCCATGACACTGCATACACACAGCTAGGCTCAGGGAGCATACAGAGAGAAAAGAAGCTGCTATCACTGCTGGCGTATGGTGCTGCAGGAGCATGAAACAACTCCGTCTGCATGCTCTTCTCTCTTAGATATTTTACAGTGAAAAACAGATCAGAAATCTTAAAAAAAATTAACTTCCATTTCAACTTTATAATCAGGGGCTGAGCCAGCCCTTTCAATTACAGCCTCCCTGGGCTTAAGGAAACGCACGTTGGTGAGCTTATTGGGGAAGAAAAAAAAAAAATAAAAAAAAAAGGGTTATATGTACTCTGTCTAATAGAAACCATTTTGCAGGTTCCCTGAAGATATGAAAGGTTCCTAAACTCTGCTGAGGTGTTTCACTGAAGGCAAGGAGAATACATACTGAAGGCATGGAGAGTGCATAATAACAATGGCACGTCCCAGGACAGCATCACGCTCAGGCAGCTTGTCAGTGGAATGTCACACAGTGTGGGCAGTTCCACCTTGCCTTCCTTCAGTCATTTTTATCATCTGTTCAGCACACCACAAAAACTGCAAAACCCAAACTAGAGGAGAAGCTCCCCAAAGATAAAAATGCCATTTTCTCTGAAAAGGAAGGAGTAAGAAGGTTTCCCTTAATTGCTCCTGCCACAGCTAGTGCTGTGCCTAGAATTACTTCTTTGCTGCCGGATGAGAATCTGACAAACCGACATGATCTGTATGTGTGTTGACCATAGACCTGCTCTGAGCAGGAATTTGGACTAATGACCTCTAGAGGTCCCTTCCAGCTAACACTGTTATGTTAATATGACTATGCTTTTAAAAGAAGATGTGCATGGTGGTCACTTTCACACATTATCATGCCAAAACATCTGGCATGAAATAACCATCCCTCTCCTGTAATTTCATACATAGTAGACAAGACACATTTCATTACCATAACTAAAATATACCCTCAAATTGAAGAGTTCCTTTCATTCTTCTCAAGTTTTTTTTTTTTTTAAAGAATATATATAAACACAGCCTAAATCAGCAAATAGGTTTATCTTCTTTTAGTACATTCTATAGCTAAAAATCTTGTAAGCTTTGTTACAAGCTAAGACTTGATCTAAGTGAAGTGTTTCCTCAGAATGTTTCTGTTGCTTAACATTATACTGTGTTTTTCCTGGTAGCAAATGTTTCTAAAAAGGAAACTCAATAAACATCTGTATTTACTTAGTTCTTTGTTGTTTTAAAGTCAGCTGGCAATGCAGAGTTACCAAGTTTCTCCTACATCAACCAAAGAAAACCGCAGGGAACGCCAATTTGATAACATACCAGACCTGCTCAGTTCACACCTCTCATTCTGACTGCTAATTTCAAAGGCTGTCATACAAATCCATACCTGAATAAGAAGGGGATGTGTGGGCCATCTGTCAATTATACTCCACTTCATCTTCGGCTTCTCCCCTTTTTTATTATAGTAGCGATAAATGGCATTTAAACTGCTTCCTGAAATGCAGAGAATTAAGAACCTAAGTTCAGCCAAGGCATTAGCAACTTGTCAGATGAGAACAGTTTTGTAGCAAGGTATTATAATATTTGAAATATGCTACATATTTAAAATGCAACCGTAAATCAGAACTGAGAGCCTCAGATGGGAACAATTATATCAAAGTTCATACAACGTACCAGCCAAGAACAATTTGCTAAGCCATTCTTTGATTGAAGAACAATTATTGCTCTAGTTTCCACGAAGAAAGCTTACTCAGTCATGTTCCTGAGCCTTCAGTTTATGTTATCTCTCGGTAACAATGGTAACATAAAGCTATCCTGAGTTAAGAAGTTTCCACCTAAAATTCAGAATTATAGTAAATACAGAGGACCTCAAGTTGGCAATGAAGCCAACAGGAAGGGCCACCTTGAGGAAGACAGGACAGCTTGTGCTGACACTTTGCACACTCCCTCAAGGCTCACGGACACGTGCCTACATTAGCCTCTGTCTGTGCTCTGCTCCTGCACAGACGCTCACCTGTGGTAGAACAACTGTACTGTGGGTACTGCGTGAAAGCGATAGCCCTTTCAATGCCATCTTTCTCCATCTCTTCAATTGCTTCTTCTGTCAGAGGATGGACGTACCGGAAGCCAATGTAGTATTTGTGAGGTGCTGCCAGCCAAAGCACAGGAAAAGAAATTCCAGAAAAGACACAAGAACTCTCAATAACACGTCATTAATAAGTACAAAGTACACAATTAGACAGACTGAAACTTTGAAATAAACTTGTTGATAATTTTCTGGCTACTTTTCTAAACCACTGTCATATAAACACATCTTTCTTTGGCCAAGTATTTTTCTGGTAACTCACTTTGCTGTTATTAGAATTTAAAAGTGATTTATACTATTGTTTGCTTCTGCAGGAAGCATCATTCTTCTGCTTTTACTTAGTTTAGCAGCGGCATGGTTTCCAGACTGTACAGAGCTGGGCAAGTTCTGATTTAAAGGATGTATTGGTAAAAAAGTGTCACTACGAGATGTTAAATGAACACTACTATGCCCTAACACAGACCACAGTTACAGACGTGCTATGGGCTTCCTAACAGCACAGCTCAACTTGCTTACTGAAAACAGAAGTCAGATGTTTTAAATACACCAATGTAATGAAAATGCCAAAACCTTAGGAAAGACAAGACTTTATTCATTCTGCCATACAAAAGGAAACGCACTGCTTAAGTGCTTTGCATATTCCAGGACATTTTATTTACCTAAACTTTCAAATATAATTGGGCTGCAATTTTGTGTGCCAGCACTCAGATATTCTGCTCTACAGGGATCAGCTTCAAACAGGAAAAGGCCCTGCACCTTATAGACATTAGCTGCCTATAAGACATTTCAGGAAATTCAGATAATTTTATCCCTTTCATGCTCCAGGTACCAATAGCGGAGTCATCAAAACAGGATGCCTTCAGTGCATGAAGGATTTATATGCTTTGCTGGATCAGGCCTTCAGTCCCAGCACTGCAGGGGCGTTCAGGCAGAATTCCCAGGTACCTACGGTTTGCTCCACATGCCCTCCCTTCCTTGCCCTCTAATTCCTATTTCAGCTTCAGCAAAGACCTGGCTCCCTTACATTTCCCTCACCTACTCTATCTTTTCCTTCATCATTTTATGCAGATGTAGTTCTATTTCACTTCTTTCCACTTCCTTGCCTGCAGTTAACCACATTAAAAAACAAAGCTAAAAACAAGACAACGTGGAACCATCGTTTGATGCAACTGCTCTGGTCACCCTCCTTGCAAGAGAAGATGCCTTCCCCCACCCTGGTAAGTCTGCTCCATTTGCACATAAACCCCCAAGGACCCAGACTGTTGTGTGGGGCACGAGATTGGTGGTACTGAATAAGTGACACATGTTCTTTCGTTGTGGTTTCTGGGTGTTTTTCATAGAAATCTTCATGCCTTTAAACACTTTACTTTGGAGGCAACATTATTGTCTCCAAGGACAACATTTTAGGTTTTTCCATTTTTCATCTCTAATCTTTTGGGTGTTGGCTTCAAGGTTTGGGGATTATGGTTTGGTTAGGGGAAGGGAGGGCAGCTTTCTTGTTTTATTTTGGGGGTTTTTTTTGGTTTTGGGTTTTTTTTTTTTAAGTAGAGGACAGAGGTTCTTAGGAGAACAAAAGCAAAGTTTCTTTTTCAGTGTTTCCGGGTCACTAGCTCTGAAATAACATTTAACAGGTTTCTGAAGGAAGCAGATGTCCCATGCTTGGTCTCCACTCCATACATTTATACAGGATTCAGAAAACAGGTTTAGTCAGCCCCAGTTCTCTGCAGGAGGCAAGAGAGCTCCCAGCTGGGAGCAGTAGCAAATAATGACCCAACTTCAGGAGCCCCAGGAGCCAGTAGCCTCATTAACATTTTTAAATGGCATTAAAAAAAAAAAAAGTCTGACTAACCAGAGCAAAGACAGTAGGAATTTAACCGGGAAAGGACATACTGGGAAAAAACATGGCCAACTTGGAAACTTCTTGCAATACTCTCGCAGTATTATGTTTTGTCCTGGATCAAAGGCAGCAAAGGAGATATTTTCATGTCTGTGTACATATTCATTTTGTTGTTACAGTTAGAGTCAAAACTACTGGAAATAGAGTGACATCTCCTTCCACAAAGACCTGCTGATCTAAATAAACAACATGGCCCCCTCATCCTGTGAGCTTTCATTCTGCTGACAAGGGACTCTCAGCTAAAATACAGCTTGTAAGAAATACTAAGAAACATTATAATTAAAAACAATTAAAAAAAAAAATCAAGATGTGCCTTCTTAAAATATAATTACCATTGCAAGACATTAGCCTATTTGATGTCAGCACTAAAAAAAAAAAATCCCAACAATAGAAATGGATTTTCCTATCACCATGTTTGTGTGATTTATTCTTACAGACTACTGAGCCTACCCAACACCACCCATTCAGACAAAAGAACTCTTGTTCATTTTCAGACAGCTGCCTGTAACAATAAAGCTTCATTTTAAAATTATATTGTTCCCAGATGATGTGGGTGAGGCTCTTTATTTACTACTTTATATTAGTCCCATTGCCGAAGTGTAACATGTCAAATATATACAAGTCAGTAAATCAGTAGATGGATTAACTTACACAGGAGGGAATTTCACAGGTGGTTATTGATACTGTCTAACATGAGCTCTTCACCAACTGCAAATACACAACAACTATAAACTCTATGCCCAAAAGTCCAGATCAAGGTAAAATGAGTATGCAAAGTATTTCTTCTTTGCCATGTGTTTGAAGTCTTACCACCACAACTGTGAGTTACTCATTAACAGGGCTCAGTGCTCCCAAAGTGCTACCTGTGAGCACACAATATTCAGAAATGCATAGCTCAGTCTGGAAGCACACCCAACTGTTTCAAGCTATTCTGAAGCAACAGAGTACTCTGTATTGCTGCAAGATTACCCAAAATGCTTAAAGAAATGGTTAGCACTCAATTAAATTGTTAGCAATGGTTAGCACGTTCAGTTTTTAAAACTGCAGCTACTGTTAAGTAAAAAAGGTCTCTAAACGACTTATCAGGTGTAAGAACTGCACAGAGGCAGGCGTGACTTCACAAAAAGTGGTCACCAAACAAAAGCAAGCAGGAGTGGTACGCTGAGAAAAGCAGATAAACTTTCTAAGCTTTATCTTCAGAACCTGTTGCAAGCCTGAACCTTCAGGGGCTACTGCTGCTAAAAACGCTACTGCCTTGGATGCTGCATCCCAGTGCGGTTTTGGCTTCAGGCTTTGACTATACTTGCAGGGACCACAGCTGGAATTAAGCTAGAGAGTAGCATCTGCGGAGAAAAGGATCGAACATCACCCAAATGAAGGTATCAGTGACATGTTACACGCTGAACAAATGAAATAAATTTGGTTCTAGCCTTCCAAGAGCATTACTTTTCACCTTCCAGAGCCTTTTACCAATCTTCTACCTTTAGCCCTTTTCTACCCAAGTCTGAAGCAGGTGCCACAAAGAACTACAAAATAGCTAGAAACCAAACAACGTGTATTGTCAAACATGGAGGGGGATTCCCTGACACACCAGCATCACATCAGCAAAGGTCACGGAAACTGAAGGGAGAAGGCGGCTTGCAGCACCACGCGTTGTAAAGCTGCTGAGCTGAAGAGAATGGAGAGCTCTCCTCTTTGGCTTCTCTTACTCCAGCAGTTTTTCTATTAAAAATGTTTAGTGTTCCTATTGGAGTGGCAGGATGAGAAGTATTATCTGTAACTAACACATCAGTGAGGAATTCAGCGGGCAGCTTAGTGATCTCGTTAATTCCTTCTACTCACAAAGGTAGTCTGCTGCTTCAAGACAAAAAGTATAATGCAGAGAAGTACCTTATTGGAACAAAGGTGACCCCCAGACAGGTCATTTCAGACAGACCAACCATCACGTTACTGTTTCTCCTGGCTTTTGTCAAAGCAGTGGTGATTCACTGTCCTTTTCTGTCTGTCCCATGAGAGGCAAGACACAGAAGATGGCCATCACCTTTGAGCTGCTACGTGAATGTGGAAGTTTAATTTCTAGTGCTGCCACTCACGTTTATTAACCACGGTTTTAATGTCACACAGCAAGAAACTGTAGCGTAAAAGGTACTGTAAGCAAATGACCTATCACCTTCAGCAAGCAGCAGAAGAGAAACAGACTTCTAGTTCATCACAGCTGCTAACTGCACAACAATACAAGCTGAAGTCAAATTCAACTAACAACCAATTTGAAAGCAGTTTAGCTAAACTAGTGCAAATTCACCATGAAAGCACTTAACCTGGGTGAAAAAAGACTCATCTATCAATTTGGCTGGAGGTTTTAGGAGAGAGATTGAACATGGCTGAATCATAGCAAATTAACATTATGCAAATGACCGTAGTTGTCTGTGTTTGCACACCTAGCCCATTGCAATTGCATGGTAAAACATGTTAGCTGAAGCCCTTAGTAAAGGGACATTCACAGAAGTGTCTGCACCCATTTCCCATCACACTAGTGCTACCAGGTAGCTTGGCACAGGGTAATCCATACAAGTCACGGCTCCTTGCTGTGAGGGAGCAAGGTTCAGAGAGATTCTGTGACCCGGAGAGAGGGGAGGGAGGTTGTATTCACCTTTCAAGTTTTCTTGTCATCAAGGAAGGACTGGCAAAGACAGAATCTACTTCCACCCAAGCCAAACCGTTAGGCCTTATCTTCTGCTTATGTCCTCGGGTGGGGCTCACTGCTATCACTCAACCAAGCCCTGCAATGCTCGTCTATGAAACCTTGTCTTTTCTTCCAACTGCCCTCCTCTTCAGTCCTGAAATCAGGCCTAATTGGTGTGTGTTCTTTTATCCATTATTAATAGTTACAGGTTCAGACAAAGTTTTAAAGGCTCTGGATACATCCAAGCAATAATTGCAGAGGGACATTTCAGAGGAACAAAAGACACCTGCGGCTTTGGAGAACTGTCAGACTCCCGACACACTCCCATGCAGTTAGCTATTCTTTAGGCTCAGGCTGGCACAACAAAGGCAGATACAAAAGGCTTTATAGCGTTAAGTTCTGGCCTCAGAGCTGTTCCACATCAGACAGTCCCTGCACAGCATCTCGGCCGAGCCAGCCCTGAACAGGGAAGGGCACTTGCAGGAAGCAGCAGGAGCAGGGAACGCTGCACTGTCCTCTGCGCCCTAACTGCTGGCTGCTGTGAGTGTGCAGCAGCTGAATGACACCATCCTGCAGTTAGCTACAAGGAGCAGCCATGAGAAGGTGGCCGTGCATTTTACAGCAGGAGATCCTACCCCCCTGTGAAACTCAATAGCACCAGTGTGCAGAACATGAACAACCAGGAAACCCTAGATCAACAGGCATTTTTTACTCTGTGTGTGCACGCACATGCGCAGCCTAAGAGGAGCGTCGTTCTCCCACACTACCTCTTCATAAAAGATAAGAGAATTACATGAGATTATACTGCCACTGCCTATGGTCACAAATCTCCACCTCATTTATGCTACTGCAAATCCCACTCTGAACACCCTTCTCCCATGCCTGCCTTATTTGTTCACATGAAATACATTCCCCTTTCTTATCATCTAAGGCTCAACCACTTGTCTTCAGTGTAAACTTCTTCAAGCTCAAGCAGGGCTTGCAGGGCAAGGTATGACACCTTGCAGTCGTACACACCAACGGAGACTCCTGTTACCTAGCTTTAGCCATCTGAAAATAAGATACTATGTCTACCATATCCATCTAGATTTCTTCCCATAATCAAAGGGGAGAGATAAGTGTACCTTTAGAGGGTGACACCCCCCATCTTTGATAATGACCTTAGGACAAACTGAATCACTTTCTCTTCAAGCCCTACTCTCTCTCGATGAAAGAGGGAGCAGAGACCACCAGTTTAGGCCAGATGCCCAACTTCCTGATGGCCGAAGTTATGCAAGATGAAACATGCCAAAAGCATCTAAGGGTGGACATACGCAGGGCAGCTTTTAAGCTTGGGCACAGAGGTGGCAGCTGGACCACAGCACATACTGGATCCAGCCTAAGAAGGTGGGTAAATGTTTGGTTGTTGGCTTTTGGAACTACACTGTTACTGCAGGTTGAATATGTACCGACAGTACTCTCCAAAATCAAAGCCATTCTCCAATGCAGCCACAGAAGTGACCACTGCACAAAAATATATTTGCATGTGATATATAATATATTTGCATGGGAACCCTGTGCTTTTGCATATGCCGAATTTTTAACGAATAATAACCTCTGTAATATCTTTGTTATGATTTCCTAGCAGGACTGAGAACACTGTTCACACTCACAATAGAAATCAAGAAGCAAAACCTGCTTTACAAGCGTATACTTTCAACACATGAGACAAAAGAAACTTTTAACAAGCACAGTAAAGAAGTACCAGTGCGAGGCGACATGCTGTCCAGCAGTTTCACCATGCCTTCTCCCTGCACCGCTGTCCACTTCTTGATTGGTGATCCACCTCCAATCCTGCTGTACTGCTCCTGGATTTTCGGTGTGCGACGTTTGGCAATGAATGGTGCTAATTTACTAAAGCATTCAAAAGGTACACATATTAATATCATAACCCAAATCACTACCCCTTTCCCCAAATCTCTCCGCTGCAGTGGGTTTCCCTGGCAATCTCCCCTAATTATAGCAAACCAGCACTGCATGGCTTGTTTATTGTTATATTCCATCACCCTTCCCAAACTTACTAGGTGACAGGAAACCACAATTTGTGATTAGAATTAGATCTTGGCACATCTATTTCCAGAGAATTGTAACACTGTTTCTTGCACTGTCCAGTCCCAAGATGAAACAGTCTTAAGAAATACTGATATACACAGAAGTTAAATGTCTGAGCCTACAGCTAAGGCAGCAACACCCAACCCTGACTGTAACACAGGATTTCACAGTGTTTCTCACTTTTGAGCTGGAAGCGTCATTAGATCTCTGTCCAGGAAGAGACGAAGTAAGAAATCATGCACATCATCCAGCCGTTCTGGGCCTCCCATGTTTAACATCAAGATTCCTGTTTTAGGTTTCCTATGGAAGCAAGAGATATTTCAAATCCTAGTGACCTACTGCTTTTTTTATTATTACAAAACAATCAGCTTATCCTTCTGCATTTGTCTCTTGCAAAAGCAGCATCCTATTTAGAAGCTCATCCTGCTTATGTAAAAATATGAACTACAAGTATGAATAGTCAGAGAACAAGTATTTACATGATCTTTACTTTTTTTAAAAAAGTAATCACTTTGCAACACAGAGTTTAACCGGAAATATACTGAGAAGTTATCTCGCAGCTGAAGGCTGTAAGGGAGGTTATAAAACAGGGTCTAAGGAACTACCTCAGCTGAACGCCAGCTGTGGATTCCAACCAAACCAAGCAGCAGCTTCCATAGAAAACAAATGAGCTACCCACACAGGTCTTTGTCTTCATTACTTTGGAGACACGTCATCTCCCGAAGCAGTGAAAGCAGCAAAGAGCCATTCTACACATAAAATAAGTGCAGGGTTGGTTTTGGTTGGGTTGTTGGGTTTTTTCCCCACAATGGGTTTTCTATCCAGGTGCAGGTCGAGTACACTGTTCTAAGGATAACGTCCCTCCCAGCAGAGCAGAGCAGAGCAGACGGTAGTATCAGCTTTTACAGAAACGGCTGCTGATCACAACTCTCACCCAAGAGGTGGATTTCCCCATCAAATCGTTTCCTCTGCCTGAGGGAGCTCAGTGACCAGGATGTCTCGCCTCCTGAGCGGACGGAGCCGAGGTTGCACAGGGAGTTTTGCTCTCCTCTTGTTAAAGCCAGAGTCTTACAAAGGGGCACTGAGAGGAGCCTAGGCCTGCCCCGATGGGTCGGGACCTCAGTTTCCATTCCCTTCCTCCTGGAGCATCTATCAGGAGGTTGCTGAATAAAACCCAGGAAGCAGGAACCAGAACCTCAAATAATAATAATATCCTACTGTTTGTTCTTCCATGGCTTCTGCACTGCCTCAGGCCTTACCGTGGGCCACTGCCTCACTGTATTCTGCAGAGAACAAGGCAGGCAATCCTTGCCCCACAGAACTGTGAAAACAAGAGGCTCAGTGAATGCAGCCAGCCAGGTAAAACCAGTTACACACGCACAAAAAACCTAGATCAAGCCCTGTGACTGCCACGTTTTACTACATAACCAGCTTTGCTATGTGAGCAAAGCAGCATACCATATCAGAGAGAGAAAAAGGGCAACAGCAGCAGGTCACACCCACCCAGACCTCACTGCAAACTTACCGCACTTCTGGCTCAATTTGAGGTTTTGTGCTTTCTGTCACTGCCGCTGCAGTTGCCTGACCTCTCCATCGTACCGGGACCCTCAGTTGACTGCTGCTTTTTACAACTGGAAGAAAGATAAGAGCACATTGATAACTTTGCACCGGGCTGAGGGGCCTCTTTACCAGGTAGGCACTAATCCCTCAGCAGCTACATAAACACACTTGGCAGTATTGCGCTGCTTGGCATTTTCTCCCGTAAGCTCCAGGTCCTGGAATCAAAGAGAGTCATGAAATTGCAAGCTTCTGCCTTTCTTTAAACACTCTGTATACTCACAGCTTTTCAGATACCAGGCAGTAACCTAAAACCAAACAAAAGCCTCACTAATCTTTAAGCTCCAATCGTAAGTCCAAAATAACTGGTGACAACACAAGAGAAACTACACAGGGCTGACACACTGAGGAAGTAAGCACGTCAAGCTACGTAACTCCTCGTGGTACAGACGTACCTGGGCTAACTCTAGACAAGCAAAGTATTTCTACACCACCTCTACAATGTAGGTTAGACATTTGTTAATTTAGGGTCCCCAGCAAACTTCAGCAACGCAGGTCAGCACCTGAAAGCCGTAAGCACACAGCTCCTTAGTTTGACCCTGTGTCGGGTACACTGAGCAGCAATACTTAGCAATACTTTACTTTAGAAGTAAAGTCTTTCCACATGCTGGTTACAGCCTGCTTTTTCAAAAGCACGCTTTGTTTTCCTCAAGAGTTCATAGCCATTACATGATATTTTTTGGTGCAACAATAGTGTCAATTGCCCAAGATGAAAAAAATTGTTAAATTCTGCATCCCCGGCTCTCCAGCAATCGTTTGGTGCGACACCTCCCTCGTCAGACTGCAGGAGTTCCAGCAGCAATTGAGCCCCAATAGCACAGACCTCCACAGCAGCCGATCTACCTGCTGAGAAGAGCATCTTACAGTTCACAGGTCCCTAATAACATCCTGAACAGATGCTGAATGCCCTCAAAACCTGCTGAAATCAATGACAGCAAAAGGCATCTTGCAAATCCAGCTTCTTACACAGGATTAAGAGTGTGTAGCTGTGGATGCCTGTGTCTGCAGTGACATAAAAGGCTGCAAACTAAAGAACTTCAATTCAAGCATTGCTGATGCCTGAAAGACTCTTTTAAAATATTTATATTCTTCTTCCAGTTCTTCAGTTATTACTTTTTGAAGCACTGACACTCTATGTTAATTATATAGAACAATAAAAAGAGAAGTTTCAATGGCTGTATTGATCCTTCTGCGCTGTAAATAAATACTGGAAAGCATTTGTTTTGCTTAAGGTGAGGTTTGGGCACATTTCTATCTGCACCATAAAGCACATGACGCAGAACGCACAGGATGTGCAATGACGATGATTCCAGCTTGATGGAACATTGATAAATGTGTTCTTTTATAAGTTTTAGAAACGGCATTATCGTATTAGCCTCTGGAGCCAAGGCCCGACAAAACTGGCCCCTGGCGCGTGCCCGCACTTCCACGGGTCTCAGGGTAATTTAAGCACACCAGTGCCTCTCGGTAGGTACGTGAAGTTACTCCACCGTTACAGCAGTAACCGGGTAATGCGTGACATTTACAAAGAGTAAGGAAAAGAGCTCCTGCTGAAGAGCACACGCAACTGACTGCATATTGTAAAAACCGCAATTCATACCTATATGTAGACAACATATATAATACACATTTGTAACATTAGGCTAGCTGTGAAACTGACTTGCAACTGTATTTATTACTCACACCTCCTCACCACACCTGGCCTTATTTTGAAAACGCAACCCGTGAATTGTTAAACAAGGACGATTTTTACACAAACACTTTCTAAAAAGGAAAGTGCCTCATTTAAAATGAAACTCCGGGGGGGGGGGGGGGGGGGGAGAAAAAACCAAACCAAACAATGAAGAAGGGAGCCCGACAGCAGCAAACGACAAATTTCTCTCAGGTGAAAAAATCCCAAGCCTCACAGCCCTCCGTTCATTCAGAGGAAAAACCATCGTGAGCCCGCCCGGCGCTACCCACGCGCTCCGATCGCTCAGCCGCACTTTCTGTAAGGTCTCTGCAGCGCGGCGACGCGACCCCCGGGGCAGAGGCAGCCCCTCAGCGCCGGCGGAGCCCCACCGCGCCCGGCCTCCGCCGCCCGCTGCTGGCCGGCCCCGCCGCCCGCAGGCTCCAGCCCGGGTCACGGCGCGGGGATCGGAGGCCCCGGCTCTGCCGGCAGCGTTACGCAAAGGCACCTCGCGAGCGTTGTGTAACGCGGTCCGCGGCGGTGCCGCTGCCCTCCCGCCCTCGCAGCCCCCGCGGCGAGGCCGGCAGCCCTCAGCGTCCCCCGTGTGTCCCCCCCCCCCCAGCCCTCCGTTCCCGCCGGTTGCAGACGGCGCCCACTGACTCACGATAACGCGCCGCCCGTCCGGCAGCGGCGGCGGCCATCTTGGCGGCGGCCGCCTGCATTCCCTCAGACGGCCCCGCCACCGCCACCGTCGCCTCCGCCGCCGCCCCCCCGGCACCGCCCCCGGGCGGGGGGCGGTGCCGGGGGGGCGGCGGCGGAGGCGACGGGGCCGGGGCAGACCCGGGTGTCCTTCAGGCTGTTCTGGCCCGGCTGTCCTCCACAGCCCCCGTGCGACCGTTACCACCGACCGAGGGCTCAGAAATGAGAGATGAAGCACCCCATGATCCAAACAAACAAAAGACCCCAATATCTGATTTTTCGAGGCTAAACTAATAATGGCATCCTTTGCGTCATGCCGAGGTTCCACTTTGAAGGCTTTCTTTGCAAACACACATGCTAAATAAAATATATACTTGGGCATCTCTTAGGTTTGCACAGTTAGGCTCTAAAGAAGCTGCAGACCCTTTTAAAAAAAGATTTAAATCCACCACCTCAGATCGCGGTCAGCCTTTGCAGTTAAGCCAGGATCCTCGCCTACAAAAATCCTCATGCCTCCTTTCCCTGCTTCATGAAGAGCCTGGTGTGACCCCAGTCTGCCTCTTCCAGGGGACATTGACCAATGGTGTCTTCCACCATCAGACCCCTTATTTTGCCTCTAGCAATTCTCTGCTCCTCCAAGAGCCGTTCCCATGCTCTGTCACCCAGGTTGGTCCCCTCTCTGTGGGCAGTCCTGAAGCTTTGGTGCTGGAGGTTACCCTGTCTGAAAAGGACCCTTGTCGGTAGCACAGGACATGGACGTGCAGTTTGAACACAGCAATCCCACTCTCTAAGTCTGCATCAGCACCCAGATGCTGTGCACAGCGTACCACAACCGCCCAAAGTTTATCTCTGTGTGTGACCTGGGGGATGTTCTCACCTGAGGTTTTACTGGAAGACAGGTGTGAGGGCAGTCGGCGTGTCTGACGGAAGCTGGGGCAGGACGCCCCGTGGGGCCGCGCCAGCTAGGAACCGGTCCTGAGCGCTCGAACCAGTCCCGAGCGCTTGGCACAGCAGCAGGTGCAGGCAGCAGGCAGCGCTGGCTGCGCCAGCACCCGGCATCGCTTCCTGCTGCACTGGCACACCTTTACAGTGACCACAGGAAAATTGTTACCCAGAACACGATACTTGCTTTGAAAAAGCTGATAAAATTACAGCGACAAAACCAGCACAGGGGAAGCACAGTCCCTCCCAGCTGGAGGCTGTGGCGACTCCTGCATGGTGAGCAGGGCCGAGGGGCTGAGCCAGGAGCCGGCCTGGCACAGTTGGGGTTGTGTGCCGGCGCTCTGCCTGTCCTCCCAAGTTAAACGCATGTGTTGGTCTCAGCCCAGTGCACCAGCAAAAAAACACCTAAATCATTATTTACTGTGACGGGCACGTTTTTGCTCTGCAGACTGAAATCTTCTCTAAGAGATGGAAAGAACAGGCTTTTCAAAGCTCAAATTCTGCATCTGCCAGGGCATGGTGGGAAAACTTTGCAATAGGGCTGCACCTTGCACACAGGGACACGCACTATGTTTTCGGTGTGCATCATTTATGAGGATGTGCTGGTTTTGGCTGGGATAGAGTTAGTTTTCTTCATAGTAGCTCACCCCACCACCCCACCAGTGAGTAGGCTGGGGGTGCACAAGAAGTTGGGAGGGGACACATCCAGGACAGTTGACCCCAACTGACCAAAGGGATATTTGCTTTACCTATTAAACTGTCTTTATCTCAACCCATGAGTTTTCTCACTTTTACTCTGCTGATTCTCTCCCCCATCCCACTGGGGGGGAGTGAGCGAGCGGCTGTGTGGTGCTTAGCTGCTGGCTGGGGTTAAACCACAACAGTCCTTTTTGGGGCCCAACAGGGGGCTCGAAGGGTTCAAGATAATGACAGGTTTGATTGGAATGTGCTAGATCGGATTTATAGCTGTTATAGCTGTTTAGCTATTAACTGACAGGCTCCTGTGCTTGCCATGGGGCTTGCTTGCCTTACTGTATATTAGAGTCTAGTGCTCATTAGTGGCTGCTTTTTGCTTACGCTGCTTGCTGTACTGCTTATCATCTTACTCTACTGTGCCTGGGAACACTTTGATAACAGCAGTGGCCATGCACCTGGGCTGGCAGATGGCCAGGGCATCGCTGCTGTTTCTGTGCTGCTGTACTGGACAGGCTGGAACTCCAGTGTGAACTCAGGTCGAAGGGACTGTGACCTGTGGGTGAATCCACACAGGAGCAGGACACCCCGAAGCGTCTGTGGCCGTGAATAAGTCCACACCAGAGCAGGTACATCTCAAAGCATCTGTGGCCGTGGTTATGTCTGTGCCGCAGCAGGCATACCTCTGAAGGGATTGTGGCCCAAGGATAAGTCCACGCTAGAGAAGGTACACCTCAAAGCAACTGTGGCTGTGGATAAGTCCATGCTGCAGCAGGTACACCTTGAGGCATCAGTGGCCGTGCATGAGGTCATGCTGGAGCACGTCAAAGCATGCGGCCATGGATAAGCCAGGTACTCCCCTGGAGGAACTGCAGCCATGGGTAAGGCCATGTTGGAGCAGGTTTACTTCTGACGGAACGGTGGCTGTGGGCAAGGCCACACTGGAGCAGGTATATAGAATCATCATAGAATCATTAAAGTTGGAAAAGACCTCTAAGATCATCGAGTCCAACCGTCGACCCTCCAACCTTCATATCTCTGAAGACATTGTGGCCCAAGGAGAAGGCCACACTGGAACAGGTGCGGCTGACAGATAAGGCTCCACTTGGAGCAGGTGCACTCCTAAGGAACTGCAGTCTGTGGGTAAGTCCAAGCCAGAGCAGGGGCAAGGGGTGAAGTTCATTGCAATGTTTACCTGATAGTCTGGTCCAAAGGGGCCAGGGGTGGAGACTGTAATGGAAATACCTTTAAATTGTTGTAATCCATTATTTGAGTTGCATGCTATGGGAATTACTATAGCAGGAACCACCCGAACCAGTGGAGGACAAGCCTTACAAGAAGCAGTGCAAGTGCAGCAGTGACCTGACCTGAGCTGGCTTTGGTACCCAGTAACTCCACGCAACACACCACCTCTCCTGTCCTGAGTGACCACCATAACAGACGGAGCCCAAAGTCATGGACCCAATGACCTCAATGAACATTTTATGGACATTTGTGGACCTTTGACAGGGGTGTTCTATAGACTAAGGGAATGATATCTGCGTGTTACATCAAAGGATGGGGAGTGGTGGTTAATGAGAATGTATTGGATAGTATGGGATCTGAGCATGATGTAAATGGTATGGAATAAGGAGCGGAGAATGTGCTGGGTTTGGCTGGGGTAGAATTAATTTTCTTCATAGTAGCTAGCTAGTAGCCAGCTTCTCTCCGCCATCCCACCGCGGGGGCATGGGGGAATGAGTAAGCAGCTGGGTGGTGCTTAGTTGCCAGCTGGGGTTAAACCACAACAGTGGAGATTTCCTTCACATGCAGGGAGGAACAGCATTTCTCAGCTGGAGGCAGATATCCACAGACCTGGATTTATGACCAGCAGCACCTCTGCATACCGTTAACGTGCAAGTTGTACTTCTCTGTCACAGTCACAGCACAGTGTGGTTTGCAGATGCTGGGAATCAAAGGCAGCTGTTTGGTGGGCAGGAGGGGGCGGACAGGGAGGTACTGCTGGCCCTGCTGCTGACTTGCTCCATGGGCTCTAGGGCTCTCACTGCTGGCCCTAACACCACAGTCCTTGCCCCTCTTTTCCATGTCATAATTTTAGACAGCAGCACTGCAGGACCTGTGCCTGAGGAGCAGGACAGCCAGGAAGAGCTCCATGTCAGGTGGAACAAGGACTAATGGCAGTGCACAGAACAGACCGCCGTGGTACAGCCCCACACCAGGGCAGGGCCTGACTTCTGCGTTGGGGCTCCTGGCTCGTCAGACACACTCAAGTAGGAGCGCAGAGCTTGCCTGGTAACCTCCATTCCTGGTAGAAACACGAAGGAACAAATACCAGAGCAGTTAATCCTGTGCACAAACGTTTGATTTGCATCCCACATCATCTCGGCAGCAGTTTCAGTCGCTCCATGCACAGCTTATGGAAGCCAGAAAGGGCCCAGGGGTGTAACACACCCACCCTCATGCCTGCAGCTCAGGGCTTCCTCAAAGCCCATCCCAATGCTTCCAGGCTTGGCAGACACCACCTCTCCCCAGGCTGGGCGCACCCCGCAGGGTGGAGGCAGCTCTCCTCTGCCCCTCACGTGGCTGCCCTCCTTACTGCGGGGCAGAGGGGCCTGCAAGCCCCCCACCTGACTCCTAGTGCTGGGACACCACCATTATCTGAAAGCAAAACCTTACGCTAGCGAGTGAAAGTCCCCATGCTTGATAAAATCCTGAGCCGTCCCTAAGCTTCCACTTCTCTTGGAGCTGGGGGACAGGTGGCTGGCAGCTCATCACACAACGACAGGGGTTTTGGCAGCTCAGCTGCCAGGGCAGAGTAGCGGGGAAACAGAATCCCCCATGGGATCGGTTCATTTCCCAGTTGGCAGGTTCTCCAGAGATGTACCATCCAAAGGCAGACCCAGCTCTCGTCGTCCAAGGCCTGGCAGCACCACACTTCTCCTCACCCCTCCAGCGAATGGCGGCTGTTTCGGTCCCGGCTGCCCAGTGGGGAAGTGAGCAAAGAGGAGAAAGGCCAAGTTTGTGAAGGATGCTGGGCTCTCTGGGATAGTTAGTGCCATGCCACTGGCAAGGAACTTCAAAAGGTCCTTACAAAGGGTGGCCAGGTGAGTTTCAACATAAATATAAAATAATGCACGTAAGGAGATGTAATCTAAACAAGGCTACACAATAGCGATCTCAAAGCTGCCAGCTACAAGGCTGAAGGAGCCTTGCAGCCAGTGCCGGCAGTCCGGTTTACCAATTACAAATTTGACTGTGTGGAGATACCTTGAGGGAAAATGAAAGTGAGGATGAGGAGAAATCCAAGTTCTGATTGCACATTTTCTCCTCTTTTGCAGATTTGTTTACCCTTTCTAATAAAAATAAACCCAAGTATTCTTGTATTCCAAGCAGCTGCAGTGCCTTTCTGAGAGCTGTTACTAACAATCACGATTTGCAAGGGATGTAAGCTGCACAGCAATTCCTGATAGAGCCCGTAGGAAACTGCAGCTCCCTCTAGTCCCTGGAGTCCTAACAGCTGGTGAGACCAACGAGCTGCTTTGCTTCCCCCAGCATCTGACCAGTATTGCCCACATATACAAAGTACTTGTATTAAGGAGGACTTAAACATCGAACTCAGATGGGCAGGACCTGGGAACGCTGCTAGCCCAAAGAACATGTGAAGCAGCAAACATGATTAAATCAGCCCTGAATAAGAACTTACAGTCAAAAAGCTTTACTGACAGAGGGCTTGGAAACTAGGCTTCTGGGTAGCTGCCAGAAACACCCAGGGTCATCATCAGTTTTAAATCACTGGAGACATAATCAAACTCAGCAAATTTTGTAAGAACACAATAAAAAAAGAAGTAAGACACCATACAAAACCACAACTGATGGGACACAGAAATAAAACCAAGCTACGTTTATCATTTTTCAATCTCTAATTTTTTTTCTTAATGATCAAAAACCTGAGTTGAACCTCGATGATAAATCGGGAACTACACCAGTCCTATTTAACATAGTGAAGGGTTGTTTTGAAGCAGCATTTCAACATTACCACATTCCTGTTGGCTAGGTTTCAGTGGCTGCCTAAGGAATTTCTCCTTACAGTAGATTTGCACAGGCTTTTGCTTAATTCAGGGATCTTTCCCACGCAGGTGGTTTGCCCAGCACCACCTCTGCTCCACGAGCAGATTATGGAACTACACAGCAGTCTCCGTTCGACAGTATCTTTCATCCCAGTCACCTTTTAAGCTCCTTATCTGATCTGCCTCTTCCACGAGCACCTCTTAAGTCTTCAGACCTTCCTCTAGTAGCTCCCCTGATACAGAGGCTTTTAACCTTTACAAAGCAGCTCAGCCCTGCCAGTTTTAAGGACAGAAAACTGACTGCCAACAAGTGATGCTTTTCTAGTAGTATCTTTTCCCAACCTCCTTCCTCCCTTCCCATCACTTCAGGCACTTGAAGGAATTTTTTTTTGTAAAAAGTCTTTATATGCTCAACATGACTAAATATTCTGAATTACAGAAGCCTCTTGAGCTCTGCCCCCCGCCTCCCAAACACTAACACCACCCAAAAAAACCCCACAAAAAAACCCCAAGGGGTGTGATTACTACTTGGTAGCATGTTCAACTTTTGGACTGGGGTGATGTTTCCTGTAGCTGTTAGTAAGCTGTCAAGTATGTAAGTTTGGAAGTAAGAAATTGCTAGCATTTTGTTGCAGTCAAGCTTGTTAATTTTTCTCCTCTTCCTCTAGTTTATGCACTTAACACATATGCAACAATACCCCAAACCACAGGAAATTTACAGTTGGCTATACTTTTGCAGGTATTTAAAAGAATCTTTTAAGTTCTACATTCAGACAAAGAACAACCCATCAAAAACGGAGAGAGCAAATGTGAGAGTGAGCTGAGGCACGTTACTGTAGATTCTTTTCTATTGTGGCTACAAAAGGACTGGGAAAATAGGTGAAAAGGGTGAATTCAAAGAGAGGTGGGTAAGAAAGAAAACCATCCTAGCAATGCTCATTTCTTAGAGCATCTTTCATTCATCCTCACACAGCCTCTACTCACCTCCCCTGCTTCAAAGGGGCACCCCTCAGGTCACACAGCAATGCCACAGCGCTCCCCAAAAAACCCCCGAGACATTAAATCCAGATGTTTAAGAGCTCTGGAAATAACCTCACTTCTTCCAGCTGCAGCAGTCGGCGAGGCAGATGTTAACTCTGCTTACAAACCTGGCCTCGCTTTGGGCAGCCACAGCTACAGGCAGCAAAAGTCATGGCCCGCTCCCCCTGGAGCTGCTGCCGTGGCAACCAATTACTCAGCACCGCATTTCTCATTTATTCTCTCTAGGGTGTTTCAACGGGGCAGCTGAGGTGGTCTATCCAAATTATAAAAATTCATGCCTTTAAGTTAATTAATGGGGATTTAGTTTAAAAAGAAAAAAGTAGTTCCATTTTTTGGAATATGTGTTTACTGCACTTGAAAATTCACTCTTCCTCTGCTTTTGCCCACACAGATCTTGCCTATGCCAGGACAGACTGTATGAAGCAAGTAAGCTATAAAAACTAAGTGAAAGGAAAGGAACAGACATTACAGGTCAAGAACTACTGTCTTGCACAGCAACTTATGTTGCCGTAATTTACTGGTTGCTGATTTAGACCAGTTTCTATATGTAACATGCAAGATGAAGAGAACCAGTCATTCATTACAGAAATATGGATATCACACAGCTCAACAATTCTATGAATGGCAAATCCAGGTCAAGTCTCACTGCAGGTAGCAAATGATGCACCTACCATTTTTTTTTCTCTCTAGTAAAAGGAATTGCTTTATTTATGACTAAAAAGCATACAGATGCCTCAACACATTAAATAATTAATCCTATTTGATAACTTGATTACAGCCAGAGAATCTGCTCAGATGCAGTAGCACAAGAGAACACGGAGCCAGCCAGGAAACATGGAACTGCTCTACTATGAAAACATACTTTAGCATGACGTGGGAAAGCCCCGCTTGAACTACAATTCATCTAGAGGGGACAGCAATTCAGTCAGCATACAATGCTGAAATCCAATTGTATTTCAAAGTTACCTGTTTCTTTGGGTCTTCAACCAGTCATTTCCGGTTTGAAACAGACGGCAGAATCTTAATTTGGAAGGCACCACAAACACCCCAGTGCCCACGAGCTAACAGACAGTGCTCTGGCAACGTGTCCCCTCCTACTGTAATTCAGCATAGGCTGGGTGTGCACGGACCCACTATAGCGCTTCATCCACAAGTATCAGGAAAAAGTAGCAAAGCATACCTCACCATCAGCATCATTATTTCTAACCAATAAATAATCTGGTAAAAAAACAAAAAAAACCCCCCCAAAACAAAACAAAAAAAAACCCACAACGCACATCTCCTGCGGTGGAATTGTGTGCTCTATACTACATACCTTGCTACTGAATAAAATCAGACAGAACTTCCATTAAAAACAGTAGGAGCTAAAAAAGTGTGGCGCTTAATATAATTATTTCCATTTTTATAATTTGTTGAGCTCTTTGGATGACGTCTCTTCATACCATTCTCACAGGTCAGTATTTGGGAATTCAAAGAGCTTGAACTCCTGATTTCTCCAACAAGAAACCACAAGAGAAAACAGATTAAAATTAAAGCAAATTAAAAAAAAAAAATGCCCAGCATGTTTTCTTTTAATTCACAGAAATTAAAAGCAGAAGTGTATCTTGTTTTTTAAATGACAACTTATCAGAATCTTTGTTTTATGTTGACTTGAGAGCATAAATGCACCTAACAATTTTTTCTAAGGCTTCTTCCAGTTAATTAGTAGCATTTTCCTTTAAAAAAAAAAAAGGTTTGTTTATTTTCCTTTTCACGCCCTAAATTAGTATTTGTATTACCAACAGGTTGCAGTAAGTCTTGTTCTCAGACAGGCTGTAGTATAGCAGAGTTATCGTTCTTTTCCAAGCATCAGTTGCTCAATTTTCTAGGAGTTTATCACAAGGACGGCTAAGGTTTGCAGCGCTGGACAAAGCGTGGATAGAGACAGACATCTCGGATATGGTGTCTATTCAGAATCCAGGTTAGGAACCGTTCTAATCCCAAACCATATCCACCATGAGGGCACGTACCATATTTTCTCTGTTAAATTAAAACCAGAGAGTAGATATTAAACATTTTCTTGTTATTTATATTATAATTGCAGTAATACCACCAGAAAAAAAAAAAACAAACCCTTCCAAGATTATTTTCTGAATGATGAGGAAAATGGACTATGCTCTTTTCAGGCAAGATATTTGTGCTTAGTTGTCCTGAGTTTCCTGGGGCAGTATAAGGACTAGAAGAGGAAAAAGGAAGGTGAAACAGAAAGTATTAACCATTTGTTTTCAACCACCTCCTTTTCTCCTCCCCTTACACTAGCTAGAGCTTAGCCATTCAAGTCTGTAAAGACCAACCTCTCTTTATCTAACAACCTAACAACAAGGGCTTCGCAAACATTGCAGAAGACATTACGAGAGGAATACACCCGCACAGACCAGTCTAATGAAGGTGATCTGGTAAGGGCAGCATGCAACTGCAGCGAACAACAGCAGTTTTAACAGAATGGAAACGGTTACCCATTGCATTTTGCCAATGGTTAAACGACTATCTACTTTGGGCCACCAAAAATGCGTTTCCAATTTAGACTGCATCATTTTAAGAGCAGTTTAAAAAAGAAATCAAGTATCATATCTGACAAGCAGCACATCTAATCTGTTTTACAAACCTGATCAGTATACCAGTAGTACGGCGTGGGATCAATGCCCTCTCTCTTATAGCCTTCGAGTAGCTCCTCACTGTCCCAGATACGCATAGAGCCTCCAACAATTTCACCAACATTAGGCATCAACACATCAACCTACAACACACAACATGAGATCAAACTATTACAATTAAGCTGCCTGCAGGAGGGTAATGAAAAATATCCCAAACTTGAAACTGTATTTCTATAACACATTTTACCATGTAATTTTAATTCTCCATGACAGGAAAGAAGGCAATTCCTTCCAGACCCAATTTATAGATGGAATAAACTAACCGACTAGGTGCTCTAGCTTAATCTCTAATACTCTTGGCCACACTGAACTGTAAAAAACAAACAAAAAACTCCCACAAACCACCACAAAACCACAAACCCAGCACCATTCCTAGCAACCACCACTCTTCCTGGCTGCCAGACAGCTAATGTTTAGACAATAGAGCCTCCAAGAAGTCACAGAAGTATTGTCATTAGACTAGCACTTACCTGAAGTCACTGAAGAGCATGCTCACTATCATCTACCGACATTTTATTAGCACTTCAGAGTTGCTTCATTTATTTCTATAGGATCAACAAGCCATGCCAAGAGACACCCAAAACAAAACCTGGTAAGAATTCTCCAGGATTTTCCTGGAGTACTTATTCATTTTACGCTCACTCATGCTGACATTCCCCATTCTATTTAGAAGCCTGCAACACTATGTAAAATACCAAACTTACAGATTCAGTAAGCCGGGAATCGTCATGACAGCGCTGCATATAGAAAGACTTTATCTCTGCAGGAAATCGGCACAACAAGATCGGCTCATTGATGGTGTCTGTCATCAATCTCTCAGGAGCTTCAGGAATATCCTAAGGTTAAAGAAGGCTTTATTAATATTTAAAACCAAAACCACTCCAATACCTTGAGCTCCACATGTATCAGGCATGAAACAGTTTCAGACCACGCGTATCCACACATTCGTCCTAACGTACCTAAATTTTTAAAGCAAACTTATCTTAGAAGAAACTATATTTATATATAAAAACATGTATGTTGGGGGGGGGGGGGAATGTGTTCAGTTAAAATCCAAGTCTTCCCAATGTTTCAAACAGAAAACTGGGGAAAACCTAACCTGAAATGTAGACTTTCCAAACATCCAGTAAACACTGAAAAGCCTAATCTCCTTCCTCCCCAATACCGTCTTCCACAAACCTTAAGAAGTGTAAGTGTTTCCTTGTTATGCATATGGGATATTTTTTAAAAACCTCAACTGTTCAGTTACATAGACAAGGTTATTTGTTTTTTATCGAAGTTTTCTGACTGAAATTCGATAAATTGTGAAACACCTAGCGTAAGTTTCACTTTGATCGATTCAGCAGTTCTATTGTTTAAAAACCGGGGAGAAGTGAAGTATGACACCACAGTTACACCGACAGACAGGGAACATCAGTGATGATGTGATCATGGCTTGTTAAACAAACACGCTTTATCTAGTCAAAAAACTCCACCTATCCCTAAAAGGTTTAATTTGAACTTTTATTCAGCCAATGGTATCACACTTTTCTTAGATTCTGAGTTAAAGTCAGAAGATTAGATTTTTTCTTTAATAGGAAAAAACAGCCACACCTGTTACTTGTTTTAATCCGACTGAACACTGCTACAGCACCGACTGCTGTGGAAGCAGGGCAGAAAGGAGCCAACTATAGCATGCACAGCAAAGAAAGTACAAGGAACATAGGCCTTGTGCAAGGGCAGCTTCACAAAGCAAGTGTCAGCCCGCAATGGGGGAGAGGAGGTAAGAATCCTTATTTTCCTCTGGAACCTGAAGTTCAGTGCAGTTTGAAGACCTCTTCCTCCCTTCATCTCTATCATCTTTGATACAGATGGGAAAAACAGTAACAGCAAAAACCCCAACATATCTGATTTTGAGGTGCCAAGGTTCCCTCAGAATATGCTGTGTCGACTTTGAAGTTAAACAATTATATGATCTCCTCCTAAAAATCCCACTTCTCTTAAATCCTTTTATGACTATGGCTACACCACCTCCTCTTGAGCTCCTCCAAATAATTTTACATGTTGGAGGAGAGTGAGACAGGGAACAGATGGACAGATGACAACACAGATTTTGATTCCAATGTTCAAAGACATTATGTGAAAACCCAGCCCACACTTGCATTCCCCAGTATGACGTCACTACACCTTCCAGCACAGTTCAGACAAAAAATCCAGGCCTCACTGAAGTTTATAGCAAAACTCCCTTTAACTTAAATGGGACTAGAATTTCACTCCTTATCGATATCATTCCAAACAAAACAGAATCACACAGCAAGAGTAAGCCAAATAGCATCTCCATCCAAACACACTGTTCTTCAAGGGACTTACACACCCTTAGTGCAGGGCCATGGGATTTTGTTTGGTTTTAATTCCTAAAGAGCCTCAGAAAGACTTACTTCCCCAAACTCATAGTAAGTGCCATCTTCCTTCTTCACATCATGTTCCTTTAACCACTCAATGGCTTCAGTATAGTTCATTCGTCGGAAAGGACGTTTAGGGGGCTTGAAGCCCTGTAAATAAGAGTAGACAAAGACAGTTGGAAGAGTACCATTTTTAAAGAACACTTTTCTAGTTGATCAGCAAGTCCACTTCCAGACTTGAAGCATACACATTACTCTTTCCAGCTCATACATCAACGAATTATTACTTAAAAAAAAAAAAAAAATCTCAGTATGGAAAAGCTAGAACCAAACACAACCATCTTCCGAGCCCAACAAGGCTCACAGAACAGCTGCTGAAAAAGATGGCAGGAGAGAGAAGAGAGGAAGTATTTTCAAAGCTGTTTCCTTTTCTGTATGAATTCATTGCACATGTAGGTGTTTCAAACTGAGCCATTAGCAGAGGTTCCATGTGCAAGGCTACAGAAGAACATTTTTGCTTCCCTGTGCACATAACTGCTTCAGAACCCGCCTTTGTGAGGTGGGTTGTGCTTCAGCTATTTCCTACCTCCTGCCCCTTGCCTCAGCTCAAAGTTAAAACTGAACCTCCCATTGTTTATCAGGAAAACAGATCAAAATAACAGGGATGACTGAGTTTGTATGCACTCTGAGAGAAAAGCTAGCAATGGAGATAAAGTTAGCAGTCTCTTAAAGCCATCTTCTTTGCAAAGGCAACAGAAGACAAAGGGTCTCTAACAAATGAAAATAGCTTTACAGAGCTCCATGTTCCAGGGTAGAAAGTAAAACACCAGTTGTTTCATTGCTCCCTTGTGCTCAATCTGCAAGTACCAGCCGATCAATATTACGAGCTCTGGGATACAGGTTTTTATTCCACTGGTACAGTACACATTGCAATAAATCCCAGCACATTGCTGGCTCCTGGAACTTGCTAGCAGGGAACTTCTTTCCCCACAGTTCCCTGCTTCTGAAAGAGTCATTACCAGCCTTGCAGCATTTTCATTCTTTTTATGTTATTTAATATTTTTCTTATTATTAATAATAGTAAGCAAGCAGAGCTCATTGCCATGCCCTGCCTTCCCCAGATGAAGGTGCTGATCAGGAAAGGCTAAAGATCATATTTTCTTGGCTATTCACGACTGTTCCACATTGCTGCCTACCGGGTTTAGGTCATATAGTAAGCTTGATGCAGGTGATTTCAAGACTCTGTCTACTACATCACAAACCAAGCTCTCCAGACGGTCCAATAAATCCTCAAAACTTATAAAAGGACATTCAGCTTCAATGTGAGTGTATCTGAAACACAAAGTCATGCCATTACAAAACCACACAAAAGCAACAAATCTTTAACTAAAAATTCTCATGAGAAAAAAACCCCACAACCCAAGAACACATGCTTTTGTTCCCTTTTTCATTTCTCCCACTTCTACACCGTAAAGGAAATAAAGCCTTAAAAAAAAAGTAAGGAAGACAACAGTATGAACTGTATTTTCTAAAAAGACAAAGCTTCCTAAAAATGTATCAGCTCTGTTTCGCCCAGATCTTCCTTCACTAAATGTCAACGTATTATGACCAGCTGGACATTCACCGAGACAAGGTATTACCCCCAAATATACTTTTGATCAGTCCTTCCGCATTACTATTATGCCGTCTACTTACTGTACATTATGTCATCCAACTACCTGCTACTCCCCTGCTTTGTAAATTCACTTATACATAAATAAAAAAGATGTATACTCTCTCCATACTCTGCCAAGTGTCTGCGGGTCCTGGATTGCTCAGCTCTGTATGACTGAGCAACACAGAAAACATCTCCTAACGCTGGAATGCAGGTCTCCAGATAGAGCTGGGACGATTGTGTTAAGTACGCCTCTTCACCAAAATAATCCAGTTTGAATAGGGTTGAGCCTCCTTCCACCTGTGTCTGGACTAAAGTTGGCGGTGTGACCTGTTAAAGAACAAGACTGTCATTACTTGAGTGAAGAATTAAGGACAATGATGACAACACATAAGAGCAGTGATGTAAGGCACACTCTTCCAGAACACCATCTACAAAGATTTTCTATGCACGCACACAAGCATTTCAGTCCGATATCCTTCAGCACCCTAAAAAGAGGTATGCAGGCTGTTTGTGAATCACCCTATAACACTTACACGCCTCAGAAGTGTCTACACACCTTTGAGATCTACGTCTATGAAAGCGATCAAATAATAGTTTCCTAATAAACAGCTTTTCTTTTGCCCCTTTCAGGTCAATTAGAAAGTCTACATAGTTTTTCCCAGAAAAAGATAGCCTTGAAGTCAGGACATTAAAGCAGTCATTTGCTGACAGAGGAAAATATACTTACTTCATAATATCCATTGGCAAAGAAATGATCCCTGAAGGCCTGTACTACCATGGAGCGCACCTTGAAGATTTTTGACATATTCTCGCCTCGAATCATCATATGCCTGTTGTTAAGTTGCACATCAACCTCCGAATCCTCATTGAGTAGATTGTCAGCCCCTCCTGCTGGGGCCAGACCAATAAGCTCCCAGTAATCACAGTTCAGCTCATGGCCTCCTGGAGCCTGCCAATTTGAAGAGAAACAAATATTTCAGAAGTCCACTTTTTGCCCCTTGGATGTCACCATCTGGCATCGTGGCAGAGTTGTTAATCCAGTTTAAACAGAAGATGCTAAAATCCTAACTGCAGTATTTTCAAAGTGACTGCTTTGTAACTCAGTCGTACCATGCTGGGAAGTGCCATTTGTAACCCACCATGAGTGTCTCAGACTTAACATGAATGGGACTGAGTACTACAGGCAGATAATTAGAAGCTTCCAGATACATTCAGTTTAAGTATAACGTATCACAGACAGCTGGGTTTATTCAGGTGGAAGAACAGAAAGCTAAGCAGGGGGAAACTACTTACTGCCTTCAATTATTTAATGGGTGGTTATAGAGAAGGTGGAGCCAGACTCTCTTGGATGTGTCCAGCAAAAGGACAAATGTCTCAAGTTGCAGCAAAGGAGATTTCAATTGGCCATAAAGAAAAAAAATTCTTCACAGGGTGGCGAAGGACCCATGGCAGCCTGACCTCACATTAGACCTTCTTCAAGAAGAGGGTGGACAAGATGACCTTCAGAGGTTCCTCCCAACCAAAACCATTCTGTGGTAACTTACACTGTGTACTAGTTTTGGCTGGGATAGAGTTAATTTTCTTCATAGTAGTTTGTATGGTGCTACAACACAACACACTGGCACAAAGAACCTTCCCGTATGCCTTAAGAACACTACACCCACACACACAGAGGGAAGAGTCCTCCCATCTATTAGAAGAAAATGCAGACCCAAGACTGCAGTATGACATTCAAGGTATTTTGTTCTTTGTACAGTTTGAGTCGCATTCTCCTACTGGATGGAAAACTTCAAAAAAGTTGCTTAGATCATGACAGAGGAAGAACTAGCTCTCTATGGGTACTCTTCTGTTTGTCTGTCAAACACACCTGAGCAATCTTTCTGCACTAGGTAGCATCTCACCACAACATGAAAATAGCAAGTTTCATGCTGGCTCATCTCCCCTGTCCTATTTGCTGCCATATGGCAAGAAGAGGTCCCCATGCCAGGGCTCAGCCCTGTCCAGCTGCCCAGGCTACAGACCTCTTAATTTCTGGTCTCACCAGCTCCCCCGTGTGGGTCACAGTAGGCTTCTGTCCCCTAAAATGGTATTTTTTTCATTCACAGTATTTTCAGGGTATAAATGCAGATTTTCAAAGTCTAATCAATATATTTTTACAAATCTGGTGGTTTTGTTCACTAAAAGCATTGTATCATTGTGATGAGACATGAAAACATGAAGTGTTTTCAATGTCCAAAACGTTATGAGCAGTAACATACTATGAGTTACTTATGATTACCAAACTGCATAAAGCTGTTTAAAAGAGCGATCCCTGTTTGGCTGCATTTATTTTTAGAAGTCCCAGTAGCGTAAGCTATGAAGGAAAGGAAATCTTGCTAACTTCTGATCGGCAAACACAACAGGGAGTGGATTCACATTTAACTGAGCTTGGCTCTCTAACCTTAGGTCAATCTCTTGGGGATAGGACCCGAGTGGCAGGGACAACTAGAACAATTAAGCCTAGCCAAATTTCATTTGCAAAACATGCCAGTAATGGCCAACAGTACATGGATTACAAGAAAATTGAATTATCTACAAAGCACCACAAAAGGTTAACACTTTGACCTTATTTTACACACTACAGTCAGCCACAGCGTGGGAGTACTTTGCTCAAATATTGTCTAATACATCTTGGAAACATTGTTTGGAGCAATGTAACGCTCCAAAGTGTGATTTTTTTTTTTTTTTTAACAGACATGTTTCTTCTCCCCATTATCTTACTAGAGTTAGTACACTTATTAAGAGACCAGACAGGAGAATATAGATTGCCAATCCACACAAAAGAACAACTCTCATTGCAAGAGTGGATGACAATTTTGAATATATATCTAAAGGAAGAGGTAAGCTTACAGTCTAGGAAGATTAAACATACATCTGTCCTCTAAATCTCAACATTACTGCTTTGCTTTCTCCTTCAGAAAAAGAGGATGTTACTATAAGCAGCTGTCAAGAGCTCACATCTTAAAAGGACTTATGATTTAATAGAACAAATGTGGCCTGAGCTTGCTTGCTGTTTCTGCATCACAAGTTAAGTTTTGCAACACAGACACAATTTACTTTTGTCTCTCAGTCACCTCTTAATAACTAAGACAGAAGTCTTACAGTAATTTTCAATAAATATCCTGATATAGGCCTGCAAGTCCTGATGAGTGCATTGAGTTGCTGTCACAGTTCCTAAAAGCTTCTCTCCTGCCTTCAGTTTGAATCCTTTTTACTGGCCATCCTTCATGCATAGCTGCTTAACATGGCTTTAGCCCTAACTCCAGATTCAAACAATTTTCCAAACAGTAACAGTTTGTAGATCTCGACTGGAATGAGAAAGGCACAGGGCATAAGCAGCATCATATTTTGAGATCTAAAAATCACACCTGCCCAGTCCTTAATCTGAGACCACCATTATAAACAAAGTTTTACAAAACAAGTTATAGTAAACTCCCTAGTTCATACACCTGCCAAGTGTTGGAGGTCAAATACAACATGGCGAAGAACCTACAAACCCATCTCAGTAAAAGAAGAGAGCTAATCCCAAATTCTTAGCCTCACAAAGTAGAAACTGAATAAACCTCTTAGGGAAAATAAAGCTACGTCATTCATTTAACATAATTTTCCACTGTTACAGTCTAGGAAATATCTATGGGACATATCAGTGGAAAATTGCTTCAGGCAAAAGCAGAGCAGTCATATAGTTCACCTGTCATCCACTGAACTGTGGGTGACAGCAGCAGCTTTGGGAGGTTTGTTCTTGTCTCTAAACCAAATTCCCACCAAAGTGGTGGAAATAATTTTTTCCACCTCTGCTTCTCCTTCCATCAGGAAAACAATAAACTGTTAAAGAGGAGGAGAACCCAAACACACTAATTCCCATACCTGCTTGCCTTCAGGAACAAGGTTCAGCATACCATACACTGCAACACTGCTCTCTGTAGAGAGAATTAGCCCGCTGTAACACTGACACTACAGAGAGAAAAAGAGACAGAGGCATAGTCAAGGCAATTTTTTATTTTTAGTTTTTCTATGACATCTATTGGAGTCACAGTCAAGATTAACTCATAGTCACTTCTAAATGGTTCTCACACTGACAAAAAAACTCCAGGAGTAGGAGATACAATTTAACAATAATACAACTTAATCAGTAGTTTTAGGAGAACTTCCAATCGTCTATATAAGAAAAAGATGGATGAGGTATGAACACTTCACTTATTTAATGACAGAACAGAATTAAATAATCACAACTTACCAGTTCATCTGAAAGGACACACTGAAGAAAACCTGTGCCATCTCTCAAAACAATGAACATCAAATTTTTTCCTAGTTAAAAAGAAGGGGGAAAAAAAAAAAAAAAAAGGAGAGCCTCAGCTTTATTCACCAATCCATTTGAACAGACCCATTCCCAAGATGTATTAATCACTGACGTGCAGATTATTACAGAAGGACTGGGATCACATTTTTCCATTTTAAAAACCAAAGATGCTCCAGGTAAGCACTGAAGCATTAGCACAGTTACAGAAGCCTTTCACAGAGCTGTATTTTGTATAAGAAGTTAAAATAAGTTTCAACAGACATCAAGAGCAAAACCTGCTCCAACCTCAACAGGGTTGGGATTGCACCGCCACACCATGACTTCAAATGTCCCTCTGGGTCCTGAGGCACTACAAGTCTGTTTCAGAAATGCTGAATGCACAGGCCCAAGGTACACCTAACAGGGACAAAGTGACATCACTCTGGTCACCCACCTGTCCGCAAAAGCATCTAATTACAAAAATAATTTGCTAGCAACTGCTCGTGATATCCAGATCCACAACCACTCAGTCAAGTCCTTCAGCGATAATTTGAACAAATACCTGTGGAGTCAGAACCACCTCTGCCGTGCACTTCTATGCCCTGACCGATGCTGCCTTGCTAACTAGAATACCAATCATTTTGATAGCAAGTATTACTTGCTAAACTTCTTTTAAAATAAGTTATGCTACTTCGTATAACTTTAAAATTCCAATTTGCCGATTTCACCATGAGCAGATGCTAACTCCTTAGTTTGCAGGATTAGTTTAAAACACAAAACAAGTCTTTTGAAGAAATTCTGCAGGACTGGCCTCCAAACTGAAAATCCCACAAGATTTCAACTAAGAAATGTCTATATGCTCATACATCATACAGAATTTTCAGTGTTGCAGTGGCCACTGCGATAAACCAAAGAGGACATCTAACTGATGGTTTAAAAATCTAAGAATAGGTGCTATCTGATTTGTTGTAAGTGTCCAAATTTTGAAGGCTACTGAATTTGTTCCATCTCTCTGCACAGGCTCAATAACTTCTAAATGCTTGTGGTTTACCTTGCCTCCGTAATCTGTGAATCCAGCCAAAAACCTTCACTCTCTGGCCTCTGTAAGCTTCCAGAGCATCAATCTTTACCTGTAAAGCAGGGAATAAAAGCAATCAAATAGAGAAATGATTCACCATTTAGACAGCGTTTTCCACATAATTACTTAAAATACAAGTGTATATGACATCTCCCTCCCCAAAACGGCTCCTCCCAGCAGCACCTGAAGCAAAGTTCCATCCAGGGTATAAGCACAGCTGTCAATACTCAACAGCTGTTCAGTGAGGAAAGAGTATTTTAGCCAGGACAGGCCATACGTTTAGACAGCATTTCCAGACTTCATATTGAGTCCCTTCTATTTCGCAGGCTTACTTTGCCACGTAGAAACTAAGGACTGTAATAGCTTTCAAAGAAGCTCACTTTGCATTTGACCAAAAGGAGAAGTGGAAACACGTAACAGCTCACACCTTAAGACTAGAGTACTTGGGTACTACCGGAAATCCAAGGTGCATTAAATCACCAAAAGACTTGGAAAGGATGCCATTTTCTGGCACTCTGAATGCGCTCTGGATTATTTCTAAAGACATTCAAATAGATGAGTTCAGTTAGCAGTCAAAGCAGCACAGGACCCGGATCCGACATAGGTACATCTAGACATGTAGCTGAGGTACTGACACTGCCACAGTCAGAACAATTAACCCAGCAGGCACCTTCAAAATGGATCACGCCTCAGGCAGTTAAGGACTGCTACAGTGCACCGGTGCAGAAAGGACTGTGATTTCAGCACAGCTGGGCCCAGCTGCCCCTTTCCCAAAGAGCAGCCATGAGAGTGCAGGGCTCCAATCAAAACCGTCTTCTACACAGGGTGTATGCAAAAACCTATCACAGAGCAGCACACATAATAGCTGCTTACTAAGCTAAGGACTGCACCAAATCACCAAATCCAGCAGGACTCTACAAACAGCCACGTAAGAACATGTCTCAATAACTTAAGTTACGACCTCTAACCAGCACTGTTTCTTCACTCTCCACCACTACAATAATCAAACAAAACAAAACTAATGAACTTTTTCAAAGAGAAATACGGTCTCTATCAGCAGACAAACACAGACACAGAGAAGTCTGATACGGGAACTAAAAAAGTTCAGATATCCATCAAGTGCATGAGAAAGACCAAAGTCTATATACCAGAGGACACAGATAACCAGAAAAACAAAGTTACATTTGTGGACAGCAAAAAGACAGTGGACTTCAACAGCTGCCAGAGCCACAAAGCAGAGACAGATGCAATCTTTGTGCAGACAAGATGCTATAACACAGGCCACGTATCAAGCGCACTGGCTCTTACTCACACATTTTGGCTCTGGAAGACTAGGATCATTCTTGATAACAACCTTCTTAGCTTCCTCCAGGTTCTTCTCTCTCCTCAAGAGATCTTCCGCCTGGTTTAAAAAAAAAAAAAAAAAAAAAGTATTAAATAGCTGTAACCAGGCTTTGTAATATTTCCACTCTTTACAATTACTGGAGACTATAATGTACACTTACAGACACAGGTGTCAGAAAAAGCCTCGATGTTACCCTGCTGAGGCCTAAACCTGCCCTAATTCAAGACCAGGATGAGAAACAATGCACAGACGCATTTCACACTTTTTCCAGAAAGTCTAAAGGCAATAGATTGCAATTATTCAAAACTCACCCAGTTTCAGCCATTTGCTTGTCCTAATCTAAACAAAGGCAAGTTGTAAATAACGTATGTGTAAAACAATGATACCAACGAAGAACAAGCTGAAACTTTTTTGGAGGGGTAGGAATGACAATAACGCTGTTTAACATTTTTGGAAAAGAAAGGCGGTATGCTTCCTCCAACTTGGCATCATCTGCAACCTACCTCCTTCTTCTCCTTAGCTTCATTCTTCATTTGTTCCCTGTGCCACAGTTTTTTGACATTTTTCATCTGTGACTTTGAAATAATGGCCCATCTCTAAATCAATCCAAGGAGAGAGCAGAAGATAAAAGATTACATTTGTGTTCCTTTACACAAAGGAGCATTAAAATAATTTCTACTAGGAAGCTCTAATGCTACAGCACCTCGTTTTCTTTTTGTGAATCCACATAAATAGTAGGAAACGGTTCCTTTCCTGCTGTCATCAAAGCCTAAAAGGGGGAGAAAACAACAAAATCAATGACACTACAAGTGAACTAGTCATCCTTAAAGAAACCGAGCAGACATCCTACTTCTGATCCCTCTGGTCAGAGTTGCAAAAACCAGTATAAAATTTACATTTAGAAATACAAGGCCAATCACTTGACCTAAAGTGCAGTTCACACTCTTCAAAACAAACAGCAGGTGTTTTCCCCAGTTACCTTTAAAACAGTCTTGAATGGTTTCTTTTGCGTCCCATCACCAGTGGAATCATTGCCCTCTCGTTCAGAAACATACAGCTCTTCTGTAATACATGACAAATACAGGCAAATACTCAAAAAAAAAAAAAATTATCAGCTATGGAAACGGTCAGGAAGAGACTGGACACACACAAGGATATAAAGTCTTCACAGTTATCAGCAGCGATGAGCCTTCAAAAACAACCAGTTGGTCAGAATTACTTAATATTTTCCATTCTGAAAATCAATCCATGCAGTAAATATGTTATGCTAAAGTCTTAAGGACTCCCAGGATACTGAACTCTCGAAAGCCACTGGCTGCACATCAGGAACCAAAAAGGAAGCAGCCTTTTACAGAAACAGCTTTTTCTAGGCAAACAGGGAAACGCTAAATTGAGAAAAGTCAGAGAGTTCAGATCAACGTTCAGCTCGCTCATAGCCAAGAAACGAATCACGAACGACAGAAAACACTTGCTCCTTCTGCCAGCGCCTTTTGGACCCCTCCACGCACCGCTGCCGTTCCCCGCCCAGCTACTCCCAGTCCACTGACCGGCTGCCAAGACGCGAACCTTTTTGCTCCCGCGGACGCGTTCCGTTTCAGCTTCCAGGGATCAGGGCGGGGAAAGCCCGCGCCGGGCCGCGAGGCCACCCCAGAAGCCCTGCTTCCCCCGCCAGCGCGCCCGTGCTGCGCTCCAGCCACCCCCGCGCCCTTCCCGCTCCGCCGAACCGCGCCACCTCCCGAAGGCGCGTCTCCAACCCTCCAATCGCTCCCAAGGCTTCTTTCCTTCCCACCCTAAAGCCGGAACCCCCGGGACGAGCACGTTCCCTTTCGGCCGCCAGCCAGAGCGGCCGGCGCCGGCGGCCGCCTGCCGCCATCTTCTGCCTGTGGTGAGGGGCGCGGGCCGGGGCCGGGGCCGGAGCCCGGCCCAACCGCGCCGCGCCGCCCCGCCCGGGCACGGCCGAGGCAGGGCACGGCCGAGGCAGGGCACGGCCGAGGCCGCCCGCCCGCGGGCCTCACCCAGGACGAGCGCCGCTGTCCTCCCCAGGACCTCTCCCGCCATGGCCGCAGCCCGCACCGCCGCAGCGGACCGCCGGAAGTGTCGTCACCGCGCTTCCGCCGCCCTGAGCCAACCCGCCACCGCCTTGCATCAGCCGCCCCGCCCCGCGGCAGCCACCGCCCCTGCCCGAGTCCGCAGGGAGGATCCGGTGGACTGAAAGGGGCCACGCGGGAGATCACGTACGTGACGGACAGCGCTACCGCGTCACAGGGCGCAGTGATTGCGCAACGCGGGCGCGTCAGCCCCGGCAGGTGCCCGCGGGCGGCGCGAGGGGAGAAGGCACCCGCCGCCCCCGGCCCGCGCCCGCCTCGCCCCGCCGCCCCCGGCCCCGCTCCGCCGGCCCCGGCCCCGCGCCCGCCCCGCTCCGCCGGCCCCGGCCCGCCCCGGCCCCAGCTCCCAGCTGGTTGACGCATCGCGGAGCCTGCCCCATCTCGGAGCACAGGCCGCGCTCCGCCCTACGCTGCCTGAGACGCACCGGGACCTTTCTTTTTCACTGGTGCCTGTTCTTCCCCAGATAACGTCCTCACCGCGCACGGGGAGACGCGGGGGAGATGTGTTTTGAATACCAGTTTCCAGCGCTTCCACTGCAGGCGCTTCGACTCGACATGGTCTTCAATCTCATCATGGCTTTCCACAAACTCCCCGTTCACGTCTTAGATTCCACCTGCGATCACGCTGGGACACGGCCACTAGACTGCCGGCCATACACGAGAAGGGGTTCCTCCAGCCCCTTGGGAAGCGGGCAGGAGGCGGCCAGCGCTTCTGGAAGTTAACTGCTCCCAACGCGCCATGGGCTCCATTAGCGGTCCTTGCCCCCTTCCCGCCCGCCGCAGGCATCTCTGCGGCAAGCGGGTACGAAAACAGGCCTTCCTCCAGCAGCAGAGCGAGGAAGGCAGCGTAACGCCAATCGCAGGAGCGAGTAATACGAGAACAGAGCACGAGCTTAGACAACTGACTGAAGTCATGCAGCGGTAGAGGGATTATAAGAAAAGCTGTTTTGAGGAATACCAGTTCTTACCTAGAAACTTAAAGTCTTCCTTTCACCTTCTCCTAGTTTGAGACTATGGAAAGCGTGGTTCAAAATTAAGTTGGTGTTCGTGGTTCTGTACTGGATACCCTGTCTTTTTGTCCAAGTAATAAAACAATCTCTAACACAACAGAGTGAAATCTGCTATTGCGCACTTTGGTAATAACAGCAGGAACATCTCATTAGGGGATGAACACTGCGGTAGGCTCAAAGCCTGCTAGCTTTCAGGCTCCCTTCTCATCTACTTTTTCTTAACCTTCTGGTCACCCTTCAAACAAACAAACCAACCAACCTACCTTAGCTAAAGCAGCTTTGCTTTTCATGACCAGCCGAAGACAATCATTATCTATGACAAATGTTTGTCTTTAGTAAGTCTCATTAGAAATAAAAGGAATATACCCACCTCAATTTACATATTTAATATTTTAATATTACACCCGGTTTTAGAGTCCAACACGTGATGGGGTTTGTTTGGGTTTTTTTCTTTTTTTAAAGACCAACCCCATCTGTCTTGATGAGAGATTAGTTATCTCTATTTCCTACTTAAACTCCACTCACACTTCTATTCTTACCCATATACTTAAGAGAAGCTGTAAACTTTAGGATATTTATTTGCATTAAATTTTTGAAATGTACATTCCATTAAACAGCAGCTGTATATCATGATTTTCACTATAAAACCGCTTCAGTAATCAACCTTAGTCTGGGAGTTGGAAGTAGACAGAAGTGAAACATTAATACATCTCAACTTGAAGAGTAGAAGTATGTGCAAATGTAAAGAGACTCCCATAAAAACACTTTTTACATTGTAAGAATCGACTCACTACAAGCAACTGTTTTCTATTTATCCATTATTGACTGCTGTATCTAAAACTGAAATGAACAAACTTTTGCCAGCTCAAAGGGCAGCTTTCCAGAGATCAGATATATCTGTTCATAAATATACTGTGTAAGTAGACACAAACATACTCTAGAGTTGGAAAGAGAGACCGGCAGAGAAACAGACAACAGAGGGGGGGATTCTCACTTGCTAACTATTGACTCAGATCTCTTTATTCCGGGGGAAATAAAGGAATTGGCTATGAAAGGAACAATGGCATATCACTCATACTAACAAGATGCAAAGAATGATCTCTCTCGATTTAGTGCAGCAAGCTGTAGTCAACTGTTGAAGAAAGGAACAGAAACCACACCTATAAGTGTCAGAATTCCTAATAAACTTTAGTCAGTGTCAGATTTTATCACCAGATATCTCTTATTCTCATCTGAACTTGTACAGATGAGATTATCTAGGGCCCTCTCAAAAGACTGATCATCTGATTTGCCATTATGACTGTGCAATTTAATGAAATGGCGCACACAAGGTAACCACTACTTAGCAGTTTGCTTTCAAAGACAAAATATGAAATGTAGCTGCAGTTTTATACCAACATATTATTAAAATGTGAAAAAGGTTTGCAATTCCAGGCATCACTAAAAAGAAAAATAAAATTACAATGCTGGGTTTTCATACCCTAGCACACATATCCTTCACTTTCACATTAAACAGAAATCAGTTGCACAAGGATTAGTAGCTCCGTAGAAAACTCTTGGCCTTGCTATGTTTCCAGTAGTCCAAAACCAGGAAGTTCTGTGATAAAACAAAAATCTTCACATCCTTATGCTATTTGGTTAAAAAAATATCCTGAGTTTGTTTAAAAAATAACTTTTGTGCAATTACTGGGATAAAAAGCTTCTCTCCAAAATGCAGTAAATCAGCTTGTTTCACGAGCATCTCTGACTTCTGTCACACTGTTGCCTAGGACTGCATCTAACGGAGCCCGTTTTTTCCGTATGCTGCGTCCAGAAGCAATAAGATCAGCATACCCCCGCTGATGGGAGAAAGCATAAGCAGAACGACGGCCAGATATCCCTCGGCGAAAAGCACTCTGCCTTCGCTTCCACTGTTGTTCTTCTGCCATGTATTTCTTACGGTTCTTCTGAATCTTCATGCATGCAAAGACAGATTAGTTTATGGATTACAAGGGAAAACAGCTTGCTTGCATTTACTGTCTGGGGAAATAACCTGATACTTTTTTACATCCTTAAACTGCTTAAAAGGAGGGTTCTCTTGTTTAAGTTTGATTTTGTTAGAAACAAGAATATATGCAGTAACGCATCAGCGTTTCAGGAAGACTTACTGTATTATTTTGAACTTCATTATTTTCATTTACCTTTAAATGTCTTTCATTGAAGTGGATTGAAGGTATGTAATTGAAAGCTGTTCCTGTATTCTCAGGCTGACACTTCCTTAGTATCTTTTTAAACAGCACTACCACAACTTTAACTATTTTCATACCCATATGCTATTTGCCAGCTCAAGGCAGAACAGAAGCAAACAAAAACTGTCCACTATATTCTGACAGATAATAATAGAACTCCAACACAGCCCAAATAAAAACAAAAGTCAGGCCATCAGTAGCTTCAAAGTAGGCTTCTGTGGTTTTACAAAGTCAAGTGCTCAGCCAAGACAAACGATGAATTAGCCCACACTGAACTGTGTGCTTAGCTTGTACACGTACCTCTGCATCACACAGAAGCACACAAGGAAGATACTGGGAATTAAGAACACATCAGAGTGACACTCTGCTTTGGATGGCAAAACGTCATAGCACCAGTCTTCACCCAGCTAGAAGGCAGGCTCGGTCTGGCCTTTGGAAAGCCCTGCTGCCACCCTCCCTGGCCACAGGACCTGAGCTCCAGTCTCATGTAGTTCTCCCTAGGGCACAATCACTTTTTTATCTCTAACATTAGCACCAATACTGACTCCTGTAAATAAATACATGCCAAATTAACTGAAATAACATAAGACTTTACTCACTCTGTCACTTTCTGAAGGCCAAATTGTCATTGATAAGAAACGCCATGCCACTACAGGAAGTAAGCAAATAGCAATTGATAAAATGATGGTCAGCCAGAGGTATGGTTGTCTCAGAGCATTTGGAGCAGTTCCTAGGAATAAAAAGAGCAAAAATTAGTTTATGACATGATCAAGTAAACTAGTTATAAAGCACAAATAAGATACTAAAAGCCACAGCTTCTTTCCTGAAGACCTAATGTTCAGGTATTCTGTTGTGTATCACAACATCAAGCTTTTATTCAGAGACTACTATGAAGAGAGCATAACGGGAAAGAATTTTATAAAGCACTTCGATTACGACGTATCCATATTCATGTCAAAGCCCTTTTAAGAGTTATGGGAGGCTGCAAGACAAACGCTTGGCTGAGATGCATGGCTTTTGTCCTGCTTTAAAACGTGCAAAGCAAGGAAACTCCTCCCAGTATCATTGGCATGTATGTGGTCTAGAAAGCAAGCGATATTTAGTAGCCAAACACCCAATCTCATAGAACTTTCTATCAAGCTAAGTAGCAGTCACATCTTTATAAAATTCTGAAATGCATAAAGTATTCAGGTAGAAGGAAGCTATAGAAGAAGTGTAAAACATTACTAAAGGTCAAAGAAAAATGTTCTATTAGAGGCAACTACCTTTTTTCAATTGGGTTCAGCTTAAAAATGAGAACATAAAATTGAGGGGGTTTGTTATTTTTGGGAGGGATATTTAGATCCAAGGCAACATAAGAAAGATTTGTCACTATGAAAATTAGAAAACACAGTTTTCCTCAGAAAAAAATTTCCTAATGGCTGCTACTTACACCTCCCCAGACTTCCAGCAAAATCCCAAGGAGCTGCCAACAGCATTTGGCTCTGTCTTACTTGATCAGTTTGAGCAACTTGGCAAACACATACCCTGCCAGATCATTGCATTCCCTTTACTTTAAGCTGCCTCGCCAATTCTAACTTAGTTTTCATTTGCAGACTCCTACTGCTGGGCAACGTCAAGTTCCAGCTCGTTTTCATTGAAAGAAAATAAATACTCCAATAAAGCAACCTGGCCCCAAACATAAACAAAACCATTCCTTGGAAGTAAACTAGTATTTAACATCATTTCCTTTCACAGGCATCAGGTTCATGTCATGATATTTTGGCCATAGTTCTGCTCAAGTTACAAAGCTGTATGAGACAGGAACAAGAAACACAAAACCCAAGGACTGACCTGTGAACTGAAAGCCAGAAGGAAAGAGAACGTGGATTCCAGCACTGTGGAAGTCAAATGTGATACCAAAGTAAAGTGCGATACTGCCAAATACTGAAAAAGCATTAACAAAAGTCCAATAAGACGTATCCAAGCCAATCTGAAAGCAAACAAAAGCTCCAAATGAGTTTATTAACTCAATATAATGTCAACTACTCTGAAGATTGACAGCGTTTTGGTCAAGTCATCTCTCATCCAGTTACACGTCAGTCAGAGAGAGCGAGCATCAACAGAGAAGAAAGAAGGCAAAAAGGGGAAGCTTTTTGCATATTGTTATGTTTTTAGTAGACAAACTTAGAAACATGACCAGAAAGTGTTTTCAGAGCAACAGGGATCAGGAAGCTAAGCTTACTTGCCTGAAAATTGACGACAAATATAAGAGAAGATGCTGCTGTGACAGCAAATGACTGATAATCTGAAGGTGCTTCTCCATCTTGTCCCATAGTTTTAAGGTAAGCTCCATATGGTATGAAGAAGATTATTAATGAAGTTATAGCTCCATGAAGCAAACTTAAAAAGAATTTCTTGTAATTAAAAAGTAAATCTTTCTGTCCCAAAACATACAGCCTGGGGAACCGAAGACTCAATTTGTCGCTCACATCCTTAAAAAAGGGGGAAAAGAAAAAAAAAAAAAAAAAAGAAGTTGCTGTAATTTCTTGTTCTCAGTGTGAGCATTGAAGAGTAAAAAGCTCAACTATGAAGTGTCCCAAAGGAAATGGCAGATCTCTTTTCCTTTTCAAATAAGCAGCGTGGGCAGCAGGACTTAGCACAGAGTAATGCATGCAACTAGGAAGAACCAAGTCTGGAGGACATCTCTCACAAAGCTATCACGTATCCCATTTCCAGGATTCTAAGTTTTTAGCCCATTATTTGCAAAGACAAGAATGTCCACAGTTGCACAGCTCTTCACAGCTATGTATTGTGTTGGAGTCCTTTCCCTACACGGTGAATAAGCAGAAGATGGGGGCTATCATTGCATGTCCTGACTTTAAGTCTCTAACAAATACTCAAGTGAGAGCTTAATTTGGTACTGAATTTCTTTCTTATCTGTATCACAAAAGAAAGCAGAAACATTGATTTGCCTAATCAGCAGGTAAGTCTTGTATGGAAAAACAAGCAGAGAAGGCCAAAAGCACTTGTCCCACTGAATTAAAACAAATGCTACACACCAAGACTTCCTGTCAAATACAGTCATTTAAAATTGTGCAGTCCCTACATCTTCAGCTCAGAAGGGTAAGCAAAGAATATCTTTTCCATTAACAAAACCACCAGTTGCTGTGCTGTGTGAATGATGTCATGGAACAGCAGGCATTTAGAAATATTTTTAACAAACATTACTAGTACTGAAGACCTCTGACCCGATTAACTTTGGCTATTTCAGTAACCCTCTGCTTATTGTCGCTTGTATTCCTCTTCCCAGTGTGTGAGGTAACATTTTTAAAAACCAGAAGACCAAACAAAACCCCCAAAATGCCTTGTACATAAAAAAAAGCAACCAGTTTCAGTGTAATTAAAGACTTGGTATTAGATGCCTTTGGATTAATCTGTTGTTAACAACATGGAGAATACCTGGTCAAGCAAGCCGACTAGCAGAACCGGGAGACTAGAATACAATACATTGTACAATGTGATGAACCAGTCTTCATACGCTGTCTGCAAGAGGAGGAGGAATTTCAGTAGTTAATGATTTATTTTTGATTACACCTTTTCCTTCCAATTCCTGAGAAAATTCACATATGCTCTACTATAGCATTAAACTACCTGTCTCGGTGTTTACCCAAAAGGCAAGCAGCACCTTAGCTCAAAGCTCTGTTGAAACTATTTTTAGCCTGTATTAAGCTGCCCCACTCCTTACAAACCATCAGTGTTACCTGACCTGGAACACTATCAAAACTGAACACCTCATACTAAGTGTCAGTCTGGTTTATAGCTCTACTTGTGACCGTGATGAGCACTTGGCATCTCACATACAAGTTTGGGAACCCTGGTTTCTTTTTATGTGTTTTTTTTTTTTTTTCTCTGTCCTAGGCATCCACAGTTTCCCTCACAGCAAACAGCATTGACCTCAGGCAGGGGTGCTTGTCTGTGACTGTGGCCCTGACCCTCCCTGCTGGTCCATGCAATAACATCTGCCTGTCTTTTGGTTATGCCCATGGAGATGCATCTTGACTCTAAGTCCTTTCAACACATGTGAACTTCAAACGCTGCCAGTTACAACAAGCACATTTCGAGCCATTCTAGCCAGCAGTTCAAGATAAAAAAAAATTTGAGTTTGGTTTCCTACTGATATATACACACACCATCTCACTTCACCTACGAATATCTTAAGTAGCACCGTTGGGAAAGGTTTCCCAAACCGCTATATAACAATCTCTTCCTCCCCTCCTCCCTGTACAATCATGATACTGACTTTAGTCTTCTGAAATCATAACCAACTGCTTAGCTTGTAACTAACTAGCTTAGTAGTCATCACCTATTCTCCTGCAGAAATTATTGATGATAACTTTCGGTTCCCATCATTTCCCAGGTTAAGCCTTTGCTATTCTGCACTGACAAAAAGGAACATCCGCTTCTTAATATTACACATGAGCATGCCTTCTTACCTGGGCAGAAAAGCCATTAAAGAATGAATACCAGATGTGGACTAGTGTAAAAGCAAAGTTTTTGTAGAAAAAATATCTTAGAAACTTGCACATCCTAATGTAAGACCATCGTCCGTGGACCAGCAGCAGTCTCTGCAGGTAGCGGAATTGCCCAAAAGAGTAGTCACTTGACATGACAGCTTGCGTCCCTTCTTGGCCACTGATTCCAACTCCAATGTGGGCAGCTAAGTAAATGAAACAAACACCACGCGCTATGTTGAACAAAGGGAGAGGAACAACATGACCAAGGGCAAATCTTCTACCAGTTCCTGTTCTCTGCTTCAGGTTTTCCTGCCTCATTTTATTTCTGTATACAGCACAAAGGCTGCATTAAAGACTAAAACAACAATGTGTAAGCCCTTCCTTGCCCTGCTATTTACTGCTCATGTCTCCACTGTCGCTTGGATTCTCTCTCAGTGCTTGTTCCGTCAGAACGGGCACTGGGAAGTTTGACCACGGGAGAACTAAGCAATGAGACAAAGCAAGCAAACCCCTGAATGAACTGGCCAGGCAGTTTACAAATACACTCCTAACAAACCATATCCCAGACGTTTCTTTCTCAGTGGGATTTCTCAGGGAGCAGTTCAAAGAGCGCCAGTTGCAATACAGCACGGCTAATGCCTCCAAGCAAGGGGCAGCTAAGCTATTGCTTTGTTCTTGATATTACACTTTTGTAACCCACAACATAAGAACAGATGTAATTCAAGTCCCTTCTCAGGGAACGTCTACAGAAAAAGCTAAAATACATCAGCAAAAACCACTAACCATTTCCTAAAGGGCTTCCTCAAAAAGGGAAAGCACAGGCATAGAAGCTAACAAAACCCAAGTGATGCTAACGTGGGTGATGAAATAGATGGTAGAGTCTTCTGAGCAAAGAGTAATAGCAAAGACACTGCCGAAGAACACCCAGAAGAGATCTTTCCTACCAAGAGAAGTTTTACAGCTGCCTTACTTTTAATCATGTTTACATCATTGGCACCATCCCCAATAGCCAGAGTAATAGCTTTCTTGTATTTCTTCACAAGCTCAACCACCATGGCTTTCTGCTTTGGAGTCACTCGACAGCAGATCACAGCCCTGCATTCGCAGGCCAAATCAACAAAGTTCTGCTGCTGCTGTTCTTTGTAAGCTTCAGCCCTTCTTCTCTTCTCAGTTTGCTTTTTTTTCTCTTCTGCTGTTCTGGGGAATTTCAGTTTAAGTTTCTTTTTCTTCTTTTTCTTCTCTAGCAGGATTTCATTCTGTGTAACAAAAATATTTTATGCTTCCTTCTACACTATTTCAAATCGCACTACGAGTACTGCCTATACAACACACTTAACTTCATTATGCTCCCATCACCCATTTATAGCATTTTAATAAAATGCTTGTGCAGAGGAGTGAACGAAGAGCTACGAAACCAATGAAAAGAATGTACTTGGTGGGATTAACAAAAGTAAAATGCTTGTATTTAGTGTCACAGCACTTTTGGCAGAGTTCAAGGAATATTTCTTCCAATGGGAACTAATTCACTTTTGAAAATATTCTGGTATTTAAACTTCCCTCTCTCCTATTTCCCCATCTCCTAAAGGAAGCACGACGATGCCCAATACATGTGGAAGTGTCCTATAAATACCTGGGTTAGCTCTGGGGCAGTTCAGCTGGAATAGGGGGTAACAGAGACCTGCAACTTTATCTGATGCTCCTGCTAGTTTACCTTTAGGCATCGCCAGCCTGCTTCCTATGCCTTCTACACGTACAGATGTACATTTCTTTATACAAGATAAAGGTTTAGGGCTGGAACGCTGAAACGTGGCAGATGGTCCTTAACTGTTCACCGACTTTCTACTTTACAGGTGTCTGTAAGAGCAGCCTGCCAACAGGGTGGGTAATAGTCACTGCATTACTGCTAGTCACCTCTCTGCTAAAAGCTCTTTTCTGCTTTCTAAGCTCCTGTGAGAGCACTATATTGCAGGACTGAGCAGGAAACTGGTCTTTTGTTTCTACCCTTTCACTCCCATCTCTCATTTGTAAGTACGATTTCTGTGCCTATACTGAAGCCATGCATCCTGTAGCACTGGCAGTATCTCTTTTTCATTTTTTTTTTTTCCATTAGACCAGAATCCCCATGAAGAATAAACACACTGAAAATCAGACTGTGCTTTTGCAGGGGTTTGGCTTTACTTTGATGGCAGCTACCAGGGTGCTTTGAAAGGCCCAAAACATTCCTTATTTTATTGAGCACTACTTTTAACCTTCAAAACCAAAAATATTTCTGAACATAAATATCAAACAGATATGTTCAACTGGTGGCACAATGGCCAAAGAATTTTCATTGACTGGTTTAGCAAAGCAGACAAATGAACAGAGTCCTCAATGAAGGACACTGTGACTTGGTGGTACCCCCAAAATCTCAAATACACAGGAGAATATCTTTTGTACATACCAACCAGGAGCCAGTGATTATTAAAGCACGATCTCTACTACCCTGGAAGAAGGGCTCGTTCATTCTTAGGGAGGAATGTGTACTCGATCCAGCTCTGTTCCTTTGGTTTTCCAACCTAGTTTGAAGAAGAGCACTGGAAAGAGAGGTGGTTACTATTACAGAAAAATCAAGGATAAACTTTATGCTAGATCAGTCCCAGACTGAAAATCTGCAAGAAAGAAGTGCAATACATGCTGCAAGGACTTTTTTTGCCATATATTAGGTGATGTTCTAAGCAGTGCTAGAGCAACAGTGAAAAGAGGAGCACACTGGTTTGATGTCCTTGCTGTTCTGCAAATAAGGAAAAATTTGGAAAAACAAGTCAGGAATAGTTGTGACACTGCTACAAGGCCCTAGTTCTTCTCCCAGCCCCATATTGTTTTTCCTTAGGTCTAACCATTTTGGCAAATTCTTTATGACTAAGCGCTCAATACCTTGTGATCCATTGTGTTTTTATAGCATAGGTCTGTACTGCATACAGGAGCATGGGATAGGGTGAAAGACCAGCTGGGGTAATGCTGGAGTTCAGGGACAGGTAGCAAGAGCAAAACCTGGCAACTACTCCAGTTTTGGACTAGGGAGAGACCTGCTTAGCCCACTCCAGGTGGGCTCCAGACTTGTCTGAACTACAGGACAAATTTAATGTCAACAGTTGTTGACCTAGAACGTCAACCTAACCTCCTGCAAATAGGATATCACCACCTCTACCCACAATTAAGAGGTTGCCTTGTAAAATTACAATTCCATAAAAAGCAAAGAAACAGACAATGTACAGCTGAACAACTGCCAAGAAATACTGTTCAGTCATTGAAGAGTCACTGTGGGATAAACCAATGTTACTGCTGGGTTAATTTTAAAAATTGAACATTTTTAATTCCCACAAAAGAAATCCTTTGTGCTTTTCACTTGCCTGATATCTTCTCCATAGCAGATTGTTGTCTCATCTGTTAAGAGTTCGCAAGAAAATCCAATGTTTTCAGCAGTTTCTACAATAAAAAATAAGAGAGGAAAGTATTTACTTAAAGTTCTGTCATGAGTGACTGTTGGGAGCAGCCAGAAGTACCTGAAGTTCTTTTAAGTAATTTTTGAAGTTATGTTTCAGTACGAGAAGTTCCCTTTCATTGCCACAGTGTGGATGAACAGGGGAAAAAAAAAAATCATACACAGCACAGAGAAGCTAGGGGAATGCTTGTTGATTATTTGTCATACAACAACTGTGTGGCAATGAAGGCGCAGTGGGCAATGGATTTAAAGTCAACAACAGGGAATTATATTTCCTATGCAACATTTCCTATGAAATGTACATTACTGTGGGTGCAATGCATTGTCACAAGATGTTTTGAATGTAAAAACTGTTAGTGACCTGGAAAAGTCTATCAGCCAATTTGTGAAAGGAAGATCTACCAGGGCCTATTTAACCTAATGGTGGAGATGCTGTCTCCATGTCAGAGAGCCATTACACCAAAGGCATTGCAAGAATCAACCACAGGGTGTGCCACAGTATCTTGCCCTGTCCTTACTCCAGATTCCTTGAACCAAGGCTGTTGCCAGCATCAGAGAGATGCTGGTCTGGCTGCACCTCCATCCAGGCTGTAGTACAGCCATTCTTACTTAAAAATTTTATGCCATTTTTTGAACTGACTTAACAAAATGTGTTGCCAGACTGCAGACTAGCAACTACCAAAAGAAAAGCAAATCAGTCTCTGTCAGCAGCACTTGTGATTCTTTGAAAAGTAAATTTTCACTGTAAAAAGACAGGTTTTGGTACCTGCCCTCAGAGCCAAGCAAGCCTGATGTTAAAAGCAAGTTGTCCTGCATTTGCTTTGCATTGGGAAAAGCAGTAGCTGGATATTTCCCTATAGAAGGCAGTCACAAAATCAGTCATCTAGGCTAATCTGTTGGAGGAACAGAAGTTACACAGAAGCCCATCCCAGAAGAACAGCTGGGATTAAATTTTGCATGTTGTAGAAATTCCTTCAGTTTTGATTTAAATGGACTTTCATACTAAGCTTTTCTAGAAACATATGCTTTATTTCTAGTCTGCATTTGTCCCAGTTTATCTTCTAGCCCTTATCCTGTTTTTACTAGCTCTTTGGCTGTAAGTAACCCCACCTTTTTTGTCACCAGTAAGCACCCAGATTTTAATGTCTGCTTTTGAAAGTCTGGAAATAGTTTCTGGAACTCCATCCTGTAGTTTGTCTTCAATAGCTGTCGCACCAAGTAGCTGGAAGATGTTTGAAATACAGGTATTTAGTAGGATAAACATGTATGGAACACCGCTTTATTTTCAGTAGAGAATGAAACTATTCTGGATACGTCTTCAAGCCAAGGATTCAGTAAAGACAAACTCTTGCATATAGAAGTGACCACGCTGAAATACATGTACTAAAATACATTTTCCTTCATTCTATTAAACTCTAAAATTTGGCGTGGCTCTAAAGCCAATAAAATACTGAAAAAGATCTAAATCAAAATGTCCTAATAAACAAGGATAATTTATTTGCAAAAAGATCTGTTTATTCTTATAAAAGAATAAAAGTACACTAAAAATTTAAAGCTTGACTTACAATCAAGTTATTTTCTATTTCCTCATATACTTTGTCCAGAACTTCATCACGATTAGTTGTAGCTACACTGGCGTCCACAAACTTTTTATTCCATGCTTCAAATTCATCATGACTAATGTCTCTATAGCACAGGCAGAGTGTCCTAAGAGTTTCATTTGCAAAAATCTGAAAAATAATTTTAAAAAACCCAAAACACATATCCACAAAACAAAACTCTTCATTTGCAATCCAAACATAAAAGAGTTAAGATCATAAGCATTTGGTAAGTCTGATAAAACAAATCTGACTGCGCGATTAGTCCTGAGTATTTCAGAAATGCCAAAAATTAAATTATAGCTGACAAAGGCAGTCTGAACTGAAAGACTAAAGAGGTGACAAACAGAACAGAGTGTAGTGATCTGGAATACTGATAACTATGGAAAAAAGCACGTAGACAAAATTTAAGTTCACTTTTCATGAAAAGACAATGAATGCATTTTTAAGAACATGCATGAAAACAACTATTGCTTTGATTATTTCTCAGGTTTGGGATGACTTGTAGAACCACTTATAGGTCTGCACTTGTTTTAATAGCTTAGGAAAAGGAAATTAATAAAATTAGATTATAGTCAGAAATAAACAGTTTTTAATTTAAAAACAGCATATAAAATACAGACGTACATCTAGTGCTTCTTCTGTAGCTTCTCTCTTTAGATTCCTTGGGTGCAACCGTTCATAAATTACTGTATCAGCCCCTTTACAATATAGCCTGATATTTCCACCTGATTCTCTTACTGTGGAGTAAAATATGAGAGGTTGGACAAAATGTTAGAGTACATTTAAATAAAGGAATAGTTTCAGATTAGATTTTTCAGTCTACTGCTGTTAAGTACTAAAACTACAAGATCATGTTTCTTCATCTCTAATATTGTTCAATTAAGTAACTTGGTTGACAAGTAAATTTTCTCTTCTCTTTCATGACAGGAGAGGATATTTAAACTCTCAAGGATTATGTTTTTGATAATGGTTCATACAGTATTAACATCTCACTTGCCCATAGCAACTGGGCAGAGACATACACTAGAGATATGATGCACCACAATTATAGCCTTAAAAACAAACAGATCTCTAACTGATTCAAGACTGACTTCTTTAAAGATAGTTGAAATTAAAACTAAAGAGCTACCTCAACCTGCATTATCCAGTGTTCCAATAGCTAGAGGAACATACAACTTGTTTGTTCTCTGGGGAAAAAGGGGAATAAATAATCTTTGCAGCATTTCTTCAAGCTTCTACTCAAGGTACCTAAGATTGTCTTCAGCAGAGGCTACGTCTGAACACCAGGGCTGTCTAGCGGACTCATTTGCACCTAAATACAAAGCCTCTCTTTTGCTATACAGACCTATGTGGATTAAAATCTATCAGAGGGCTGTGTGTTACACAGCAACTTTCTGTGCGCATACTTTTTCACCTATGAAATACAAGTGACCTTTTCTATAAAGGTTGGTTGTAATCAGCTTACCAATGACAGACATGCGTTTTCTATCACTGTTGAAATCCAAGATAGCAAGGACATCATAAATTTTTTCAATCCCCATTTCACTTATAGTGATGGTATTTTGTGTTCGTGAAAGAAAAACATAGCCAAAGTTTCTGGCCGCTGTAACCAGGGCCCCTTCGTCTGGGGAAGCTGCTTGGTAATTGAGCTGACCTGTGTCATTGAAACAGTGAAAAGAAGAGAAAGCCAGGATATACCTGAGCATTACAGGGGCACTCGGACACCACAGCTAAAAAATTCACACCCATTCTTTAGAGTACTTGAGAGCTGGACATGTAATGCCACATCCTTTCTTTTTCCGAAGTGAGGTCTAATACACTGCTGCAGCACTCAGTAGCAGTGCACATAGAGGAGGGGGACTATGGACCCCCTCCTTTTTGTTACGTGTACTTTCCAAACAGGATAAGTCACTGAATCCTCTTCCCTCCAGGTACAAAAGCAAAAACTGTAACTTCTCTGTCTCAAAACAAATATAACTTAAACATCTTAATTTCTCAACACATTTGTTTAAGCATTTTCAAAGGAAGCTCCAAAAGACAAATTCTTGGCCACAGACACCAAAAAACAGTGGTGGAAACAACCCCAAAAACATTAGTAGGAAGAGCAAGAAAGGACAGGAGCCTGCTGGTTTCACAAAGATCTCGCAGATAGGAGTAAAGCAATACTACTCTTCAATGTTTTAATTGAATCTTCCAACCTTATTTTTCACATTCATGAATTCTTCAATAGCCATTCACTCACCTCACAGAAATTTAGTTTCTGTCACATTTTTGTTATTTGTTTTGGTTATTTCCTGCCAATTCTCTTAGGACAGATGTACATGATTTGTATATATCTATGGGGCTGTGCTTAAAGGAGTAAAAGCATGAAACCCTCATGCTGAAAACACTTGTTTCTCCACACTGAAAACAAGTGTCCAGATGTGATTATACTTTCACATATGTATATGGAACCAGAGACTACGCTAGTGTCATTATAATTTTATTTGAGGTTTATGCTTTTGAGATTTCAAAGATGGATTTGAACAGAGAGAAGACCCGTAACATGAAGACACAGGACCTCTGTATAAACTTCCTCTACCTTTCTAAATCTGCTGTTAAACAAGATGTGCATTTGCCACAACTGTAACTGTCATAAAGACAGTCCTCCTTCCATAAAGGGTCAGGTAAGTTCAGCACAGGGAATAGCACCAGCTCTTGCTTTTGTTTAATTTAAAAGAGCAGCCTAGCACTCCTTCTCACTTATGGGATCGGCATTAATTTTGGACCTCTCCCTTGTGCAACTGGATTTGAATTATTGTTTCCCTTTGCACAAGAAAAAAAAACAAACTAAACATACTCACCATCAGAAGTGTCAACCATGACTGTGTGACAAATAGCAAGCAGAAAAAAGAACTTTTGAATTTCTGGCTCCTTTTCAGATTTTATTTGCTCTATCAGATAGTGATCATAGAACAAGAACTTTCCATCTGCATACATGTTCCAGCTGAAATCCACTTGCTGCTTAGAAAACAGAAGAAAAGAGGGCTTGAGTTATCTCATGTGCAATTGCTCTGTGCCTACCTGCATCTCTTCATACTTTGGCAAGGGAATGTTCCCTGTTCTACAGACCGTAGGTACTTCAGCGCCAGATTGGACCGACATACCTCTGGGTGGCTCTGAAGCTGCCCTGCTCCATCCCGGCAGTCTCCTGCAATGCAAGCACCCATCAGTTAGAAGGCACAGGACAGAATAACAAAGTTTTTACAACTCATTCACAAAGTAAAAAAATACATAGAATATCTACTGTGCTAGAATAGCTCAGATTTCAAAAAAAAGCAAGTTCTTTCACAGCCGCAGTACCTTTGTATACTAGTGACACCAAAGCAAATAAAAAAAAAAAAGCATGCAGTGGAATTGTCATAAAACATCCATGTTGGCGTAACACAGCTTTCACTGTCAGAAATTCCTCATCTCTCTTCAGAGGTAGGATGTTTAAAAAGCACACGGCGTTAGCACACTGCGTTCTTCGTTATTTGAACTGACCAAACAATAGTTTTGGAGCACATATGCTACGTATTCTAAATATTGAAATCCAGACAAGATTGGAAATGGAAGTAACTAACACTGAAATTAAAGACTGCTGTTCTTATTAAATTTTCTTACTTGTTTCTAGATTGATTTTGTCTCTGAAGCATTTCTACCAAGAGTAAAGCATTCTGTAAATTACTCATTTCTGACTTTTCTACCGGAAGTTTCCACTCAGGTCTATCACTTTCCCCTTTTTAAAGGGGAAAACGGGGGGAAAACCCCAACAATTCAATTTTACTGGAGCTTACTCAATGTCAGGGCCAAATCATGGAAGTTCAGCTGAAACTAAAAAAAAAACCCAACCAAACTCACTCATATGCACCTGATTTCAAACAAGCATTGAAATTCCTACTCATTTGTATAGACCGGTCAGAGGCTGCCAGCTGTGCTATACAGGGACTTGTAGGGTCTTCCCCCTGTGTTCCTGTCAAAAATCAGAGTTCCTGTGCTAGCCATGGTTTTCACTACAGGATGCAGCAGCATGGCACAGACTTACCATATCTTTGGCCGTTTATGCAACATTTTTTAAACGTCATGATGTTCTGTGTAAGCGTTCCTGTCTTATCAGAGAAGATGTAGTGGATCTGCCCCAGCTGCTCATTCAGTGTGGTGGTTCTGGCCTTCGCGGCTGTGTCCTTCTCAGCGTGATACATTTGCAGGTCCCAGTTTATAAAATAGCTTTGGCCCAAACGAATCACTTCAACGCTAAATGAAATAAAATTAATTTTCTCACTCCCAGCTGCATCTCATATTTCAAAATAATGACACATTATCAGATCCAGGGGACTCTGACTATTTTCCAGGACTCAAGTTACTTATATAGCCCAGGAGCTTAAGACAAAACAATTACATTTACCAACACATTACAGAGCACCATCACCCCTACACAGGCCACTCAAACTGCTATCGGACCACACAGCTCAGCTTCAACACCACCGTGGTAACTGGGGAAAAGCCTCTACAGCCTTATCAAGCCAAAAGTATTGATGGTGCTGCTCCCATAACAAACAGAAATCCCTCTTGGGAATAGCATTTTAAGTACAATTTGGAGAAGAGCGGGTAGGAGGCTGGATGACTTCAAATATGTTAGACAGGTTTGTCAAAGGCAAAACTATTCATACTTCATGGAGCAGTAACACCTCTCTTTTGAGAATAAATCTGGAAAATATGATTTTTACTTTTTTTTTTTTTTTCCAAGTAGTTTCCTTCATGCATTGTGACTGCAGAATTAGATTGAGAAGTTAAGTACTTGCAGGATCAAGTCTCCAATTTTGTCAGAGATCATTGCTTGGGAGAGTTTTTTCCTTAGTCAAAGTACAGAGCAGATATGCTTAATACTGTAAGAAAAGTTTGATATCTTTAAATTCTGAGTCAAAGATCTTTGAGTGATGATTTTATATGAAAGCAATACAGATCACTTTCTTGTAAAATCTCAGTGAAGAGGGTGAAGAGGGTGAGTGTATCCAATGTCTTTTCAGTAAGACAAAGAAATAATATGCTTTCCCATCCAACATGAAGCTGCATTTGTTACCACCAATAGGAAATTAAGTCCATTCACCATTAATCCGTAAGTTAAGTAATTCAACCCTATCACCAGTTCAGCTATTAAAGGCCAAGGTATTTACCTACCTCACATAGAGGGAAATGGGAACCATGGTGTTCAGAACAATGATATATCCCCAAAAGTTAAGAAAGCCACGATATGGAGGACTGGAGTCTTGTGCATCATAGAGGTACCAAGACAAGTTGCCAATCTGCTGCTCCCAGTAAGTGTGTCCAATGACAAGGCCAGCCGACAGCAGGATGAGGACAACAAAAATCTACAGTGTACACAGAGAGGCCTGTAACACTTCAGAAACATTTCCTCAACTCAAATCCCAAATCTCCATGTTCAAAATAGAGTATTACATGTATTTGTAAGTAAGAAGAAGAGGAGCAAACCTTTCCCACAAAACGGTCTCCTCAAATAATATGGGTTGTAATTTTAGTATGTTCCCCAAGCATCATTTTCATGTTTTTATGTTTATTTAAGCAGGCAGTGCATAGGGTACGCGAACATGCTCGGAGCAGGGGCAGAACCAGAGTCGTGCTAAGTTGAGTGCCTCTGCCTGCCAACAGGCCAGCTCCTCTCTCCTCTTTCCCCGTCCCAGGGAATCACACTCAGTAGAGCGCAGGTTGTAGGACAGTGGGTATTCCTTATACACATACCCCACGGGTACTGACCAAGGACAAAAGCCATGGGTGTTGAACCTTTCAGGCTGAACGGACCTCTGGACCAGGGTCCTCAGGTCTCTGTCCAACAGTTCAGTGCAGACAAGCAGAAGCACCTGCAACACTGGGTTTGAAGCATTTGTCTGCATCACATAGGCTGCCCTACACCCACAGTGTAGGGTCACAGATTCCACCAACAGCGAGGCACCTTTTTAGATTCCCTCCTACTTCATCCCAACTCATCAGGTCAAAACAAACTGAAAACATACTTATTACACCAAAAGAAAAAAAAAAGTTTCCTAAATTTGCATTCACTCTATTCACTTTAAAATGAACTCAAAACCAGCTGAACTTTAAACAATAAGGCTTACAGTATAAACCATGTAATTCATAAGGGAGTCAATTTTTGTCCTTTTAAATCTCGTCTTTCCACTATTTTTCATTATTTTTGTATCAGCACCTAAAAATAAAGAAAAAAAAAGGAAAGATACAATACGTAAACTAGTATTGTATTAGTATTACTAATTGTACTACTATTACTATTTTACAAAACTGGGACATAAAATACAGTCAATGTTTATAAGATAAAGATGTCATTTCACTCTACAGGGCATGCTTTTAGTCAGTAAATATTACACATGTTTAATTCATAAATACCTGCAAATATGACCACTCCATGGCAGAAGTCTGTATTCCTGATTTTACATCCACGTAATAAAATCTTATCAGCATCCAGTGAATAACTCGTGTTTCTCCAGAATAATGTCCCTGCAAACTTATCCAGTCGGTTATTAGGCTCTTCACATTCAATTAGACCTAAAAAATTTGGATGAGAATATGTTTAATATACAACAGTTAAATAAAAATGCATTGATTTGTACCCACCATAGAAGTAGTTTTACTTCATGAGGTTGGTTTTTTGAGAAAACAAGTGTTCTTATTAAACAATTTCTTTGAAATGTAGGGTGTACAAATATTCAGTGCTGTATTGCTAATATTTTAAATATGGTATCTTAGGGTGGTATTTTGCTTTCCAGATTAAAATAGTAGAAAGAATTCATTTCTGCACCAAGGCCAGTATGCACAGCATTTACTGCCAAATAGGGCACTTTTTGTTCACCTTTTCTTTTAATATTTCTCAAGTTTTAACAAATGCCTGCCTACAAGAGTGTATGTGTCTCTGGATCTTAACACTCTAGCATGAACGCAGTGTTCAGTTCATTTTGCCATTGAAGACTTACCAGCAATGATCCCACAAGAGGAAGACATCCTTCATGCAGTACGTTGCTACAGATACACATTGCCGCTGTACATTGCTACGCTGCACAGGTACCCAAATATTACAGCTGAAAAAGTGACGTTTTACTCTGACTCTTAGGACTTGCCCTATTCCCACTGCCTACTTTATGACTGGCACTTGATGCTACACATTTGCATTTCCATCCCCAAAACTGAGCTCATCCTAAAATTTTGGTTCATGCTGCAGTTACCGTTATCACAACTGTGTTTCAGAAATAAATAAATAAATGTAAATGTCAGCATAACTGCCAGTTGCTACAGAGGAGCACCGAATGGCAGTTTCAGGCCAAAACACTGCTGTCTCTAGCCCTGAACCCTGTCTCTCATCAAGACTGGTGGATGTGCAAGGAAGAGTAAAATTACAGGTGCAGGCCACTGAAACGCTTTCACAGTCTCGCAGCAAGTTGCAGCCAACAGATCTCCTGAACCAGAGCCGATGTCTTTGTGGGCAGACTCTCCTTCCACATAAATTTGCTCAAGAGACGCTCTTTGAAAGCACAAACTTTTTACATCCACGACATCCTTTGGCAAAGTGTGAATTTTAGCTTAACTATGTATTGGGTGAAAAAGCATCTCCCTTCTGCTTATTTTGAATTTGTCAGTTGCTCATTTCACTTCGTGTTCCTCAGTTCTTATACTGGAGGAAACCAGGAACAGTCCCTACTTGCTTACTTCTCCATGTCACTCTGTTGTCTCTCCCCCCCCCCCTTTTTTTTTCTTTTTTTCTCTTTTTTTTTTTTTTTTTCTTTTTTTTAAGCATTTGCAATTTTAGGATTGCTAAAGAACTCAGCTTGAGATAAACCTCTGTGTCAGATCTCAGTCAGAGAAGGGATTCCTGCCCTTCAAGTTTCCACAGCATGCACAGAAAGCCGCTAGATCGTAATGAGAAATATGAAAAAGACAGTAAAAGATGTTTTCCAGATTCAATCCCAACAGCAAACATACTTTTTTCCAAAAGAAAACAGGCAGGCAAACACTAACAAAGGGCTCCATCACCTCTACTTAGTGTCACGTAGCTCATTCATGGCAAAGGTCTCATCTTCAGACAGACTATATTTTGCTCAACAGCACAGTTTCCTTTGTGCAACTTGCTTACGCTGCCTCGTGACAAAAGCCAGGAAGCCACTAACTCCAGAATCACAAGCACCGTGGGCAAAGCTTCCATCCCCACCCATGTTTTATTTACTTGTACTGTAAACTGCTTGAGCAACATTTGAATAGTTGTAAGAATATAACTGTACAAACCATTGAAGTCTGCCATCGCACTTTCTTCTTGAAGATATCTGTGTGTTACCTCAAGTGCCATTTTGAATTTTAAGTTGGTCTCACTAAGAAGAAAGGATAAAAAGGTCATTTTATTAAAAACATGGATATAGGAAAGAAGTTTGAACAAAATTAAATTAAGCAAATCAACATGCCATAGGTACCAACCTCCTACTTTGAAGCAACGGCAAAGCCATGCATGTGCATGGATATGAAGTATGCATGAACCATCTGACTAGTTCTTACACTGCCTGCTTTTCTTCGCAAGTGAAATCTTACCCCTTTACCTCCGCTCACTGTAGTTAAGTGACGCTTCTCAGAACCACTGTTTTACTAATGCAATAATTAAGTTTGAAGTAATGGTTATCTGAAAGCAATATTTAATAACTGACACTGTTAAAAGCTCCAAGAGAATAAACCTTTTGCAACACAAACAGATCCTTGTTATGCATGATGTTATAAGTCATCGTTTTTAAGATTACTAAAGGTTGAGCGAGGAATACACTGCTCATTCGGCAAAACTAACATTTCACCTCATTAGGGGAAGTCCATATCATTACAGACTTCTCTGAAAGAATTCAGCACTAGCTTTTCTGACAACATGAACTAAAACAACATTTACAAAGAATGTGACAGAGACAGTAGGATTTATGCTATCTAAGCAGTTTCTATGAAAAACTTCCACTGGAAAAAAAAACGTATTTTTGTTTTCCCACTGACAGGGAATAAGAAAAGTTTAAAATCATAGAAAAGTCCAGGTTGGAAGACACCTCTGGTAATCAACAGTCCAACCTCCTGTTGGAAGCAGGACATTAGATGAGGTTATCCAGGGCCCTGTCAAGCCAAGCCTTGACTGTTTCAAGTGAGAAAAATTCCACCACTTCCTTGGGCAACCTATTCCAATGGTAAAAATCATCCACCATGAGAACAGTTATACTTGAATGCAGACAGAATTTCCTCTGGAGCTACTTTTGTCCATTGCTTCTTGTCTTGTCAACGTGCATCCTTGTGAAGAGAGTATCTTCTCTGTAGCTATCTTTGAGATACTGGAAGACTGATTACATCACCCTTCTCTTTTCCAGGCTGAATAAATCCAAGTCCTTCACCCTTTCTTCATATGTCATGTTCTCCAACACTTCAGACATCTTTGTGGCACTCCAGTGGACCCTCACGAATTTTTAATGATCCTTGAATTGTGAGAATCAAAAACTGGACACAGTTTTCCAGGTGTGGCTTAACAAGTGACAAGTAGAGTCTGAAATGCACGCTTCTTGCTCTTTTATCAGTAAGCCAAAATTAAATCCAAGAAATCCTTAAATAGAGCCTTACCCATCTAGTTCAGCTGTCTCTATATAGCAGAGACTGTTTGGTTCTGAGCTGGATAGCAGCAAAATATCAGCCTAGAAAAAACAAATAAATAAGCATCAAATAAATCCAAGTCAAGATTCGTACAGAACTCTGTAGAAACATAAAACAAATGTATCTAAAGCACTTACAGGAACGAAAGCATTTTTCTTCAGACGAATGATATCACCAACTTTAATATCTTTCCATTTTGTGTTTTTGAACCTAATATCAAGATAGGTCAATTAATTATTACTATTTAATCTAGAACACTATGCACTCTATAAACCTCGAAATATTGAACTTTCCTTAGTATAAAAACATTACATCTTGGCAAGGTGTGTTTTTTCTTTTTGGAAACTGCAATTTAGTTGGGGGTCTATAACTTAGAAGTCAACCTACCTCTTCTCTTCCCTCTTCACCTATATATGAATTTCTGCCCTTCTCTCCAAACAAGTTGCTTTTAGCACCGATTTAGTGCCACAGAATTAAGTTTAAATTACTCCTTTGCGCAATTCTCTACCATTTTCAATTAGGTTTTCACACAGACACGTGGAATAGTAAAGAACAAAAAGCTGAACTTTCCCTATCATCTATCGTTTAAGATCTGTGATGAAACTTGGTAGTAAGGCAACAAACACTACTTACAAAGTTAAGGGAACAGTACAAACCTTCCATCCCTGATGACTTCACATGTCCTATTATTAACCTCGTTGTCCATCCTGTGACGAGCCTGAAAACCAGGAGTAGAGAATGTACTCCTTACTGTGTATCACAATTAAAGAAATTAACAACACTGGGGTTTTTGCTTTTAGTCTTAACAAAACATGTTTCTTACAATGTCATCCACTAGGTCTTTGACTGCAGTTATTCCCAGCACCAAGAGTAAGGGCACCAGTGTTGTATACCATGACAGGGTAGTTATTTGGGGAATCGACTACAAAAGACAAATAAAATCAGTTGAATACAGGATTATCAATCAAGCTCAATTCAGAGACATTTAATAGTGATCTGACTATAACATAAGAAAGAAAACCAACACAGAGAGAGAATTTTAAGTCAGGCTGTGAAGATGAACAAAACTCTCGGGGGAGCGTTTGACCGTGCTGCCCTACTTCAGCATCAGCTTCTCTTTAACAATTGTAGTTGCTCACATTTTCTGTTGGAGCTTCTGATTCACGAGTGGAACTTAAGGCCAGCGTGTTTTACAGAGTAAAAGAAACATCTTTTCCCCACGAAATTCATGAACTCTGCAACTAGTTCATCCTGGCTAATACAAAGCTAGTATAGGTTTTTCCAGATTTCTGTTAAGATGGGCTTAGTTTCTATAGTAGTTCAGATACAGTACCCTGCAGTTTTCTGACAGGATAGCACTGAATTGTGTCATAAGTATTATTCATCTCAGTAGATTAGCACCTCAAATTCACTTCACAGTTAGTATTCTCTCTGTCTTTCTTACCTGCAAAATGAGAAGAACGAGGAAATAGGAGTTGGCTACTCTTTTAAACTGTTCAAACAGATTCAGTGGTAAAAAAGTGATGAGGTTGTACTTGTATGTCTTAATTGCATTTCCCTGTTGAAGAAACCCAAATGTCATTCACAATAGCAGATTCTTCTTACATTACAAATGTACAATGCATATTTTTAAGTAAAGCATTTTACCAGTGAAATCTTTCCTATGAACTTTGTTGGAGTTGTACCTTTCCTCAAAAGTTTAACATGAGTCACCGTCTTAATGAAATAAGGCAAAAAAGGTCTGTTTCACTGACATTAACATACCCCAAAAAGCATCTCAGACTGAAGGTTTAGCTACACCGAGGACTACAAAGCATTGCACAGTCACAGCGTGGAAAGGTTACAGCCCCTCCCCAGGTAAATGACACAGTGCACATGGCACTGCCAGATAAGCACAGAGAAGGGGAGGAAACTTCAGTGCTGTCCTCCTCCTAGGCAATCTTCTCTGTAATGCCTTTTGAAATTATTTGCTAAATACATGATATAATTGGTCTTAGGCATCAAACCACAAATAATGAATCCAGATACAAAAGACTGTTAATTAGACTTATTCAGGAGGGACAATGCCAGATCCAGCAAAGGTTAACTCTCATGAGTGCCAGTCCCTACCTAGTCCAAGCATGAAGGATTTCCATTTGAATAGCTCCAGTTGTAGCAGTTTTACTATTAAATGTTCATACTCATGCATGAGATAATCCAAACTGTCTCAAGTCTGCAAGGCAGGTATCTCAACAGGTACAAGGGAACCACATGAGGCAATGCATCACAGATAAAGCTGGACAGTCCACGTGCAACCCCGCAGCCCAAGCCTCTGTCACTCGCAACCAGCACCACATACAAGCACCATAGCTTTATTACTTTGAAAAGTTAAAAAAACTAGGAACAGGGAAAAAAAAATTCAACCTTTTGTCTTCATAAATGAGATAAAAATGTCTCCTTTACCATAATTAAGTGAATTTAGAATGACACTGTTTAAATGACTAGACATCCCCAAATGTCTATTTTTAAGACTGTCCCAGTCTAGCTTAATCAGGATATTGCTTAATACTACACTGAGACTTCTTATATGAAAGATGACACCTATGCGGACCTTTGTAACAGCCATAGTTGAGCAGATAAAACTCGGAATTTGGACTGAGGACACCTGGCTTCTAATTATCTATCTCATCTTAAACAAGTCTCTTGATACCTTGATTTTCCATTCACAAACCCAAAATCAATTATACTTCCCCACCTTTGATGGAAATCCTAAGGAAGCGTTAATTGTGGCTTTTACACTAATCAGCAGTGGTTGGAAAGATCACAGAATCATAGAACCGTTTGGGATGGAAAGGACCTTTAAAGGTCATCTAGTCCAACCCCCCTGCTGTGGGCAGGGACATCTTCAACTAGATCAGGTTGCTCAGAGCCCCGTCCAACCTGACCTGGAATGTTTCCAGGGATGGGGCATCCACCACCTCTCTGGGCAACCTGGGCCAGGGCTTCACCACCCTCAGTGTAAAACATTTCTTCCTTAGATCTAGTCTAAATCTACCCCCCTTTAGTTGAAAGCCATTCCCCCTTGTCCTGTCGCAACAGGCCCTGCTAAAAAGTTTGCCGCCATCTTTTTTAGAAGCCCCCTTTAAGTACTGATAGGCTGCAGTAAGGTCTCCCCAAAGCCTTCTCTTCTCTAGGCTGAACAACCCCAACTCTCTCAGCCTTTCTTCATAGGAGAGGTGTTCCATCCCCCCGATCATTTTTGTGACCCTCTTCTGGACCCGCTCCAACAGGTCCGTGTCTTTCTTATGCTGAGGGCTCCAGAGCTGGACACAGTACTCCAGGTGGGGTCCCACCAGAGCAGAGTAGAGGGGCAGAATCCCCTCCCTCGACCTGCTGGCCACGCTTCTTTTGGTGCAGCCCAGGATACGATTGGCCTTCCGGGCTGCGAGCGCACATTGCTGGCTCACATCCATCTTTTCATCCACCAGTACCCCCAAGTCCTTCTCGGCAGGGCTGCTCTCAATCCCTTCATCCCCCAGCCTGTATTGATACTGGGGGTTGCCCCAACCCAGGTGCAGGACCTTGCACTTGGCCTTGTTCAACCTCATGAGGTTCACACAGGCCCACTTCTTGAGCTTGTCCAGGTCCCTCTGGATGGCATCCCGTCCCTCTGGTATGTCGACCGCACCACTCAGCTTGGTGTCATCTGCAAACTTGCTGAGGGTGCACTCGATCCCACTGTCTATGTCACTGATGAAGATATTAAACAGTACCGGTCCCAATATGGACCCCCGCGGGACGCCACTCATCACCAATCTCCATCTGGACATTGAGCTGTTGACCACTACCCTCTGGATGCGACCATCTAACCAATTCCTCACCCACCGGACAGTCCACCCATCAAATCCATACCTCTCCAGTTTAGAGAGAAGGATGTTGTGGGGGACCGTGTCAAAAGCCTTACAGAGGTCCAGATAGGCGACATCTGTAGCCCTTCCTGTGTCCACTGATGCAGTCACTCCGTCACAGAAGGCCACGAGGTTAGTCAGGCAGGACTTGCCCTCGGTGAAGCCATGCTGGCTGTCTCGAATCCCCTCCCTGTCCTCCATGTGCCTTAGCAGAGCTTCCAGGAGGATCTGTTCCATGGTCTTCCCAGGCACAGAGGTGAGACTGACTGGCCTGTAGTTCCCTGGGTCTTCCTTTTTTCCCTCTTTAAAAATGGGGGTTATGTTTCCCCTTTGTCCAGTCAGTGGGAACTTCTCTGGACTGCCACGACTTCTCAAATACGATGGACAGTGGCTTAGCGACTTCATCCGCCAGTTCCTTCAGGACCCGCGGATGGATCTCATCGGGTCCCATGGACTTGTGCACCTTCAGGTGCCTTAGATGGTCTCGAACCTGATGTTCTCCCACAGTGGGCGGCTCTTCATTCTCCCAGTCCCTGCCTTTGCCTTCTGCGGGTTGGGTGGTGAGGCTTGGGCGCTTGCCAGTGAAGACCGATCTTACTGATCTTAAGATCTTACTGAGCTTAAGCAAGTATTCACCCTGATGAGTACTATTAGCACATAATTGAGATATAGAAAACTTACTGCATATTTGCTTTTTTTGAAGCACAGAAATATTGTTCTCTTAAACTGGGACTGTTTGTAGAAACATTCATCATTTGCTTTAACTTGCCAGCTGCAGTCTGGAAGAGACAAGGCAAAATGGGTCAACACCTGACTGTTATAAACATGAAGGAACAAATCTGCCAGTTTCAGGTTCTCTCTCAAATGCCATCTTTTAAAGGTACTTTCAGTTGAAACAAGACTGGTATCTGCTTTTTAGTACATAGTCTAAAAAAAGGTTTTCAAGAAGTTTCTAGGCTATTTTTCTTTATTAACAATTAAAATATAATCTGAGGTAGGAAGAAGTGGTGATTAACAATTTGGAAGTTCTATGAGAAACCTGTCAGAGTAACATTTATTCATGCTAAATTTCCTTCTTTCCCCTCTTTTGGTTTGCTTTTGTTACACCTGTGAAGCACTAAGCACCCAAAGCAGGGTTTCTCAGTCTTTCTAGAAACAAAAAGGTCCACTCTACTTTTGAAAATAATTATTTCATATAACCATACTGTGCAATGGTTTTCATTTACAACCATAAAAAAAAGTAAAAATCTGAAGTGCTCGTTCTATTTCTTCAGCCATCAATTTTGTTCGATTGCTGGAAAACTCAGGAATATGAACTGCATTTTGCGGTAAAATTTAATAAAACTAAACAAGCGATGTCTGCAACAGCCTTCTGAAGTTTTTGGACCATAAGCTGATAAAATTGCTTACAAAGCAGCTGAGCAATCCAGCCTCCTTCTGTCACTTTCAGTATTTAGCATTTAAAACCTGACTTGACATACAGCCTCCCTAAGGAAAAAGTTTCTAGAAGACTTGCTAACAAACCATCCATCTCCACCTTAAGGTCCCTATCGTTAATCTAAGTCCTACAAAGTTCATCTTTAAATGGGGTTCATCTGGGATGTACATAGCTTTTGGCTGACCACTACTTACTGCCAGAATGCCTCCTGCTGTCAAGTTACCTTCCATGCACCCTCTTTCACAGGCTACCTCTTTCCCTCCAAGATCCTTCAGATCCCTTTCCTCCCCTCAAGCCTGCATCACCGATAGCCCTATCAATCCTTCCACCCACACGCACAAGTTCAGGCCCTGCCCACGTCAAAGAAACTCCCCACTGAACTCATTCAGCAAGTTTTTAAGTTGACTCACAGGAGCGCTTTGCCTACCTGGGAAGGATGAGGCAGACAGTATTTTGAAATTCAGCTTTCCTGACTCATCATCCAAGTATGTCCCCCTTTCTCCAACCCACAATAATTGTCCTTAATGGGTGCTCTTTTTGGTTTCATGGGATTCTCGTGACCTAAGCGTATCCAGCACTGCAGAGCATGGATGGGGTGAAACTCCTGGAGGCAGAGGCGTGGGATGGGGACTGGCACACGCTGCCAGGGACCCACGGGGAAGCATGTGTGGAGGTGCTCCTGGGCTGCTGTAAGGGCCACTGTAGCGGCAGTCATGTCTGATAAGGCTGACTCAGACTTAAAAACTCAAATCCAGACACAAAGCCTCCCCCCCCCCCATCTAACACATAAAGCAAGTTCTCATTTGACGCATCCAGGATCTTTACTGTGACTATACAACTTTCCTTTCCAGCATATTGATTGCAAGCTGAGAAGATAGTAGAGAAATATTTATCCTGCCATAGCACTTGTATTTAAGATTGCATAAATGAAAACATACAGCAGATGGTGAAGATACATTGTGCGTCCTGGTCAGAGCTTACATAGAAGTGCTGCGAGTCACAGGGTTTTAGCTGCCTTACATAAAATTTACAAAAAAATTACCGGAGGACCAGGATTTGGTTTAAAAGAAGATAAGCATTACTGAAGTGCATGAATTGAGAAAGTTATTAATGACAGGACTGAAGAAAATTGTGAACGTGTCTACAAGAGCATTTCTTCACCACATTCACAAAAACATTGCAGTGCTGATAAAGCCTTAGCACCCCAGATGGAGAACTGGCAAATTAGGTCTTAAATAAAACCTGCAGGAAGGAAGCTTGCCGAAATGACTTTAAACTGCTTGAAAAGGATATTAATACCTAATATTTGGGAAGCTGCATCAGTAATTCATCATCTTTAAAGGAACATAAAGGGAAAACTGTCTTTGCTGAGGGGAAAAAAATAAGAAGCAAAAAGGATGACGTTTTTGTAGCACTACCTGAATATAATTAGCTACTGAACCAGTCAGCAGATTCTACAAATTCTGCAACTTATGCCAGATAATTATCTATTAACATGAAAAAGCAGGCAAACAGGATTTAAACAAACAAACAAAAAACCCAAAGGATCTAAAGGGGGGGGGAATCTGACAAAGTTTGTCAACTACTTACAAGCTCTATGATTAGAGTACTGGCCTACCAAGCCTGCATGGTAACATCTCTCACCTCCTTAAAGCTTTTGCCCTAGCTCAGAGTTCAAAGGAACTCTGCCATATCCATAGCTCTAGTCTGTATTTTGGATAATAATTTGGGTGACATTAACTGTACAGACAGCAGAGACTTGTGGTTACACTGAACTAGCGGGAGCTATGAGCCCTTTGGAGGGCAGAATCAAAACTCATCTCCCTGCTTTCAGATTCTCTCCAATTCACCAGGATAAAGGAAAAGGCATGGTACACTTCAGAAAAGAAATTGAAGGTGTAGGAGGTCCTGTTTTAGCTTTGGTTCTTTTTTCTTTTTCTTGTACTTATTCTAGGCCACAAAGCAAACCTGTGGTTGCTGGTGTACTGTGTCTACGAAATAAAATATCTGGATAAAATAAGAGGGGGGACGGAAGGGAGAGAGCAACAGTTGTGATGAGAACTCAAGAAAATATGACAGATGATAAGAGGCTAAGAAAACTGTGTTTGTTCTATAGACTATGTTACCTCAGTCATCGTAAAAAAACCCCAAAACTAAACATGTAATAGGTGGTTATAAAATGAAAGCACATAATAGGTGATTATGAAATGAGAGGTGATCAACTGTTCCCTATTGCCACGCAAACAGGAAGAAATCTATATATATTAAACAGTGTTTAAATAAAAAGTACTCACATTGCAACACTGAAGAAAAAAAAAAAAAAAGGTATTTAGGGGAGTAACAGACTTTCCTTCGACAGAGGTTAAGAACAGGTATGTCTAAAACATGCCAGAGAGATTCCTCCCATTTATGTTCTTATGCTGGCGGCAGCACACAGTCTGCACTTGACAGGTTTCTTTGAACTCCTACTCACCTGACCTTTCTGTGATTGTGAAACTACTGCAAATAAAGGAAATCATGAGGCTACAAAGTTAGCATTGAAGCTGAAATCTCATCTGCGCAAGACTTAGAGAGCAGAAATACATGCAAACCAACTGACTAAACACAGCAAATTGGCTTATGCTGGTTCAAGTTTCCAGATGACAGGGAAGACAAGTATCTGAAGTTCTGTTTGAGAAGTTCTCAGACCACAGGCTATGTACATCTAGGGCCTGCCTTAAGTAAGATGAGGTCACAGTGCAGATCATTAGCTTTACGCAACAAGCAGTGGCACAGAACTCTGGTTGCAGATTGGAATGAAACTGATTTTTGTTCTGACATTCGTTAAACTGAATTGCCATCATTTACTCCTCCTCAGATTCAGATAAGCCATTCCAAATCCTACCTAACAAATAAGCACAAAAATCAAATTGATCCATGCATGGCTCAGCCTCTGTATTCAGGATCATTTGCTACCCAAATCAAGTTTCTGTCATAATGTTACCCTTTTTCAATGGCTCTCGGCTCTCCTCAGCGTTTCTGTTGATTTGGTTTTGTCCTGGTTCGACTTCAGGCTGCCGACTGTCCAACTCATCCTCCGTTTCATCGTCACTGTATGGCATCACCTCATCATTAGGCTGGGAATCCTCATCGAAGGTGGTCTCCGAATCCCTTTCTGAGATCATGCTGCTAGCACCCTGTGAGCATTTTATAAAAGTTAGGGAAAGGAGTTAACATAGCAAGTGCTGGAAACCACATCTCCGTAATTTTACTCTGTTGATGCTCGTCACCAAAACCCACGTTTGAAACCAGTTTCCCTGGAACAGCATAGAGCATGGGCTTGGTTCTCAAGCACAGACCAAAGTCATGAGGCAGTTATTTTCACAGCAAGTCGTTCATTACTGTTCTGCTATATGTAATTACACGTGCTCACATGACAGACTAAGGAACGCCCTGTGCTTGTGAGGCAGCACACCCTGAGTGGGACGTAGGAATTAGGGAGCCCACAAACACCCAACTCCCAGTGGCCATTACGCCATCCCCTGCAGAGCCACAGGAGCCAGAGCCCCACTTGGCCATGGTGGGGCCAGGCACCAGGCACCGAGCGCCAGGCCAGCACGAGTTGTGCCATCGAGGGTTCGGGTCATGCAGCTGCTCCTCCATCCCGGTCTGCCCAGTCTCACCTAAACCAGTCCTTGCTTCCTCTCCCCTCCCCACAGGCTGAACGTCAGCGTTTCTCATTGCAAGATCCCATATCTTGGTGTCCAAATACCCGAGGAAGTTTATAACTAGTTTGTGGTTCCACACACAAGACCAGTCAGTTGAAGCTGTGAGGTGTGTGTGCATACCTCTGCCTGAAGCTTTTCAGAAAGCGCATGTGCTCCCTAACCCTTGAGCACTAGCACATTATTTCCCAAATTGGGATCTCCACTTTCCATAAAGTTTATTTAAATTATAGCTCTTGAAAAACTCCCAACATTGCTGTGACTGGGGCTGCTTCAGTTGGCTGTGATCTCAGACAGGAGCAAGACTGATATCCCACAATAGGCGATCCCAGCCTCCTCCAGCATTTTTAGATCACTGAGACAGATTCTACAGCTTAAGCTATCTGCTGCAACGGACAGCGTCCGATTAACTGCTTGTAAACAAAATCCAGAAACCATCTACTCATGTGTAACTCCCCTCCAACCAACACCTACAAATAGCCACCTGCACGATTCCTAGGTGGTCTTCATCTACATTTGGCCAGTTAGTCGCCTTGCTGGGTGTCCTGGCATTTTAATAACCGATCTGGTGCAAGGGTTCAGGCCATTCCGATGAGCGTGTCCTGTTCATTTCTAACCATGCAATACCCAAATTTGTTGTACTGAAGCTTAAATTGCATTTGTTTCTGCATATCAACACTTCCAAACAGGTTTTGTCCTGTCTGTGCTAGGTACCACAACAGCTGTAAGAAAATTAAAAACTGTGAGGAGAGGAGGGGGCACCATCACCTCAGCCATTTCTGCCAGGGCCCTAAGGGCACCAATAAGCCTCTGTGGTCCCAACCAGCCTCGCCCCAGCCCCCCCACACCCGTGGGACCAGGAGCCACATTTTGGCTCAGCCCATGGGCCCTGTCTGAGCTGCATCTGAGCAGGGCCGGTCTCCAGCTGAGCTGTGGCCATGTCCATGCCCCCTTCAGCTTTGCTTCGACACTGTGGACCTCTCTGGCCATCACTGGGCCTGATCCTAACCCTGAACTACGCATCAACTTCCCAACTTGACCCTGGACCTGCCTCATCACCACGGCATTGCCTTATGGCTTGGACTCTGGTTGGACCTGGCCATCATCTCAGCGTCTGTCCTGCTTGCCTTGTGAGCCCTGGAACCCCCGTCTGCTTTCTTTGCCATGGGGAGGAGCCCTGCTCTAGCTGCTCCCTGGCAACTTCAAAATAAAACCAAGTTAAAGGATCGCTGAAGCCAAGTAACATAATATGCACAGCAGCTAGCTGTGAAGTGCCCATCTTTTTTTAAATTTCTTTACTGAAAGAGTGGTTAAAGATTGGAACAGGCTGCCCAGGGAAGTGGTTGAGTCACCATCCCTGGAGGTATTTAAAAGACGTGTAGATGAGGCGCTTAGGGACATGGTTTAGGGGGCATGGTGGTGTTTGGTTAACGGTTGGACTCAATGATCTTAGAGGTCTTTTCCAACCTTAATGATTCTATGATCTGTTGACCTGTCCTGCAAAAGGGCCTGGTTTTGTGAAGGAAGGCCAGGGCCACCCTATACCCCATATGCTGTTGCTAACGAAACCAGCAATCATTGGGGCTGACACCAAACCCTGTTGACATCCACATTAGTTTCTATTTTTGCAAAGCTGAATTGTCTCGCATCCTTAATATCTCTTATAAGAGAGATATAAATATTGCATGAGCACTTAATATGCTACTCAAATGACACGACTATTGGCTGGGAGCGCAAAGCATGCAGTACTCATGAGCTGCAGCACTGCAGTGCTTGCCCAGCACACAGGCTAATGTTTCAAGACTGCCAGTTTACAAAATAAACCAAAACCACAAGGTATCATATGACCGCACAGTTTGATTTAATATGAATTAATACAACTTCTCTCAAGACCCACTCAAGCTATTAGAGGCTGCTTACTGACGCAATTAGCCAGGAACATGACAGCTAGTCACTAACACAGTTGTGGAACCTGAAACTTTTGTGAAAAGATCATTTGTTTCCCTAAATAGCCTAGGAGTTAGGGAATTCACCTCAAGACGCAGGAGATTCAAGCTCAAACTCAGGCACCTGACTACCTCACTGTGATATTTTGGTTTATTTCTCATCTTTTTACCCCTTTTGTTCTTTCTCGACTACCACCTCATCCCCATAAAATCTCATATTTCACCTGATATAGAAAGGAAGAAAAGTATTAACGAGGAACCTGAACCAAAAATTTATCTGCAGAGCAACCTACTCATTAACAACTTAATACGTGGGGCCAGAAGAACTTGCACAGACATCATTACAGGAACCGGTCCGTGATGCAATCCATGCAGTTTCTCTCGCATCGTGGTCAATGAACAGCTGGCCATACAGCCCTTGCTGAGCACGGTGCCTCGCCGCAGCACAGATGTGCTGCAGCGGCTGCAGGCAGGCAGTTGCCCGACCCATGTCAGGGCTCAGGGACTCCCAGGTTACATCGAGGTTTCATTCCACTGGCAAGCCAGGCAGACATTGCTGAATTGGGTATGGGTTTTCCCTTTTAACAATTCTGCAAACTCCAACTTGCTAAGCAATACTTACAGCCAACACAAACACTGACTTTTTCCAATTTTTTCCTATCCAAACAGGGATATGGACAATCCTGCCCTTAGCCAACAACACCTTAGCTTTGCAAGCAAGCCAGGGTCAGACTCTTCAACCCCGTGCCTACTTTGGGGTTTACAGACACTTAGATTTTCTTTACACTGAATGTCTGTTCAGGCAGAAGAAATTCCTTATGTTTTCAATCCCAAATTGTTTGAATGTTAGACAAAGTCCTTTTAGAGCAGGATGTAACGCTCAATTCCTCTTGGAAATATATATAAAATATACATGACTGTAAGAAGCCCTGCAGTAGTCAAGGATTCTGCCCTGCTAATACCTTACGTGGGGACTACTGGAGGGGAAGAGTTGAAGATCCTTACATTCACAGTCCTTAAAACAAAAAATACCACCAGATCTTTGAATTGCTCTCACTCTAAGACAAACAATACCCCTGGCACACAGAGATTCAGCCTTTAGTCTATTAATCTTTACTGATTAACTGATTAATGATTAATGAACTAATTAATCATGCAAAGGGTTAGATGAGATGTCAAAAAAACACTGCATTTGTTTTCTATTATAGATGCATAGCTAAATGGAAATACCTAAAACACAAACAGAAGCAGCCTGTGATGCTAGCTGGGAACGCCAGTGCAATGGTCTGTTGAGGGGGGGAAGTTCAAATTAATTGTGTTCACTTTACCTGCTCAAAGAACTAAACTGCCAACTGGAAAACCACGCTAACAGAGGAGATCTCATTAACTGTTACCCTGCAGGCAGCACAACTCTGCCCGCTGAGCTGCTCTGTACTGCAGGCAGCACCATTATCATTTCTGCAGAAGGCAACGAAACCACACACACATCAGTGATTTCAGGCAGCATTTACTAGCCCTGATACCATGAAATGCAGAGGGCACTGTCTCTGCACCCAAAGACCTCATCGCTAACATCCCCGGTGGCCGGCAGAGTCTCCTGGGAAGCATAGCTGCCTGCCTGCCTGCCCCCTGCCCTCGGAGATGAACAGCAGCCGAGGGGACAGTGGTCCGACTGATGGGGAGCACAGGCAGGGCTGTCAGCGAGCACATGGCAGTGGAGGAGCCCGGGGCTGGCTAGGAGACTGTAGAAAGGCACCTGCAGTCAGAAGAGAGCAGAGAGGTGTTGTGGGGCCAAGGGCGAGGGAGTCCTCCAGTGACAGGGTGACAAATTGGTTTAGAGTTAAGTTTCTTGACACCTGGTCTGCATGAAAAGGGCTAGCTGGGATGTCAAAGCGATGTCAGAAGTTCAGAGGAAGGTGGAGAGCGATCACGATGTGAAAGAGGAGACAGGAGGAACCGACCGCATGGGGCAGCAGAGATGCCAACTAATACTGAGCCAGCAGGGGATGGAAAGAGAGGAGAGCTCACATCCACCGGCACCTGGATGCAGGATGGACACAGTGGAAACCAAAGGTGAATTAAACATGGCAAAAAGAGAGGCAGCCGCTACTGATTTTTGCAGTGGTCACTATTCTGAGGAGAAAAAAAAGGCACCACAACTTAAAAAAAAAAAAAGCTAGAAAGGCTATGCCATGCAGGAGAAAAACTATGAACAATGTTGAAATAAAATAATAGCAATGGTCCATTCTTAAACGGATCTATTCTCAGAAGAGACAGACAATTTCTTACGTTTGTGTGCACTGCTTATGTTCAGACTCGAGCTGAAATAACAATCGCTTGCAAATTGGTCTTTCAAGTAAGGAAAAAAAAAAAGGGTTCAGTTTGCTGGAGCTGGGGGTAAAACTCTTTCAAACAAGATCCCACCTGCTTTTCCCATTTCACAATAATATAACCCAAAATGAACACTGCTTTTACACATCTTGCACTGAATGGACTAATAAAAAAAGCTACAAATTTACAAATTTCTCTGAATGCATCATCTCTCGCATCAAGCTTAGATTCAACCAATAATTAGCAATGTTTGAACATAGGCAGTGGGAAAGAAAATGAGCAAAACAAAATTCCAACACAAGAAAAGCTGCACAGTTCCTCTCAGAGACAGGATGAGCATTTCATAAAATGAGATCTACTTGACTACATGTAATGCAAACTACAAGTTTAAACTCCGAAGGATCCTGCTGCCTGGGGATCAAGCTATGCATTTTCAAGGGCAGCAAACACCATCCCACCAGCAGTGTTACACACAAGTAACTTTCCTAAATTCTCAACTAACTTCTAATGCTGCCAAAGTTTACGAAGAGAGCTTTTGGTGCCTGTGGAAACAGTTCTTGGAGGGCCTAAGATGGAACAACACAGTTGTTATATGGTGCTTGATAAAATACTCAAAGAACACTTAAAACAGTTGGTTCTTGGTTGTATGGTCCTTATTTTCTAGTTCCTGACTTGAAGACAGGGGTTTTCAATCCATTTCAGGTAAGTCCCAAAAGCAGAAACCCTTACATTAAACAAAACTTCAGTCTAGAGAAAGCATTAGAAGAAATCAAGAGGTTTCCCCAACAGCTCAGTAGCCACTAACTCCACAACCATCCATCAGTACCAGCCAGCCTCTGAGGGCAGGCATGCAGAGCACTGACAACTTGAACTGCAGCTGCTTTAACCTCGCTTGCAGGGAGGCAGCCAGTGCGGCAACAAAGACCGTCTCCCTTGGCAAGGCTGGGGTCAGCTCTGAGCCCAGGCGGGCACTGACCGGGGTGGCCACGCTTCCTGGGCCGGCGGGAAGCAATAGTTAGCTCCCAGTTCTGGCACAGCAGGAATAAACCAAGCTAACAGCCTCCTTATCTTAGAAAATTAAGCTGATCCAACAGCAGGGTTGATGTATGGGGAGGTAAAGGAGAGGAAAATAGTATTAAACAAGTTTAATTATGCCTGCTTGAGTTTATTTATTAAAAAGGCAAAAAACTCAGGTGCAAATTCCAGTGCTTTGGTCACTCAGGTTTTGTGTCTGCTCATGCCTCAGGGCAAGTACCAGCTAATTGGGAATAACTTAAACCTTGTAAAAAAAGCATTTACTGCATTTGTTTGAAGGCTGTAAACAACAACAAAATAATCTTACTCTAAATTCTCCTCTGGAAAGCCACTGCATATGACACTGTTGCAAGAACTGGGGGTCACAAGGCGTATAACTTTAATGCCGCAAATCAGATAGTCACTCAAAGTGGCCCTAAAACAAAGTTACAGATCCATCTAGAATAAGGCATATGCATAGTAAAAGAATTAAAACGCTACTAAATTTGTTATTTATTGTGGATATAAAAACCTACAATGTGAAGCAGAACAAGCCTAACAATTACCTATCTGTCAGTCATCAGTCCCTTCACAACCCGTGCACAGCTTACAACCTGCCGTCATCTCCTTAACAACAATCTCATACGTTCATGCAGTGCCTAGTACAACAATTCCTCAAACCTTGCCACGGACTGTTGTTTTAGAATGTAACCACATCAATATTTTAAGCAAGAGTCATAAACCAAACTCAAATAGTACAAAAAGCAAGCTCAGAAAGACCTTTCTGAACTACTATAGGTCTCTGGAGTTAAAATAGGACAAAAAAGCTACATCAAGATGTTTCACTGATATTTAACTATGTATTAAAAAAAGTAAATAAATGAAAAGCCTGATCCTCAGATATTTGGGGTTTGTCCCATATTTCTTCACTCTAGAAAGATTACAAAACCCATCACTACATATTAAAAAAAAAAAAAAAAAACAAACCCCCAAAACAAAGCAAAAAACAGGTAAATTCTTCCTGCCTCAGTATGCCCCTGAACAGTCTTTCTTGGGCACCTGTCGAGAGGATCCCAAGAGGAAATCCTAACAGCAGCTGACTAATCACTGCCTTGGCAGGCAGAAGGCAAATACTGAAACTTCCATAGCTGCACCAATTCTGCATCTATTGAATCATGATTCAATGTAATCCAAATATAAAGCTGTCAGGCTTCACATTGCTGTGAAACAAGGAAATGCATTTTGCCAAACCAATAAGGAAATGGTCTTCTCCAATAAAACAGCAAAACCATCGTTACAAAACACAGTAACACCAATATCCTGTTCAATAAAATGCAAACGTCTTTCAACCTCACTTGGGAAACTCCATCAAACATTTTAAAGCGAGAACTCTACTTGGAGCTCCAGCAATGAACTAGTCAAATGATACTTGTTTTCCTTGTCAGCAGGAATACTGTTGCAATAGAGTAACAGTAAAAAAGAAAAATTAAAGAAAAAAATTCATTTTGAAATTTCTCCACCCAGGTAGAACTTACATGTTCACCAATTCGCTTGTTTTTAAAATCTTTCCTATACTTACTGGAATTTCTTTACTATGTGTTATTGGAGAAAGAAACATTGAAAAACAAAACCTACTCACAGGAGGACTGAATATGCACTTCCAAAACTGCAGCTAGAATACCATGTCTAACATTAATCTCTGGGGTGGGGGCTTCCCCCCCAAGGACTTTCTAGCAGATGCACGATTACTCCAATTACATTTCCCCCTAAGAGACAGAAGTCATTATTCTGCCATCTTCTGCTCATCTTGCCAATAACTGAGATTTTAAGCTAAAAAAGGAGCATGAAACAAAGACAGCCTGTTAGGTAAATAGAGCAACTGAACAGACGCTTGCAGGACTGCAATCCAAACAACCAAAAAAGAAATCAGAGCCCACAGAGTACTTTGATGGCTGTATCAAAGCAGACACCTGTATTTAAGAGACTCAAGTCCATACCCCAGCTTATACCCTGTTAGGTTTAAGAATGATTTTTCATCCACGGGCACATGTTTAAAGAACGGCTCTAACAATGTTTGAGAACTGAAGTTTATAATTGAAAAGACAGCTCATGATCCATTCTTGGGTAAGGTTGCAGTTTTGGTTTTTTTAAAGTAACCTGGTCTCCAATATCAAGTCCTGTGCAAGCAAAACAATACAACTGCTTCCTAAGGATCAATTTGTCAAATCTGTCCTTTCTGACAATGCAGATATAAAGCAAAGTATTTAATCCAGAGGACCATTTTGTAAACCTGACTGTGGCAAAGGGGCTCTGAAACGCCTAGGTAGTGCACACCGAGACACAACTGGGGTAATCCCCACCTCCTCACACTACTAACAAATGCAGCAAATTCAGCAAAACTCCAAGGAACAGAGACTGCTTCAGAAAAAGGAAGCTCTGCTTTGCACAGCAAAGCAGGAGGTATACAGAGGTGCATGCGTTTTGTCTTAAGGCTAGCATTCTCAATCTAAAATAACAGCAGTGGGCTTCAGACAGAAGGAAAAAAATCTGCTTAGAACAGAGACAATGAGCAGCACAATTCAAAGCATATGGATGGTTCATCCAGTCGACATGCAAAGATTTTTTTTCCACCTGGTGGCAGCAATTCATATGGATATTATTAGCTATTGCTATTTTTAGGGCATAAGAAAAGAAAGAGGATTCCCATGAGTTATGAGATGAGTACATCCAATGCAGTTGCTTAAATGCAAGATGGTTTTATACCATGAAACACAGAGGAAGGGGTAGTAAACCACACCAGGAGCCCAAATTCTCACCACACAAATTGTCAGAGGGATCTGTAAGTATCAGGGAGACAACAAAATACTATTTATTTTATTTGTTAAAGTGAAATGCCTGCAGCCACAAAAGTAGCTGCCACCTAACTTTCCACTGGCTGGTACAAACAACAAATGAGATAATAGCTGTAGGTGAGCATTACAGGATAACCAGAAGAACCGTTACCTTGGGACACTGCACGGCAGTCCATCTCCCAGCCTGATAATCATCACATTGGTAACATGGGTTCAGTTAATGCTTCTACAGTTCTCGCTCGCTATTTAATCCTCACAAAGCAGCAGTCAGAACTGAAGTCCTTCGATGGCAGGATATCGCATTTCTATTCTCACTTCAGTGATCCCAGCCAAATGCTTTAATAGAGTATCATCCTTCATTAAAAATTTATTAATCAACTAATCTACCTGTAAAAAGCTTCTACAAGGAAACAGGCAAATATAAAACTAGATTTGCTTCCAAAATATAAGAGACAGATCACATATTACTCAAAACAGATATGAAATTTTACTGGTAACAAGTGCTTGGACAGGCAGATAGAAGTATCTTCTGAACAACTCAAACCTAGCTAACCTTTATGACATTTTAAGAGGAAAAAAAAAAAAAAGTAGTTACTCAAAATAGCATGAATCAGCACAAATGGGCCAAGGAAATAACCTTCATTCCAAACCCTACTAAACTTCGGTTAGATTGCCATGCAAATTAGACGCTCTAAGCTTATCAATTTATATAGCTACTTCATACATAACAGTTATATTTACTTCATTGAACAACCACTTTAAAATAATTGAACACCCCCAAAATTACATCTTCAAGGGGAATGATTTCTATCAGTCATTTGTTCTGAAACACACTCACTTTTGTATGCATCCTTACAGTATGCCATGACCGTGGTAAAGCCCAGCTCTTGAAATGCCTTGGAGAAAGGCAACCTCAAGAGTTTAGATAACTATTTTAAGTCAGCTGTGACTGGAGACATGCTCTTGCTCATCTGAGGCAGTCTCCATCAAGCACCATCAATGTAGTACATTAGAAGTGGGGCAAACTGAATCGCGAAGCTGAAGCCTCAACTCCTCCAAGCCAACCAAGTACACTTTACATTAGGCAAAAAACCCCATAGCGTATAATTCAGAATGTATCATATATGGCGTGTGCCCTTTAGTATCATCCTAAGTGCTCCCAATGACTATCGGAAGTGGCACGGCTTGGTACAACTGACAAGCAGACTCTGCCCAGACATCGTGGACAATTAGGTTCCTGGCAGCTGACGTAGAGGCACACCCCAGTTCCCAGTGCTGCCTCAGGAAAACAGAACTGCTGAACACTTAAACTGTGCATGGCAAATGGGTCAGCTTACAGCCAAAGTGTTCCAGTGGAAATACATCAGAGCTGGGGAAATAAGCAGAGGTTTGCTTGTCTGTCAGAGCTCCCACAGCTCAACAGTTGCACCTACAGTAAAGACATTCTGGGTCAGGCATGCTTTTCTGAAGTAAGTATGCTCAAACCATACTTGATAGTGTAAGCTAATCAAAACCGGGATAGTAAGGAAACAAACTCCTGACCTTACACACCTTCCTCATTGCACTGTGACCTTGGAGAAAGTTCCCACCTTGAAACTGCCAACACATGCCTAACATGAGGTGACTCAGAATTCCCACCAAAAAAAGGTTAAAATTTAACCTTTAGCCATATTTTCATGGCTACGGATAAAATGCTCGTGGTGAATTAGTGCATCTACAAATCCCAGGACACCAGAACACACGTCATACCTGATGAGTCTGAGATCTTTACCACACAACAGAACCACAAAAGATTCAAACAGCGTTTTCGGAGACTCAGGTTATCCCTGCAACATGAGAAATCCTTGGGGAACCTGTTTTGTAAGCAACAGGTCTCAAATGAGTCAGCTTGGTTATATCATCTATTGCTGTCTTTCACCCAGCCCCAAGTTTTATACACATATGCATGTATAAATACGCACACACACAATTTCTATATATAAAGTACATATATTTTGATTCACAATAGTACCTCATCTCACAGAAAACATTTATGAAAAAGGTCTTTTTAAGCAATTTGTGACCACAAATTGTGCAGAGGCTACTTAAAATTTAGTCTGAATAGCAGAGGTTCATTTAACTTTCCACAAGCATCATAAAGTTAACATCTTGTTGTATTTATTGATTAGAAATAATGCATCTTACACAATCTGTACACTAACAGAGAATGAGCAATAACATCAGCATTAATATCCACCAGAGGAAGAAGATCTGAAGATGCTTAAACTCTAGTGAATAATTGATTTCTTCTTATCTCACCTTACCATCAATTTTGAAATTTTAGCGCCAGGATAAAAATCTGGGAATACCACAGTGCAGAGAACTGATGGGGAGTTGCGTGTACACAGCTATATGCTAAGGCACCGTAAGCCTGCGGTGCCTCACTCAAAACTTTAACGTTATGTTTATCAACTCACTCACGTTTGAAGTAGGCAAAGAGAAGTGCCATAATTGTGCAGAATAAGGATGCTGGAGAAATAAAGACATAAGCAAACTTGCACTGTTATTTCCCACTATATAAACAAACTGCTTTGGCAAAACGTATGTACTAGAATGAGGCTATTCTGCCACAAAGAAGTGTCCTGGCACAGTACTGGGAGACTGCTACAGCGTCTCTTTCAGCTTGTACTGCAATAGGAAACAAGCACACCCAGCCTTGTACAACGTACTGAGGGCAACCACTCATTAAAAAAGGTGTTTCCAAAACAGTGTTCAGCTATACCTTTTAACTGTGAGGATCAAGGACTTACCAAACTGGACAACTTCCAGCTCCAAGAGAGTTTTTTATTGGCATCTTAAACAGCCAACCTTGTAATATCCACAGATCTTTCTTTTACAAGGAATCAACTCCAGTCCCTCCTTGGATGCCATAATGACACTAATTACCTGCACCATCAGGAGGTGAACACCAGTGTAAAATTGTAACACTTTGGTACCACCAACTTCTGTGAAATCTTACTTTCTTCAAAAGCTATTATTTTCAAACTTGTTTGAAGGGAAGTGACAGTTTCTCCAATCAACATATAGAAGACCCAGCCAAACAAGCTGAGGCACCAAAACCCTGAAACCCGCTGCAGAGGGGTGACTGGAAAGAGGGAGTACGGTTTTGTACTGTTGACAGATGTCCAAGACCAATCTTGGGGGGAAAAAGGCAAGGAAAAAAAAAAGCACAGTATCAGCAGAAGAAAATGGAAACACGGGGGACACCAGCTCCCAAATGCCTTCACTCCTGATGCTTCCCGTCTCAGTTCTGCATGAGCACACCAACTAGAGAAAAGCACCGCATTTAAAAAACAAAACAACACACCTTCCTCATAGAGGAAGCACTAGAATTAAACTAGTGGCTGTTGTGTACTCACCAATATAGCTACCTATTAAAATGTTAATATTGCTATGTATGAAAATTAATATGAAGGACATTCCAATATAAGTGAATTGATCACTATGAGCCAACAGGAATTGAGATTAACAAGGAAGAGATTAACTAGTCACCAACAATTTAACAGAAAATAATAACAACAGAGAGACCCACAGCGTACAGTCCAAGCTGCCTGAGGCTAAGCAAGGATGGTTGAAGATGGGCCACTTGCAGAAACAAAATAATAACTTTACCCATTATCTGCACTAGGATTTTTCATTAACAGATATGCAGACTTTCCATCATTTAAAGTCCAAGTCAAGACAAGTTATCTTTGCAGAAGATGATAAAGCTGGTAACCTTTGTTCAAGCTGTAGGTTTGAGTGTACTCTGAAGGGGTTTCAACCTGCCTTTTACAGAGATTGTTACTCTGCCTCTCAAAGTTCATGTTTTAAAACAGCATATCTTTGTTTTAATAAAGGAAAAAATAATTATTTTTGTGCACACATAAACCATACTGTTTGGCATGGAAGATTTTTGGAACTCTGAATAGAGTTATTTTCCTAGATATTACCCTCGCCCATCAAAACCAGCAGGTATTTTTAACTGTAGAAAATAAAGGTTACTTCCTGCTAACAAGGTTGGAGATTACACAGTAATACCCCTTTCTGTCAGTGTCTAAAATTGACACTAAAGATATTTTCCTAAACTGACCTTTATCCAACGCAGGTTGTGACTGAACCAAGAGACTGCATTACAGACGTAGCTTGAAACGCTTGTACCGTCAGTGCACAGAGACCACCGGCTGCTCAAGAAGAATCCCCTGTATCGGACTTTAAATTAGGCTCCATCTGTAACGAAACAACGTTAGAAAATGGTTTCTTGGCTGACTTCCACCTCATGAGACTATGTGCATGCAATAACAAAAGAAAATTTCTTTTAGGCAAATAGTGAAATTAACTTGCCTTGCAAAGCTTTCTTAACAAAAAGAGAGATTTCTGGTTAGTTCTCCAAACCCTTTCATGCTACCTCCTCTTCCTCCTATCAGGCAGAAAGTCACTTTGGCAACTGACCTGGTTCTTTGCTTGGTTTGTTTCCTGTTTTCTCTACACTGCTTTTTCTCTCTCCCCCCTTTTTTTTTTTCTTTTAGATGTTGCTTTTGTTTTACATCTCCCATAAGTGTACACCATTTTGTAAACAAAAGCATCCATGAACTTGCTGGAATTGTCCATCTCTGCTGTCAAATTAAAAATATATTTCTAATTTATATAAGAATACATGAGGGAAAAAACCCACAGCACTAAACACACCACTACACTACAGATTAATTTTGTAAGCTTGCCAGAAAAACAAAGATGCAGCAGCAGTGCTCTGTCACAGAGCACAGCATCTCCAAAGCAGGATTGAGAGCTCATGCACCATCAGTCTCCTAGGGATATAATGAGAACCATGTTTTTCACCCCTGACAAGTACAGAAACACAGAGAGGTTAAGTGATTTGCCCAAGGCCATATGGTAAGTCACAGACAGACCTAGGGTTAGGTTTCAGAAGCTCCTGGCTAATATCCTGCATTCAATTACATCTACACAAAGCATCTCATTTAACAGAGGCCAGATAAAGGAAACGGCCAAGGAAGAACATCAAACCCCTCCATAATTAAAACAAAATCAATCAAACCCCTCCCCATATTTAAATGCAGGTAGCACATTACACTCAGGCCCAATATGATTACCTGTGCCATCAAAATAAAAGCCACAACAACAAAAGAGCATGCAAAATAAGTTCTAGCTAATTTAAATAGAGGGCTTCAATGCAAAGGGAGCAACTGGCTTTTTGAATTCACCATCACAAACTGCAAAGCAAGGGACTAGAACGTTCCCAGGCTGCCTCACAAGGGAGAATTAAATGAAGAGAACAGTTTAGAAGTTACTGAAAATAATCTTTATGATAGCTACAAGTTAACAAACGAGACAAATACAGGTCTGGGACAGATACAAAAGCAAAAGCAACCACATTCTAATGTGAACATCAGTAACAGCAATGCAGAAGCTGACAAGGAAAAACACAAAATGACCAAATACCACTTGACACCTGAACCAGACTTTGAAGAGAAAGAGAAATAAAAAAACAGAACCAAACAGAAAATTGTGAGCAAATTTGAGCCAGCAAAGACACTTATGCAGGCAGTTAAACGCAAGGACTCTAGCAGCAGTTACAGAGGTAGGGACTGTACAAGAACCAGGTTAGCTGTTAAGTCCCACTGACTTGCCCAGGGCACTCTTCAGCCATTTAGATCCAGGCCCCCCACCACACACAGAAGATAAAAGACACCGCACTGTTACTCATTACCAGAAACTATTTATTGCCAGAAGCTCCCTGTACAGTATGCCTTCTTCGATTTCAAAACATTTCTGCTGACATTCAAGCCAGTGGTGAAATGCTTCATTAGCTGCTCCATTTAACACAGTTCCATTCAGACTCCAAGAGAAGGGATGCTATTTAAGCTATAGACACAAAGCAGTAGCAAACATGACTGAGATACTGATTGGGGGGGGGGGGGGGGGGGCAAAAAATGCTTTTCATCTCCCGAATGACTGACCTCACAAGTAACTTTTCCAGTATTTTCTGTTGCAGAATTATGACAGTTCTTTAATATGGACACCTATTACTGCTCTAAAGGCTGCATAAACATTGACTAATGAGTAATTGCCCCACAACCATGAAAGCTATTTTCCTCATGTATAGATGTGGGTGGGGAAGAAAAAAAAAAAAAAGAAAAAAAGGAAAAAAGAAGAAAAGCCAGAAGCAGAGCAACTAGCCCAAGGCCACAAAAGCAAGTCAGTAAAATGGTGGTATCTGCCAGCGCTCAGGGAGAAAGCTAAGCTGCATTTGTTCCCCTGTGCCTTACCTCCCAGCAAATACTTATTTTTTCCTTAACCCAAAGTTTCAGACTGGGGAGACTCTGTGGTAAATCTGATGATCAACTGACACACATCTTTTTGGGTGGAAGAGAGACTCAAATCACTGCGAGGGTTTAGATCGACACTGCCGAAACGTTCTGTCCCGTCAGGCACAGACGTGAGAAACCCCCCCCACGCGTGCGGGAGGCACCGGCGGCCAGGTCAGTACCCGCCGCAGCCCCGCTCCCCAGGCCCCACCACGACGGACGGGCAGGGCACGAGCAAAGGCCTCACCTGGCAGAAGGGCCCTTGTGCCGACTGCCTCAGCACCAGCCACCTCACAGTCCCCTGACGAAGCCGCTCTTCTCTGAATGAATATTTAATTGTTTAAATATTCATTGCGCTACTGGACCTCCCCAGTCCAAGGGAAAAACAGCTCCCCTGGGGCCCAGCCCCGCCCGAGCAAACAGCATCTGCACCGTGAGGCAGAGCCGTCACCGCCCTCACACCCTGAGCCCAAACCAGCAGATCGAGGCGTTCCAGCTTTTAAATCTCCCAACAAAAACCCACCAGGCTTCAGATTAAGCGGGTGATATTTTGAGAAAGAAAATCGTTTCAGGTCCGCCCTGGTGTCAGCTCTGACCTCTCCTGCGGCAGCAGGTACGGGAGGAGGCGGCGGGAGCAGTTTGTGACAGAGCTCTGCCCTGCTGCCCGCGGCCCCGACTGGCCACCGAGCGCTTCTCGGGGGCAGCCGGGCTGCCCGACGGGGCCGACATACCTGCCGGACGACGCCCCGGTGCGCGCGCCAGCCCGCGCAGCCGCTCCAGGGGCTCCCCTGGCTCCGCCAGCACCCCGGCCCGCCCCGCCTGGGCTCCCCGGCACGGCAGCCTGCCTCGCCGGACTTAGTGACCGGCGCGGCCGCAAACCCGCGCGGAGACGAGAGGATCCGGGGCTGCCCCGCGGGTGCGGCTGGGGACCGGCCCCGCTCCCCTGGTACCGAAGCGCCCGAGTTTCGGCAGGAGCCGCGCGCGGCGCCGCCCGCACCGCCCCTCGGCGGGTGCAGCTCCCGGGAGCGGCGCGGCCCCAGCCCGCCCGCCGGCAGCACCTGTGGGCGCGGGTCCCGGCGCCGCTCGCTCGCTCGCTCAGGGCCCTCTCATGCCTCCGACGGCCCCGCTCCCGCCCGGCCTCCCCGCGGGAACCGCCGTCAGACCGGACAAACGGGTTCCCCCGGTTCTCCGGACCAGCCCCGCCGCGCAGGAGGAGGGGAGGAGCCGCGCCGGCCCCGGACCTGTCCCTGTCCCTATGCCTATGCGTGTCCCTCTCCCCGTCCCGGCACGGCCGCTCCCCCTCCACCCGCCGCGCACCGGCCCACAAGAGGGGAGGCGGCGGCGGGACCTTCCTGCGCCGAGGCCGCGGCTCCGGTTACACGGCGGGGCGGCACCGCCCCCGCCCCGGCCGAGCAGCACGGCCGATGCCGCCCCCGCCCCGGCAGGTGAGGGGTGGGAATGCGCCGTCCGCCGGGCCGCCGTCCGCGGGTGGTGGAGCCGGTCCGGGCCGTGAGCAGGCCCCGCGCACAGGCAGCGCCCCTGCTCCCGCCGAGGTCCTGCAAAACCCCCTTCTCGTTTGCGGAGAGCCCCCCCGCCGCCTCTCCGGGGAAGGTGGGACAGGCGCCGGTTCACACACAGGGGCTCAGAAAGGAGCAGGATGGGCTCCCGGGCTTGAAGGGCAGAAAGCTGAATCATGAGGGGAAAATGTTGTTAGCGGTAATAAAGAACACACAGAAATCATTGCCCTAGACAAAGAGACTTTGTCTCTCCCCTTTCTCACTATATGCCCTGTAGCAAGGCTGCCCCCGGCTCTGCCCCTCTGCCTGTATCTGCGCTGCCATTACGTGGTATCCGTCGGTGGTTGTTGTGTCACCCACAGGAGATGCCGTGAGTGCTTCAACACCAGCACATTTCTCTTGGGTAACGCGGCGCTTGTGGTGCGGGGCGGCTCATGTGGTGTTTTGGGCCACGTCACCCTGAAGGTTGGGGAGCAGTGGCTCCCGAACCGTTGTGGGAGGAAGAGAACACAGCCCCAGGCCCCCGTCCCCATCGACAAAGGCCAGGCGCTGGTCAAGCAGAGCGCAGTTCTGGATCGCTTCAGGCCTGCACTGAGGCAGCCTGGCCCTGGCTCCGTCACCCACCGCTCTGGTGATGACTGACAGAAACTAACACTGTACCAATGGGGGCTGGGGTGACAGCTACTGCCATCTGCTCATCACCGCGCTACATGTGGGAGAAGTGGTCTGTCTGACACAAGGACAGCCAGCATTCAGCGCGTCCCACAACGCTGGGCCCTCTGGGGAGCTCAGGAGGTCCCTGCTCCCAGCCCAGGCTGCGGCCTGGGGGAACGGATGCTGGCACCCAGGAGGCGATGGGTGCCTCTTGTGATAGGTGGGACCTCCCTCCTGGTGTTGTTTTAAGTGACATGATTACTTTATCCCGACTTAATTACTAGGACTGTACAGTGTTACAGAGAAAACTTTGTAAGAGGTACAGGATTTTAGCCTTTTGGCCTTTGTAAAAGGTCAGAACGGACTCCTCGTTCCCAAGTCCTTTTAAGGAAGGATTGGAGAGTTGGAGGGTGCTCAATCATGATGTTGTTAACACGTGAGACAGATAGTTTTGCTTATTAATTAACGAATAAAGCGGTTATGTTTAGGGTTGACAGTAGTGCAGTTCTGCTATATGCTGTATCTATTTGTAATCCTCTTCACTGTGTTTTTCTTCTTTCAGGCTGCAGCAAAATACATGTAAACATCTCAGGAGCCTAACGGGAACTCGTCAAATGAATGTGACAAGCTCTGACTGTAAGTTTTAATTCAGTGAGTTTTCATAAGCCTTAGTATGTGATCCTGGATGCTGCTGTACTTGGCTACTAGTTCCCCTGACTTGAAATCTGGAGATCGAGAGGTTTTGCTAGTTTGTTTGTATCCTGGGTTTGTTGATCGGGTCACCCTGTCTCAAAGGCCTTCACGCTATTGTTTTGCTGCCACACACACACACACACACAGACATGCACCCGCCCTGTATCTGGATTCATGTGGCAGCCCTGGCAGCCATCCTGGTTCCAGGAGGTGTCCGGGAGCAAACAGCATCAATGGCCTCATCCTGCTGGCACTTCGACCTCCATGTACACTGGTGCACACAGAATAGAGAGTCCCTCACCCAGGAAAGTATTTAGAAATGGAGTTTAATGCGAATTCAGGACAGACTGTGCCGATCAGGCAGTTCTTCCGCAGACCACCTGGACCCCTCCCTTCTCCACCTGTGGTTCCTCCCCTGACCATCCCACCCCGTGCTATCCCCAAAGGCTCTTCCCTGCATCCCGTAATGTGTCTCGTGTCCCCTAGGCAGTAGCCCCATCAGTCTGTACGGTTATGGTGACTCGCTGTGATGGGTATCACCCCTGGGCCCGGGGCTGGTGGCTCTGCAGTGACAGCCCCGGCAGGGGCTGCGGCAGAGGCTCTCTTTCTCTGGCTGGGTCATTTGGGTGTCCCCCTCCCTCCTTTTTGTGTGGGGAGACAAGGCTTTTAGGGCATAACCTAAGAGGAGGAATTAACACACACACACCCCAAATGTCCTGGGCATACCAGGGCCCAAGGGCAATTTTGAAGCAGTGCAGATACAAGCCAAGAAATTAACATTTGGACCAGGTATCAGGAATGGTGGTGTTAGGGAGGGCAGTTTGTGAAGCTGCTGATGGTAGCCTCCACCAGTCTGTGTAGCAGGAAGAATTGCCTAGACTCTTTTTATTGTTTTCCAGAAACCTGTTTCCTGCAGTGCCATTATAAAGAATTTTAAAGTTTATTATATAGCCCAGCTTAGAGCAAAATGGTCACTAAATGTTCCTAAAGAAATATTTTTTAAATTATTATGAAATTTTTGCATGCACTTTTATTCACAAATAATGCAGTTTATGGCAAGTGAAATGCAGATATGTTTACTGATCTGATTAAATAGAAAAAAATGGAAAATATTAGCTATCTCTTAAAGTCATGATGGGAACTGTAACATAAGCCAAATGCTCTAGTGTTTAATATGCTCTTTCTGCAATAACGCTTTCCATTTTTTGCTCAGTGGCTGGCCACTGTAAGTTAAACATGTGCTTCTGTCATATTTTCTTTCTAAACCAGCCCAGCTTCTTTATTTTCTTTTAAATGAAACTTTATTTTTATTTGACCTTATTTATGTAAGTGAAACCTCCAAAACTTTACTGAAAATTGTTTCACTGCATTCTGTTCCTGGTTTTGTTTTGCTACACCTATCCTGGCAGCTCTGGTTTTGAAGCTGTGTACGCTAATGCAAATTGAGACTAATCTACCAGCATTCACAGTGCTATATCTTGTTAAAGACAGGGTAAAAGCTGCTTGTTATGGTATCATAATACCTGTTTGTGATGTTTGGATCCGTTCTTGTTATGGGTGTCTCTCTCCTTTATGCTTTGTGTCACCACTGTTGATGTGTTCTGCAGTACCTACAGTCACTGTGAGAGCTCCTAAGCAGAGAACCAAGTTGTATCCCCAGGCGCCGTGACCAGATTGTCATTTTGTACTGCTGATATGATGACTGGGGAGGTTTGGGTGTGTACGCAGGCTGAGGCTGCTGCCGCACAAAGTAGTTGTCTCTGCTGTCGCATCCTAGCTACACAGTACCATCTCCCTACAGTGCCTTGCTCGTCAGCAGCTCGTCTTGTACTGTCACAGTGAACTGCATCAAGGGGATTAATGTGGCTGAAAAAATCACTTCTGTTTTTTTGCTGGGTAAAATTTCATCAGGGCTGGTTCCCTCATCCAGGTTGTTCAAATTATCTGTGAACTGAAATGTTTGCATTTCAGGGCAAACAGGGAGTGGTACAGTGGTAGAGGAAAACAGTTGGGGAAGGTGCTCAAAATTGGAAAGAAGTGACATTTGGGCAGCAATACTGGTTTAAATGCACACCAAGTATGGCTTTGGTGTCTTTGCTATATTGTCAGTTCGCATGGTTTGGGTTAATTTCTCCTCTTACAGTGGTAACACAAAGCATAAAGGAGAGATACACCCATAACAAGAACGGATCCAAACAGCAGCTGTTTCCCAACTCCACTTCTTACCCACAGAAGGTAGCGTCAAAGCAGCGACTAGTGTTTGCAGGAATTTCCAACATTGTCATCCATTTTAAAACCAGCATCCACTTGCCTCTTGGGCTGAAACTTTCTATATTGATCAAACCTAAGTGGAATGAAAAGCTTCTTCGTACACCAGAATATTTCAGTAATGCAAAATTCCCTTGTCTTTCAAACCGGTAAGGAGGAAACATAATTCCCTGGAAGGCATCTGGTTTGCTCCCCTTTATGCAGACCCCCTCCTGAAGAGGACATTATCCATGTTTAAACATGTGGGGTTCAGGAGACTGTGTCCAGGAAATAGTTTCCATGTGGCTATAGCAATACCAGCATCTGATCGGTCGCACCTTTGTTACTCAAGTCATATTACGAAAATGAGTGAGAAAGACTACAGTAGAATTTCTTCTGTTCTTGAAATGAGAAACGTAGTTTCTACCTTTAACATACGTTCTTAGTTTGGCATAACACTAGTCTTATTATTGAACAGGTATACAAGCTGGGGGGAGTGGGAGGGAAGAAAAAGCTTGGTATCTTTCAGTTTTTAATCAATACACCATCAAACCATCATATCTTTTTATCCGTTGCTGCTGGCTTAGCTAATAAAAGTGTGTTTGATCATTATATATATGGGAGAACCTGGCTGAGGTTAACACTGTTTAGCTATTCATTAATGGGTAGCTGTTGCAGAAATAGAATCTGCCCACTTGCGGATGCTGCTCTGTAATAAAAGTGATCTTTGTTTTGGACTGACAGATATGTAAGAGATTGCTTGGTTTATTTTTCAGTAGCAACAATACTCAATTTTCCTGTGCCAGAAAAAATCTTGTTCAAATAGACTTTTTTTTTCCTAGACCTAAAATACGATGCTGGATTCCAAAGTTGTGTCTTTCAACACCTTTCTCTTTTACCACCAGCCTCAAATTCCTCACACAAGAATAAAAACAAAGTTAATTAAAAATCAGTAACATTTTGGCTTAACAAAGCAGCAGAGGTTTACTTATGCCTTTGACAATTCCATTTCTGTCCAGGAAGTTCATTCATGTCCAGGGCTGAATATTTGGTTTCTACGTGTTTTCATTAGGTGGCTGTAAGCACAGCTAGGTTTGCATGACGCCCTTTCAGGAAGAAGATTATTAAAGATAAAAAGGCCCCTTAACAATGATTAATTGCTATAGCCGTGATTAATGGCCCAGTCCAAATATTACTTTTTACACTTAACAAAATACTGGTCTGTGCTTGAGGGAAATGCAGCAACCATTCTGTAAATCGTGGGCATGATGAAGGAACTTCCGCTGCTGCCGCTCACAGACCCTCATCTTGGTCAGTCCCAGCAAATATCTCCAATTGTGTTTCTGGATTTTTCTCCTAGATACCTCCTTCCTCTCCCTTATTGCTTAATCTCATCTTCCACTCAGGCCCCTTTGCCCCAAAATAGCAACAAGCTCTAGTCAAAAATACACTCATTTCTGCACCGTTGCTCCTTCTCTTTTTCCCTCCCTCTGCTCCTATTTGTCCCATTTTGTCGGTGTTTGGGACTCACCACATCAGATCTGAGATTTTCTGGGAAGACAGGAGAACTCGAGCAGAAATGTTTCTTGCCTAGCCTCTCCTTGCTGCCAGTCCAGTGGAAACACGAGCCCCGTCACTGTGTCCACAAGTTGATGTGTATTTCAGCACAGGGCGTCTCCCCAGCCCTGCTGTACTCCTGCTTCCTAATCAGCCTCCTGCTCTGCTCTCCGCTGGAGTTTTTAGGACAGGGAGCACAGGGGATGAGGGGGCATCCTGCAAAAGGATGTAACCCTCCGTAATGAACCGGAGCGTCCTTCGCCCTGCTGCACAAAGCCTTGCAAAAGGAGCTACTGTCGTCTAAAGAAGTTAACCCTTGCATCTGTTAATTCCTGGTGGATGGAAAGCAAGTTTGTTTTTAATAAACATAATCACTTAGAGATAAGCAAACTGAAAACAAGCACAGCTACAGTAATGTTTTGAATCTGCCAGGCAGGCTATTATTTTTCCCATCAATCTCCTGCAGATTTCTGTACAACCCCCAAGGTGAATATAAAGCTGCATGACCTGAGTTTGTTTGGTATCATTGTATTCCTCATCACCAGAATGTTTTAGAACTTCAGACATTATTTCTTTTTTGAGAAGTGGGAATTGTAGCCACATTTTGTGTAGGGGAAAAAAAAAGACACAAACACTGAACTTCGTTTTCTTCAAATCATACTAGCAGTTTGTGGCTAAACTTGACATCGCACCCAAAACTTTCTGAGTATTGATCTAGTCTCTCAAAACGAAAAGCTATCTCTTATTTTGATCATCAATACAGTCCTTTTCAAAATGAGCTCTATAAAATAAGTATATAGTATTACAATAGCAACCCTTGGTTGTCAATTTTAACACTGTTTTTTTTTTTAAAGCAACGAGCAGATCTTGATTTAAATAAGTGAGCACAGTGTCAAGGCAGGGTTCACTCTTGCTGAAAACTAATTGTTCAAAAATATTGATGGGCACTTGATTTGAACCTAACACTAATAGTTGTTCCTGTGTAGCAAGGGTTATACATATCAGTAATCATATATTTAAGCAGTTCTGTAACAGATATTTAGTCACATTCTTATTCGAATCATTTATTAATGTGCAGAAAACACGTAATGATGTGGCTTTTCTTTCTATTCATGTTTTGTATATAACTCCATTTTTGAAACCTGCCATTCAGCTAGAAAAGTTCTTTTGGGGAGCTGAGAATGGCATTACCATCAGAGTATTAAACACATAACAAAGTTATGTCATCCCGGCATGTTCTCAGTTTACTTTGACTGGGTTTGTTAAACAAAGACCAACTGTAAGTTTGTGAAATGACCAATTATTTCTGTGCCAGACTTCGTCTTTGGAGACAGATTTCTTGCCATCAGCTGGTAAGACTCTTTCTTGCAGCATTCCGGGAAGGACGAGGTCCCCAAGCCTTGTAGATGTCCTGTGGGGCCCCGAGCAGGACAGGTATCCGCACCTGGCTGTAGGCGCCTCTGACAGCATGACTTGAAGCCTTTTGAATTTTCAGATTGAAGCCTCTCTGATTCACAGGCTGTGCTATAAAAACAATATCTTCTTCTCCCTGTTCATTTTTCCATTGGTTTCTCTGCCAATTAACCCACATGGGAAAAAAAAGTTCTCTATATCTTTTAGCTAGTCTGGAAGCAAAAGTAATTTAGACAGTAATTTTGAAAATTATTAATTTGAGGAAAATGTGGATGCTAGAATTTGTATAGTTTGTAAAGACAGAAAATAAATTGTGACAAAACTGTGTGCTAAAATAATTGTGTGTTTCTGTGTTGATTAAAATGTGTGAAAGGTGCACTGGTCTGCCTGTTTTGAAAATGTATAATTATAGGATTTCTAGCTTCAGGGTTAACTTTATGTTGTAACTTCACAGGCAGCTTTGGACAGGTTGGATTTTTTTTCAGTGTTCATAAAGGTTAACCTAAATTGATTTTAAATATCCTGATTTAAAGTATTCCTGACGTAGATGAAAATTTGGCTGTAGTATTTTTTCAAAGATAGGAATTTTTATCCACTGTGACCATTTGTCATAAAAGCTTCATGGAAAGACAAGTTTTTCTGTATGCAACAATTACATGCAAAATGCATGGGTTTGGGTCTGTTTGGGTTTTTTTTAACTCAGACCTGCTCTGATAATGTGACTAAGAAATTTCTACTCTTGGATAATGTTTTCCAAATGGCTTACATCCAGCGTGGCTGAGATTCAGGCTGAATCACTAGGCACACTTTGCAATGCCATAAGACCCTCCTAAGTGATAGTCATAAACATAAAAAATATAATTGTATTAATCCTGTAATAATGGTAACTTTATGGCTCTAATAGTTAAGGCTATAAGGAAAAAGAAGGCTTGTACAGAGGTAGTATCTTCTTTAATAGCAACTTTTGTATCTGAAGAATGGTCAACTTTTGGGGTACATAAACCCTTCCCCAGTTCTGAAACAGAAACAGAGGACTGCAGGCTAAGTGCAGCTTGGGAACAACTTACAGGGCTTAACTGAACTATGTAAATCATAAATAAAACTGAGAGTGAGTGTTCCTAACCTGTACTTAGTTTGGCATTTGCTGGTTCTCTTTCAGATCTGAAGAAAGGTTTGAGACCCCCAAAGTAGTCTGTCTCCTTATACTATATGTTTTTATATACAACTTTTTCTCCTCCTCACTGCAGGTTGCATTAGTCAATAGCTTGGTGGATTGAAGCAGAAGATAGGCAGTGTTTAACCATTTATTACTCAGAGCTTAAGCTGGAAGTGAGGCATTTGTAATATTTACGATGTTTTTCCTCTTTCTGCTTTTTTCACCATTTAAATTAAAAGCTTTCAGACAAAATTGATAGATTAGAGGTCTTCCTAGTTTAAAGCCCTGTTTGAGTGTCAAAGGGGCCGAGTCCAGATCTTTTACTGCTTCAGCTTTGGAAGATTCAATATCCTAAAGTCAATATTTAAAAGTGAAAGAACCAACAAATCAATAGTAGACAGAACTGTAGAGATAATTCTCAGGGAATAAGAATACCCATGCCTTCATGTCTCTTCACATAGTAATGTGATTTCAGATGGAATATTAGTCATTAAAATCAAGAAAAGGGGTGGTGTCATTTTGTGCCACAACCTTAAAAATTCTTCTAGTAACAGAATAGTCTTAAGTTTTGCAAGGGTTTTGGGTTTTTTTTTTCCCCCCAAAGCTTGATACTGTGAAAATGAAAGTGTCATTAACTTGATGAGCAAAGAGACTTTTCTACAGTAACTTATAATGCAGGGACTCAATAATCTAGCAAAATACAGAAGCAGGTATTTCTAACCTTTGCTTGCTCACAGGTGACTTGTGTGTTTGTAATACAGGTTTCTTCATGAAGGTCATCTCTCCATAGATACATTTGCCTGCCTGATGTTTTGCGCTCACTAGAGATAGCTCTGCTTTAAATGAGGTATCCTTTCCAATTTGATTGTTAATTAGCAGTGTGGGTGTTAGTGCAGCTCAGCAGGGAACTCCACAAAGATGAAGTGCCTGCTAAACTGCACTTAGAACATGCCTCATTATTCCCTGTTTTAAGGGATGTTCTCTTACATTATGCTTATACACATAAAGAAATCCTAATGCAATTTTCGTGGCATAGTCATAGAGATGTGGAGGAAGTTTGACCCCTGCATTCTACAGAAATGGAAGGATCATCCTCCATTAATAGACTGGTAGCTGTTGCTTATTTGTTAATTGAAATTAATTCTATTATCAATTTAGTAATTGATTTATTAATTGAATGTATTAAGCGTATTTATTAATTTAAATACTCACGGCGTACTTGATAATGATCTCAGAATACATTTTCCCACTCTACCTGCAGGAACTGGATGCCTAAAGGTGTCAATTAGATGATGTGCAGATCTCTCTTTCCTTTGTACAGATGTAGTGCGGCTGTGAACCGCTTCACAGCTGGAATCCTGCGCATGGTGGAGTCCTCCACGGTGTGGAGTTCACATTTTACTCATCTGTGTTACGTGCTGTAATAGGTTAGGAGATACCCAAATCCAAGGGTTTTTTTCCTGGTGAGCACTGTTGACAGAGCTGTGCAAGACCCCACTGCCTCCTTGGTTTTGCCTTACTGTGCCTGAGAATGCCTTAATTTCGTACTCGAGCATTTGTGTAGTTCTGCTGGTGGTGCCAGTGGAAGGTCACCCACAGCAATTTCAGCTTGTATGAGTAACATGTGAGCATTGGTAACATATGTGAAGACTCAGTGGTAAGAGACTGTAGTATAAACTATAGTATAGCAGCTTTGCAAGAGAGCTTAAAATAACAATGGGCTCAATTTATAACTGTATCCATTGCAGAGAATAAAATTAATTTCCAATTCCAACTATTAAAACAAATTTGGTTCCTATACATTCCCTTTTCTGACTATGATCCATCAAATATATACACATGGATTTTATAGAAGTTCCTGTTTCTGTAAAGAAAACCTCTTCCCAGTCAAGCAAGCTAGTGATGTTTCACATGAGGAGGGCAACTTTTTTCCCAGAGTGATCTAGTTGTAAAACTTAATGTTTCTAACAGATACAGAAGGAACCCTTGACTCCATCTGTTCTCTAAGTCTATGATGATATTGTTGGCTTTTAAAGCAAATAATGTTTAATCTCATCTCCAAAAACTATACAAAATGTTTGAGATGTATTTTCATAAACCACAAATACAAAGAATAAATCAGTAAGTGATTTTTACACAGAGAAAGAAATGTATCATTCAAAAACACCTGTTTCTGTGCATTTTATGTACTAACCCTTTTCCTAAAATGAAGGGGTTTTTTGGGGGGGGGGGGGGGGGGGAGAAAGAAAAAAAAAGACTCGGCATATTATAACTACATATTCATCTATCCGGGCATTTTACCACAAAATGGTAAGATGTCAGCCCTGGAAAGCATAGCGTGTCATCTTCCATTTTCGTGAGCATCAGGACCACTGTTATTCCTTCCTCTGGCCAATAGATGGAGAACCACACCACTGAAATACCTGCCATTAGCCCTCTGTAGCAACATTCAAGCATTGACATATTTGTTGATGCTAAGGTTGCTGCAGTTTATTACGGAGCACATTTTGCTTCAAAGGCAAGGTTACACAATCATTTCAACAGACCGTAAATCTGCAGCTTCCTCATACGGGAGGTCATGCTGTCTTTCCCACGTCTGCTAGTTCTTGCCATTTCCTTTATAATGGCAGTAGCATTTGTGCATTTCTGTGATGAGCTGATCCGCAAAATGACCAGGCTGAAAATGAATTTGATCTCTCCACCCCAAGAAAAAAGCCTCATCTTCAGCTGGATCTGTTGCCTAATACGGCTTATCACAGGGCTGCCTGAAGGGTGGCCCCATCATAAAGAACTGGTAGGAACGAGCAGAGACAAGAAGAGGGAAGGTACGGGCACCCATTTTAGCAGCAGCTTGGATTTATGCAGAATAAAATTGATTTTTCTTGAATGAGTGGAATGACTGAGAGATGGTGTGTCAAAATTTGGTTCTCTGGCACTGGATTTGCAATATGATCCTATTGTCGTGTTAAGTAGCTTTGGAAAGTAATTGTTATTTGCCTTGAAGACTTTTACGAACTCACCTTTAAGACAGAAGAAGCCAGACTTTTCAGGTGACAGGTACTGAACTGCCTGGAGATTCTGTCTCACTGAGTACAGGCTCAAGCAAAATATCTAAAACCCACGACAGCTACCTTTGTTGCACACTTTTGAGAATCTTGACTGTGAAGTTTTAAAATAATACTTTTAAAGCATTAGATATATTTGCTGTCACTTAAGATTAGTTCAGGAAGCAGAAGGGAATGGAAATCCTGCACGGTTTGAATAAATTTCAGACATATGTTCAGCTGTTGCAGTGCTTTGTGAGTTACTAAAGTCTGTGAAATTACAAATGATGTTGTTTTCAATGATAAATTCAGAATAGTAGAATGTACTCACACTATCCCAGAAATATTTGGAAATTAAAGACTCTTGGATAAGACCAAGGAACTGAAAAGCGAGTGACCTGCCTGTTTTCATCATATTTCCCTTCTGAACTGTGGAGTTTGCCAGTGACCACCATTAGGATTTGACTCTGTGACAGCATGCCAAGTAACAGGATTGTGCAAAGGGAAAGAGAAGCAAAGTAGGGGCCTTCACCCCCCCCCAGAAGACCTGAAATGATTTCGTCCTGGATCCATGCAAGTGTTTAGGCACTTCATTCCTACTCAGGTTCCTGTTTGGTATTTCAGTGGGAAATTGGTTTTGCTTACAGATTCGCCAGCATTCGCCATCTGTGTAAAGCAGCGTAAGGACCATTCCACATGCGTGGTCTGCGTGGCCCCTGCCTTGTGCGAGTTCTGCTGTTTGTTTAGTTGGGTTAAAAAAGGAAAAGATGTGAATACAGTAGTCTTGTGTTATAGACTTCAGGTTTTGCCTTAGGCCTTCCTTAGATTTTCTTACAGAACTGGTCTCTGGACCCTTTTGAAAACTGAAATTTTACCATCAGAGTACACTTAGGAAGTCTCTCTTTTTTGTTTTTTTTTTTTACTTGTCGTGGTTTAACCACTGTAATTACTGTAGAAGGATTTTTTCTATTTTTTTTCTCCTTGTGAGTCTGTGTTTCCACAAATCAAAATTCAGTATTTTCTGACTGTCACTTTCTTTTCTGCAATCTGTATAGCAAGCTGTCTTTTGTGATTTTGATGCGTCTTTCCTGAAGGGAGCATTATTCTTGTTTAGCTTACATGTAATGTATTTCATTGTTCATCTCTGAGCAATTGTCTTTGTGTATTATTGATGTTGTGACCTGCCTTGTTGGATGCACAAAACTCTGCACATTTTGGGTAATTTGCTGTTTTCGTACTTTCCAAGTGAATCATAAAATCATAGAATGGTTTGGGTTGGAAGGGACCTTAAAGATCATCTAGTCCACCCCCCCGTCCGCCATGGGCAGGGACACCTTCCACTAGACCAGGTTGCTCAAAGCCCCGTCAAGCCTAGCCTTAAACACTTCCAGGGATGGGGCATCCACAACTTCCCTGAGCAACCTGTGCCAGTGCCTCACCACCCTCATTGTAAAAAATTTCTTCCTTACATCTAATCTAAATCTACCCTCTTCCAGTTTAAAGCCATCACCCCTTGTCCTATCACTACATGCCCTTGCAAAAAGTCCCTCTCCAGCTTTCTTGTAGGCCCCCTTCAGGTACTGGAAGGCTGCTGTAAGGTCTCCCCAGCACCTTCTTTTCTCCAGGCTGAACAACCCCAACTCTCTCAGCCTGTCTTCACAGGAGAGGTGCTCCAGCCCTCTGATCATCTTCATGGCCCTCCTCTGGACTCACTCCAACAGGTCCATGTCCTTCTTATGTTGGGGGCCCCAGAGCTGAACGCAGTACTCCAGGTGGGGTCTCACAAGAGCCGAGTAGAGGGGCAGAATCACCTCCCTCGACCTGCTGGCCACGCTTCTTTTGGTGCAGCCCAGGGTACGGTTGGCTTTCTGGGCTGCAAGCGCACATTGCCGGGTCATGTTCAGCTTCTCATCAGCCAACACCCCCAAGTCCTTCTCCTCAGGGCTGATCTCAATCCATTTTCCGCCCAGCCTGTATTTGTGCTTGGGTTTGCCCCAACTCAGGTGCAGGACCTTGCACTTGGCCTTGTTGAACCTCATGAGCTTCACACAGGCCCACCTCTCAAGCCTGTTAAAGTCCCTCTGGATAGCATCCCTTCCCTCCAGCATGTCAACTGCACCACTCAGCTTGGTGTCGTCAGCAAACTTGCTGAGGGTGCACTTGATCCCACTGTCCCTGTTGCCGACAAAGATGCTAAACAGCGCCGGTCCCAACACCGACCCCTGAGGAACGCCACTCATCACTGGTGTCCACTTGGACATCGAGCTGTTGGCTGCAACTCTTTGAGTGCGACCATCCAGCCGATTCCTTATCCACTGAGTGTTCCATCCGTCAAATCCATGTCTCTCCAATTTAGAGACAAGGATATCGTGTGGGACAGTGTCAAATGCTTTGCACAAGTCCAGGTAGATGACATCAGTTGCTCTTCCCTTATCCACCAATGCTGTAACCCCATCATAGAAGGCCACCAAATTTGTCAGGCACGATTTGCCCTTAGTGAAGCCAGAAGAAGATAATGTATGTTGGCTTGACTGAAGCGGCAACAAAAACCTGCTATTATTTTATGTATTTTACGAAGGGAATCCATCTTGTGCTTCCCTGCAGCTACTGTTGGAGGCACTTCCATGATCAGAAATTACTATAACATTACTCATAGAGTCCTTTGTGCAGGGTTTACGTAGGACTGTTATCCCAGATAGTATACATTGGTTATTAGCGTGCTCCTGACTTGCTGGCCTGCTAGAAAGATGGAAGAAACTAGTCTGCCAGGCAATTCTAGCAATAATTCTATGAAAATTCACTGTAACAATGGAATCTCCAAGGAGAAAGAAAGGTAATAAAGCAATAATATTACTTACAAATTCAAAGTATTGTACAAACATTAAATAATCCTTAAAGCAATTCCAGGAGGTACGTTCTAGTAAAGTAATTTCAGTGACTTAAATGCTGCTGCACACTCTGGCAGGCATTGAATACAATTACGAAGAAGAAAGTAGAAGAATACCAAGGACAAATCATTGTGGCTGCAGGCTATGCATCCAGACGCTCTTAGTGGATTATTATGTCATGGACTCGTACCCTGCAATTGCTCTCTTGCCACACGGTCTGGCATGTCTGGACAGCCTACCACAGTTTTAAGATATAAAAGTAATAATAGGTTATGTAGATTATTTTTCTTTCTATTTCAAAAATAGTTTGTAAGGAGGACATCCAGCACTGTGTAATAAATCATATCTTCACAGAGTTTTCTAGCAAGGGCTCCCTGGACACATAGGCCCTGGGCAACAGCTGAGGAACCACTGCTGTACTCGTGACCAGGCTGTGTTGGTGCTACCGCAGGGCAGCATCAGGCGCTGCAGTTGTACCCGCACAGTTCAGCTCTGGGGCTGGGTCTGCAGTTGTCTCTAGGATTCACAGTATTTATCCATCACGTAGCAGCATCTCTCTGTTTTACCAGAGACATGCCATGTGAAAGTGAGTCAGTTTGTTTGTTTTTAAGGGAAGTTACTGCTTTTAGCAACCTCTGAAGAGTCATTTTATGTAACATTTTCATGAGTGGGCTTATATCAACAGCCATGGCTATATATATTTTAGAGGCATTACAATAAAGTGGCCACATACAGTCTTTCTAAAAAACTTGTCACGGCATCCTGTCTTAGAGCTTCTGTGGTTCTTTTGCAGGCTGCATATCATTTTTGGGGGGTATTGTGTTTTGTGCATAACCAACACGTGCATACAAGGAGAGTCAGCAGGGCAGTGGGCACTTTCCTGCTGGGGCTTTTGTGCTGTTTAGCAATTAGCCAGCAGAGCACATGCATTCAGATGAAGAAAGATTTCAAGTAGTAATGGCAAGTTTGCATGCATTTAACTGTAGTCAAAAAATCTGTTCAGTCTTTGCTAAAATATAACGAGACAGGAAGTACTGACATGGTTGACTAAACTTCATGCACAGTGAAAATCAATTATTTTGGTCTTTTTCCTCTTTCTGTGTACCACATCTCTACAGAAAGGTGCTTTATGGAAGTTAAAATGCTGTTCCCTATAGACATGGCTTGAAGCCTAAAACTAAGGGGAAAGTATTCCATAAAAGAAATCACACAGCAGAGCTTGTGTTAAGTTCCCTGAGCTGTGGGAAAGATTTAAAGGTTTAAAACATAATGAGGGGAGGGAGAGGTTGTACTTGCCAACCAGCTGCGCTAATAATAGTTGGGACCTTGGGGTGCTCTACTCACCATTAACTCTTAACTCTTAGCCCATCCTTTTAGAACTAGAAGAACTTGGGACTATATCATCTGGGCTCGTCACCATTTTCTTATGGGTTGGAGGTGTTGTTGGAGCCTTTGTACACAGTGCTGCAGCGTGGCATCTTCTACAACTGGCTCATTTTTATGTTCTCTCTGAACACTGGCATTTTTCAGGGTGCTCTTGAATTGCAAAGCAGAGAGAATCACATATTTAGTGCTGTAATAAATGAGAATTCATTATTATCAGACATCTACACAGTAAAAATGTATACTCCTTTGATTTTTTTTTTTTTTGATAGGCATTTGGAGTAAATTCAAGACAAAATTAATATGCAGAGAAGCATGAGCTAACTACAAATGAATTCACTCATACTACTTTAAGCCCCCATTACTTCTTAAAATGGCTGATTTATGATGTTAGAGGTTGATAGCATTCATTTGATTAAACTCCCAAAGTGAGCAAAGTAGAAAAGCCTAAGCACTGGATTGCTGGTAAATGTGATTTATGCTTTATGTGTGGTGTTCTATAAAAATGTCAGCAATTTTAATGTAGATGCATCTGCATTAAATTTTTGCAGCTTCTCCAAAAGTGCTGCTATTTGGACCAAAAAATATTCAATAATATATTTAAATTATATGTGTGCACCCACATAAACATGCATTCTCTTTTTCTCTTTGTTGATTTGCTTAAATACAGTGTCTTGGAAATAGACCCTTTTATTCCAAGTTTCACAGGAGGAAGCATGTAATTATTAGATTTGGTGAGTTAGCATCTATTGACTTAACTTGCTTCAAAGGCAGATTTATTTTAATTATTTCAGCTATTGCTGCTGCTTATCTAAACCAGACTGTCTCTGGTGTACAGCCCATCATCTGGGCTGCTTGCTGGGGGATGGTATTTAGAAGTAACGTGTTTAGGTCTAGCTTGAGTATACTGTGGCTTTCAAACCATAAAGATATATCCATCAAAGCCTAAAAATATGATTGAGGAAAATAATTGAAGGAGATAGGGAGCCTAGAAGAGAGAGAGAAGTGGAAGAAGAACTGGGGAGATCTGGTGGGAAGGAGAAATGAGGGGATGACTCAAGTGGAAAAGAAAAAACAGAAGGGAGACAAGTGGAGGAGGAGAAGGCAGTTAGTTCTTACTCTGGGACTAGTGGTCTAGGGACAAAGGGGGTCTGTGTGTTTGGGGAACGCAGACAAAGATCAGAGGTAGGACAAGGGCTAAGTAGGGATATTGGGAGGGTGGGGGGAATACAGAGGTGGTGGAGGGAATACCAGCTGCAGGTGTTTTCACCAGGCGCAGATCTGCAGGTGGGTGGGTGGAACGGAGCCTGTCCCACCATCACCCACTGCTGCTGCGGCACCTGCGCCCTCACGGCTGCTCAGCCATCTGCCGCGGCCCCGCTCGCCTGGCTGAGTGCAAGACTTTTGTCCTGTTGTGCACAGATTCACTATAAAAAGCAGGAAGCACACAGAGCAGCTAGGGCCAGCTGGCACGTCTTGGGTTTTCCCAGCGGGTCTGAGAGGGATGGTATCTCTGAACCGGTGAGATGTGTGATGTTCCTGAAGGGAGAAACCTACCTTACCATTGCCTTGGTGGAAGATGATGTCAGGAAAACTTAATTTTATTCCATAGTTTTTATTCATTTACAGTTTTAAAGAAGGATGAGGGTTTCTGGAAAATGGGGAGGGGGGCGCTTTATTTGTTTGTTTGCTTTGAAGACGGAGAACTTTTGCTAAGGTGCTTGTAATGGGCGGGTAAAACCACAGGTTTTTTAATCTTTTAATTTTAAAAAACTCAATATTTTTATTTAAGATAATTAAAAAAGAGTTCATATGACTGATCAGCTTTGAGACAGAAAATCACAAGTATACAACAAAGCTACAACTGATTAAAAATCAGGCAGAACCATGCAGAAATCTGTGTTGACTATATAAAGATGTATAGCTATCTACAGAGTTACGCATACTTAGGTTTTTAACGACACAGAAGACTCAATACCTTACCTAATATCTTTCTTCTCTCTATACTAATCTTCCTCCCACTCGACAAGAAAATTAACTGCAAAGGCTTACACAAATGTCACATTGTAAGACTTATTTTAGAATAATTTAACAGATCTCTGGACAATTATTCCTGGCTCTTGCTTGGGTAGGTTGAGAATCGGGTTCCCTGTAGTGTTCAACCTGTATCCTCAGATAAACAAAAAGTTTAGGTTCTGGCTGACACTGGCTGATTCACGTTGCCTGCACATAGTGTTTGCCTAACAGAGTCCTCCCAGGTCGAGTGTTTCTTTCCCAGAAACTGGAATTCTCAGTTAAGGCTCCACTTCCGTAGCGATGCTGCCCAGCTGGTGACCCTGTCATGCTGCTGGAAAGCCCTGGAGCTGGAAGTCACTGGAAATAAACAGTAAGGAAATAATGGCATAAATATTTCACGTATATCTTACTATTTTCTATTCTTTCAGTGGCATGTAAATGGCAACCATCTTGCTCTCAGAATTACTGTACATTATTGTGTCAGCAGAGAAGCTCTGAAGAGCTTGACTTCAGTGGATTGAGATGTCCTGTCCCCAGCTTCCCTCTGCCAGATGTTACCATCCCTGTAAGTGTCAGCAGAAAAGACTGTGTTCAGAATTTAAACGATAGACAAGCAAAAAATGTTTCTCTGGTACAGAAATGCAAATCTGCTGAACCTTAGGTAGCTTAAGATTTAGTACTTCTAATGGATTTGTAGGTCTCCCTTGCTGATGAAGATTTATCTACAGATCTTTCAGTGTCAGAGAAGGAGTTTGCTCTTCTGAGGGTTGTTTGACTCAACGAGATATGTGATCCCCTCCCTGAGGAGCATGTCCTGCCATTGGCATTATCTGCTACCTAGAGGGTCTTCTGGCAGGAAGAGTATCACTCATTGCATTCTTCTGGCTCTTCTTCCAAGCACACCAGATGGAGATGAAGATAGAAACGCCAGGAGAACAGTCTCCACATGATGTTTAGCCAGTCAGGACTGAACTTCATCTGGAAAGATCAACATCCCGAGTCATGAACTCCTTTTCAAACAGAGCTGACACCCTGTCTCTCCTGCAGCACACGATGTTTAATCTGAAAATACTAGAGGAGTTTTACTCTTAGTTCTCTTGGGTTTATGGTTCTAGTGCATTAACATTTGTACCACAGGGAGCGCTAACAAGACTCAAGAATAGCAATTGAATAGCTAAGGATACAGTGCTACTAATACTTTGTCTTATTTCACAAGAACTGCTAAGTTTGTTGTTCCAGCTGTGCTCAGCTTTTGCTTTTTCCTGTGCCCTTGGTGGTGAAAGGAAATAAAGGCTTTATCTGAGACATTAGCTGCGGTGCAGTTCAGAACAGACACCGATACTCTGAACCCAGGCACTGAATCGCTTCATACATATTTTGCATTATGTCTTACCAGCGCCCTGGCTGGAACGCCTGTGGATCCCAAGTGGCTGCACAAGTAAGCTAAAGTTCAGCTCCTCCTAGCAAAGCAATAAAAGCTGGGCTAAGCTTGTTTATCATTCTCCACGGGTTACAATTTCATAATTAAGCTTCCCGCTTATATCACTAAACTCATATAGGCGATAATTCCATGTACTGATCAAGACCTCGTTCATCAGTGAATCCTTAGTTAGTGTTCCACTGTCCTGCACAGATGTTTTGGTGTGCTGAGCATAGTATCTGTATGTATCCACTCACCTCTCTGCACACTTGTCTTCCCTCACGTGCACATCTGAGCGTTCTCTGTATGTGTGGGCTTTTCCTAGGGAGACCACCTTGGGTTGTGTGGAGGTAAAGCTGCGGTCTGAAAAGCAGACCTTATGTTTCTGGTGAAATACACTGACTCTACAAATTCTAAAGAATTTGGGGGAGAGCGCTTCCTTTTATAATCATCCTTTACTATACTTCACTATCCTGTACTTATTAATCAAATCTGTGGAGGACAAAAGGGCATTCAAATCCAGTCTGAAAATATTTACATACAATCCTGCAAGGCTTTCAGGGTAGTTCTGAGCTGCAGAAAGATCTCCCCCAGTTTTCCACTGGAAATGTTATGTCCCAAGCTAGCAACGTAAATACCTAGAGCAGCATGAATAAGTAAAAATGACTGGAGATGTTTTATCTGTGAGAAGATGCCTTCTAGTTCTGTTTTGGTTTGTTTCTGAACTAGCAGAAAATGCTCGTAGAGGAAGCCCCAGTTACTGTTCTGTGTTTGGAAGCAGAGAGCTGGGCGGCGCAGTCCTTGAACGAAATACCTCGCTGCTCTGCCAAGAACTGATCGGGCAGAAAGTCCTGACTTGTCTCAAAGCCATTCCCAAATGTTTACGAAGAGAAGGACAAGGAGAGGGATCAGTCTTTGCAACAGCTTCTTGGCAAGGTGTGATGGAGGTGATTTAGTTTAGCCAAGTGGCCTGTTTGAAATTGCCCCTTGTGATCTGTGCTTCTGCCACCTCTGCTCTCTTTCCTGGGAGCCACATAAAAGGTGTTTGGCTTTGCAGCCCAGTCTGTACTCAGGCACAGACCTGTCCTTTAGCTCTGCTCCTACCCTCCCCGGCCCTTCCCCTAGTCCTTGTTGGTGTTGGGCTGGCAGCATTGCCCTGCCTCTCATTCCAGCTGCAGCTTTTGGATGCTGTGTTTCCTCAGCGCTGCTGTGGGCAGCACTGCTTGTGCTACCACAGGTTTTGTGACTGCCAAACACTCAACTTTCTCATGACACCCTTGCAGCTACTGTATTTCTTTAAACTTATATAGCTTATTACTTTAGTAAGCTTGATTATAATCTCAGTCTTATTTTCAGGTAAAATAATGAATGTGCTCCAGTAACACTGAAGGAATACTTGCCAGAAGATACTGGCATGAATTTGCAGCATTTCCACTCTTGTCTTTGCGGGATGGATAAAATATTTCCCCTGCTGCATACACGCAGTCCAGAGTCAGGAGGGACACCATCTCCAGTGAATGAGGACCAAGCAGAAGTTAGCTGAGAGGTGTACAGTCTCAATCGATATGGCTAATGCTGCTATAGCAGATGCTGCTGCTTCCACTGCCAGCAAAAAGCTACTGCTTTGATGTTGTGCATTGTCAGGTCAAGGATCGAGTGGCCAACCCAAGAGGCTTACAGGTTAGGAAAATTAATTCCAGTTTCAAAAGTCTTTCAGTCAGAGAAAGTGTTTAGTTATTAATGAGTCCTCCATGGCTCTGCAACTCTGAAAAAGGATATTGGGAAAATATAAATATGGAATGAAATCCTGAATTACTTTAATTTCTACGGAGGCAATATTCTGAAATGAGAAGTGAAATACCCACTAAAGCACCTAACAAAGGAAGTCAAATTTATCTCTACCAAAATCTGTATTTGTCTAAAAATTCAGTGATTTTCTTAGCAGCATAGAGGACGAGCAGCTTAGGAATGCTGGACTAGTCCCACACTGTATTTAATACAGGACAGCATTTTGAAATGCTCTGGTTTGCAGAGCAGTGGTGGTCTGTGAGTCCATGGTTAGTTATGGGCAAATAGCCCACATAAACATGAAACATAAAAAGGGTAATTACAGATATGAGCATTTGGTTGTCTAGGAAGAAAATTGAGCCGACTACTGTCCGTGAGGCCAAGAAGTTTAGGAGATGCTGCAAAGAAGTGTAAACTTACAGAAATAAATAGTAAGTGTAGATAAGGTTTTAAGTCAAAAGAAAACATCACAGGTTTCACATAATGTGTTTTTGGCCATTTTTTATTTGCCAGGTTAAGTGTCTTAACTCCCTGTATGGTTGATGAAGAAAGAAATGTCCACGAGTGTAATTGAGAGTTTGGGTGGATTGAACTGATTCCTCTTCAGAGCCTAAATTTGCTCTGTTTTTTGTGAAGAGCTTGTTTTTCAGTGGGTAACATCCCAGCCTGGTCTTTGCCCACCTCATCCCCATGGCCCTGCCCGGCCATCCCGGGCTGTGTCTGTATGCACGGCCTTCATTTTAAAAGAAAGATCATTTCTATTATTCCCTATTTTGCAGGTGTGTTTAGGAGAAAGACATCCCTGCTCCAAGGTACACAAATACCAGACTACTAAGGAGGCAAAAACAAGTCCGGAGGAAAGTAATTCTATATTCTGCAGAGTTGATTTCAGTGAAGCATTAGACCTGTGGGACAGTGGCAAGATCCTGAAAAACCGGACCTATCTGGCATTTAAGTATGACCCATGCAAATTCCTCCTTTGTCAGGGTAAGACTTTTCAAAATAATTTCAGTTTTTACATTTTGCACAATATTTAATCCCACTCTTTTCCTTTATTGTATTTTGCGCAGATTTTGAACCTATGTAGCCACTCAAACTCACATACATGCATCAGCTATGTGACTCACTCTTTAAACATTACTTAACCCACAAAGCTGAATATTGATTTTGCATAACATATCTCCAGCAGAGAGTGTTATTTGGAGAAGTTTTTGCGTGAATTAGAAGAATCTGGGATACCCTTTGTAGACTTGTTTCATGCTTCAGTGTTTGACTCACGACTCTATAATCTGGTATCATCTTCATGGCTTTATGTACCTCTCACCCGCCTACATCTCAGATTTATTTTCCTCCTACTCACCCTTTTGCTCACTACAGTCCTCCCTGTAACTAATCTCTTCATCTCATTTTCCTGTTCTTTGTTTTGTTCATTCCCTCTTCTTCTTCCCTCGTCTCTGGTGCTTGGAGTGTCTAGCTGGTAGGATGCTTGGCCAAGAGTCTGATGTGGACTTTACAACCAAGGGTGAAGTGCCTTTCTGAGCTCCGTGAAAGATTTACACTGAGTGCTTCCATGAGTATTTTGGTATATGGATTTTCTTAACTGTTATTCCTTATCCCATGCCAGAACTCTCTTGTAATGTTAATCCTAAGTAGCAAGACTTCTAGATGGCTTTTGTCAGCCTTGTGGATATACTTACAGATCTGTGTAGGTAATAGTGGTTGTTATGACAGCTATCACCAGATATCCCTGTGATACATACTCCTAAAGTGCTTATTTCTCATGTGCACAGAATGCTTGGGGTTGAGAAAACCTGCTATTATGTGAGGTTGTTTAGAGATGGTAGCTCTTGGAAAAGGAGCTGGTGAGTAATCAGTGAGGTCCATCTCCAATTAAGGCTCCTAAAGTACAGTTGCTCTCCTGGAACAAGGAATTGGTGCAATTGCCTTCTGCTTACGGTACATAAAAAGTCTATTTAGAGTATACCCAATGTCTGCATCTCACGTTTCTTCTTTATTGAGAAACCAGCCTACAAACCCTGGAATTCAACTACTGAGCAGAAGTATCATACTGGAGTCAGAATACGATCCTTGTGAAAGATGAAGCTAAAGTAAAACAATTTTCAGGCAGATACATCCAAATAAGCAATGTATCAAAACTAGTTGTACCTTATAGTCAAAACATGGAAAAGCTGAATAAAATAACAAATCATTTGATTTTTAAAATGTGTTCCATAATTAAATTCCACATGTAATCTAATATTAAAAAGGGTGTGTAATCTTGTAGCAACATCATACTATTGGTTTAAATATGGAATCAAATGTCTTTGTGGCAGGTCTTTATAAAGGATACAAAACAAAAAGGTATTTTTAATTAATTATTAGAAGGTTCTGAATCTGTGTTTTGAAGAGAGACACTGCTTCTCACAAATAGTCTTCATTGCCAGTCTCTGGGGAAAGATATTTTTTCATAGTAGATCTGTGACCAGAGCAGTGTTGATAACACAGGGATGTTTTAGCTGTTGCTGAGCAGTGCCTGCACAGCGTCAAGGTCTTTTCTGCTCCTCACCCTGCCCCGCCAGCGAGCTTGCTGGGGGGGCACAAGGGGCTGGGAGGGGACACAGCCGGGGCAGATGACCCCACTGACCAAGGGATATCCCAGACCATACGGCATCACAGCAATAAAAGCCGGGGAAGAAGGAGGAAGGGGACGTTTGGAGTGATGGTGTTTGTCTTCCCCAGTCAGCGTTAGGCGTGATGGAGCCCCGCTGTCCTGGGGGTGGCTGAACGCCTGCCTGCGATGGGAAGGAGAGAAGGAATTCCTCCTTTTGCTTTGCTCGCGCACGCAGCTTGTGCTTTACCTGTTAAACTGCCTTTATCTCAGCCCACGAGTTTTCGCACTTTTACCCATCTGATTCTCCCCCATCCTGCTGGGGGGGAGTGAGTGAGCGGCTGGGGGGGGCTGAGCTGCCCACCGGGGTTAACCCACAACACATACCTCCTGCTGCAGCACATACATAGTACTGTATGCTGGCCCAGCTCCACATTCATTCATATATATTTTTGCTTTAATCTCATTAACAGGCAGACATACAGACTGCATTTATGGCTAGTATTATTGATAATACACAAATGCATTTGCAGCTTGAGTTTAAGTTAGACAAACAGTGTGAGAAAACAGATGGAAAATATTTCAGATCTATTTTACACATCATTGATTTCATGGTATGCATCCCAGTTTCCTCAGTCTGCAAATGAACTGTTTATAAAGATAATTCAACTAACATACAGATGACTGATTAATTTTCATACTGCAATAACACTAATGAAAACTCTATCAAAATACTTACTAGTTTCTTTTACATTCTAAAATATTATTGCTGCAGTATTCATTGCTGCAGTATTAATTGCTACATTATTCCCATGTTTTAAGATTCTTTGAGAAGTTCATTTAATAAATTGTGCTGTTACAATTTTCTTTGGTTGAATGCACAGAAATTCTTAAAAGCAATACAAAACTAAGTGGAACCAAACAGCTCATTAAATACTAATATCTAAATGCCTCTGCTTGAGCTGATGGGATTTATGCCATATCCTGACAATCACTCCGTGGGGCTGGAGTCCAATCTTCCATCCCTTTCAGAGTGATGCTGTTATTTTCTGTGCCCAAGGATCTTCCAGGGTCTCCAGGCTAGCTTTCTGCAGCCAGACAATAGAGAAGGCAGGTGACTTGCTCCTCACAAAACTTTGCTTTGCTATAACTATGAGACGACTAAACCCTTTGGCTTCAGAAAAAAACCCCAACAAAATAACATAAGAATAATTGTGCTTCTCTTAGTGTAGCATGTTTTATTAAAGAACAGGTATTTTCTGAAAGATTTTATTTGGGGACATTACCTGGAGGAAACCACAAAAGATCACTTTTTTCCAAATCTTCATAGCCCTGTATCAATATGCTTGAAACCTTGTTTAGGAACAAGGTGTTTCCAGCAGAGCACCCCCGGCCAACATGAATTTGTCAGTGTTGTTGCTGCTTTTGCTGGAAGTGAGGTGAAGGATGTTGGCTTCCATGAGATTTCCTGGGCTGCTCTGAGCCTTAGCACCACTGGGAGGCAGGGCAGGTAACAGATTTGAGGGAAGAAACAACTATATGAGTCCTTAATTTAAAAAAAAGTAATCCTTTTACTGTTTTCTTGGACTTCAGTAAAATTAGTTCCTGTTTACACCAATGTGTAATCTGAATGAAGTCCTCAGGCCTTCTCAGATCATTGACTTCTCTACAGGCAGCAGCTAAACATACAAATCCAAGAACTACTGTAAGAGGTGTGTCATTCAGTCTTAGATGGCCGAGATAGAAGACAAGGAAAAGGCTGGTTTCTCCATGACGTAGAAAACCAAACATTAGAAACTGTTGGAAACACTAATAGAAATTTGCATTTCTATCTCAGACTTTTCACCTGAAGACCTCCACACCTTGGAAATGCTCCAGAGCCTCTGTTAGTATTGTCTTAATTTACATACACAAAATGAAGGCACAGAAATGGTAAAGGTCATTGCTACTGTTGAGAGAGGGAGATCAAACCTCTCTCTTTATGACAGGAAAAAAGATGGTGGGGCTGAAATTTCTTGACTACCCCCTTGAAGTAGTTTGCATGTTATTAATTGTATGTTTGTCACATTTTAAAGGGTCTAAAAGGTCATGTTTTGGGGATCACTGCTGCTCCTCGTGAAACTTCAGGCATGATCAGGTGGGACTGTGACTCTGCCATGAGAATACAGAAGGTTGTGGAAAAGATCAATTTTGACTGACCTGCCTTGAATTCTACTAGAAGCAAATTCCTGAGGTCTTCTGAATTTGAGGTAAGCAATCGAGTTCTCCTTTATAAAGATGACATTAAAAAAGTAGGGATAGCCCTAATAATGTATCTCATTATTAATATAAACTGACATACACTAGGAGGAGGGTTGGATTATCTAATTAGCCTTTCCTAGCTTCAACTTTAATGATTTTGTCCATCAATCCCTACATTTCTCACAGAAGTAGCAATATATTCTACATTTCTTCGTAGACTGCCTGTGCTAACAAAGTAGAAAACAGCACTTCTAATGGGTTAATGCAATGGTCTTAAAATGGAGTGTATGCGTGTGCGCGCGCGTGTGCACAAAATTTCAGCTTCGTCAGAGGCAATCGTAAACAGTTCATCAAAAGAGTGGATGGAAATGGCTGTAGTATTTCTAATTACTGTATCTAGAACAGCTACAACATAAGAAGAAAAATCAGATAAGGGTACACAAGACTTGTAGAAAATGCCATCAGATAGATCAAGTATATACATGACTCCCTGAATATTTACATTGACCTAACGTGGACTTTTCACAGAAATAGTAGAGCTCAATATGAGTGAGAACAAAACCTAGTACTACATGAGTGAACAATACAGTCACTAGTATTTGCAAATGACAATTGCTTTGCCCTTCAGGCAGTGATTAGATACAAATCCTTTTAGCAGGCCCCTGTTTCACCACGAGGCTGTTTGCCTCATGGCTGTTGACCAGGACTTCCCTTCTGTTGCTGTTCGCAGCAGTTTGATTGCAGCTCCTCTCTGGCTTCATCATCACGATGCAGATCATGTCACTTTTTTGGCAGAGCATATGTAGATGCCCTTTATTAACATGTGGAGTGTTGAATACATATGCATGTGCTCTGTAATTACTGAACACGGCTTTGTACTGCTTTGTATAAATGAGCCAGCATGCTGCTACAGGCCACTCCTATTGTAAGCACCGTTACTCTTTAAGTGTCTGCATGCACAGAGCCCTTACAACATCTCTTCATTTGGTGTTAGCAATAAACCTAATTACCTGGTAGTAAGGGGCAGTTCTGCTATAAAAGCTCTTAAAATCAAGAATTTCAGTGGCTGTAAATAGGTTGTAAAAGCCAGTTGAATTGATTTTGATCAAGAAAAAATACCAGATACTAAAATATATATAAATCTCCTGAGTTATGTCAATAGGATCTCATGTAATAGTACACGAGTGATTGTATTTAGCTTTCATATTGGTGTAGTTGTAAAGCAGAATTTTTAAGCATCCCTCTCCTTTGTGATTTGCTCTTAATGCTAGTTTATTTTAACAAAATGAAAGAAGTAAGAAAGGCAAACCAGATACCTATGTATGTAATGCCCGGAAGAGTCTATGAGCCTTGGCTCAGTGCTGTAAGTCTGGTCTTTAAGAAGAATATAGCCTGGGTGCGATGGTGAGGAGCAGGGGTGTGCTGGGTGTCTCCCACTACTGTGTGACATCTTTTCACTTCAGCATAATGGGCCTTTTTGAAATGTATGCAATAATCATTACTGATGGAGACAAGATAAAGGACTTCAGGAATAAGGCAAAAGAGCAAAGGGTGTAGGATTAACGTAAATAACATTGCCTGATACCTTAGTTTTGTGTTTATCACACGAGTGATTTAGAGTAGTGAAAATAAGATGCCAGAATATCTGTGTGGGATGAAGGCAAATATGCTCTAAACGGAAAGCAGGCCCTCCTAATACAGAGCAGTTAAGAGGTATGATCTGTGAGCCCACGGCGTAACAGTGAATCACCACCTTCTCTCTGCTGCTATAGCCAAGGCCAATCCAAAATGCCCCAGAGAGTTCAAACCAAGTGCAGTTTGCACACAAAAACATAGCTGGAAGCCATATCGGGGAAAAGGTTACTAAAGGCAATGTTAATAATTCAAAAGCTAAGAAACAAAAGTTACTCTTAGGAGAATCTGTTCATGTTCTCTCACGTGGATCCAGCTTACCTTTTACTTAAATAACAAGCAATGCCATGTGCACAGATGTACACTAAACTCCCATTCTTCTTCACTCCCTTTTTGCTGTTTGTAATTCCTGTTATCTCCAATCTGGATTTTTAGTGGGACTGTTACCACACCTCTCTGCTATTTTGAAGAGTCCCTGTCCATGCTGACTGGTTACTACCATAATCATTGTTGGAAACTGAAAAGTAGTGAAAGTAAGGTGGAAGATATTAGCATATGTTATATGCTGAGGATAATGATTCCTCCTACAGCAGCTTCTGTGATTTCAAAAAGTAATGCAGAACAGCATACCAAAAAAAAAATATTGTAATAGGTGTGTGACCCTCTGATATTCATATGGACATGTACTATTCTACGGCAAACTCACTGTGAGTGTACATATGCAAAGTAGTGACACCATGGGCCAAATTAGCAACTGGTACAAACTACCATTGCTCTGTTTACTTCAGTGGAACTGTTATTCTTCTGCTCTAGTTGTGTGTTTGTCCTAGGCCTGGTGTATTGCAGGAAAACCCTCTAGCACAGGCACCCTTACTGGTTAGACAAGCCTGAGGGACCTGGCTGTGCACCACAGCCTGTCTCCCAGCTCCATGTCAAGACAAGACCCGAGCCCACACTGTTGTTCGTGCTCAGGACCTGCATTAGGAAGGATACCCAAGCCTGTGGGATGAAAAGTTGCTGCAGCATACATTGGCCTCGTCCCTTGATCTGGGTGGTGGTGGTGGGAGCAAAAACCATGAGTACACTTGCTGTGCAATCTACTTACCAAAGCCTAGAGGCCAAAGAATGAATTAGCCTAGAGAAAAAGCTGTCCTTCTGCTTCTAAAACCTCCCAGGAGTAGATGGACTTGTCGTAACTTGGATAAACCTCTCCAAAGCTACTGTGCTGCCAGTTTGCGCTTAGAATGGGAGAAGCAATTCAGCACCCTACAGACACAGTAGGAGAAATAATTATCTGCAACACAAACACTGATGTTACGACACCCAAAATACAGGGATGATCTCCACCCTAAAACAAGTGATATGCATGCCTGATTTGGAATTCAAATGGGACAGGTGGGGTGGTTTTGCTGATTACTGTTTGGGGCAGGAATGATAGAGGAGAGGAGATTTAGATACGTTGTGCTCCTTCCCAGAGCTTCCCAGCTTGAACACAGTAATGTCTCCTTCAAGAAATGTCTAGAGATTTTAGACGGTGCTTACTGAAAGAGACCTGTGAACAGGGAAGCTGTACTTGGTGCCCAACAGTACAAGACTATGCATTTCTGAAAATAAGCAAATTAGCCTATCTTGACTTCTTCTCATAAGTGAAATAACCTACAGTGTAACCTTATACCATTGATCAAGTTCAAATAGTGCAAATTTCCTCATTGATAATCCTGCAGAGAATGAACAATATAGGCAATGATCTGGAAACTTCCGTGACGCCTGAATTCACTCATCCCTCTTCCCATGGGCAGGGCTCCAGAACGCGAGCTGACCCCTCTCTTCCTTTCTTCCTCCTTCCAGCTGGCCAGAGCCCAGAGCTGCTTGCATTTGGCTGTATAAACATTGTTTATTGTTGAATTCTCAACAGTGAAAGGCAACTTCCACTGCAGATAGCTTGTGTATATTGTCCCAAGTGTTGCAGACCAGCTCCAGAATAGCGGGGGGAAAGGAAGCTACTGATCAGCTTTTCTGCATCAGCAGAGATATTGCTTGGGGGCATTGAGGTAAGCTGGAATTGCTGAAGTCTTACTGTCTCTGTTAATCAGACATGAGATGCCTAAAATTGGGTGCTGGAGGTTAGTGAACATTGAAAACATGGGCTCGGGATTTTCACTGTGGGTATGCCAGCCAAAAATATCATTGCAGTATCCTGGGCTTGGAATCCTACCCTCGGCAAACATATTTCAAGCTTATACAGAGTGTACCACCATGCCCATGTGTTAGAGTGGCATTATGCCAGTTCTCAAGGTGGTACACCAGCTTTAATAGGACATATGTGCTAAGAAAAGACATATTTAGTAGGGCAGCCTTCCTAATGCTGTAAGTACCAAACCTTCAGCCAAAAGTCCCTTTTATAGAAAGCTGCAGGCCTGTTGACACAGGATTGTGTTTGTCAGTGCTCTTATTCCCAAATAGACAACCTGTAATGGGCTAGGAGGGGATAAAAGAGGTTGTGCTATAGCAAAAAAAAAAAAAAAAAGAGGACGGGGGTGGCCTACAAAATCTATTAATAACACAAGGGACAACAGAACATGGTTGGACAAAATCATAGCCTTGAGGCACGGCCTATTAAGGCATGACAATGGCAAATAATGACTTTTGGGCAAGATTTATCACAGCAGCTGAATAACTATCTCCCAATATACAAGTTATGCATTTGCCATAAAATGCAGGAGACCAGCAGAGTTTTTAAATAAATACTGGCTTGAGCATGGTGTATTTTCAGTCTTTAACCATGTGCTTGCCCCCAGGACTTTATCTAGATCCATACTGAACATGTTTGCCATCACTTGTGACTTGACTATTTAAATTGGCAAAAGCAGGCTTGCCATTTCTCAGTGGTTGATCATAATGAATGGGTCACCTGCCTCCGTGCTGCACTCCGATGAAAAATAAAAGGAAATTGATAAGAAAAAAGCCTGCTGTTACTATGAAACTTGAAGCTGGATTGTTAGCAGGTGTATGGCAATCATTCACAGAAATCCTGCATATTCTTTTTTAAAGGTTTTGGCCAGTGCTGTGCACCTGCCGGTGTAGTTGGGCAGAAATTGATGCATATGGACAGTCATTAGCATGTCCTCTGTTCTCAAGTCCTTTCCTGCAGGGGGGATAGATGCACCTTCCTGCCTGCAGCAGATACTGGAAGAGTGGGGGGCTTATCTGGTGAGTTGCTTTTTTCACCTATTTTCTAAATCAGGCTATGGATCCTCTGCAGCTAAAAATGTAGAAACTGGCTGTCTGTTTTAGGAGTAGAAAAGCCTTTCATGTGGAAATTCAAAAAGGGAGATAACCGAGCTTCAGGCTGATTACTAGAAGGGCAATAGCATCAGACAACATCTTCTGATCTTTTTTCAGTCTTGTAACGCATTCAGCATGGTAATTGAGTACACAGTTGATGACATTGTCCGTCTTATATCTTATACTTAACCTAAAAATCATACATGATACTTTACAGAGTAATAAAAATGCTCCAGGATCTAAAACAAGAATCCTTCCATCGGTTGTGTATGGACAGACTGGAGAAGAGGAGCCTCTTCTTATTTTTAAGTCAAGACCCAAGCCAGCACTGCTTAGAACCAAAAATGCTGAAATGGGTTTTTTGAAGGGTCACTCTAAAGGTCACACAGTGACCCAACGTACTCAGACTGAATACCTTTTTAGATGCAGAAAGAGATCCATTGTAGGACTTTCCGATTGAAGAACTACACAAAACTAAGAAAGCTGGTAGAAAAGGTAATTAAAAAGAAGAGTCAGAAGGGCAGACTGCATGCAGGCAGGGTGGATATTATTTTAAAAAACTGTATTAGAATTTAAGGGTATATTTCTGATTTGAAAGAACCTTTGAAAAGAGCAAAGAAGCCTGGATAAACAACAAACTTCCTTAAGTAAAAGGTTGTAGCTCCCAAATTTTAGGTTGTGCCCAATTGAGGAAAGGAGAGAAAAACATAGGTTTGTTAAGTTAAATATTAAATCATAATAAGACAATCAAGACAAGACTGTGAGGTATAAAAGCTCATACATGTTTCTCAAACACATCAGAAAGCAAGAAACCTTGCAGCATCCCTTGATGACTGACACGTGAAAGGAGTATTCCACGATAAGGTCCTGGCAGTAAAGCTGGCTGAAATCTTTGCTTCAGTGGTCACTAGCAGAGAGCTCAAAGAGGTGCTCACGTTGGCACCCTCCTCCACAGGGAGAGCTCTGCAGGAGATGTCTCAAAGTGGCAGGTGTCTGCAGAAGAGGCTCTGGAGCAAAGCCATTAGAGCAGACAGCAGCAAACTGCTAGAGTTCAGTGGTTGTAGAGACTGAAGTAGGGATTTGCTGAAGTGCTGAGTGTGATAACAAATCACTGTTTATGGAGAGGAGTGGCAGGTGACAATGGCTTCACCAGTTTTGAAAGGGCTCCAGGGGGGAACCTGGGAACCACCCTCCAACAGGTCCAACTTTGTAGACAAATTGGCAGAAATGGTAACATCAGTAAACACAGGGGCAAATATAAAATAGCAGGAAAGAGTCAACAGCATTTGGAGTGGGAAGTTGCCTTCATGTGTCTGCTTACATCATTCTGAAAAAGTTACCGAGCATGTGGACAGGAGCGACCTGCCTGACAGAGTTGGGTTTGATGAAAACTTTCAAGATGGTCAAAGGTGAAAAAGGAAGCTCTTTCCACGGGCCAATAATTGATTATACAATGAGACACAGGATGATCAGTTTTCGCAATGCAGAAAGATGACAAGCAGAGTTTCTTAGGGATCTGTGCAGCAACCTAACATTAGGTATGCTTATAAATAATTTGTTAAAGATCATGAAGTGAAAAGTTTTACTGGTGATTATTTAATTAATAGAGATAATTAAAAAAAAAAGCCAGCTGAGAAGAGTTGCACAATAATTTCATGCTTCTGAATGAGTGGGTAGTAGTACAGCAAGATGACATTTAATATGGATAAATGCAAAGTACCACAGAGAGCCAACCCCATTACAAGAAAATCAGTGATATGTTCTGCCCTACTTATTCAGGTTCTTAACACTGCTGTAGGTAGGTTTATGGAAACATCAGCTAAATAGCCTGTAGTTGTCAAACAAAACCAAACCAGCCCCTCCCAAGCAGACTGGTTCAGAATAACTAGGAAGGAAATCGCAAACTGAACAGAATGCACTAAAATGCTACAGTATAAAAATCCCTTTGCATCCTCACTGTGTTTACATCCAGTCTTCAGCTCCTGAAATCCTAGAGACTAAAGCCTAGAAAAGATGTAATAGGCTTAACAAAAGGTGTGATAGGGCCACAGAGGTGAGCAAAGATTAAGAAAAGCTTGTGTACTTGGAGGGACTGGGTGTGCTACAGGTCTACAGCCTAGAAAGGAACTGAAAGAGGGGATTATGAGCCAGTAAAAGCATAAATCTCTGGAGAAGCTGAACAGCTGATAATTATTCCCTATTAACCATAATATAAGAAACAGGAGAAATAAAATTAAATAGTTAAAATTATAGAGAAGCAAACAGAAGGAGGTAATTTTTCACACAGTATGTTGGAATTTGTTATTCCAGGATAATGCCAAAAATGTACATAGGTTCAAAAATTATTTTGACCAGTTCAGAGAAGAAAAGCATATCAAAGTCTACAAAATACAAAGATACAGACTTTGGTTCAGGAAGCCTTTGAGCTGCAAGCTACTGGAAGCTGGGAGGTTATGCAGTAGAAGTGTCACTGTTATGCTTACCTTGTTGTTTGCTACTGGCCACTGGCAGAGACAAGATACCAAACTAGACGAGCCTGAACATTAATTACACCAGTCTTATGGGTTTGGGTTTTTTTCTCCCCGCAAGGGATGAACAGTACCTAGAGCATTAGTAAGGACAGCTCATAGTGAGGGCAGTGAGGCTGGAGGGTGGGATGCTGAACAGGCAGTAGCCCTGACTGGTGGCATGTGGTGTGGCACGTGCCCTGGGTGGTGTAACAGGAGAGACAGCATTGCTCTGTAGATGCCACGGACATTAGAGGCTATAGCCCTGAATCAGGCAGTGCTACGGTGCATGTCGTGTATGACGCATTTGAAACAACTGTATTTCTCAGTGAATCTGTTAAAAGTTTCTGTGTCTAAGTCTATCATCAGATCTCATCTCTCGGTCTGTTGGATGCTGTCCCTCACCTACCACCTACCTACACTGGTGAGTGTCACATGGAGATTAGACTCATAGGTTGCTGAGTGAGCCTGACAGGACATGTAAATTTGAGAAACTTTACTTTTCATCACTTTTCCGTAAAGGTTTGGGGTTTCTTTACTCCGACCCCCCCCCCTTTTTTTTTTCTCCGCAGGGATGTCTGCCTGGGATTATCAGTACCACAGTCATCTGAACAAAACCAAGATTTATTAAACACAGACAGAATGTGAAATCCAAGTGAAAGAAACAGTTTGCATAACAAATCTCATGATATTTGCATTTCTCATAGACTAAGCAAGGTAAGACATTCTCAGCTTAATTACCAAGAAAGAAGAAAAGCCTCTGCACCATGACAGCAATACTCTGTCTCTCATCAGCTTGGAGCCTTCTGCCAGCATGAGACTGCTCTCTGGGGACGTGTATTCTCCATTTGTCCAACCTATCAAGTTACCCCACTGCCTGGAAAACTGACATACCATGAAAGAGAGTAAACTGTAAGGATTTCCTGTATTGTCAAAAAACCAGGCCACTGACTACATCAAAGACCGTTAAGAATAATTAGTAGTCACTTTCAAAGCTTTTGTGATACCACACCTCACAGATCAGGTACAATTCTATTAAGACTCTTTTTAAAATATCCCAAAAATGGGTTGTTGTTTTTTTCTTTCCTGTAAACTATGAATTACTGATAGAAACACAACCTTCTGTGAACTTCTTTAACGTTAATTTTGTTTATTGGCTCAAACTTACAAAGAAATAGAGAATTTTGAAATTTGTCATGAAGGTAAAAAACCTGCTACTTCTGAGAAATACTGTTTCAGGAAACGTTAGACACATGCATTTTCAACCCACTCCTTTAGAAATAAATGTATAGAACTGTTAGCACAATAACCAAAATTAGATTATATATTATATTCCCTGCTGTAAGAGGAAAGAACTATACATGGTAGAGTGATCCTAAATGCAAAATTGGCTTAATGGACTTCAGTGTTTGTAAGTTCAGGTCCTAACTAGGAGCATTTAGACGTACCTAAAAATCATTCTTAAAAACAAAACAAAAAAGCCCCCTTTGATTGATGAAAATCAAGCAGATCAACTCACTTTTCCTGAATAATCCTACATTCCCTATAAGCAAAGTAGATTGGCATGAATTTTACAAAGTTTCTTTGGCCGTTGAAGAATTAACAAGAGAAGAGACAACTTGAAAAATGAATGCTTTGTTGAAATGAGCTAAAAGTGAATGAAAAAAAGATAAAATGTTTGATCTTAGGTGACTTATGGTAGACTTTATTTAATATTTATTTTGAAATTATATAATTTTCATAGCAGTCTCAATATGCCACAGTAGCATAAATATTAATTCAGAAGCAGAACAATTTTGTAAAGAAATGCCTGACAAAAACAATTGTCAATGCTTATACTGATTTTCTCCTGGTAGTTTCTCAAGAAAACACGTTTTTCCAGTAAATCTGAATGTTCTCTGCTTTATTTTCCTTAAATCTGTGTTTAATACATCTTCTTGTCACCCCTGAATAAGCTACTGATTACTTGGCAGTTCTCTTCTCCTATTAAGAGAAAGAAAGTAGGCCTGAAACGGAGGGATCCCCAAGTGCATTAGCCCAACACCAGGTCTATGCATGATTTAGCAGTGCAGTTTCAGTTGTACATTGCAGCTACGGTGATCTAATGGCTTGCTGCTGCTGAAAATGTTTGTCCTTCCTTCTTTCCGTACGGCATCCCCAGCTACATGCTTCTGCTGCATCTCCTTTGTTGGCACTGGCACGCATCGACATTGCGCTGGATCTTGAGTCAAGAAAGAAAATGATTTGTCTTACTTTTGAAATTGTTTTGATTATTTTGCATTACCACTGACGTTAGGTAGGAAGTTATGAAGGCAGATCTTTATGTATAATGTATCAGCACTTTCTGCCTGTGCCTGTTTGACATACATCCAAAATGTTCAAAACCGCAGGGAAGTTACAACACAGTGAAACCCTATCAAAGGAGGAGCAAGCATCTTGCTCATGCCTTAAGTATTATATTGTTACTGGAAACTGAATAACAATTATCCTAGCCAAAAGTCAGGTCAGACCTTTCTACCATTGGAGACAGTTAGAAAAAGTCCACTGACTTTATAGACGGTGAAGCCAAGCACAAAGGTGAGATTAATCCATCCTTTGCATTTAGTGGATAATACTAATGAAATGGATTGACTTAAAAAGTGGCCACTTTGAAGCCTCAGCTTATATTGTCTAAAGCTATTTCATACTTTAACATTATCTGCTGATGACATACAGCTAAAGGAAATTTCAGTGTGGGATTTTTAACTGGGTGACACACAATGTTACCATAATTAGAGGACACTCAGTCCAATCCCAACAACAGGAAGGTTTCTATCTTTTGAGGTGTTTACCTGGGTGTTTTTACGACACTGTACCACAAATCTTTTAAAGAGGGTATCTTGATATAGGCCAGGGGATTACTGTTTCTTCTTCATAAAGCAATGGAACCAGAAAAGAACAGAATTGAGAAAATAACTCAGAATACTAAAAGCTATTTATGTTTTGTGGGATTTTGATTCAACTTGGTTTATAGCTTTGATGAGTTTTCTGTGACATTCTCAATGATAGATTAGAAAATACTAACATGTTTTTAAATAGTTAATCTTTTATGTTCAGAACCAGTTTTCTGTGTTCAGAATCATATTCAGCCCCTAGACATTTTAATAATGCTTTAAGAAAGATATATACTGAAAATACAGATGCAATGTTGTCATTCAAATGTAAACCTGATAAAATATTAAAACTTTTAATGAAATTTTTCTAGAAATAGAGAAAAAATGTCACCATTGGCAAACTTTACAGTGAGAAAAGCCTTTTTTTTGAGCAAAAGATTGTTCAGTAACAACATTAAATATTGAACTATGTTGAAGTGTGTCTGTAAACAGCCTTCTTTCGGCTCAGTATGATGTAGATTTATTTTCTCCTCTGTGGAAATAGAATAATGAAATTCTATTTTAAACTCAGGACTGAAAAGACAGTAGGATAAAATCTATAACTTTCCATTATTAATTTTACGATTTGTTAAGCTCAGTGGAACTAGCGATACATTGTGAATAGAACATTTTAAAAATCCCCTTTGAAATCACTAAAGTGCAATAATCATTTCAAAGACAAAGGAATTACAAAAATCAACATGCAGCTAGTACCCCATGAAATGAAACGTAGTCTTGTCTGTGTGATTTTTAACTACTGTTGTCATACACAGCATCTGAAGACATTAAAGCCACAAGAGAGAGAGAATGCAGTATGCCCTATTTTCACGCCAGACTTTGCGTTTTGCATCTAACAAGGCTGGGTAGTCAATCAGTTCCGCAGTTGTCACTCAATACCTCAATCGTAACAACACTTGTTTAAAAATAGCCTGATTGCTCATGTAATTAACGAGGTGCCTTTCATTATTGGTGATGGCACTGTCACCTCGGCACTCTGCACGGGGCTGTTTCGGTGACTCGAGGGACAGCAGGAGCGGAGCGTGCGGTGGGGCCACGGGCTGGGCAGAGGTGCATCCCCTTGGCCCCGCAGGAGAGGGAACGCTTTCCTGCTGGCTCTGGGCCCGCGATGGCCTCCGTGGGCTGGTGGCCGGCATGGTGCAGTGCAGCTGGGACAGGCAGGGCGGGAAGAGTCCTCCATGGCCGGCGGCCGGCTTCGGCCTCTGCTCTGCTGCCAAACCGCACCCCCATGTTGGGAAGAAAAGCAAAGGCTCAGCCGGGGCTGCCAGCCCCGAGCCTCAGCTGGGCCTGCGAACCTGGAGGCTCAGCTGGGGCTGCCAGCCCTGCCTCGCCGCTGCTCCTGTCTCCCGTCACTGGGAGCCGTTGTCCGTCCTGGCTGTGGGCTCTCCCTGCAAGGCACTGAGAAGTGTTGACAAACAGCTGACTGGAAAGAAAAGCTTTGGTGCCCTGTGCTGGTTCCCGATGTCCGCAGTTCCGTGGACAGATGAGAAAATAAAGCCCTTTGTTGGAGAAAGGCAATAACTATTTCCTGCAGGAGAAGCAATTGGAGACTTCTAAACCCCAGTGCCTCCGGGCAGTCAGTGCAGCTCAGAGGTTTACAGCCAGGGAAGCCGTGGCTGGGGGTTTATGCACGAGTACGCTCGCTGACTCTCTTGCTGGGGTCTTCTGTGCTATCATTTCTCATTTCACCGCAGTTGTTTAGAAACTCTTGCTGTGCATTTACAACTCCCAGTAAATAGAATAGCACGTCATTTTGGGCAGACTCTGGCAGCAGTTTATTCTCATAATGCTGTTTGGTAAGCTGGTGAAGCATCCATCCGATTTCCTAAAGAGCATTTTCTGCTTAGGTTGTGGCTCTATTAATCTGTTCAAGCCAATTCTATAAAACCCAACCATCTGTATTTGTGAAGATCATGCTTTATTTAGATTTTCTTTGTGTCTACTGTCAGTGGATGATTAACAGTACTAGGGATTTACAGTGTAAAGTCTATATATTGGCATGTTACAGGGACCTTCTAAGTAGCGCCTCCCAATATTTGAGTAACAGCTGGTACAGTTAAGTCCATCAGGAAAACAAATAACGGCTACAAATAATGGAAATAGCTAAGCTTTTGCAGTGTATAATGGCTGCAAATAGCAGAAATACCAAAGCTTTTGCACTGTTTCAGCCTATTCACTAGGCTTTTATTTTATTTGTAATTACTGAAGTTTTCTTGTTAATTGCACAGCAATGTTTAGTTAACATTTTTGTATTGAGTATGCATGGTACTTCTAGGAAAATGATGAAGCAGTCACTAAAGATCTGTCCCAACAAGCTTGTTGAGGGTCCCGAAGAGGACTCCTGTAGGATTTGTATTAATATATTAAATTAGCTCCCTTGGCTAATGTTTTTCTTTTTCTTTTTTTCCCCCCCAATTTTCTCCTGCCTCTCTCCTGAAAGTAGTACTAAGTTAGATTCTGTTGCATGACTTGGCAAGAAGGCATTACTTAATGTTTTTTATTATACCTACATGCACAGGTACCATACAACTTCAGGGAGCTCCTCTGTGACAGACTCAGAATCGCACAGGTGGCACGGGACCTCTGCAGACCGCTAGTGCAGCACTTGTATCAGGTTGCCCAGGGCCTTGTCCAGTCAAATTTGGAATACCTCTAAGGATGGACCCCAAACTGTCTGGGCAACCTCTTCCAGGTTACCCACTCGCATGGTAAAAATTTTTTCCATATGAAATCAGAATTTCTCATGTTCCAACTTGCCCCTGTCACCTCTTGTCCTGTCCCTGTGGACCTCTGAGAAGAGTCTGCTGCATCTTCTCTACACCCACTTATTAGGTAGTTGTAGTCGGTGGTAAGATGTCCCCTGAGCCCTGCCCTCTCCAGGCTGAGCACACATGGCTCTCAGCCCCGCTGTGTGCCCCAGCCCCGTATCATCTCAGCCCCCCTGTATGCTCCAGCCCCGTATCATCTCAGCCCCACCCCGTGTCCCCCAGCCCCGTGTCATCTCAGCGGCCTCAGCTGGACTCGCTTCAGTACGTCAGCTGGAGAGCCCAGCGTGAGCTGTACACAAACACATATTGCCTGCGAATCCAAGCCATGATGCTTGGTTTTCCTTCCACGTGTTCTTATGAAAACGCTAAAAAGTGAAGGATGGGCTGAGGCAGGAGAAGATGGTATCACATGGGTGGGGTTGTCGCTGGGCTGAGCACAGTGGCTCCGTCCGGAGAGGAGCTGCTGTGTGAAAGCTGACACAAGGAGCAGGGCAGCCAAGAAATGCACGGAGACAAACTTTTCTGGGGTTACTGTTATTTTCCCTGCTCTGTTTTAAGTAGCATGCTGCAGTGTTCGTAACTTGCCAACACAGTGTCACATACTCTGGAAGCACGAGCCAGAGGAAATGAGCTCTGCATTCACACTTGGGTTACTTCTGCTGAGAATGGCTTCAGGACGAGCTGTTACAGCAAAGTAACCTCCTGAAATTTGGAAATTTAGGGAATTATTTTCCATATGACACTGATGTTGACATTAAGGATTTGCTCAGGTGCTAACATACGTTTTCTAGGTATACTGGCAGCACAAGACAACTGGCAGAGCTTGGAACATCTTTTTAGTTCTTTTTATGTTGTTCATTATAGTGAACCTGATCGGATTACTAATAGGAGATGTGTTAACTTCTTTTAACATGCAATTGATACAGAACAGTTTGTGAAATATTTCCAGGTTAATGTAAAAAAATATAGGAGTTAATCTTAGGGGCCCTGACGTAGCAAAGAAATACAGCAAGTTCTTCATCTTAAGCACACGCTTAAATCCATTTCAGTTTAGCAAAGCACGTAAGTGTTTGGCTGAACTGTGGCCAAGCAGTTTTGGCAACCGCTTAGTTCTGACGGAAAGTTTTTCTGTCAAGTGCATTTCCTTGGTGCCTGCTAATGTGACACAATCTAAATAACAAGAAATGAACGTTGTCCGGCAGGCACTGACAGGGCTAAACAGTAAAGGGGTTTAGACTCTGCCTCTGTTTTTCTCTGCATGGGTTGCTGTTTTACTTGTTAAGAAGTTGAGTTAAAATACTCAAGAATCCATACTCAAATTTCAGCACATTGAAGGGAAATGCACTCTTAAACTGTTGCACTTAGTTTTTAAAAATTATGAAAATTGGGTCAGGTGAATCTAGGCTGCCTGTGAAGGACAATCCCATTCCCACCTGCAGCTGGACGCCTGTGACGTTGATGCCTTTATTGGAGCTCATTGCCTTGGGCTTTCTTACAGTCAATAAAAAGAAAGAGGCACTTTCATGGTAACATTCATTTGACTTTTTTCAGACGTCTGCTTCAGGATGATGAGATGAATTGCATTTCAAAAGCTCCTGATTCTCTCTGTTGGGGATAAAAGGATCCCAGAGTGACTAGGTCAGATGAATTTGGTCCTTGTGTCCATAAAAATGAAACTTTAGAAACAAGCAGCAGTAAAACGCAGAGCTGAAGCGATTGAAAAGTAAAATCTGCTTACTTCATTAAATCTGATACAACTATTTGAAAATCGCAGAGTATGTCATGAACCTCCCACAAATGTTTTCTCATTAATAAAAAACCTAAAAGCTAAAAAAAAAAGTTTATTTTAATTGTAATTATTGTAATTGGAAATAATTCACTTCAAGTGCAATGGGACTATAAGCTTTCTCACACTGGAGGAGTTCATAGCTCATAGACTGTGATATCAAGTATCATCAATTCATTGTGGGAAAAATAGAAAAATTACCTAGGAAGGGTTAAGACCAATATTAGTACAAAAGTTAGAGTACAGTATTATATTTCAATCTGAGCTAAAAATGAAACAAAAATATATATCTGATATAAACGAATGTTGACGGTGCAATGCAGAAAAAAAGAAAAGTATATTAGAAAATTTATATTCAGAGTATACAGAAAAAAGTAATTGAAAGAGACAGGGAGCAAGTGTGTTCCTTGGTAAATGAGCACTTCACTTCCAATCTCATTCTTCTTAATCTTTCACACACATTCTGAGGAAGAGATTTAAAATATCTGCTTGAGATTTGGAAGAGGTTTAGTACATTGGGACAGAGTGAGCTCCATGAGTAGGGTTTTAAGAATATATTGAACCCAAAGTGGGAAGTTTTCCTGTTTACCAGCTTATTGTTACCTTAATTTTCCCATGATATACATTGGTACCTGATAAAAACATAAAATGCTATTTACATTTTTTTGTTTGCTCAGCAGACCCTGTCTATTATCCAACAGTGGACTCTGGATTGCAAAAAAGTACCCTGCTAATTCAAGCTAGTCCAGAAGCTGATAGTTCTGATCCTTCCCACTAAAAGACATTTTTTTTGTGAAATATGGTCTATCACTTGGCATTGAGAAGCAGAAAAAAAATCCCTGTTGTACTTGGAGGATGTTTGAGCATTTACACTGTTAACAATAACAACTTCCTGAGCAAATCTCCTCCAAAGAGAACTGACTGGAGGCTAAAAATGGGCACGTGCTCAGGTATTTTTATGACTTTTATTTGCCGTATGAAAGAATTAAAAGCCGATGGACTGGGGGTCCAAGCAGGAAAGCAGATAAAGTATTTTCATTTTTTCTACAGAAAAGTACGTATTGGCATTACTCGGCTATTTAGTATGAGCAAAAGAATGGGCGGCAAGCACATGCATACATTAAAGGGCTGAAATTTTTTTATTAATCTGTATAGTCAGCCCAGGGTACATTGCTGCTGGAGGATATTGCTGAGGAAGTGGTTAGAGAGATTTAGAAAAGGATTAGGCATTTATATGAATAGGAGTAGCGTCTGCTGTTCTGCTGATGAGGTTAAAGGAATTACGAGGGATATCACCCTGCAGCCCCAGGCCATAAGCTAATCACCAGCTGGACTCAGGAAGGAACCCCCTCTCTGCCTTTTTGGCACAGCGCTGCACATTTGGTTGGGGCCACTGCTGAAAGTTCAAAAGAATCATCAATCTCACGTCGCTACCCGAGGCAAGATGCCTGTTCCGGTACAGTAACTCCTCCTGTTATACCTTTCAATATATACCTACCAGGGAGTGCTGCATCCTCATCACTCCCAAGTGCATCCCATCTTACACAGTTGTATGAAGCTTAATCTTTAATTGAGAAATGCCATCCATAATATATATTTAATCTATTTTTTCTCTAAGAATTTTAAATAATTAATGGGCCTTTGTTATGTAAGGAGGCCAGTTATACATCATCTGAGCTGCACCTAGAGATTTTTGATGTCGGCATTCTCAAATGAATTACATCTCTCTGGGGCCATCTATAATTCTAAATACAATTCTGATGAGGAATTATGCATGTAATATTCACGAGGAAATAAACAAGTAATCTCCATCATGGATTTGATACTAAAGCTTCACAATCCAATAAGGTTGATGTGTTAGTGGCAGAGAGTACCGATTTTCTGCTCCGTCACCAGAGATCCTTTCATTCAGCCTATGTACATATATATTTTTCCCTTGGGGAGAACCTGTTGCTGGAAGTGCTATCTGATTTTACAAAAACAACAGTGTAGATGCTGTAACGTGGAAGTAAAAAACCATTGCTGCGGTTTCAGAGGCCCAGATGGCCTGGCAGTGCACACATGCCTAGAGCTCACCCTTTGTGATCACGCGTTGCAGAAAGGATCCGGATTCAGAGAATTCCACGTATCACCAGCTTTACAGTGTTTGGATTACAGTCGTTGAATTACAGTCACCTATTTCCTTTTCATTCTATACTTCAGAAATATAAATGTTCCTGATAGTCCATGCCAGGTTCCCAATCATTTCCAGTTACAGCTAATGGTCTCAGCTGCTGATACCTGAAGATACAAGCAGGCAAAGAACTGAGATCAGTTTATGAAACTGACTACAGAAAAAAAATATTTTAAGGACTCCTGAAATCATACCGTTTGAGATATCCAAGTATCACCTGAATTTCCCAGACCTAGCCCTTCAGATGATTTGGACTCTGCCTTGCGGTCACATCCCCAGTGACGAGGCAGGGCTTGCATAACAGCAAACTGACACAGGAGACTATTGAAGAAGTGGCCTTCTGAGAAAGCCTGAAGTGACTTGTGCTCCTGCTCAGCGCTCTGAAGCTGTAATATGAAGAGTTAAAGCAAGCTAGAGGGAACTGAAGAGAAAGACCCTTAGGGAGGGAATGATCGGAGAATCCTGACTTTCCATGGCATCCAGGGGATGGGAGGTGGTGGAGCTGCTTCTGTTAAGGAATCAAAGTAGGTGACTGAAAAGCATGGGAAAAAAGCTAGATCCAGATTTGAGAATGATCTGCTGAGCTCAGGAGAAAGAGTTTTAAAACTGAATTTATCTTGACATGAGAACCACTGAATGAGCCAGGTGGCCAGGTGCTCCTTTGGACCTGACCATTTGAGGGGACGCCTTGACAGATCCTCTGAGGAAGGGGAAACAAGCAGTTTCAGAGTATGGTGCTGGGGAAGACCCTGCCTAGACGTGCCAGTTGTTAACTACACCATGTGTAGTTTATGACCAGAGGACATTCATGTGAGTACAAAGGCTAATGCCTTCATAAGCTGTACTTTAACAGCTTGCCATTCTAGCTCGTGCGCTGTTGTCTGGGCAGAGGTCAAATCCCTCCTTCCCCAGGAAGAGCTTTCGTAAAAGCTGGAAAAAAACTTTCTGGTTTATGGACTGCTTGTGGAATCTCTCCAGAAAAAGGGATCTCCTATTTCCCTCTCCCCTCGGCTCTGTGGAGCAGAAGACAGGTGTAAGATGATATCTGAACATACAGACGTTGGTATGTCTGTCAAGCAGTTAGTTGAAAGCTCCTCCAGTGATGGTTGTTAGTGGCCAATTTACCCTTTGCTGTAAAAACACAGTAAGGGGAAAATAGTTACCAGACCATCATGATCGTTTTCTGTTCATGATAGGCCAGTTTCAGGGGCTACTGTCCCCCAGTTATTTGCCATATTCCTCCTACTGGATGTCCCCAGTGCTATGCTAGAGTTTGCTGAACAGGAGACACAGGTAACAGGAGATGAGCCGAGTTTCTGTGCTGCCACAGCTCAGAGCCTGATGCGTTCATGTAAACTGCCGTTGGTTTCCATTTACCTTACTGAACCAGACTGTGCACCAAACCCCGCTGAGTTCAGCCCTGCTCCGGGCTGGTGAAGCTAAAGCCAGCAAACGCTGTTGTGTACCTCTTTCTGAAGTGTCAAAGACAGCCTTGTTTTGGGGTGTGGTGACAGAAGATTTTTCCTGTGTCATTTGCTCTACATAGCTTTATTAATGCATTGCGTACTTAAAAGTAAACATAGTAGAAATCAATTGTTGCCCTGAAAAAGCACAAATGGGCTTGAGAACAGCTTTCACATAAACTATAGCTCATTAGCCTCTACTTAAGTACTGTCATATTGCCAAAAGATAGCAGATAGATAATAAGCGAGAGATCAGCATAGGGTAGGGCATGGCTGGGGAGGGGACGAGACTCAATTAAGGAAGGCACAGAAATCAAATAAGGAAGTAATTTGGAACTGAAGTGTGACTTGATTTTGCCCAGAAGTAGCCTCGCTCCAAACGCCCAGAATACTGTTTCCTTAAAAGACATGATGCTAAGTGATTAAAAAGCTACGGTGAATAATAATCACTGCTCGAGAGATCTGCGGGCAGCTTTTGCTTTTCTCTTGCTGATCCCGTGGTGGCTGGTATTTATTTAAAAAAAAAAACCAAACCCCAAACCTGCAAGCACTGCCTGCAAAGCCTGGCACAACCCCCAGAACAAGGGGTCCAAAAGGCCCTGGGGGTGCTGGTCGACAGCCGGCTGAACGTGAGCCAGCAGTGTGCCCAGGTGGCCAAGAAGGCCAACGGCATCCTGGCCTGTATCAGAAATAGTGTGGCCAGCAGGAGTAGGGGAGTGATCGTGCCCCTGTACTCGGCACTGGTGAGGCTGCACCTCGAATACTGTGTTCAGTTTTGGGCCCCTCACTCCAAGAAGGACGTCGAGGTGCTGGAGCGTGTTCAGAGAAGGGCAACGAGGCTGGTGAGGGGTCTGGAGAACAAGTCTGATGAGGAGCGGCTGAGGGAACTGGGGTTGTTTAGCCTGGAGAAGAGGAGGCTGAGGGGAGACCTCATCGCTCTCTACAACCACCTGAAAGGAGGTTGTAGCGAGGTGGGGGTCGGTCTCCCAAGTAACTAGTGATAGGATGAGAGGAAATGGCCTCAAGTTGCGCCAGGGGAGGTTTAGATTGGACACGAGGAAAAATTTCTTTACTGAAAGTGGTGAAACATTGGACCAGGCTGCCCAGGGAAGTGGTGGAGTCACCATCCCTGGAGGTATTTAAAAGACATGTAGATGAGGCGCTTAGGGACATGGTTTAGTGGGCATGGTGGTGTTGGGTCGATGGTTGGACTCGATGATCTTAGAGGCCTCTTCCAACCTTAATGATTCTATGATTAAACCAACCCAGCCACAAGCGCATCGCTGCCTCTGAACAGCCCTGTGTGCCCGCGGGACGATGGCAAACAGCAAAAACTGCAGAAATGCTCGTTTTAATCAACCCCCTTTCTTTTCCGAGGACCTTCGCATCTTTAAAGCTGTTCTCGGCTGTGTCCCGGTTACAGCGCCCGAGGCGGAACGAAGACACGCCGCGGGCGGGGGGCTGCTCCCCAGCGGTGAGGGGCCTGGGAAGTGGGAGGGCGGTCGCTTCCCAGAGCGCCTTCGCTTGGATTATTTACCTTTCGGTTATAAAACTTGTGTTCGGCTTTCTCCCCCCAGCCAGCGGGAGGACTCGTTTCCAAGCAGCGACACAAACGGACATGGGATACCCGCTGCCCGAGCCCCGGTAACGGGCTGGGATGGCGGAGGGCCCCCGTCCCGGGGACGCACCGAGCGCGGCGGGACCGACGCCGCGCCGGGCCCACACCGCTGCGAGAGACGCAGCCCGGCCCCCCGGCCCTCCTCGGGCTCCCGCTGCGCCCGGGCGCGGGGAGCTGGACACCGAGGGCGGAAGACACGTGAACTCCGGCGACGCCCGCCGTCAGCCAACGGCAACTCGGGCTCCCCCGACCTCGGGGAACGGTCGCCGGGGACCCCACCCCGCGCAGCTGCAGCTCGGCCGCCGAGTCGGGGCCTCGCACCGCCCGCCCCCTCCGCGCCCGAGCTCCCGGGGCAGCGGCGCTCCCGCCTCCCGCCGCCGCAGCCCCCTCCCCTCAGAGCCGCCCGCGCTCCGGCCGCGGGGGGGGGGGGGGGGGGGCGCGGTCCCGCTCCACAGGCCCGGCGGCGCCGCTCCCGCCCGCCGGGGGGCGCCCGCCCCTCGCGCCCACTCCTCGCGCCCGCTCCCGCCGCGGCGGCCGGCGCGGGGGCGGGGAGGGGCGGCGGCGGGTGAGGGGGGAGCGGGGGGGAGCGCCGCCCGCCGCGCTTTGTGCCGCTCCTCGCTCTCCCTCCCCCTCCCGGCTGGCGGGGGGAGGGCGGCAGCAAATCAGCCCGGCCCGGCGGGGCTTCCCGCCCCCGGCGGCCGCCTCCGCCATTGGGCCTGCCCGGCTCTCTCCCCGCCCCACTGGGCCGCCGCCGGGGCTCCCCACCGCGGGGAGGGCGCGTTCCTGCTGCCGCGGTGAGCCTCAGCCGCCGGCGGCAGCGCGGGCGGGCCCCAGCGCCGCCCCCGAGCGGCGGCCCCGGGCGGTACCGCCCCCGGCCCCTTCCCGCCGGCCGCGGGCGAGGAGCGGCGGCGGCAGCAGGAGGCGGCGGCGGGCGGCTCACCTGGGCCGGGCCGGCGGCGCCCCCGTGAAGCCCCCGAGCGCGGCCGGGCGGGAGCGGCGCCGAGCGGGACGCCCTGCGCAGCGGCTCCATGGCGACCGCGGCGGTGGAACCGGTCTACGGGCTCTCCGAGGACGAGGTGGGTCGGGGCGGGGGGCGGCTTGGGAGCCCCCGCGGGTGGTCTCGGCCGCGGCCAGCCTGGGGCCGGGCCGGGCCGGGGCCGTGGGCGGTAGCGTGCGTGTGTGTGCCCGTGCGTGTGTGCGCGCCCGTGTCCGAGTGTGCCGGGGTGCGGGGAGCCCCGCCCGCCGCGGGGGAACAGGCGCCCTTCGCCTGGCCGCCCCATCGCCATTAGCGGCGTTGGTGGAGGGGGAGGCTGTGGGCAGCCGGTCCCGGCAGGCAGCCCCCGCCGGCCGGGCGAAGGTCGAGGGTCGGTCCGGGAGGGCGCCCGGCGGGCCCGCCCCGTCCCGCTCCGCTCCTGCGGCCGCACCGCGGGGCTCCGCGCCCCCGCCCGGCAGCGCCGCCGGCAGCAGCCGCGGGCGAGCGGGGAGACGTGGCGGCGGGCCGAGCGGGGCGCCCTGTCCCGCAGAGCGCCGGCAGCCGCCGCCGGCCCGCTCGCAGCCCCGGCAGGTGCGTCCGCCCGGCCGGCCGCCCGGCCCGCGCCGTCCCGGAGCCCCGCGGCCGCCGCCTGCAAGGGGCCGGGGGCGGGCGGCGCCTCCGCTGCGAGGAGCGGCCGGAGACCCCGCCGCCCCGTGCCCGCGGCCTGGCTGCCCGGGCGGACCTGGGCGCTTTGCCGCGGGGCTAGGGAGCGGGGTCCGGAGGGTTCCCGGCGGCCGGTGTGCAGTCCCCGCCGCAGAGCGTTTCCTGGGCTGTGCCCGGTTCCCGTGGCCGGATCCCCACCGCCACCTCTCGCCCCTGCGTGCGCGGCGCGCCTCAGACGGGGGCTGGTGGCGAACAAAGAGCCGGGGCTGGCGATGGAGATGCTGTAGGTGGGAGGCAGCCGTTGCCTCGCAGCCTGGCGTGGTGAACGGGCTCTGCCCAGCGCTGGCTGCGCAGCTCTGCGGGTGTCCCCGGGGAGCGGCCGGGGGCAGGTGGGGGAAAGGCCGCTCTGTTGAAAGAGGAGGAGCTGCGTGGCCGACCCGCTGGTCCCCCCCACCCCGTATCGTGCCGGGGAGCTGGTGTCAAACACCGCCTGGTGCCTAATGCAGATGGAGCTTGATAAACTAGGTAGGACTTGTGATAACTAATCGCTGTGTTCTGGTTTTATCAACTGATGTCTTCTGCAGAACCATATACCGTGCTAACAAATTAAATATGCATAAGCTGAACAGTCCACTCTATCTTATGTGAATGTTAAAAATTGTAGTTAATGCCCTTTTTATTTCATTGCCTTGGTGAGGTACTCTTCCCCCCCCCCCCCCCCCCCCCCCCCCCCCCCCCCCTTAGTAGGCAGAATAATAAAGCATCAGAAAAGGGACAGGGTATGTTACTGTTCTGTGATTTCAGTATATCAGCTGTTAGTATCAGGCATATTGCTTGCCCAGGTTGTATTTTTACAGGAGTGAATAACGATAACAATATTACGTCCGGTTTTATGGGACTAAACATGAAGGGCTATCTGGCAGTCGTCTTGTGCTATAGAAGAAACTGGCATAAAAAAATCTTCTGACTGTAGAAGCTGCCAGACAATTTTATTACCTATTATATTTGAACGGCACCAAATCTAGATGACTGTACCATTTAATTCCAATTGGAAGGGAGGTTCGTTGGCTGGAGTGAGTGTTTTTATAAAGGGGGGTGGTGGTTAGTTCTGCTTTTGTTGATTTATAAAGCTATGAGAGCAGTCTGATTTGAAATGCTCTGTATGTGCGTGAAGGTAGAGGAGAAGAGGGCGCGTTGCGAGAGCCTTGGGCACATAAGATAGTGAACACAAAATCGGAGGAGAATCTTTTCCTGCCTGGGTTGTTTTCGTAAGCCTTCATGTGAGGACAAGGCTAGCTGACGGCAGCGGAGGCTGCAGGAGTCCCCCGAGCAGCTCGCTCCAGCCGGCTCCCATGTGCAGGAACGCTTCTGTGTCACCCAACCCTTCAGGTAACCTGGGCCCACTGCCAAGCAATCTGTGGTGATCCTGCCTGCTCCCAGGGTGCCAGAGGGCCTGTACGGGCTGCAGGAACAACCAGGCCAGCGGGGCTTGCCGTCTCAACGCGGGCACCCCAAAACACTTGATTGGTGGCAGTTACATGCTTTCACGGTTTTGAGTATATTAGGAAGTGTGATCTGTGAGGTAAAGGGAAACCTGTGAGCCATCCCGCCATGTCCCAAACAGGTGGCTGAGAACGTGATGCTGGAGTCTGGCTGCTGCTTTTTTGGTTGTGTACTCACTGATACCTTTTGTGCCTGCCTCCTTCCTTGACATATGCTGGTACTTGCGCAGAATGTTAGAGAGAAATGAATACACAGAGAAATCCACTGGACGGAGAAGCGCAGCTGTTGGCTGTGCTACTCAGCGCCCCACTCTCCACCTTGGCTCTGAGATGGAAGGGATCTCATGAGAGCAAGGGCAGTTGCTGTAATGGTGCTCACATCCCCTGCTTACGCTAGGGACCTGGTCTGCTAAAGGGTGGGCATGGCGGGCCAGGTAAGAGCATCTGTCACTCACCTCCTCTGGTAAAACCAAGCTGTTTGAAAAAGAACTGCTTGGAAAAGCAAGCCTTTGGTGTCTCCACGATGACCCATGGTGGTCCCACGTCACAGATGCAGTTGATGACTGCAGCCACCCTACTTGTGAGGAACAGTGGACTGGTTCTTTGTTTTCTGTATTGCTGTAGATTGTGACGGTGCTGGACACTTTAGAGAACAGAGCAGTGATCATCTAAAAATACGACAGGAGACCGCAAATGGATATAGGGTGGAAGAAAGAGGAAAAAAGGACAGGGTGAGGAAGGGCATGGAGGAGAACGCGGGCGGTATTACGCAGCCCGATGGGCTGTAGTTTCAATATGCCAACAGCCTAAACTGTTGTTGAGTCTGTGGTAAATGTATGGGTAAAGGAAAACACTGAAGGAGGAGAATCTCCCTCGGGAAGGCGGCTATAAGTAAGCTTCGTTAAAGGTAAATCTAAAGAGTGGTTGAGAAAGGCAGGTATGTTTGCAGTTTCATTGCATGCTGGCTTTTGTGGATAATGACTTCTCATTAGCATTGGCTTGGATTTGACTTGTCTCTTTGTTTTGAAAAGCAAAATCTTTCTGCTAGTCTTGAGAGGCCGAATCATGTATGCGAACATGTTTAGGCTATTAATTTTTCTTTGTCCCCACCTTGGTTTGAAATACAGTTTGCAGTTCTCTTTTATACTGTTTTATGTAGGGTTTTAAGTAGGCCTTATGTAGAATTACCTGTCCTAGCACATTTGCTGATTGGAAAAAGTAGTTATTTAAAGGTAAGCTAGACTTACTTAATGGCTTCCTATAAAAATAGCAGTATCTTACAAATAATTAAGCATAGGCTTAACTTCTACTTGCACAGTAGATGTACGTGTCAGTAGGCCTACTTCATGTCTTAAATTAAGCATATGCTTAAGTGTTTGCAGAGTTTGTGCCTACATTAATCTCTAAATAGCTATAATTCTCAGTGGATACCTTCAATATGGACATCTGTTCTCATTTCGTTCAAATACTCTGATAGGCGTTAAGACATTCTGTAGTTTAGAGACTTACTGAGTCACAGATGACAAGCCAACCATTGCATTTAGCCACTGTCAGACTACGTTTTTCTTCAAATGTTGTTTTCATAAATCTGCCTCTTTGTAAATATGAGCTATAAAAAAATTTAGATTAATCTATTAGTTAAAATTAGCTGTAAATCAAATTCACTTGATACGAATTTTTCACTGTGAGGCTGGCTTTAGCACTGCCACAGGTTGCCTGGAGAGATGGTGGAGTCTCCGTTGCTTGGAGCAATTCAGAAGCCATCTGGACATGGTCCTGGGCAACCGGCTCTCGCTCGAGTGGGGGGGTGGGCCAGATGACCTCCAGAGGTCCCTGCCAACCTCAACCAGTCTGTGATTCTGTGAAATAATATTTATGTAGGCTACTGGAAGCTTAGGTGCTCTCATGTAATCTTTAAATACAAGTATATTTAAAAACTTACACCCCTTAGTAGCTGAAAATGCTTATGTTCCTGTGTAGAGCGTTCCTCCTTCTAACTGAAGAGGTGTATCCATTGCACACGCTTGGTTTGTGAGATGGCCATTTGTTAAACGCTCCTGTTGTTAACAGTGACGGGTCTTCAGTGCTGGCCTCCGGAGTGGAGAGAAAGGGAGCGAAACTGGAAGCACCAGCCCAAGTGACGTAAGCGATTTCCCCAGCTTCTAGCATTCGTTTAGGGAGTTCCTGAACCATTGAATACCTCAGGACCATTGATTTTTAGGAATAACTGGAGTGATCTCATAAACTCAAATTACTTTTTAGTCATCTTTATTCCCTACTCCCACCCCCCCCATCCCCCCACTAAAGAAGAAAGGAAATAATATGTCCCTTAGAGAAGTACACCTCTCATTCATTTCAGTTTGGGTTCCTTGAGTGTCATGGAATTGAGTATGGCCCAAACAAAAGGGAAGTTTCCACAAGTATTCCCTTCCCCTTTCTCAGTGTGCTTGGGTGGAAGAAAAACTTGCAGCTGCTTCTGTCTCATTTGGTTGAATAAATAATGTGTCTTCAGAAAAAGATCCCTGAAGAAAGAGTATCTTTTTATATTTTAAAATATAGGCAAAAAAGAGGTTCGTATGTGAAACTGCTCTCTCCAGTTCCAGCATTCTTCTCTTTTCAAGTTCTATTCAACTTCCGTGACTTGTGATTGAATAAACTGAAATTACAAGCTTTCTACTGAGATGACATTTTGTCATGCATTAGAAATTGTCAAAAAGGAGCTTATGTTCATGAAAATATCTTGATGCATGAGATATAATTGCATATGCCTTAAAATAAATAGTTCTGGATATAGTCACTGCAGCTTAACCTTTTTTCTCATCTTGATTCTTGTGTACTGTACTGCGCAAAGCACTGTGTGTGAGAAATGAATCCTGAAGGACCTCAGGAGCCTCTGTGGCACTCTACTTTTAATGAGACATGCGTTTGGTAAATACAAGCAAAACCAGTTTTCAGTATGATGGAAATGGTACCGGTGGATGGGATGAATTCCCATAAAGCATTGGCTTATCTATACTTTATCTAACATCAGGGTAAAGAATAAAAATAACATTTGCCACAATGATGTCACGGTGAAGTACAGCTTGGGCCATGAGGTGACAAGGAATATGGCTGCAATACAATGGATAAACTATCTCTTTTTGTGCAAACTGTTTCAAAATGAGGCACGTGGGAAGTTGGCTTTTGTGTCTTGTGTTTACATCTTCCTGATGGATTTGTTGCTCTGGAATGATCTCCCTTGAGGGTGTCTCTTTCCCTGTACTTGAATATCATGTTAATGAAGTTCCTCCATGTATGTTTTGGTACTGTCCATGAGATGGGGCTGCGAAGGCTTTGAAAGGAATAAGTTATCGCACTGCTTGCGGATTAACTTGATTTATTACTGAGGAAAAAGGCCTCAATTTTTTCCTCCCCCACTTGACTAAATGACAAAGCAGTGACATAGTGGAGTTCAGCGTTGGATTTCTCTACTTTGCATTTTAAGCAAACCATAAATTTTTGAAATAAGCCTGACGGTGAGTTGTTGGGGGACGTGTCTGTGTTCTGCATGGTTGTAATTAGATTTAAGGTACTGTTTCCTGATACATTGCCTCGATGGTAAAACTGTCTCTTCCTGCTCACCCTGCTTCTGCACTGCAGTTGTACGGCCGGAGGTTTTCTGAGCCCAGGCTGTCCCCACAAGGCCCCTGCCAGGACTGGCGCCTGAGAAGGGGCTCTTAACCTGTGTCCCCCCATTGCACTGTTTCCCAGCTCGGCAACTGGAGCAGCGCTGGAGGACTGGGCGTTGTGGCACTGGAAGAGCGTTGGATGAATGACCAGGGCACTGGGCATCACTGCAGGTGATGTGCTGGAGAAACAGCTTGTAGACAGTTGTGGTTCCTCGTTGAGCGCTGCCGAATCTCAGCTGTAAGGTGGAAAATGGGCAGAGCGGTGTGAGGGGGCCAGCCTGCCTCCGGAGTGTGTCATCCGGATCCTCTTAGCTCCAGCTCGGCCTGCTGCTTACGTGAAGCAGGAGGCTTTTATGCAGAAAAAAACCTTGAGTTCCTGAGAAGATACACCTTTCGTGAACAGCGCTGTGAACAGGCTTTTTAAAAGAGAGGTCTGTTTCTGCTCTGAATACTCTGGTTATATAAAAGCATAACTCTTTCATCAGAATGTGAGCTGGGGCCTCCCTTGGTCACAGCAGTGACACAGTGTCTTAGTAATAAGCAATTCAGAATAGTAACTTTTTTTATTGACTTTTTAAATGGAAAAAAAAAATCTGAATTGGTTTTATAGCTTCTAAGTGCATTGGCTTCCCAGGGATAGCACGTAAAACTTTAAATGACGATTAAAAAGTCCAGATAAGGAAGCATTTCATAAATGAAAAAGCTTGCGTATCTACTTGTTGTGGCATAATAACAAAATTAATAGGCTGTGGTTCTCAGTAGGTCAATAGATTTTTATAAAAGCTTACATTTTAAACCTGCTTTTAATGAGTTATCAGCATATTTCGGCCACTGTTACTGACACTAAGTAAATTCTAGTTTTAATGTAAAATTAATGTAGAGACATTTAAGGTGGCTTCTATTAAAAAGTGGGTCTGAGGGAGTGAAGAAATTTTAGTTTTATAGATGTATGCCCATTGAGAGATAGCTCTGTCTCTCTTCCACCCTTGCTCTCTTGTAAAGTGATTAGGTTATTTTAGTCTTGTGAGCGCAGGTGAGGAATGGTGCTGCAGGTAGTTCGGCCATTGCCTTCATTACTGCCCAAACACTGTTGTTGGGGAAGGGATGATAAGCATCTTGTTGGGTTTAGTATTTTTGAGATCCATGTTATGGGCTGGCCGTTGGAGGGCACTGTGTAATGGTAAATGTAAACTCAAGGTTATCATCTGTTTCTGCACAGATACTGTTTTCCTAGGAAGTAAACATGGACTGTGAGCCGCACACCTCTTGAGCAAAACCCTTCTGCTGCCACAGCAGTCTTCTCAATCTCAGAGGCACAGCTTTCTCTGGGAGTTTTGTTTAATGAATCTCTAATAGGGGTTTTTTGTGTTTTGTTTTGAAAATATAACCAGGCATGATGAGAGTGCCAAATGAGCTTATCTTTCAGAAGGGAATAAAAGTAATATCTTAGGATGTTATAGGAAGAGAGAGTGCACCACTGCAGCTTCTGGCTTGGAGTTGTGTCTTGAGACAACGTGAGGTTCAATAGGTTATAATATTTATCCTTTCTAAACCAAATACAGCTCATTATGCGAGATGGACTATCTCTACAGGTGCTGTAAGATCCAGAGGCCACATCAGAGACTGTGGGACTCGGTGCTATTATCTTTATTCATGTCATACTTGTGGGTAATGTTGCATGAAGCCAAAACAAGGCATCTGCCGTGGGGGCTATGTGTGCTTGTGTCGCAAGATCTGATGTAGATGCAGCCTGTTTGGCAGCTAACTGATTTCAGCTGGATCAGGCTAAATTGACAACTTCTTAGTCCCAGAGGATTATATGGGGCCAAGACCTCTTGCTTAATTAAACTCTGTGGCATATAAACTGGGACTTTTCTGAGTGAGCTGGAAACCTCTAGGCCTTTTAATAGCAGTGAGGGATGGATTATCTAACAGCTTCCATCAATAAAAAGTCGTAGATGCAATATCAGTGTGCAGAAGTAGCTTGATTTAATTATAGTTTTGTAAATTCTGGTGTCAGTGAACAGAGAAAATGTCACTAACTTTCATAAATTTCTTCATCTTTTGCTTTCACTGCTACTTCCTCTTAAATGTTTGTTTTAACTTTGTTGAATAAGAGAGCTTTACTGCTACAGTAAAAGAAATGCTACTAGCCATTTTAGAAAGAAATGAAGTGTGATCTTGTAAATACTCTGTTATTTTCGGTAAGCTGGGTAAGAATGCAATGGCAGGTTGGGTGACTTCTCCGACTTGCACACCGGGAGAAAGGAATGTGGTTTTACTGCTGGCATGCTCAGCTCAGCTTGGGACTTGAGCTGCTGCCATTTCATTGTTAAAACCTGCCAGGGGTTTTACCTTCAGCGGGGACTAGAACTGTAGCTTTCGAAAGTACTTAACCTGCTGTCATGCTAACTTTTTCCAGCATGGGGTTCTTAAACGGCCGAGTTCCTAATGCTGGAGCGCTCCCTTCCCCTGCTCCCTCTGTCTTTTCCTCTCTCCTCCCATAAAGGAAGAAAAACAAAACCTTAGGAAAGGGATTGTTTTCTGCAAAGAAGCAGCAATTAACTAGTAATTCATTTTAAAATAAGAGATGTGGTTAAATTGCATAGGCCTGGAAGCTAACTGCAGTTAAAATAGCTTCAAAAAAACAAAAAACAACCCAAAGCCCCAACAAAACAAATCCAAAAACTTGATTCTTGAAATATATTATGAAATGTCTGTCTTCCAGATGATGTCGACTGGGCAACAAACTCAGTGTGTGTATTTGTAATCGTTCATTTTTTCCTCCCTCTATTCTTTCAACCTTAATTCCTGTGCACTGACAGGATGTAGATATTTGTCAGAATCCTGACTTCTAGGAATTAGGAACCTTGCCTGTAATCAAAAGAAGTATCTACAATTCTGAGAACACTGGCAGGATATGAGGAATAACTCCATGAATGAGTTGTGCTTTGCAATTAAGCTACAGTACCTTATTTTTGTGTCTGACTGCATGGATTAGTGTTGTTTTATTGGTGTCATGCCAACTCAAGACAGGTTTTCTTTTTTTAATGTAGTTTATCTGCTGGAGAAGAGTAGAATTGTTCAGAACAGTGCACAATCATGTCATCCTCTCTCCTTTGGCAGTTCCTAGTTTTGAATAATCCTGGCTTGAGGATAAAAGTATGTTCATATAATTGGTGCTTTTCTGTCTGTTTTTACTTGAAAGCAGTTCAAAGTCTTGCTCTTTTTAAGCATCTTTACGTAGAGGATCACACTGTGTTCATGGCAGGATTTTGGAGAGATGGGAGTGATGAGTAACTCTCAGTGGAGGGCATCCTGGGATGACTTCCTCATCGACTGTCTATCTGGTAACTGTGGTGGGGAAAAACTCCACTTCTGGCCTCATCCCGGTGAGACTGGACATGAGGTCTTGAGCACGCTGCTCTGTAAGCCTTGGTTGGTGTCCGTGTGCACGTAAGGTGGTCATCGCAGCTCAAATGGTGCTTTGCTCTTCTGTTCCCCTGCACCTATGGGGCAGGTTGTGGTGGTGTTTAAGGTCTTCGGAGGGTGGAGAAGCATTTTATCTTCCAAGAATGAAGTGATCTGGAAGATAAACTAGCAGCAAGGAAGTTTTTGGGATACGTTGAAGGGAGGAGAGCCAAAGGAATTTTTTGGGTTTTGTGCTTTGCTTGCAGTCTTCTTCCTCTATGTATTTATCCAGTTTCTCTGATGAGAGAGAGAATATCAGGTCTCCTTCATGCCATGGAGTAACTTACATAAACTCATTAACTTTTGAAATAAGTCAACAAAAGTATTTAACTTTTTAATCATTGAGAAATTACAATAGAGACATTGCTTCGCATTCTCAGTATTCTATTTTTTTCTGCTGAACACCAGCCAGGCTTCTTTTCTTCCTAGGTTTTGGTGTGTCTATATGAAATCTTGCTTCATTTCTTCTGCTAAATGAAAGCAGAGACATTGGACTCAAACTTTTTTGTCTGTTTGAACAAACTTAATAAATGACCATTTATTTAATTAAAAAAAAAAAATCTTGGCTGATTTTATAAGTTTTTAGCCACCCTTCCTTATGGCCAGCTAGTGATAAGGTATTCTGGCCAGCATGTAGTTGAAACCATAGTCATGCAGTCATCAGATCCTGATTCTGCTGTGTCCAAAAAGAAATAATAGTAATAAAAAAAAAAAAAACCAAAAAACCCAAAACTGAGTGAAAATTAAAGACTTGACTTTCTATTATAAAGAGAGTGCCTCACTTTCTTGGTTTTGAATTCAGAGATACAGATTTGGTCTCTGAAAGGTCCTTGAGCCTTAAGTCCCTGGAAACTAGGAGGTAATAAGATTTTGATGTTGCCAGGTTTTTGTCTATATCTTATTCTCTTATCCTATCCTGCTTAGTCAGGATAGGAAGCCATTTGCTGGCCCCATTGTACTTTTGGCTGGTATGTCTACACCTATGAGTTTAAAGGATGACTTTTTGTGTCCTGTTTTTTCATATTTATATGTGTACTTCCTTAGGTAATATAGATCTCTAGAACTTAAATTGGAAAGAGCCAGTAGATCGTCTGGCTCTGTAATAGCCAACTTCTGCCCCTAAGGCCACAAAAGTTGCAGACTGTTCTGGACTAGCTCCCAGACATGAGCAGCGTTGCGGTGGGACTTGCTGGGTGAACTAGGTCTGCTCTGGAGCGAGGTGAGCGGATGGGTTCCCTGGGTGCTGCCACCCAGTCATCCATGAAGCAGAGCTGGATCCGTTCGGCAGTTTTATGTGGGGATTGCTGGAATTCTGCTGTCATTGCCCAGCTGTTCAGAAAGCCTCAAAGCTCTGAGGTGTGTGTTGCACCTCTTGCAAAGGTTTCTATGTGTGGCCTTGTAGGGTCTGAGATCATCATCTCAGATCTTGGCTGACATTGTGTGTCTAGTAAATTGTGGGGTGTCACTGGCATAATGCAACTGTCAAATGGCAAAGTCTGAAGGTGTTAGAAAAGCTAATTCCCCATTGTGGCGAGGAATTGGTGGAGGGGAGGTGACCAGGTGGTCCCAGCATGCTAGCTTTGTGCCAAATGGAGGAAGATAAAGTCTCCCCAGGTTCTGGTGTGGAAGAGAAGTGTCGGGTTTTGCGGTGGGAAGGAGGAGGCCAAGCTGAGACCATTGGTGATGGAGACAGCCCAGGCATCTGAAGCTGAATTGGCTGCTCCTGTAAGAGGTCCTTTAGCCCAATTTATTAAAATGAACCGAAATCTGGATTTATGGGTTCAGTGTAATGAGCTGGGCTGTGTGCTGTGGCTCCCTCATTACCCTGGTTTCCTGCGGCTGGGGCAGGCACAGCTGGGTGTGATGTGGACCTCCAGCTAACTGGCTGGAGGTTCATCTCCCTGCCACCTGTGAGTCGTCACGTGTGACCATGGCTGAGCATTAGGGCAGTGCATGTGCACCACCTCTGTTTGGCAGAGGGAGTCGAGGCTGCTGGTGTTAGGTGATGGCTTCTTTAGCAGCTGATAGGAATCTAGTGGATTTGCACTGCTGAAAGGGAGGTCCTGCTTTCTCTTGTGCATCTTGGGACATTCTGTGAACCAGTACAAACTGCTATTTTGCAGACAGCTGCCCATCTCTTTGCTGGGCTGTTGAATTGCAGTAGCTGCCAGAGAGGTGATGAGAGTCAGAGGTATGTGGCAGGAGCTGCTGGGGTGGTGGTGGAGGGTGTGTGCGAAGAAGGGAGGGCAGGACTCTGGTGGTCGTGAGCTATCAAGTTGGCTGTTTGGATCTTATGAATCCAAAGCTTTGGCTAGAATCCTGACCCTGATGAAATCCGTGGTAAGTTTGTCTAAAGACAGCTCATCTGTAGCCTTCTGGAAATGTGAAATGGATGAACTCCCTAGCAAAGAAGTGGAGAAAATAAAGGCTTCTTCAGTTTGCCTGTGATGACGTTTGTGGTGATGGGAGTGGTGAGAGGGACACATGGTGTGTGGACAAAACCATGTGTCTGTGCTTTCTGCTTATGGTGATTTAGCCTTATTAACAAAGCAACAGAATTGCTGCTTTTGAAAGAGCAAGCAGCAATGTACTTCCTTAACCTCTGTTCTTAGTAAGATGATGGTATATGTATTATAAAGTACTGGCTTAGTCGTTGGTTATAACTGTTGAGCCAAAAGAACTTGAAAATACTCTGTTTTGGACAAGTCTTGCTTTAGTGAACTAAATGATAGCTGCAGATTATATGGAATACATAAATGGCATATATGCAGTTTCATTTTATAGCTGTGGTAATGTTGTAATTGTTTAAAGTCTCAGTATTACTGGGCTCTCCTCCCTGGCTCTGTTTGTATGTGCTTTTTTTCCCCCCTCTCTTTTTTAAAATGCAGTCTTAGTGCTAAAGTTAACACATATATGGATCAGTAGATAGACACTTGAGGAGATGGTGAACTTCCTTGCACTTGCTAAGAAAGTTGATTCAGGAGGACAGGGAGTGGCAAGTTGAGAAGGTGTGTGCTATGGTGAGGGAGCTGCTTCACTGCTTATGTTACATATCTTCAGGCGTAACTCTTTATTGGTGTCTGTAGTGGCATTTGGTAAACTTTGAAACACTCAAAGTACTAAGCGTCTAGAACCTTTGGGGTGGTTTTGTGATTATTTACAATTTTTCTTATGGGAGTGCCAAAAATTAAGTATTGTGTTTATATTTTTAAGAAGTACATCAGTACTATACATTGCATTGTACTGAGTAGGGAATTTTACCATTTTTAACGGCTACAAATATATATTTAAACCAGGCACAAACAGTCTAGGCATTGTGGAGGTACAGTTACTTATATAAACTTGTGGAAACTTCTTGAATCTCATCAAGTTACTGACTGAAGAGTAGCATTTTCCTTATGGTTAGGAGACGTTCACCAACTATGACAAAAATGTTTGCTCTTAAGATGTGATTTATTTTTTGTACATCAGAGGAGCTAAATTAATGTCTCATTGCAGCTTAAGTAGGGAGGATGGATGGCTTTGCTTTCCCCTTACCCTTCCTTAGCTCCAGCTGTGATCCCTCCCTGCCATTTGTGCTGGCACTCGTCTGATATCAAGGTAAATTGATACAGTTTAGCAACAAAGGATTAAAAATAAATCACAATTTAGGACAGGTTAGCTTTCTGCTGTTCCAGTGTGTTAAATTTGCCTGCTATGCAGTCGTACAGTCCTGTGGTTGTCTCAGATAAGCGGTGGAGGCATGTGGTTGGATGGGCGGGAGAGACATCTTTATTTTCATCCTTGCGTTCCATTTGTTTTGTTTTGGTTCCATCTGGTCAAGTCTTGTCACTTAATATTTTATTCCTCATGTCTAGTGTCTATAGAAAAAAGTTAACTCCTGGAGGTCAGGTAGGAAATAACAAACACAATGTGAAAAATTCACGTGCAAGTTCAGCCAGGATTTTGGGTGAATAATGCCTGCTCCTGCAGCCTTGGCCTGCGGAAGCACTTCTCGTTTCAGTTTTTTGTGCGAAGGAGCTTTGCAGTTTTGTTTTCCCTTGCAGGGTAGGCTGGTCTCAACAACACTGTGACACACCCGTGTCCTGACAGCGTCCTTCATGGTGACTCACCGGTACTTGCTGTTTGAGCAGAGGCTTATTAGATAGCACAGTAAGTAGGATGAGTCTTGGTTTCCTGTCTTCCCCATGGGTAGTACCTCCCTGCCTCTGAACCTCACGGTCTTACCCAGCAGGAGGGCTTTCTTCTACTGTATTGTCATCTCCTTGCCTAGATCTTGTGCTAGTTCTCGCCCACAGTTCTGGTACTAATCCTCTTCTAACAGTAATGATTGGTAAGAGGCTTGTAGGAGACAAGTCCAAGAGCATTCTTGTTACTAGATATTCCTAGGATATTAACAGCCTGAGAGTACCACAGGTGTTTCTCCTTCCTCCTCCTTCAAGAGAAGCAACCTCTTCTGGTTGTGACCATAACCAGCTGTTTAACTAAGAGTAGTCTTTGCTGTGCTGTGTCATTGTCGCTTCACTGAAGTCTTGATGAGTACGAGTTACAATATATACTTTGTGGAGCAATTTTTTTTCAACTCATCAAAGAAATATGCTCTGTTTACTAAAGGTAGCACCGCAGGAAGTTAGCCCAGAATGTTTTACCTGCCACTTATCTCTTTGTGCATCTCTTCCTCAGTTTGTAATACCATTCAGCACTGGGGCAGAGAGGTTGAGGAGTAGCTTTTGAAGACCCAACTGGATGGAGCCCCGAGCCAGCTGGTCTGAAGTCAGTGTTGACCCTGTGGGAGCAGGAGCTTTGACTAGAGACATCCCTTCAAATCCAAATTATTTGATGATGCTGAAGTCTCCAGGGCTGCTGAAGTACTGTAACAGATGTGTAGTTTCTCAGAGCATGTTTTTTCCACTTTTCAGAGTTTATTGTATTCTAGATTCGTGCCTCGGTTTATCCTACTAATTAGGAGGTGGCTTTGGACTGACTAACCAATTGATTTTTTTTTTTGAGTGCTTTTCTGACAGTAATAGCTGTCAAAGCCAAGTTTAAAAAGGCGTCTCCTTTGCTCAGTGACCATTTGCTCAAGGAATCAGTGGAGGCTTTTGTTTGATTTGTCAGACTTCCTTGTCTGGCTGTGTACCTGCACAAGCGAGCCGGTGGAGCACCAATGGCATGTCAGGACTCCAGGTAGTGCTGCGTGGATGCTCACTAGTGCCACAGCAACTTGAGAGCTGGGCAGAAACAGAAATGGGCATAACCTGGCCACCAGTAAGGCTGGGCTAAAGGTTTGAAAACCAGACATAAATGTGGGGGCCAGTAGCGCTTCAAAACAGCCTGTAATAGAAATAATGGGCAGTTAACTTGAATGGATCTTTCTCTTTTTTTAAGGTAACACTACATATATTTTTTTCCAATTTTTTTTTTTTTTTTTTACAAAGTGGATTATCCTGATGGTGCTGTCCTGTTGCCTCTTTTATCCAGAAGGTACCTTCTCATTCTGTGGTCTAATTAGCATGATAAAGAAGCTCTTGCATTTTTCTCCCCTGATTTGAGGATGTGATTTCATTTGTACCTAATTCAAGTTTAAGGCCCGGCTGCACCCAGAAAGGTGGTGGCTGTTCTTTTCTTGGACCCCGGGAAGGGGGAGAGGTGGGTGCAGTGAGGACTGTCCAGCAGACCTCCTTGTCCTGCAGAAGCTGGGCTTGCCAGGTCCGGCTGGGGCTGGGGACGAGGTTAGAGCTGTGTTTTCCACGGACACCCTGCAGTTGTACCAGCGGTCGAAGCCACGCAGTCAGGTTTTGTTTTTGTCTTGCTAGTTTCTATTGTAGTTTAAAAGGCAAATGTTGTAAAACAGACTACCGCTAAGTGGTTACAAGCTGGGTGTGGATTACCTACGAGGTCATTTGTCACCATATGCCTGTGTACTCTTAATGCAAGATCCTGGGAGAGTCCCTTTTTGAAGCTGTCAAAGCCACGGGTCCTTCATAACTGTAATGAGCAGCCTCCAAAGTCCTCAGAGTTAAGACAGTAAAGTTTGTAGCTAATGTGTTTTCAAATCTTGTGGACATCTTCTGGTATGCCTACCTGTGTCGCTTTTTTCCTTAGAATATTGTCCAAAATTTGGGTTGGAACTGGTATGTATTTTAAAGCAATTTCAGTCATGACTTAAGTCACTGTGTTTTGATTGATATTGTCATTAAAAAAAAATGCCTCTGACACTTGCTTGAATTGATTTAGCAAAAACTTGTGGTGTTCTCTCATCCTGCTGACACTATGAAAATTTACCTTTAATCCGTTGTGCTACTGTCATGGAGTCTGATTTTATTTTAAGTCAGTTCAGTTCTGAACTACTTGTAACTGCATTTGTTTTTCTTCATTTCACTCCAGTGAGAGATGATTAGATGTAATTCAGCACGGGTAACCGTAACCCATGTGAGTGTGTTCTGCGCCGCACAGCTACCAGCGAGCTGGCTCGGCTGCCGTGTGCTGCGTGCCCTCACTTGTCTCTGCCCTACAAGGGATGGAGTTTTTGTTTCAAACTCCTAAAACTTGCACAAGAAGCAAAGCTATTAACCCATGCAGCAAACCCTGTGTGAGAGGGTGTTCAAAGGTGAGTGGTGAAATGACTGTTGCAGCCTGTAACTGGTAAGGGACATCATTAAGCACTGTGACTGTCTTTTGGTTTTTTGGCAGCTTAGGCTCTATACTTCAGACACCAGGACTGCAGCATTTGGAAAATGAAATTAGGGTCCTCAAACCAGTGTAGCTCTGCAAGCTGGAATACACATACCGATAGTGTTTGATAACGCAGGAATGCACTACAGAAGCACTGTGTGTCATTTCTAGCGTTGCTGTGGAAACCTGAATTTTAGCACCAGCTGGTTTCGGTGTGTTTAACACTCGGCATCCTGATGTTTATCGGAGAGGTGAGGCAGCATTGCAGCTGACGTCCACCAGCCTGGAATCGTGCCAGGGCTGGTGGACGTCGGGGCTCTCACGCCGCTGCTGCCTGGCGCCACACTGGTGCTGCTGGATGTCTGACCCAAGGTAGCCCCTGTCAGGAGGTCAAACAGTCTTCATATGTGTCCTGGGGCTGGCTTGGCTTTCCAAGGTGCCTTCTGCTAGTTTATCTCCTGGAGTTGTTGGGGAACCAGGGGCTGGCTGGAACTGCCATGGGGATGTGCTGTCTCCCGAGGGTTGGGACGCTCTCCCTCGCCCTGTCCCTGTGAGCAGGCTGGGGCTGCACCGGAGGGCAGAGCTCACAGGGAGCTCCTTACCTCACCAGGGCGCCCTTCTGCAGCAACAGCCGTGGCTGCCTTTGGTAAGGACAGATTGTGTGGGGAAGAACCCATTACCAGGAACACATGTTGTGCGTTTTTTGTTACATTCCCTGTAAGTGTGATATCTCTGAAAATCTAGGACCTCTGTGTGGAAAAAGCCGTCCACAGCTCTTATCTGGACTTCCTGAATTTTTCTTGCTCTGGCATTCACGTTAAGTCATGTGTTAGCCTAGCAACAGCTTTTTTCATTTTGAGACACCTTCTGTTTTTCTTCCTGCCGGATATCATGATCTTGTTTCTGCTACCTGTGAAACCAGACAGTTGCGTTCTTCTGCTCCACGTCACTGGTGTCAGTGTTAAATACTGAGTTATGAACAAAGGCTTGAAGAGTAAGCATATCTGGTCTTTGCTGTTAAGGACTGGTGCATGAGGATGGGTGCAGTTCTTGACCTTTGGATTTCATGTCTGATCTCTGGTTGCAATCTGTGCTCTTTATGTCTTCTTAGATAAAGGTGGTATTCATTGCACTTTTCAGAAGAGGTTTAAGCCCTTCTCCACTGTTAAACTGGCCGTTAATGTTGTGTAAGTCCCTAGTCTTATGTAGCTTAGACTGAAACATACTTGCCGTTTTACTGACGATAAAGAGATTTTTCTTTTTGAATAAGAGTCTTCCAGTCAAATGGAAAGACGTGGTTATTGGTAAGTGGGAACAGAGAATGATCTACTCTATGTGATCACCTTAGAAAAGCTTTTTCACAGAGAGATTCCCCCCCCCCCCCAATATTCCATAAATGCTTTAAATACGTGAAAGGTGCATTAAAGGCAGGAGGTGTACGAGAGCACAGGACAGGTGGTATATTGATTTACTATTATCTTTTACAATTTTCTGAGCTCACTTGTAGGTTTTAGGGAAGACTGGATGAGGAAAGAATAGCATGGCCATATCGCTATTTAAGAGCTAAAAATGTTGTGAGGAGATAGCACTTTACTGCTGATGGATGCAGAAATGTTTAGATATTCCCATCAGAAAATAGTAGCAAATTAAGTAGTAGGCTTTACATGCCAGTGAAACAGTCTGCTGAGTTGCCCAGCACTCAAAGAATATTAAATAAAAACTACCTTTTTGCATTCAAGCAATGACTTGGGAAAGACTATTTATGAGATTCTTCCATTTATTTCAACTGACTTACAATTTAGTGGTTCTTCTGGCCATGCTGCTGCTGGGATAGAGTATGGTCTAGTTGGAAAATTACTGAGCTAAAAAGCTGCCATGCTTCTTCCTCTGAGATGATCAAAATGAAACAAGACAAAGTTGTTGCAAAAGGTTGAAGGCTTAGTGATTAATGTTAAATGTCTTGCTCTCATTACTGCCACACATCGTTGGCAACCTACCTATTGTGCTGTGTCTTTTTTCTGTTTTAGTCATCTTCCCTTCCTTTGGCGGTTACTTTGTACATGGGAGGAACTTGTACTTTTCCCTCTAGTACTGTTTTCTCCAGTGTGCTCATTCTGTCGTTCCCTACAGCATCACTCTGAGTTCACCAGTTTGACTACATATCGAAGTTTTGCGTGTTTGTGGCTTTTTTTTTCCCCCCCCTCCCTCCTCGCTATGAAAATGCTCAGGAATAGAGAATAAATACCTCTGAATGATACCTGCTTCATAGAGCTGTTATTTGGCAGTCTGTCTCTCTAGGGCAGTGATTTTCAGATTTCCCCTGGTAGCGAAGCCTCCCTTGATGAAACAGGCTATGATTTGTGCTACACAAGCTACTGTCTTTTCCCTGCTCAGGGCCAGGACTGTTCCCATTATCTCCACAGCCTGTGTTGGAAAGCAAGCCCAGATTCAGCAGATATTAGGTAGTCCTGGACACCAGGCTGATTCCTTGGGTTAGGAATTACTGCCGTGGACCTGCAAACCACCATCAGAGAAGATGGCTCTGCTATAGCTGCTACCTCTTCCTTGTCCTAGTTCCCTGAGGCAACATTGGATTGAGGGTTGCAGATTTCTAAACAAGTAAAGCTCACCTATTCACAAAATGCTTATTTTGTATTCAGCAAACCTTTCAAACCATTTTCTTCCCCTTCTGTGTACAGTAAGAATGTGTATAGTACAGCTTCCTACTGAAGCAGAAGGATAAAGTTACAGCAGTGTAGGGTCACAGTGAATTGATTAATCTGACCTGACCCCTTCCCTTACATCAGTTGTAGCGACCAAGAGCAGCAAACCTAGTCAGGTCAGTGAATTGAACTGGCAGAAAATGAATCTCTCTTGTTGGGTTATTTTTCTGTCAAATCGGCCTGCTGACCAGACTTACTCTGTGTCTGTATGAATGGTGGATCAGATGCAAGGAGGGTATTGAGAGTGCATGGTGGTGGAGGGGACAGGCGCTCTTTGGGGATAATTGCAGTTAGGCTTAATCCGATATAGTACAGTTTGGTCACTTGGAGTCCACTGTGTCTGAGTCTTTTCTTTCCGTTTTTGATGTGTTAAAGCTTCCTTTTTGCTTGTAAATTGTTGATATCTGTGTAGGTTAGCTTAGGGGTTGGAAAGTCTATTTGATCTCTTGGGAAAAGTATATTGTGCTTGTCGCTTTCATTTTAGAAGATGTATCTTCACGAGTCCCTCTATTGCTTTAGCAAATTCATTTATAGGACTCTTTTTGTGATTGAATACACAGGGTAAAATGCTGCATCTTTTCTTGTTCTCGGTATTCAAAGTCAATTTGTCTTTTGAAATGTTGCCTGCAAAACACAACTTCAACTAAATTTCTTCATGATGCTTTGTGGGGGTTTTATGAAAAAGCCAAAAGTTTGACAAAATGTTCTGATACTTTCCTTAACTGAACTTTCTTGGTGATTGCTTGTGAATTGTACATAATGTTTATTGGAGATCTTGCATGCAGAGAGAATGTGTTTTTAAGTGAGTACTCAGCACTCACTAATGTTCCCTGTGGAACTTGGGAGGAGAGGAGAGCCCAGAAGACTTTGTAAACAGACTTTGACTTAGTGGTGCAGTTGTGTATGCTGGACTGGTTCTCCCTGCTAAACCTTCTGTTTGAACCTGTGAGAATGCTATTGCTTTGGAGATGGTTTTTGTTGTCTGGGTGGAATTCAGCAGGGAACGGGAAGTTACCTGGATTGTATAGCAATTCTGGGAAGTTTGGTTTTTTTCCTTTTTGCACCAAACTTTCTGCTTGCCAAATAAATCTCAGCACAGCCACCCTCATTCTTATTTTGTGTTTGGTGACGTAGCACAGTCTGTCTAAAGTGTTTAACAAACAAAATGGCTTACCCTGGTATTGCACGTTAGCACTGCCTGAGCATTGTTTTAGGAAATTTTTTTCTTTGTAGTCCTTCATGATGGCATCTCTGAACATACTACAGCTGCATTCCCTTACTTATTGATGGCTTTGGTTCTAATCTAGGGCCATGGCAGTGTGGTTTTGTGAGTAACTTGTGCATTTCCTAACTTTTGGGGTTCCTTTGGGCAACAGCTTAAAGCTGCTTTTAGTTAGGTTTGAACAAGTGGGGGGGGGGGGGGAGAGAAGAGATAAAGGAGGGATGGTTTTATTTTGTTTGCCTTGCAGCACTGCTGGTGCCTGTCAGTGTCACTTGACTTCTTTTGCGGACTGATTTAGCTCTTTTCTTAGTATCCTAAGTTTCTTACCAGCAGTTGCATTTTCTGGAGCTGTAACCTGATCTTCTGGGCAGATTTTGCTATATTCAGTATAAGCAACTGCAATATGAAATTGTGCATAGGCCAAATAACATTACATAAAATGTCTAAGGCTATATTGTTTTGAAACTCCCAACATATACAAAAGCGGTAGCCTGTTAAATGAGGCAATTCTGTGTGCAGTTGGATTTTGGTATCTCTGCAGCAGCTCCTACCTGTTTTTCTCCCTTCACTTTGTGCAGCCACAGTAATAATTTAGAGGCAAAATTAGACTTTCTGTAGACTGTCTTTGTTATTTCTGAAAGGGGACATAACTTCATTTAAACCTGCTTGGAGGAAACTGACTTTGTTCTTCAGATGACTTCTGTTAATTTGTATTATCCCGAGAGCTTTTCGCCACTGTACTTCATTCACTGTAATATTCATTTGTTGTCTTGGAAAAAAAATATTGTCCTTGATTCTCGATGTTCTTGACTGAGCTCTCTAAAAGTAAAAGACTTCATGGTGTTAAAGCACACCCTTTGCAAACAGCTCTGTGTTTTAGCTCCCCATGCTGCTTCACTGGTGAGTTTCTGCTGTTCTAGGGAGAGATGTCTTATGCTTCAGGACTAGGCTCAAGATTAATCTAAAACTCTTATGTCTAAAATGATGAGCTAAGATGTTAATAGTTATGAAGGTGGCTTATATTTGTCATTACAGGCTGCTGAGTTAGATACAGCTAAGGAAACTAATAGGAAACTCCAGATCTTGAAAATTTTATACTGGTTGTGTAATTTTTGGACTGCAACCAGCTGTGGTGAAGAAATTGTTGCTTCTTCCTGCTTGTTACTGACCCTGTATCGCATTGCTAACACCACAGAAGATGAGGTAGAAGCTGTTCAATTGCCTTGTTATAACTTGGCTAAGGAATTTTGAATTGCTGTGTGCTCTCTGCTCCCTTCTTTTTCTATTTCTTCCAAGAACACACATCTGTGCTTCTCTGGGACGAGGTCCTGCTCTGAGATGATGAATGGCTGACCTTATTGCAGATCTTCTGCCATACATTGATTCTGAATGTGGCTTTTGTTTGGTGCGTTGAGCCACATTTTGCATCCAGAATCCCTGGCAGAACACAAAGTCCATCCTTTGTTTTGGATAATGAGTGTTGAATATTTTAATGAGTGTTTCTTAGTCTAGTCAGTGTCAAGTACCATTTTGGGAACAAGTGCCTGAGCTAACCTCTGAGCTTTGTCCAGCAACAATCCATTTATTTATAGGATTTCACAAATTCTTAAGGAGTTCCCTATGAGCAATTAATACAATTAAGAAAACCTCCCAAACAACCACCAAAACCAAAGCAAACAACACGCCAAACCCCCAAAACCAAAAAACCCCAAGCCTTCCACCCTCAATATGTGTGCAGAAATTATTTCTATAAAACAAACAAAAAAGTTCTTGGTATTGCTGTATCCCCCCCCCCTTTTTTTTTATATGGGTCTTCTCTTTTACAATGTGAAAAAGATAAGCATATTTCATTAAAGGAAAAAAAATGCCTTGGGTATTAACAGCTTTTCCCTGGTACAGATACAGCTACCAGTGCATTCTGGCTACCTCCGGACTGAGTGCATTGCTCACTGGTCTGCACACTGAAAATTAGATGTGGATCTAAATGCTGCTAACCCACGCTAAAGATCGTATGGACAAATGAATGCTGGCACAGCTCGCAGTTGGATAACTTAATTTTAAAAAACCACACTAAACCATTTGTTAACTGTTTAACAAGTATTTTTCCTCCAAGCAGAAGTAATGCATTTTTTACCCAATCCTGTTGATTTGCTAGTGATGAACTTGCTGTAATTGATTATTTTGGCTGTGTATATTAACTCAGGTGCGCCTCTGGCATTTTTGAGCAGTGATCGTGTGTCCTTTAATTAAAAGAAAGATAGTAACTACTTTTCTTCCTCCTGAAAAGCATCTTAAATGCATGTATGTGTAGGAAATAACTTCTGTAGCTAAATTACTTAAATTTAGTCTCCTGCATTGGTCATGTTCTTGTTAATACATTTTTTTTAAACTACAGCTCTTTTTCACAGTACCTTAACTTTTGTCCACATCTTTGGCTGTTCATAACGTATCCTCGCATGTCAGTGGGCACACTGGAGAAGGAAATTGTCGACTTCCATTATGGGATTTGTTGTCCTTCCAGCCAGGAGGGTCTGTGTTTGCTCACTGCTTAACTTCCCAAATCTAATCAGTCTAAGCCGGAATTAGAAACTGCACAGTTGTCAACTGTAAGAGCTTGCTAGCCCTAGAGTTTACATTTAAATGACAAATACTCTTTGTGAACAAAGAAAGTAAAATCTTTGTCAAAGGGCTGCTGTGTTTTTAAAGTGAGTAGGAAAGAAAGGGAGGGAGGAGGTAGAACGTTAAGTGCAAGTATGTTGGAAACAGCAAGAATACAACCAGGATACAAAAGCCTGAGCACTAGACGTTTATGGTGAGAGTGGATCCCTCCTCCATCAGCTTGGCTCAGGCACTGGTTTGAGTGGCTGGTTTTTCCTCCCCTAATCTGGGCAGAGACTGTAACGGGAGCGATTCATCCCCCAAAACTAGAAATCCTTGGGAAGCAGAGCTTATGGTTGGGTTTGCCTTAAGGGAAAAGAGGTACTGCTGGAGGATATAACTTTGTATTTTTTTTTACAAAAGAAACTTGATTAAGATGGAGAAGAGAGGCCAAAGGAGTGAACTGCTGGGTTGACTGACAGCAGCACTCATTGAAATGTTAATGTGTTTTTCACCAGGGAAGACTGGAAACTTGTACAGTAACATTAATTAACTTCAGTTGAGAGCTGGAAGATCTAATTTCATTTCTGGTTGGATAATAGAATGATTCATGCAAGAAAACAAATTGTGTCAGAAAATGGAGTCTTTCTCTGAAAACTGACATTCCTGATTTCTGCTCTGAGCAAGTCTACTGCGGTTGAGCTATTACAATAGTTAAAAAAAGTAACAACTAACGAATAGGTGAAAAGTACAGGCTGAATTCCCTTCAGACATCAGGCTCTTAGTGTCTCTGAAGGTCAGGGGTCTGTCTTCGGCCTCTGGCTCTGTATCTCCCATGTTTCACACTGTCTGCTGGCTCGCCCCCCGGCCCTGGTAGACTGATGAGACGTGCACCTCTCCTGCATCTCGCTGCATCACCAGGGAAACCAAAGCGCAAAGTGGGGAAGTAACCTGCCAGCACGACCTGGCTGCGCAGGGGATAGAGCTGGGGTTGTAATGCTGCTGTCCTGAATCTGTTGGGCACTTGTCTCTCATGGGGACAGATAGATGCCGATCAGTGATCAAACTTAGCTGAGGGGCTCTGCAGCTTGCAGTGTCACCATGCAGCAGCTCCTGGCTCTTCAACAGGCCTTGCAGAGAGCAGACATGTCTGTCCTGGTCCACCTTCCCCTCTCCATGCATGTATTTAGTAGGAGTTAGGAGTTAATGCTGCTGCGTAGAATCGTGAAGCAATCTGTTATAACATCTCCTGGTCTCAGACACTGCGGAGTTGCTGCCAGATTCAGTCGGTGGAGGGGACCAAGCCCTACACCAGCACTGCAAGGGATGCCTGGAGCCTGTGTGGTCCAGCCCCAGCTCTAAGCCAGGCAATGTCAGAGCAGGTTGCGTGGGGTTGTCTCCAGTAAAGTGTTGCCAATCTCCAGTGGTGAGGGCTCCACAGCCTCCAGGCCCCGTCCAAGTCCTTAACCACCCAGTGACGTGGAAAATGTGTCCTTTTATTTAGCTGTGATTCCCCTTGTTTCAGCTTGTGATGGTTACTACTTGGCCTTTTGCTGCAGGCTTGGTGAAGAGGCGGACTGGGTTGTCCCTGTGGAGGGCTGTCAGGTGGGCAGCAGTTACAGCCCCTTTGCCTTCTCTTCTCCAGGCTGAACAAACCCACCTCTCTCAGCCTCTCCTGCTGCTTTTACCTCCAGCACCCTTTGCCCATCAGGGCAGCCTCCAACAGAAGCAAATACAATTTTTTTTCCCCAGTCTTTCTGAAACAGTAACGAAAGCACTGGCTCACATCAGATATTCAGTGGGCCATTAAGATAGGTGACATGTGGTTTCTGATATCCCAAAGTAATTGTAATGTAACCAGCTCTTCCCTCTGGCAAACGCTTATCTCTGCTGCGTGTCATCATGCTGTGCAGCATCTCACAGACTTGTATTTGAAAGACTGGAACTGACAGTCGCTGGCTGAGCACGTGGAAGAGCTGTGCTGGAGAAGGGCTGCATCCTTCACCAAAGGAAGGTACCCAAGACCCCAGTATGCTGTGCTTTATACAGACATTGAGTGTCTTCGTTACCAGTCTTGACTGCTTTGCGTTGCCCATGCAATGCATTTCCAGACTATTTTCTAGACAGGTGTTCTGGTTGCTCTGACTTTTCTTCTGCCACAGCTAATGCTCTGGACTTCATGCAATGTGTGCAATTCCTGTTTGCGGTGTAGATGGCATGTGATTGCTGGGTGCCTTCCCGATCTCCTGTATTGCAAAACAGACCTCTTTTTTGCAAATTTCTTATTCTTGTTACAGTTCTTGTAGTATTTTATTTTATTAATGTTTTATTTGACTATGTTAATCATGGGGCTCCTGTAGACTCTTCTCTCTCCACCCTAGAAAATGAATTATTTCCTTTCTATTTTGGTAAAATATACAGTAATTGAAATAATTTTCTTTCAGGCAACAGACATATGAATATATATATAAATATATATACACACATATGTGTGTGTATACATATGAAAATACAGATGTTTTGCATTCACCTGATTTAGTGTAATGTTTTCATTTAGCCAGGTAAATCTGGAGAATATCTGATATGCTCCAGTCATAGGACACCAGAGAAACCGGTGAAGCTCTCCAAAATGCATGAATCCAGATCCCAATCAAATTCTGGGATTACAGCCTGTATTTCATCCTTTTTACTTTTACAGTTTATCAGGCTTGCTATGAACCAAGTTTCAAACAAGGTCTTTTTGTAGTAAATTAACACACTGAGCACTGAAATTGTAGAATAAGGTTTAGTGCCAGCAATGTTCACTAATCTTCCTAAAATTGCTTTCAGATATGTGTTTTGGATTTGTTAGCGCTGCATATTGCTTTTTAACATCTTTGCTTATTTTTCCACAGCTCAAACCAGAATGAATAGGAATACATCACATTATACCTAACTATTTACCATATAGTTAGTTAAGTGGTAATCTTCTACGGTACTGTTCTCTTAGTGTGCTTAAAGTTACCGCTGCTGAATGCACTGGAATGAATTATAGTAAATGTAATAATCCAGCATTAATACTTCATGATTGGAAGGCGTAATTATTGACATTACAATAATACTTGATCTCTGGTTTGAACAGAAGAGGAAAATCAAACTATTTAAAAAAAAAAACTTGGAAATCTCTGTTTTTCTCTTCCAAATTTTGTTCAGTTTTCAAGCCTTTTCCTTCCTCTTGATGCAAAATGTGCGTGGAATCAGTCAAACTCCCGTATTATGTCTGTGGTATTTTGTTTGTGCATCTCTACAAAATCTTTTGAAAACAAGAGTTTTAATTCATGCATTCCAGTGAACCAAGATAAAGTGTGTCTTGCCCTCTGCTAAAGCAGTGTTTAGATCTTCAGAGTAACAGATCCTAAAAGTGACTAATATCTATTCACATTCTGAAAATACGCCTGATATAGTATTTTCTGAGACTGAAGTGCTGCAGTAAGAAGCTCTCCTTTTAGAGGTATTTGAGGTTTTAAGAGTCTCACTGGCATTTTCTTGTCAATTAGTATAGCTTTCCTGCTATTGAGGTTTTTCCAGCAAAGCCTATTTAAGAAATTCCATGTCCTGTTCCTCACCTGCCCTCCAGGTTGTTCTCCAGGTGAAACAGCCAGTGGTGCAACTTTGGTATGTGGGTGTGTGCTGTGGAATAGATCACTGAAGTTATCTGGGTTAGAAATAAGCCTCCAATCACAGTTTATTGTTGGATTACGTTTTTATTGAATGTGTGTTCTGTCATTAAACAGTGCAGCTGTGATAAAGCTGACTGTTTATGGTCAAAAATCATTAAATATCTAACAAGAATATAGATTGTGGTTACATAAACATGCTTGTGTGATCAGTTGGCAACTAATAGGGCTGCTGGAGTGAATACAACTAAACCCCCCCCATTTGATACGGGATCTTCTTTTGTATGTTTTGTACGCATAATCAGCCTTTCAAAAATGGTCAAAAGTTTAGTAGGTATTTGAGATTTGCATGTCTTAAAAAAAAAAAAAAAAGGAAAGAAAAAATCTAAGCTGATGACCAGCACCATACTTGTGAATGTACATTTTCTATGCATAAAACTGTAAGATACCAGTTTTTTTAGTTTTCTACAGCCGCTTCCTAGGCTTTTCAGTAAGGAAGTGTGAATATTAATCTGTGGCATGATAATAATCAACACTGACATTTTAATCACAACTGTCAATGTCCTCAGAGTTTAAAGAAAGAAGTTAACAATTTTCATAAAATTTGCTTTAAACAAATCATGTCTAGAATATCCTATGTGCATAGGAAGCAGTTGCTTCTCTGTGAAACATAAATATCTTGACGTTTGGTCCATCAGAATATGGATATGAAAATGGCATCTTTTACGGAATGGAAGTATCTCCTCCTCCGAGAGTGGCGAGCGGGGAGGGAATCCTGATGACTTACCTCTTGACTGGTTTGCAGCAAGCTGGCTGGGTCCTCACTCACAGTGTGCAGTTAACAGCCTGTCACTTATGCAATGTTGGGAAAGTTGTTGTTTAAGACTTATTTTCAAGCTATCATACGAAATGATAGAAGCTTTAGAGTTGCATTTCGGAGTGTGTGAGATGGCAGGGACAAAATACAGGCTGATAATGAGCATAACGTGAGTTAAAAGGGCATTGTTTTCTTATGATGTTTGTTGGTTTTTTTTCTGCTTAGCTGTTGACTAGTCTATTCTTAAGAACTTTTAAGATTAACTGTTGACCATTGCAGAGGCTCTTAAGGAAGATACTTGAAATACATTAATCTGAGCTTTAGTCCCACTTTTCATGAAATGTCTGGATCTCCAGCACTGGTTGTTACTCGCAAATGAGTTTCTGAGGAAAAGCTCTCATACTGTGGTCTAAAGGAAGGCATTTAACCCTTTTCTGCCAGGGGAAACACGCTTCTCACCAGCCAATATGCCACAACACATCTGCCTGCCGTTTTTAATTCTGCTGCGTCCAAAGGGTGCTTGGCATGAGCCCGTGTGATACAAGTGCCCAAGCCTGCGTAATGTCACACGTCCAGCTGAGGACAGGGCTCCTCCATTAGGTTGGTGGTGTTAACTGCTGGTCAGGATGAGCAGCTGAAATGAGGAAGCAGGTGCCAGTCTGCTCAGCACCGAGCGGATGGAGGTACCTGCTCCCGTCTTCTGTGCCTCTCGCCTCGCTTGTACGTGCTTAGTCACCGCTGGCAAACTCGCATGCTGCTCTGTTGGGCAGTGCTAAGGAGAAAACCAGGACCTTATCCCAACAAGGTCTCTGTTTGCTAAGCGCCGCAGAAATACAGCAGCTCTGCTTGGTGCGATTCCAGTAATGTTTTGGTCTACTTCAGCAGGCATGGGCTGGGTCTTGAGCTGTAGGTACAGCCAGGTTCTGGTCAAAGCTCTTCTGCTTCTGCAAGTATTTCAGAATACCATTAATCAAACTAATATTGCTGCTGAATTTGGGGGCGTCTGTGCATTGGTTGTATCAGGGTTGTATTGCCTTTACAGAAATGTAGGTGAGTTCAGGTTTTGTTCTACTGACCATCTTCCTCCTTTTCCAGAAAAGGAACAAGTGATCATCAGAAAGTGCATTTATTTCCCTTGTGAGGGAAGACCATCTTTTAGAGATACTCTTCTCATACTGCTGTTCCATGGTGAAAAACTATATATAAGCCTTATGAGCATACAGGATCATGATCTTCAGACCCAGTGAATGTAAAAAAAAAAAAAAAAAAAAAAAAAACAAAAAAAAACCCACAAACCCACCCCAAACCAACAACAAACCAAACCAAAACCCACCTCTAAGTGTCTAACAAAATTGTAAAACATTTCATAAGCACATCAGTGATCTTCTTTTGACTGGTAAAATAACATTGCCATTTCTGAACTGTTGTCATGTTTGTCTTGCAAACGAAGTGCCCAAGTCTTAAGTCTGGTCAAATGCCAAAAATAATTAAAATTTTTGTCATGGAAAACAAGATACCCATGCGTAAACATAGACGTGTGTGTAATTCCTTGGATTTTTGTATATATAATGATTTATTCCTATATGCATAGGAAACTCCCACTTCTTACAGCTGATCATTGTTGTGTACATACATGATTGCGAGTAGCAGTCAATGCCCATGTGTATGCTAGTAAATTCAAGACCATGCCATTACGCTGGGGCCCGTGGGCACAGAAGGGTCTGTGTGCGTGCTGTTCAAGTCCCTGCCATCCAAGGACGCTGGCCACACACAGACCGTGTTGGGCATGGTCCCCGTCTTGTGCTGCCTCCCGAACCGTGCTCAGACATTGTTTGGGAGTGTGCTAATTGCCTGAGCCAAAGCTGTGCCAGGGACTGCTCCCGCAGGGTAACAGGGCAGACAGCAGAGCCCTGCTGCTTGGGAACACTTTCTGGTGCTGCTCAGTCTGCAGGTAGACGTGAGCATTGTAACTTAAAGACTTATCACCTGCCGTCGGACTGTTAGTGGGTGAACGTGTGCCTGCCCTAACCTGGAAATAGGATGTGAAACAACAGTATTGAAATCACTCTTGTTCTAGTTAATCTTAGGACCTGATGGCTTGTGATCATGCAGTGCTACTTGGGGCATCCCTCCCGGCTCTGCCCTGCTCTGTGAGTAGAGGGTTCGTAATACTCACTCTATCTGGCCTTATTTAAAATAGTCCTAAGATGCACCAGGAGTTTCTGTTGTTGTGGTACATCCCAAGACAGTCATTCCAATGTATAATAGCTAATTGCAAAAGAATCACATGAAGATGTAAATGCAGTGATATTTGCGAAGGCTTAAACTGACCTTATTCTTACTGCATGGTTTTCCCTGGATGGTTTGCAATAAATAAATCTTGCCACATTCACCAATCTGGTGAACTTCAGTGTGGTTTTGATTCTCAGAATGGTAGCAGTAGTAGTGATGTGATGATACTGTGAATATTCAAATTCAGCTTAAACAATTAATGATAGAGTTGCTAGGAAGTACTTTGGACCTGGTGCCATTCTGGGTGATGCTGAAAGCTTTTGCAAGCCACGAGGCGTAACAAAGCACAGCTACAGCTAACCAGGTAAGCTTTCCTAGCAGTAACAAGAGCTGTCCTCTTTCAGAACAGCTTTCGACTGCATGCAAATATAAGTTGCCCTTTGTCCAGCAGGCTAGCATATATCTCCTTGGAGCCTTGCAGATGTCATTGCCTACAAATAAAACCTGAGCTTAATGTTTTCCTACCTGCCTGATTCTTAACCACAGTTGTTTTAAACCTGTTCTCCTACCTGCCTGATTCCTAACCACAATTGTGGTTAGGAAAACAGAAGCTGTTTTTCTGGGAATTCTGTTTTTTATCTGTTTCCAAGTCATCTCTAACTTGTTATTTGTAGTAGTAGTAGTTAAATGTGAAAACACTGCCTTCCCCTTTGTGCCCCAGTCTAATTTGCTGTTTGTCAGCAAACCTTAAGATGGAGGTGATACAAACTGGGAGGAGAGGTTGATACACCAGAGGGTTGTGCTGCCGTTTAGAGGGACCTGGACAAGCTGGAGAAACGGGCTAGCAGGAATCTCATGAAGTTCAGCACAGGGAAATGTGCATCCTGCACCTGGGCAGGAATAACCCCATGCTCCAGGAGAGGATGGGGCCTGACTAGCTGGAAAGCAGCTCTGTAGAGAAGGTCCTTTGGGTCCTGGTGCACAACATGTTGGGTATGAGCCAGCAATGCACCCTTGCAGCAAAGGTGGCCAATGGCCTCCTGGGCTGCATGAGGCAGAGCACTGCCAGTAGAGTCTCCATCCTCGGAGATGTGCAGAACTGACTGGGCATGGTCCAGGCCAACCTCCTCCAGCTGCCCTGGCTTTGAGCAGTGGGGTTGGACTAGATCGTCTCCAGAGGTCGATCCAACCTCATCCATTCTGTGATTCTGTTTGAGGTCGTATGTACTGCTTACTCATGGAGGCTTTCTGATAAATAGGTGGATTTTTATGAGAACTGCTGGTCTAAAATACAGAGTTACACCTGGATTTGTGTTGTGTTTTGCATAGGAAAAATTTTTTTTGCATAGGAAAAAATACAAAAGGATTGTATTAAGTGTAATTCATAATTTTTCACTTCTAAAAAGTTTGAATTTTAACAGCCTGGTGGATTTCATCATATCAAAAAACACCACTTCAAGATGTTTAGTGTTTAAAAAAAAAAAAGAAATACTTAACTGTATCAGAGGTTGGCTTAGTGAAAGGTAAAATCCTAATTGTCATGCTAGAAAAGATGCTTTGAAAACAAGTCTCTTGCATCCTTCTGTGACTTCTTACTACAGGCTTTTAATTGGGAATTTAGACCTTTCTTCATTATTGGGCAAAATTGTTAGACATTCACTGGGGAATTGGATTTTTTGTGTTTCTCTTTTGACTAATAAGTTTTGAAGTACTACTCTCTTCTGTGTGCTGGAAAGTAATAGATCTGTCCGGACATTGACCCGAGGATAATGAATATCTGAAATTAAACCAGCTGACCTTGTTTCACTCTCTGGTTGGCAAAGCTTTTACGAGTGTCAGGGCCAGTGTAATGTAATCATCCTACATGTAAAAACATAATTCCTTTATTTTATGGTAGTTCATACTTGAAGGGCTATTTTTGCATGCCAGATAGTTAGACATTTGTTTAAATAAAAGGTTGAGGTTTTAATGAATCAGCTGAGCTTCTGTATCCCCTAAGGGAAGGAAAAGAAGTTACTGTCAGATTTTTCTTTATGAATTTTCTGTTTAAACTTGCAGTAAATTTTCAGTTTGGATGGAGATGATCTTGGTGCTGATCTCTGGTGCAAGATCAGAGTTGGGTGGTTTGTGAGCGGTGGTTTGTTTGTGTGGTGTTTTTTTTTTTTCTGCTTCTTTTAAAGGTAAGTCTGTATAGGAGAGTCACTTTCAGGTCACAGACTTCTGCAAATGTACCAGTAACTCCTAGCTTTGTTCGTATTTTTAATAGCAACATGTAACAAATGCTTTTCCTGTTTCTTTGCTACTGCCAAAGATTACATACTTCTCTTGGCTTGTCCAGAGAAAAGCAGATTGAGGTTTCCTTCAGAAAGAGAATTTCCCATACCATAAATTTATGACATATACAGATGATTCAGCAAACATATCCTCCTTTCTCATATTACACTGGTTTTGTTCTTTCCTTTGAGATACTTGCCACAAAATGGTGCTAAATTAAGCAGATATGAGTGATCGTTGTGCTTTTTTTGGCAAACTTGTTGCTATTGCAAGCTTCTCAGGGGTAGTCATTCATGTAGTATGAATGACAGGAGTGGGTATTTAGACCAATGTCTGCCTATTTAGATGGAGTAGCCAAGAAGATGGAAATCCAAGTAACCACCGAGTCTGAGCCCAGAACGGGTGCAAGCGAAGGGAAACCAGTGAGTAGTCACAGCCCCTTTGGTAGAGGTCATGTCTCCTCCCCAGCCACCACTCTGAGCGCTCAGGAGGTTGAAGCTGTCCAAGGGAGTGAGTCTAATGAAACTAACCTGGCTTATTTTGATTGTCATGGTCTCTGCTGTTGGCTGGAGGGGGGAGATGGTAACCTCTGGCGGTGTTAAAAACTGGGAAGAAAGTTGTTGGATAAGAATTTTTTTCTTTACTGGCACAGCTGGATCTAGAAGACATCTGTGCACAGCCTGCGTGAGACTACTGGAGAGTTTAGTGAATTAGGTTATGCAGAAAACAACGTGTCGGTTAGATGAATTCCTTTAGTGAGTGATATAAATAGGTCTAAATGTTAAATAAGGAGAATAAAGTCTTGTGTAGTACAGCAGGTCCATTAATTTAAAGTTCTTTTGCATTCTCTTGGGTATTTCTAAAGACCACAGGTGACCTGGTTCAATATGCTTGCTAAAATTGCTCAAGTATATCTAGCTACACAGAGTTCAACTGATTTTTATACAAATAGATCGCCATTCACCTGGAACACTTACTTATACAGTAAAAATACCTTGTAAGCAGATTTTCATGGGGTCAGTACTGTGATTTGAGCCTGTTTTCTTAATACTGTGCTTTCAACGTTGGCCTGAGAGTTTTGAGTCCTGGTTCCTAACCCAGTCACGGATACACGCATACCTTTGATCTCCATACAGTACTTCTGATGTGTGTGTTTTTAACTTGGTCACTTCAGTTTTGTGTGCTGTTTTGTCCATGTGCAAGGGCAGCATCATGGTACTGTCCCTCTAAGACAAACTCATGCCTTTCTGAAATTTTGCCTGCTGTTTTTCCCCCCAACTGTGTCAGTCTAGCCAAGGAAAACATGAATGTGGTGCCTCTTCCTAGAGGTCCCAAGTCCTAGAAGTAGGACTTGAATCATTATTGTAAAACACTTAATATTTTTCTGTTGTATGAAATTAAGATTCCCATAGTTCTCCAAACTCTGCAGTTCTTTTAATGCTTACTGGTGTTTGCTTAATCTGTTGATGTGATGGTTCTGATGTGCCTTAGTAAGATATTCAGTAAAACATAATTCAGTAAGTTTTGTAGCATTGTGGGATAATCAGAGCCTTTTAAGCGTAGCCTGACATAGCCTGTGGCTACACTTGAGGAACTTGGCTTCATACGACCATCCTGTGAACCCCTCGTCTTTTCTACCAGCCCTTCAGACCCACCTGCAGAAAGAGCGTGCTCCCGAAGCTGCTGCCACCTCCTCCAGCTCCAGCACAGGGAGCTGACGGATACACACTTGTTCTAGTGCTAAAAAGAGCTGGTCCCCCTTAACTCGGGGCATTGTCGTGTGAAGACCAGAAGTCAGGTTTTGCTCAGGAGCAGAGTTCTGGTTTCCTCAGAACTTGGGTTTGTCTTGGGTTTTGCTGCCACGCTGTGCAGAAAGTTGTCGCCTCAGCCTGGAGACGTGCTGTGGAGCACCGCGGATGCTAGTGCTCTGTAACTGACTGACTCAGTGTAGCCAAGAGGGTCTTTCTGATCCAACTTACATGTCATTCTTTCCTCCAAAAGCTTCTAGGTTTAGGTGCTCCGATTTTGAGATCTGCTTTAGACAAAATAAGGGATTTTTTTTTTTAAATATGTTGTATCATGCGGTGAGGGTTGAGAATTCTGCAGGGAAGAAAAGGCACAATTCATTTTAGTCTCAGACTTCATAAGGGTGAATATGATCAATGCTTGAAGGGAGGAAGATCTGAACTGGGTTCCCAGGTTGCTCATGGTGAAGCTATCTGAAATGAGATTTTAATTTCTGTGCTTGAGCCAGATAAGTAGGTGGTTGTAACCTAGTGACCTTTACTCTAAGTTTGTTTTCCTGTGCTGAACTTCAGAGGGGAGTGGAGATGTGGTTCATACCCTTGGTGCCTGTTTTTGTTTTCATTGCAGAGCTGAGATTTTATCAAAGGCTGCTTGCAAAATTGCCACTGACAAATTTCAAGATTATTAAGATATCACAAGAATTGTACTGAGACTTATCACGTACTGTTGCTATGGCCTTCAGAAAATCGCTATGATGTCCCCAGAGGTTGAGCTGTTAACTTTGGATGCCTCTCTTCTCCCTGTGTTTCCAGAAAGAAAACCAGCTTCTTCCTGCTCCAACTGCTTGTGCTGTTGGGAGATAATGAGGGTAGTGGTATTAAATATGTTGACTGACTTCCTTGCTTGGCTCATGGCCTTTCTTCCAAACTGTGGTTGCTTTTGTGTTGTTTTGTTGTTTTTCCTTTAAATGTATGCAGAGATTTTAATTTGAAAGTGGAGTGTTTCTGGGGCTGTGGTGTTCGGTTGCTGGCATTTGCTGGACAGGAGCCTGCGGCTGCCTTCTGACAGGGCCGGGGGCGTTCTTGAGGGGAGATCAGAGGGGTTGGGCAATGGCAGGGGAGGGATAAGCACTTGGTCTCACCTCACCGCTTCTGAGGCAGGAACAGCTCATGCAAGGCGGTTGCTCTCGCTTCCCGAGTGGTTGTGTGGCTGCATGTTGGCAGCGCAGGAGTGTGAGTTCTCCTCGGCTTGCTTGGTGCACAGGCGGCTGGCTTTGCCCCGGGGATGATGGCGGCCGGCTGTCGGATAGGGCATCCCGCTTTGGTTCTCCCTCTTGGGTTGCCCTCATGTTGTTTGATGTTAGGTAGGTGGCTGTATGTCAGAACAGAGGATAATCTGATTTGGTAATATTCCGTGTAAGATGTTGATGTGGAATAGCTTCCTAGAGTACATTGGGTTTTTTTCACTCAGCCATACTGTGGGTTGGTTTAATCCACCAACAAGTCAAAGTAAGAATCAGCATGACTATTCTGCAGTCTAACTTGTATTCCGCGTTTTCAATTGCTAAAACGTTTAGGAGTAGCCTAACATTGTTAGGCTTGCTATAGAAAATACTTTTGCTCTTTTTCTGAGTAGATGACAAATACTCTATTTTGTTTTGAAACTGCAAATCCTAGTTGATTTTTCACAATAATGGGGAGAATTAAAGAGCAGTTTATTTGGGTGACTATGTTTTTACTGTGTCCGGCACACCAGGGGCTTTGTGCCTGATCTTTTCTTCAGGATAACAAAAGTTCCAACAGCTAAAACATTGGGTTAAAGATGTGTTGTCTTTTCCATTCTGATGTGTTTTGCAACCAAAACATTGAGTTAAAGATCTGTTGTCTTTTCTATTTTGTTATGTTTTGCAAACTTTCAGGTATAATAAAAATAGAGATGAGGTGCTCAGTGGATGAAACTGGATTCACAGAGTCTCTGCATACAGGTAACTTTCCAGTGTGATCTGGTTTCTCTCCTTCCAGTTAGTGGAAATTTACCTCGCTGACGCCTATCTTGGTTTGAAATCAAAAATGTCTCTACACAGAGAGAAGAAAAAAAACCCAAACCAAAACCAAACCAACACCCCCCCGCCGTGGTTCGTGTTAAGCTTTCTTCAGGTGAAATCCTAGATTGCTGTCCTTTCACCTCGTTGCCTTGGTGATGGACATTTATTGCCTCTGTCAGCGAAACTTCCGCGTTGGCCAGCTGAGGCTGCCAGGGCCCTTCTGAGCCACAGCGGTGCCTCGCGGCACGCTCCCGGAGCCGCGGCCTGTTGTTGACGTGGGGGTCTTGTGCCGAAGCAGCTGGGCAGCGCTTGGTAAGTTCGGCTTTTGGTGCCTGCGTGAAGACCATGGCGTGATGTCTGGGTGTGCTCCAGCTGCTCGGGTGACTGCGTGGTTCTGGTGTCCCTAATGCAACAAAGGCTGGCTGGGGTTTAGTGAGACTCGGAAAGTATGAAATTAAATCTGGTCATCTTGAGGGATTTGACTTACAGATGGTTTTATATATCTTTTATAGGTAGTTGTGGAAGAACATGTTAAATGTTTAATCTTCTCTGGTCTGTACGGCATCTGTTCAAATATTGGCTTGCATTGATCCAAACGTTGTGCCTTTCACACTTGTCTGTTCATTTAAAAAAGCCAAGCTTCTAATTTTATACCCATATCGATTGTTATTTCAGTGCTATTCTCTTAATGCATACTCTAAATGTGTCATGGGATTTTCTGTCCTATAGGAAGTTGATGTCTACAGCTTTCCTTCTTACACTGGACTGTGGATTGCTGTGGATTTCTTCTTATGTGTATTTAGAACATATGGATGTGTATTCCAAAACTCGTTCAGGTTGTTTTTTATAGCACGTCCATTCTGCTTTAGCTGGTGTGGACTAAACTACCTCTTCTGGATTATTCTTTGGAGGGGTGAAGCTGAGGGGTGGCGTTAACATCCTCACCGGTGGGGAAGAAGCGCACAGCTCAGGGCACTGTGTTTTGCCTGTGTTCTTCCCCTGTTGTTTCCATAACTCTTCCCTAAACTTCCCAGTTCCAGGATATTTTATTAATCCAAGGGCAGGAGGACTTTTTAATAAATTTTCTTGATGTGAACGCTTTAATAGGTATTAGAAATTACTTTGCTTTTCAGAGCACCTGGAGAAAGTAAATGTGTTGTTCATTTAAAAATTAATTAAAAAATGTGACTTGTACATAAATATACGTACAAAAGTCTCCTAAATCTGTAGACACATCTGTATTCTCTTATCGGTTTTCTGAGGTGAGTTGGGGTCTGTTCATTGTCGGTGAAGTCTGGTTTTTGCTGCATGATTGGCTTTCAGTTTCCTAGCTTGGTTCCACCTAAATCAGCTATATCTTCTAAAATGGCAATGTGAATTACAGATGAGAAAACACAATCTGTATAAAGGTTATCCTTCAGCAAAGAAGAAAACTATGTAACCTCTGACATTTTTCAGGGAGGCAAGAATACATAAACTTCATGTTAATCATTGGGCAAAGCAGAAGTAAGTATGGATGTGGTTAGTGGTGGAACTCAACATTAATACCTAACCAAGCACTTTATGGCACCCTTGCTGCGGTGGGTGAGGTAGGCTAAGGTTAGTGGGGCGAGGACGGAAAGAGTATAGGCATAAATAACTTTGACAAGTGAGGCTTCATAAATGCTAGCACTTTACTGCTTAACTGCTAGCAGCCAGCCAACAACCGCCATCCTGATGTGTGAGCACAGCTTTGGATTTCCAGCAGCGGTGTTGCAAAATTTTTTAATCAAAGTACTCTGAACAACATAGTTTTAAATTCTGAGACATGTTCTGCATTGTAGTTGAAAAAACCGATCGAGGGAGGAATGCAATTTCAGTGTCAGATCTCAGGCTGTGCCGGAGCTGGTGTCAGTGCTGCGGAGGAACACGCTCCATCCTCTGGAAGCAGGAGCTGCTGGTAGCTCAACTGCAGCTCTTGAATGGACTAGGGAGTGGCAGCACCTGGCATTTTAAGGAGACCCTTCCAGGCTTAGTACACTACAGGCAAGGTTTTAAAATTACAGAAAAATTCCTCTGTGGGATGAGCTTAACTTCTTTTTCAAACAGTGCATTTCAAAAAGAAGCTTAGGATACGTGCTTTTCAAAAGGAACAGAATTCAGTGGAATACAAAAATTGCAGAGTTAGATGTCCGTCTCATCTAGTTTGCTGTTTGTCAGTGGCTAATACTAGTTCTTTCAGACAGTGCAGGAATTGCACAGAAGGGTGGATACAGTTTAGTCTTACCATCAGACAGGTGTTTCTTTTTGAAATATATTTTCAACTCTGAGCAGAACCAGAAGAGTGCCTTTTATATACCCACTTAGCAAGATTACGAAAGTGATTTGAAGATGGAAGCAGCAGGTAAGTTGCTGCTATTAACCCCTGTCAGTATCATAGCATTTAAATCATCTAAAGCACCAGTTCTCTCTGATTACTAAATATAAAAGAGGAAGGAATCCAGGTCAAAAGTTCCCATCCATGGTATTGGGGAAGTGGGGAGAGGAAAATGGATCTTGTTGATTTCAAATATTCCTGTATTCCCTTTTGCATTTTAGTGCAGATGCTGTTGGAAATGGTATGACCATATAACCAGTGTATTGGTTGGTTCCTGTTGACGTGGGGCGAAGCTGTGAAAACATGCAGAGTTGAATAAAGTGACTTTGGAAGACCAAGTATTAACTCATTTTGGGTTGGTTTGGGTGGTCCGGTGGGAACTGCGGGCCATGAACTGTTTCTAGAGTGCCCTTGTGGACTGCTGCCTCTTCCTTAAAGTGTGCTGGGAATGGCAGCTCGAGCAGCAAGTGGCTTCTAAACAGCTGAAGTCCTCTGGTAAGGATGGTGTTTCTGTCAGGTGGTCTCAGCTTTCCTAGCCTTGTCTTCCCTTTACCATACCCCTCTTGCATGTTCCTGCCTCCTGATCGCTGTGATGTTGCAAGAAGGAAAATTTGGCTGCTAGTGGAAAGATGGGGCGGGGTGTTGAGCGAGTGAGGGTGGTAGGTGCTAGCCTCTTGGGTGCGCAGGGAGGGAGGGAGTATCCCAAGACTGTGTCCTTGAGCCTGACCGCCTCAGTAAGTGGTAAGCGATTGCCTCTTTTTACTGACTCAGAGGGATGTTAAGATACAGTCGCCGGAAAATGGAAGTTTGTTTGTGTTGGGAAAACTGCTCTGTGAGAATGCGTTGTATGATTGATTACTCATGAAAGTCTTTCAGTAAAGATATTTAACTGCCAATAAATTGTGCTCTACTGGATTTGTGTATATCAGGTTGTGGTCTAGACAGTTTAAGGTTGTCTTTCTGCTCAGCAGCATGTCAATTCATGTGGTACCTAAAGCTATTTGTCTGTAAAGAACTCAGTATTGTCATGTGGCATGTTTCATTTTTAAGATATGCACAGGCTAATTAAGCAAGTACCTTTAAGTCCAACCAAAAAATCATCTTCCTCTGGTCAGGGACCTCTCCAGCATCCCTTTCCACTTTGTATCTGATGCTTGAGGAAGAGTATGTATTGTGGTTCAGCTGCGGTGGTGTTGAAGCAGGCCCTCATTTCCCACTTCTGACAGCCGGTTTGGTCAGTCTCCGTCAGCGCAGTGAGCGAGTGTAAAAGCATGTGGGGATCCCTCACTAGGGAGCTTTGCTTCTGTGGTTTGTATGTCTAGTTCCCTGCAGATCTGTGCTTGTGAATGTCTCTTTTCTGTTCAGCCTTGTTAACCTGCTCTGCATGGTCTTGTTCATTTACACGTTTTGCAAACTGGAACTCCAGCCATATGTCCCTCCACGTATCCTTCAAGCTAACTGCACACCCTGTCTCCAATGCATAGGATCCCAACAAGAACCATAGCTCCGCAACATACCACTTCGTCTTAATCCTCCAAATATGTTTCCTCATCCCATTCTCTACTTGTGTCTGGGGTTTTCCTGCCTACTAAACACAGTCAGCTTGGTCTTTGCAGGATATATCAGATTGGGTGCTGGTGAGCATACACATAGGTACTTATAGGTGGCACTGGACTTGGCTGTGCTGGATTGCTGACAAAGGTCTTACACTTTTCAGAGGCATCAATCACATTGTGCAGAGCATGAGCAGTGAGCCTAGGGCTTACAAGAGGTGTTAGCTTTACTGGCAAGTGGTCTTGGTTTATAGTTAGCTAATTCTGGAGTGATGGTTAAGCCTTTGGCTGTTTTTTTTGTTATTATTGAATCCGGAGGGTGTGTCCAGATGACACAGAACTCAGTGAAGACATTCTCCGTGCTTGTACGTAAGGACTTCCCCATCCTGGAAATCTAGGTGTTTGGAGTAAAAATAAAAGGCAAGTCAGCATTTTCTAAGCTCAGCTGAATATTATTAAGTGTTGTAGACTGAAGCCTAGAATTTCTGGTCTTGGTGCCACATATATCACAGAATCACAGGATTATTTAAGTTGGAAAAGACCTTTAAGATCATAGCGTCCAACCGTAAACCTAACACTGCCAAGTCCACCACTAAACCGTGTCCCTAAGCACCACATCTACATGTCCTTCAAATACATCCAGGGATGGTGATTCAACCACTTGGGCAGCCTGTTCCAACACTTGACAACCCTTTTGGTGAAGAAATTTTTCCTAACATCCAATCTAAACCTTCTCTGGCACAACTTGAGGCCATTTCCTCTCATTCTAGTATCTTTTATCTGTATCTTTGCATAGCAGTACTGGCTTTTAAGCAGCTGCCTCCATCTACCCTTCATTTCTGGCTGTCCATTTCTTCCTTCCCTTATCTTCAGCTCTGTTGGCCTGCTGTTTGTGGGCTCCACTGGCTCAAGGTGTTGACCTAGGTTCAGAAAAACCTTGGTGGGAATGGAATAAACTGGAGGGGAAGGCCATTTAAGTTGGCACTTTCCGCTGAAAGAAATGTATGTGTAAACATGTCCTTAATCTCAACAAGCCTAAGTGCTGCTTAACTGGAGATTGGCTCAGGCTCAAAGCTGCAAAGGGATCACTTTATTTGGGATTTGGATTCTGTGTTTTCTCACTCAGGATTTTTCCACATTTAGTTATCTTGTCTTGGCTACTCTCTGTCGTTGTGCCCTGGGTTTACAAGAAAAACAAACCAAAATCCTAATTTTCTTTTCTTGTATGGTCTTTTCAGAGAAGAATGGGTGGAAACCTGTGTCAGGTAATTGATGCTCTGTGTTTCAAGCTGTGCCTAGCCAAGCAATCCTTTATCTGATTTTTTTTTTTTTGGTGGACAATGAGGTGAGATTACCTCTCTATTGCTGTGAAAATTTAACTCCTTTCTTTACCTGACACAGCATACTTGGAGATAAATGAAGAAATTGGGACACAAGGAGCAAGCATAAGAATATGAAAAACTTTTTTTCTTTTTTTCTGCCCTTTAGTGTTGCTGTTCCCCCCAGGCAGTGTTCCCAGCTAAGGAAGTGGAGATCAGACGAATCCAAATTTGAGGTGTCAGCCTGTGCACAGCCTGGGAAGCTGGGTGCTGCTGCTGGTTCCCACTACTACCCGTGGTGATGCTTGAGCAAGCTTAATTTGGGAACCCTTCATCTATATCATTTGAGGTTTTGTGTAGTCACATGAGCTGGAGTATTCTTTTATTACACTTTTTATGCATACGTGTGCACATGTATGCACCTGTGGTGTTATGCTGCTTTTGTGAATGTTTTTAGACAAAATGATACAGATAAGACAAGTTCAGTGCATTACAAAAGAATTATTTTACAGACAAGCTGTCTGACCAGCCACTCATGGTTCAGAGTACCATATATTAAGTGTCATGTTCTGCAGAAGAATTTTCCATCAGCCAAAATTCACCTTGCTCCTTGTACACAATAGATGTTCTCAAAGTAAGTATCATACTGACTTAAAGGAAAAATTTTGAGGGTAGATAGGTGAGGCCTTGTTACAAATTGAGGTGTTTTAATTACTTTTTAAAATATTACATGTATTTCATGCGTATGAAAATTTGAACAAACATTTGCAAAAGCATTGTTTCTGCTTGGTAAAATGGAATATTTAGCAGAGGCTGAGAGCCTGCATGAAGGGAGGGAACAGGGTCTGTCTTCCGGTGTGCTTGAAGTACGAAGTGAAACTTCAAGTATGTTTTTGAGAATCTATCTATTTAGATAGTCTGGAGCATCTTTTGTGTCTTGCAGAGCCTGAATTAGGGATCCTCCAGCAGCTGGACTTCCTCCTGCTGTGTGATTTTTTTTTTTTAAATATCTTTTTTATTCAGTTAATATGCAGAGATTATTTTAGTGCAGAAAGAAGATGCCACTCTAGCAAAGCTGATGTTGGACTTTGTGTAGCATTAATAATATAGTAACTGTCCAAAATCCCTCTTTCTGTACCTCTCTACTTAGTATTACAACTTCTTATCCTCCAGTTCTCCTTCAGTAAGGTCAGAATAGTCTGCATTTCTGACTTTTTTTTTTTTTTTGCTATGCTGTCTTCTCTTAACGAAGGAATTTTCTTGATCGCAATTTGCAAGTTCATTGCCTTTTGTCTATTAAAACCACTCTAGAAGACCAGGCATGTTGTATTGACATTAACAGATTGAAAAAATTTAACATATGAAAAAAAATTTGCAATATTCACTAACACCACCATCGAATTGTTCTTTTTTACATACTGTTTTGTTCACCTGTCTGGTAAGCTTTAGGCTCTTTTGGGAAGGAATCCTGTTCTCTGAATTAGAAACTACAGTGTTAAGTGCTGCTGGAAAGAATACCAACAAACAAATTTTCAGAAAGGATTTAAATCCTCAAGCTTTTGTTTTAATGGAGCACAGTTATGCGGCAGGATGTGTGTCAGGATGAAACTCGCCCTGCAGACAGGTTCAATGAGACTTTTGTTTTTCTTTCTCTGAAGTAATCTGTTTCTGACTCCTTCTAGAGGAATGGTATTAGACTGGACAGGTACGGGTTTGTTTCTGGGGTATTTCTGACCTTCCTAATAATCTCAAAAATCTCAGCTACAGCTAACAAATCTGTCTCTCGCTTTTAGCTATCTAAAACAAATAGAGTAGGTGTAGTATGGTCATGCCAGGATAAACCTGTGGGAAAATGTTATTGTTTTCTGAACAAGCTTCAAGGAATGGAGTCTCAAATTACCGTAATTGAATCTTGTATCTTGCAGTTCTGGAAGGCTTATCAGAGGAGAAAAAGGTATAACTATATGGGTGACTGCAGAACCTGTTTCTGTAGGATCCTTTCCAGGTTTAGTTTTGGTGGCCTCTTTGTGTAGCAAAAATAAACTGGTCAAACGGTAAAAAAAAAAAAAAAAAAAAAGAGTAAAAAATACCTTTTGTACTAATGTTGCTCAGGAGCTTAATGAAGTGATAAACTGAGCATCAGGTTGATGTCCTAGTAATACGCATCTTCAGAAATTGCCATGTGTCGTTGAAAGTTGGTTTTGAGCTCTGCATATACCAAGGTGGTGAGACAGGTTTAAACAGTGTAATTTTAAGGATTTATTTTTAATCTTGCACCCTTTTTTTAAACCATAGACATCTCTCTGACCAAGAGGTATTAGCATTATTGGACGAAAATGTTATGAATATTTTCCCCCTGTGTTTGAAGAGGCAGCTTTAGAGTCTAAGCAGAGTGAATTTCTGTGGAGTACGGATCATTTAGGATTTGAAATGGCCCTGCTCAGCAAATTGTCTTCTACTTTTATTACTATTATTGTTACATTATTATTACTATGGCGTTATCACTGTTATCTACTCTTATTCTGCTTTTATTTAACTCTAAACAGCTCTCACTGGAGGTGGATGCTCTTCATGTTTGGATTTGGGCTGTTCTTTAGCAGATAAAGTGTATACCTCCTTCCAAGAGGATTTTCTTTTCAAAATCCTACCTAGGAAAGACTCCTGCGATCTAAAGGCTGAGTGTTCCTTCACAGCTTAACCTCTTGCAAACTGTTGATCTTCAAAATGAATTACAGAATAAACATTAAACCTGTTTTCTTTTTTGTTAACAGGAAGAGTCTCGTATCCTCAGGGTAAAGGTGGTGTCTGGCATTGATCTAGCAAAAAAAGACATCTTTGGAGCCAGGTAGGTGTTCTGCATTGACTGTTTTATGTGTTTAAACAGAATAAACTTAGCAGAGCAAGGGCGTTTTATAATTGATTGCTCATAAACGTGATGAGAGATCCTATTACTTGATTACAACCAATGCAAATTATGGACTGTGTGTTGGCAGGAAAGTCATTAATCACAGCAGTGGCTGTTCATGCCCTCTCTCACCACAGGAAGCTGTTCCCAAGTTCACTGTCTGCCTTAGCTCTGTGAGCGTGTGAGGAGCAGCTCAAAATTTGGCAGTATCTGGCAATATTTAAAATGACTCCCAGCTATCTCCCCATATGCCCCACATAATGCACGAAAGACCAAAAGCCAGCAGTGCCCTCTGTCTTATTTTGAGGAAGCTCTACTTTCCCTGCGGGCTTTCAGTACCAGTCTCTCAGGTGCCAGGCATCACAGTCTGGCTACTGGGTCAGACTTCGAATTTTGTCAGTCTCGGACATATCCGGATGCCAGTGTTGCAGTTCCTAAGGATGGTACCTTAGAATCATAGAATATCTCAAGTTGGAAGGGACCCATAAGGATCATTGAGTCCACCTTTTAAGAGAGAAAGGCAATAAAACATTTTCTCCTGTTCAGCCTATGCCACAAGAAGGCTAGCAGTAAGTACTAATGTAGAAGAGTTCAGTGAACTGTGCTGACTTAGCGGTTTTCTGATAGGCTATGGCAAGTCTGGGTTTTAATTCCAGTTGAGCCTTGAACCACCTTGAGTTTTAAACTGGCAACTTGATAGGGAAAAGAGAAGTTTTTGGAGTGCCTAAGGCAGTCTTCATATGATTGCTTCCCTGTTCATCTGTGTATCAAAAGATGGGGCGAATAGACCATAGTTTGCACTGGTCTTTGGCCAAAATAACCATTGTCAAACAAGAAAACTGGTTTTAAACGGTCTAATGGAAAGATACAGATACAGTCACTTTGTATGTTCTCAAGTCTCTTGTTTTGAAAGAATTAGTCACAGGTGTAGGATTAGCTTTTCTCCAAGTCTAGGCTTGCTGTGCAATGACTTAAAGAATCAAATCGGGTAGTAATTGGTGGAGAAGCTGTTTCTGAAGCCAAAATGAATGGAAAACAATTTTTTTTCCTAAAGGTTAACTTGGGTTTGACGTTCTTGCTATCTCAACCCTAAGTGTGAGGAAATTCTTTACTGCAAATGCTCCAATCCACTTAGAAGTTTTTTATCAGTTTGAAATTAGTGATATCCAATTTAGCTGTTATTGGAATGACTAATTTCTTAATGTATAAATGAGCGTCCCTGTGGATTTTCCTGTATTTCTTTAATGATGCTTACAAATTGTTCATTAGCTTGCATATCTAGTTTGAAACTACATGAAAGCAGCAATTAAAAGTTTAATCAACTTTAATTTTTTTTGTGAAATTTGCAACAAACGTTCCTTTGGTAGCTGTGTGCAGAATATGGTAAGACAAAACTTTTTTTTTCTTTCCCCAAATTCGCTATTTTGAGGAACAGCTTTTGATGCTGACCATAAGCAACAAAAGAAGCAGCTCATGTGTAGATGTAGTCGGACACATAGTGCTTGCTGAGGAGATCCAAGGTAGTACTGTTAATAGTGTCGCTGGGTCGCACTATAGGAGTACTACTGCTTGCTCTCAACATTAGCATCTACTTCATAGACTCCTGCAGTTGGCATTGAGATGCTGCCGTACCAAAATAAGAGAGGAGGAGCAAATTCTAGAGAAGAGATGGGACTAAGGTACAGAGAAAACAAGATTTCTATTGCAAATACTAACCCTAGAATTGCCGTATTTATGTGCTAACTTTGCTTTTTCTAGATGTTGTTTAATTTGGCCTTTTCATACGGTCACAGATTTTTGGTTTACTTGATACATTTAATTGGCTGGATTTTGTTTCTGCATTATTTCCAGAGCTTTAAATTTTACCACTTCTTTTGAAAAAAGCAAAGCTAGTGGTTGGAATATTGAATCTCCTCATTAAGAGGAACTTTATATAAATATTGAAGTGCTGTGGCAAATTCACAGAAGTAATCTGAGAGAAGCAGGAATCTTTTTAGTGTTCATTTGATTTGTTAAAGGATACATTGGAAACTTTACAGCTGAATCCCCGGCATTGTAGTATCTCCTTCAGCCATACTTCTCATAAACTTTTGTAAATATTTAAGATGTCATGTTCAAAAGAACTCCTAAAATTTGCTTATGAATTGATAAATTGTAAAAATACCTTTTACCTTTCAAAATGCATAAAGTTAAAACTAAGTAAAATTTGAACTGAGTTCTATTGATGTGGCCCTTAAATATTTAAGTAAATTGGTCTCAAGTCAGTAGGATTTCCATAAAACCAGATAGTTAAAAACATATTCCCAACTTATGTTTTTAACTTTGTTTTAAACAGTTCTTTAGTAAAAGTTGAGACTGACAGCATCATATATTATAAACTTAGTGAAATGCTTGTACTGCTGAGTTGGCAAGCTTTCAGAAAGTTTTCTTTTTTGGCTAAAGTTCCAATTTAATTTTTCTGTTTGTTTTACGGGCCTTGCATACCCTGCTGAGATAATAACATTTCATGCTGCTTGAATCTTAAGTGTGATTTAAGTTGCTACAGATAGTATCCTTCTAACACAGCTGTTGAGAGTGCGTTGTGTAATAATGATCCCATTAACAGCTCTGTTGAGGATCAGTATGGAGTAGGTGATTAAATTCTCATTTGGGGCAATGGAGGAGAAACATGTAATGTTTGACCTAAGCAAGAGGATAAGGAAAATTTACGGGTGTTAGAACTGTGCACATAGTTTTTTACTGTGTGTTCAGGACCCCTAAAAAAATAGCAGTAACTAATCCTGTCTATGTGTATTTTCTTCTCTTGGTGTAGATGTAGACCTTGATGCTCTGTTGTTTCCCTCTCCCATAAATCTCCATGAGATCACCAATCTCTTTCAGGCTGATTTTTGTTATGGCATAACTTTCAGCACACAGCCACAGGCTAATGCCTGATATGAAAGTCAATAATTTGAATCTGTACATGCGGTGGGTGCTGGCTGCTAGGCGGTGCATGGTAACTGAGACCATTGTCAGCAGATGCAGCAAAGGATAAGATAACCAAGTGGGCTGTGCTGAGGATCCTCTTGGTAGGTGCAGAACACCCCTTGGGGATCAGTAATGTGGCTGGGAGAAGGAGGAAGAGCTGAATTCTGCACTTTCACTCCTGAACATCCTCTCCGTACTTGTGACAGAAGGTGTCTCTCACAGCACCTGGTCTCCTCTTAAATCTTCCTGCTTCCCTCATTCCTGCTCTTACCTGCAATAGTTGGAGACTGCCTGCCCCAAAACTCCCTTTCCTGCCCTTGGGAGGTGACTACCCGAGTGTCCTCCCAGAGCCTCCCAACCCCGTGGGAAGGCGGGCAGGAGACTGCAGTCGCGCGGGCAGTGGGGTCGGGGCTGGATTTGCCTGGGCGCCAGCACTGCCTGCCAGGCTGCAAGAGAGATGGTCTCTTCCCATCTGCCGAGGGGACGCGTGGGTGGAGCAGCAGCCCAGCACTGCGGCGTCTTGTTGGGCGACTGTCCCTCCTGCACGGAAGGTGCCGGGATGGTGGGGAAATGTCGCTGTGGGTGTGCATCAGCAAGGACAACACGAGGGAGGCACAGGAGCGAAGCTCTGAGGCAGCTCCGCACAACGAGCGGGCTCTGTCTTTGGACGTGTGCAGGTAAATAGGCCTTGCTTTGAAAAATAAACAGAGAAAGTGCCTTGTGATTCGTCCCAGTGTAGATTTGGATAGGGCTGAGTTACAGGGTTGCACTGGGTGTTTGCCGCTGTCACAGCAAAGAGAAAAGAAGTCGTCAGCACCCAAAGGCACAACAGCACGGTCTGAGGATTTTAACACGCTCGTGGTATCCCGCACACTACGAAACATTAGGATTTCTGCATGTCGTTCCTAACTGGCACTTCCAGATTATGGACAAATACATGGGTGTTTTTGTCTCTTTCCAGAAATTAAATCAAGGGTTGAGGACAAATTCCTGATGTTCGTAATGTCCTTTTTGGGAGAAAGAAGGTCAAGTGACTGCTAAATATTTTACATAGTTACACACTTCGGAATGAGTTAATCTAAAGTCATTTGGAAGCATGTTAGAATTACAAAGTTATGGCCCCAGCACCTGATGTGCCTGTTCATGGTAGAGTCATGCAGGGCTTAAAATTGGGGCAAAATAGTAAGTTATCATGTAACTGTGAAAGATTAACAAGGCATACATTGTGTTTTGCATCTCAGTGGGTTTTCCTTACCGTTTTTAATCAAGTTTACCATTATAAAACACTGCCTGTAGGCTTGCAGAGTCTGAAAGCCATTTCTTGCCTGATTAAATCCAAGGAAAGTCTCTTACTAATGTAGAGCACTAGAGAAACTAGTATTTTTCTTCTGAAAACTGTAACAATAAAGAAAACTCAATGCTCTTAAGTTGGCTTTTTTTGAAGTTCTTTTTGGCTTATGAAATCACTTCAATAGTAACTAATGATATGTAAGAGTTCAGAAAATTAGAGAATTATGATTACAGTGACACAAAGTATACTAGAATGTAGAATGAAATAGTAGCTATGAGCAACCCGAGGTGATGGTTAAATGTGGTGAATTTCATCTACGTAGTTTTAGTTGAGGAGGACGTTAAGTGGCTACTCCGTATAGATAGAAGTGTTTTTTTTATAACCTGTTTTACGTTTTGCCCTGTGAAATTACAAGTCTTTAATAGATACTGATGACTAATAGATTTTGCAAACTGGAATTTTGTGAATTTAGTATTAGCTTTGCATGCTTAACTCTGAAAGACACATTACAATCTTGTTGCTGTCTAGTGCATTGGCACGTGTATTTACCACCTGACATATAGTGTATTATAATATATACATTATAATTTTACATTTATTTCCTTTTGGTTCCCTCTCAACTTTTTAAATGTAATGTCTTAATGAATTCAGCTAGTATTTGTTTTCTTGTATGTAATTAAGTAATGCAAGTTATAGTGTAATTAATCTTAGTTATGCAACATTCTGAACAATTATTATTATTTATTGCTATTTTGTTTTTACTCATGTATTAGGAATGATGCTATGAGTATCATCATGACTGAGGCTGCACTGTGCAAGTCACTGCACGCAAATGCAGTTACTGCCTAGAGAACCTTAGAATATAAAATGAAATTTCCTCTCCTGAATATCTTTACGTATTACTGAAATCTAAGTAGAAGTACCTCTCTAGTGACTTGGTCTATTTGCTGAGCATGGTCTGCCTCAGTGGACAACTTTTATATCTTTCCCTGAAGGTACGTCCAGTGTGGACTTGGGTTTTTGATTGTTTTTTTTTCCATTTTTAAAAAATATATATAAGTAAAATACAGCAATTCTGAAGGTAGCACTGGGTTGGCTGTTGGGTTATTTGACACAGTGGTGACACGCTTATAAATACAGTTTCTGCATATACACACAAATGCACTCACAAGTAATAAAGGTGAATGCATACGTGTAAACGAGAAGGAAATGTCTTCTGGTTATTATTACTGAAATAAGACACTATGGTGTGGATGTTCTTATTTAAACTAACAGTTTTGGAAAGAAAGGAAGGATTGTGTGTACACTGTAAATGGGTATATCTGATGGAATTTCTTAGTTGCTGCTTTTGCCTTCTAAATTATGAAGTAAGTGGAAATTGTGGCCATCTGGAAGTTGAAAATGGTAAAGTGCTTTTCAGTTAAAATTATGGATGTTTTTCGTTAACAGGAAGCTACACTTCTAATGACATGATAGCTTATTATGGGTTGCCTCTGGGTTTATTGCTTTTTACCTGCTCTTTTCTGAAAAGCCTGCAGCCCGAAAGGCGCAGCCAAGATGCAAGCCTCTTTTCTGTTCTGATTTCCTGTGTCTGAGATCAGTGATTTAGTGGTAGTGGTGTTAGTGCTGGGTCATGCAGGCTCCAGGCTTCTGGTGGTGTTTTAAATCATACTGTGTACCCCTGTTGAGAGCAAGGCTGCTTGAAATGTGTCTGAATTCTTTAATCCATATGTATTCTGTTACTGTGGATTGGCAATGGAAGGAGAGCACATGTGACTGAGTATGCCTTGCAGATGACAAAGATAGCAAATGTTTACCTTTCACCTATTCTTTTAAGTCCACCATCACTATTTCTAGTCCCAGTCGAGTTATGGTATATCCTGTTTTAACTACCGGAAAAATTCTGGTGACATCTGTGGAACTATCCCCCTTAGTGAGTATGCTACCTTGGAACTGGGTTTTAAAAACAGCCTGTTCTCCTTCTCGTACTGATATCTCCTTTGTCAAGCACAGACAGATTAATTGAAGTGAGCGTGTCTCAAAAATTAACCAAACCTTTTTAAAAAATAATCTGGCTCATAATGAACTGCCCCTGCAGTGCTTCAGAAGTGCTGTCCGAGTGAGCAGGCACGCTCCCTCTGCTGGCTCTTCAGTATGCAGCTCAACAAGGAAGGGGTTTTATCCGTAACTTCTGTTTCCTTTAAAATTATTTACTGTACGTAAAAATAGATGAAACTCAAACTCTTGAATTATTTTTTTGTGGTGGGCCTAACAAACTGGATTTTGACATCAGCCATTAGTCAAAAATCTTACCCAGTAAAATGTTACATTAGCTAGATTCATAGAAGTAATTTTTGGAGAAATGTTTCAGTAGTGCAAAATGGCATATATGCCAGAGTGAAAATACTGCATACATCCTGTCTCAGGGAGTTCCTGGAGGTGGAGCAAAGCTGGAGAGTTCTGTATTGCAAACCTCTCAAATGACCAAATTCAACAAAGCCACTTGACTAGATGGTAGTTGCTCAAGTAGGATAGAGTTCATACTGTGCTTTTTTTTCCTTTTTCTAGTTGAAAAAAAAAAGTATAGAAAACCAGTTTTCTGCTGGTTTAAGGCTTTGAGAAATGGAATATTCAAAGCAATACAAACCTTCCACTTTTTGAGTTTTGTGCAATGCCATTGATCAATAAAAGTGTTTAGTCTCACCCAGAGAGTAGTATGCTTGCTCTCTACCTCTGCTTTGTGCACGCCGTAGCTATTTAATTTCCTCATTTGCCATATACTTGCTGTATTTTGAGGGAGTACCGGGCAATCCAAGTTGAATTTCACTAGAAAATCTTGATGTGTTATGGTACTTCAACAAAAATAAGAATCAAATAAGACTTTTTATTCTTGCGAACAAATGAGTGCTCTAGTAGGCATTGGGATGAAACCATGATGAGTTCTCATCACTGTCGTTACTTTTTTTTAAATGATGAATGATTCAACACATGGCTGTTAGTTATAGTATTGCATTGGAGGGGGGAAGTTTGCTGGCAATATATTTTAAATAACAGCTCGATTTGCAATGAAAAAATGAAAGTTTTTCTAGTATTGTAGAAATGAACATGTTATTTGCAGAGTAGGGGGAAGGGAAAGAAACCAATTGAGAGCTTAATTAAACCTAAACCAAGCTGTACTTTGGAAGGCAAAGGAGTGGGGGGAAAAAAAAAAGTTCAGAGGCTGACAGTAAAATACTAGATGCTGAGGATGTCCTGAAGAAAGCAGTATCTTTGACAAGGTAGCATCTGCACTACTTAACTTCAGCTAGCACACGCAGCTTGTGCTTTACCTATTAAATGAGTATGCTTAAATAAAAACTACAAGGCAATTGGAGCAGCCTTGGGCAAATGTTGAAATGAACTCACTCAGTGTTGTTTATAAAGCAGATGTGCATGCCTGCCTGGAAAGGAGGAGAAATGGACCAAATGTAGGCAGAGGTGGTTGTTTTCTGAAAGTAAAAGTTGTCAGTGGTACTACATCCTCAGTATATGCAATATATAACCTCAGTAATTGCCAAGAGCAGGGCTGTCTCCTTCCTTCTCACTCCTACTGTTTGGTAAGTCCTCTTGTAATTTCTTGTCTTGTTAAACGTCTCCTGAGAGATTTGCAAGATATATGCTCAAATAACTGTGGTATCAGGTAGTCCTGGGGCAGACCCTTCACTGTTGTTTAGCAGTTTTCCTCAAGACATTATCAATGGTAGTGTTGAAGAAAGGTAAAGACGCTGCAGTCTGTGTATTTGCGAGCAACAGAAAGCTCAAGTCCCTGCCTGCCTGCTCCAGCGGCTCCTTCCGTCCCTGCACCGCAGTTTGACCTTACTCTCGCTTTGCCTGCAGCTGTTCATAGGGTGACTGGGTTTACACCCTGGTCTCACTGGTGTGACAGAAGGGGACAGCGACCCATGACCTGGTCAGAGGAGCAGTGGGTGATGGCAGAGCGAGGCAGGAGCTCCGGGCATGTAATCTCAGACTACAGTCACAGAAAGTGTTTTGGGCTTTACTTCAAGAAAGCATCTGAAGGGACAGCTAAACAAAGACTTTTCTGAAATGTATGACTGGTGGATAGTAGAGGGTGATGTTATCAGAAGAGGTTAAAGCCTGCTCAGAAGAAATACGTTGGATAATAGATATTTTTATTTATGAAACTTTAATGTTGACTTTGCCTCATACAGGTGAGTGAAATGAAGCAGTATTAGGCTGCCATGTGTGGGCATAAGGTGTATCAGTATATTCATTAAATTGGTGCAGTGGCTTTAATTTTATGCAGGGAGGCTTCCCGCAGGGTGGCTGTGCAGTGACTCCCCGTGCACGGTGCTTGCGAGGAACCAGCTATGTCAGGTCTGGTTCACTTTTGGTAGCTGGCAGCAGAGGGCACCAGAGAATTTCCTCAGCTGTTACCACAAACTGGTACTTTGATGGCTTTCGAGGAAATTAGGCTTTCATGTTTTTCAACAAAATTAGCAGGGTTTTATCCATTTCTACATATTATGTTCTTCAGGATGCACTGGGTATATATTTCAGTAGCTGTAAATGGAGAAATACTGCTTATTCAAGTATGCGGTCTTGCTAATGAGTAAGAGGACCTAGTAATAATTCCCGAAGTTTATAATGTCATAGTGAAAAATAATTTTCATCAGATTAATTGCTCAGTAGAAAAGTTTCTGTGTACATACACATTTAAAATGTTTCTCATTGTTTGAAAAAGGAAGTGCCTGTATTCAGCCACGCAGTTTTTTCCACCTGCCTGCTATTTGCTATGATCTACTAGTTCACCTGAATCTGATATCCTTAAAAGAAAAAGGGGCATGTTGACAAAATCTTCTAAGGAAAACCTTTTGGTCTTAAATATTTGAGGCAGAACTTCTGTCTTCATCTTCTACTGATTACGTTACGTCATTAAGCAGAATGGATTGAAATGATCAGCAGCTTCTGCTTTTTATATATTTTAATTTTTCCTCCTAAGCTTAGTAATGTCTCATATCTTATAGTTGAAAGATTGTCCATATCTGACAATTTCCCAGGATGCAATGTATATTTATTTCTACTTCATTTGAACTGATCAACAGTCCCAGCATAATTGTATTGTTTCCTCTCTGATAAATGAATATAAACATTGCTACTCTGCTCAATGGTGTGAGCCTATAACTATGTTTTCATCTTGTGGTTATGGAAAGCATACAACAGCCATAGGTGGTATTTTATTCAAAAAGTCCAGCTGGCTTCCCCATTGTTAGCAAGCGCGATGATAGAACAGCTGTCTATCAGACTTGGAGAAGCTTTCTTTTGCGGAGTTTTTCTTTTGTGTGTGAAGGATTTCTTTCTTTCCTAAATTTTCAGGCCTGAGATTGTGCATATACATTTAAGGATGTCCGGCACTTTAGATTTCAAATGGCTCTTATTCTATTTTTAAATCTTTGTTTAATGAGAATTAGTGCTTATGTTATGTTGGTGTCTCTTTCTCTTAAACCTCTGCAGATCTCCCAAATGAGTTGAACGTGTTTTACCTCTGTCAGCTTTTCACTGAAGTGCCAGTGAAACTTCACTCCTCTAAATTCAGAATAATCTATTGCAATTCAGTATTTCTTTTTCCTTTCAAAAAGGAGAACTTTCCTGTTTTTTGAAGAAGTAGTAAAATCAATTTTTATTAAAGAAACCATATGAGGGCAGGCATTTTTAAAAAAACCCCACTTGTCTCATAATCTTATGCTACTCTGTGGGGCTGAGTAAAAGGAAGGCAGAAATTACTGCCTTAAAAGAAGAAAATACTACAGCATCTGGTGAGGGAAAACCTTGCATCTTATGTTGCAAAATAAAGTTGCTGCTCAGTCATTAACTTGTAAAGTTTTATTTAAGCCTTTCCATTAAACACTGCAGCTTAGTGAAGTCAAATGTTATTGATAACAGCACATGTATCCTTAAGGTGCTCGGCACCTCTCCCTGCGCGATTTAGAATGTCGTGAACAGAACTAGTAAGGTGAAATGCCGTGTGAATGTGAAGGATCCACAGCTTTTGACACCAAACGGGATGGTAACACTGCTTGTATGAAGGTACGATTAGACCTTTTGGACAGTGGGATGGTTGGGGATTCTCTTCTTCCATGCTGCTTTCCTTGATCCTGCTAACTGACCTTTCCAGGCATTTCACTCTGAAGCATGAATGACCAGCTGAGGGCTCTGTGACTTTTTATTTCCCGTCCTGTCTTTTTCCAAGGCCGTCTTCTCTCCATTTCCCTGAGGTATGAAGGAGGCCCTAAGAAACAGAGCTGAATGAAGTTGCATAGGAAGGCAGTGAGCAGTCCACAGGACTAGGGTCATGGCTAGGAAGTGGTATTGCTGCCAAATAGCTTATTTTTTTGGTATAGAGCTATTAATTCAGTATATTCCTACCAGCTGGTGAAACACAAGAATCCATTTCTGGGCATGTCAGTTTCCTGGACTTTTCCCATACTCATTTTCCCATCTGCAATTACAAATTCATCCATGTCCGTGTTTGATAACAAATGAGTCTAAATGTTGGTGCAGGTCTTGCCTCTATTGTCCAAGATGCGTGCCATGATTTTGGTTTGGATCTCGTGGATGTCTAGCCTTCAGGTCAAACTTACCTAAAACTTTTGATCTCCCCCTTGGACTTGAGCCCTGTGCTGCCTCACGTTTCTCTGTTCATAGCAGCATCACTGCCTGTGTTGCATGCCTGCATCACTTGTGACTGCATGTCCACAGTCTGTGAAGTTTGCAGATTTCATGGAACCACAGAATAGTTTGGATTGGCAGGGACCTCTAAAGGTCATCTAGTCCAACTCCCCTGCCGTGGGCAGGGACATCTTCAACTAGAGCAGGTTGCTCAGAGCCCCGTCCAACCTGACCTGGAATGTTTCCAGGGATGGGGCATCCACCCCCTCTCTGGGCAACCTGTGCCAGGGCTTCACCACCCTCAGCGTAAAACATTTCTTCCTTATCTCTAGTCTAAATCTACCCCCCTTTAGTTTAAAGCCATTCCCCCTTGTCCTGTCACAACAGGCCCTGCTAAAAAGTTTGCCGCCATCTTTTTTAGAAGCCCCCTTTAAGTACTGATAGGCTGCAGTAAGGTCTCCCCAAAGCCTTCTCTTCTCCAGGCTGAACAAGCCCAACTCTCTCAGCCTTTCTTCATAGGAGAGGTGTTCCATCCCCCCGATCATTTTTGTGACCCTCTTCTGGACCCGCTCCAACAGGTCCGTGTCTTTCTTATGCTGAGGGCTCCAGAGCTGGACACAGTACTCCAGGTGGGGTCCCACCAGAGCAGAGTAGAGGGGCAGAATCCCCTCCCTCGACCTGCTGGCCACGCTTCTTTTGGTGCAGCCCAGGATACGATTGGCCTTCCGGGCTGCGAGCGCACATTGCTGGCTCACGTCCATCTTTTCATCCACCAGTACCCCCAAGTCCTTCTCGGCAGGGCTGCTCTCAATCCCTTCATCCCCCAGCCTGTATTGATACTGGGGGTTGCCCCAACCCAGGTGCAGGACCTTGCACTTGGCCTTGTTCAACCTCATGAGGTTCACACAGGCCCACTTCTCCAGTTTGTTCAGGTCCCTCTGGGTGGCATCCCGTCCCTCTGGCGTGTCGACCGCACCACTCAGCTTGGTGTCATCTGCAAACTTGCTGAGGGTGCACTCGATCCCACTGTCTATGTTGTTGATGAAGATATTAAACAGTACCGGTCCCAATATGGACCCCCGCGGGATGCCACTCGTCACCAGTCTCCATCTGGACATTGAGCCGTTGACCACTACCCTCTGGATGCGACCATCTAACCAATTCCTCACCCACCGAACAGTCCACCCATCAAATCCATACCTCTCCAGTTTAGAGAGAAGGATGTTGTGGGGGACCGTGTCAAAGGCCTTACAGAGGTCCAGATAGATGACATCTGTAGCCCTTCCCGTGTCCACTGATGTAGTCACTCCATCACATCCATTTCTTCAGTAATAATTAATAAGTTGGAGCCCTCCTTGCCTCTCACCATCACACATCTCAATTACTTCCACATCCTGTTCTTCTTGCTTGGGTTGGTATACATTGATTTCTTTGTTGCAGAGGGACCAATTTCCCGAACTTGCTGCTTTGACTGTGTCACCCTACTTTCTTTGAAACTACTGCTCCCAATCATCTGAGGTTGTTAGCTGCTGTTGGTGATTACTTCGTGAGGTCTGGCTCTCTCAATAATCCATTAAATTTTTAAACAAGGTTTTGCTTACTGTACTTAAGCTGTGTTGGTCATCATAAAACTCTGTTTTGGCGGTGAAGCTTGCAAATGCCTAGCTAATAGCCAAAGGGACCAGTGCTGATATATATCCCATCACACTGTCTGGTGCTGTTTGTTGTTTCCTTGTATTCACTCATCTGTTTCTGTTGCATGTCGTCTCATGCTTGGGTTGTCCCCTCCTAGGGTCATGGACCATCCTTCTGTTCTGTATTTATCCAGTACATGGGGTTTCTGCACATTTAAAGACAGGACAGAGATTTTTTTGCTTTTACAGAAATTATAATTGAACGAATAACTTATGTAAGTGGAAAAACAAAAACAATGTTGAGGTTTGACTGTCTTCTTGAGTGACAGTAAGGTGTGGTAACTTGTCATGAATTGTCAGGGACTAACCTGAGTGCTGGGAGCCACGGGCAGACTGTGGCAGGTGTGAGGGAGCCCAGGCAGTTGTTTGAGCCATGCTGGTGCCTGCCAGCACAGGCAGCGCTGGCATGGATGTCCCCAGGAGGGACAGCTGGAGCAGCAGCAAACCCAAGTGGTGGGGAAGGTGGTGTGAGGGCCCTTGTGCTGCCCTGGACAGTACTCTTCTCCTGCAGCTTTACCTTTTGTCCCAACTGCTTATTTGCCCCTCTTGCAGTTGTCCAAATCTTCACCTAGCTGGTAAAAATAAATACATAAATAAAATCGTAATTTATGGTTAAGAATGTGCTCCAAGTTTTATGGAAGGTAAGACCAGTGAAACAGGGAATACAAGTGCTGCAAACAATGCTTTTTGCCATGAGAAAACTTGGAAGAACATATTGCGTGTCTTGGTAGCACAACAGTTATTTTTTTTATTGATGTAACATGTGAGGAGATTCCGACACTACATAATCATGTCAAAACTAATGAAGTTTCTAGAAGCATTTCTCATAAAACTGAGCCCTTACCGTAGCAGTTCAGTGTTGCCATTGAATTGGAGCAGCCAGGTGTGCATGTGTGGTCAGTGCTAGTGATAACGAGTTCAAAACAGTAATTGCTGATGAGCAACACATGTTGATGCAATTAAACACTGATTTTTGTCACTTTCAAGAGGACTGGCTCTTGCACCATTAGGTGCAAATTCATGGCAGTTTAGGCTGACTTAAGTAGTGGCTGCTGTGGTCCTGTTTCCCGCTTGCTGTGCCCTGATGGCATGGATCTGCTTGCTTGCAGAAGGGTGAGCAGGACTGCATGTTGGTTCAGGGAGATGGTTTGGCTGAAAATGAGCATATGATTAAAGCTGCTTGGTAGCTCATGGGATGTGGCACATCACCACCTGGCTGCACTAGGATGGACAGGAGGACCACAGCTGCCTGACATCAGGGACCCTCTCCATCAGCTGTGTGTGGTGACTGGTGTAGCAATAGCTGTGGGTGAAAAGGTGAGCTGATCCTGGTTAATGGGAGCCTGTCTCTCTTGAGGTGTTTTCCTCAAATGGTCAATTCAAGACAGTCTGCGGTGCCATGCTGACTTGTCAGTGTGTCCCCATGCATGTGGGTGCCCCTCGGTGAGGCAGCCGTTCCTGTCCCATGCCCACTCTGCGGTGGGCTTGAAGCACCCTGCCTGCAGTGAGGGGGCAAATGCCTTCTCCCCAGCTCTGGAGAGCAGGAGTCAGGAGAGCAGGACTGGGGGGACAGCCAGCCCCTGGAGTAATGGTTTGGCTGGAGGCTGTGACTGCAGTAAAGGCATGGGAGCTGCTGAGGTGTAGATCTGTAGAAAGCTATGGGTGGCATGAGACACTGCAGTGTAGGCAAATGTGGAGAGAAGAAAGAGAGTAATGCAGACACTTCCAAAAATAACTGCTTTAGCACTAGTGTTTTTCTCCTGACTTCTCTCTGAGTAACTGGAGCAGGTATAACTTGATGGTTAGTTTTTGTTCCTTTTCTTTTTTTTTTTTCCTTTTTTTCTTTCATTTTTGCTGCTCGCCAATATAGTTTCTATTGCTGTAAGTGCTTCTGATGTGTATTAAAAGACAACGGATTCTACATGCATATGTCGTTGTCAGTGAACTAAAGAACTGAGCTGTTTCCCTCCTCGCTTCCCCTGATGTAAATCCTGATGCAGGTTTAATATTTGCAGAGGATATATTCCAGTCAAGATGAGTTTATCCAGAAAGCTTCATGTATCCCAGTTACTCTTTGTGGGCATAAAAAGCAGGATATAAACGCATCTCAGCCTGTCCTAACTTGTGAGCTCCATTTTTGAAATAAGTTAAAAAATAATATCTCAAGGAACTTGAATATAGTGGCATGCAATTTATTGTTTCATGCCTACCAATGCTACTTGAGAGAAGGAAAAGCATCCACCCAGCTACCTCTGTCCATGTTTTAGGAGGTGATAAATTGTGGAGTAGCTCTCTAAATTGAATTTTTTTGATGCAAATTTAACCAGGATGCTGTAACTACTCATTTCTCTGTTTCTGTCTCAGAAGACTCTTGGACTGGCACTGATGGTGTTGGGGCACGCAAGCCAGCCCTTAACTTGCCTTCTTTGCATGGAGGGGGATTGGGAGTGTTGAGGGTAGAGCATGCCGGTACGCGGATTGGCAGGTGTACTGGAGGTGAATGTAGCTGCCTTCTTTTGCAAAGACGAGCCCTGCTGAGGAACAGGTTCACTGCTCCAGGGGCCTGATAGGACCAGACTTGCCCCTGGGTCCACAAAGTGCTGTTCTGAATGAGTTTATGGACCCAGACTTCCATTAGCCCAAGTAACTATGCTCCGTTTCATAACATCAGTGAGCCTGCGTGGTTGTTGCCTGTGTGACTGCGCAGCTGCCACTTCATCTTGCTTTAAAGCCTGTTTGATTCCTCATCCCACCCTGGGCAATCATGTTTTACTACTCCATAAATACTGTTCCACTACTGGGGGGAGGAAAGCGATGTGCATTCTTAGCCTGAAGCTTTATATTGGACACACTGCCAAGAAACAGTCAGTTTTTCTGTATTCTTAGGGCTTTGCTATGGAATCATCACAGGGTGGAAGACGTAACTTTCGGTTCCCCTTTTTAGTAGGTTTATTAGAACCGCAAAGCGTGTGCAAGTGTGTGCCTACATATAGCCCTTGTGACTGGGTATAACAGTCATACCTAAGGAGGGGGTGAGGCAAAATTATGAGAAAAATCCACTTTGTTTCCTTTTTTCTTTTCCATACCCTAGCTAAAGTAAAGCTATCCTGGGTTTGATGTTGAGTACGTTTCTACGAAGCAGCACTTCTATTGGATTACTGTTTTCTGGGCTACAGAAAACCAAGATGCTGGTGTTCTTGTTCTGAGAAGTAAATTAAATAATGTCCTTGAACTGTTTTACGAATAGAAGGTAAATTAGAAGGTATTTCAATAATACCTATCAGGAAACGTAGTGCTAAATTTTCAGCTGTGTAGCAAAAGTAAAACACCCTGGGTGGGTGACCGAGGTTTGGCTCTCCTTTTCTGTTCCTTACTCTTCCAAACAGCATGAAGAGGATTGCAATTTGGGCTCCTTTGTAAAAAGCTTTGAAGTAGATATATGGAAGTGCTGCTCTAGAACTATTATTTTGTGAATAAATGTATAATACTCTATTTTAGTTGAAAAATGAATGTGAATAAATTGATGCAGAAATAGATCAATAAGTAATGCAATTAAACGTAACATTTTTTTTAAGCCTGTGATGGTATTAAATTGTTGCACTATTGTTTACAGATTGTCAGAAGATAAAAATGTTGCTCTGGTAACATTTAAGATCTTTTATCTGTACTTGTATACTTTACCATAGAAATGAGCACAGATTTAATGCATAACTTCCAGCATATCTGGATTTTAAGAATTTGCTTACACTTTGAAAAGTTTTAGATTTCATTTAAAAGTTTGTTTCCCTTAACTTGTATTTTGAAATAGAAACCCAAGACCAAGGTTGGTTTTCAGGAGCTGATTCTAGTTCGATAGTACAGAGTAATCCTATAGTTAATGACTTCATCATTGAATAGGGTCCCTGAAAACAGGGGTGCAGTTCTCCTAAAATTAGAGTTTCTAACAGTGCTGTGAGGTGTTTCTCAACTCTGAGGCGCAAAATTGAGCGCTCTGACATATGAGAGGCCGCTAAACCTTTCTGTTCAGTCTTATTAGAGAATCACAGAACAGTTGAAGTTGGAAGGGTCTCTGGCAGTCTCTAGTCCAAGCCCTGCTCAAGGAGCGTCAGCCAGAACAGGTTGCGCAGGGCTGCGTACAGTTTGGGTTTGAGCATTGAGACAGACTGAGACTCCACAGCCTCTGGGCAGCCTGTTCCAGTGTTTGACCACCGTCACAGTAAACAAGAGATTTCTTGTGTTCAGATGGAAGTTCACATGGTTCAGTTTGTGCCCATTGTGTCTTGTCCTGTCTCAGGGCAACACTGAGAAGGGTCTGGCTCCCTCATCTTCATCCCTTCCCATCAGGTATTTATACACATGGATAAGGTCCCCCTGAGCCTTCTCTTCTCCAGGTGACCAGTCCCAGGTCTCTCTCTGTCCTTGTATGAGAGAGTCCCTTAATCATCTTTGTGGCCCTTTGTTGGACTCCCTCCAGTATGTCCATGTCTCTTGTACTGAGGAGCCCAGCACTGGACACAGTACTGGAGATGTGGCCTCACCAGTGCTGAGCAGAGAAGGAGGATCACCTCCCTAGACCTGCTGGCAACACTGCCTAATGCAGCCCAGGATACCATTAGCCTTCTTTGTGGCAAGGGCACATTGCTGGCTCATGGTCAGCTCGGTGTCCGCCAGGACCCCCAGGTCCTTTCCTTCATGAGTTCATTGAGCAGATAGAGTAGTCAGAGGTATTTCTATACTGACTGTAAGTTTGATTGTGTTACAGCTGGCTTAGCGTGACAGGGTTTCATTCTCCATTTTCTGCCTCGTAGTTTGGATGCAATCAAAATGCTGCTCAGTCACTTATTTCTCTACCCAATTCCATTATTAACACAGCAAATGGTGTGACTTTTATCATGCTGTGTTGCATGTGAATGTTTTGTAAACTAATACAAATTTTATAAATATCTACAGAGTAGAAATAAAATGAAGAATGGGGCTTATTCAGGAGTCCTATATTTGAGAGATAATGTTGACCTATGTGACCAGAGTTGGAAAACTAACCATTTTAAAAGATCACTTCTTAATTTTAGCAGTTAGTTGTATGTCCGAGGAGATGTGTAAATATTTACTGAGTGGGACACTGTAGACTTATGTGAAACTGTCTTGTGGGGAAATCACTCATCTTAGCCCTGCACTTCACTGTCTTCCCTGGTACCTTCTTTGCCGGAAGGAACAGTTTGATAAGATGGAAAGCGTGATGGTGAATCTCATCAAAACCTCATTGCAACAATGAGTAACAGCACACAAGAACAAAACTGAACTCCCCCTCTCAGTGGTTTTTGATTAGTGTTCTTGAAGCTGCTCTCTTTGGTAGTTCATGTCTGCAGCCTCCCTTTGCCTTATTTGAAAGCAGCTGCCTTCTCTTTTACAGATGTAGCTGCAGAGCTTTGACGGGCAACCACTAACCCCTGTACACACAAGCTTTTCTTAACTTCATCTTAATAAACACATTCTTATGGCAAATAACCATCTTTGTAACTAAGAACTTAATCTTAGGTGATGACTCATGGCAAATTTCCCATCATCTCTAAAATAAGAATTTCTTGGCTTGATTTGTTTTTTTCCTCCTGTTCTGGCATACAAAATGTTGCTGTTAAGTGTGTTTCTGTTACTAAAGGTGATACTTCTGTTACTAAAGGTGATACTTTCATTACTAAAGGTGCCTTGTGCATTTCAAGATTTCACTTTAATTCATCCTATAACTGCCTTCCTAATGCAGCCATGGAGAATGGGTGTTTTGAGTGTCGTTAGTGTGATACCAGCTGAAGGGGTTTACCTTTCCCGACATTACTTCTGCTCCCCCCCGGCGAAGGTTATTACTCCGGCGGACATGCCAGCCAAACTGCCTGTGCATGACTGCCACCTGACCTGTCGCAGTCAGAGGGCTTGCTTTGCTGAAGCCTGCCCGCTCCTGTCAGGGTAGCTCAGGCTGCTCGTTTGGACAGAAGCAGGCTTGGAGCAGGGACAGGAGAGGACCTGCAAGCAGGGCAGGTGGAGGGGGAGGTGTTGAGGGGTAGCTGCTCCCAGCCGGGATGTGATGGTAACCGAGTGGGACAGGCTGTGCATGCATGGGATCTCTTCAGTCTCAGCTGGATGATGACATCTGATGAAAGCCATGCATTTTCTGAACATCCTAAAGCATGGTCCTATTGGCTCCTCTAATGGCATGAGTTTACTTAACCCTGTAAATCTTATATGTGTTTTTTGGATGTGATTGCAATAAAGGTGAATGCTTAGTACCTAAAATCCTGTTGTGAGATGGAGAGGAAACCGATTTTCATGTCTATGGCCTTGTGTCTGTAAGTGCTGTCTCCAGGAGGTGAACCTGAAGGGCCTGCTTCAGTCTCCTGTAATCTGCTGGTTCTGAGCAAGATGGTGGTGAGAAGTGAGTATGTGCCTCCACCCTGCAGCTCTCCATCTTGGAAACATCTGAAGTCTCTGCCCGCTCACCCTCTGCTCACCGTGCGCCCCAGACGTGCTGGCCCGTGCCAGTTCCTGCACCGAGTTCTTGTTGGGCCACGTGCTGAGCCAGTTTAGTTCACTAACCCAGCAGAAAGTGGTCCGCCTTCTTTTTGGGTGGCAAATGGGGGAGAAGACCCTTTTTTACTGAGTTTAGTTGACTGAGTCAGCTCCTGATGTTGTCTGACAAGTGTCAGAGCTGATGCAAACTATAGTTCATATCTGTATGGCTTGGAGTACAGAAACAGCTTACATCTGCCTGCAAAAGCAACATTAATGTAGTCATAAAATGCTGTGGAATACTAAGTATTATTCAAGAACTGGATTTTAAGTGTGTTGGCACGTTGGGCATCCACGTCCAGGTGCTGGCTGTGGCGTTGCAGGGACCTCTGTGAGGGGAGCCCGGTGCCGGACAGGACCGGTTCCGGCTGGTTCTGGCCAGTTCTGCAGCTGCCCCAGCGCAGGGCACAGCTGAGCCTGTCAGCGATGCCGGAGGCACCTCTGGAAAAGCATATTTAAGAAAGGGCAAAAACACTGGACAGGCAGAGGAGTGAGGGAAAAAGTGAGAGAAACAACCCTGCAAACATCAAGGTCAGAGAAGCAGCACAGAAAATTACTGTATGAGGTTTTGTTTTGTTTTTTCTTTTCAGTGTCTTGGATAGCTAATTGTAAAATACGGAAAAATGCCAGGCCCTTGGTTCCCATGGGTGGGGGGGGGGTGGGGGGGTGGGGGGAGGCAGGATTAATGCTTGTGAAATAGTCCAATACCCTGTAAAGCAGAGCCCGAGAAAAGTCTATGAGGAAATTAGTCATTCAGTCTTCAGAACAAGGCTAAACACTGAATAAAATAAACTGGGATGAAATAAAAAATGCGGGCGCACGTTGCGTGCAAAGGTGCAGAAGTTGCAGCCGTGGGAGGCAAAAGCGTGTGTGACCATGTATTTGCAGATTCACAGTGCCTGCGCACGAAGGTTGCATGGGCAGTTTGGCCCTTTAACTGCTTTGTGAATGTAACAACACTTTTAATATAGGTTTTGATGCATTTTTATAATAAAAGGCAAAGAGTTGTGGTTAAAACAGAAGGTCTCAGGAGCTCTGGTTTGCCAGAAGCAGTTGCGTGTGGATGTGGTAGGAGCAGCAGTGGTCTGGGGCGTCCTGCCTGGCAGAGCTCCTGGCGTGGGGCCTTGCAGTGTGGCTGTCGGGTGCAACACAAGGGCAGCTGGAGACTGAATCAGTTGCTCGTCTGCATAAGGAATTTCTCGTTTATATTGATAGCATCAGTTACCGGCTGATGGCCAGATGCCATCGGAGCCTGTACTGTGTTCAGTTTAGGCCTTGCACCGTGCTGGAAATGTGGCTTCGTGTAGAGGGTTGGAGTCAGCTGCTGTCTGCTGGGGCTGGAGGGAGGTTGTGGAAAGCGAGGCAGGTCGGAGGTGTGGGTCTCAGAAGAGGGTAATCCTAATCGAGATGTGGCTGGGCTGGGTTATACTTATTTTCACTGGCGTGGTATTCAGCATTGTACTCTCAGTTGTTTAGTAGTAATTCCTTTTTAATTAAGTAGACTTCCTGTGGCACCCACAAATGTTGGTTTCTGGGAACTTTTGGCAACTTATGGTTCCTGTCCACTCTAGATGCAGAAAGGCAATTTAATTAAAACTGCAGTCTCGGAAACTATCTAGTGGTTAGCAAATGCACGCTGTCTTGAAGCTGTAGCCATGTCTGCATCAGGAGATAATAATTAAAAAAAAAAATAAATTTCTTTAGATCAGGGATAAGTTCTGTTCAAAAGTACATCTCCTGTGTTTCTGGGAGAAAGCCCTTAGGAGGGGGCTGCTCAGACAGATAGAAGTTCAGACTTACCTCTTACAGTTGGGTGAAGAGTAGTGTAGCATTTCTTAGGAATAATAAATGAAATTTTGTTTCTGGGCAATAAGCACCATATGCATCTCCTTTTCTGGTGGGTGGAGAATTTTACATAGCTGTGTTTCCACATCCTTCAATAGCATTAGTTAAAGACTGGCTTGCCAAGGGTAGTGGCTAAGAGAGCACACTAACCCTGGAGATCACAACCTTTTCAGTTTTCGCATAGGAAAGAAAATAATGAAATTAGATATTTCAAGGAGAAACAGTGGAGATAGACATTTACCTATCAGTCAGGGGAAGGAAGAAAAAAAAAAAAAGACTGATTGAATTATGTTCGTGTTGTCTAACAGTTTTGGCCTTCTATCTACTAATGACTTTAAAGGTTTGTGGCCTTTAATAGTGCATGTACCATTTAGATGTTTATGTGGCTGATGTGAATGGGGTTGGCCAGCACCGGCAAAGCATGTGGCTGCATGTCATTGCCTAACCTGTAGGATGTCGGTGACTGCTACTCATTGGAAACAATAGAGGCCAGTTGCCTTCTATGAGGTGTTTGCATAACTTGCATTTTTCATTCAATTGTTGACACAGTAATCGCTGGGGAATTTAATTCATTAAACCCAACCCTTGTTGCCAAGTTCCCCTTCTGTTGTAGAGGTCAATGGTTCAAGTCTGTTAATGGTAGTGCTTTTGCACAGAACTTGCTATCTTTGTACTTGGGATAAATAGCAAGAAACTTTTCCTTCTGCTGCTTTCCTTAAAATTTAAACATAATAGAAATGTCAGTAATTTATTTTGTGAATTTTTAGTTTGTCTCCATCTATGTCCTCTGTGGCTGTTGAAAGTCAAGATTTAAAAGATGTTGTTATGCGTTGTACAATGTAAGTAATTAATTCTTCATTCTTTGCTGTATTTTTCTGTCATTTGTCCTAGTATTCAGCGTGCTACACTTCATCATCCCTAACTTATTAGTAATTTGTCTCCACTGATTGTCTTGAATGTTTTATCTTATTTCACATGCTAATGATTCAGCTTACACCATGTTCCTGTAGAAGGATACTGTGTTTTGTTTAACACCGAGGAATGGTGCGTTCAGTCTGATTGAGTTTCAGCACTGCTTATCTTTTCATTGAGACTATCCTACACAGAGGACCATGCTGTGGATGGAAAAGAACTGCTTTTTCTTGTGTTTTCTTTTCTATTCTCAGCTGAAAATATATTTGGTGCATCAGCTGGGAGTGGGTTGAAGGGGAGAGTAATGGATGAGTCTAAAGACAGAGGATCTGCAAGAGCACTGTTCATTGTTGTTGTGTAAATTCACTCGTGTTAAGGCCGGCTGTTCGGTGCTGGGAGTGTCCCCATAAATGAGACAGCAGGAGGACTCACAATAGTGATGGCATGATGTGGATGACAAAGAACAGGCGTGAGTAGCTGTTCTGATATACCTGACGCAGCCCCAAAGAGCTGAAGATACTGAGGTGAGGGTAGAAGTTACTGAATGTTGTTTTAGTTCCTTTATTTTGCCTATGGTTTGTGCTTGACTCAATCTATACAAACTTTCTGTGGCTGGTTATGACAAGGTGTCACTCTCTCAAGTTGGTACTGCTAAAATACGCATTTCTGGTTAGAAATTTACATTGAATTCTGAGACAATAACTATGTGGGTGTTTTTTTCTGAAATAGCTGAAGATCAGGTCTTTAGTTGTTGGAAATAGGGGTAACATCACTGGCTTTAGTGATATGTTTGCTTTCACCACCTGACACTTCTTTAGTTAATTTTGTTAACACTGAGGATAACACAATGTGAAATACAGTTGCTTCTTTTGTAGGGTATTTGCTGTTGCACTTGGCATGGCATATGTGGTTTCAGAGAGACAAATTTAAAGACTTCAGCGTTCTAAGCTGTCCCAGTGGAAGTTAGTTATTTGGGATCTGCCATGTAAATTTCTAATGATAAATTATATTAGGTGAGGGGGTCTTCATTTACCTCTTTCATGTGACTTTATCATCCATAAGAATTACAGTTTTGCAAAGGCAGATATTTATGTGAGAGAGACTCAGACCTCTCTCTTTTTGGAAGTCAGTAGAACTCATCAATTTCTGTCACTTTTAAGGTAGATGTTCGTAGTGATCTCAGCTGTCCTGGAAGGCATAGTCAGGACGTGAGCATGTTGCTTGTCCCTTAGGTCTGTTCTAGCAGTGTGGATTATGGTAGCTCAGCTGCCAGTAAATCTGGACCTTGTGAGTACAGATGCTTTTAGGAAGGAAGCTAGCAAACGCGTCTGTCCAGTAGTAACCATGTGACAACGCTTTGCACTGTGAGACATTATATGATATGGGACAATCCATATCGCTTTTACTTTTCTGGTCTGGTTACTGTTTCCCATTCCCACTAAGACAGTGTGCTTTGGGGCGTTTGCAAAATGGCTTTCTTCAGTAGCAAACTTCATGTTGTTTCCATCTGCACAAAACAAAAGACGTTCTCTCTGAAAGACTTAAATGAGGCTCTCCAACAGCAGCTGTGTGCTGCACTGAAATCAGACTGGTAGAAGTAGCATCCCTGGAATAAGTGATTTTCAGTGTTATGTTTTCTTCTTTCTTGTCTCTTAAGTGCTCTTTAACCTGTGATATTGTTTCCCAGACTGTGGGGTGGGGTTGAATGGTGCTGAAAAAGAGGAGTAATCACCATGAAACCTGTTTGCTCTTGTAAAGACTTCATATGGGAAGGGGATGAAATAGCTAGAAAAATAACCTTCCTCCCTGCCTGTGAGGGTATTATTTTCTTTCCTCGTGCATGTTGCAGAATAAGCATCACTGAATGTATTTAGATAAAAGATAGCCAGCTCCTTATTTTGCACTGAAACCCTCATACTTAGCAGGCTATCCTGAGTTAAATTTCCTTTTAAGTCTGAATTCAGGATTTTTTAATCTGAGGTTGCTGAAAGTCTGGCCTTCACAGTGATCTCTGCCAGCTAATTCAACCTGTATTAGCAAGAACACAATGTGCTTCTCATAAGTTTCAGTTTTACCTCAGTAACTAAAGATTAACATCAGACTTCAGGTAAGAGGATTCCAAACTTTTTGATGTAATTAGCTGACTACTCTTATTATGCACATGACCAACTTGGTCCCTTTTGAACCTGGCTAATTCCCTAACCACAGTGAATTCCACAGACTAATTATACATTTCCTTTGCTTTCTGCCTTTTACTTTCGTCAAATATCATTCTGCTCCCATGTCAGGATTCATGTGTCTGCCTGCAGCAGCTGAGGATGCAGGGGCCTCTTGTGACCTATGGCTGGTGGATAGGCTAACAGTCTCGGTGGTGAGCCAAGCTTTCTGAGGATGAGATGACAATTTACACCTGCTAAATCAGTACTGCCAGAGTCTTGTTCATACCATTCTTTCCTCTGCTGAGGAAAAAAACCTGGCAAAAATAGCTAATAGTCGTCTTCAGTTTGGTCCTGTGAAATGGCTCGCCTTGTCCCATCTGACACAAAAGGGGGTGGTGGCAGTGGGACTTTTCAGGGCAGTAGGGAGAGACCAAAGCAGTTCTGTCTGAGAGTGTCACCAGACCTGCACATTGCGCGGTGGGGACAAGTCCCATCATCCTCTGCCTTAGCTGCTCATTCCACCTTCCCCCAACTCTTCCAGCCAACCAGCACAAGCATTTATGAGGCTTTGCGGTGAACTGGATGAAGGACCTAGTCTGGGTTTATGACAGCCTGGACTGAAGGAAGGAAGGAAGGCTTAGCCAAAGTTTAACCCAAGTTCATTTCCCTGTCTGTCTCATCTTTATTGTGTGAGGTACGTGTTTGTTGATGGAAAAGGGGAGAGCACAGGGACAAGAACAAGTGATGGGGTGAGCCAGCTTCTAGCAGCAGTGCTCAATTAGGTTGTTTAAAGTGTCTCTGAAATTGTGGCCTCTCTTGTCCGTTTGTGTCAAGCTGGATAAGCCTGTTCCTGAATGCAATCAGTGTGTGTGATATTCATTGGTAGGGATGCTGCCTGGAATTCCTGTGTTGAATTTTTCTGTTCCAAAAGTCAGGTGTCATTGAATTTTCTTTCCCCCCCACCCCTGCTGGATTTTAGAACTTAAGATGTTTCGGGAGTGTGAAACAGCATAGGAAGAATTCAGATCTAGGGGCTGAGGTATGCGGATTATCTGTTAGAGCATTCATTTACCTTTGCCTTACAATCACAAAAAATGGCCTCAAGGAAAATGAAAAAATTCGTATGTTTACACGTCCATCTTTTTTATAAGATCAAAAGATACTTTTTTTTTTCTGAGCCATGTTTAGAAAACTGAGCTTTTCTTTATGCTCTGGGAGTTTTTCGGGAAAAATGCAAAAGGAATCTGGTCTTGTTACTCTTTATTAGAACACAGCATTTTAAAGGAACAACCTAGGAAGGTGGAGACACTGTAGGTGGAGTTTGATATGTAATTTTTTAACTCCCTTTTTTCACCCACAGGCACTTCTTCGCAGCTGTCTATGATGTGAGTCATTATCTCTAGCAGCTCTTTGAATAAAGCCTTGCTAAATTTCTTGTAGTGCCAGATAAGGTGCAAGCCTTTCTTTGGAAAATAAAAAACTAGAATGAAAATGTGAGGCCTGTAAAATGGCTCTGGGATTTAGTATGGAGACGTGAGATTTTAGGATGTTTAGACACAATGGATTGCAAGTTTGGCTTTTCAGTGAAGGATAAGGTAAGGTTTTCTTTTCTTGAAAGCAGATGTTCCTTTATTCTAGTGCGGTTAGTCACTTCATGCTTTGCTTTAGTCACAGGACATGAGACTTGTATGAAGGTGAGAGCAAAATCTTACTTCTCTTTTAGGAAAACTCATAATGGATTTTATATGGCACAGACAGGAAGATGAACCCCGGAAGGCTCATGCTAAAGTAAAAAACAGTGAGCAAATCAGATTATATGCTCTGAAGCATTCCTTGTAGTTATTTCTGTGCATTTTCATTGTATTTCTCCTTTCTTACAGTGGCAGGAATGGGGAAATTCACCAGGAAAAATGGTTATTGACTCTAAGAGATATTCTGCCTTATAACATTGTTTTTATTACTCTTCATAAAACTTTGTTAGAAGTATCTCATTGTTATTCTAACCTTATTTAATGATGCTTATTTTGGGCTTTGTTTCCATCATCTCTTTGAATCTAAAAACCACCAGGCAAAACTGTGGGATTTTTTAAAATTATTAATCGCTTTTTAAGCTCTAAGTATGTTTAAATGATTCTGTACAATATTTTCAAGTTCAAGGAACTTCCTCTTGCCAAGTATAAACTGTGTCAGCCCTGATGTTTATTGCTGTTCACGGGGGTCCCATAATTTTATGGAGATTCATTGAGATGAATATTTTTGAAGATGGTATATTTTACTGATCTGAATTTGTAAATTATGTTTTTGAAGGCATATTGGCTGTAAAAGTGCATCTATAATAGTACACATAGACCGCAGTCTGCAAATTTACCCGAGTGTCCTGTCGGAGTAAATTAGTTCATATGAAGTGCTAAGGTGCCGTGGGTAGCTAATTCAGATACCTTTACACATCTACTTCTGTAACTGTAGCATAGGTGTATCTCTAGGTTCTTGTACCAAATGATGTGCATGATTGTTCACACTAAAGTTTTACATGGCAAAGGTTTTGAAATATCAAGCACTTTCTTGAGAAAGCTGTTTGAGATAATACCCCCATGCAAGTTTAAAAGAGCAGGTCTGGATAAACATGCAGCGGCCTTCAGCCACATCCTAGCTTGGCTCTTTGCCTCCCCAGCAGGCATGTCTTACAGTTTGGGAGATGTCACTTGTAAGGCACAAATCTCAGCATGAAATGAAGCCTAGAGTTTGCTTTTTCTTGAGTAACTGGGAGGATTTTTTTTGTGCATCTTAATGAATTGTGCTAGTGCTGGCATTTTCTAATCTTTGCAATATCCTGGTGAGAATAAATATTACTCGCTTTAAGACTGGGATAACATAAATATGTTGTTAAAAAAAAAATAAATCTGACAAGTGAGTTCTGGCAGGTTTAATTGCGCTGCCACTTTCCCTGTACCTGTACATTTTACTTCTCTTGTATTTAATCTGTCATGTCTGGAAAGTAGCAGGCTGGTGTGCTTCTGTTGTTCCAGTTAAGGAGGGGATAAGCACTGGCAAACTATGCAGAGCTTCCTCAAATTTCAGTGCAATAGTGTAAGACAGTAGCAATTTCAAACACATTCTGCTTATTCTCCTTCCTTCAAATTTCACAGAGGTTGTTAAAATACTGGAATTCTGTCTGTCCTGGTATCTGCCTCAGTGTTACGGTTAAGCGTGACTTGTGAAAGCCAGGGGTTGCAGTGACTGCTCTCTGCAACAGCTGGGAGAGGCTGGCTTAGGGCTGCAGGCAGGTAGGATGATGCTTGCTTTCTTCTTTCTGCAAAGTGATGTGAACGAGTCTTTTGACAAGTCTCAGAGTTCATAACTGAACAGCAGAAACAGATCAATCTTCTGCATATAGATTGTTAGAACTGGACATGAAGGAGTCACAACTATGGAATAAAATAGAGTATTTCAGCTGGAAGGGACCTACAATGATCATCTAGTCCAACTGCCTGACCACTACAGGGCTGACCAAAAGTTAAAGCATGGTATTAATGGCATTGTCCAAATGCCTCTTAAACACTGCCAGGCATGGGGCACTGACTACCTCTCCAGGAAGCCTGTTCCAGTCTTTGACCACCCTCTCAGTAAAGAAATGCTTCCTCATGTCCAGTCTAAACCTCCCCTGATGCAGCTTTGAGCCATTCCCACGTGTCCTGTCCCTGGATCCCAGGAAGCTGCAGAGAGCAATGGGGTCGCCCCTCAGCCTCCTTTTCTCCAGACAAGACAAACCCATAGTCCTTAGCGTTCCCAGTTCCATGGGAAGAAGATGACCTGAGGTCTACAAATGTACTTGACATAAACCTGAAGTTAGTCATTTTGGGGAATGTTAAAGCATTGAACTTCATATTACTCAGGAATAGAGGGAGGTGTGTGCCTTAAGGGGCTCAAGAAGGATTTTATTATACCCCCCCATCACTGGACACTAGAGTGCAGGTAGGTTTGATGGGCTGAGTGGGTGGGAAGAGGCGTTGGATGAAAATTGACCACTAGCCAAATAGAGGTCTCCTCAAGACCATGGAAAGAATTGAATTTGGTTGTCGCTTCAAGAAAAAGCCTTCTCTGCCTTCATGTTTGAGGTTGTTAGTATTTCTCTAGACATGAGTGTTGATGAGTTCCTTTCATGTATGTGGAACAGAGGCGGGAAAGGGATAGCACAAAGGGAATGCACCTGCATTTCTTACAGAAGCAAAATTATCATTTCGTGCAAGACTTTGAAACAATAAGGCTATTTTGAAATACGAAGTTTGCCTTCATGTGACTAGCTTGGCATGCACGCACTTGCATAACAAGTGATACTAAATTTTATACTTGGGGAGGCGGTTTCAGCTTTTAAAATAAAAATAGTAGTGTAGGGCTTAGTAGTTTCATTGTTCTTTCACGTATGCCTGTGCTCTCCACCCCATTCTGTTGTGGCTTAAAATAAATAAATAATACATTGGATCACTGGCACAAGATGTTTTGAGACTTGCTTTCAAAGTCGTTTCAAGAACATATAGCAAATGCAATTCCAGACTCAAGTGAACAAACAGGAAACTATTCATGGGCCCCAGATTCACAGTACTCTGAAATAACACAGTTTTTAAAGGATGCTGATCTGTTTGGTTTTTTTTTATTTTCAGAGTTTTTAAGTCATCGGTGCTTTCTGTTGTCCTCCACAAGAAGAAGAACTGGAAGCTTGCCTTTTCAAGCTGAGGTTCAAATGAAAGATGATAATTATGTATCTACAATTGATTGAGCTTTAAGAAAATACCAAATACTGAGAGATGGCAAAACCATGGCAAATGAGTAATTCTGAATGTCTGAAGGATTTCAGAAGGTCAGGAAAAGGATTTCTTAAGACCTCAGATTTTGTTTTATGGCTGTTGCTCTGCCAAACTCTCTTTGCACTAGCCCGTGATTGTGATTAACATAAATTTTCTTATTAACATCATTTTCTCTTAGGATTCCAGTTTATTCTCCAAAGAACTGTTATCAGCTTCAAAGTTCTGCTAATCTGAGCAGGCATTGACATTCTCTTTAGGTTTAGGCAGATCATGTCGGGATAGATGAGATTACAAAATCCCAAAATGATTAAAAACAATAAAGAGGAATATTATAGACAGGTGTTCAAGAAATCAACTCCCATTCATCTCCAGTCACTAGTATGATAATGACTGGGCTCATTTCTCTTTACAAGAACCTGACTTTAAACCCCTGCTTAGTCCTTTGAATGCCTAATAATACATACTCAGTATATCCGCTGACTACTGATATTAGTGGGTGATGACATTGTCAAGTATAAGAAATTTAAAGCATTAAAAACTGTAACCTTTCACACTGTGAGTATAGCTGTGCCTAGCTCCTTCACTGCACCTGGAGGCATTTTTTTTTCCCACCCTTTTATTATGTTGTTGCATTTTATTATGAATGCATCTGAAGCTGGCTTTTTTGGTGTAATTTCTGCAGCACTATCTGAAAAGAAGGAGCCCTATAGCGGGTAAAAGAAACTTCTACATACCTCACCCCCCTCCCCACTAAACCTTCATTATAAAAATAGCTTCTCTTTCATCAAGAAATACCTTCATAGATAAAGAGGGTATTATAAAATTACTCTTTGTTCCGCTAAGTGTAGATTTATTATGTCCTACTGTTACAGCTGGGTCATCTCTTCAGTGGACAGCCTCTTAGTCACAGTGACCTTGCTTGCATTGTGTGGCTTTCTCTGTCAATCTGTCATCTCTCTTTGTTGGTGTCCCTGGTGTTGTAATCCTTTTATTTGAAAGCTGGCCAGTGTAAAATTGGGTATGGGGCTGGCTATAAAGAACTGCCATCTGTACTGTCCCCAGGCTCCAGACTTAGGTTTCATTTTCTATATCCACTTTGTGTTATTGCAGTAATTCTACTAGAACACCTGTGTAAATTTTAACTTGGACATTAACTACATTAACAGCTTTCAACAGGTTTCTAGAAGTCCATGATTTTGTCAGTTTGTCATGTTGCAGGTGTCATTAAGATTGCATTCTAACACTCGTACTGATGTAAAAATTCATACAGATAAAGTTTTCTACTTGTAGTTTTCTACTTTATTATTTTGCTACATTTCTTTATTTAATCTTTTACCCTCTTCCCAAGACAAAATCAGTACTTTTTCTCAAAGCTACCTCTACAGTGAGTTTTCCAAGCAAATTGCAGAACTGTTAGTTCAAACATACGTCAGATATATGGTGTCATCTACCTGAACTGAAGGGCTTAATTCTGCTCATCCGGTGTCATGCTCTTAAATTTATTAAGCATTCAGTTTTAGAATCATAGAATAGATTCATAGAATCATTAAGGTTGGAAGAGGCCTCTAAGATCATTGAGTCCAACCATCAACCCAACACCACCATGCCCACTAAACCATGTCCCTAAGCACCTCATCTACACGTCTTTTCAATACCTCCAGGGATGGGGACTCCACCACTTCCCTGGGCAGCCTGTTCCAATGTTTCACCACTCTTTCAGTAAAGAAATTTTTCCTCATGTCCAATCTAAACCTCCCCTGGCGCAACTTGAGGCCATTTCCTCTCATCCTATCACTAGTTACTTGGGAGAAGAGACCGACCCCCACCTCGCTACAACCTCCTTTCAGGTGGTTGTAGAGAGCGATGAGGTCTCCCCTCAGCCTCCTTTTCTCCAGGTTAAACAACCCCAGTTCCTTCAGCTGCTCCTCATAAGACTTGTTCTCCAGACCCCTCACCAGCCTCGCTGCCCTTCTCTGGACACGCTCCAGCACCTCAATGTCCTTCTTGTAGTGAGGGGCCCAAAACTGAACACAGTATTCGAGGTGCAGCCTCACCAGTGCCGAGTACAGGGGCACGATCACTTCCCTACTCCTGCTGGCCACACTATTTCTGATACAGGCCAGGATGCCATTGGCCTTCTTGGCCACCTGGGCACACTGCTGGCTCATGTTCAGCTGGCTGTCAACCAGCACCCCCAGGTCCTTTTCCGACAGGCAGCTTTCCAGCCACTCTTCCCCAAGCCTGTAGCGCTGCATGGGGTTGTTGTGGCCGAAGTGCAGGACCCGGCACTTGGCCTTGTTGAACCTCATACAGTTGGCCTCGGCCCATCGATCCAGCCTGTCCAGGTCCCTCTGCAGAGCCTTCCTACCCTCGAGCAGATCAACACTCCCACCCAACTTGGTGTCATCTGCAAACTTACTGAGGGTGCACTCGATCCCCTCATCCAGATCATTGATAAAGATATGAGCAAGACTGGCCCCAAAACTGAGCCCTGGGGAACACTGCTCGTGACCGGCTGCCAACTGGATTGAACTCCATTCACCACAATTCTCTGGGCCCGGCCGTCCAGCCAGTTTTTGACCCAGCGCAGAGTACACCTGTCTAAGCCGTGAGCCGCCAGCTTCTCTAGGAGAATGCTGTGGGAGACGGTGTCAAAGGCCTTACTGAAGTCCAGGTAGACCACATCTACAGCCTTTCCCTCATCCACTAGGCAGGTCACCTGGTCATAGAAGGAGATCAGGTTGGTCAAGCAGGACCTGCCTCTCATGAACCCGTGCTGGCTGGGCCTGATCCCCTGGTTGTCCCACACATGCCTTGTGAGCGCCCTCAAGATGAACCGCTCCATAATCTTCTCCGGCACCGAGGTCAGGCTGACAGGCCTGTAATTCCCCGGATCCTCCTTCCGGCCCTTCTTGTAGATGGGCGTCACATTGGCAAGCCTTTTAAAACCTGATGCAAATCAGCAGTGATTCAAGTCGGAGACTGATGCTCACAAGGAACTGTGGAATGAGTTGCTTTATTTTTCAACTTATTTTTAGAGCACAATGAAAGTATTCATACATCATTTGTAATTGTGGTTACCAGAAGTGCCATACGGGGTTTTTTATAAGGCTTTCTTCAAGAATGAATCTGTCTGCCTTACAAGTCAAGAAAACAATACTTCATTTCAATCCCCTGCCTCCCCTCCTTTTAATCCCATCAATTTCAAGGTGAAAATATCTGGCAAGTACGACTTCGAACTGATCTGAGTCTGCTTTCTGTGCTCAAAAGTTCCCTCTAACCTAGTTGGTTTGTTGTTTTTTTCTGACTACCCTTAGCAGGTATCTCATTCATTATTGTGTCTTCTGTGATCTGGATCATCAGGATTTCCTTTCTTTAACACATCTACAAATACTGCCGTTAGACAGGAATCTGGTATTTCCTCTTGTCTTCGTGTATATTTCATTCCGATTTGCTTACAATTTTTCCAGTGACTTTTGAACAGATCAGATGCTATATTTTGTTCTGCAAATTTTCCTCAATTTTACTGATCTTCATGTTGTTATCTAATAAATCTTCCATGTCAGTACCAGTTTTACCTTGCAAAGATGTCATGTTCATCTAGAATACTTGCTTTTAGATGGGACTGCAGGGTGGAATTAGCCATTGCAACGTTCCTTCAGTGCTTTTACTACTACTTTGATGTTTAATGTCTGTTCTCTGGGATACCTTTTATATATTTTGTTTTGCTACTGTAGTTATTTTCTTAATTGTGGATCTGCTTCTTTCATTCTTTTCCCGTTCTTTGAGTTCTTCACCAGTTTGCTCAATGCTTTTACTATGTCTGCTCTCCAAGAAGTCTCAGCTAGTCTGTCGTCTTTTACTTTGTAGCTTGTTTAGTTTTTCCTAGTAGATGTATTGATCTTGGGAACTTCTGTTGTGTTACTTACAGAGCAGATGACAGACACGTATGGGATGAGATTTCTTAATAATCAGAAGTTAGAGACCAGCATCATTCTGCATTATTAATGAGATATATTAACCTATATCTCAATGTTAGGCACACGTTGTTTTAAGTTATTAAGACCTGGTGTGGTCGTCTGTATTCATAGCATTTGAGGAAACCTATAATTACTGCATGATGTCTAGTATACTTGGCAGCTGTAGAGATTAGAAACAAGAGACTGTGCATTTTACTAGTAATAACAGTTGGTTTGGTTTTGCTTGACACCCTGTTGAATTCTGTCTAGTTGCATACATGTCTTTGTGACCAAGTGCTACCAACACTGAGAAGCACAGAGAGAAGAGGTTTACTGGAGGTCGTGCAAGAACTCTGAGGTAACGCAGGCTTGAAGTATGAGCTAGAAAAGCCTGTCTCAGAACCCTTGTAACTGGGCTGTTACTGATATGGTCAGTGTGTTTTTTTCCACATCCCTGTTTTTGTTAGACATTAGGTGCTGTAAGGTGGCTGTGGGTATCAGCTGTAATGGAGAGAGGAGCTGATCCAGAAGCCGTGGTTGTAGTGTTGGGGCACTGGAGGCTCTCTGGCACTTGACGTGTTGGCTGCAGCGAGGAAGTGGGACAGGCCTTCTCTAAGGCTGTTGGCATGCAGATTGTGATGATTCGGTTGAAGGGGTTGCTAACCTCAGCTCTCTGTCCTATCTGCCTTGCAGCAGTTGTTCCCCTGTGTTGGTGACAGCTGAACAGCTTGCAGTGCACCAGCTGAACTGCTGTGTTTTGCAACCAGGTGTACTGGGTGAACCAAACTGCTGGGTCACCTGAACATGTTAAGAAGTAAACTTCAGCTGTTTGGGAGCTGAGGTGGGAGCAGCTTAGCCAGCACTGCTGCAGGAGCCAGCCATGCTTTTGGAGGAGTTACATGTTTTGGTCACCCCACCTTAATTCCCTGCAGAAGATCCCAACAGACTGAGCCTGGAGTTGGGGGCTGCAGTGCATGTGGGCTCCCGAAGCAGCTGGGTGACCCCGCCTGTGCACTCACAGGCAGGAGCTGCTGCCACTGCCAGCAGCAACGTACCCGACGGTGGTGTGAGAGCAAGGTCTGTTCTGGAAATGCCAGCGTGCACTGAGTGCACATGGTGTGATGGTGTGTACTGTTGTGTGGTGAATGCTCTGCTAATTCTGGTCAATGTTTCTTTACTGAGGAGCAGAAGCGCCTGCTTCATAAATACAGATAATCTTAGAAAAGATGTATCTGGGGTTTTATTGTACTAAGGATTCATTATGCAACAGAAGCCTGTGGTGGGTGTTTGGGGGGGGTTAGGGTGTGTAGGTGTTTGTTTTCTTAAATGGAAGGCTTATTAAGAATAAGCTTCATTAAGAATTTGAGGCAGTTCTGACTTTTTCTGGTTGAACATATTCTAATGCCAGGAAGAGATTTTCAAATTATAAATTATTGGCAGGGAGTAGATTTAAGATTTTTACGCATCAAAACATGTGGAACAGTTAAAGGTACTGGAATCAATGCTTTCATCCTTTCCCATTTTAACTGAATACAGTAAGTGCATGCTAATAATGATTTTGTTATATAACAAATGCAGAATTATTTAGAAACTTAACAAGATACATTGTTGAGTATTTTTTTTCCACAAGAATAGAAAAGTCTTGTTTGCTAAATGTTTAAAATATTGTGCATTTCTCCCCTGAATTTAACTTTTAAAAATTAATAGGGTGAGTCAGGGTGAAAAGGCAGATTATGATATAAATTACTTTTGATACTCTTCTTTCATTTTCTGCAACCCTTTTGGGAAGATTAATGTTGAATCCTATAAGGCTGTCTTAATGTCCTTGCTCTGCTATCAGAGCTGTAATTCTGCAGTCATTTCAGACAAGTGAGGCTTTTCTTTCTGTGTATGTACAAACCCATCTATTTCATCTGGAGCTGCTGAATTAGCGGCACTTAAAAATGAGATGGTTTATTTAGTTGTAATCTGAGCCTGGTTCTAAGTAACAAGTTTCTTAAAAGCTTTACAGTGTGTTTTATTTATAGACTTCCAAACACAAGAAGTTTAATATTAGTCAGATATATTCTAGTCACTAAGAGTTTATGTAACTGCAATGTAAAGAATTGCCTAATTATATTTATGACTGTTGGAAACTCTGTCATGTTACTTCAGAAATTTGTCGAAGAATGATCACAATGTTGCATGGTTGGCTTGCTGAAACATGCAGTGCAGAGGAGCCAAATGTAATAAGTCTTTGGAAACTGGGGAGTGGCACCAAAACTGGAAGAAGGAGGGGAAAAAAAGAAAAGGGGGGGGGAAGGGTTAATGTGCTGGATTAAGGAATAAGTTCCGGTAGGATTACGGAATAAGTTCCGGTATGATTACTCAGACTGTTCAATTTTTTTTTTTTGTCTGACTTACTAATTTTTTAAAAAACTTAGCCAATTCCTTGACCACACTTATAAATATTCATTTTTTTAGGTGTTTTAACTATTCTGTATAGAACTTAATCTAAATTAATGAGCTGCGTACAATGCGATTTGAAACTTTACATTTGGAACAAGAAAGTTGTTAATTGCAACTTCTGTTGAAATACACTCGGTACAGAGGTCTTTAAACAATGGTGGTAGTGATGGTAGGGACCAAGGGTGAAGTTGTTCGGATGTGTGTTTTTATAAACTGACTCTGGGATCAATGAGTGCTAATATTTTTACTTGACTATAATCATAGGGCCATAGGAAAATTCAGTCCAGAAGGGACTTTACAAGGTCTCTAGTCCAACCTTGGTCTCAAAGTAGGCTCAGCTGTGTGATCACACCAGGTTGCAGCAATACTAGATGCTTACAAAGTGTGAATGATCACCTGTAACCTATCCACATGCAATCCCCCAAAATTCTGATCTCTTTCTCAATCTTTCTCTCATTCACCCATGCAGCCCCTGTTGCTGGCAGTGTGGATTAGAAGCAGCCCTTGGCCCTTTGGAGCACATGGATTTCGGAATCTAAAACACCTCTTGTTGGAGATGTAGCTTCTGTAGCTTTACATGCACCTAGGCTGTCCCCTGTAATCCGCTAATGGCGTGTGCGTGCACGCATGTGCACACACACAGCCAGGATGGTCAGTCTACTATCTGGTACCCATGGTGTCAGGCGCGGAGGATGCCCTGCCCAGCCTAGACAGAGGGGGTGGTGCCAGTGGGGCAGCTTTTGGCAGTGTCAAACCAGGTTTTGGCTGCTGCTTTGTTCCCTCCTTTCTTTCTGCACTGTTTAAAAAGTAAAAAATATCGTGCTTCCATTACACTTGTTTTCAAGCTTCTCTTTTTTCCAGAAGTCTTTTCATAACCCACTGGTTATGATTTCATCCAGCTCATAGTCATCTTCCTCCCTAGCATTACCAGGATTTGGTTGAATAGTACCCTGAGTACTGCTTTGTTCTGTGATTTTGGGTTTGGAGGATCCCAGCATTTGGGGAGGGAGGAGAGTGGAGAGGAGTATTCACATGCATGTTAATGCCTCAAATAGATGCACCATCCAGGTATATCCAGTATATCTTCCATCCAGAATTGAATGGGTAAGCTGAAATTATAAAGCGAAGTAGACTTCTTCATTGGGGAAAAAGATGTGTATACCCTGTTGGATTTTGGTTTGACTTTGTTTTGGTTGAATCTGTATATTCATTTTCAGTTCTCAGTAAACAAGGTTTCAAGAATAAGCGTATTCTTTTATGGTGCTCTAGGGTATCAAGTGCATCTACTGTTCTTCCCCTTTCCACCTTCCCTGGTACTATTAACAGTGTTTTCCACCCACTAAAATTTCTTCAGTTAATCGCATGCCCGCTTCATGTGATGTGTGCTTTTGGTCACCTGTCATGGTTGTGCCTTCACTACCCTTCATACTTACTGGATCTGCATCTAGTCCTTTCCTTGCTCAGCTGTGCTTTCACTGATGGTCAGCATCCTAATGCGCATTGTAGCTTCTAATGGGTAGGAAGGTTAAGGCTGCTACAGGTCAGTTGCAAGTCTTTCTGTAAACCTGATCAATTATATATAGGTATTAAGATTCCTATGGTAGAACTATGTGAGAGACAGAGTATGGTAACGTATTCTGAATTCTGCTTGGTGGATCCATTCTGACTGGTGAATGGCCTGGTAACAGGCACTTTCTGTGTAGGGATAACCATTGCTAATTGCTTTTAATATGCCCTTTAGGTAAAATGCCTGAGATGAGGATTGAGTAGGTTGTTTCCGCTGTACAATCTCTCCATGAGAAACACAGGCAGGCTGACTGTATTTATATATTTTGGGGGCATTCTGAAGTCCTGAACCTTTCATCTTCATTTCTTGTGTTTCTGTTGTTCTTTCTAGGAGTCTAGAAAGAACTGGTCTGGTTAGACATGGTGGTTTGTGTGTGTTTGGTTTTCGTTTGTGTTTGTTTGGTTTTTGTGGTTTTTAGCTAAATCAACATCTGAGAGCAGGTGTTCAGGTGATGGATCCATATTATTATGTTTTCATGACTAGTGTAGCTGAATGTTTTGCTTAGATTTTAATAGCAGTTACTTTTCTAAAATAGGGGCATGGCATTTGCAGTTACAGGCCTTTGAACACACAGTGAATTCACTTTGTTAGAAGGCTCGTGGTCTCATGTATGTTTTCATTATGGAGATGTTTCAATATCCTTGGTATCCTGTGTCTCTGCCCAGAAATAAGTTTTGAATTTCCGGAAGAAGTTTTGCAGGTAATGCTAGAGTTCAAGAGGATGAGCTTTTATTTGTGATCAACAGTGGAAGTTTAAAGATGGCACAGCACCAGGGTGTAAGAGGAGTATCACAAAGAAACTGTAAAAAAGAAAACAAACGAACAAAACCCAACCTTAATTATTGTAAACTTGACCTTTTCTTTAACAACACTTCTCATGAAAAGGTCTTTGAGCTTATGAAGTCTTAAGGTCAAAGTGTCGAAGTATGTTCCTAGCATAAAAAAAGTGATCACTTATTTATTGTACAGTAATGCCTCTACAGTTCTTTAATGGCTCCTTCTCTTCAGAAAGAATATGCTCTTTAACATTGACACATTCTGGCTATGAGGTGTTTTGTTGCTCAAGCACAATTTTGTAGGTTTTGGAAGTTTTGTTCAGCAGTATTTTTGTAAGAATCAGGTGTTTTAATGGAGGGAAGTGAAATCCTTGTGGAAATGTAACATGTAATTTTAGCAGTGTTTTGAAAAGAGACACGGTTAGAGAAAAGTTGCAGTAAATATTCACTTTACCTTTTGATGCCATTTACCAAGTTTGTCCAGGATAATAATTAGAAATAATGGAGAGACTTGCTCTCTGCAGATTGCTTCTGTTATCTGGAGCTGTGGGGAAGGAAGTCCGGTCATGTCTGAGTTTTCCCGTTGCCTGAGTAGCACGAGTGCTGTGATGCTGTGGAGACCGGAGGACGTAGGCACCTGGCTGGAGTGCCAGCTCTGGATCCGGTGAATTCGGCATTGACCTTGCTGGGCAGAGCTGGTTTTTGCAGAGCAGCCCTGGAGCATCTGCTTTCTTCTTCTTGGCATTTTCTTTTTCAGTGGGTTTATTAGCTGAGTCACAACCCTATTCAAACGTTTGGAAATAGCTCAGTTCAGCACTGTGCTGAAACTAATAAGTCTTTCTGAACTCTGGAGGGCTAGATGCTGCAGTAGAATGACACCTGAGTCATCCCATTTTTTTTATTTTTTTAAGATCTGCCGATTTAGAAACAATTTCTTCTGCTATATTTCAATTTAATTTAGACATCAACTTCGCTGAAATTAGAAGTGATGGAACCCTGTCCCCAGTGGAATTGTCTGAAACCTGTAAGCCATAACAAACTGTCTTGTTTTCACCAAGACCTTCCTTTGAATTGACTAATGTCAAAACACAGCTTTCTCCGAACAAAGATGTAGCTCAAGCTCTTAAACTAAGAACTAGTGTGTATGGTGCTTGAAAATAAGTTCCAGTCTGTGTTTTATCTGGACACAGAAGATACTTCCAAAATCATGAATCTGGGTATGTCCTTGCCATGACTCAGTGTGCTTACAATGATACTGCATCCTAATGAAGAAAAATTACATGATTTCCTGTAAACTTTTTCTAGGTTAGTTAGAACTGTGCAGTGAGAGAAGCAACCTTATAGACGTCAACAATATTTCCTATTTACAGCTAATTCCAAGTGGAGAAGAAAACTGTTACAAATTCAGTGTTCTGCTCTGTGGTATCTGATACTCGTGTCCTCTTATTTTCTGATGGCGTGAACAGAAGTTGTGTGTGTGGTGATTATTCTTCAGATAACTAAATTCTTTTAGGAAACTTTGGCCTGGAAGCTACAATCTGTGAATGAGATGCTGTCTCTGCCACTGTTGCTAAATGAGTATGGCTTTCTGATCCTTCAGTTCCTAGAGCTTTCACATGAAGTTTCACATCTCTTTGGGACAGATCATGAGTTCAAAGCACAGAAAAAAAATTACCAATTGTCAGATTTGTTGAGGCAGCTGCAGCTTCCAGAGTTGTGAATGAAATGCTGAATTTAGCAGTATGTAAAGCAGGTAACGTGACTTAAACAAATTTTTCTATAAGCTGTCATCAAATCACATCAGCCACAGCTTCTGGATAAGAAACTGTAGTGGTAAATCTCAGGTTTTGTTTCTTTTGCTGTTTCCTTATTTCCTTATATTCTATTTAACAGTTTTCTTTTTTTTTTTAAATGCTCATTGCTATTCAAAACGCTAAAACAAAAACAAAAAAACAAGCTGGCAGTGCATTTCACGTGGCTTAAAGATGTCCTTAACAAGTGCTGTTTTCTATTTATTTGCAATGTTTAGTTTGTTGAAAGATTAAGTCAGATGGTAGACTTTAGAAAACATTAAGATGACATCATGACTTAAAAAGAAATAAATAAAAATTCCTGCCCTTCCCCTTGACGCTCCTTCCTGCCTCTGTTGTGTATCCTCTCTTTCCCAGAACAGCAAATGTTAGCACATTTGCACGCTGAAATGAGCGAGGGTCCTGACTGGGCTGGAAAGTGACCTCTTCTTGCCCCACTGCCTGTTGCGTTTAATTTGAATCCTTCCTCTGATCTGTTTCTGCACATAGCTCCGTGCAGAGGTGTTCTGCCATTGAAGAAGGGACAACACAAAGGCCAGAACAAGTGGCCAGGGTAGAGAGGGGTGTGAGACAGCTTTACTCAGAGCAGTGTCAACTTAGGTTGGTTTATAGTATCTGACCAGCTAAGTGGTCATTTACTCGTTTACTTAAACGACTGCATGTAAGTAAACACTCTCAAATATCTAACCATTTGGATAAATTCCTGCCGCACATTCAGGAGTGAGAACTTTGCTGGTGCAGTTTAGTCTGACAGTCTGTCCCGCTTCTCAAGCGGGCAGAGATGTCAATAGTCTGTTCAGTAAAGGCAACATTTTCTTACTGAAATTTGTAATAAACTTAATTATTCTCTTGTTTGTTGTTTTTTTTTTAAAAGTGTATTAAAAAAAAAACCAACTGTTGCCACCTTCACGGTTCTTCATTTTCTGTAGACAGAAGATTCATCCAGGATATTTTAGGATTAAGAACTTCTCATATTTCTAAGGGTTGATGAAAACAGCATTGCCCAAGTATGGATTGATATCTTAAAACTGGGAGGGTGTTATTCCCACCTATTTAGCATTACAGAGTTTTTTCTTTAAGAACCTTCACGTTTTTCAAGTGTGCGTAAGTAGTACCATTATGCTTAGATGTAGGTCCACCTATACCCATATGATTTTTGTTTGTTTTACATATGGCTGTCAATGTCCTGTGCAGTAAAATCGCTATCAAAATAATACTTTCTAGGCTTCGATTCCAGAAGTAACTAAGATTGAGGTTTTACAATTGGCTTAAGCTAAGCTGAGTCTCTGCTTCCATTGAAAGTGAGGTCTTATCTTCCCTTTATCCCAGCTGGGCATTTCTTTTCCTCCCTATCTTCTGGAAACTTCTATATCTGAAAGCTCTTACTTTGTAATTATTACTGTTATTGTTTCTGTAGTGGTTTTTTCAGTCACATCAGCTGTCTGATCTGATTGACTAGCAGTGATGCAGGAATATGTGGCCAAAGGTGAAGGAGAGGATAGGCTAACTTCAGCAGCAGACTTAGACCAGCTAAAACTGAAGGCAAAATGACATTCTTAGACACGGACTTAAGTGTCTAAGCATTGAATTAAAACTAAGGGCCAGACCTGCAGAAAAGCTTGAACATGAGATCCACAAACATGCCTAAATGCTTCTGTGGATTCAAATGTTAGCAGTCAGTCTTAGTTTCTTAATGTTGTGCAGTGTTGGGGTTAAGACTTTCGTTTCACAGCCCTATAAGGTCCTTAATTTTACCTTTTAATCCTCCTCCTTCCATACAGACTTCTTTCTTCATGTTGGCTTATGTCAGAAAGGCGCTGTTTGATTCCTCCCACACACTGCAAACTGCAAGCCTCAATGAATATCTGGTTTCTACTGCTTCTTGTAATAGGCTATTTTGCCAGTAACTATTAGGCAGCACAGTACATTAAGCAATTCAAAGTAGTATCAGCATTTCTTTTTAATCACAATGATGCTTTGTTTTCTTTTAAACCTTGGTGCTTAATGCTGAATTTAATTGCCATTTAAGTAGATGCATTTATGTGCATCTACTGATACAATAATCAATCCAACATTGTCTTGTTTATTCTTAGTTTATTTTCACCTTACTGCGGTATTTTATTTTCCAAGTAAATTAAGCATCTAGTATAATGAACACTCAACTGCTGATTATTCTGTAGTGATACTGTCACAAAATTGTTTTTAAATTTAAACAGCATCAGAGAAATGTATTTGAGAGTGTCTGAATCTCTGAATTAAATGGTTGGTAATCTGAGTGTCTGTTGTTTATCCTTCCTTCAAGAAACCTTAGATTGGCATCCAGTTGACTGTGCTACAATCTTGAAAGGGAAGCATCGGAGCAGTTGAGTATCCTGGTTTTATTCTTCCACCCATTTCCTCTCTTCAAGCAGAGGCACTGCTCCAGTTCCACTTTCTGACATTATACCCATGTGAAGTTATTCTGTTTCTGCAGGATGTTTTTCTCCCAGTTGGGTCCTTTTGTCCTGGTTTTGGCAGGGATAGAGTTAATTTCCTTCCTAGTAGCTGGTACAGTGCTGTGTTTTGGATTTAGGACAAGAACAAAGTTGATAACACACCGATGTTTTAGTTGTTGCTAGGTAATGCTTACACTAGCCAAGGACTTTTCAGTTTCCCATGCTCTACCGACTGAGAAGGCTGGAGGTGCACAAGAAGCTGGGAGGGGGCACAGCCAGGACAGCTGACCCAAACTGGCCAAAGGGACATTCCATACCATGGGACGTCATGCTCAGTACATAAACTGGGGAAAGCTGGCCAGGGGGGCCGCTGCTCGGGGACTGGCCAGGCATGGGTTGGTGGGTGGTAAGCAATTGCATCATGCATCACTTGCTTTGTATATTCTTTTATTATTATTATTGTTGTTGTTGTTGTTATTACATTATTATTGTTGTTGTTATTTTATTTCAATTATTAAACTTTTTATCTCAACCCACAAGTTTTTCTCACTTCTACTCTTCCAATTCTCTCCCCCATCCCACCGGGGGCGGGGGGGTGGGGAGGACTGAGCGAGCAGCTGCGTGGTACTCAGTTGCTGACTGAGGTTAAACCACAACACCTTTCAATATAGAATCATAGAATGGTTTGGGTTGGAAGGGACCTTTAAAGATCATCTAGTCCACCCCCCTGGTGCCGCCCCCCCCCCCCCCCCCCCCCCCCAGCCCTGCTGTGAGCAGAGACATCTTCCACTAGACCGGGTTGCTCAAAGCCCCATCCAACCTGACCTTGAACACTTCTAGGGATGGGGCATCCACATCTTCTCTGGGCAACCTGTGCCAGTGTCTTACCACCCTCATCGTAAAACATTTCTTCCTTATGTCCGATCTAAACCTGCTCTCTTTCAGTTTAAAACCATTGCCCCATGTCCTGTCACTACAGGCCCTAGTAAAAAGTCTCTCTCTGTCTTTCGTATAAGCCCCCTTTATATATTGAAAGGCTGCAAGAAGGTCTCCCCAGAGCCATCTCTTCTTCAGGCTGAACAAACACAACTCTCTCAGCCTTTCCTCATAGGAGAGGTGTTCCAGCTCTCGGATCATTTTTGTGGCCATGCTAGTTTATTCCATAAAAGAAAGGTTATATTTGAATGTATTATTTGTGAGTACTGTGGAAACCACACTAGCATACTTAAGGTTGCTGTAGCATACAAGATTCCCTTCTTCAGGTCTTGTGGAGTCCTTCAATGTTTAGAGCTCCCAACAGATGTAGTATTCTTCTGCTGGTACTGGAAAGGACCTAGCAGACTGTCATCTCATACTGGTGCCATGGAGCCTTTCTCCACATTGCCCCTTGTCGTAGCTACTGTCTCCCTGCTGAAAGAAATCAGAAAGCACAGATTTGGAGGGTAGAAACCCGCGGCACCGCAACAGTGAGAAGCAGCTGAAGTTAGGGTGAAAGCAGTGACCTCCTTTAGTGGCATGTTTTATATCTGAAAGATGTCTGACATAGAGTGCTGTATGGTCTCTGGAATATGTCTACTTCCTTCTCCTTCTGAAAAGAAGAAGAGGGGGTGGGGTGGGGGGGACATCTGAGGCCAGATTTGTCTATGCTGGCTGGTTCTGGCACAGTGGGCAAGACTTTCCCTAAGTGCAAATAAACTCTAATGGAAAATAGCTCTAGCAGTGGTTCTATTTACTATGTAGAGCTCAAGGTAGCAGTTATAATACCCCATAGCTGCAAATTTAATGTTCACTCTGCTTCATTGACCTTGGAAATTGGATTTGAATGGAGGCTGAAGCATTTATGCAAACCTTAATGATAGTGTTTGATCTTCAGTGACCTGGTAATGAGAAGGGCCCAAAAAGCTGAAGCAGGGTCAGTGTGCTATTCAGTATGGAAGGGTATGTGGAAGGCGGGAGCATCTTCTTCATGGAGATTATCCAAAATGCAGGTGAGGGGCTCAGTGCCAGTGGCTGGAGCGGGGCTGCTGGTCGCAGTCTGGGTGCCGGCTGTTGGGGGGCAGAGTGAGTGTCTGATCTGTTTCTGCGCATAGCTCCATGCAGAGGTGTTCTGCCGTTGAAGAAGGGACAACACAAAGGCCAGAACAAGTGGCCAGGGTAGACACACAGACCTGGTATGCGTGGAACAGTACGTGTGGCGTTCACTAGCATACCCCAAGCTGGACTAGCCAGGGAGTAGGAGGTCCTAGGTCTGGGCAAGGGTACCAGCTGGGGAGAGTGTCCATGACAGCATTCGGTGGGGACCCATGAGTGTGGGTTGCCTGTGAGATGAGCGTACGAGCGTCTGTTTGCAGCGAGCACCGCAGTGAACCAGCTGGTGAGGAGGAGACCTGTGGCATGGGTAGAAGAGCTCAGGATCTGGGCAGGGGTATCAGATGGACAGAAGGACCATACTGGTATCACTGCTGATACCATGCAGCTTGGTTTTATGGTTCAGTAGAATTGGAACCACTTTTTCAAGATAATTCCTGTTCCATTTCCTGTCAACCTCAAGTGGTTAGTTACAGTGAGTCTCTCCTAAAATCCATGGCTCAGATTTTTTCTTGACTTGTTTAAATGGACTGCCACGTGCATGCTCGTGAGCAGAAGTTGTATGCAAGCAAGTGGTTCTTGTCCATAGCAATGGGACAAAGCTGCAAGTTAAATCATCTTTAATGCTGTGGTCAGTATTTAATTAAGCATATTCAAACACGTATTATAAATGTTTCAGTAGCTTGTTACAGTTACTAGGTTTCACTGAAAACACTTTCACTAGAATTGTTTAGAGCTGATGTTATCCAATTAAATGACAAATTTATACTGAAATTGTATTTGGCTGTAAAATTATATTCCCATTAAATATGACATCTTCTTTTGCAGTGACCCATATGTGAAACTTTCCTTGTATGTAGCAGATGAGAACAGAGAACTTGCTCTTGTGCAGACAAAAACTATTAAAAAGGTATGTATATGCTTTTTTTTATTCTATTGTTTTGGAAATATTAAGAATACTGGAACACAATTCTATAACATAATACAACATGTATTTAAATGGTTGCATACATGTATAGCAACTGAATAATGTATTTTTTTTCAAACCAAAATAAGAAAACAAGTGCATGCATCTTCAGTGTGCGTGATCTGTTGACAGAAAAATAAAAGAGAAAAAAATCCTAGTATGTTGCATATTACTGTCTAAACCTTGGCTTATCAAATCTCATTACATCATTCACTGTTTCTTTTATCAAAGTCATATTTTAATGAAAGACATAGCTGAAATAAAGGACTAAGAAGCTCTGTTTTAATTATATTTTATTTGACTTTTAGAAAAAATGATCATTATTTAACGTTCCCTTTCAAAATTTCCATTTTCAAAATACTTTCCTAATATGGGAATTTAAAATAGCTAAATGACAGAAGATATGCTGTAAGAAAAGCCTGGAAATGCACTGAAAATGTTTTCATTTTTAATTAGAACCAAAATTAAATTTTCTTTGGTTTCTTAATTTTATTCCACACAAACAAAAATTCCACCAGGGGATATTTGTTATTATCAGGGCCCTAAGAATTTTTTTTTTTTTTTAATTTAGTGGTAGTGATGGCAGAGAGGAAAGAAGTCATAACCAGTATGAAAAGTAAAGGAAAAATAATGAGTTGTCATTTTTATGAAGATATTCAGAATCAACAATGATTCAATTGAAATCATTATTGCAAAACAGAATAGTGAGGAAAATTTTGTTACTGAAAACACAAAATAGAATTATGCTGTTCTAAAATCAGAACATTAGGTGTCATGAGAAAACCAATGTGAAATCCTGGAAGATTCAGGCAGAGCTTTTCACAGGACCCAGAGCATGTTTGATGTTGGAAAGTAAAAGTAATTTTTAAAAGATTTCCCGGTTAACTATTGGTACGTGTTTCATAATAGCATTTTTACATTCATTGACTCCTTTTAAATACGTTCTTTATAGCCCATCTAGCTTAGCTTTATGTAGAGATTTTTGACATTAAAATTTGTGAGAAAAATGTTAACTTTTCCAAAAAAGAGTACCTAGTTTGATGCTATAGTAACAATATGGACTGTGGCATTTTTTGTGTCCTTAAATAGGTTCAAGATTTATCGCCAATTCCATACAAGTATGTGGGAGGTTTTCTTACAATATGCATATCTTGTTTTTGTAGAGAGTGTGCTGCTTGTCATGCCATTTCCTGGGACGTAGTTGCACGGAGTCAAGTCCTGTTCTTGAAATCATATGAATGGAAAATGCTTAGGCTTGATAGGTCATTTTCAGGCTATTATAAAATACCTGGCTATTACAATTCTGGTATAATCTTAAGTAACATGTTCTTGCTGAAGTGCAAGATTGACTTTGATTGTCTTATTATGAATGGCAATATTCATGAGAAACTATTAAATCAGTACACCTGTGTCTGTGTACTGATAAATCTTTCTTAACATTGTAAAGGGTAGATGAATAAAATGAGTGTAGGTGAAGGTTTATTTTCTCATTTAAAAAATAATTTGGACCACTGTAATAATTTTGTATCAATAGCGATACGGGCTCAGACTTTACCAGCTACTAAATGGGCAACTCATTTCATCTGGAGAGAAGTCAGTGGAGGTCGGAGACATTTGAACAGTTGCACCCTATGAACAGTCTATGCATTTGCTTTCATGGGCTTGTTTGCAAAATATATGCTTCAGGATTCCTGAAAAATAATGGCTTACTGAAAAATAACTGTCTAGACAAGTCCAGTTCTTGTAGCGCTTGTTTATTGTCTTAAAATAGTATGGTAGCTTCCATTGACTGCGAATGCCTGAGGATGGGAGGGAGATTTTTCTCTTTCACCTTTCAATGAAATGGAAGAATTTCAATATGAGGTAGCGTGAGTCTAGATGGTCTAGATATTGGAAGGGATCTCTGGAGATCCTTAACTGTTCTGTTACTTTGTGACTAAAACTCAGGACAATTATGATAGCAGAGAGGATGTGAGGCAGATCATGAAGGTGCAAGGATCCTTTGACTTTTCAGAGAAATCCTTTGTAGCAAGTCTGTGAAATGGGGGGAGAGGAGATAGGAGGTGTGGCATGGATATAGGACTTCATTTTTTCCCCTTGCTTCTTAGGAAATAATGGTGACCAGATCCAGAGTTTTATTCAATTTCTGATCTCTTTTTTAAATTATTTTATTTAATTTTTTAATGAATTTCTTGATTCTTATTAGAATAACATTGTCCTTGTTTGAAAGGATGTTGCTGGTATAAAAGCATGATTACTAAAGACATGGCATATTCGGCTCCTACACATTTAAAATGTAATGGCTATAGTGCAGAAAGATAGGAGAGGTTGAAATGAGAGCATTAGATTGGAAATAAGGTTGTAACGTTACTGCTGATCTGAAGCAATACTTACCAGCTTTGGATCCATGTGAAAGGAAGATAAGAAGACTTCTGAGAAGACCACCATAAATTAAAAAAAATGTAGTAAAGATGTGAAAGTATTGATTGTATCAAGGAAGAGAGAAATTCATGGCTTTAGTGCTGCCCTAGGAAGAAAGAGAAAAAGGACAATGTTTGCACAACAACCCAACTGTAGACAGAGGACTGAGGAATACTGTGTTCAGTTTTGGGCCCCTCACTACAAGAAGGACATCGAGGTGCTGGAGTGTGTCCAGAGAAGGACAACGAAGCTGGTGAAGGGTCTGGAGCACAAATCTTACAAGGAGCAGCTGAGGGAACTGGGGTTGTTTAGCCTGGAGAAAAGGAGGCTGAGGGGAGACCTCATCGCTCTCTACAACTCCCTGAAAGGAGGTTGTAGCGAGGTGGGGGTCGGTCTCTTCTCCCAAGTAACAAGCGATAGGACGAGAGGAAATGGCCTCAAGTTGCGCCAGGGGAGGTTTAGATTGGACGTGAGGAAAAATTTCTTCACCGAAAGGGTTGTCAAGCATTGGAACAGCTGCCCAGGGAAGTGGTTGAGTCACCATCCCTGGAGGTATTTAAAAGACGAGTAGATGTGGTGCTCAGGGACATGGTTTAGTGGTGGACTTGGCAGTGCTAGGTTAAACGGTTGGACTTGATGATCTTAAAGGTCTTTTCCAACCTAAACAATTCTATGATTCTATGATGTATTCCTGGGATTGCATCTGCCTTTTTTCACTGTTTCTTGTAACTGTCACTTAAAGCCTGGACTTTCTCAGTCATTTCCATAATAGTAATATTAACTCATCTGTTGGAAAGTTCTAGTTAGTTGTTTCTGGTTTGAATTGTTAAATTTCATCTCAAGACTTCTGCCCTCAAAGCAGTATTCTTCCTATGCAATTTGCAATCTCTGTTTATTTCATAAATAGCAAACATCATTAGTATATCTTGATTTTGAGTTAAAATCATTAACAAAAAACTATTGAGCTAAGTCAATCTCGGGAGTGATTCTGAAAGATGCTGCCAATTATCACCTTCAGCTCTGTAACTTTTCTTTTAATATGACAGCATCTAACCCTTCACTAGTTTCTTATTTTTCTACTCATTTTTGTTTAATGGCTAACTTTCTGTGTGGCACTGTCTTGCAGGAAATGCCTTCAAGAAGGCAGAAGGGACTGCAGTATCCCCTTTTTATTCTCCTTTTACATTACCTGTGCAGTTGTCTGATATGTATCCTACTGTACAGCTGGACCTAGCCTTATGAAGTGCTTAGTTCCAGCCAAAGGGATTGTTGTGGCAACAAACGTATTGTTTCCTTACTCTGAAAAAATAAAGTTATCAGAAAAATTTCAGATTCACCTGGCATGATCTAGCTATGTTGAATTTCTGAGGCTTTTTGTTTTGATTTACCTCCCTCCACACATTTAGTTATTCCAACTGTAAAATTTGATTAATGCCTTGTGTTCCCTTTTGGAGCTCTGTTTTGAATGGCCTGCTAGAAATGCTCTCTTCTTCTTTCTGCAGTAGAAAAAGCCGTATTTGCTGTTTACCATCTTACGATCTTGTAAGATGCTTAGTATGTTTTTTAAATTCCTGCTACTAGGTTTGTGATTGTATGTGTCAATTCTTTTAAAAGTCTGGATGAAGTTTCCTCAATTTGACTGCACTGAGATCTGAAGACTTCACTTCTATATCAGTTGTGACAACTTCTATCTTTGTACTGATGCCTCTTAGTTATTCTGCCTTTCCCATATGTAATGTTAAACATAATTTCCCATATCTAAATATGCTTAGTCTCCCCATTGAGCTTCATTGCTTAGTAGCATCATTTCTTTCCGTGTCCTCGTTTTATTTATATGGTTGAAAAACCTTCTTTGTGTTTGTTCTAATATCCTGTGGAAGATCTAACTCAGCTTGACTCTTGGCAGTTCTTTATTGTACAATACTTGCCCTTTTTAGGATGTAGCTCTTTTTGCTGATGAGTCTTTTTATTGTTGTTTCCCTGCTAATATCCTTTATGAAGTTATTCATGCATTTATTTCTGGAGCCTTTCTTTACAAGTGTTTTTTCTTCTTTGCTAGGATTCTAGTGTTTGTACTTTCTGACTTGACCTATTAATTGTTTGACTTGTAAAGGTGGAAGAAATTTCTGCCATTTACCAGGGCATTTACCAAAAATTGTGCTGCCTAATACATCAAATATTTCCTGAAATTTGTATTTGTGGTTAAGCAGCATTCAAAATTAATTCATTATTGATGGACAGTAGTGCCCTCAAATTTAGTGTGAGACCATGCTCCATTTGTTAAATTACATGGAACCTCTCTTGCCAATAACAGTTATTCAACAATAACTTTGATGAATACAAGTATTTAAAAAGTAACTTTTTTCTTTCTTATTACTTCGGGGTTTTTTGCTGAACACATTTGTGCTCCTTAAAGGCAAAAAAGCTGAAAGTTTCTCTCTGCCCCCAACCCCTATCACTACCCTTCACCTACACTCATTCTTTTCATCTACCCTTTACAATGGTCTTTTCTTTCATGAAATATTTTCCTGCGCTCATAAGATTGTTTAGGATAAACAGGTAAAACTTTTCTGAGAATACAACTGTTAACCACCTGCATAGCTGTTTATATAGGTTTAGAGTTTGATCTTTTTTTATGCTATTATTTCCGTTTGTCCTCCTTTTTCCCCTTAAATCTTCTAGAACAGGGTTTTCAAATTTCAGTATTTGATTTCATTGATAATTAGTTATATATATGTTGGGTTGAGATTCAGCCCCAATTTAAAGGGGAAAGGAAGATGTACAGTTGTCAGCATGATGTGATCATACGAGTGCATGTTGAGCTACAATATGACTCCTGCATTTCCATTTTGTAGAGAAATGCAGTGTAGTGAGCCACTGTGTCCTGGACATGATAAATGTATTGTATCTATATCAGGGAGTTAAGATAAACAGCCAAGATTTTCCTTCTCTGCTATAATAAAATTTTGGTGGGTCTAGAGCCAATTTTTACTGTCAGCTCTTCTGGTAAATCTCTGCTATGTGAGAGAATGAGGGAATGATTTGGCATGAAAACAAAACCATTGGACTTATCATACTTGTTTTTAAACTTATCCAAATTTGAATTGCCCAAAATATTAATGTTTGTAGTTCTAATATCTTTTTTTATCAATTTATTATTTCATGCTTGAGCTCCCTTCAGATTGCAATCTATATGCATATTTTATTCTGTACATTTTATTCAGGTTATTAAAACAAAATTAAAATCCTTGGGGGATTTTAGGCTTGGGGGGAGATCAGGAAGAGTATCATATCTATTAAAAGGAAATAACCTTTCCTTTTGTTCTTCTTTCTTCTTTTTCTGTTTAATTTACAGTATAAATCTGTTCTTATTTTTTTAGCCCTAAAGTTGTCCTTGTGTTTAAAAATTTTTTTTTTTTTTTTTTTTTTTTTACCTGGGTTTAAATGGATCTTGAGACTGAAATGTCTTCAGGTTTTATTTCTATAGGTTCTCAGTGATTTGCATTTTACTCATAGAATCCTATTTATACTTAACATCTATTTTAGGATCATCTGACTCAAATATCCTCCCACGTTTGGTTTACTCAGAGAATTTCTAAATAATCTGGCAATATTTTTTTCAATTTTTTTGACATGCCTTTCTGTCCTTTTTTTTCCTAGAAAATTGTCACTTGCACATTTTGATGATTGCAAAATGGCAAACCTAAAGAAATTTTAGTATGTAAACATGTTTGTTTCTTTTCCAGACACTGAATCCAAAATGGAATGAAGAGTTTTATTTTAGAGTAAGTTTCCCTTTACTTGCAATCATTATTATAACATGTACAATTAATTACATGGCATTTTATAAAGTTGGGAAGAAGTTTATTTTTTTCATTTGTTGTTTATGTGTTTACATCAAAAAATGCTTGTCCAGATGTAATTGCTCTTCTGTTTCTGTAGTGATGGAATGATCAGCAGAAATTGGCATAAGGTTAATTAGAAATGGACTGTTTCACAAATTGAGATTTTATTTAGAGTAAGTTTTGAGTTAAATCATCTGACACAAAAAATTCTTTTTACTTGAAAATGTATTTTTAGCAGAGCATGTTTGCTGTGGTTTTAAAATGTCAATGCAGTGGTAAGTAATCAGAGTTACTTCCAAGAGCTGTATGAAATTTAAGTTATAATGGCAAAAAATAATGAAATACAAATGTAGAGAAAGAAGACAGAAAAAGTAATTTCTTTTGGCCTTTATGTTACTTGCCAAAAAGGTCAAAATATGCTCTTTTTTTGTAGTTTAATTTTAATCTTGCTAGATCTTGCTTAAAATGAAAACCAAATTATAGCTAAAACTGAGTGACTTTTATCAGAAAAAAATAATTTTAAATATTTGAAAGTGGTAAAGAAGGGGTTAAAATAGTGATTACCAAAACCAACATAATATAAATGAGAAGGGTGATAACAACTTTGTTATTTAGTTGCTGAAAATATTTTTCCAAAAAAGAATGACTTAATTCTAGTGCAGCTGTAGCTTTCACAAAAGAAGGTTAGGTAGAATTTCAGTGGTTTTTAAAATTTAATCTTAAACAGCTGCTTGAGAAAAGATGTCATTGTAAATTGTTAAAAACAGCTATCATATCGAATGTTGTTTATAGAGTCTTAGTAATTGACTCTTTTGCTAATAGGATCTTTTAGATAGATAGTTCCCACCAACATAATTGTTAATATACAGGTTTTTGAGGTTTAAGTGGAATTTTTATTTTTAAATGTACCAAATAGCTTTTCTAGGTTTTGCAACTAGGTAATACATATCTAAAATCATCTTCATCTAATGAAATCTTTGGTTTTTATAATGTAGTCAGAGGGGAAAATATGGACTTACACTTTTTAAGTTATGCAGAGTCCGTAGGAGCTGTCTTGACGCGAAATTACGACTGTGCCTAAGGTTTTCTATTTTCATCACAATGGTTTTTGATGTTTGCACACCTTTCATTATAGAGATATATATGGGATAACTTAAGCTGCCTGCCTGTAAAAATGCAGAGGAATTTTACTAGAAAGTCATTACCCTAGTAAGAGGGCATTTTATGGTGAAGTGTTCAAATGCCTTTGCCTTCAGCACAGAGGACAAATTACGTAGAGAGATTACCATCACGACCATTGCACAGGAAAGGGAAGTAAAAGAAAGTTTTCGACTATTTATCTATCTGAAGACATTTCAAGCTGTCCCAAATTTGATCCCAACTGCATACGTGATTCAGAAATCGGTGACCTCACCTCCGTAAGCCCATCTTTATGAATACTGGTCTCATAAACATGCTGAGTTGTAAGACAGACTGTAAGGAACAAATTCACACATTTTAAAGTGAAATATATTTACTCAGGCTTAAGCAAACTTGTTATGTATATTTGTGCTTATAATTTTAACTGATATTATTCAAGGTAACCTTTTTAATAATTTACTTTTCCCAGGAAAAGAGAATACACAAAACTGCCACAATTGTGTTGTTTAAACTACAGACATAGTTCATAGAAGCTCTGTTAAAACATCCTGAAAATCCTAAACAATAATGTGAATATATAAAGTAATGCATACCCTTTTTTGTGTGTCACAATTCTCTGATTTTCTCAAAACTGGGAAGTCCATCGCCACCCCCACAGAACTATCAGTCCGTTGTGGAATATTGTTTCTAAATTCTCTTAATTAAACAAGTTGGACATAGTAACCTGGCTTACAAAGTTTTTCTGAAAAAATATATCAAGTGGATCAAATACTATAGAACTTGTTTCTTGTTTAATAGTGGCTGTTTTGTCTTCCTGCCAGAGTTCTTTGTTTGTTTGTTTGTTTTTTCCTTTTAAATGTTGGCAGTCTTTCTGCTTAAATTTACTTCAATGTAAATAATTTTCTGGAGGTATAGTTGCTGTTTTCAAGTGTTGGAGAGACTTCTGTTGGGTTTTCCACAGGCATGTGTGATAAATGGGCTAGAAATGGTGAGCGATAGACAGTCTAAAATATAGATGATTGTGAAATTCTGGAAGAAATACAGTAAAACTCTTGCTCCCTACATTTTAGTTGAGCTTTGCAGCTGTAGAACAAAAAAAATCTGGGAGCCCTGATAGTCTGTCTAGCCTGGGACTTGTTCCCAAAACACAGAACTTGTCACTTTGGCCAGGCTACCTTTCCTGAGACCAAGTTAGCTTTGCTGGTGTGCTAAAGGCAGCTGAACCCCCCCCCCCCAGGTTAGCCCTTCCTGGATGCAGCACATACTGGGGATGACATGAGAGAGAAGCAGCCGTGATTTGCACAGGGATGTCCTCTTCAAATTCCTCTCGGCTGTATGGCTGCATGCAGCCCGGCGGTATGCAGCAGCCATGCCTTTCCTCTTCGGAGCCTTCTGTAGTACGAGAAACGCAGTAACTGTCTTGCATTGAACACAGTAAATGAGAGCTTTTAATGTTAACTGCTAGGCTATTTCTAGTTGCAGTAGGGTTTAGAAACAAAGTGTTCTAGTGCTCCTGTTTAAGTAAAACTAAAGATTTACATAAAACCTGTTAGTCATGTTCTGTTTGCCTTGGTTTAATCACTGTATGAACTAGTACCCATATATTGTTACCATCAAGGTAATAAACCTAAAGTGACATTATTTGAATTTTCTCATAGGTAAACCCAACCAATCATCGTCTCCTGTTTGAAGTGTTTGATGAAAACAGACTGGTGAGTGCTTGTCTTGATTGTGTTTTACTAATCACAAGGCTCTGTGTAACACAGCTGATGAAAATATAGCACATCTTAAAGGTGTATTTTTGTCTGTTGTTTAAGTAAGCGTGCTAAGAAATGCAGATAGAAGCATAAAAAGCATCTGGTTTTGGGACTAATAGTCAGAGCATTAAACACAAAAGTAGTACCCTGCCTGGTCAGACCAAAATGGTCCTCCTTAACCCAGTATTCTGACAGTGAAAACCTCATCGTATTCTTCCTTAGGCTTCTCCAGTGCAAACTGATAAAGTCCCAGCATTTTTAGTCACTTACAAAGCAGCTGCTTCATCCTCTGATCATTTTACTGTCTCTTTCCTGTACCTGTTAATACTTCTGCATCCTTTTTTGGGATGTAGTTACTAGAGCTGCACCTTGTACTCAAGATGCGGGTGCATGAAGGTTTAAGGTAATGGCAAAATAATGCTCTCTTACCTTTTCAGTTCTCTGCCTCATAATGTCCAGCATGTTGTTAAGAGTTTTTAGTCTTGAACTTAATTTGGCTGATGCAGTAGCTCTTCTAGAGAAGTCTTCCAACATCTTGCTGCTTCTTGCTTTGTTATGATTAAATAGAAAAGGTTTTCAGAGAGCCATACGTGGAATAAGTGACACTGTCTTTCTGAGCATAGTAGGTTAAATATGCCAGTGCAGTAACATACCGGGTGAATGACTTTTTTGGTTTTTTGTCTTTTGAAAATTGTAACACCATCTCTTTGTTTGTGAGATCAGGTATTACATTTTCTTGGTTGGGTGCAGTACAATCTCTACTAAACTTGTTTGCTTTGTGAAGATTAGGATCAGTGTTGTGAAGATCCTTTTATTCAACAAAACCCAGTATGGAAACATCTGTCTTCAAAATATACATTCTTTTCCTCTGTCTTCCTATTAAATATAGAGCAAAGAAAAACATACAAGCTGTAATCTTCTGGGGAAAAAAAGGACTTATAGCCAAATGATTATATCCTCCTTTAAGAGGAAGTAAATCGGTAAGTCTGTGACAGTGTATATTTAGAGTGGGCTGACTGTGAGCATATTTGTTGACATACAATAATCATAATGACCACTTGCACTATTAAAACTGTCTTGTATCTTTTGAACTTAAAGGAGATGATGGGTCAGTTCTTCCCAGCTTTAAGGTCCTCTTCCATTGCCAGCTGATGCAGAAATCCTGTAAGTGTAATTGTGAGGCAGAGTATGTAAGCCCAGGCTCAGGACGGTGCTGACGTTACTGCGTGGCTTGCGTGTGTCCTGGGGGATGGTTGGGTGCGTTGGCATGGAGGACAAAGCAGAATTCGTGGAAGAGTCCTGGCTCTGGCCTGCAGAGGGCAGTGGCATGCACGGGGATGTCCTTGTGGACGCTGATGGGGTGGCGGTTCAGGAGAAAAATTCTGTACGCAGTGACAGCTGAGAAATGACGATTTTGGTATACTCATTTCAGATACATTGCTTAAGATTTTTAAGTTTCTGTATGCAGTACTGGCCTTATACTGGCAGTTTCGGTACTTCTTTATTGTTGAGCCATTTTCTGTTTGTTCTTCTGTGATCCTGCTTCTGTAGACAGTCTGCCCTGGGGCTCATAACCACCTTGCAAAGGCAGCAACCTGTGGTTTAGGAGCCGTTGCTTTCCTTTCAGAAGGTGTTCTGAGCTATTGACAAAGCAAGTACATTGGGGTTTTTAGAGTAGCAGATTTCCATCACGTTATGTTTACAGAATGAGGAGACATTGAACTGATTATTTTGGCTTTACTCTGAAATACTTACTGTCAATACTTGCATGGCTTTTCTTGCAAGAACTTTGTTTCTTCTTCATGTTCCCAAATTACCAAAGCACTTTCTGTCTTTGCAGTATGTCCTTCCCTTCCTATCCCCCAATCAAAATAGAGAATGTATGATGCAAGCTTCATCTTTGGTGCAAGGAGAGACTGTGTCCTTGGATAATATGCTTTATCTGAGAAATAAGATAAAATACTATCAACATCTGTGCTTCCAAAAGGCAATCTACAGCACTGTTGCTGTGTAGAAGCTATTCATGTTTTTCTTCTTTTTGGCTCATAGTCCACTTAAAACAATAGGGGATTGTGCTGTCTGTTGGCAGTTATATCGTTTTAAGCTTCCATTTCTCTTGTGATTGGTCATTTTCTGTCTTTTGAAAACAAGCTGCTTGCAAACAGAGGTTTAAATGTCTAGATAGAGTATTGACCCTCCACCTACAAATTTTCAGAGCTGTTGACAAAACTTAGGCTTTCAAGTTCTCTTAGGGAACAAATGTCCATGTATTGAAATGAAGCTACACTTCTCGCTAAACAGAGTTTCTTTTCTAGTATGTGTTAACAAGTGCTGTTGTGAGCACACTTCAAATGTGAGTATCCTCAGACCACTGAGTTTCTGTGTTGTGATAGAGCTGATACAGGGTGTTTGGTTTACGTTTTGGTGTATCCTGTCTGTCTGTTCTTCTTCTGAGGTCTTTTGGCTCTCAGAGCACGTAACTGTATTCCGTGCTGGCAATCACACTCGTGGTAATATTGCTAACTTTCTCACTGGAGGCTGGCCAGCAATGGGCAGAGTTTCTGTACGGTGTTTAAGACAAATCGGTACAAAACGACATGCAACACCCGTCTCCGGTTTTCACTCGTCTTTACTGCCTGGTAAAACTGAAAAAGAAACTTTGTCTCCTGCCATCTTGCACATTTCTGCTGTTTTTATTGTGTGAGAAATCTTTGCCATATGTACGATTGCTTTGTTTGTTGTAATTTTTAATTACTAAAAGGGACTGCGCAGGGTAGTGTAGGTTATATTGTGTTCATAGGGACAATGTAAAAGTTGTGGCTTTTTAAAGGCAAGAAGTTTGTTGCTTAATCATGTTATGAGCACAGTTAAAATTGAAAGCATAACCGTGCTATATTTATTCATGTTCTGCCATGATAGCCTAATGCTGTAACACACACCAAAATGCTAAGCTTGAAATAATTTTTCTCATTTGCATGTGGAGTTGACTTAAACTTTTAACACTATATTGAAGTGTTTTTGTTGTAGTTAAATTTTTGTGTGTGTGCTTTATACAAATGTGCCTTGTGAATATGATGTGGTTTAGATTTATAGCAGTGCCGAGTGTGTTTGCTGCCTTAGTCAGCTGTGAGAGCTCTCCCGCTGGGGCCGCTCCTCTCTGATGGAAAAGGAGCAGCTGTGAAGGTGCTGTTTCAGGCTCTTGCTGGCATTAAAAAAAAAAAAGAAAAAACAAAACCCCCGCTAGCTTACATTGGAGAGGGGGAACCAGGCCACGTGACTCCCACCATCCTACCCTATGTCACAGTTGTGTAGGAGCGCTGATTGCTCTTACCCAATCATGCCTGGAATGCTGCTTGCCACTTGGGCTATTTCTGCTATCTGTCGCTATCAGGGCTGCAGTGCTAACAGTTTGGCAGATGGGACACTTTTTCTTGGAGTTTATGTCTTTGGTTTTTAACTTCTGGCAGTGCCTGAATTGTTGCTGTTCTCCCTCTCCTTTTCTTCTCTCTGTAAAACCATGGCCCATCGGCTGCGGTTTCATTTTGGCTCTGGGCGAAGCAACACAGCCCCCGAATCAGAGATCCTCGACCGGGAGAGAGAAGATGACTTTTTCATGGCATTCCACACTTTGCCAAGAAGAAACAGTCCTCACGCTTTCTCCCGACACGGAGCAGATTATGGTGGTGGCGGTGATTTGCAAGAAGTAGGCTCCTTAAAAAGGAGTACATCCATGTTTATTCCCCAGCTGCTGAACAGTATTGATGTGCGTCCAACAAGAAGCTCGTCAATGCAGATCTCTCTTCAGCGCAAAGCTGCGAATGGCTGCGCGGACGAGTGTGCAACCCTGGAATCTCCTGAGGAGACACTTCCTTGTAAATTCTCTGACTTCAGGGAGCATTATGCACCCCCTGTTGAAAACCATTCTTCTTCTCCGATCAGTCCAGAGGTGACTCCTGAAAATTCTCCACCCAGGCTGACGGAAGAGTTAGGGCAACAGATTAATGGAACTATTTGCTGTAATCGTAGAATATTTTGTACTATTCCTTCTAATAACCAGACTGAGGATGCTTCATCAACTACCCAAGAAGATGAGGCAAATGAAGCAGCTTCAGGTTTAAACATAAGTGGTGTGAGGATTCAGCATCGGGCTTCAAATGCAGACGTGCCTCAGGTTACTCTACTACCCTTTGGTACTGAGGCTCAAAATAATGTTCCCACCCCAGAACCCCGGCGTTGGTCTTTGCAACATGTGCCAGATATGTCAGCAAATTCAGGGAAAAAGTTCTTTGTTCTCCAGTTACAGCAACCGCAGACAAGTGGTACAGGTGCGGGAGGCGAATGTAACTTTGGTTTTACTGGATCAAAAGGGGACAGATTGGTCAGGTATCCTCGAATACGGCTAGAAAGGAGTACTTCTTACCCTGTCCAGCCGCCAACAGAAGAAACTAGCCCCACAGATGATGGATTGAATTCAGAACTGCATGGAAATGGCAGGAATGGGTCAGAAATATCTAGAAGCAATTCAGTAGAGCGGATTCCTCAAGGGCAGGGATGCTTGTTTAAAATCAGACCAGATCAAAACACGAGGCAGCAGCACTTCAGAATTCTTGTCACCCGTGGTCCTGAAGAACAAAATCAGGTTGTTGGTAAAGAGGGTCGTGGCACCCCTGGTCCTGCAACAGCCAGCACCACAGTAAGTATGATGCTGAGTATGCTATGCTAGTAAAATACAGAATTGCCCTACAAAGGCTTCTAGATTTGAGGCAACAGAAGCACTTCCATTGTTAGTGCTAGAATGTTCTGCATTTCTCTGGAGCAAGCCACTAATCATCTCTATTTCTAATCTAATGTAACTTTGCTCTCAGTTATGATTACATCCAGTGTAATATTTTGAGATCCTAATGTCACACATGTTTCTTAATTCAGTGTTACGTCAGCTGGAAAGATTTTTAAAAATCAGAACATTCAAATGGCAAATTAAGTGTTCGTGTTAATTTAGTTGGCTGAGACCTTGCTGCATAAAGAATTCTTCACACACTGATTTTACAAACAAATACTTTGACACCTTCTAAGTATATTGTACACACGTGTGCGCTTCTACATGATTTCAAAATGTGTATTGTAATGTAATAGTAGCTAAGACTATGGAAATCTTATGATAATTCCAATCAAGATATTGACTTAGCAGATAAGGTACCAAGAAGCTAGGAAAAAAATATTTCTTATAGTAATTTTTTTTTTTTTTGGCCTTCTGGAAATTAAAAACATGTCCTGTTTTTTGTGTGCCACAAATCCTGATCAAACAACTGTGCAAGTAGCTTGGCACAACTTAGTAAACTGTCTTGTTTGTATTTGCCTTGATTTTGCTTTAAGATGAATTTTTTCATCTTCTGGTTTTTCTTTGTTATAATGGGAGAGGATTGATGTTTCATGTTTTTAAGCCACTTTTAAAAAGGCCAAAGGAGGAATGAAACTTACGGGTTTAGATTAGTCATTTGCTTAAATTGCTTTACTGTGCAATTTAACACTGCCCACTTGAGTTCCTAAGCTCAGTGATGCTGTATATAGAATAGTAAGCACTCTGTCTCCAGCTGTGAAAACAGATTCACTAGAAGAGATTTTGGTCTTCATTGCTTGTGTGTTCCCATTCTCCTGTGCTTTCGTTCAGTGAAATGTAGCACAGGACAGGTGCTCGCTGCAGCAAGGCCATATGATGACTCTGCAGCTTTCCTATGAAAAAGCTAATAGACTCCAAGTTATTCCAGTATTAACCTTCTTCTTAGCTCTTCAGCAGACACTGAGAGTAAAAAATCAGGAAGTATCCCTAAGCTTTTATTTTAAAAAAGTAAAATAAAAAAAAATAAATCCCTCGCCAGTACAGGTTTCGTTTCAGTCTCTATAAGCTAGCAATTTTGTTAAGTAGTGTGTAGTATCTTTCCTGCCAGCCTGAGAACATTTCAGCAGGAAAATTTGGAATGCATAAACTTTGCTGATTTTCTTCTTCATTTGACTTTCATGTATGCAGTACAGTATGTTAAGTGTTCTCATACTAAAATGAATCTAAATCTCATACTAAAAATGAAGTGGGGGGCAAAAATATGTCTGATTTTCCCTTTCCTATTGATTATCCCTTGTTCCTTTCCAATAATAGCTGTTCATGGAGAACCACCATAACCAATTATATAAGTAGCTATAGTATGTCAAACCTAGTACAAAAGCATCAAAGGTTTACAGATTTGTGCGACTTGTAGAGAGATGTGCCCCAGTGTCTCTGCAGTAGTTCTCATTTTCCTAAAGGATCTACCCCCCAGAGTCACTTCTTTGATCTTCACTGTAGTAATGATTCACATACCAAAGTCATACTTCAGTGTTTCCAGAAGACAATTATGAAATTTGTTCCTTTGTGCTCTTAGGTTTAGCTACCATGTGAAATCAATTTAGTCAGCCATGAAGCATGGCAGTCACAGAGGCACTCAGTCCAAATGGTACTTGCATTCTTTAGTGCAAAAAGTTTCAAAAATAAAGAATTAATTGAAACTTAAAACTTTTTTGTGGCGTTTTCTCATATTTGTAGTAAGCCCAGAAATATTGTGGGTAGAGGTGATTGGCTAGGCAAGATGCCATAGGAAGTGTGGGGAATGAAAGCATTTTGGTGAAAGTTTTGCTTTATTTTGTCTACATATAAGACATTCTTTAGTAAGGTGTCATTTTTAATCTATCCCACAGAAGTTTGTTTGGAGGACCTATGATGCTAAGTAAGGGTGTGCCTGAAATATTTGTTCTATTAAGCTGAGGGGAAAAGCTGCCATGTTTTATAGTTGTTAGCATAAAAAAAAAAAATCTAGACTCTTCCAGTTAAACAAGTTTGTGTGTATTTGATTGATATAGGGCATGGGCCTGGGGCTGCAAGCAGCAGCTGCTACAGCCTTATTTATCTTGAGTGAAAACATTCAAGCGGGCGTCTGCAGTCCTACTGCTACCAAGTGTTTATGACCTTTCAAATATCTTCTGTTTTAGACAGAAGCATTTTTGGGCAAGCAGGATGTATTTCATTATAAGTCATTATAAAATAGTAGGTAAAGTATGAGCTTATGTCCAATTGTGAAAAATTTTATTTGGAAGCCTTGTTACAAATTCTTTTGACTACTATGATATTTTATATGTAATGCAATAGGCTACTGCCAAATGTGTATATATACTGTGGCATATAACAAATACTCACATTGTTTAAAATTTGGGGTCTGTGAGTGCATAGCTGTATTTGTGGGAAACACTTCAAATATCTCATGTATTGGACAACTGTTTTAGAGACCTGACAAAGGCATCTTTGTTGTGATAAAAATACAAAGTGCCCTAACAAAATGTTGTAGTAGTAGTATTGAATTATATTTAGTTAACAAACAGAAATGGCAACTCTCAACTCTGCAAGTCTGCATTTCTCACAACTCAGCTTTTATTTTCCCTTCTTAGAAATAATTTTAGAATAAATATTGTTTTGAAAGTACAGAGAATCTACTTATGCTCCTAAGATATCAGCTGGGATTGGGGCATGTAAACCAAAAAGAGCAAGCTGGGTTAAACGCAGTTCAGCAGTAACGAAGGGCCTGCTGGGCACCTAAGACATGTGCCTCATTCAGGCTGGTGCTGTGTGGCAAACCAGTGATTGATTGCCTAAACTCCAGCTGAGACACTGTCTTTGGCAAAATTTCCTTTATATGAAAGTGGAACAGGGTTGGGTGAACACGTGCAATGCATGTGATGGCTTTCATATGCCAGCCACTCTGGGAAGTGGTTAAAAAATTGACCTGGAGAATGTGGAACTCAATGGAATTAAGGAGCTGGAACTGCTGCTGCTCTGCTGTTGCCTCTCCTAAAGGCTGTAACATCCACTTCCCTGCCTTATTCTGCCCTTTGTCATAGGTCATTCAAAACTTCATGCTTCTGTTGATACCCTGAATTTTGGTGGGGAAAGGGATACCAGTTCCATTGTTTTAATGGAAATGCTTTCATGGGAGACCTCTGCCTATCATTGAGGCAGTGGATTTCAGATGTGTCAGTGGTGAGGTTTGTGTTTGATCAGGAATAATTATCATCACCTAGAGCAGAGCCAACTACTGTTAATAAAGCTGTGTATGGGAAAGGCAGAGTTGTTTGCTACAGTCCTTCTACAAAATTAGTAATTAGCAACTGACAATTACATGACTGCAATGCAGATGAGGAAAAAACTCTTATTCAGAATCATATAATAATGTATTTTAATGCATTATTATATTATGACATGTAGTACAATGGATTTTGATAGTTTATTTTTTCTAGAGGGGATGAATGCTTCGCTTAGTTCTTTTGTTCCACTCGCAAGTTTTCTTAGTTTCAGTGATACCTCTTCAGCGTAAAAAGGTTGCTGGTAACCCCTTCTTACCTTAGTGACTTCCTTTGATTTGGAATAGATTTCTATGAGGGCAAAACTTTGCCAAGAATAGATAGCAGTCCACTCAGAAAATTGCTACTACTAGGCAAGTTTAAAACCTTGAACCATCCTCTTTTATATCCCGCTATAAGTCAAATCTGTTTAATCATATTGGGGATTATTTATTTGTGGGTTTGACCTAAGAGAAAGCAGGTCAATGAGATTGATGATTGATTTAGAGGAACTCCTGGTGAAAATTTTCTAGTGTTCAACAGTGTTATTAAAATAGTATGTAATGTTAAATCATGTACATAAAAGATGAGCATTTCTGCTCTATCTAGGATCAGAAATGTGTATCTGAAGAATTCAACACTTCTATGGACCTTCTTTACACAGTGAAACCCTACTACAATATTTCTACTTTAGTTGGATTGTGAATTAGTATCGGATATATAGGAACTTATGTTCAGAAATGCATACAAATTTTCCATGCAGAAAAGTATATATAGCTGACCCATCAGCTGTATATATTAACAGTAATTTGTCAGAAAAGGGATGTGATCATGACATACTATATCATATATTATCAAATAAAAGGGAAAAAATGCCCATTATAACTTGCCTTATAGATTGGTGTTTACTATTATCCTATTTTTGGTCAAAAGCTCTGGACACACCATGCTCCAAGACATTGATAGTCTATAATATGGAAGTCTTGGGATGTGTTTTTTTATGGCGGGAGAATCAAACGAGAGAAATACATTTTTATTCAATTTTACACATTGGAAGAAATATAATACATTTGAATAAAAACTAAAGACTAGTTAAGAGATGACCAACATTGTGCTTTTTTTAGGTTGAATATTTATTCTGTAGACAGTCTCACAAATTATATCGTTTTCAATAGCAAGTGGCATAATAGCACTAAAGCAGACATCTTCTTTATATTTCTATGTATTATTGCCTCTTGAGTTACCACTCTCAGCATTGTGGATCACTGTTGTCTTACTGGAGATAATTTTCTGTGCACAGTGATATTCAAGCAAGAAACATCTGAATCACCATCAACTAGCTAAGCCTTCACTGCAAGAAGCAAAAGAAAGTGAAATAAATGTAATTGTTTGTAATCCTTTGAAGATGATGAATTTGTAGAGGAGCTTGCATTGGCCACATCTTTAGGCCATGTTTCTACCATAGTATTTACTTTCCGTACCCATTTGTTTCAAATTTCTAGTCTGTCTTGGATCCAGTGGGTTGGAAAAGCAGAATTTCTTAACTAGCAATTCCATTCTGTGACCTGACGTAGCTCTAATGAACAAGTAGCAATTGTCTGTACTTGACCTGTGCTAAGCCTTAATTTATAAGGCACATACCACTGTATGACAATTAAAAAGGGCAGTGGAGGAGTAACATTGTTCTGTATTGTTACCAGTGTGATTTGCAAAATAAGAGACATATTTTGGTTAGTATGAAATTCAATTCTGGATTGAATTTTCTGGTTTTTTTACTTTTGTACATAAACTGATCCATTTGATTAAAAAAAAAAAAGAAAAATAAATCCTTCAATGTTTCAGTGTAAACTATGGCAAAGTCTGAAAGTCTCTTTCTTGAGACACCAAACGGTTTATGTATTGCTTATCAGCACAAGAAAAACTGATGGAAATCTTTAAAGATGAAATAAAATGAAAAGGGGTCATCTGTCCGTCGTCCATCCACCCCCCCACCCCCACCCCCCGTTCAAGTAACCATTGCAAGAGTTTATTTGTTTCAGGTTAGTTAATGCAGTCCACAGAGAGAGATCTTAATTTTCTCTTCTAGTGTTGCTCTTCTTGCCCACTTCTTTGGTCATTCACCAGCCTGTCCTTGACACAGTATTCAACACTTAATTTAACATCATTCATCATCTTTAACTAGCCCCCACACTGATACCTTCTTAGGACTTGAGTTGGTATGGGAAATCGTGGTGCTTTTGAATTGGAAAAAAAGTTTAATTACTTCTCTTATAATCTCTGAACCAAGTCTAAATGTCCAAGAACTCCAAAGAATAAATAGACAAAAATGGGACAAATCCTGTTCCTAAGGAATGTGTGTATATATATATATAACTGTTTATCTGCCTATCCTGTTTTCATGTGGATAATGAAGTATATTAGAACCATTAAGTCACTCCATTAAGATCTAACATGGAGTGAAAACGCACTTGGCATTAGAGACTTTCCTTCTGTCTGTTCATCCATCCATGCAAACATAGTGGCAATTACCTGTGCAGAAAGTTAATAATTGGCTGCATTCACACTTCTGGTGTTCCGTGTGTGATGCTTATAGCTGAGCTATGCCGAACTGTTTCTGCATCTTCCATTTCAGAAGCAACTACTGAGTGCGGTACAGCATTCTAAATGGTACAAAACAAGAAAAGTCAAATTGTTAACAGCTTATTTGTTAGCTTTCATTACACCAGAAGCATATTCTTGAAAATTTAGAGGTCTTCTAAAACAGGCAAAAGCTATGTCAGAAGCAAGTATTTTTTCCCCGCGTCTCTTTAAGGACAGCTGAGACAGTACGGCTCACCTGCACACGGGCATTAGTAGCCAAACAGTGTGGAAAGTGTTCTGCACCTTTAAAAGGCTGCTTTCTCTTCCAGTGCTACACAGGACTAATGCTACACAATGATTTTATCTTTTATATTGCACATGTCTAAGTTTGGAGACCTACTTCAGGGATTGCTGTCTGGACTCTAATAGGCATTTCTAGAACATAATTCATGTTGCCCTTAGCTGGATGTTTAAAATAGCTCAAATGAATAGTGCTATGAATTTCCTGTCTCTCCACTTGCTATACAAGGAGTGCAGATGACTATCTGGAAAGCCTCTGTTTTGTGCAGATAAGGACTTTGTTGACATCTGCAGGTAGAGGTGGTGAATTCCATCCCTTGAGCCTTTTAGGTTTTCTGTCAAGGACAAGATCAGTTCTTCCTTCCTCTCTCTCCTCAACAAACCTACCTCTAGGTTGCAGTGAAATAAAGGTATCTCCCTGACCACAGAAGACTGTGCCTAGAGATTACCATTCCTCTCATCCTTTTTTGTTCAGAGATCTGCCACAGGTTACAGCCTGCCTTACTTCATGAGTAATCCCCAACCCCCTCATCCCCTGCCCAGAAATCACCTGGCCCCTTTCTTAATTAGCCTTTCCATCAGCTTGCATATCTGTTCTTAAAAGATCTTCCTGTCCTGGAAGGGGCAGACTATCGTGTTCAAACATGTGCAGAGCAGAAGCTAGTTTTACAAGACGGGAAGTACCAAGAAGCAGACTGATTTTTGTTCTTTCCTTTTTTCTGAGTGGAGGACAAATAGCACATTGCAAGTAGTGTAAATTAGCTTGCAGAATGAAGAAATCCATATGTAATTTTTTGTCAAGTTTTCAGAGAGTCAAGAATTGGCAGTGCTGTCTTGACCCTATCCCTACACATTCTCAGAGTTCCCTGGGAAACGATTCTGGATTTTATTAGACTTCATTGTTAGGTGTTTTTCTCCCTGAAAGCTGTATCTTTTGGTATGTCTCTGTAAAGAAACCAGAATAAAACTTGGAGCAGAAGAGCTGGAAATAACATAACTTTTTTAAATAGCAGTAATAAACTATTTGCTCCTGCATGGAAAAATTGTATGCTGAGTTTCAGTACACAGTGATCTCTTTAAAGCTGAGTTTATAAGGCCCTCAATTTATAATGGAAGTGCTGACACAGTCTTAACACTGAAGGTGCCAGCCAGAGCAGCTCTGGTATAGATCTAGCCACAGAAAACTACAGATAATAAACCAAATACAGAGGCTTGATTGCTTTTTGTACTATTTAGCTGTTTTCCTATTTGAGAAAAGCTGTCAAATAATGAAGAATTTAGGAATGTGCATGTTTTATGACAGTTCTAGTTCAAAAAGCTACTCTAAATCCAAATCTATCCTGTTTACTTAGTTTCCAGATCAAATCTCATTGTAAAATGTGTTACTGCATACGTTAATCTAAAATCTGTTGCTTTTATCTGTTTTTTCATCTAACAGGATGGCATTGGTAGCTTCCAAAAGTCAGCAATTATATACAGAAAAATACATTAATAAAATCAGCAGTATGACCATGCAGGTTTCTGTCTCCAAAGAGGATTAATAAATAAAAAGGAAAAAACTCATCCTTGCTCTGTTTAAGTCCTCTGATATTATGAACCTAGCAAAATGCTGGGCTGTGTCTTACATATGTGGGAAAAGCTAATTCTAGAGTTAAAGGCATTATCATTACCAAAATACCATTCTGGTTTCCGGGTCTGTCATGTGCTGACTCCTCAAGCCGTGGGGGCGAGGGGGGTACACTGTGTTGGAAGTGAAAGTCAAAAGAAAATTTGCTTCTGATTAGATGAGTTGTGCAAATAAAATACATACTGCGCTGTATACTGTGGTGTAAATTCGGAGTTTTTCAGTTGGTTTGGGAGAAAGCTTCATTTTCCCTTTCATCCTAGGTTGAAAAGAATAACCTCCTGGGTGACTAGCATTTCCAGGCTGTATTTTATGTATTCTAGAAAAGAATAAGAGAATATAAACTTTGTCATAAGGTGGGATTTTTATCTTCAGTAAAAGAGAGATTCAGATACAAATTTCTATGGTCTGACTGGCCTTCTTTTCAGGTACTTGTTGAAGTCTTACATTCTTAATCCTACTATGTAAAGAGTTTTTTTTTTTAAATGGCAAAGAATAATATACAATCACTCTTTGTAATAAATAAGGCAACAGGAGCCTACTTATTCAGCATTAACTTTAGTATTCAACAGATTGCTGGACACGCATAAAACTCTGGAGTATGGTATTTGAAATGCTTTTATTATTGAAAGCAAGCTACTTTAAAATTAAAAAGGAAGGTATTCATCAAACAGTGAAAATCCTTTCAAACAAGACAGAGGCTGATAATAATCCTTCTTGAGAAAGTTATACCCTAAGTTTTGCCTCAAGTGAGTGTTTAAAACTGTTTACATAATTTTTTTTTTTTAAGTTTTTCTGCTTTTAAAATTATTTCTACTCCACGTCCTGTACATAAAAAACACAGCATATCAAGATGGGGGAATAGCAATATTATTTGAGGGATTATGTTAAATCATGGTTATTTAAAATATTTTCATGTTGCTAAATAAAATTTAAAGCGTTGTTATCAAAGCTAAGAATTATATCCGTTACATTTTGCACATATCCTGGATAGTGAAAAACTCCTCTAATTTAAGTTTTTTTCATTTTAGCAGTAATACATTTATCTTTTAGTACTTAGTGTGGTAAAGACTTTGAATTACAAATACTCTAACCATTTAGTTATTTGAAATCTGCTTCAAGCATGGTTTTACATTCACAGAATCATATTACCACAAGACATTTATTTGCTTCAAATTCTGTGAAAGTGGAACTAAACTTTGTTGTTGAAAAGTTGAGCAGAATCTCCCTCAACTTACACACACACACAGTCTTGTGTGCTCGCTCCAAAGATTTGAAAGTGGAGGCTGCTGTACTTGCTGTATTACTAACGCTTCATTATTTTTAGAAACTCTATCGGAGAGTGCTTGCCAGCACACTGAATTATTATAAACACAAGTGAACTATACTTGTTGGGAAATGATTGAGGTATATTTGGTGATGCAGCTTGCAGTTATGTAGCAGTGTGTTTACTCATATTCAGCTTTTTGGAATTAAGTAATCCATAATATGGGTTTCTAGCCCTAGACAGATTCAGGAAGGGTTTTTTGTAATATTTTACATTTTAAGGTATAGGATTGCAAGAGATGCTCTGCAAGGCACACTAATCAAGCTACAGAGTAGCTCTGAAAGATTTTATTTATTTACATAGTTTACAGTACTTGTGACATTATCGGCTTTCCCGATTCACTTCCAGTCTTGCGAAACATCTTTCTGATGTCGGGAGCACTTTGCGCTGCCATGTGACTCTCGGCCGCGCTGTGGAGTGAGAGAGAGGAACAGGCTTCTGTTCCCTGCAGGCTGAGATAAAACCTACCAAATATAAATGAGAACCTAGCTGGGTGAAAAAGAGGGGTAGGAATTGCTTACTGTAAAGAACTAATCATAACCGCTGTAAACTAAAATGTTCAGTGAAGATAGCAAAGGTGTCTGTGCCTGATCTTCTGTGAGGTTTAACTCACTTGTGTTTGTCACGTGGGTTGAAGGTTCAGGCAGCAATATAAGATTTTAGCTGGTTTGTATGATTTGAAGGTATGTGGCTAAATCTTGACCGATCTGAAGTTGTTAGGAATTCTGCTGTTGACTTCAGTATGATTGAAGCTGTACTCATGAACTTCCTTTTACTGCTCTGTTCTTACATTTAGCCATAGTAATTCCAAAGGCTTCAGCTTAATAGCTCTTCTAAGGTAAATGGAAGCTGCTCAAACTGGCTACTCAGAGGTAATTTTCACTATAGGTATGGTCCACACTTAAATGTTACTCTGTGTAAACATGTATCTGCTAGAGTGTGGGACAAAATCCTAAACTGTAATCGCAATGCAGCAATTCCAGGCAAAGTCCCGTTCGAGACATAGCAGCAAACAAATAATCCTTTTAAACAGGATGAGGGGAGGCGGACAATTTGGGACAGATACAAGCTTTGCTGAAACAATACACCTTCAAAAGCACAGTATTATTTGGTTGCCACTGGGAAAGCTTGCCAGTCAGCACAACTACACTGCAGAATTTGCTCAGCGACAAGTCTGTAGGTCTCAATTCACTACATATTTCAGTCTGCTCTCTATTGACAGATGAGCATGCAGAAATTTCTAACATCTTCAAAAGTGGTAACAGGTCCTGCAGTCCTCAAGATTGATTGTCTGTCAACTTCTGCGATTATCAATCTTTCTGCGTCATTGGAAGAATTTTAAATTCTCACATATTTTAAAGTAAAAAATTATTTTGGTTTGTTCATATATTGGCAACGCACTGCAGATTGTCTGCTTTGTCTCCTACTCTAGATAAAGTGTTATTCAGCTCTGGGGAAAAAAGAAACAAAACAAAACCACTCTGAACTGTAAATTGAGCTTTCTCTGAACATACTTCACTGTGGGAAGGATTCAGTAAATGAATGCTACCGAGTGAAGGAAATGTGCTGAAGATGGTTGTTCATCTAAAAGGACAATCTACTCTCAGTAAAAGGTTGCTTCTATTTGCATAGCAACCATCAGGGAAGAAAAACTGTTTTGAAGGAGACATGCAAATCTATCTGCATTTTCCTGGTGTTACTCAGGCTGATACACCTTTGAAAAGGCAGACTTTGCCGTTTGACAGTGAGATATTAATGTACTTATATTTGCTTGATTTATTGATTTGCATTCAGAAATATGTTGAAGATTTTCTCCTGATCCCGGGATGAAGGGTATTATGGCATTATGGTTCAGTAAGCACCTCAAAGATAGACATTTTATTTTAAGACTAATCTTCTGATTCTGAATTTTAGAAAACAAATCTGACACCAACTCTGTGATTACTTTCATCTCTTAACGTATGTCCATTGAATAGTCAGTCTCCTTGTTTCTGATGTTGCTGCCCTTTGTGCTCTCCAGTCAGTTGTGTGCAGTCACATGTACAGCACTAAAAAAGAACAAGTAAAATGAGGAATATTAGGAATTATAATGGAAGTAGAGTTTAAAACATAATTAATTATCAGTTTGGATGTAATCCAGGGCCTAAATAAGCTTTTGTGAGTCAATTTTGGGAATAAAAATTTCATAATGAAATAAACTATATTTCCATTTTCAAACGATTACCATTTCTTTGAAGTGAGGCTGTATACTAGCAACTTCTGAAAGTTTTTAGTAATACATGAAGTATGAAATGCAAAAAAAGCAGCTACAGTTTGGTGCTTAAAGCCAAAACCCAAGGGGTTTTCAGAAATCAATTAATTTGTGGTGACATTATTTGAGATCTACTACATGGTATTAATTTACTGTATTAAAATGTTTGATCTTAACTGAGCAAGTGAAATAGAATTTTTTGTTCTTTGCAGATGTGGGCTTTGTGGGTAATGATACAATAGCCCAAGTATGGGAAGACCTTACAGTAACCGTTTAGATGTGGGAAACTGGTCTTAATAGATTTGGTTTTGTCTGACGTCACCATTTTTTGATATCTTTTTGGCCTTGCAACATCCACCCTGATGCGAACATCTTATATGAAAGCAAACCTTACCTGCTTTATATTTAGTAAGAGAACTGAAAATAAAACTGTCTTACTGTTGCCATCCCCACAGTAAACTTTGTGGTGGTTTTATCTTAGGGAATTAGTTTTGCGTTGTGCTGGTTTTTTGATATTTAGTTTTCTGTTAACTTAGGAGAAATTTAAAAAAACAGGGTAGAGAAGGATTTCTGTAAAGAATTTGGTTGCTCTCCCTATATAGACTTGTAAATACTGTGAATTTGGTGCAGTTAACTAACTGCCCAAGGTTGCAGAGTGTATCTGTATGTAAAAATGTAAAATATTTTGATTTTCCATTAAATAGATGTATCTTTATCCCACAGGAGGACCTGATATCTTTGAAATTTATCAAACCTGTGTAATTCTTCCTGATACTAAAAACTGGGTGTTATTACAATACACGTCTAATTTATTACTTATTTGGAGTTACGGAGTATAATCTTACCTTAAACAGTTCCTCTATTATAAAGCTAAGAGCACATGGAAACAAGGAAGGCGGTTAAACTTTCTAACTGGGGGGTATGCAAAAAGGTATGTCTCTGAAAGTGTTATGCAGGAGAATGCCTTCCTTTCCTATAGGAAATCCCAAGTCTATGAGTACTCTTTGCAAAACACACAGTCTCTGGGAGCTTGCGTGTGACCTGTTCCCTGTGCATGACTTAAATATTTGATTTTTCTTTTTTTAAACATCTGTTACTATCAGCATTTGTTAGTGATTTATTTGTTCTATGACCCCACCGCACGCTGCCCTGATACTGTTCACTAAAGAGCAGGAGCTGGGGATCTGCGAGGTGACAGAGCAGCAATTGCGGATGGAGAGAACGTTCACTGGCGAGTTTATGCTGCGCTGTTTCGGGCAGCAGTTCCACATAAACTACCTCTCCTGTCCCCAAATTGCTGAGCTGTCTGCCTGCTTTTCAGATTTGTTTTTGTCTTGAGCAGCGAGTTACAGCAATGCTGGATTGGGCAGGTGACATCAGTTGGATTTCTTGTGTCAGATGCCAGCCAAAACAGATGCGGGAAGAAGAGGGAGAAAAGAATTTGGAGTCGTCAGTTTGCAGCGCCAGCTCCATTCTCCATGGAGCTGATGTGTGTGTTTTCCTTGTGTTGTGTTCCCTTCCACAGCAAATGCAGTCTCCTTCAAATGAGTTTCTGTAAGCTTGGAGTTGGAGAGAACTCTTTCTTGCCTTTTGTTATGTTCCTGAATTTTACGGGGATTAGCATTTCTGACCAAACATTTGCAGCAAATATTTCTGGAGTTCTGGCCTTCCTGCTTTTTGTTATAATCAAATTTTAAATATATAAACATCAACTCATTGTGTAGAATTTCAGGATACAAACAAAATAGATTGGTAGCTGATTTAAAAAAAATGTGCACAACATGAAACAAACTTTTCCAGGTTTTTTCCTGTGTTCTTTATTTTTCACTCTATGAGAGTTTATATTACCAGTTACTCTACTGGGTTTTTTTTCTGATTGAAATTTAAATGAATAATTACCCACCATAAAGACCTTGCGGTAAATATAATTGACTGATCTACATGAATAGTAACTATTCTTTTCTGGAAGAATTAATTAAACAAAAATTCACATTATTCTAAGTTGAATTTTCGTAACTTCCTAAATTCCATCAGAAACAACATATATTAGAGGAAAAAATCATTGACCAAATGAAATAGTTAAAATTGGTATGTTTTTGGTTTTCTGTCGTAAGGTATAAGCTAGGGTAAGAATATAGATTGTTTGGAGGTTTTCTTTTGTATCAGCTTGTGAACTCTCCAAAAGGTCACTTCTGAGGAATAGTCTAGTAATAGCATAATTCATCAAACAATCCAAAGTATAAACTAAGACACTGCATTCTTCCTCTGTGCAAAATAGAATCCCACTTGAAAAGGGGCTCCTGAACAAGTTCTTGTAGGGAAGCATGGGCATGTCTGTTTCAGAACTGGAAATGTGAAAGACCAGTAAGTCAACATAATCTTGGCTGTCCTTTCCCTTAGGAACAAATGTGTTACTTCTAACCTTTAAAATTTAGCAGGTCTCAAAGTTTTTTGTCTCGGCAGGGAAAAAAGTGATGAACTTGTATTGGTATAAATGATCATTCATTTAAAGAAATTAAGAAGACTAGTTAACTGTCCACTAATCAGCATTTCAATGCCCTCGACATGAAGTAGTTTTCTATTTCTCTCTGGTCAGTGCATAGCCGTGTTTCTCCTCAGTGTCCTAATAAATAACAGGTATAATGCATTCTTGTGTCAGATAAACTTGGCATTTAGAATTCTTACAATCTATTTTGTTTTTTTTCCTTAACATTAGAAAAATTATTAAAGCAAAAATATTACATCAAGTATTGCCAAGTCTAATGCCTTCTTGAACATAAGCACTACTCGGATCAGATGGTTGAAAGAATGTACTTAGTACCTTTGGAAAATCTGATCTGAATAAACGTCAGTGTGCTTTCTCTGATTCTGTTACTGCTGTCTCATTTCTCTGCCTCCTGATACTTTCACAACTTTTTTTTTCTTTGTCTCTGTTCTCTTTTGTTTAACCTCAGTCTAAGATTCTTCCATCAGCCACATACCTAAAGTACTGCATCATGGTCCAAGATAAACATGTTGATGGGTCCTAATGTAATATAACTGAATACTTAGAGAAGGTGCTTAATGTGACTTTTGCTCCCTTTCATCCCTGGCAATTTATAGGACACTTGCACATCATTTAGGAGGAACAGAATTTTCAAAGTACTGCTGGAGCTCTAGCATGTAACTTTTAAACAAAAGCCTGATCCTACATTTTTACTGAGGCTGACTTCAATTGCAGTTTTCTACAATGTTGCTAATAAAGATGCATCTTCAGCTTCTCCAGACTAAGAGAGAATTCAGCTTTCAGGTGAAGAAGCTGTAATTCTGGTAGCTGGACATAACCGATATGCTCTCAGTGGGAACTGTAGCTTGTATAAATGTTAGTTGTTGTTTGTCTGCCCATACAGCCAAGTATTTTATTAAGAGTTCACAAGGGGTCAGATAAACATTTAGTGGCTTTCAAAAACTGTCTCTGGTCATTTGAGTACGTTGTGTTATGTGGTCAAGTTACAGTGAATTTCAAAGCACTGTGGGGATTACTGGTCTTTCAGACTGCCTTGAACTGTTTATAGTGGCTTATGCCCAAGTGTATAGCATGTTTAAGGAGAGTATGAAATAGCAGAAATCAGTCTGTCTACTGAATGGAAAATTGGGGACTTTTATTTCGCCTTGAGTCATGTTTTGTTATATTTTACTGCTACTTTGAAATTAGTACGGTAGTGTACATATTGAGGAAGACGAATTCAGGAATACTATTCAGTAATAAAGGAATATTACCTCAGTGTAATGATGTGTATGTGATGGATGATTAAAAATCTGATTGTTCTTCAAGAACTTTTTTTGCACCGTTGAAATGGTTCTTTGCTGCAGAGTTCTTTGCTTGAAAATTATTCTAATTTATATGGAGAAAGCCAGCAAATTTCACCAGAAATTGTGGAAGAGCAGCTGCAGAGAGAAGAATCAGTAGTTAGAAAATTTACGAAGTACACTCTTTTGCTTGCTCACATACGTGTATGCAGACTATATATACATTATGCCTTATGGAAGTGATGCCCCACTAATCCCTCTATTTTCTGAGCTCGTTATTAAAATAGCAATTCCATTTTTGACCGATTTTAAGAGAAAGAAATTGACTTCTGGGTTTTTTCAGTTTTGCCCATGTTCAATTCCCATAGAAGTCACAGTCTTAACATTTTTCAAAGGCAGCTGCATTCCAACAGGCTCTAAACCTCTCCGTGATTTCCCCCTGCCAAATCTTAGTGTATGGTCAAGACAACATAGGAGAAGATTACTGTCATGCTTTTCAGCTGCCTTCTTCAAGAAGTAGCAGGAGGCAAAAGTTAACGTTTTAAGAGAAGTTGATGTCCATTTTTAACTTTTTTTGCTATCCTATTGCTGATCTTTCAGCATGGTTGCAAGAGTTGCATACATTCTGTATCTTGAGCTCTTATATCTTTCAGATCTCAGTTGCTGCAGTTCTCCAGGGTATATTATAAGCATTGGAATAGATTGAGAGGGAATATAAATCCCCCTAGTACACTAGAGCATTTATAGTCTTACAGTACTTAGCTTTTCTGAGGGTTATATTTCTTAATTGCTTTCTGCCAAGAAAGCACATATATAGAAAAATTGGTCGTGACAGATGTATAGTGAAATCCGGAAGTCTGAATAAAGGGCTGAACGGCTGCTGATGAGGAAAAGAAACAGAAAAAGTAGGACATCTCTTTGAGCAAAAGAAAAAGGTAGGATAAGTAGATCAGCGAAGAGGAGAAAAGAAGAAATGGTAATAGAGACAATAAAAGGTCTGTGTCATTTGAATGGTTCATAGTGTCTGCAACACAAGGCAATGTTAATGAACAATTTGCCAGCTAATTTTCCTCTTTTTAATCTGCTTAATATTGTACACCATAGCAGAGTTTCCCAAGCCTACCTCACTTGCTTACCAGTATTAGCAGAAATAGTTCCCAATTACAGTTATACTTCACTTTGGAAATCCATTCGCTGTAATTTTGTGAATTACTGGTTTTTGAGGGTGAGCTATGTGAGCTGCAGTACTTCGTAGTGAATAATTCTGAAAGGAAGTAAAATATATGTTTGCTAATACACAAGGAGTGTGTATAACTAACTTCTGTGGGGAAGGTTGCAGAATTCATGTGTTGTGAGTGCAAGGTCCTGCATTTATGGCAGCTAACTTTAAGCACTTAGCTGACTGAGAAACGCAGTTACTGGAGGCGTTTGTCATCGTTAAAGGTCAGAGCAGATCTAAAAATCTGTTAATCCGACTGAACTGCATCTCTTCACTGACAGAGGGAGCTGAAGGCAGCTGACCTTCTGTGCTGGAGGTCCAAGTCAGCTAGAACGAAACTTGACCTAGGTTCTCAGTCTTTTAGACCTTTGCCAGCCTGCACATCTGAAAGAAAAAATGCATTTCTCTAACCTTTAATTGGACCGCATTGAATCCAACAATGATGGGATCTGATACTTCCCATTTAACTGTATTTCACAAGTTTTTGTGAAATGTCGTAATTGTTTAATCATTTTCTTCACATGTCACAAAAAGGTTGTTAGTGTTTTCTGTGTTCCACACTGCATTCATTTATCATGATTTTTCTACATTATAAACTTGGAATTTCAAGGTCATACCCCACCTATATTACTAGTTGTATGATACCAAGTAGCTGTCAGTAGGTTGTGTGTCAGTTCACAAATACTGTGTGTTGTAGTATGCTACTGTGCATCCTCCCCAGGGTCTGCCCTCTCCCAGGCAAGAAGCAATGCTAAATATGAGTCTGAGCAAATGAAGAATTTTTGGGCCTCTGTGAAAGTTCCAAGTAAAGTGCAGCTGCGTACTTTGGAGAGACACCAGCCTTCCTTCCTTGGAACAGTCCTCCTGTTGTAAACCTGGTTTCATTTTGCTCTCTGACTTTACCAAGTTAGCCTCTCATCTAAAATTTTTCAACTTTGAATATCATTGTTTTCTAAATTCTGTACCTTTTTATAGACAGAAATACAGAATTTGAATAAAGTTTACTCTCATAGATATGAGGGATAGTGATTCCGTAGTGAATCCTCCTGTGCAGTCTCAAACATATTCACAGTATGAAAAATGCTTTTGCCTCTATTCCCTGTACCAGTGGCAATACATATTTAATTTTATAAAGACAGCAGACACAACTTTGAGGGCAAAAAGTATTGGGGGCACTCGGTAAAAAGTTTTAGAGCCATTAGAGTATTAATGGAAAGAATAATGGTAGGATAATGGTAGATTGCTAAGATACTGTCCGCAATGTTTGATTCTTCCTATCTTGAAACACCCAAGAATTTCAAGCACAGGTTTAGTAAACTGTTCTTGGAGAGGCCTCTAAGTCCGAGTAGTATGCTTTTGGCAATTTAGTAATTCCTCAGCTATTAAGACATGTGCACGTGTTTGTGTTACATACCATTTGCTGGAGCACTGCATGTACGCTATGTACATTACTTCTGCTTCATAAAACAAACATTTCTTTGTTGTTTTGAAGAGCCAACATTTTCCAAACCTGACATCAGGAGAGAACGTTACTTTCTTTCATTATTTTCTGACTCTGTAAGTCAGGTAAGGAAGGCTTGAGGACTTTGAGCAGAGGGGAGCGATTACCTCCCTCGACCTGCTGGCAGTGCTCTGCCTAATGTGGCCCAGGAGGCTGTTGGCCGCCTTTGTTGTGAGGGCGCATTGCTGGCCCATGGTCAGACTGGTGTCCGCCAGGACCCCCAGGTCCCTCTCTGCAGGGCAGCTTTCCAGCCCCTCAGCCCCCAGGCTTTCCTGGGGAATGGGGTTATTCCTCCCCAGGTCAGGACTTGGCATATCCCTTTGTTGAACTTCGCGAGATTCCTCTCTGCCTCTCTCTCCAGCCTGTCCAGGTTCCTCTGAATGGCAGCACAGCCACCTGGTCTGTCAGCCACTCCTCCTAGTTTTGCATCATCTGCAAACTTGCTGAGGATGCACTCTGTCCTGTCATCCAGGTCACTCATTAAGACGTTGAACGCTATAGGACCCGGTATCGATGCCTAGGGTGTACCGCTATTGGGCTGGCCTCCAGCCGGTGGATGGCTCGAAATTTTGACTGCTTGCAATGCTTTCATGTCCCAGAGAAATTAAAAAGATTTGACTTGTGAAAAGTGGGTTATAGCATCATGTCCTAATGCTGCTAAAATCTAGATACCTTGATTTAAAATACAGTCATCAATTAAGTTAGGTATATATGCAAGATTGTACTTCGTGCAACTTGAAGTTACTTCATGTAACTCTGTCAAGAAAGAAGGGTTTCAGCAAGCGTAGTTTGGAAAACTGCTCTTACAGTGCGGCCCTTTTCATAAATGTGACAAAACCAGCATGAAGTAAACAGGTTAAGATTGGCTTACATTGTTACGTAGTTTTGCAAATTAACTATTGAAATGCGATACCTTTACATGCAATCTGGTGATTTTGAATAGATGAACTGGTCTGGACAAGTTAGATTTCCTTATCTCTGTGCTACTCCCCTTACTGCAGCTATTATGGGGATGCTCTTCTAGCATCGTGTGCTGAAATTATTGATACAGATTGGAGAGGTCAGGTTTATCTATTATGTCATAGGGCAGATGATTGTACAAAATTGCCCCACTAGCTTACAGTTCTTACTGTTCCTTCTGCGCTGGTGGCTTCTTCTAATGCTGAAGGATGGAGAGATATTTGTCCCATCTTTTTTCAACCATGGAAACTTAGGTTAAAAGAAACATTACAGCTAAATGTCACTAACAGGTTAAGTGTATTCCATAATACAGCTGTGGTTGTCCAGCTGAATGCTTGTTGGTGAATACTTCACATTTTGCCATGAGAAACTTACACAGGCATTTCCTTCAGGAGTAGAGAAGGGTATAAACAAAACAAAAGCTGGTAGGAGTGACTTCAAATCAATACATAAATAAGGCTGTAGGAACTTACTGGTAAGGGTTCCATTTTTTGCCATATTTTTGTCTTCCATTTTGTAACTACAGATGAGTTTCTGTCATCAAGATCATACAACTCTCTCAGCATTATGATTCCAGTAATGGCTCCTTCTGTGTGGTGATTCCCCATCCTAATTTTAATGAGAAGCCATAAACTTACGGTTTCACTTGTTCATTTTAGTTTGTCACTAGTGTGCTTTCAGCTCTTGGGATGCAAGTGAAATCAGCTCATGCATGATATTTTGAATATTTTGGAACTTACTGGTGCTTACTTGATTATTGCATTGTGAATCTGTAGTCCATTTCAGTGTCGTCTTCTCACTGTGCCTTGCTGTTCATTCTTGAAGAGTTATAATGAAACTTCATAAGAAGATTATTTCATTTTTGTTCTGAGATCTTTTTTTTTTCAATAATTCCTTCATTTCTTGTGGAACAAGGGACAGAAACTGTCCTAACACATTTAATTTGTTCTAGACTTTCTACCTATTCTTTCACTTAGGCACATTGATTCTGTTCCTATTTTCTAAATCCTCTCACAACTCAGGCCTGTTTTAAGGATCTCTCAGGCATCAACTCCCTCCTCCTGCCAAGGCTACTCCTTTACTTATTCCCCATTTGGTCTGTTCAATATGTGAAGAAAAATGGACTCTCATCTTTTCAGAGGCTGTTTGTAATGCAGTAATACTAATAATAGCAGGTATTCGCTCTTGTACGTCACAGATACAGCCTTTTATAACTGTGACCCATGTTAGGACGAGGAAATAGAAGTCTGTTTCTAGCACTCCTGTGTGTCATACATTTAATTATAATAGGGATCTAAATAGGAAGCCATTTTATTATAATGAATGGAATCAATCTTTAACTTGCTGTCTTTTCCCTGGCATCATCCAGAGTTTTTTTGGATGTTACTCACGTTTCAGGAATGCATCAGATCTTGGCATAGGTGCCCAATGTTTTTTAGTATGTTTAAATAAGCAGTGGCAATGCAAGAGAAATATTTTAGAATTTAAATAATTTATGCTTATGTACTGCAGCTTGCTTAGTCTGTTTAAGTAAGGATCTAGTTGTCGTGGTTGTCCATGCTTGCTAGGAAATAGACTTCTTTCACTCAGCTGTGACAATCTTGGAGCACCTACACGATGTCTTTTATTTCTAGTTTGATTCATGAAGGGCCTCTGTCTGCATGTTACATGTTTTTATCTTGTCAAAGATCAGTAGTCTTGAGCAAGCATGCACAAGTGTATGTAATATCCTGGGAACCAATTGTGCAGTGTCTCATCGTTAATGATCCTTAATGGATGGAAATGATACCAGAGGGTTTACAGTAATTAAGTCTTAAAGTAAAAGTTTAGTGGGCATGGTGGTGTTGGGTTGACGGTTGGACTCGATCTTAGAGGACTTTTCCAACCTTAATGATTCTATGATTCTATGATATAAAAGTTTTAACGTGATAGATCTGGTTGAATGAGAATAAATTCATTCTGATCTGCAACAGTATTCTAGGGGGTATCATTAATACATATAGAATAATACATACAAATCTATTGGAGTCTATTAATATACCTGATGTACCCTGTTTTTTCTTTACTGTTTCCAAGTTGTTACAAAGCATTGTAAATTGACAAATTTAAAAAAGGTAGCCCATAGTTGGAAGGCATTGCTCACATTAGTGTGTCCCCACAACAGACTTGACTTTGCGTTAAGAAAGTATTATGGAAACTAAAATATAACTGACACTGTTCTTGCATTAAGTTTCTGTGAACACTATTAGAGGAACAGTAAGTATTTATTTATTTTTGTACAAATGAATAATGGAAGATAATTGTTTAGGAAATAAAACTAGTCTTTGTATTTTGCTCTACCTTCACTTAGAGATTTGGAATAGGAAAAAACACTACCACCAGAATTTATTCCACTTTATTCTATGGTTAAACTGTATGCCTTACAGTTGAACACAAACACTGAATAATTTTATATTACTGTTAGATAGTAAATTCTGTCCCCAAATCAAAATTTCATGTAGAGCCTCTATCAGCAGAACTATTTGTAAAAATGAATTAAAAATAGAAAATACCAAGTCCGAAACAAATTATACATTCAACAACAAAAGTTTGCAATGTAAAATATTTTTTCTAAAATACCTTGCTTTCTAGAAAGAAGTACTGAAACATCTTTATTTTTTTATAAAAATCTTGACTGTTTTGTGTCACAAAAAGAAATAGTGAAAAAATAGATGAAAAATTTTAAACCCAGTATTCAGATATATTGTTGAAAAATGGAAGATAGTATTTACATACTTAAAGAATCTGACAGAAGCAACTCAATAAATCATCTATGCTCTCAAGTCACCTGTTATTAGTTAGGAAATAAACTTATTAAAGGTACTGTTATCCTGAATGTCATTAACAACACGTTGGGTCAGGCATTAAAAAAAGAAATCAAGACATTTAGGATGAAAGTAATTTTACCAAACTTCAAGTATCTAGACATTAGGCATTTTGTGATCCTTGTCAACAAGGATCTGGTTTTGGTCAGTAGAAAAAGACATGCCCTATTTGTTTTGGGCATTTGCCTTAGTATAGGGGTGATTCCAAGCCTTTGGGTTAATAAGCTTGTTCTACAGAAACACAAAGTTTACACTATTTATTTAGGAGTTAAATTTTCTAGTTGCATCCTTACTATACTGGGAAAGTTAGTAACTCTTTTTTTTTTTTTTTTTTTTTTTTTTTTTTTGTTGGACACAACCGATTTGCAACCTGCATATGAATAACTAGTATCCCTTAGTTGTGATCACCATATGTGATAGAACTAGGAGTAAAAGCCAAATGATTTGTGCATTTAATGTGTCAGCTTCTGTACCATTGTTTTTAGTCACTCACTGCACTTCCTGCTCTCGTGCCCTGCACTGCACAATGGAGAGGCTGCTTCTTGCATGTGCTTTATTTTGTCTAAGAAGAGTGTTAGAAAGAAGAGCAAGTGGGTTAAGCACCAGTGAATGTGATGGGCTGGCTGGCATTATCAGAAGTTGGTTTCTGGTATGTTTTGTGCCATAGTGCAAAGTAATGCTTAGCATTTCCTTCAAAGTGCAGCAAAGGGGAAGGAAAACTTTTTTTATGTGTTTAAGAAAGATGCAGTCAAATTGTACGTACTGAAGGTACTACCTAAAAAAGTTTTTAGTCAGTTAAACGTTTGAGTTGTTGCTGCCCATTTTACACTTCTGCCTTCTCTCAGTCTGGCATGAAGTCAAACGATTGCAGGTTTGAAGCTTACAGAAAAGAGAAGAGCACAGTATGGACTTCTTTAAGATAGAAGGTGCTAACAGTACCTTTTCTGTGAATTCATATCTAACACAGATAAGGTAGTCAGATTTGTGAAATCTGGAGAGGATGTTAATAAGGAATCTCGGTATTTGGAGAGGCTGGAAGCAGACGGGGTATCTCTGATTTGCTATTGAAATAGCTCCCTGTGAAGGCAGCTTTGGTAATGAGAAAAACATTTTACAGTATAATGCCTTTCCAAATACGAAAGCAGTTAGTAAGGACTGATGTAACTACTGCTCCATGTTGGTTGTGCTTTTAAGAACTCTAAGTTTAGATTTATGAATATTTATCTATTTTGTCAGTATTTGGAATACAATTTAAAATGCCACCTTTATATAAAAGTTCTAATAATTAATTCCAGTAGTAATAAACTTGTAATTAGTTCTAATGTAATGATTTCTAATCTGATAATTTTAGTGTTAGCTATTCCTCCTCTTGCTTTTAGTTCCTACTTTGTCATGTCTTAAGTGCAGAAATATAGCATGAGTTCTGTATGCGGAAAGCTTAGCCTTACTGTTGTAATAATGCAGTTTTAATAAAAGCTTGGTACAGGAATAATTTTACAAGGAAGAAAGTGTTTCATTTGGTCTAAAATGCAGAATCAGTGACAGTTTTTTATTTTAAGCTATTTTTATCATGGTTGTGGAAGGAAGGAGAGACTGCAAGTACAGTTAGACAAATTAGTTAATTAGACTGGTATATGAGGTTTTCTCCTTAACTGAAGCCAGAGTTTAAGGTTCTGTTGCACAAATCTAGGTGACTGTGTTTGAAATACACTGGAACAATAATCATTTCAGGTATCACCACAAAAGTAATGTTTGAATTCATGTCTCGTTAAATGAGATTTTTCAGTTAAACTTTTGCAAATTCTGGGGAGAGTGACTTTTTTCCTATATGTTACTCTAAAGTGATAACCATGTTTAATTTCAGCTCAGATTTTAAGATATGACCTTTCAAACCTTTAATTGGTTAGAACATTTTTGATTAAGAATAGATTAGTAAAAATCTTTTTGGCCAGGTTGCATAGATTAACTGTAAAAGTATAACAAGTTGCCATTGTTATTAAATGGAAAAATGGAATTTTAGTTATGCTTGGGAGCTAGGAAGTACTGATGAAAATATTTACTTAATAAAGGAGAGGTTACACTGGCAACTGACAGAATTCCTTTAAGTTTATATAAATGAAAAGAGTTTTGTTGCAGTTCAGTTAGTAAGAAGAAAGAAAAATTTCTGAAACTTGCAAACTAAAAATTTAATTTTGGTATTCCTTTCATCAAATGATAAATGAATACAATAAAATTATCATTGTAGCTTTATTCATGCAAATGAGATCAGGGAGTTGATATGCCTTAGGTGTAGAAAGACATCTGTGATGGCTAATTATTTTAAGATTATAGTCAAAAGCAGTTAAAGATGCATGTGCTTTCTTTCAATTAATAAAATCATGTTTTGCTGCTAGTTTTCAAAAAAATAATTAAAAAATACTTATATGAACACAAATCCTGTGTTTGTTTTTTGGGGTCCCTTTCATTTTTAAAGCCTTCAGTAAAAGTGAAGTTCAGTGTTTTCCCCATTCAGCTACCTTATAAATCTAAGGGCTCTAGGAGTTAAGAGACAAATTAAGGAAACTGGAGATCCAATTGTATTTGTGGGGAGAAGAGAATATATGTGTCTTAATTTGTCATTTCTTCTGTTGTTTTCTTTAAAGACATTCCTGTTGAGGAGGACAAAGTGATTGATTTTTATTGTGTTATCCTTAAAAATATTTTTAATGCAACAATGGCTTCCTATATTAGAATAATTGCTCTTACAAAATGAATGCTGGTTTTGTTCATAAAGTAACAAAAACAGGACATTGCTACATTGTTACATCACTGTAATGTGTTTCTGTGTTTGCTAATTAAGGGGGAAAAAGAGCTCTCTATCAAGGTAAAATATGTGATTTCATGTAGTTTTATCTAAAGGTAGCAGGTATTTTTTGCTATTGGGTTGGTATTGTTCTTTTTGGTATATGCAACTCTGTTGTATTTATGGTGTGAAAATTTAGTGGTATATAAGTGAGACAGTCTTTAAAACTCCCGGAACAGTTTCCCTGGCACTTGGCAGTGATGGTACATCATATCTCAAGTGCAGGGCTTAAGTAATGCATAAGTAAAATTTGCTTAATTCTTGCTTAATTTTACACTTTGTATTCTAACAGTTTGGCTGCTGAATTTGCTCAGTGGTGGTAATTGCCTCTTTACAGTCTCATGTTTTTCTTTGCCGGGTGGTTTATTTTGCCAGTTTCTCCCAGCTTAAACTGTGTCATTAGCTTTTGGCGTTTAGAAAACATCAGCTTAAAGCTTGGTTGTATGTCCCCAAAGCCTCGTGTACTTCTGCACCTTCAGGGGATGATTTACACTGACATACTGATCATTCTTTGCAACTAAGGCTGCCAGTGTTAAAATTGTCCCATAATGATAATAGCCCCTCAGCCTTGTTTGGTTACGTGACAGGGCACATTGCTGCAGTGGATTGCACTACGTGACTTTCTCACTCCCCCAGCTCCAGGAGCTCCTGGTGTTAGGCATGAAAGAAAGACGAGGAGCTCAACAACAGAAAATAAAGATTTGACCCATAGGCACCCACAGGACATGAGATCTGACTTTATAATACAAAACATATTGTATTTTTTATTATCTAGCTCTGTTTGCAGCTTTAAGGTCTCGCATTCACATGCCTCCAGTGCAACCCAGTTAGAATTGATGAGTGCAGCGCAGAAGTGTGCGTGCACAGAGTTCTGCAGTCTTTTCCATGCATTTACCTCTCCATCCCATACGTTTGTGATGGAGCACTGCTGGGAGAGGATGATCTCAGAACAGTTTAATATCACACACCCTTTCTCATCGCCTGACCCTGGAAGTGCGTCCCATCAGATCACTGCCTGCACAGGTACCTATGTTGTGATACAGAGCCACCAAATTATGTTCACATGGGTGTCCTTCATACAACCATTCTTGTCACATTAGGTATTAACCACTAGTATGTCAATGATTTGAAAAGTTTGGAAATAACATAGCTGTAATTTATTTAGAACAAATTTAAATATAAGGTGGGCTCTGAACCTCATCAGACTGTTTCTGCCATCAGCCCTGGATAGTCCAGGCCCTAATAATTTAGGCACATAGTTGTGTGCTGAAACATAGTGCAGAGTGTTTGTGGTCTGAGAAGAGTGTGGACTTCGAGTATTTTACTTTAAGCAGAAGCTGCAGGGATTAAAAAAACAGTAAAATTTACTATAGGGATCATGTCACCCAGCTCTGAAATCAAGCAATATCTGGGTTGGAATGTGGCATCTGTTTAAACAGTGCACAGAAATAGTACACAACAATTTTTAGGTCAGGAAGCTGGGAACATCATGATCAACTGAAAATGCCAAGGGAATCGTAGGTGGGTGGAGTGTTATTACCCAATCTGGTATTTGGGATTTTGGGAACCAAAACATCTCTGAAAACCTCTGTGGGATTGTTGATAACCACAGCTGATCGGGACTCACCTCCACATCACAGAGGGGTGTCAACATACAGCAGTACAGATTCTGTTGTATCTTTTAATTTTTTTTCTTTTTGCATCTTTCCTGTCTCTCTGTCCAGTGCTTCAATTTCACCTACAAATGTTGATGAGGCCTCACTCCAGTGGTTGGCAGGTGTTGCTGGTTCTCAGGCCAAGGCAACCAACAGCACGTTTGCACACAGGTGTTCAGTGGGAACCCGTTTGTTCCAGATAATTACTAACACATGTCTGTCCTACCCCTCCTGCTCTGGCTCCTTCCTCTGTGCTGTACCATCCATCCTCCTCAGTTATGCCAGTGGAATTATTAATAGAGTCACATAGTGAACTAGATCAGGCAATTAATGTTCTGTTTTTAAAGCCAGCTTAATTTCTTGATCTAGTTCATGTGAGCACAATGGGAGGTGCAAGATACTACAGCGCCACGGAGGAAACAAGCAGAAAGCATGGGATCAGGAATGACTTAATCTGCTTTGGCACTAAATGCTAATTGCAATGATTGTAAATGGGAATTTCATTGCATGGATTGGAACTCTTACATCAGTCAGTCCTTCATCTAAATTATTTTCTTGTTTATTTACTAAATGACTGGATGCAGCTGTTGATACGCTACTTTTACAATATCATGTGAATACCTGAGTCACAGTATTTCACAATCATATGTCTGCATTGATACTGTAACAACATTTAGATGTTTGAGGTACTACAAATATAGCTTGTAAACCAGTCAAAGCATCCTGGCTGTTGACTTTTTAGATTCATGTCACTGACATGAATTCATTGACATGGAAATAAAGTCTTAAGATCTGCAAGAGTGAGTTGTGCATTTGGCATAACTAAGTACATATTTATCAAGTTTTGCTGCATAGTCAAAATGCCTTTTTTTTTTTTACTGCTGTTTGGACATTGTAAAATTTTCAGGCACTTTCAGAAGTTCGTGCTGCATTACTTGTGATCAGTTTTAACAACATGGTATATTGTTGTGTTTTTAGAAACAGGAAGGTTTTCAAAAGTACAAGACCCAGGGCTATTGAGACAGTTGTCAGTGATTGAAGTGCATCTTAGGGGTCAGAAGATGCAACACAGGATTTCACCAATTTGACCTATTACTAAATTGCAGCGTTAAAGTCTTGCTTGGGAGGAGAATTGTGTATATTAGGAGTGTGTATTGTATACACGTGGGGTTTTGTAATAGTATTTTTCTGTTGATTAGGATTTTTTTTCTTTTCAAGTTCCTCTAAGACATATCAATTGAATGATAATGTGTTAACTTAACCACTGGCTGCTCCCAGACCTTACGTGGAAATATATATGAATAATCATTATGAAGATGCAAGATGAAAATAAAAACATAAACCAGAAAGGTACATGTGAAAAATCAGCAGGGAAGTGTATTTAAAAAACCACTAACAGGGAAATTACCTACTAGAGGTTGCCTGACATACTTGAGTTAAGCAGTTAAGTTTGAAGTAGGTCTTGAGTGTCTGGACCTGGAAGCCTCTGCATGAACACAGGTTTTAGGAGAGAACTGCAGTTGCATGCTGGGCAGTCTTTCAATGTAGTATGCCTGCAGCTGGTCAGACATGACCATACCGTCTTACCCAAACTAAATTAATTAAAAAAGAGGATTTTTCTTCTGCTTAGTAGTCACAGAATCACTGAATGGGTGAGGCTGGAAGGGGCCTCTGGGGATTGTCTAGTCCACCCCTTGCTCAAATCTGGGTCAAACAGAGCAGGTTGTCCGATTGGGTTTTGAGTATCTCCAGTGATGGAAAATCCACAGTGTCTTTAGGCAGCCTGTTCCAGTGTTTGACCAGTCTCACAGTAAAGAAGTTTTATATTATGTTTAAATGGAATGTCCTGTGTTTCAATTTCTGCCTATTGCTGCTTGTCCTGTTGCTGGGCATTGCAGAGTCTGGCTTAACCCTCTTTACTCCCCCCAGTCAGATATTTATACACATAGCTAAAAAGCTGAATCCCTGTTGTCAATACCAGCTGCGGCAAACAGTTGTTGACCTACAAGATCTGTGCACTCCTCCTGGAGATCCTTCAAATCATTCATGCAACCCGTTGATGAAAGTCCTGACTGACCTATTTTGTACCTCTGTTATCTTCTGAACTTCTAATTTCTATTTAGGCTGGAATAAAGCTAAGCAGACTTAAGCTGCCTGTAGTAGTTACTCATATGCTCAGCCATTACTCAGATCTTGTCTTACTTTGCAATGGTTACTGTAATATCCTGTTTCATCTTACAGTGAATACTATATTTAGGCATACTTAAAGAATTAAGATTAAATAATGTATTATTTAATACATCTGAGGTAATATTTATCTTTTATTCCAGAACTGAAATAAGCAGGTACTCCTGCAAGAACGTGTCTTGTAAGAAAATGTAAGGGGAGGAGGACTTTCATTGATACATGCTTATCTAGAATCTCACACATAGTGAGTAATGTTGCAGTTTTACTGGGGATTTCCTTCTCCGAAGAGCTGCTTTATCTGTGTGACCCTTTTTCAGACAAATTAGTATGTCTCTTGTTCTTGGAAGATTATCAGAACCCTTCTTGAAGCGTTGTCTTTCTGAATTTGAGATTATTCTGTAATTTTGTTTAAAAAATCAGCTGTCAATTATTAAGGGTCTGTAACAGCTTAACTGTTAGCTATAGACACTTTCCCTGCTGGAAAACAACAAAGTTAAATGTTTGAAATTAAGATAAATAGAATACTTTATTCATACTTTTTCTTTTTAAATGTGACTCCCATTTTGCATCAGTACCAAGTAAAATTGCAGTGCATGTATACAATCCTAAGTTTCAAATAGATTTTCATGTTTTGTACATAAATGTTGATGGATGCTTTCCTTTCTATACTTTTTACTAGACTAAGGGCTTTTAGGGTGGTGTAACTTTATCCCAGGCTTTTCTTACTGGCTTTGCAGCTTGGATATATATCAAGTTGCAGACTAATTTTTACATGCATTTGGACTTGCGAGTGTCACCTTGTCACCTAAATCTCACATGCTGAACAGTTGTTTCACATTGTAAGTTGTTTGGCACAAGTTAGAATTTTAAAGTAGTTCTGTTGTTTTTTCAAGCTTTTTAAGTCACTGACTACTAATGACACTTAATAGTAATGAAGTGTTTTCTCGTGCCATCGCCTTTAATGATGGCTATCTTCTAATTTTGATCTTTAATGATACCATAGGTAAAATACAGACAAACTTTACTACATAGTAAAATCATACATACGTTTACTCTGTTCTACATCTATTTTAAACTAGTATCTTTTTTCCTTCCAGCAGTTATTAGTTATGCTACTTGTTCTTATCCTCCTTGATTGCACATATCTCCTTTTCTGTATTACCTTTCTAAATTAAAAGGAAAATCAGGTGCCTGAACCTTGCCACTCCTACTGCTCCCAACAACAGTACCTAATTCTGAGTCTTACTTTTGGAAGTGAAAAGTAATTATGAGTATGCAAGTGTAAAGTCCAGTGTCATGGTTCCTTAACGCAAAGTCTGTGTGTGCTGTGCCTAAGAGGAAGCAATCTGTTGACCTTGAAGTTTCCTGATGGTTTTTGGGAGGTGGGATGGGAGGGAATAGAAGGCATCAAGGAAGCAGTGAATCATTCTTTAATTGTTGGTTTTTCTAAGCTTCTACTACTGTCTGTACTGGCTGTCTGAGATACGTACAAGGCTTGAGTGGTTGATAGCGAAATACTTCCTCCTGTTGGCTCTCACCATGCAACTTTAGTCCTTCTTGCAATGGGGTGGCATACCTGTGTGCAGTCTTTTTGGGTTTGCAGTTGGATTTTTGTGACTTTTTGGCTAGAATGGGTGGTTAATTTTTTTCTGCTTGGGACTTCTGGGAACTTTGAGGGCCTGTGTTGAGTGGTTCTTGTACTGCATTTTATTAAATTTGCTCCTGACCATTTCAGCAGCTGTTTGACTTACTGAATTTTTGGTATTGTTTTTTGAGGTGAGTGATATTCAGTGATCGATATAACTCGCAGATTGAGCTGAAACATTTAACATTAGATTATGTTTTAATGTAGAATTGACTCATTTGAGTATTGAAGCAGTAGTGTCTCCCTTTATTTCCCTTATGTTGGACATTGCTTAAAACAAATGTATTGTGCAGGATGGGTTCCATGAACCTCAACAGGTTGAGCTTCCTTTTTCCCATTGTAATTTGCTGGATAGCTGAGATTTTGTCTACACTTGGGATTCAGTGATAGTGACCAGGTTTCACTGTAATGTCTGTGTTGATGTAACGGTTAACTCTCACACATTCAAGAAAATTCAGTGTACAGAATACCTAACATGACTGATGTGTTCGAGCACACAGAAGACAAATTAAAGGATTCTTGCATTAATACTGCTTTTCTACAAGATCAGTGCGTAAATAAACTAGATAGTTGAACAGATTTGGGTTTCCTAAATAGGCAGGATGTGTTTATGTCTCTGCCAAAAAATAGAAGTGATTACCTTTCATTTTGAGAGAGCTAGCAGGAAAATAGGACAGTATTTGAAGTAATGAGATTTTACATCCTTCGTAAAACTGCATAAATACCAGATTTTAAAAATAATACTTGTTTACTAACTCAAATAGTCATGAGCTTTTTTGTTACTCTCAAGTATCATTATTCTAAAGTGGGGTTTTGTCCTCCTTTAATTCCAAATTAAAATGGATGGTGAGGAATACTTGTCGGTTTGTGATGTGGGATGCAAAATAAAAATAAAACTTTCTGGGAGTCTATTCTTCACCAAGGAGATTGGTTCGTCTTTTCACTGACTTTCTTATCTTCAGAAGTAAATGTACTAAACCAACCAAACAAAACCCTTCTGGCAAGTGGTCGTTTGGAACAGAGGATGGCATAACTTCTAAAAATTGCTCTGGAGTGTTAAAGACTAAATAGGAAAGTTTGGGATAGCTTTTGTTATACTATGTCTTAGGATTTGCAGCAAGAGTGTTATGAAGTATCTAAGATATGCCTCTACCCCTCCCTGCCGTGTGCTTTCCCTATCTTATCTGGCCCATGCAGAAGCCACGTTACAGATATTTAAGCAGGGGTTGGCCCCTCCAAAAGGCAATGCATGCTGGCAGTTTTATTGTCCCTTTGTGGTCCTTCCCAGCTGTGTAACTCGTGCAGGGCCTTACTTAGATGTTTCACACAGACGCAACAGTCCAAGCAGCACGCAGTCAGGGTCCTGCAGGGATCCTGCTGCTTGCAGCCTGGCAGTCGTGGGTGAGGTGAGGGCAGAGCAGCTCCAGGCATTATACAGCCGTGGTTGCTGCCGGAGCATTCTAAAGAGGAAGTCATATGTTGAGAGTAACTATTTCTGACAACTCCAGGTGGTCATTAAGATTTTCTCATAAACCTGAAACAATGAAACTGGCAGTGAAGATTTTGCTGGCAACTGCAGTCTCTCTCCAGTGAACTAACTTTTCCTTCTGTTTACCGCTTTAAAAAATTAAATAACTGCTTGCCTTCATATAATGTTATATAATTATCTGTATAAAATAAAGGTTACAATGATACATATAAGCATCATTTCCTAGCCAACAGCTCTGAAAAATAGTTCAGTAATTCTGATTGGTAAAATCTGTTTCAAGTTGTAGGTTGATAAGCATCTGCATCCTGTGTCTTTACCGTTAAGAGTGGATTACGCACTGTCTTGGGAGGGGGGGAAAGATCAGACTTGAGCAAGAATTAGCAGTGTGATATGCGACTAACAGTCAAGCTTGTGGATCACATAGCCCTTTTTATTTTTGTGAGAAGGAGGTTCTTGGAACAGATATTGTTGTAATGAGAAATGTGAAAAATAAGGTACTAGAAATTCAATACCTGTTAGAGATGGAAAAAGGTTCATGTGGCTTGTGAGGTGCTTTCTGGAAGCAGGAAACCCCAAGATGAGAGTGCCTAAATACTAGAAATGTGGAGGCCTGCAAGACAAAATTCTCTTCACAGAACAAAAATGTCCTAAAATGCTAAATATGAATATACTACCCCGCCCAAATAATTTTTCTTATAAATGTATGTGTATAGTCAAGTGTTGCATAAAGATTCAGTTTTACAAGAACCCTAGTCCTGGTAAAGATGACCGTATTCATGCTAGGAGTAGCTGAGGAAGTAATTTTTTTTAAATTGTCACTGCAGCTCACTGGCAGAGCCAGGCTAGAACTAAGGATTTTCCAGTTCCACTCTAAACCACAGACAAACAAATTTTTTTGGTTCAGCTGCTTTTAAGGCAGAGTTTACTTTTTACTCCTGAAAACTTGGTCTGGGTAGAAGGGAAGACTTTTAACATCAGTCTGGAATTTGCACAGTTCTTAGAGCCCAGTTTACCATTGTGGCTGTAGCCACAGTCAGGCTGCAGAGCATTTGGAAATACCAGATAAAATCAGTTATTCAGTGTAGATGCAGCAGTTCTCGTGATTCCTAGGTATGTTAAAATCAGATAAATATGTGGTATACTTACAGCATTTCTACGTACAGAATATATCAGATATCTCAGGCTTGGTACTTGCATGTAAGTCACCTGTGTGTGTGTGTGTCTGTTGAGAAATACCCCGAGGGAACTTTGTAGACTCATCTCTATGTCCCCACCATCTGCACCAACCCATGGTGTGGCTTCCTCCCCATCTCGGGCGCAGAGGAAGGACCCTCTTTCCCACATATATAGTGAAACTGCATCTCTGTCTGGTCACAGTTCTGTTTCTAACCAACCTGAAAATTTTCTGTGTCCATGAGTCGTGTTTTTCTTGAACTAAAAGCTGCATGAACAGGTCTAGAAATAGCTATATATTTTCTTCTGAGTAGTTGATATTTGAGTAACTGTATTGAAGCAGGAGGCGGAAGGTACTTGGTATTTGCCAATATTAAGGGAGAAGTATGTTAATTCTCTGAAAGCAGTGCATGCTACCAGGTTTTTCCAGTAGTTGCTAGGAAGAAGATTAATAGTCAAAATTCTGTAATGAAAAGCATGCTACCAGGTTTTTCCAGTAGTTGCTAGGAAGAAGATTAATAGTCAAAATTCTGTAATGAAAAATCGGTTAGCTATTTTTACTTAAAGTTGGAAAAAACACAGGCTCCTTGGTGCAGATATTCTTTTTGTGTTGTTCCATGGGCATATAGCACAATAGTATGTGTCCATTCTTTGGGGATCACGGGACTTTATGCTATCTTTATAGTAGAAACAGAATTCTTATGATGTTATCATACAAAATATGAATTTTAATGTTAAACTTAATGCTCTGCTATGAGAAATATGTAAACTTGGCTTTGGAGCAGCAGTATGCACTTCCTGGAATTCTGTGCATAGCGTAGTTATAAATAAGCAGCAGGTTATTTGGGAATCACTAGGACTGATATCTGGTATCATAAACAGTATCTGGGAGAAATTGTTATCCCTGACAGTTGATTTTTTGAAGAATGCAATATGCTTTATTTTGAAAATTCATATCTTATTAATGAATACCAAGTATACATTGAGCACAGTGACGAGCTTACAAAGCAAACACATATATGCTATTTAATTACTTTATACCTCATCTGTTGCCAAAATTTCATTCCTTTGACTGTTGTATATAACATTTCCAATCTAGATCAAAATGCTGGAATTCATCATGTATAGGTAAGATACTAAAATTATTGATAAGCATAGGATTGTCAATATATGGTTTAAGCCTGGCTTTAAATTTTAAAGGGAGTTATCTTTTATCTGTGCATGTGTCTATAGCATGGGAAACATATATTTGTATTCAATTAAATAGGCTTTTAAAAATCTTTAGAAAAGTATTCCCCTTGTTCTTCAAGCTCTTAATAGAAGCTACAAGAATCAGTGTTTTCTGCTTCATTGTTATGTTTTATTAACTTAGTTATCTGATGTATAACATCATGGTTATAGGGTGAATTTGGGATGGAGTAGCTGCAAGAACAGAACCACCCCATTCAGTGGCATAAATTTTAGATTTCATGTATTAATAAAACCTGGGTGTTGCGAGCGGGCGGTGCTTTCTCATCTGAGGTTTCTGCTTGACCCCCTGCGTGCGGGCACTCAGCAGAACGGACCGGGGCAGCCCTGGCCCAGCGGTGCCTGGTGCCGTGGGCTCAGGGACACGGCCTGTGTCGTCCCCGGCAGCCAGCCTTCTCTGGGTCGGTTCCACTCAGGCTCAGCAGCCTGCACCGCGTGGGACCCACGTACACACACCCCACCAGGGCCTGTTTCTGCTCTTCCCTTCTTCCCAGCTCCTACAGCACACCACCGGTGGCCTGCAGCGGAGGGGCTCCGGCTGATCTCTGTGACTTTCTCCCTGTGATGCAGATTGTTGGCAATTTCCTGGGTTACTACCACCCTCCAGCCTCCCTCCCTGAGCACGTGGCAGGGCTGTGGGGCTGCTTGCGGTGCGTCCGTGTTCCCCTGTTCCTCTCCTGCCCGTGCCACAGCCTGGGAGCCAGGCAGACGCCGCCCAGGCTCGTTCGGCAGAGCTTTCTGCTCGGCTTCCTCATGACAGGGATCTGTGGTCTGGCTGCTCCGGCCCGTACCAGCCTCATCTGGTCAGCGAGAGATGAGCAGATGCGGCCCGGGCCTCTTTTTGTCTGCGTGGTGCTTTTGGGTAGGTCTCCTCGTGACAGCTGTCCATACGGCCATGTCAATTGGTTACCCTGTGTTTAGAAAGGCCTGTGTATTTTTGATTTATGAAAATGTATCTGCACTTCAGACAATTTGTTTCAGGGTTGGCCACGTTTCAGGCCAAAATTATTGTAAGATGAAAGGTTTCCTCAGTTGTGGGTGGATTGTGAAAGAAATAATAAGCACTGAAGGGAATTAAGAGTGTAGAGACAGCAGCGTGACATCCCTGCTATCCCTCTTTTGATCCCTTCTGTGAGGACCTTGCGTTCGCCTCAGGAGAGCTTTTACAGCCCTGAGGGTAAGCGTTTGGTTAACCTCTGAGGGATGCAGAGCAGGAGATGGTTCCTCCTGGTGAAGGGGTCAGAGGAATGACCCCCTGGTGCCCTGTGATGCAGCTGTCGCTTCCAGGGAGGCTCAGAAGCTGTCCAGTTCCTCTGGGGATCTGGTTGCACAAAGGGAGGCTTGGGACTGTCTTCCCACAGCCTCTCCCTTCAACAAGAAATCACCTGGGGTGCCTCAGTGGTTTTGTGGAGTTTCTGGGTGGTGGAGACAGAAAGGAATCTCTCCATGCAGTGCCTGACTATACCATCTGTGCTTTTTATTGATTTTATTTCTGGGTTGCCCTCTGTTACTTACTAGCAGGGAAGATCAACTGATCTATGTGTATGCGATTCAAACAGGGAGATGGCCTGCATTTTTAGTTTGCGCCGGGTTGTGCTGAAGTTGGATGGATAGTAACAGCCACATTTTAAAGAAAAAGCACCCCTGAGATTTAGATTAATTGACAATAAAAGGGTAGCAGTGGAACTCTGCTCTTCAGGTGACACTGTTAATCATAAAAATTGTTAAATGATGAAGTAGTTTTGAGATGTCTCTAAGTGATAAAGATAACACCTGAGCAGTGCTTTAAAGTTATAATTTATTTAAAGCTATCACAGTCCATTCAGTACAGAAATATTTTCAGCTAGAAATGTTATATCTAGTGTAATTGAATATATAGATTGAACAGACATTATTGTTTGGTGAGAAAATTGATGAGAGCTATTTCTTTCTAGGCTTTATTGAGCTGTAAAGTAAGTGATAACAGTACAGATTTTCCCGCTCAAAGTTTATCCTTAGTTTGTCCACCTCTGCTGATATTTCATGTTCCTTTTTGTCAGTCTGTCCTTGTAAGTGGATTGCTAGAAGTGCGCTGAGGTATCTTGTGTGAATTTTTATGCTCTTTAAAGTGGTAGGTGTGAATGGGTGATTAGGCCACTGCATGCAGTCCAGTCTGAGCATCTTCAAGAATCACTGAGTATTGCAAAGATCAGATAGATCTTTGAACTTCTAGACCTTGAAGGGCTCTCTTTGTCCTTTCATCTTCATAGTTGTAAAATGGGTATGGAATATAGTTGGTGGAGTTACGAATAATGCTTCAAATACCCAGGAATAAAGGTATAGTTAGATGGAGACCAGGTCCCACAGTCAGCTTGTTGGTGGTTACCTTCGTGGGAGATGGTGCCTTTGGATTGTTCACTCTGAGAGAAGATGGTGATCGAACAGACAGTGAAGAACATGCAGAAAAGTAGTGTTTATCACTTCTATATGGACCTAACTGTGCATAAGTGAATTTGTGATGGTGCTGTGTGGCCCAAATGTTGGTATAACCACATCCACATGCTTAACCTGAAGCGGCGTATGAATGGTCAAGTCTTCAAGTGGGAAATACAGGATTATGCAAAAGGCTGGTTATAAGGGTGTATAACTGTTCCTTACAAAGTATTCTGAATTAATGAAAAAGCATTCTTTAAAAAAACAAAAATGTTCCAATACTTTGGTTTCTGTTTGGTAAAGAGATAAAGCAAATTTTTATTTTGGGGAAAATTGTTTACAATTCATACAGTTCTATCTTCACTGTTTGGATGTTGGGTTCCCCTCCATTCTCCGGCAGATGTGCATATGAGGTTTTCCTTAAAAAAAAAAAAAAAAAGGAAAGAAAAAAGAAAAAGTCACCAAATTTTGACAAAAACATTTCAATGACATGGTGAACAGTAATTTCACTCTGCTTTTTAATGAATGTGGAGAGTAATTCATGGAAAAAGTAGATTATTACTTTGTGCTTTGAATTATGCATAGGTTGTCAGAAGAAACAGAATTTTGTCAGTACTTAACATACACACTGTGACTAAGGAGCCATTGTGGACTGTCACAGAAAATGCTCTGCTGAAATAGATAAATTGTAACAACAGATAATGTGCAATAATAAAGGGGTAGAAACCAGTAATTGCTAAAATAATGGTACTCAACCATCTTTATTTTTGCTTCATTGTGACTGGATTGATGTTTATAATTTTTTGCTTTTCTGATGTAAAGATGACCTTAGAGGTAAGGTCATCTCTTTCTGCCTTTTTTTTTCTATTTGACAGACTAGAGACGACTTCCTGGGTCAAGTGGATGTGCCACTTAGTCACCTTCCGGTAAGCAGTGCTTTTGTCTCAGCGTGCTCTTTTTTGTCATCACCAGATGTGAAACCCCCTGATGTTATGTAGAATTTATTTCCATAAGTAGTCTAATTAAATTTTCTTAAAGCAAGCATACCCAGCATAGCATTAGAGGCTTAAGGAAAATTGTTATGGGCAACAGAGCCCTACCGTGCACAGGAATTTGGAGAAATGGTTCCCTTTGCAAGGACAAGGAAGACAGTTGTTCTCTGGTATCTGTTAAATATCTCAACATCCAGGATTCACTTCTCATTCTGATTCTTTCTTAAAATCCTTGTCTGGTCTGAGTCAATTGATGAATGACATGGCCAATAGACTGGTTGTTTCTCACCATACCGTTGGTGATTATTGTCCTATTAATCTTCTGGCTTCTTCCTTTTCATGATTTTCCCTTACAGTTGAAACAGTTGTATTCTCCCTTAGCAAACTCTGTTTCCTCCAGAACTTTTGTTAAAACGTTGAAAAAACCTGCATTTTTTGGGTCCTATTTATCTCTCTGATTTTCTGTCTCAATAATATGCTGTTAAGGTTATGGGATAGTAGTTCTGTCTGGGAAAGTGGATAGTACATTTTGATATTACTTCAAACCTTGTAAAGCCAATAGCCACAGACTAAAACCAGAGAAACTGCTGAACCAGCATGACAACATCTTAAGAAGTTACAAAAATAACAGTTCTTTTGAAAATGTTATAAAATTACTGATCTTCATAGCAAATTTGAGTAAAATTACTGTATTTATTACTGATTGAAAGTAAACTTACCTGAAGGACTCCTAAGTAATGGAAATAGTGAGATATTCATGAGTGCCATAGCACATACGACAAAGTTCGTTAGACATTGACATTCGACATTATTGTTAATAATAATTATACAAGCTGTGATATTGTCAGAGCATACATTATAGCTTTTAATATGCATACATATAACTTTTAATGTCTATACATGTATAAACAGATTTTTTTTCTGTAAGAGGCATGTAGGTGCCTATTGCCCTTCCTGTGTGATAGGGAAGTATGTATTTTGGATGTTTTCCCAATTTTAAACAGCTTAAATGCATTATATGCAAAGAAATACGAATCAAATAACTTAGAAAAGCTGATACTGGGAGGGTTTTCTTCTATTTTTTTAAAACTTAAGAGTTTAAATACTTGGGTTAATGCCTGCTTTCAGTGTCATTTATTTACAGATGTTTTCTGAAACACCAAACGTATCATTGTACAGGTACCTCAGTTTGTTTTATACAGATAGGTATAGTCTTAGTTACTGAGATGTGACAACTTCATGTCTGGCATCTCTGTTTCACATAAGAGATGAGCCGTGAAATGACTGGAGCGCATCAACTGAGAGCTGCCACACCACTGCGTCGGGCCAGCGTGTGCCTGGCTGGTTGCTTTTCCTCACGTGTTATGAACTCTGACTAGGAGAGGGAGAGGTTACGCTCACAGTAGACACACATACTGTGGATGCAAATCCAGGTTTTGTAGGTACTGCCACTGCTGTCTCCTGGGTATGTAGTTCAGTGCGCATTTCTGAAAGCAGTGGTGTCTGCTTGGGCAGACCCCTGCAGTTTATTCACACACACTCTTGTTGCCTGCTTAATTATCCTGGGTCTAATGCTCACACGGTGAACTAGATCTGCGTTATTCATAACTAGTTGGTTTTGGATGGTTTATTTTTTAACTTGCAATGTTTCCTTGGTCCAGTTTATGAAATGGAAGTGCAAACAGCTGTACTGGCTTTCGGGCAGGAATAATCACCGGAGGGGAGACTCTTAAATTCAGCACTGCTGCTGAAAGACTTACTCATGACTTCAATTAGCAACTTGCATTATTGTTGGAAGTGGTGACATAGAGGTGTGTTCTGCTGGTTTGCGTCAGATGTGCATGGAAAGGGATGCACATCTATGGTCAGAGAAACCTATTGTGCAAAAAAACAGGTGGTATAGATAAGCCCGATTAAGCTTCATTTTAGCAGATCTGCTTCAGCAAATGCATGGAAAACCAAAAGGCTGCAATAACTATATGGTATATTCATTATTTTAGCTAAAATTGAATTCTTTGCCAGCAGTAAGAGTTCTAATAGCAAAAAATTAAAAGTAATTGACACAGAGTTTGAATCATTTTATTGCCAACAATCAAATATTTGAGGTGTTTGATTTGAGGGTAATAATGTTTTCTCTATTTGTTTTTGTTAATAAATGGAGGGATTCTAAGTGTAAAGCTTGTTCTGTAATTCTGTAAATCTCCAGTTGTCTGGTTTCCTCCTGGCAGCCAGGATTCTGCATGGTCTTCACAGAGCGAGGAAGATTCCAGCCTAAATCAAGAGGAATTTCTATTTACTATATAATCAAGGGTGGAGTTCTCCTCCTTTAATTCTGCGAGCATAGAATTGACATAGCACTGGCTGGCTGTAAATCATGATGTGAAACTCCATCTTCAGGTTTTTATAGATCGTGCATATAATCTGTCTACGGAGGATGCTCAACATTCAGAGACTAGTAAATACTGTCCTAAATGTAATCATAGTCCAATAAAGACAGGGGCAGAATTGTTACTGGCTCCAGTGCGTTCAAGCTTCCACTGCCAGACTTTTTCACTGAAAAAGTCTAAGCGAGAGGTCTGTTTTCTCTGCTTTCAGTTGATGGACCCTCATGAAATCTGTTTCTATTGGAAACTGCTGAAAAGGCTGAAGACATTGTGCTGTGTTGGAGATTCTGTAGGGATGCTGTACTGAAAAAGACAGATAGCTAAAAATCAAGGTTTTTTTAAATGACATCGGTGATGTTGGGTATTTCATGAGGAATTATTTTACACAGAGCCTGCCATCAAAGAAGGTGAAGTGGTTGAACAAAGAGGGTCCATATGGCATTCAAATTGTATGAAGCTTGAAGTTAACCTCAATTTGAGCCCACGGCAGATAAAGTCCATATATTGCTTAGAAAACTTACTTTACACGATGCTAGGTGTATGTCTGTAATACTACCTTCCCATGCTGCAAAGGCCTCAGTCAAAACGATTTTCAAAGATAAGTAAAAATGAATTCTTTATTTCATGGGTAGATTTGCTTCAGTTTCAGTTTTTCAGTACTGCTGTATGGTCTTTCTTTTTTTTACTTAGTAGACAAAAATCCAAAATTAACTTAGCAGATAATGTTTGTGCCAAAAAAGCATTTCTTTTGTCTTTTTGTACTGATATTGTACTTCACCCTGTGCTTCAAAGCTGAATTCAATCACTGATGAAAGAACTGAAGTTAGGTCACAGGGCACAAAAACTATGAAACGCTGCAGTTGTTTTCATCTTCTTTGTAAATAGTAAAAAAAATATACTTTCTACTTCACAAAGTTTTCTAGTAAATTCTACATATATGCATATATATGTATATATTTATAGTGATTGTTTTATGCTTGGTTATAAGTGTTTTCTCATATTGTGTAATGTTTTGGGTGACTAACATTGTTTGGATGTAGTTAATATTTTTTAAATGTTATACATTTAATCTCACTTCTGTGAACTTGGAGGGGTTTTTTATGTATTTGAATGGGTGAACATGGGAATGATGGAAGTTATTGAAAATGTTTACATCAAAATAAGGTGTCAATTTTAGCATGACTGTTGCTATTTGTGCCTGAATTTGACTTCTTGCTATTGATGGATGTTATTGTAGGAGGAAAATGGCTTTGTAATGACTTTCACAGTGATGCTTATTTAGATATGTCTGTTACAGTTGATCTTGAGTCATAACGCTGTTGTTGGCTTATAAACTATAATAGTTGAAAAATATGATGGAGCGATCAGAAATGTATTCTGATGAAAAATGCATCATTCCATTCTCATATGAGCTCATGTCATATTATTTTATCCGTAGTTGTGTGTATATTTCCATTTAGATGTATCCATATGCACAGACATTATCTAAATAGCCTGTACATAACTATAGAAGAAGTCCTCCAGCATTAAGCTACGTGTCTTGAAAAAAATGTACTATGAAATATAAAATGATGAGGGATGTATTAGTGCATGCCTATTTTGCAGAGTCAGGTAGTATATTAAAGTTCCTTTTTAGTAAACATTATTTTTAATAATGAAAAATAATCAGCAAGATTTGAGATAGAGCTATAGACATGTCACACACTTTCTGTGAGCTGTTTTGAGGAATTAGCGGCTTTTTGTTTTCCTTCCATATTCTGTAGGAAGAGAACAACTCTCCTCTCACTGGGGACTTACATAGAACATGAGCGTGCATATCCCTTTCTAGCTCATATTTGTGGAATGCTAAACTTTTTCAAATTATTTTAAAGTCTTCTACTGCCTTTACATAGAAAATCCAAGATTGTAAAATTGCCTTGTTCAGCTACTTAACTGCCATTGACGAATAAAATCCATTATGCTAAAATGATGAAATTTTGCAGTCCAGAGCTTCCCATTTCTTCTAGGCTCACTAGAAAGTGAATGTGATTCCTGTACAAAATCCTTCCTCACTCTCCATCTTCTCAGAAAAAAAAAATTCTTCTGGGAAAATTTGCAATACGTATCTCAGAACAGTCATTCTTTCTATAGCTGTAACGTAGCAGTGTCTCCGCAGGGTGCTTACCTACCTGCCTGGGTGTGTTCTCATACTCTGTTATAATTAGTTATTTAAATGCTTATTAAGGTGTGTGTACTAATTTGATGCTCAGGGAAACATACTGTATATCTTTATGTTCTAATCGATATTTTCCTCATTCATCCTTCCCGTACCTTAATAAGAGACATCATGGTGTATTTATTAACAAATGTTTGCTTTCTCATTCTAGCTATACTGCTGATTTGTTTGTAAAAATCCTTGTTTTCTCTAATACTATCTAATTACCATCTACAAAATTTGGTTAAAATATACAGCTTCTTATTTTGTGTACGTTACTTACAGTTGAGTACTGAAAAGCAGTACTTCTTAATCATGCATGCTTTGATGTCCTGTTGATTTGGTTAAAATCTACTATCTCTCTGAAAAAAATGGGAAGTCTGTCTCTCAGATTAAGTGGACGCTCAATGCAGGAAATGCCTTGCAGGATAAGTGTTCATTCAGTGAAAGTCTGTATGGTATTTGATATAATACCTGAGATGATAAGTTGGGATTGATTTTTAAATTCTTGACTTTGAGATACAACAGATAACAAAGCTTTTAATGAATAATAGTCTGGGAGTTAGATTATTCTGCGTTTAGAAAGGTTTAGTTAAAGAATTGGACTCGAGAAGTCTTCCTGTTTGTAGGGATAGGACTGGGAAAGGGATTTACAGATACAGTATCATTTTTTTAGTGGATGGCAGATGGGTGCAGCATTCTGAGAAGTACCCACTGACTTTGTGCTCGTTTTGAGGAGGTTTGGTGTTAATCTGAGGTACTAGATCTTTAGTCTTACTGGAGTGTGTATGATAATGTGCTTACTCTTTCAGTGTAACACAGTTCATGCTTCCAATTTTGTCAGCCCAAATCGTACGATTGATTAGAATAAAGTACCCCAAACAATCAACAGATTAAGTATGTATATGGATTTCTGATTCTCTTATTTACCTTGTCAATTTTAAATTCCTAGTTTTGTACCTATATCATCCATGTTCTCGCAGACAGGAAGGATGTAAATTACTTGATAAGAAAGCTGGAATTCTCCTGTAATAGAAAGTTTTCAAGATTTAAGGCTTTATGAAATTTACAAGTAAATGGCAATCAGAAGATGTAATCTGTCAGCCTGATAATATTACTTAGGTACTTCATAAAGGATTTCAAAGTCTTTAATTATTTTTGAAAGTCTCAACAGCTTTGAAATAAAAAAATGAAAGCCCACTTGAGGAGGAGTTGTATTTCATCGCTTTCTAATGTGCAAAAAAAATACCACTTCGAAATGGATGCAACCTTTTCTGACACTGCTGTTGGGTGACTGGAAAAAGTTGGGAGGGGTTTGTTTAGTTGGTCTTTTCCACCTTTTTCTGAATTGTGAATGTTGAGTGCACTTACCAATGAGGCTTGGCTCAGCCCATCACTGATATTTGCAGTGACATCTAGTGGACTGTTTCTGCAACTGTACATTAACATCTAACGGTAACACACTGGTAGAGAAGTCTGCCTGCTATAACTTCGTTATTTAAACGTCTTCTCTAGCATTTCTACTGCATCTGTGATGTGAATGTTCTTTACATGTCTCTGTACTTGTGGGCAAGCCCTTTAATTTGCTATTTTCTTAAATGCTTATAGACTGAAGACCCAACCATGGAAAGGCCATACACATTTAAGGATTTCCTTCTCAGACCAAGAAGGTGAGAGAGAGGACCTTTGTGTTTTAAAACATTTCTTACTTCAAGGTTTGTTATTTGCAGCTACTTAAGGGTTGTTGAATGCAATGTACCTTCTTGTCTTCTAGCCACAAATCTCGTGTGAAGGGTTTCTTGAGACTGAAGATGGCTTATATGCCTAAAAATGGTGGCCAAGAGGAAGAAAACAATGATCAAAGGGATGAATCTGAGGTAAGGCTTAATGCTTGTGGAAGCATTCAAGTTATTAGAGATTCAAGTATAATTGTAGAAAAAGTTGTACCTTTGAAAGATAAAACCCTGGTAACAGTGTTAGTAGCAGCTTACTCTCCTCACCCCCCAGCTTTTTTTTTTTTTTCTTTTTTTACTGTAACCTGGTGTTTTCTCAACCATTTCAAGTATTTCAAAGTATTTCAGCTGCCACAATGAATTCTAAAGTCTATCTGACTCAGTTTGTGAGCAATTAGAAGTGGAATTCATACTAAGTAGAAGAATTCAGAAAGTCTATGCAAGTAATTTATAAACATAATGGTCTGTATTAGGTGCCTCTTCTTCAGAGGCCATTTCAAAATAGGTGTTACAACATTTTTCTTTATTTCCTTGGCAGCATTGACTTTGCAGAGAATAAAGCTCATGCAAGCACAGCAGGTTTCAAGACTTTTCAGCACTCTTGTCAACCATCATCCATTTTAAGAATTAGCTGCAATTAGGGCTGACAGAGTGAACGTCAGCCCAAGTTTGCCTTACTAATAGTTTGCAGCAGTCATCTGTAACTTGGGAATGAGGGCTCTCATCCCAAGCCATATATCTCTGAGTTCAAAAGTTAGCAGTTGGTTCTCTCTGGCTTCTTGACTGGGAATCTGCACCTGGCCACCACTAGAATGAGCAACCGCCCAAATACATTTGGGAATCCCTATTGTAATAGACTGATGGGATTTTAGGTTGTTTGTCGTTGAAATGAGGTGCACGCTGTAACCATGGAGCTTATTCTGTTTCTATATGGTTTACATTTAAGTAATTCTGAATTTCTCTTTGGAAAATTTTCAGAATCTGCACCTATACACTAATGTAAGCAACAATGAAATAACTTCTCTTTAACTTGAACTTTAAAATTTATTCCCCCCCCCCCCCCCCTTCCTAAGCATGGATGGGATGTGGTTGATTCCAGTGACTCCGCATCTCAACGTCAGGAGGAGTTACCACCTCCTCCGCTGCCTCCTGGATGGGAAGAAAAGGTGGACAACCTGGGGCGGACTTACTATGTCAACCATAACAACAGGACTACTCAGTGGCATCGACCAAGTTTAATGTAAGTGGCAGTGTAGTGCAATGTTTTGTGGATGTGTGCAAAATTACCAGTAAGTAGTGATTTTTTTCCAACAAACATAACCATTTTGAATTTACAACTTCAAGGCTGGAAAAAGTCTTAAGCAAGACATTTACAAAGCAGTTTATAAAGGCACACTGTTCTTTTTGGTAACAGATTAATTATGATTTTGGTGCTAACTGTGCTGCGTATCTGAAACCATACTTCATTCATGGAAAAATTTTCACAGATGTTCTAGTAAATTGAGAACCAAAATCTGGAGATCTTCAGTTCAAAAGGAAACATCTCTTTTTTAAGAATGAGAATAGACTTCCCCACCCCCAGAAAATCACACATGCACTTAGGTATTCTGGGAAATTCTAGGAAATCTGAAGGGGCGGGAGGGAAGCTAGTGCGTTAACAATGTACCTTAGAATATTGGGAGACACATGTGGAATTTTTCAGTAAGTAATTTAACAGGAATAAATTACTTTCTTCTATAGAGACTATTGAAAAGGCAAGGAAAAAAAATGTCAACTCTATTAAGTTTTAATTAAGTTAAACTGATTAACTTTGAGGAGATCCTGATTATTATTCAGTGTATAGACTGCATTACCTATGTACACTGGTTGTGCTTATGTGGAGTTCCTGTTCAAGCCTTCATTATATGTTTCTTATGATTAGATTTATAAAGCTGTGGCAAGCTTACATTTTAAAAAGTATGTATAATTGACAATGTTAAGAGTTATACTGAAATCATGTATTAGGTAAACATCTTGCATTATTTTTATGTAGCGACTATTCTTCCGCTATTGCTTATTACAACAGTAATAGTTATTCTTTCTTGCATATTCATAATCATAGCTAAATTACACAAATGTGTGTTGTCCTTATTTAAGGCACTATTTGTTGTTCTTGTCTGATGCGTTTATCTTAGTTAGAACTGAATTAAATTTTGTTCTGTATGTTTTGAACTATTTACTGTTGAACTATTTGAGCTATTTACTAAGCAATGTGTATTTTGTCAAGCAAATCTCTTCAACTACTATCATGATTTGTAATGGTGAATGTGTCTATAAAAAAGCAGGTTTTATAAATTATTTGATGTAGCACCTCCTTGTAATCCAATTATGCTAAACGAAGTAAAGAGTACATGGATTCAGAAATGTTTGACTGGCAGATACCAAAAATAATCACCACTAGAAAGCATCATCAGCACATGGGTGTATATAATGAAGGCCTCAGGGGTTCACTTTTAGCTAGGTATCATCACAGGTAGTTTGGAAACAAATGCGTAATTACTGCTGATAAACTTTATGCATGACACCAGGCTTGGTGAAGAGTGAAGACTTTAGAATGATGCTGTTTAGCCTTTAAAGTCTATGAATTTATGAAACCACTAGGAGCAGAAGGTCTCATGAGGTTGAAAGTAGGATACATAACCTCTCACTTTTAGGCCAGTGACTTAGATGCTAAGTTGGTCAGCAAGGAAAAATATTGAGTGCTCTACAGTCTGTGTCTGCAGTAGGAACATGAGAGTAGTTCATTTCTCATAGTTGTTTAAAATGTGCAATGATAAAATGATTGCACAAAGAAGTTTTTCCTGAACATAACCATCTTTCAAAGTTACAGTCTCTCATCCTGAAGGAGAGGTTCAAATACAATACTGCCTTCTAACAACATCTGCCCATTGAGTACTGTAGTAGAGATTTATATCTAGCTGTGCACATTGAGAAGTCCCACAAGCCAGGCAGGTCTCCATTAAGGGAACTGGGGTATTTTCCATTTCCACCACTGCTGGTGTGAGCCAAGCTAGTCGTTGCAGCCAGTTCAAAAAGTTATCCATACCACAACAGCTTGCATTTGCTTTGGCTATCAAAAAAAGGAAAGCAATAGTTGCCATAAAGACAGGGGCAAAGGTAAAATCTCTGTGTTGGGAATGATTATGGTCATCACAGGAAAGGATGAGTAATGATGGGTTAGTATATTTTGAGTGTGGACTTCTATTTCTGCTCACCCAACTTTGACGTATAAAGAATGTTAATTTCCATTGTTACATGACATTTTGAAATGCTTCCAGTTTTATTTACTTTGGATTGAGGGATTAAATGGTCTCCTATTTATGAAGCCTGACATATGCAAGAATAATGATTTTTATAATCAAAATCATTAATGAGGTTTTGAAAGCAATGGACAAAGTAGGTGTTTTAGTTTAACATTCATTATTTTCTTGTTCTTTTCTCCTTCACATGCTTTCATTTCCCCATTATCCAGTGATTTGGGATCTGATTCAGATAACAATATCAGGCAAATAAACCAAGAAGCAGCCCATAGGCGGTTCCGCTCTCGTAGACACATTAGTGAGGATTTGGAACCAGAACCTATGGAGATTGGAGACATTCCTGAGGTATGTAAAGGTCTTGGTTTTAAGAACGCTTCAAGCTGATGTGTTTCTCATTTGTAATTACTATATAACATACATAGTAATGTTTTTACATGGTGTCTATGGAAATTGCCTAAGTAAGATACCAGTGACAATAAAAATCCTAAACAGAACTATACTTTCAAGGACCCATGCATTTGTGGGTGCCTGATAATGTATGCACAATACTAAATACTATACAAATGCTGGGAGAAACATTTATAATTCCAAGCATTGCTTGTTATATATGCGTTGATAGAAACACTTTCAATGTTCTGCTTTGAATAACAGTGGAATAAGTCGTAAAAAGAAGGGAAACATGCTGGCTGGAACTGCCATATATTTCAATTTTCTTTAGTGTCTTGATTTAGAGGAAAGAGAAGCTGTTGGTTTGTTTCCTAGAATACTTGGTTTTAGTTAGAATTCTGAGATCTTATTAATCAGAGTGAGTATTTGTTTAATTTATATCTAGACTAAATAAATAAAATTTGGTAGATATTTTTGGTAGATATTTTTAGGCCTAAGTGAGAGTTTGTGCAAAGCTCGAATCTCATTCAACTTTAAGGAACATTTTATTATGTGAACCACAGACAAAATTCTTTGTGAAAGCTAGTTTTGGTTCACTAAATGTTATTCAGAGCAACAAATAGATTGCTGAAACTGTTGTTGGCACTCGTCACCTGTTAATATTTGATTTGCAGATACTAATGGGTCCTTTCTATTATGCATTTTATTCTAAATTAAAATTAACAGTTGTTTCTTACAAGTTTTTAGTAAGAGTGCAGAATTAGTTATATTTTGAACAAAATTTCAAATAGAATTTATTTAATGAGAGCTCTTTTTTATGCATCTTTTCATCTACATCATTTTCTGTGTTGAATCGTAAAGCATTGTGTCATCATCAACATGAAGACCATTTTGAATTCAACATGAAAACCATTTTTCCCTGTGACTACTTCACATTGCGTAGAGTGTTTGTTTACATGTTCTAGGGATTGGTTTATTTTGTTAAATATTAAGGCTGTTTATCACACCCGTGTTTGCCGCAATGAGGTGATCACATAGAAGGCAAAGGGAAAGAAGACTCTATCTGTCTTTATAAATGCTTAACGTAGTTTCTTCTCTTTTGTTAGCCTTGGGAAACCATTTCAGAGGAGGCAAGTGCAAGTGGAGATTCCTTAAGCTTGTCATTGCCACCTCCTCCTGCATCTCCAGTATCCCGTACCAGTCCTCAGGAGCTATCTGAGGAACTGAGCAGAAGACTTCAGGTCACTCCTGATTCCAATGGGGAACAACTCAGTTCTTTGATTGTAGGTGACAGGCTGCTTTTTCTATATAAACCTCTATTACTGTCGTCATCTCTTAGTTTGACCTAATCTGAATCATTTACACGGATGGGTAGTAATTGCTGGTCTCAGGAAAACCTGAACATACAGTTAAAATTATCTTCAAAAAAATGCATCATAATTTCACCATTGAGCAAACTGCCTTGAACAACAGAATTCCTCAGTTTAGATTTAATGTTTTCTTCTGTGTGAGTTTAACTTCAGACTCTGCTACTGTTACACCTTTAGTGAAACAAAACATGTAATACTAGAGAGTACTAAGCTAAGAATTTCCAAAGGAAAGAGGAAAAACTGCTAATGCTCTTTCAGTCATCATCCATTTTTCTACATGATAATTTTTCTTAAGTTCAGTATTTTAACTGTACATGTTTATATTAAAGCATGTGCTTTCTTATATTAGGATTTTATAAACCCCTCCTAGTTTACTGGATTAACTATTATAAGACTAACAAAGGATTAGAACTGAAAGTAGGTAGTTCTTGTGAAATCTTCCACAAGTTTGTAAATGGCTAGCTGGAAAAAAATTGTCTCTCACCGTAAGAGTTTACTTGAGGTAAAACCAAAAAAATGTCCTCTATATTTGTGTTATCCATTAGTTTGTCAGACTGATGATACCACAAAAAATAAGGATAATACAGTTGCGGGTGGGGGAATGTCTTATGTCTCTTTGATTACGAAAAACAATTGTAAGTTTTAAGCAGAACATCATGCTGTGATTTGTTCATTTTTTTATTCTTGGTGTATGCCATCAAGGTACCTTTGCAATTCAAGAGATAAGAAATCGTATTTACTCTTGTTCTGATTAAATAGAATCTTGATTAGGTGCAAGTTTTTCACAAAGAGCTTATGCAATAGGTGTCTTACAATGATTTGAATATTATCTAGAGGTTAGTTAGCGAATTAAAGCTCTGATGGCTAACCATCTGCATAAAGAGTCACTTGTGCTTTTGTAGATAACTGCAGCTTTTAGTAGACCTTCACTTGGAGGGCAGGAGATTAATCAAATAGTTTCAGCGGCAAGATCAGGGCCTACATTTTTTTACACCAAAAATAATAAATAAATGGTATAGCTGCAAAGTTATCTTAATTAAAATAATTCGATAATTACATTCCTATACAAACTAGTTCTTTTATGAGCCATTAAGTGATAACATCTTTCTTAGCAGTGCAATAAAAATTATAATCAGACCACACTTGCAACGTAAGAAATTGTCAAAGCATTTAAAATCTGTTAGTGTGCATTATCCAGTGTAAGAGGGTGTTGAGATACTGAAAGTAACAGAAAAAAACAGGCAGTGAAATTACTCTAAAATGCCTTGCTGAGGTGCCCAGAAATCTGCATGCAGAGACTGAGTGGGTCAGCAGTGTTCAGTGTGTAGCCCTAGCCTATCAGTCAAGGCAGCTCATGGCTCTGAACTGTGCTTCCCACAGCTCTGGCCTCTGTGAGGGCTCACTGGCCTTATCCAGCACTTAAGTCTGAGCTGGTTCCATGTGAAGGAACAGTGCTTACCCTGGGCTAATAAATCCTCCCAATTTGGAGGTTGGCAAGCACAGTACAGAGACATCCAAGAGCTTCATTTGGATTGAGCCAGGTAGGCAGGAAAAGTTTGGCACTTCCAGCTGAACACAAGCTATAATCCATGTGCTCAGGTATTTCCACGTGACATTTCCTCTTGATCCAGATTCCTGAAGGCTTGTGAGATCCTGAAGGCTTCATGACTTTGCATGGAGGAAGCTTGGATCCAGGGTTTTTCTCAAACCCACCAGCTCTAAACTGGCTTTATGTAAAGCTGGCTCAGCTCTGCAGGTTGTGAGCTGAAACTAGAAGCACTTACAGTTGCATTTCCCCAACAGTGTGCCTATACTAGTATATCCAGCCTGACCTTTGATTGTTTTACAGACAGCTTCAATGTCTCTACATCCATACACAGTTAATCTACAACACAGCTAAATTGCCAACAGATACTTGAGGAGTGGTTGTGTGTGTGTTAAAGTATGTTGTCACTCTCTTCATATATTATGTAATGCCAGAAAACACTTCAGACTTGTTGGTCAATACATTTGTCAGACAAATCCTTTCACGTTAATCTTTAGCATAGCATAGAAGCAAGGTGTAATTACATCATCTTTTCTATATTTTTTTTTAAACACTGATCTTTTAACAGAATGTGCTCTTAGGACTGATGTATTCAAGTAAGAGTTGGAGTTTCTGATATGTCTCTCAGATAGTTTGCTTCATGGTGTTGCTTTGTTGTCTTTCAATGATACATAAGGGTGCCCATGTGAGCGGTTATAAATAGGCTAGGTCATTTGCTTGATTATTAGTGCATTCATTCTCGTACCATTAATATCCAGAAGAGGGTAATGCTGGTTACTCTTTGATTAAAGATGAGGTATCAATTATGCAAAATAATAAGTTTAAGAATTACCCAAGGCTTGTTTCTGTACATGGAATTTACAACCTCAATCAAACCACACAGAAAAGCTGTGTGAGAAAATGCATTTGAAGTGAAATGCTATTTAGATGCTGATTGATTGTATTGAATACTGTATAAATACTGTATTTTACTGAATACTGGTCAGCCCTGAAGTGGTCAGGCAGTTGGACTAGATGATCCTTGTAGGTCCCTTCCAACTAAAATACTCTATTCATGGCTTTCTTTGTTGCCAGCTCTCATGACTACAGTATTTGTATATTTTTTTCATTATAGGGGATTTCTCATGAGTAACAAAAAATGATTGCTGATGCCATGCCTAATGTTTTCTAGATGTCTTGGTACCAGCTATGGGGATATTTCAAAATTACTGTAATACTGACGTATTTCTTATGTTGGACTACACCTTGTAGACCAGGTATTAATTCTACAGGGCAATGCTTGCTAACTGATGTAGGCAGAACATTAGTTCCTTCTTAAATATAAAGAATATTAGTGTGGCACATTAGTTCCTTCTGAAACATTTTTTAATTGGATAGCAAACGTCTTGTTATCAAGAAGTAAAAGCTGAAATTATCTTTGGAGGTCTTCCTTGTAATTTTGGGATGTGAAGAAGCCTCTGTGGCTGTGAGTCCCACAAACAATGTCACAGCAAGTGGAAAATGTTATTATTGATCCTTGTCACTTCTCAGGTGCTGTCCCTTTATAATCTGAGCCTGTCCCATATGGAATGGAATTCAGTCACTTGACACCACTGTGCTTTATCACCTTATTTTTGATAAATCTCACAGGTTTGTGAGGAATTATGTTTTAGTATCAAGCAGACATGCTAGCATATCTGCTTTTTTTAGGGCTTTTTTGTTTCTGATTCATGATCATGAAGGATGTGTCTTGGGAAGTTCAAAAACTAGAAGGCAAAGAGAAAAATTAAGACTTGATTTTTTAAAAAGATACCGTAAATTTTTATAGTAAATAAATTTTTAAGACATTTGAGGTCTCACCCATAGTATTTGATTTTGGATTTGTTTTTTAATGCCTAATTTTTGTCAATAATGCATGCCATCTGTGAATTTCACCATGAAGTAATGAAAGCCAAGGTGAAGCATTCACTCCCTGAAGGGCTGTATTACAGCTACAGTTTTTATTGCAATGTCTGGTTTTAAGAGAAGTGTCATCTGCTTAATTTTTGTCTAAGAAACAATGTTCTTAGCTTAATTGCTCAGATTTTTTTCCATCCCTCTTACAATTTTTTTTCTTGCTGGACAAATTGGCCTGCTTTTATATTAAGATTTCCCATCACTTACAAAATCACATGGGACAGGATTTTTAACATAAGATTTGCCCTTTCTATTTGACATTTCCAAAGAAATTCATAGCAATTCAGCTGATCTTCACTGAGTTCCAACCAGAATTCCTGGAGTCAGTATTTTGACCTGGGGTAATAAATACTGCTGCGTTCTGCCATTGTTTTTATGACAGTAGGGGAAAAAAAAAAATCACATCTTTTTTCTGTCAGAATTTGTTGACGTTGACGTTTCTCCTTTAGAAAAATGAATGAGCCCTTTTTTTATATAATAAAAAATTTATATAATAAAATGTCAGTGAAGGGTCACTGACAACAGAGAAATTGTATATACCACTACCTAGTAAAATAGAAGTAGATACTAATTGTTTACAGGAGATTTTATTGCAAAGAGGTTTGTACCTGTAAAACATAAGTAATCTGTCTAGTAATTGGGTATATTCTAATGTCCTTTTCTTTTGGTATTATTTATATTATATTTATAGGTGCCCTAATGGTCATTACAATATAGAGTTCTATCTCTAGCAGTTAGTTTGGTTTTGTATGAAATTTCTGGATTAACTCCAGCCAGCAAACTTCCGCGCACTTCTCTGCCATTTGTTAAACAGTAGACTTTAAAGCTGTTCTTATTATTGAAGAGGAAGCTAAGCATCATGTACTAAGATGCAAATTTGGAAATATCTTAATATGCCAAGAGATGATCTCAGCAAGGCTCCCACTGTGGCTGTAATCCCAGTGAAAGTTCTTCAGAACTTGCTGCTTTCCCAGCCACGGGCTCAGAATGTCGTAGACACGAGAACCACGTATCATCCCCTGCATAGGATTGGCATCCTCTTGTGCCCCTGTGCGAGTAATGAATATAGGGGTTAACTGGTACAGTAAGCCATATGTAGAAATCTGTTAACTCTAGCCTATTGATTTTCCAAGGACTACATTGACAATAGTCAGCCAGAAGTTTTACATTTTCCTTATACCGCTTATGCTCCCTCCAGGTTCTCTAAAATGTCTTCCAAAGATACTTGAAAATAGTTTCTCAAAAGTTCCATGGCATTTTCCCCATTATGTCTTTAGTTAATCTTCCCCTTTACTGCTGATTCCACAGCTGTTGATTTTCCCACGTGTTCTCCCAGATGGGATGGCCTATCCTCTTCTCTTAGATTAGGTCAATAAAACATTGTAACTTGGATGCTAAAGATGAGTACAAGATGTGTATCCAAGTATTTTCCTTAGTTAATCTGAAACAGTCCAGGATGGAATGCTGAGAATTTTGATTTTTCATTGCTTTCCACATTTCTGTAGAAGTATTAAAACTAAAGATACTGCAATGTAAATATTATTTTTTAGGGGGTTGGATTAAATGGGAGAAAAGTAAAATTACTGAATAAAAGCCCATTTTTTAAAACACCTTAACTTAAAGACATCTCTCTTTTTTTTTGTTTCCAGCAAAGAGATCCTTCTTCAAGATTAAGATCTTGCAGTGTAACAGACACAGTTGCTGAACAGTCTCAGTTATCCTTGGTAAACCAAAGCTAACTTCTATTTCTTTCTTTTTGTTTCAACATTCTCTGATTCTGAATAATATCTTATCTTAGGTCAGTTCTAGTCAGATATAGATCAGTAACCAGTATGGGCATATGACTATCCCAAATAGTATTGGATACCAAATTAATATCATCATGGTCAGCAACTAAAATGAGGACATTCATGAGAGAGCGCAATGTTTTGAGACTGAGAGCATAGTCACACTAACTTTAGTTATCTAGCATAGAAATTTAGTTTACTAAACTGTAGATACATAGTCAGTGGAGAGAGAAAATCCTCCAAGGGGTGTTTTCGGCTGGGGTAGGAGAGGGCAGTAGCACTGTTGACACTTGGAACTGTAGCAGCCACAGGACTGTCCTATCCAGGTATATTTTTGTGTCCCGTAAATTGATTTTACTTGGAATATATAAATCTGTATAATATTGAAAAAGATTGGTGTTTTACTTAGTTGTAGTTAAAAGGAGCCTTTTTGTGATAGTCCTTGTATGATAGAACTGAATAGAATTGCATCTGTTGTAGTTTTTTAATCTGGATGATTTAGCAGCTTCTTCTGCGATTTTATTTAAGTAGACTCTTCAAACAGGAAAAGATACAAAGATTTTTTTTTTAAAAAACATTCTCTTTCACATCATAACCATGCACACCTTTGATCTAATTGATAGAAAGTTCTACATATTTTGTCCTACAACCCAAGTATGAGGATTGCAAAGGTGGTAAGCTATAGAGAGACTACTTAAAATAGGATTGTGCAAGATATGCTTTTGAATAAAACTGTTCAGATTTTAAAAATAATTCAGTATTTTTAAAAATGCTACTTCCTTTGCTTGTTCTTTCTGTTGCTATTGGGCAGACATTTACAATAACCACGGTGTTTCTCTCCTTGTTTAATTTTTTCACCTGTTCTAGAAGTTGTTAGTGTATCTACATTTGCTGCTCACAGATGCATGTAATAGCTGTTGTTCCAAGAACTGCTTCTGAAGTATTATCTGTTTCTTTACTTTCTCTTCTGGGTAAACAGTGGTGTGGTTTCCAGTATAATTACATCTTAACTGTCTTCCCTCTCTACTGGACAAAGCTGTCTCCTAATGCAGTCTGTTCCAGAGGTGTTCTGCTTCTTTATTTAATATCACTTTATGGAGTCTGGGTTTCTTATCACTTTATGGAGTCTGGGTTTCTTATCACTTTATGGAGTCTGGGTTTCTTTAACTGGTGTAGTCAGATTGGGATTGGTGATGTCTTTCACTTTATTATTGTAGAACACTCATTTCATTAGCAGATGTTCAAAACAGCAGAATTGAAAGCATTGCTCTAAAACAAGGATGTTGCCTGATCTTAACCATATTTAATCCTTACTAAGCTAATGATAATTTATCTTCTAGCAACTAAATACATACTTTCTTTCTAAATACAGTGCTGTTCTTGACTGTATTAATCCTTACTGAAAATTCAAAGTACCAGTTCCATCTTTTTCATCAGACTTTTTCTGTGCAGTCATTGATGACCAGAATGTATCCATTTTGGTTTTAAATACCATGTTTACGGGCAGAACATGCAAAGTTTATTGGGGGGTGGGGGGTGTTAATAAGATCATGTTACATTTAGAGTAAATGTTCTTATTATTATCATTAGCAATACTGAACATATAGAATTGGATACAACAACTCTTGAAATTAGTTCCCTTGGTGGTTTTTGTATAAGATTCTGACCTGGTTATCAGTGATTGATGACTCAATTTTTTTGCTATTATCTTAAACATTATTTCCATCTAATTGCTGTCTCAATAAATTTGACTGTCTGTGATTCCCTACTCCTAAAGGTGTGACAGTAATCTGTGACCTTCATCACTAAATATACTTATCTGTAACATTCATTATCATTTAACAGCAGAGTGGTCCATCTAGGAGAGCTCGTTCTTCAACTGTCACAGGTGGTGAGGAACCAACGGTAATAATACTCTTTATCAAGCACTATCTCTAAATAAAATGTGGGTAGATTTAGGTCTTGTACAACAAGGAACTTTTTTTCACAAAGCAGCAGTGTGTTGAATGAAACAGTCACTGAATCAATAGTTACCTTTTTTGTTGTTGTTTCAAATTTTCTCAAAACACTGCAATTTCACACAAATACTAGCATGTTTTAATGATGTGGATATGCCACTGAGTTTTAACAAAGCTGTGTGCTAAGGAGATACCACAGGCTTCTGAAAAATGAAAGATACAATACCTAATTCTTTAAAAACAGATACTGAATGAATTAGGGATTAGAGACATCAGATGAGTATACATCTAGCTGTGTTTTTCGCTTGCTTCTGTCTTCCCTTACTCTCCATTAGACTAATTCATTTTAATTCTTAAAGTTGATTGTAATTTGAGAACCGTGGAGGTACAGTGATGTATCATATAGCTCTTAATGGTCTTATTTAATGCCAGTTTTCATTTTCAAATAGTTGTTCAGCAGTCCAAGGCTGAATTGTTACTTTAGTCATCTAATAAAATTCTGGAAGTGCTTTTCTGAAAGTGTAATACAAGGAAAGTGGTTTTAATTTATATTGGACTTTGTCAAAAACATCCCCTTCTTTTTTAACCTGATTAAATGTCAGTCTGAAGCAAGTTATTTCATAGAAATCATTTTACAGTAACTATCATAAGTAGCTTTTATGAATATGTGCGCTCCTAGATAATTTGTTTCAGGGAAAGAAACATAATTTAGACTTGGTATTTTTCCTATTTGTATTTGATAATGTCAGATCTTAATTTGGGTGTTGATGCATCATTCTGTAATACTGTATATATGTACTGGTTTTTGAATTTTAGAATCAGAGGAGCATACTTGTGTTTTATTACTGCAAATAGCTTTTTTTCTTTGTTTCCTTGCAAAACCTGCTTGACTTGTTAATCATTAGTTAAAATGCATGCTATATTGAACTGTAGTGTAAAGAAGGTCTTTTGTTGGCAGAGCATCTTGTCTTGATCATACTTTTTAGAGCAAAATACTAATATTTTTCTGCAAATAACTCAGTTTAAACTTCACTGACTCATAATTAATACAGCTATGTCATAGATGTTTTACCTAATTATATTGCAGCTTACTAATGGGACCCTACCCCCCCACTTTGTCTTCATTCAGCGTACATTTATACTCTGAAATCCAAATCTGCAGAGGACTTAGGACTTAAATAGGATTCATGCATTTAAATCCAAAAGCAGTCTCTTCAAAGGTTGCCATTCTTTTTGTCCTTTAGGCACCTAAAGTTTGTAGGCATACAATCTGTCAATAGTAGAAGTTTCTAGGTCACTTTAGTTTTGCTTTCAGAATCCTATAAAACCCTTCATTGATATGGGACCCACAAATTAGACATTCTTCAGCCTCAGTCCCTGAAGCAGCATGATTCTGCAGGCATGCTGGGAGCATGTCTAGCACAGAGGCACAGGGGTGGACTGCACAAAAATGCAATGCTGTGGCATCTTAAGAAGTGGTGATGCCCCTTTTTATAACTGGCTTAGTTGAGTTACTTAAGAGCAACAAGCACAAGAGCTCTGTGCCCTCCTACGTATGAGATGATTTAAATCCACATGGCTCTTTCAGGAATAGTCCCAGTTGCAGGACTGTCTTCCTCTTGAATCTGTTTTGCAGTGAGAATGAAAGACACGTTGCACAGGTGAGGGAGCGATAACTGTGCTTGGCTCTTTAGCCTGATGACCAATGCACTCAGCGAGTTGAGCCCCTTCAGGAACAGCAGTTAAACCCAAGAGTGGCATATCCTGATTGATTGCTTTAATTACTGTTATTTTGTGTGAGAGTTGATATTACCGTCATGGCTCCACCCTGTCTGTTTTAGAGTGTGACTAAAGTAGGAAAAACTCTGTGTTGATTTGTGGTTTGTCTTAGCAAGCTTTGAGGCCTGAGGAGGCTATTAAAGGGCATATTCATGCAAACTAATGTTACCTGATTTCCACACACACACCCCCCTTGGGTCCAAGTCTAAGCATTTAGATCATAAGAAATTGATACACTAAATACTATGTGTAACTAAAAATGTTACATCTGCCGTAGATACAGCGTGGCTGACTTTTTATATTGTCAGTGACGGAAGATGAGTAGATTTGTTACACTTGAGTGTGTGTAATGAAGTAGGTATTGATTGTAGATAAAGTGCATGTTTGGGTAAATATATCTGTGGTTATTAACCACTTTGCTTTTCAGGATTTTTTTTTTTCTTTAAGTCCCCCAAGGTCCTTTACCATTCCTCTGTGAAGGCTACATTGTAAAACTAGGCTGAGCAAAACATAAGTTAATGCATCCTGTGTCCCAGCATCTCCATTCTTGTGACATTTTGTCCTTAACCATAATACTCTCTCCCCCCCCCCAAGTATTTATTGAAGACAGTTGTTAAAAAGCACTCAATTTTGGGAAAAAGGCTCTTGATAAATCTCCCAAGTTTCTACTCTATGTGGTAGAATATCTTTTGCACTGGTATCTAACATATGGAAAGGAGGTTGAAGGGCAAACTCTGTTTTGCAGATTGCATTATGGGTTGCATTAACCCACAGTGAATAGCAAGGAGAAAGGCTGCTGATAGCTGAATTTATTCTGATAGTGTGTTAAAGAGAAAGGAAAGATCAGGTGGCATAACTAGAGCATCTGTCTTGTGTTTCTGTATCCTCACAGTCGAAGTTGATAATTTGCAGCATGCCATCATATAGTGAATAGATTGTGTATTATTACAACTAAATGATTAAATTTTTAATTGAAAATCCCTGAATTATCCACACCTTATGTTTACTCTGTACTGTAGACAATATTAATAGCCTGAATAGAGCAAACATGTAAGAATGTGTAGCAGTCATCCATTAGTCCAGAAAATCTGTGAATCACTGTCAGCCCTCGCAATTTCTCCCAGACTAATCAGTTAATTATCTAATTTTTAACTCAAACATTGTCTGTGGACTGCTTTCAGACCACTTACTGTGGCCTTATTGACCACTGATTAACGGTCTGGAAACCATTAGAACAGCCTTGAAAAGGTAGTCTCCTTATCATTGCCTGCCAGCTCTGTGAACTAAGACAAGTGGAAAAATAGCATAGTCTTTCCAGCACTTGTCTGTTTAGGAAAGAAATAAATCAGAGTCTCATAGTTTGTTTCAGTGGGTATTACTTTGTTTCCTCATCTGTTTTCCTCTGTTTTCTATTTCCTATTGTAGTATGTCAACTTTCTGACCCATTCAGTATGTTTTCTCATTTCCTTTCTTGATTATCTAGGCAGTTCTCCAGTTCATTGTGTCAACCATGCTCTTCTCTTAAAAAGCAAATATACTGACTTAAGCAAGAATCCTGGGAAAGAGGTCTTAAGAATATGAAGCAAGAACAAGAATTACAGTTAATTACTTTGCTGGAGCAAAGAATGTAGAGTGTAGAAAAATAATGTATCCTCAATTTCAACAGGAGTCTTCAGAGGCCTAAAGAGAGTTATCAAATTCTACTGTGTAATAAAATTCACGTCTTCGATCTTTGGGTAGTAATTTTCCACTATATACGTATTTTTAAATGGAATGATCATAAAACACAAATCACTGTTTATAAGGATGTGGAAAGAGTAACTTTGCTTGCTTTGTGGTTAGTCTGGTGAATAAAGCTAAAGACAGAGAGGCAGCTATCCAAGTAGCCAAGTTGTGGCTTAATACTTCCCATGCTCTTGTGAGTCTGCATAGTAACTCAAAGCATGGATGGTACATACTTTAGAAAAAGAAAATACAGTTTGTAGTAAGACGTACAATACTTGCACTGAGGAATCTAAATAGTAAAATAAGGAAAAACAGTGAAACTTTTAGAGTTTAAGATACTAATGAATGGATTGCAGGTATTGAACTGGAAACTGGAATCATACTTAGCCATCTAAGTTTTACCAATTAATTTTGCATTCGTTCTATTCACCCTATGTATGCTGTAAGTGGTTATAGGTTTTTCTTATACTGTCAGCCATAATGCAGTTGCTAATGATTTTTTTTTTAAATCTTGCAAAAAAAGATTTCCTTTAAATTAATATAAATTCAGGATAATTAAAAATCTGTTTGTGATATTTCTCACATGACTTTGAATTTCAGTCCTTTTAAGCTTTTACTACTCTTCCTTTTACTGTTTCGTGGCAAAAAAAAAAAATAGCTTCTAGTGCATCAAACTCTGAATTAATGCATCTTGCTAATTCCACTTCATTACAATTTTTTAGTTCACCACTTACGGCATATATATTTCTTAAATAGTGCTTGCATATATAATTTGATAGTGACTACTTCAGGTTTAAAATAAATTTAATATTAAAAGTATGCAGCCATAGGATAGAAACAAATTATTTATCAGGCTACGTTTTAAAAAAAAAAAAAAAAAATTAAAGTATCATTTATTATAGATAGCCATGACAGATAAGAGAAAGAACATTTCCTGAATTCCCAGGAGACCAATCTCAATGTTTCTTTAAATGTTTAGGGCAGTAGTATGTTAAGGTAGGAATAACACTTTTTCATAACGTGTTGGATTTTTAGTTTAATTACAAGGATTAGTAATTTTTACGTTAAATATACTTAGCTTTTTTCCATCAGAAGAATGGTCATCAGTGCAGTTGTCACTTTACCAGGAAGACTCCTTTCTAAAACTAGAAAGCTTAACAGTTGGTTTCTAACCTATGTGAAGGTATTTGATAATTTTCAAGGCTGATTCTTCCCTTGGTTTTATTTTAAGGTCATACTAAATAAGTTTAAAGAGTCTTCCTTAAACATCTTTGATCTCTTACTCATGCTTTGTATTCCAACATTCATTCCAAGTGCTCACGGAATTCAATTTGCATTCATCTAGTGAGAATTTAAAAGCTCAGAGCCATATATGAATTTTAATATTTTGCAGGACTGAGTCTTCAGTCATTCATCTTTATCACAATCATTTACCCGTAGAGCTGATTTCCTTCTGCCTGCACTTAAGCTGCTTGTTATATGAATCAGCCCTGAAACAGAGGCTGTGTTTCTGATGGTCATCTCAGATGTGGGCAAAATACTCAAAAAAGCAGAGGCAGCTTTGCTACTCTGAATTGTTGATATCATTACTGTGATACACATGTCTCTGCCTACAGTGGTTTAACAGTGGCTGCCAAAGACTGGATGAAAGAAAACCCCATATCTGCCCCTAGTTCATTGGCTTACTCATTCTCTTGATGTGAGGCTGAGACATACTACTCTTTTCAGAGTTTGTGCTAGTGATCAACTCTTCCCAGCAATTATTTTATATCTCTAATAAAAATATCGGGATTGATGCTAAAATCATACTGTTACTGTGTAGTGCTGAATTTGTACTGACTTCCAAATTTGAAGTTGTCTCTCAGTAGTTAGTGACTCCTGGTACTAACAAAATGAGCAAAGACCGCACGTGAAGTGACAACAAAATATCTAATGTTCCGCACAAAGCTTCAGTCTGTATGCTCTGTTTTTCCTTTATCTAGCACAGCAGCACATCTTCTCCATGAGATGCCCTGAAATTGCAGAAGTGAAAATTACACACCTTCATGTTTGATACATGATAACATGTTTTCTGTGAAAAGACAGAATGAATGAAGGCATGACTGTAAATCGGAATTCTTTCCATTTTGGGCTTACCACCTAAAAAAAGGGTTTTGGTGTTGGGTTTGTTGTTTGTTTGTTTGTTTGTTTGTTTAATGTAAAGAATACTATTGTCTGAAATAAAGACATGCCTTTGACTTCTGCAGTAGGCAGTTGCCTTAAATATGTAGTCCTTTGCGAAGCGAATTGGATTAATGAGCATTGGAGTAATTTGACCATTAGAGCAAAGGACAATTCCTAGTATGCATGTGTTTCTTAGCCGCCTTCCCTTGTTACGTCCAGTAACTGTCTGTTGTCAGACATTTGGTTTTACAGTCAGTCTTTCTTCAAACCATGTTTTTAAAAGTAGCATCCTGCTTCTTTCAGGAAAGATCTTATAAAAAAACTAGTCTTCTCTTTTCCAAGCAGTCTCATAAGAGTTCATAAATCTTCTTGTAAGCAGCAGATTGTTGGGGGTGGAAGGGGCAGCAACCAGAGCTCCTTTCTGCATCTTGGACATTGATAAAAGTCCCTTCTCTAGCTCAGATGTCGGAACCATTTCTTCCCAATCTGAACACTGGCATTAACTATTACATCAGCTCAAGAACTTGCAGCATTACAGAAAATTTGATGTTCAGGTGCAACAAGCACTATACGTTTAGCAGTTCAAGTACAAGTTTTGCCTTTCTCTCTGCTGTGCTGCGTTGCAGTTCTACCTGTCAGCATTTAAACCTGAAATTCTTTAAGGACCAGGAAGTTCACGTTTTACATCCATAGGAAAAATGCCATGTACATTGCTACAGCCTGTTCAGGGGAAGCCATGATAAAAGCAGATTGCTAGATGAAGGCGTCTTGCTTTGTTTTCTTAGCACTACAAAGCTGCCTATTTCTAAAGGAATTAATGTTATTGATGATGAATTAACGCACTGCACAAATTGATAAGACAGTGCAGTTCAAGCACTGTTTTTTACTCTGTCATGTGATGAAGACCTTTAGGTTTCATCATCCTGCTATCAAGGCAGATGTTTTGAAAGAGTGAAGCAATCTCTAGCACTATAGACTCCTGATTATTAATGTATTAGTGTATATTTTAATGTGATTAATCTAATAATTAAACCAAATGCATCTTGAACCAAAGATCTAGGCATAGATACTGAAAAGCACCTTGCACGTGCCCAGTCTTTGATACAATTATTAATACACAGGCTTCATTAGAGAGCAAAAATACTGTCCTGCAGAATTTAGCAGTTGCTTGTATCTGCTGTGAATGACAGAAATTTCTGTATCTCTCTAGCTCTTAGTATTTGTATCAATACATCTCAACAAAGTTAAGAAAAACGCCTATCCTGAGTTTTCTGATTTTCTTGTTTGCTTCGCTGACAGCCAGGATACCTGTTCTTAATCTGTTATACAAGCAAGTGATGTCTTAAGAGGAGTCACAAACTAGAAAGTGACTAAGCTTAATAAACATGTAGATTTATACAGAGGATATGGTCTAAAAACTGTAACTCCCTGGTATCCTCCCCTTCTAAAATATATATTCAGATGCAGACAGGGTCAGTGTTAAAAATTCTCGCTAGGCTGTTTTTCTCCAAGAAGCTATGCCGTTTGTGCTACAATGCATTTTTTTTTTCTTCTGCTGTATGTCCCAGGAAAAAAATGTTCAATTGGTTTAAACATTGAATATTTTCCTTACAGGAAGTACACAAGACAACATCAGCAACACACAATAATATAATTATTGCGTTGAATAGTGACATAACTTGTTTAATGAGAATTGGTGCCTTTGGTACCGTTATCATTATCTGTATATTTTCTTTAGAACAATGTCTTTCTTGTGCAACTTCTAGTAAAAAAATCCTTTCACACCAAAGTTTGGACTCCAATTTGGGGTGTATCTTGTGTCTTCAGGACACCTAACCCTGAATGCAACATTTGTAACTGTAACAAATTGATTGCACCAGTTTTTAAACCCACAGTAGTTTCTTGCAACTGATTCAAGACACCTTGTGGTAAAGAACAGAACAGAACTTGGGACATCTTGACTTGACTGCACAGTTAGTTCAATTCTTGCTTATCCATACTAATAAAAGGAAAACACATCCACCTTTTAAAGGAAAAATCATTAAAACACAAAGTTCCTTTTTGTCATTATGTGTAATCTACACATTAAAAAGTTTGAGGGCATATAAGCTTAGCTGTTTTCTGAACAAGATACCTGAATCTGCAAAAGCGAATCAAAAGTTCTATTGTGAGGAAAAATGATTTGACTCAAAGGTATGTCAAGAAGAGCTTATATTAAATGAAATCAGAAACCATATTTTTCTATATGTTTGTTGTGTTTAAGAATGTTGTAAGTTAACAAATTGGTTTTTTTTTTTAAACAACGGACTTATGAAATTTTTTTTAGCTGTTATAAAATAACAATACAGTTATTGTTATTTTATTAATTTATTTATTAAATTACAATTTCTTGCTTGAACAGCCTTCAGTGGCCTATGTACATACTACACCAGGCTTACCTTCAGGCTGGGAAGAAAGAAAGGATGCAAAAGGCCGTACATATTATGTCAACCATAACAATCGAACCACAACATGGACACGGCCCATTATGCAGGTATGAAGATCTGTTGTAATGCTCAATTTAGATAGCAAACACTTAGCATGTATTGAGTATAATGTCAGTTGAAGCAGCTCTTCAGAACTCTGAAATTTTAAAAAAAAAAATCCTAAGCGTTGTCTTGACAACTCAGGGTAATCATAAAAAATTGCAACGATTGGGATTTTTTTGTTACTTCTTTTAACTATATTAAGGTACAGATTAAGTTGATTGCTACAATGGAAGGAATTTACAGAGAGGTACATATGAACTAATAAAAGGAGGCAAATGCATTCTTAGGATTGAATCTGAAAGTTGTATTGATCTATTAATAGTACCATACATTATTTGCCCTTCCAATGGAATTAAATTAAATACTTGATCTTTAGGAAAGTATGTTTAATATTTCATAATAATAATAATAAATAATTACATCATTTTTTAAGTGTCCTAACTCTGGATGAACTGTGTTACTGACAACTTGCTAACTTGGTTTTGCTTCTGAAATAGCTTGCAGAAGATGGCATGGTTGGGTCAACAGCAAACAGCAGCAACCATTTAAGTGAACCACAGATAAGACGGCCTCGTAGCCTCAGTTCACCCACAGTAACTTTATCTGCTCCACTCGAGGTGAGAAACGCTGTTACCAACAAAGATCACTTATGTCTGACTTCTCATTCATTGTAACTTCTTATTTCCTTTTTAATTATGCAACGCAGCCACTTTCCCTGTTACTGGTTTTGCCATAAATTATTGCTGTTTTCTTTAGCAGTTTTCTGTCTGGATCTTTATATTGTACAACAATATTACTTAACTTTTATGGTCATTGAATGATGTAATACATATATGATTATTTAGTTTGGTCAGCTAAAATGTCATCTGTGTGCACGTCTGAAACATACGCTGTTGTGACTCCTTTCAAGTGCTCTGAATGTATAAAATCAGAAATATTTTCTTAAGTTGAAAGATTTATTGTGATGCTGATAACTTTGAAAATAATACATGCAATTGAGTTTGGAAAAATCTTTGAATTAAGATACTGATTGTGTTTTATATTCCTTGTCTTTCAAAAGGACATTTAGTTTCTTTTATGTATCTTTAAAAGTAAGTCAGAATACTGTTGAATGATGTTCACTGCAACATATTTGAAGAATAACTGAAGTGGCTTCTTATGGAATCAAAGACAACGTGTTTTACTTCTGAAAGTGTGATTAAAACTCTTGAATCAGTTAAACATGGCTGTGTTGAGGAGAGTAAATTCTTAAAAATTTCTTCTTCAAACTTAAAGTATGGCACCTTATTTGTACTTCTCTCTCACCATCTCTTTCCTGCTTGTGTCCCCTTTGCCCCTGCAAAAGTTTGCCAACAATCAAGTGAAGATTGTAACATTTAGTTCATTTTATGCATTGTTGTTCTTTGTTCGTTATACTGAAAAGTACTCAATCTATTGAGCAAATTGTTAAACAAAGGTAGGATTATTGGACAGATTGTAGTGAAGTGATTATAGTTCATATTTAAAATAAATTATCTCTACTTATATGTAATTCAGATAAACCCTTTAACAATGAACTACTTAAGACTACTCTTGCCATTGTTAATTTTGAAGACAAAATTTACTGTAATTTAAATAAGTTAAATTAAAAAATTCTGAGTATCTTAAACTAAAACATTAAGGGCATTCCTCTCCCTACTGACATTTTAAACAGTCGAGCTGGTGGAAGTCACTGACTAAGCATCTGAAACTTGAGTTGCTCAGGGCGATAAGCTAGCTTTTAAAGGCAATAACCTATTCTGTGGCTACTAAACCTGTGTCCTCTTCACTTCAGAATATTCAGCTAATCAGTTTGATGGTTAGTTTGTTCAATGCTCAGAAACCACAAGGGTGCTGAAGGGCACAAACTTGTCTTCTTATACCCACCTCTGATTTTTTTTTTTTTTTAAAGTAAGCTGTAGACTTACTATTATTAAAATTTTAAAGGATACAACCGCAAGAAAAAAATGACTTCAACTTTTTAGAAGTTACTTCCTTTGTTTAAATAGTAATTTTATTGTAAAATGTTCAACTTTTTTGTGTATAAGACATATGGAAAGCTTTTATTTAATGCAAGCTATTTTAAATGCTGCTTTTGAACACTGTAATCTAACTGCATTTTCCATCCAGCTCAAAACAGGCCACAAATAAGGCTACAATAATTTTATAAATATCCATGTTGATGCCTCATTTTTCAACATAATACTCAAAAAATAGTAATTAAATGTAGGCTAAGTTAGAGAATTGCCAAAATAAGCATGCATGGATTTACTGAATCTTAACAATTAGTAAAACAAGAAGAAAACAAACTGTTATCAGCTAATGAGAGCATGTTTTTGGAAAGTTAACTGACAAGTACAAATGCAAACAAGATTTAAACATAGTACTTAAGTCTTGTTTTCTGATTGTGGTAGTCTGTATTTTCAAAGGTGAGTAAATCTGGATCAAATTTTTCAAGCTGTTTAGGCATCTAAATGTGCAGTTTCCCAGTGAAATTAAAAAAAAAAAAAAAAAAGCCACATCACATAACTCCTGTTTTTAACCAATAGGCATTGATCAGTGAAGCAGTTTTGCAGCTGCGTTCATTTATTTAAAAAAAAAGAAAAAAAGAAAGAAAAAAAACCCAAACTGTCCAAAATCTGTAATTGCAAACCTCCGTTTATTTTAGGAACTTGTTTTAATTTCATATTTAAATGTTTTATCTGAACTTACATTCGGGAAATGCATTGAAAAGTGGGTAACAATGCCTCACATTTAGGATACTCTCTTGTTGTAAAGTGAGATATATTGCACCATGAAGCACGAAGCAATGCTTTTATTTTTTTCCTTCATAAAATGAAATACTGACATGTACGGGGCAGTTGCAGTAAAATATATAATCAAGTATAAATACTGTGGACATTATCATTGCAGAGGGAAGTGATAAAACACTGTGTCCTTCGCAGCAAAAAGCTTGGTATGTTATAAGGAGCAGACTTCAGCTAAGTCAGTTCTAGGAAATCAGTCCCAGCACTTAATTCTAGTATTAATTACATCTGGAATGAAAAACTATTTGCTGTGATGACCATGTTTTATTCATTTTACAGTATTGAGTGACATTTGACAAATCTTAATATCTTTCATTTTCTTCAGGGTATCAAGGACTCCCCTGTGCGCAGAGCAGTGAAGGACACCCTTTCCAATCCACAGTCTCCACAGCCCTCACCTTACAACTCTCCTAAACCACAACACAAAGTTGCACAAAGCTTCCTTCCTCCTGGCTGGGAGATGCGAATAGCACCCAATGGCAGGCCCTTCTTCATTGATCATAATACTAAAACTACTACGTGGGTAAGAGAAATTCTAGATAATGAATTTTAAATCAGTTGCCATCTTTTAAATGTTTCTGTCTCTGTTTTCCTGCCTATATACCCCTCATTTTATTGTGGCATTTGTCTTGTCTTTAAGGCGGGATTTGTCAGCCTAACTTTTCATAGAACTGATGTAGGAATCTCACTGAACCCTCCATGCAGTCACACACAGTAGCAATAAACTTGAGTAGCTAATTTTGTGAAATGACTATAGTGCTGCCATTGCTGCACTCAGAGAAAGGAAACTTATTTGTTCATATCCTCTTAGATTTTGGTGCATTTGTACATCATATGCCATACAATAGTGTTTTGCATTTTGTATTTGACCTTTTAATGCTTGACAACTCATTGCATACCAGTACTGTCCTTTAAATTCCCCAAATCTGAGCTTTAGAGGCATACAGTGCAATGCAGATTTGGATTGTTGTTTAGTTTGAGACTGTCCATAATTGCATTGTATTTCACTGTGACTGGTACTGCTTTTTTATTAATATAATATATGTTCATCTTCTTCAGTTAACAGAATCCATTTTATTATTTGGTTTATGTCATAAGGATCCACTTTTCAATAATTCTGCAACTTTGCTCAACAAATTGAAGAAATAAAATTACACTAGGAAAAAATGTCAAAGACGACCCAGCATTTCACATCTTCATTGAAATATGAGTTGCACTTTAATTTGTTAGGCATCATTCAGATTCCCACTGACCACTATTTACACGACATATTTTTAATGGTGGTTCTTAATGGTGTTCCCAGGTGCATGTGGCTAAATTATGTGTGTGGAAATCTTAAGCATTTTTTGTCTAGATTTGTCTTCTGTGACCGATCTTACTTGCCCCTTTTTGCCTCATTTGGGACATTGATGTAATAATACCTGTGCATTAATAAAAATGGAAGAAGCTCATTTTCATCATTTTCAAGCCTTTTTGTGATAGGATGGCTTATTTCTCTTATGTTTTTAAGAGCCAAAAATGTGCATATGTATTTAAATGCTACTTAAGGGAGTGCATGCATTCCTAAGAATAGGGCTGTATTTTTTTGAAGCATATCTCTGGATAGAGCACACTTAATAGAGTTGAAGTCTTACATCACCCTAACTAACTCTTAACACTTAAAAAAATCATTTCAATATATGAATCCTAATAAAGTATGTGACACATCCAAATACTAAATGTTCTATCACTTTTATATGTTTTGTTTTATATGTTTTATTCTCAAAAAAAAAAAAAGAATAACTGTAATGTAGGAAGATTTCTTTTCCAGATAATTCTGTGTTTGACTTAGTACGTAGATCTAACTTGATATGTTGGATTTACAGTTCTATTATATTCTATATTTCTGTTACAGGAGGATCCACGACTGAAATTTCCAGTGCATTTGAGATCAAAAGCATCTTTGAACCCTAATGATTTGGGCCCTCTTCCTGTAAGTGATAATGTGTATGTATTTTAATATATACCTGCTATCTTACGTGATCTGATCTATTATTGCAGTCATGTATTGTATGTGGACACATATGTTGCTGTCATCACTTTTCTGAAGAAATTAAAGCTATGTTTATATATAGCACCAAAAAGACTTACAGTGATCTGTGAATCAGTCAGGCTCTTTGAAGCCAGCCCATAGTATTTCTGAAATGATTGCATGTTTCTTTGCTTATCTAAAGCTTTGAGCTTTGAAGAAACTTACCTTGGTTTTATCTCTGACTGTGTGCTTTTCGATAATTACCTGTTGCTGGAACAGATTGTTCAAAGCAAGCTCTATTAATGTACCAGCATATATTGGCTTTCAAAAATCTAAATAAATTTTGATTTTTCAATGAAACTTCCATATTCTGCAGAGAAAATTATCACTTTAACATCAGAAGTTTTGTCACACTTGTAACCAAAGTGTAATATTGATTTACAGCCATGTCAAATACAGAGCTTTGCTTTGTTTTTAAAAAACTGCATCCTTAATGGCAGAGACTAGTCCATGAAAGCACTTTTTCTAAGGTGCTGATTTTTACGGTATAGTGTTAATTCAGCTCATTGCCTCATATATACTAAGCGTACTTTTGAGAAATTGCCATTGAAATTGTACTTGCAACACTGGAAACCTTAGTGACCACAAGCCACTAATTGTCACCAGCACTCTCAGTGCTCCAGCCTGTATTACGGACAAGCTGTCTGCAAACAGCTGTGCCAGCAGAAGAGGCTACTGTCCCACCTTACAGGACATGGCAGGTTAAATTATTTTAGTTTTAAACAGTTTGAATAACAAGTTTTTAATCCTACTCATTTTCATTGAGCTGGGTTGTAGTTTACTTAGATGAACCACTCTGCCAGCAGACCAAAACGAGTGCTGCTTTTGGGCAAGAGTGGTGACAAATGCCACCTTTGGTGAGGGGTGATAACCTCTGTCACCACCTATGATCAGACATCCTCCTCTAAAACATCCTAAAATCTCACTGCCCTTGTCATGATTAGCAAAAAGTTTTGCCTTGTATTTAAATCAAGCTAGGCCATTTGTCAGGCCCAGTGTCTTGAATCACTGATTAGATCGAAAACTATGCACAGTTGAACATACTTGTTTTGATGCATTTCCTGGTTACAACACAGCAGTAATGCAATTTGTCTTTAAGAAAACAGCTGTGGAAGTAGCTGTTCTTTTGCAATTCTTCAGATGCATTGAGCATGCATTAATCTTTGGGGACACATTGCTTGGATAGGAGGCACTGCATGGGAGTAACTGAAGGGCCAATTTACAATTTATTGTTAATTGCAAGAGGTAAAACATGCAGTGAAATCAAGATAGCCTGACATATCACTGGAAATATATAATCAGTAACAGATTTAAACTCAGTTAAACAATCCATTTTTGAGTGAGGTAAGCATGACTACAGAATTTAACAAGAGTTTCTCAAAAAGACTGAAATGAAATCATTTCTCATCTGTATTTTATAGAAGTCTGAAGCTCATGCAGAGCATACAGGTGGAATGAGTGCTAGACTGGACAGCATTGCATATACTAACAGTGTGCCATTTATTCTCCTTTCTATACTATAATCATCTGGAAGATGAGAAAAGGGAATGGATAAAAGGGGAAAAATTGAGGACTAGGTTAGACATTCTTGTCCCACTGTAATGGGATCCTGGCTTACATAGTTACAGTAAATAACCCACATGTGTTTTGGAAGTAGAAGCAGACACTCTCAAATCTAACCAATGATGGACAGTCTATTCTTTGTGATCATTTCCTCATAGTAGGAAATGGATATAAACCCTGATGCAAGAAGTTTCCACTTCCAAGCTTTAAAAAAATATTTACTGTATTGGATACAGTTACCTGTATAAATAGCCAGTTCTTTGAATCTTCCTAGATTTTTGGCCTTGGCATAATGCGTCTGTGATTTTGTGTTTTCTACCTCACAAGCATCTATCAGACAATTTAAGTAGGTGTGGATAATGTATTACTTCATGCTATGTGAAAGTGGTAGTATTTCACTTATTTTCTCTCTTTTTTTTTTTTTTTTTTTATTTCCCAATTCCAGCCTGGTTGGGAGGAAAGAATACATTTGGATGGAAGAACATTTTATATAGACCATAGTAAGTAAGCACTCAGGTACTACAGCAAATAGACAAAGGGACGTAATAAATATTGAAGTGAAAGCTTTATAATTTTACTCTTCATTTAGGAAGCCAGGTGTTGATATGTGGAGACATTGATACCAGAGACTTAGTGCCCTCATACGGTACTGTATATTCACTGAAAGCTTGCTTTTAATTGGCTCATCAAGCTTTGTCCCTCTCTGACTTGTGAAGCATTAACATTTCTTCTTTGTGGTTTCTTTTGTTCTTGTTGATATTTTGGATTCGTTGTTGTTGTTGTTGATGATCCCATGGCTTATTTGCACTTAATAAATTAAAATATACACTAGGAATAGAAAATAAGATGAGAAAAGATCATATAGCCACAACTCCACATATAGGCAGTGGATAAATTAGCACTGTTAAGTACTCTTTCCTCTCCTTTAAGAAGGTCTTGTGGCAGTGCTGATTCTGATCTTATTTCCTATTTATAGCATGTTAAACTGCACCCAGCCCATTAATATTATTCAGTTCTGTTAATGAAGTTCTAGTGTAAGTGATGTTTCATTGTAGACTTGTCTTATTACAGCATCTCAGAACTACTGTGTGAGTTTTTGTTGTTGTTTGAAAACAAAGCAGCCCAGAAAGGTTGGGTGGTTGTTTCTTTTCCTTCTCCTCCTCCTTCTCCTCCTCCTCCTCCTTCTCCTCCTCCTCCTCCTTCTCCTCCTCCTCCTCCTCTTCCTCCTCCTCCTCCTCTTCTTCCTCCTCCTCCTCTTCTTCCTCCTCCTTCTCCTCCTCCTCTTCTTCCTCCTCCTTCTCCTCCTCCTCCTCCTTCTTCCTCCTTCTCCTCCTCCTCCTCCTTCTCCTCCTCCTCCTCCTCCTTCTCCTTCTCCTTCTCAAGACTTCAGCTGCACTTTTTAATGAGGTATTTCTACTGATGGCATAATCTTCACAGAAATAGATAACTCATAAAACCATTAGAAGAGGGTAGATATGCTATGCAAAACTTAAAGAATTAAAATCTTAGACTATTACACATATTTGATAGTATTATGTTTTTCCTTCAGTACCAGTAATACTGACTCCTATGCTTATCTTATTATTAAAGGACTGTCTCTAAAGTAATACAAATTTTGAAATTGTAGAAATAGTTTTAAATAAAAATTAGAAATAATACACTCGTCAAGCACAAGATTAACCTCTCTCAAATATCAGTACAGAATTATTATTCTTTAAAATTGTTTTTCCCAACAGATAATCTGGAACCTTAAATATGGCAAATTATTCTAAACTGCTGCCACTGAAGAGTCACAGAACAAAACTGTCTTATTTAAAATATCTGTATAATTGTTGAGCCTCCCAACCTCCTTTAAAAAGTTTTAATTTTTCAGTCTCCTAAATCTACTTAAGCATGTGTTAGTCTCTAAAAGTAAATGGAATGTTAAAGTTGTATGTTAATTAGAATTCCCCAAAGACTTTATAATTGTTATAAAACTAAATTTATTTGCATCTGAAATCTCTCTCTAGTCCCTCTCTTGATCTGAGGGGTTTTTTAGCTTTTTATACAGCAGTTTTTACATAACTTTAGAGGGTTTTTTTTAATAATGCTGCTTGTTTCCAGCAAATATCCATTTGGTCTCAATCTGGTGCCACACCACTACAATTACAAGTGGACTCTAGGAGAAGAGGTGGTGCCAGTGGTATTACAGTGCACACGTTGCAGCTCCATTGTGATAATGTTGTGCTCAGTATTTAGGGAATGACTGCAAACAGCATTCAGTGCTCAGTGATTTGGCTTGAGCAATCTCAATAGTAGCATTTGTTTTCACAGTATCGGGAAGGGCAGTGACACTTGACCATAATGATAGGTTTGTGACAGAGCCTGCTGACTCTTACTTGTTTCATGACGAACTCGAGAGCATATGCTGAAATCAGTCACGGGTGCGATCAGCTGTGCTCACCCTAAATATGCAAGTCTCAGTAGTCCATTACTATGATAAACTGGCCATCATTTCAGTCATTCTCTGCTAAAGCAGTTAGTTAAGATGCAACAAATGTAGTCAGTTTCATTATTAGAATACAGTATAAATGTTGAAAGTGTTAACAGATTCAGCTACTATTAATGGCCTGATGTCCTGATTCCCCGGATATATTTTGTAATTCTTCTGCATAATTAATATTGTTGTCCTATTTTTCAAATGTTTTTCTCATCCCTGAGAGAAACTGTAAAAAAGTCTAATGCAACCAGCACAGAAACCTCCTCTAGTGGAGCAACACAAACTGCTATTAAGCATGCCATATAAACCAGTAAAGCAAAGTACTGTTAAAATAATTTAGGTATTAGTTGTAACATAGTAGCCTGAAAATATAATATTTTTAGATTTTAACTGTAAACAGTTCTAATTTCTGCAGCAGTCAATCTTTTAACAAAAAATACAGTCTCTAGTTCTCCATGATTGGTCCTTAGCTAGCTAAAGCAACATTATTTACCATCCATGAATAAAATAGTATTTTCTATTCATCGTAGCATGCATATACTTCTGCATTTCCTAGGAGCCTTACAGGAAAATATGATCTACTTGTTGGAAGGTATCATAAAGAAAAGCACAAAGGTTTTCCAACCACATGCAGAACGGTTATCAGTGGTTCACTGACAGAGGGATGGATATATTAAATGGATTCCCCTCAAAGTCTGTGTTGGATCCACCATTTTTCAATATATTCATTAGTGATTTGAACAATGAATTAGGGGGAATGTACTCATTAGTTCAGCAGAAAACAACAGCATAGGAGAGGTGAGAGGTGCTCACTGGAACAGGATGAGAAATCAGAATGAGTCTGGCAAATTGCCACTGTAGTGTGAAGTAAGATGCTGTTTAATAAGAATTGCAAAGTATTACTCAGAATGGGAATAATTAGCAGAATTGTGGTTGAAAAGAGCATGAAAAATATTATCAACTGAACATGACTTAACTCATCCTGTGATGTATCAACAGGAGTGTCTTAAATAAGACCTGAAGTAATCCTTCTAATCTCATCAGCACTGATAATGTCTTGGCTATGATAATACTGTATCTGGCATGGGGTCCCAAACTTCAAGAAAATAGCGGACCACTTGGAAAGGGACCAGAGGAAACAGAGAGAAGAGGGAATCCTCAAAGGCCCTAGAGCCTGATTTATGAGGAAAGACAGAGTATTTTATTTGTGTGAAAACTCAAAAGAAATGGTAGATTTTCAAAAATGTGCTGCAAAAGGAATGAATTTGTTATCCACATCCACTTTGGATAAGACAGAGAATCCTGAGCTACGATTCCAGGTAGAGTAGTTCAGGTTAGACCTTTCTAATTTTGGGGGCATTTAAGCCCTGGAATAGCATTTATAATATGAAGTCCCTGTCACTGTAATACTTCGAAAAAAATTTAGACAAAGATTTTTCAGTAACATCATACACTCTTAAGTATGTAGGGCAATAAGAAAGAATAGACAAACTTGCAGTCATTTCCAGTTCTATTATCTTTGATTTCATAGAAAACTTTCACCGTGATTTGTGGCTGTCAATTTCAAGTAGGTATAAGAAATGAATTGGTATAAAACCAGTAAACTTTGTAGAAGGAAATTTGACTGAACAGGTTGAAGCAAGATGAAAAGGGCCAGATTAGGCATCATGCCTTTATGGCAGGCTCCGGTCTGTGGATCTCGGGGTTTCTGGAGCTGTCAGTCTAACAGCCTTCCTCCATAAGTTTGATAAGCACTAAATAGACTTAATGTGTAAAGGGAAATAAAATAGTATTTTAATATTAAATTAACTGATAGATCAAATTTCTTGAAATGTGCTTGTGATCTTTATAAATTTTCTTCAGTTAATGTTTAATGAATGTCACCTTTCAAATCCCAGTCCATTTTAAAACTAGCTTGGGATGCTCAAGACTTACAGGTCTTTTCCAACTGTAGAAACATGGAAAATACTTGTGTCTTAATATAAGTGAGTTTGGTTCTTTGCTTTTACTTATAGTAGCCATAAAAACAATTTTCTTGAAACTTAGTGTGTTTATTCCCAAACCTAGCAATTACAAAACTTAAAATCTGGACTACTATCTTAATATACAGTTCATAAAGCAGTGCGTGTAACAAGCAGACGTATTATTATTACCCTTTCAGTGCAGGAAATGGATGACTTAAACCTTGCCGTTGCAGGTGGCATCTAGTTTGGTTTTTGGAGCATTGTCTTATTGTTGCAACATCATCATTTTGTTGTGATTCTGTTGTGTTCAGAATCTTGTGAGGAGCAGTTGTCTGGAGGCAGGGAGAGTTTAACCATGGTCCTCTATAACCTTACCATAGCACCCTCCTGGTGCTCTTAAAAGCGGTAGATGAAAAGAACTGGATTCTGTCATGTTACTGCCAAAATCTCCTTTGGTCAAAACTGAATGATCTCTTATACCATAACTGTATAATTTTGCCTCCCTTAATGGTCCTATAACCTTTTCATTAAATCAGTGTCTAGGACTTTTTTTTAAAAGAGATGTTATTCCCTCCAAATTTAAATACAGACTGTCTTTTATAAGTATTACATTTTGGCTATCGTTATGCAAAATTTCAAAAAAGTAAACTTAGTCTGTCATTTGACAAAGTTTTGGGGTTCCTTTACCTTTCAGGCATGAAGTCTGTGTATTTCTAATATTAGTTGAATCCAAGACCATGTTCAAATAGAACATGTTTACTACTACAGATGTTGAAATAAAAGCAGTGTAAATACACTGGATTCTGTTGTAGTTTTGCATTTTTGAATGAGTGTTTTCAACTAAACAGTGTGATGGGGTTTTGACGTAGATGGGTGAATGCAGCCTTTTCTAACCCTGAAAAACTAAGTTGTGGAAATGGTAGGGAAAACAGTTGTAGGGAGAAAAAAACCAACATAAATTCACAGTGTGGTAACAGTTAAGTAATGATATAATTTCTTTTGTTATTTACAGATAATAAAATTACCCAGTGGGAAGACCCTAGACTGCAGAACCCGGCAATTACTGGTCCAGTAAGTACTGCTATGTTTTTTTCCCATTAAATGGTGTGACTCACGTACATTTGGTATAGGAAGGAGGCATTAACGAGCAGCAGGTCATGTCTGTTGTCCGGATCAGGTCAGACCTCTGCCTGATGAACAGACCAGGAAGCAGGACCTCTGCCTCGCCTTGCCTTTTCCTGATGGACATGGGAGGCTCAGGTGCCAGCTTTTGTGAGTCTGCAAGAGCGGGGGGAGCTGCCGTCATGTGACAGCCTGCCAAGGTGTCCCAGCACTGATGCCTTGTCCGCGGCATTCAAAGGGTTGTACCACTCTGTGGACCCTATTTGGTTTCGCACAGGCTGGAGTGCACTGGGGACTCTTCCAGCCTGCCCAGCTGCCAGTGGTGCAAAGCAGTAGTGGGCTAATTAGAAATCACTGGAACATTTGGACTACAGTGCTGTGCACGCTATTCCCAGGTCAGATAGTAGGTTCGAATTGGATGGGTTTGGAGGCTTTCTTAGCAGTAGCTACCTAACTTGGGAATTCTTCCAGTGGTACAGTAAGATTCCTGTCTTGTAGCCATTAGCATGTGGAATTGGCTTCTGCGTTGGAGTGTCTAGGAAACATTCTTCATCTGTAGATATAACAGTGAATCGCAGAATACCTCTATTTCGGCAGGGAGGAAGAGAAGGCTCTTCAGAGGATAGAGACTCTTTTGTTTGGCTGGTTTTAATTTTTTATATTGTTGTGTTATTTCTGAGTGAAAATCCATCCATTCGGAAGCTGCATAGCTAAATAGTCTGAATGGCGTTTCACGCTCTGAAACACATGGAAACCCATCATTTCTCATTTGTTCCATTCTCCTCCTCCTGCAACACGAAGCTTTCTGCACTAAGCGATGATGATGAGTGTGGTTTCTGAAAGGGATCCATTACTGATATGATCCCTGGCTGAAAAATAAAAAAAATTAAGATTTCAGCATGGTTTTTGCTCTTTTATTTGCTGCTTATTGTGATGATGAAATTCCAGGACAGTAGTAGAGTGATATCTTCAGCTTACTTTTGACATCCAAACAGATGAATTGGGGGAAAAATGTGTTTTTAAATAAATTACATCTAAAATAATCTAAGTGTAAAATATTCTTCAGATTTTTTCCTTCTCCACACTTCCTGATATTATAAATTACTTAGTATGGAACAAACAGTATTAAATCTTTGCATATTATCTTTTATTCCTCCATTGTGTTAAAATAGTATGTTTCTGTATTAAGCTATGTGAAGGGCACATGTCCACTCTGAATCGCAAGTCAGAAGATCTTGGGAATTTCGGACCACGTTCTTTGTGCTGAATCCTGGATTGTAAGGTTTAGGGATGTGTATAGGAGAAATGCTTGTATTTGCCCATTATCTGAGTCATTACTGACAACAGAATTTTACTGAGCTGAGACAGTGCGCTATTAATTTTTGGATTTCTGGATAACAAGAAGCTGTTTCCACTCAATATGGGAGAGTTGTGACTATGTGGATTCAGAGTGTAAAAAAGACAAAAATTGGGTCTATCAGTTTTAAGAGACATAAAACTTACTGCAGATAAACTAAGAGATTTCAGAATATCAGCCTTAGAAAAAATAAATACATGCTTTTACTTTAATATCAAATTTTCAAAACATCAAATATATGGAGTGATTCTTTGACCTTTTTATGCTGGTTTATGCCAGTTTATGCCATTTTATGGTATTCTGAGTGATCAGACTTCCAACCCTAAGATGTTTCCAGGTGCCAAGAATACCTTTTTATTTTGGGTAAATCCTCAGGATTTTTAAGGGTCTCAGGATACAGCAGATTAACTACTGCATGGTATAATTCCAATTGCTCTTGTTTATTAATAACATTAATAATAATCACTTGTTTGAACATAATTGCTTTTGGAGTGATTTACCCATTTATCATGCACTTAATGCTTGATATACTAATATACAGTATGCTATACAAATTCTTAACGTTTATGTTCCCAGAAATGTTAAGCATAAATCAGAAAGACTATCTGGGAAATTTTGTTTCAAAATAATAAGGGTCAGTCATGATCCCATTAAGTAAATAACGGTTATTTGTGTGCCTTTTTTTTTTTTTTTAAGAGAAAGCAAGTTCAAATCCATTTTACAGCCATATAAGCATTAAGGATTCATCTTAATGATTTTAACAGTATTTTTGGTGCCATGAGAAAAACAAAGAACTACTTAAATTGTATTTCACGTTGCATTTAAACAATGGAAACTTGTTGAAAGATTATTTAATGGCTGTAGTAAAGTCATATTATCATCAGAGTAAAATGATTTAGTTTGATTTTTTTTTTTTTTTTAAATTTTTAATGTCTCATCGGCCACAAAAGAAAACTCATATAGAAATATTTCCACCTCCCACTCTCACCTACATCCGGTCATGAATCTAATTCAAGACCAGCCCATACCTTTCCTCCCCCAAAATCCCAGTCCTCACCCGGAAACTGATCTTGAACCAGAGCTTTGCAATTTGTGATTCAGCGTTCAGGGAACAGAGAATGTAAATTCTGCAGTCCTGTGGAATTCAAAATCATTCTTTTGCTCCCAAGAAATTACACTTCATCTGTTTAGCTAGCTGTTTTACTATGTCTACTCTTTCATCTTGAAGGAACAGTAGAGCAAAGGAAGGTAAAGAGGTGGTTGGAAAACATTATGATCAAGGCCAAGAAGCCTTTTTTTTTTTTCTTTTTTTCCAAGGCTCTTTCCAAACCCTGATTAAATTGATGTTGTATATGGTGTCAAAAACCAGAGAGTTAAGGATTCTTAATTCTCAAAAAATTGTCAAAAAAGCCACAGAATCTTACTTAAATACAGTTATTTGTTAGAGCCAGACCTGTACCTGTCATAGTATCACTTTTCCAGCCTATTCCTGTTCATTAGTTTAATTAACAACTTTCTTTTGTGGCCATTTCATCTGAAGGCTGAATAATCTAGGTTGCAGTTACAGGACTGGCAGTCAGGAGTATGGATGGCTCTTATCTGTACTCCTGCTTGATGGCTGATGCAGTTCAGTGCTTTTGTGTCTGGTACTACTTGGTACCTTAAAAGGCTTGGCTTTTTTGGACATTTGTATGCATTTCCTATCTGGTGCTAAAGCAAAGGAGTCTGATGAAGACAAGTAGGTGGCAGAAAAGAACACTGTCATCTTACTGACTACTGTGATGATCAGCAAGTGGCGTATGGATTAACATCAAACATGGCTATCTTCTAGCTTAGTGTCAAATCCTTGTTTACCTATACAGTGTGTTAGCAGGAAAGAGAAGCACAGTGTTAAAATAGAAATCTCTTTCAAAACTCTGAATGACAGAGCTTGTGAGAACCTTTGTTGAACCTTGATTTGTGCATGCCTGGAATCATCCCAAGAGGCTTTTCAGGTATCTGGAAATCAACGTAAATATTTCAGAGACCTGTGGCATTTGTTAAGGGGTGTTGACATACTGCAGAAACCAGTTTCCAGCTCTGCTGATTAATGTAATTCTACCAACCTTCACTGTGCCTTTTTTTTTTTTGAAACTTCTAAAATTGTGCTGTTATGCCTCTGTTACTTAAAAATGTGGTCTAACTCACAAGCAGCTGCATTGAGTGAGTATTCAGATAAATATTACACAGTGACTTGTACTTGGTTCAAAAGAATGTTAATTTGTTTGTGAAATGCTTTAAGGTTCTGGATTAAAGACATTATGATGGTGTATACTTTCATTATAAGTAATTTACAAAGTAGTTTTAATATGAAACTATATATGAATTAAATAAATTCTTTTATATAAATGAATTATATAATTATTAATTATATAAATTATTAAGAATTAGATTCATTCACATTGGGTTGAAAAGATAATTTCTAGCCATGGACATTCCCCTGCCTAGTTGACCCTGCTGTGTAGGTATACAAGGTGTCCTGCACTTTTTGGAGGGCAAACAGTGCTTGTTGTTAATGTCATAGCTTTACTGGAGCCCCTTAACTTGTTCTTAGGTTCATTTTCAAAATTCTTTGGATTTTGTGTCTTTTGCGTAGCACCTAACAATGCTTAGCTCTTTCAGCTGTGCAAATCCGTATTTCATAGTAGCACTAGGTTTTTTTAAAATTCAGTATCATATGGCAGCATGCTCATTGTTTCCTAATGAGACACATGGATGGCAGCAATACATTCCACGTTTTTTTGTCTGTGTTAAAAATTGTTTTTCCTCTTTTCTGTTCCTAAAAGGAGAAAAAAAATGAGGGTAAGTAGTTGATAAACAGAAGAACTGGGTCAAAAGTTTTCATACCTTTTAATAAATTACACACTGAGAAATGGGAAAATTTTGGCTCCTCTACTTCATGCATGGTGGGTTTTATTAGGTGACCTATGGCATACATATGTAGATAGCATGTCTTTAAATTTCTTTTTGTTTAAATAATGTTGGAATATCAAACTGCTAAATAGCTGGAATAATCTGTATTTATGATTCTCTCTCTGATAGGCAGTTCCATATTCCAGGGAGTTCAAACAGAAATATGACTATTTCCGGAAGAAGTTAAAGAAACCAGTGAGTAGAAAAAGCTGCTTTGTGTTGGAATCAATTATGCTATGTCTGGGAGAAACAACAGACTACCCCAAGCATAGATACAGAATGGTGTTGTATCTTGCTATAACATACTTGCCAATTTTTCTTGATTGTGCTACTTCTAAAGGGTTACGTAGGAACCAAAAAAATGAAGAAAAGTTTGAATTTTATTGATTTCTCAACAAAAACATTTACAAATCTTTAAGACTCACAGTTTTCTATATGAATGCAAAATCAAAGTAATGAGCGAGCAGGGAAGTAGCAATGATTCACTGTTTCCCATTGCAACTGAGACCAATTGGTATGTTAGTTTACAAGCCTTTAGGTTGAAAATAGGCTTGAGGATTCGTATTTTCCTTCATCTTCAACAATGGACTTTGAAGGGCAGAGCTGGACCAAGTTGGCAGAGCAGAGCCTACAGTTGTGCTGTATCTGGCACAAGCTTCTAGAGTTCTTGTTCTGTGGAAAAAAAGTATTTTCAGTAGCATCTTTAATGTAAGAGAGCATTCAGTATTAGCTTGCATGTGATATTGACTCATAATTAACAGTAAACAGCCTTGGCAACACCAACTATAATTTGAAGAGGGACTTGCAAATGTCTTTACCTGTTTGTTGATAGCTCATTGAATTTTCACCCTGAGTTTGACCAGCGATTGCACACAATAAGCACTTTAGTTGTCAGGAAACAGCAAACCTTCTGAAACAGTTGTTTTAAGTCAATTTTATCTGGAAAACTATACATGGCTGTAACAGTCATGTTTATGTGTTCATCCAGTCTTCTTTCTGCAAATTCTTAACTCGGTTCTCTTCTGTCTTTTCTGAATCTAGCTCCCTGGGCTAAATCATAATGGGCGTTAGCTCCCTCCTATTTAGACAGAACTTCTAAAACATTTTGGCAGCCCGATTCTCTTTTGTTTATTATCTTTGCAATTCAGTTCTGTTGTGTGTATGGTACTGTAGGTGTTCTTGTTGTGAAACTGTTCTGGCCTTTACAGATATGTGAGTAAAGCAGTTGCATAAATCTTGTGCATTTGTTACCATTTTAAGCTAAAATGCCCTTAAAATAGAGCATAGTAATATCAGTTGTTTTCTCAGGGGTTTTTCTGTTTGTTTGTTACTTTTCTTGTTGTTTTCATTGTTTTGTCAAATATCATAGCAATCTCTGAACCACTGTACTGGAACTTACCTAGTTCACCATATGCTATGAACCTGTAGACCTGGGGAGCACTGGAAAACAAAAATAAGGGGAAACTTTATACATCAGATGTCTAATCTGTCATTTAGTTGTTACCACTGGTCGCTAATTTGTCTGAAGGCTTATTTATTGAGACTAACAAGTATAATATCATCTCCTTTCACATAGGCTGATATACCAAACAGATTTGAGATGAAGCTACACAGAAATAATATTTTTGAGGAGTCCTACAGAAGAATCATGTCTGTGAAGAGACCTGATGTACTAAAAGCCAGGCTTTGGATTGAATTTGAGTCAGAAAAAGGACTTGACTATGGAGGTGTAGCCAGAGAATGGTTTTTTCTCTTGTCCAAGGAGATGTTTAACCCTTATTATGGTCTCTTTGAATATTCAGCAACGTAAGTGTTCATTAAAATATTTCCATTCATAAGGGATATACATGAAATTTTGCATAAGAGGCAAAGATACACTAGAAAGTAGTTAGATCATCCTTCATGGTGCATCAGTATGCACTCTTACCAGTCAAATCTCTCCGTTCTGTACTATCATTTCTTACTTGCTTTTCAGAGAACCTTTCAAATTGTCATTGAAATCTCATAAACCATTTTCATTATTAAGACAATATTGAGTGTTGCCTTACTTGGAGCAAAACTGCAATTTTTGAGGCTAGTAATAGTGAAAGAAGTGGTCAGACAAAAGATTCTTTTTATGTCCTCCCATTACAGCATAAAACACCTGCTGTCCAGAATTATAGTGCTCCTTTATAATTAGCTTACAAAACAGCTTCTCATTTACATTTCAGTAGTTACACAGCAGTGGCCTAACATAAGTTTAAATTTGTTTTTGTCCAATTTTAAAACCTGTGAGCAATCCATTAGTGTAAATGAGAGAGCAAGTCTCTTGCTTAAATTACATTTGTTTTAATATGCTGTAATTCCACATTGTGTACTACAGTGAGGATGGATTTCTTAATTGCAGACAGTAGTTTTGATGTTTTTATGTCAATATCAAGCTCACTCCTTTCTCTAATAAGTGTTGAATAGATTGTAAAGTAGATGAACAAAGACTGCATAATGAGAGTTTTCTCGCATTTGTGTCTCAGAAAAGACACGTTCTACTGTTGAAGGGAAACACAACTTAAACAACGTTGACTAGCGCAGAATGCCTGTGTGTTAATAGAGTTCACTGGATAAACCTTTGTTTTGAAATATTTCCACTTATGGGATATAGGTCACTGTAGATATTTTAAATATAATGTTACTTCATTTTAGGTTCAGAAATCTAACTAGTTATTTTAAGATATAAGAAAAAAAATTCCTTAAACCCCCTCTATCTTTCTTCACAGATTAAGAATAAACTGCAAATTAAAAATACTGCTTTTACACTAATGTCTTATTGTGACACACACTTTCACACGAGTCTTAATGCTTTGTTACCCAGTTAAAAGATCTTAGTTCTTTGACGGCTTTTTCCAATATCCTAGGGGTTAAGCTTATTTCAGAGATGGTCTCTAGTAAGTGCAGTTTAAGATGCTAGTAAGAAAACGTTCTTTATCCTAGTACGGTTGGACCATGGGCCTATACTTAATTCCTCTTCAGTACCTTCAGATATTTCAAGAACTAAAAGCAACTACTGCAAAAGAGAACCCTAAAATTTTAAGCCCTGAAATTTGGCTGGAAAGAGTGAATAATCTAGCCCAGCAGAAAGCAGAAGAGAGAGCTTAGCTGAAATTCTCATTCCACTGAAGCTGATGGCAAAATTCTACTGTTTTCAATGATGCCAGGCTTTTATCCTTTGAAGAGGTTAGCACAGCCCTCTTACACTTGCTACAGGTGGAATCCTGTTACCCCACAAGCAGGAGTTTTAGTTACCTTTGTCAAATAATCATTATGGTCGTAGCAAGACAGTTTTCATTAGGTCAGCCTACCCACAAGCTGTCAGATACTTCTATTGAGGAACACATGGATAAATTACATTGTTACACTCTAGCAAAAATTAACAGGAAATGGCCCTAAGCTCAAATTATTTATTAACATATCTGAATATCTGGTTATTTAAAGACTTGGTTATTTAGATTTATTTTTTTTCTTTCCCCAAAAAAGGGACAACTATACACTTCAGATTAATCCTAATTCAGGTCTTTGTAACGAAGATCATCTGTCGTATTTCACATTTATTGGTCGGGTTGCTGGTCTGGCAGTATATCATGGGAAGCTATTGGATGGTGAGTTATTACACTGTATGGCTATGCTACTGTTACTGGATTTTTATTAAATGAAATAAATCACTTCAATAATTCATATGCTTTGGAGTGTAGTAGTTCTGGAGACAAAGTCTGAGAGAAAGTAATGGAACTGGAACTGTTGGAAATTGCATTCCTGATGTGAATGGTGATTCAAAAATTATAGTGTCTTACTCAACAAATACGTTTCATATAAAGTTTTGCTCCTTTCTCCACTGGTGTTAGAACTACAGCATCAGCATTGCTAAATAATCACTGTCCCTAAAGGAAAATCACTAAATTTATATCGGCCATTTCCATGCAAACCTGCAGCCAAAGCAGTTGTGTGGGTGTCAATTGCAGCATTTTGATCTGTAAAATTATTACTGAATGATTTAATGAGAAAATATGATTTCTGTCAAACTTTGAAATCCCACAATAAGCAAGCAAGCAAACATTATAAACTGACTACATTTTATTTAGCAATAGCGCAGCACATTAGAAGAGGAAGCTCACCGTCCTGTTTTTCTAGCATCTCCTTTGAGAGAAGAATGGCAATTTTAAATGGATTAGGGTACCTTGAGCTCAATTCCCCAGCTTCTGTGTCTCTCTACCATTAATGTTATGGTGTTTAATGGCATATGGTAATTAATGTCATAATTCTTGTAATTGAAAAATTGGACTTTCTGTGTCTCACTAAAAAAATGAGCCTGCTGTGTTAACTCGAGCAGTTACAGCACTGTTACTTTCAGGAGGTTTCTTTCTTGCTGGCACACTAGGAAATATCATGGTGTATTATCCTTGAGCAGTCATATCTTTACATAAGGTGAAAATGCAGAACAGTGGAGGTAACACTCTTCCCTCTCTTTTAGGCTTCTTCATCAGACCTTTTTACAAGATGATGCTGGGAAAACCAATAACTCTGAAAGACATGGAGTCAGTGGTAAGATAACATTTAAGCTGTATCAGCATTAGCAATTACATGTTTTTTTCCTCTGGGGAAATGTATAAGAGCTGACAATTCCAGTAAACTGCATGGTGGAAAACATAAGGTCATAGTTGCAATAACTTTAGAAACATATGTATGTACTTTTTTAATAAAACAAATTTTCCCTGCAAGGACAGCTGTTTTAGTACCAGTGCACTAACAGTGATGAGAGGGAGAAGGGAAGAGACATGAGTAAGCCAGTAAGAAACGCAACATAAGATGTCTAATTATAGTTTCAGATTTTCCACTGCGTCAGCTTTCTCGCTGTTACAAGGAGTACCACCAACAAGCCCTACAGCTTTCTTGTCATGCTGTGGAGCAGGAAGAGGGGAATGCAAGGGCTTAGTTCTGACCTGGAAACATGGGACGTTGCCCACAGTGCTGGAAGGAGAAAGGGTTGTCAAATGATAGACAGTTCTGTCCAAAATATACTTAATGGATGCAGCACAACTTATGCCCTTATATCCGTTTTGGTTTTGTTCCCCGCACCTCTACTTTGACACCTTCAACGTTAATTGCAACCAAGTACTTTTGTGTTTGGCACTCCTTGGGAGAAAAACAAATTGTTTTACAAGTTAGTAATCTCTAGCTTGGTATTGTAAAATGAAGGACAACATTAAATAGGATCCCGCAGATGCCCGTTCTAGATGTGTAGTGTACCAGTAGTGAAACACAGTACATTTCAGATATGTACAATAGCTAAATACAAATGGTTTCCATTAAGTTAGCAGGATGATATTTGGTTTTGTCTTTTTAACCTTTTGAGGTCTGTCCAGTTTTTCCACTGCTATGGATTTTGGAGAACCTTGGAGCTGTTACTTTTCCCCTTTCTAACGTCTTCCTCTGTTACCCATTATACAGAATAGTTTATCTGGATAAGACTGCTCCAGGTTGCCTTTGTAGGACTTGGTTGTGAGCCTGGCTACTCACATCCTGCACTTTCCTAAGACTGTCTTCAACAGCAACGTCAGTTGACTCCCAAGCCCAGCACAGAGGCAAAATTACAGTAGATGAGATGGCTTGAGCTCAAGTACAAGCTTAAACCCAAGCTCATGAGATGCATACCCAGAAGGTTCTTAAAAGGAAGTTCAGGCTCTTGTGTTCCTACAAGTAGTTGGGAAACCTTTTCCTCTTATTCTTAGCTCTACAATAGCTGTTCTTGGTCTTGTCAAAAGTATACTCAGTATGAGAAGAATAAAACGCAGTTTACTCTTTTTGATGTTTTAGAGTTTTACAGACTTTCAGTTACTGACACAAATGCTGGTTCAAGTGCTTAATCTCTCCTCTAGCTCCCACTATCTCATAGTCACCAAATTTTGGCAGGTCATTCTTCTCTTGAAGCATACATGAGTAAATAATGTTTTAACTTTATTTTGAAATTAATGTTTTTGGCTCTCTTGCTTGGAAATATTTAGTGATAGCTATACAGACTTTTTTTCCTTCTTTTTTTCTTGGGTCAGTCTTCAATTATGAACCTAATACATGATGAAGATACAACCCTTTCAGGAAATTAGAGGGGTCTTTTATTCAGCAAACTTCAAGGCTTTTAATAATAGCAATGCAATCAGTTATTGTATAATATATTATCGATGTAATGAAGTGGTATATAAATTGTGTTGAAAAGAATGTACAGTTTTATCAAGAAGACATTTTCTAACCAATTATTTCACAGCACTATATACATATTTACCAAATAGATATGTAGAGCCAATTTATTGTGTTGTATAATAATGCAATTACAAGTCAATTAAGAAAAGTTACATGAATCTAAAAATATAGCATCTAAGAAAAATGCATATGAATAAAGTAATCCACCTTACCCTGCTTTACAGTAGCTGTGCAAATAAATGAGTTCTGATCTTTCCAGTCCCTTTGGAGTTCTAGTTTTAGATGTTTTTATTTGTTCAATTTGAAGTTAAACTCTACATTTAATGTTCACATTTTCAAACTTCGTTTAATTATAATCCGCTGTAGGATAGCGAATACTACAACTCTTTGAAGTGGATCCTAGAAAATGACCCTACAGAGCTGGATCTCATGTTTTGCATAGATGAGGAAAACTTTGGACAGGTATGTAAATGTTATCCCAAAAGTCCGTATTTCCATCTTATTATTGGTTATCACCAAAAAGTAATTAAATACTGAGCACTGTCTCATGGTTGTGAACTTGATCAGGACTGTTGAATGTTAATGATCAGTATAGGCAGGCTATGAATATTAACTTCTCTTTCTTCCTGAACTGGCTAAGACTGGGGATGCCAAAGAAGGAAATGATGTTCTTGTCAGTGAGCAATATGACATCTTCGTGAAAAGCAGTACTTGAAGCTGAGTAAAATACTTGCTAAGATGAGTAGTAAAGGTGTTACACAGTCCATCTTAGAAAATAGTCTCAGCTTGGGACTGTTTGGGATTTTATAGGTTGAAGATGTTCTCAAAGGACAAAGTGGTAGCATTATAATCAGTGAAGTGCTTTGTTTATAGAGTCTTTTATATAATGCAAGCAGATGATACAACAAAAGCAAGCATGCCTATTTAAAAAAGGTTCACAATCTGTGGATAACTTTCCCCGTTACAAATGAAAAATGTTAGATACATGTTTAACAATTGAGAAGTGAGTAGGTGGGAATATCATTCATTAGCCACTAAGTCATAACTCATTTTGTCAGAAGAAGCTGTAAGAACAGCTTATGGTACAGTTTGTCTTGGATTTACAGTCCAGAGAATCCTATTGAAACAAACTTCAGAGATCTGTATCAGTTTCTGGGTGGAAATAACTTGGGTACAGATAAATGTCTTGTATATAAGTATATGTGTTACATTTAATTTGAGGACTTGAAGGCAAATAAATCATGAGTTTACTTACATGAGCTTGGAACTTACTTGCCTACCATGATTGGGGGGTTTTTTAATTTATTTACGAGCTGTGGAGCCTGAACCATTTTGTAATGCACGCACACAAGTAAGGACTAAAACATACTGATTTTGTACAATATTGGGACTTAATAATACCTACCTGTGTCTCTTAAATTAATTTGCTTATAGGCTTTTATGCCCTTTTTTAGTGTCTTCACTTCATTGAACTCTTAGACCTAGATATCTTGGCTCCAGGTACCACTGGTATTGTGGACCACAGTGCCTTTTTTAAAAGCTGACTTCAAAATTTCAAAACATATGCACACAATGTACTGTCAAGAACATTCTGATCCACTTCTCAGTGCTTATTACTTCTTTCCTAAAGCAACATAAGTTTATCAGTTACATGGAAAATTAGGGAGAACATTAAAGCCACAGGATGAAAAGTTTTTGTAATACACTGGGTTGTTTATTGGTAATTTTCATTCTCTTCTGTTCTGTAACGAGTTAGCTTCAACTTATTGATAGCCTTTCACTGCCAGCTTACACTTCTGCTGGCAGAAGTTTGTTCTCTGACTCATAACATGAATCAACTTACTTGGAGATACTTTCTGTTCTTCTCCTAACTCTTTAATACCTCAAATAGCTAATTCTGGCATTGTCAGCAAGATTGATTTTTGTTTAATTTACAATAGATGCATCTGATTCCAGAAGAGATTAATCTTTTAGATGCCATTCTTCAGCAGGTCAGCACTGTATAGGCAAGAAGCGGATCACTGCTAAAGTGTGGCACATAATTAAAAAAAGTTGCAGACTGTCTGGGAGTGTTTATGCTCTCGGGGAAACTTTTCAAACTGGTGTTAGAAATAGCTGCAGCTTGAGGCTCACTGGTTCATTTCTTCGTTTACCTTTTTATTAAATCACTCCCTGTGTTGTTTCTGTATATCATGGGTACAAAGTAATGAATGGCATTTATGATTTCTTTTGTCTTGAACATAACATTTTATCATGTTCTTACAGTATGTGTGTGGGGTTTTGGGAAGTTCTCTTGATATAATTGTACGAGTACATGAGGCAGGCTTTATCCTCTTTAAAGAAAATATATTGGGGGGGGAGTGGAATAAAGACATCAAAAACATCTGTCTTGCTGTTCTTGAAATTTCTACTCATCTTCTTACCCCCAGAGTTTTTCTTCATAATATGGCAGGTATTTATAGTTTTAGAGATTTACGTCTTTATTGATGTAGGAATCCACAGGATGATGCTGCAGCCATGCAGGTGTTACGGTTCTGCACTCCGAGTATGCCTTGGCTCAAGTTGGAGGGACCCCTAATGAGTAACCAGCTTCATGTGCTCATTTAGTGCCCAGTTTATTAACAGAAATAACAGTTCTTGTTCTAATTATCGTAATGTAAATTCCAGGTGTTGAGCTGATATCACAGTCTTCCTGTATCTCAGAGGGAAAAGGCGGTTTTGGCTAGCTCTACAGCAGTAGTGATGAATGAATTTGAAGTTCTCTTGGCTAACTTCTGTTTCAACTTAGATTTAAGCTCACCGAGTTACAGACAAATGCCAGTAGTAGTAGATACAATAATATTGTTTCCATCATACTGCTGGTGAGATGCAAAATTGGTAGGACAAATTTTATCGAAGAAAAACCTGAATAAGCTCAGTAGGACAAGGACAGGATATGCTATAGTGAGGAGGAATTTATCTAGCTAGAGATTGAAACATCTTACCAGTCCAAATGCGTATAGGATGCTTTCCAGCAATGCAGCAGTTATGGCAAATACTGACTACATTGGCTTTTTCTGCATGTACCACTGGCCATTGCCAGCGCTGTGGGGACTACTAGAAGTCAAGGGACCCTAACTCACTTTGGCACTTGTTTCGCCTCATCTACTGCTAAACTGCTGAAACTTTATGATAAAGTGCCCTTGGGAACCTGTGTAGGAGATGATACTGCTTCCACAAGGACATTGTGTACGTAAGAGGGCGATGTTTGCATTGCTATAAGCTTCTATATTTATTTATACTTCATTTATCACCAAAACCTTTCCTGGAGTTAGAGGAAAACAAGCAACCTCTAATAAATCTTATCTTCTTATTACCTTTCCTTACTTAATAATCAAAAATACAGTTTCAGTAGTTCTCACAAGTCAGTAAGAAATACAAAGTAGGTATTTTCAATGTGTAAAGGATGGAGAGCTACCTTCAAAAAGCAGAGAAAGAGAAGGTCTGTATTCCTCTGAAGTTCTTAATGGCTCTGAAATACTATTTCCCAAAACCACTGTATCTTCTGGTGGGCAGGAAGAAACAAGCACCAAAAAGCCTTCTGTTTGTGCCATCATGTCTGTGATCTTCATAACTTTATCCTATTCAACTTTGACAGTATAGCAGACCTTTTCCTTATTAGTTCTGGACTGTCTTCCCTGGTCTTTATGGAACAAATAAACTACTGTTTCAGAGGTGTGTAGGTTCCCTATTAATTACTTCTCCTTAATAGTATAGTCATCTTTTTTTTCCAATACAGTAATAGGTATATTTATTCAAACAGACCTATTGTACTGTTTTTCTCCTTCTTGAGGCGTTCAGTGTTAATCCAGTCCTGAAAAGAGCTTTCCAGTCTTCTCCTTTTACAGCTCCATTTATTAGCTAATGAATTTACTGTCTTACTGTTACTCAACCACAACATCTGATCTAATTAGTAACAGCTTTAAAAATAGGCTTGGTTGAATGTGGGTGCAGAGAGTCACGTCTTGGTTGCTTCCACTGGAACCATGGTTTTGACGTGATGGAACAAGTTGACTGGAACAGAGTGACGACTTACAAGCAACAAAGTACTTGACTTTCCTTCTCTCCTACCCCAAGCACGCATGCTTTACAAGAAATTCATCCAGTCTTGTGCCTATGCTGTATGTAAACACCAGGATCTGCAGCCAGAAAAATGCTTCTTCAGAGCTGCAGCTATGGAGCATACAGTGTGGTAACAATTTTGTGTGGGCACTAACTGATAAAAGCTACCAACTTCTAGCTTTCCTGGTACCTACCAAGCATTAATTCTGTGAATTCCTACTCATAAATCACTTTCTTCAGAAATAAATACATTATTTGGACTTGCTGTAGTTTCTTGTGAACTGTAATGAATTTGTTTTTTTCAATCTTATACTCCACGGTGACACCACCCTTAGCAAATTTGTGCTTAACCATTTCTGTAATCTGTTTTTCTACTTCTCGGCTTTTTTATGAAACAGTTTCTCTGTGGATTTTAAGTAATACTTTTTTTGCAAGCATTTTGAAAAATTAGAAGGCATTTCTCTACCCTTATTAAAATGGAATGTATGTTTTCTTTACCCAAATGAACCTGCTGTTCAGGACTAAAAGTTTGCTTTTGAATGGTTTGCTCACTTGCTAATGACAAGAATTCATTCTTATAAGTGATCATATAATAATTTATTCCTAATGATGCCATCTTTAAATGTGGAATGCTTTGATGTCTCATTAGCTATTATGGCATAATAATTTTCTGATACTACTTGTAAAATGCTGCTCAAGGAGAGTGGATTTTGTGAGAAATGTGTCCTGAAATAATGTCATGTTGTGTTTTGTTTTTTTTTCTTTTGAAATACAGACATATCAAGTCGACCTGAAGCCAAATGGGTCAGAAATCATGGTAACAAATGAAAACAAAAGGGAATATATTGAGTATGTATACATTTACGGAATTTATCCTGAGTGTAAGAAAGCACAGTTGCACTTGTCTTGGAATTACCCTACTGCAATTACTGTCATTTGTACTACAATAGATCATTAGAGATCCTTTTAAAAGAAAATCTTATTGTTAACATAGTTTGTTTATACCCTAATCCTTAGAAAGTTTGAATTTTAACCTTTACTGTTCTATGAATTCCATTTATCAGGGGAGTCCATGATGTAATAGGAAACTATTTTCTTGATGGGTAGGCATGAGGAACATTCAAGAAGGGATGGGATTGCTCTGAATGACAGACATCCGCATCTAAATTACTCAATGAAAAGAAATGGCACCTCTTGGATGCAATACTTGTCATGTTAAAGTAGGCATACGACTTTTGCCCAGTTTCATGCCTGCTTCTGTCTATTGCCGAAGTGCCTAGGGTAACTAGCTGTGCTTTGTAGATCTCCAAAGTAGTGATGAATTTCCACCCTAGGACTTACAGTTTTTCCTGATGAACTGCTAGGTCGCAGAATACAAATCAAGAATGAGTGCAGATCTGAGCGCTAAACTGGATCTAGAAAAAATAATGAAAATAGGATGTCTGTACAATTTATCAAGTTCATATTTGCTTGGCATTGTGGTTTTCATTCAAGGAAGAACTCAGGAACTCTAAACATTTAAGCATTCCTCTAAGAGGAGAACTTTGTACTTGTTTGTTAATCTCATTTGCAATGTTGTGTTACAGTGATTTGGCTGTAATGGTGGAACAATACAAAATTTCTGCTTTTATGATTTTTTTTTGTTACTTTGTGTGTGACTTTGCACTGTCAGCTCTAATTTTTTAGGTATATCTTTTTTTTTTTTTCAGTTTTCAGATACAAAATATTAGACATCATAAACTTTTTTTTATCTCCATCACCTCAATACAGTGCAGAAATGAAAAGCTCTTTGTAAAATGTGTGGGCCAAAATTCAGAACTGAGTTAGGTTTACATCTAGGTAATTCTTTCATGGCTAGTCACAGTATTTTTATAACTTTAGCGTCAATACTTGTGTGCTCTGATTTGGAAATGATTAATGCAACTTAAAATTTTTCAAACATTTTCCCCCAGAATTCCATTATGATAGAACTATTCTAGTTGTTATACTTAAAAAAAAAAAAAAAACACAAAAAAAACCCACCCCAACCAAACCACCAAATTGCAAGCGTAGTCACAAATGTAATTTTATTTTTGCCTCTGTGTCTTAACATAACACCCAAATGATGCTTTCTCATGCATATGTAGTGCTTATGGGATATCATGTAGATAATGAAGAATCATTGTCTAATAGAAAATCTGGTGTTTTGTTTGCATTATTTTATTATGTAATGCTTATTGCAGAAATGAAGGAAAATAGATAAACTGACTAAATAGCTGCTAATTAAAAATCAATGTTATTTCTTTAAGCATTATGAGAAAATCACACTAGGAATTTTCTAGTAACCGTCAGATGAACAGTATCTAATGCTGTAAATGCCTTCTTTGAAAATTCAGTTTACGTACCATTGGCCAATATAAGAACAAAAATAGAGTAAATTAAATTAACTGCTTGGTTTTCCCAAAATCCCCACATAGGAAACGTGCTTCTCCAAAGTGTGGCTCAAAGCACCTAAGTTAAAATGAGCCAGAAAGTGCTCTCCAGCGTGGCCATCATCCTGTTACCCTTCTCTGCTAGCTACACAGACCTGATCTATGATGTCAGTACCAGCGTTGCTATCAAAAATTGGCCAAATCTAAACGGGCTGTTTAGGTTTAACTTTAAGCTTCCTCTGTTTCCCTGCCTACCAGTGTAAAATAATAAATTCAGCTATACTTGCTGCATTTTTAATCAGTGCCTCTTCAAAGGGGAGAAAGCCTTGTAATTGCTATATTCATGCAAATTAGGAATGAAACGTGCTTCAGTAGGAAAGGAATTGGATTTCTAAAGCATTATTCTAGAACCTGTGAGGTATTTATGCTGTAGGTGGTTAGCATTGAAATACAAGCCTTTTCCTTTGATATTGCGGGTTTTATTAATCTGTTTATTTATATAGGCAGGCTGTTATATGTAATTACATCTATCCTCAAATTTTGTAGACTTCATTGGGAATTGTTAATTACTCAGAGCTCTGGAAGAATAAAACGTCTAGTCCTTTAGGTACCTAATACTAACAGTAAATACATCATCCGGAGTCTAGATTCCAGCCCCATTTAGAAAGAAATAAACCATAGTAAAGAATTTGTAGGCTGTTTCAATCCACAGGCAAGCCTTTTTGCCGTGTTCATCCTTGAGTTAATCTCCATAGGAACGAAATGGTGAATGTCACATCGTCTCATAGTGTTACCTTGAAAAGTTCTCGGTGATGTAGAAAAGTCATAGCTATAAAACATGGAAGTGTATGTGTAGAGTTTGTGTTGCATGCTAAAATGAAAATATTAATACTATAACTTGTTCGTAGTCACTGATTTTTTTCAACATTTCAATCAGTCACCCAAGATAAATTTGAACAATTAACAAAAAGCTGCTCGGTTTCCTTAATATCAGAGTGTGGTTGAGAGATGGCTGAAGTTGTGAATGAGAAACTGAAACTATTAGGGTTGCTAAAATCTCTAAACACTTAGTTTGCAGTTTTCTAATGAGTGTGCTTACGTCTTTCTGTTTATCTACTATAGCCTGGTCATCCAATGGAGGTTTGTAAACAGAGTTCAAAAACAAATGAATGCTTTTTTGGAGGTAAGGTTCTTCAGCTGCTTTTTTTTTCCCCAAAATAATTTTTTTTTAATGCAGACAGTTCTTATACATCAGTGTCTGCGTTAAGGGAGTGGGGAGCTTTGCGTAACTGCACAAGTTCTGGAATGCTTGTGTTTTATGATTTCAGTTTTACCTCGTATAAGAATATATAATCTTTCCCTTCTGAGAATAAGGCCATTCTCTTTCAAGCTTAAATTATTTGAGCTTGAAATAATTCAGTAATTAATTTTTTAAGTTATGGACTCATATTTCAACAACTGTGTATTTCATTTTCTAAACCCTTCTTCGTCCTCTGTTGTTTACTTAGGTTCCCTGAAGCCAAAAATCCTGTTAGATAAAGTCAATTTTACGTGGTATGAGAATTTTAACTTTGCTTTGCTTTCCTTTAGGGATTCACAGAACTTCTTCCTATTGATCTGATTAAAATTTTTGATGAAAATGAACTAGAGGTGAGTTTGTTTAACTGATATCCAGAGACAACAGATCAGTAATGCTCATCACAAAAAGATGCGTTATGTTCTAGGCTCATCATTCATTACTTACTCATCGTAAGTGACTTTGCAGACAAAGATGTTTTGCTTATAGTGGGGAAATGAGATTTTTCTCCCTAATTAATAAATCTATTGATCACATAAAAGCACAAAAAATTGTAATTATTCAGTGAGGTGGTTGAGTATGTGCATATAAAAGCATGTACGTAGCTTACTGAATTAATGCCATTATGCCTACGCCAGTCGTATTTTGAGCAACATACCATAAAAGATGCTGTCACACAAAGTATATGTATGTCACAGTGTGCAGTGTTTCTCCAGTAAAATGAAATGTTCTATGAGAATTCTCCTGAAGAGAAGCTCAGCTCTCCTTTACGCCTGCATTTATATTTGCACTGCTTAGCTGTTCAGAAGGTCAGACAACAGAGGGAAAATGTAAGCTTGTTTTTCTGATAAAGTGTACAGGATAACACAATACCATTTTCAATTAACACTGTAACAATTTACTTCCATTTGTAGTTACTGATGTGTGGCCTTGGCGATGTTGATGTTAATGACTGGAGACAACATACAATCTACAAAAATGGTTACTGCCCAAATCATCCCGTTATCCAGTGGTTCTGGAAGGTAATGCTGTTTACCACATTTGGCTTCTCTGACTATTCCTAAAAGTGAAAGCTCCTGTATTGTTTTGCAGAGTCTGTTATGAAATCTTTTTCTTCATGAAAACTGCTGAAGATTACATCTGTGTATGTTGGAAATGACAGCTGTGGTACTCATTAGAGACTCTACTAGAAATAGACCCAAGATAGGAAGTCCAGATCTTTGGATCCATCTAAAGTGTCTGGCAGTATTTGTCAAGTAAAATACTTTTATGAAAAGTGTATGTCCCCAGAAAAGCTACTAAAATACTTTTTCCCACAATAGTCGTAGATTTTTCAAAGGGGTGTCTGTTTTTCTTAAAAATAGTGGAATCTTACAGCTTCGTGTAACTTTGTTTCTGGGTTTCTTATATCATTTTCATGACCATAGGTGGTATACACGAAGACTATGTACTTGTATCAGTCCAAATGGTGACCTGGTCCCAAAGGGCTTGACTCCGAGGTCCTGCTGTAGTGCAACACTGGTCTGATTTTCTGTGAACCTTTGCGGTCTCTCTGTCTGATCTTCAAGGCTTTTCTGTCATCTCTGTTTCTCTACTCCCCCTCTCGGGCGTATTTTCAATTGCAGTGCACCCACTGTGCCCCATACCTCCGGGCAGGTACGGGCTGCCGATCATACCGAAGGCAGGCCACCTCATGCAGGTGAATAGCACTTGTAGCTCCCAGCTGCCACCAGAGCAACGTCTCGTTGTTGTGGCCCAGTGGCAGCTGGAAGAGGATGCTCCGTATTTAATCAGAGAAGACCTGGTACGTGACCTGTATCACATCTTTCAGTTATATGTCTATTACAGTCTAATAATAATTTACTCAGGTTTTGTTTTGGTTTTTGACAATGGTATCTACAGCTGTGAAAGTGAAAAGACCGTGACTGTGTGTGTTTGTCAATAGGCCGTTTTACTGATGGATGCTGAAAAGCGGATTCGATTACTGCAGTTTGTTACTGGGACGTCACGTGTGCCTATGAATGGATTTGCTGAACTTTATGGTGAGCTTCCTTTTAACTGCCCGCAGATTATGCTCACCTCTAGAATGGCTGTACAGACCGCTCCTGAACATGAATGAGGAAACCTGGGCACGATTGAAATTTAGTCATAGCCAGCCTTTGACCCCCACGTAGGAATTCTCCTTCTGGATGCCAAGAGCACTGGCACATTGAGAAGGAGTGAAGTTCTGTACACCATGGGGTGTTACGTAGATGCTCCCCTAGCTCCCACAGAAAAAATTTCGGCTGTCAACGGGAATAATATTCATGTCATCTGAAGAAGAGGAGAATGCATGTTTAACCAAGCACTTTAATTTTTCAGTGTTAATGTCTGAGCTTACTTCTTTTGCATTATACATACTCTACGCAAAGGCAGTTAGATAAACTTAAGCTAACAAGACTTGGAAATAAACAAACACATTCCTATTTCCTTTAATGTAGTTTTAAGTAAGAGAGTTTCAACCAGGTATTTTGTACCAGCTGAAATATCTAGCCTACAATGCAGGCAAACATTTAATTTTTAAAATAATATTTAGGGTAGTCTCTGTAGTGTCCAGCAATTTATATTTCATATGATTTTCATTTTCAACCAGGTTCAAATGGTCCTCAGCTGTTTACAATAGAGCAATGGGGAAGTCCTGATAAACTGCCCAGAGCTCACACATGGTAAGTCCTAGAAGCATAAAATTGTATAGCTTTTCTGTATTGTTACACTGCCAAGAAAGGGGGAAACTGATGACTCTGCTTATCTCTAACATATTTTAGCTCTGGATCATACAGCTTTTTATAAACTGGGATACTCTGAAACCTACACACGTGTTTCTGTGTATGTGTAGGTATGTATTTAACAGGCAAAGAACAGTTAGCATTTATCTGCTGACACCCAGCTGCAGAATGTAACATGCAAAATTCCAGGAGGTAGCAGGGCTCAACTTCAGCACGGTGCCATTGCCTCTTACTGTTTCTAAACAACGCTTGTTTTGCCTTCTCACGGACGTGTGAAAGGCTATGTTAATAGAATAAGTAGGTGTAAGTGTTCTGCAATAAATGCAGGTAAATGAATCCAAAATAAACTCTTTCCATCATGGCCTTTCTGATAAAGACTTTTTAATGCTATTTTATTGTATTCCAAGCAACCCTTTCAACTCAGGACTTTTCTTCTAGTAACTGCTTGCATGTTAAAGAGAAGAGATAGCTTTTCCCCACGTTATTTTATACTACATTTGAAGAAATTGCTACCCATGTATACCAAATGTTAACTATAATTTTTGAAGCCACATAGTAGCCTGCAAATTGCTTTAAGCACTGGCCAATTAAACTGACATTCAGACAAAATGGAAGTAATTTGAATCCCTTCTGCTAGAAGACTTTTCCCCATATCAAATACATAAGAATCCGGTCATGTAAGGTACTTGCAACACGATCCAAATCGGAGCACGTGAAGCACAGCACAGAAAGTGTACTGAATGCTTAAATGTTGTGCTGAGTTTGGGAGTAGGATCCTCAGTGCCTGCTGGGGAAAGTCCCAAGAGCTTACAGATTGTCATCGTGTCCGTCTCGCTGGCTGAGCACCCTTGTTCAGGTTGCAGTCCATTCCACCACAAACACCTAATGGCTTCCCAGTGCCTTTCACGTTAGGAAAACTTTATAATCCCCCCACAATTTCCCAGGAAATGACAAGCAAACATTACAGGTAAGGGTACGTTGTCACAGAGAAGTCCAATGACTCCTTGATCATACCGCAGAGTAGTAGCAAAGGCAGGATGGGAGCAGCTATCCATTTCGTGGTTCCTGTCAAAACTGGGATAGGGAAAAACAGCAAGAGGAAGTACATCTTACGCTACAGTAATTTTTCTATGAATGTTAAAACATAGGCTCTGTTCTTTTCTGTTCGGTCAGTCTGAAGGCTTTGAAAAATATAGGATAGGCAATAAACTGTCCAAGAGAGACTGTTAAAAGGGTAACAGGAGTTTAACAGGGCATACTGGAAAGAAAAACAGTGCCTCACCTTGTAAGGCTAATAGTATTCATGGCCACCTTTTATATGTCTTAGAAATTTATCATCTCTTCCTCTTTCCTTCTGGAAAACTAAGAAATTGAAGGATATCTGAGTTGGAAAAGCAAGACTACCACTTGTACAAATAGGGGTTGATGCTTTCCCCCCTGCCCCCCCTTCGCGCTGTGATTCTACTTCAGGTATCACCACGCTGCAGGCAGCTTTTACCCTCACCATCATTTTCCCTTTCTCCTTTTCCATGATTTTATTTTTTCCTCATCCTAGTAAGTGGGTGCAATGAACTGCAGATGGTCTGATGTAACAAAACATAGCCACAGAAAGCTGTGCTACATAAAGGCCATAAATTGTTGGACAATTCACTAAAACTGTGAAGTCATAGTCCAGCTGACTTAATTTAATCCCAGTTAATAGAATTTGCAAATGTTGAAAGCATTCAATACAAGTCTTTGTCTTGCTCTGTTGCATAGCAAGAATATGGCTTTTTTAAGGTAACTTAAAAGTGTGCTGTATAGGAAAATTAATTTTTAGAACATTAGTCCAGAATGGTGATCTTTCCATAAAAATAATCATTCTATAGGATAAAAAGTTTTATTTAAAAAAAAAAAACAACAACAAAGCCAAAAAACACATTCCAAAGTAACCCATCCTCTTTATGTTTCAATTATCTGTTAGATTTTTACAGGACCTTTTCAAGACCTTCTTTTGGATGTTTCTTCTTCTTTCCCCCAGAGGGTAAACAGTCTGTCCTATAAATTCAGAACATCTTCGCTGAGGCTTAGGAAACTAGCCTTTTGACAAAGAGGAAATGTTTTCAATCAACTAAATGGGGGGGCTGTTGGGTTTTTTTCCTTTCCTAAGTGGTTTTTAACAAGTTCCCGCTTTCAGCTGTGAAAAGAAAGGAGGCACATGGTTATTTCTGTAAACTCACTTTGGTACAGGCAGGGTTGGCTTCAGACGCTACCTGCAGGGAACACAAGCATTCGTGAGGTTTGCAAAGGACACTGTGGAGATTGCCCCCATTTGGACAGCAAGATATAGCCTTTGTTAAGGCCCCCAAATTATTTAACATTTTCTATTTCTTTAAAATTATGTGTATTTTTCAATGGACTATTAAATGATTCTTTTCCTTCTAAATTTCAGCTTTAATCGCCTAGACTTACCTCTTTATGAATCTTTTGAAGATTTGCGAGAGAAGCTACTTATGGCAGTTGAAAATGCTCAAGGATTTGAAGGAGTGGATTAAAACATCGACTTTTTTCCCCCTTCAAGCAAGTTCTGCTTGCACTTTTGCATTTGCCTAATGGACTCTGAGTGATTATGGCAGAACAGTTGCACAGCGTTGCTTCATGGAGCAAACCCTTCGACAGCGCAGTTGCCTGAATCCAGAAGTTTGAACTGTGTAGTCTGTGGGTGGCTCTTCTGATGTTTCCACAGCAGATTACCAACTGCTTAACATGAACTCTGATGACATTTCAGCAGGACTTACTCTATTTATGTTGTGCCTCTGTAGGCAAAGCCCTTAATAAATATTTTACATAATTTCTAATGACAATGAATGGAATTAATCATTTTACAGGTATAGTATTACAACTCATGTTTACTTTTTAATTGATTTAGACATTTTCAGATTTTATTTCATTACAATTAAATACCATATACTTGGAAAAATGAGCATTTTTCTTAATTTCATACCAGACTTGATGCCAGTGTCATTTTTTTCAAAGCACATTTTGAGCCTTGTGTTCCCAAACCATTAAGAAAGTAGGTAGGAGAAAGCTATGTTGGAAATTTTCTCTACATGGGCTATATATATTGAGAGCAACTCTTTTCATTGAGCACATAAATATTTTTCTGTATCCAGAAGTATGGACTGGATGTTGCATTTTTGTATAAATACTAGAATAGTTATGAGTCAAGGGAGAATCATAACATAGCATGCCAAATCTCATGTTCAATAAAGAAATTGCCTCATTATTGGTAATATTTACATGTACTATAAAGCATTTTGGGGTAGGGTTGGCATTAATCATTTTAGGAAAGTATGCTTAACCCTGTCATTATCTTTGTATAGCGATTCTTTTATTATCCTTTCCTCTTAGCTGTTTGCAATGGAGGCATTTTGAATGAAACCTGGCACTGTGTGATTTGGCACTATGGAAAACAGACCTGTTTTGTCTCCTATTTGTATGCATTTGCTAATGATATCTAAATAACAATGGTTTTTTTGTTTGTTTCTAACTGCACCAACTCTAAAGGCACTTTATGTAACACATGGAAGTCATATCTGTTTTTTTATCATAAACATTAATCTCACTGCACATGTCTTTCTGGTGCAATATCTATCAATTGTGAATTTGGCTGCTGCTGATGTATAAAAGAAAAAAAAACAAACAGATGTAGAGCTGAGCCTGCAGACATGTTCCTCAGCAATTGTTTTTGTGATTTATTTTTTACTTAATCACAAAGATTTATTTAATATACACTGCTATCTAATCAATTTTGTTACCTATGACGTTGCATGCTTAAACTATAATGTCCGAGTTGCATCTCTTTTGTGATGGATTAAAAGTGAAAGATTTGTGTTTGATCCACTGAAGTTAAATGGTTACAATACTACTAGAGTAGGTTTGAGGGTATGGCTTCAGCAATTTAATGTTCAGTTTTCTAAGTTTTGCCCACATACTTACCTCTACGTAGGCTTTTTCCCTCAAGAACCCATTTAATGCTTATGAAGCAAGATGACACCACATGCCAAAACAGTTTCACCTCATTGCCAACAGCTTTTTTAGCCCTGCTCTTGCCCCCTCCCCAACACCTGCTGGCAAGTACAATCTACATCTGAGAATGAACAGCCATACTGCAGAAACTTTAATGTAGTAATACTTCAGCTGAAAAGGCTACTGGAAAGAAGCCTTAATGCTAATAACATTCAGCAAATGGTTGTGTGCTAGCAAAAAGTTTGAAGCACCAACAGATGCATGAGGAAAGGTAGTCTATTATTTGAACACAGGTTAAGATTCATTTTTTATTAAGTTTCCTGACATTCCTTTCTGACCTCTTACATTGGATGAGCAAGCTTGAACATGAGAAATGGGCTGCATCCGAGTAGATAGAGAAACACTGTACCGATTGTTTAGCTGTGGGAAGGAGTGCAGGGAAGGTAGAGAGGATGAGGTAAATCCAGGTATTTCCACTGACCTTCAGTGTGTTAAGCACAGCTGGCCTTAACACAGACTCCCATGAGGGAAGTGTCATGCTCCAAAATTTGTTTTCTTTCTGTCTTAACCTGGAGGATTTTTGGTGTGGTTGGAGGCTCTGTTCACATCCGATGCCATGTATCAGAGCCTTAAGAACTCCTGAGACTTTTTTGGTTGTGGAACTGAAATGTAATCTCATGTATAGATGAAGGCTGTGACCTAGTAGTAGCACAGCTGAGGCAGAACCAGAAGTCAGGTTGCATTTAAGAATCTGCCATTCTCTGGTTTGGTCCCTCATCTTGCGTTGGTCCCTTCCCTCCTCTCAACTTCTAAAACAGGTTTACTTGTCTACATCAAAGCCCTTTCAGCTATCTAGAACTACATAGTGACATCTGACTAGAAGGGAAATTTTTATTGTTTGGATTCTTTTTCTTTTTTTTTAAAGAAAATTTAGAATGACTTTGCTTAACATCTTTTCAGATCCACTTACCTCACAAACTGACAGACACACCAAAAGCATTCACTGGGTATTAAAATAGTGAGGTGAATTCTACTGTATGAGTTGTAATTAATGTGCATTTGGACTGTTGTAGTTTAGAGAAGGGGTTTTCATTTTTAGGAAACAGTTTATTAATAATTATTAATATTAAAAGAAAGCCCTTGACTCCCTCAAGGTATGCCATTAGAGTGGCAGCTTTGAGTGCAGCACATGAAGAGACCTGACCTAACTCAGGCAGCATTGACAATGAAGCCCAACATGCAGTGCCCTGATAGACTTGTACAGATCATGCTGAAATTTGTGCTATTTATTTTGGCTTTCTTGCGATTAATGCAAATTGCTAAATAAATGCTATTTGTGCTTCTTGTGCCCTAGACTGCAACCACAGCTCTCACCTGCATTGCAAACCTACCATCACTGTAGAGCTGATGCAGTACCATACGGCTATCCAAGTTAGCTTTTGTTTTGGAACCAGTTTGCTCAACACTCCATGAAGGTGTTACTCCTAACAGCCCAGGTGAACAGAATAGTAAGCCAGCACATCATTACTTTTTGTTACCCGAGTTAGCTACGCTATTAGGACACAGCACCATGGTTTGCCTTTAGAGATGCACTACAGCTCCCTTCACTATGGAACTGAAACTGTCCTTTTCTTGTTGGGGTCCATAAGTAATCCAGAGTCAGTGTTCACAAATGAACAAGACTAGCTGTAGGATAAGCCAAGGGGAATTGCTCAGCCCAGTCCCTTTGCTGCACAAAGCTTTTGTTACAGGTATCAGAAGCCTTCCTGGTAGCTAGAACTATCAGGCTGTTACTGACAGGCTTGGCACCACAGTAGTTACAGGGACATAAGCCCCTGTTAAAATGTACTATACCCACGCAACTCAGATTCTGTTATTGGTGGCCACATTGGTGGCTAAACCCTTGGCAGATACACCCCTCTCATCAGTCAAAAAGTTAAGATATTCTATGCTATGACAAAACCCAGGAAGTTACCCTTCAGTTTTGCAATGAACTATATGAGGCTAAGTAAATGGTGTTAGCTCTGCAGAGGAAATGGATTTTCTTCTGCAGGGCTCAGCCATAGTGCTGTTACTGAGATCCTAAGCTGGATTCCAGACTTTAGCATCAGGAGCTCCAGGACTCCTAGATGGACATTTGAAGGAATCTTTCTAGGAAAAGAGGGAGCTAAATGTTTAGGCTTTACTTAAAACATCTAAAACACAAAGCAACTAACACTCCAGTTGGGCTTGTACCATAGTATTGTGCCTTTCTTAACGCAGTACTCTTGTATACCAACAATTTAGCCCATTCACCACAAAATGGCCCAACAGTATTCTAAAAGGTTCTATTCAGCTACTTTTTTTGGCTAATAAATGGTAATCATAAAGGTGGTACCTAAACCCATTACTTGTTTGCTTTTAAGAAGCCTTAAGGCAAATAATTCATAACAATTTTAGTCACAATACAGAATACAGGGTCTGCAGCTGTCGCCTCCTGTTCACATTAAGGCTTATAGATCTGTGCCTTGTAAAGTTGCAGTTAACATACAGCATACTGATCACATTAACTCCCACTTGCATGCCTAGCTGCTGGAAACTGCTGCTTTTTATCTTTCAGTCCAAACGTAACAACAACCCACTCTGTTACCACAAGATTTATCTTATTTCTGTCTCTCTCATGCTGACCTCTCCCTCTGTAAATTCTGAATGAAAGGAGCAAAAGTGCCATGCTAGTGTGACATGTGCTGATAAGTTAGCAGAGGATGCTGCTGTAAGTACTAACCACGCAGTTAGCACCTGTCCCGCACCCCAAGGGATGCACTGCAGTTGTCACATGCTCAGCCCTGTCAAACTGGTAATCATGACTGCAGCATTCAGCAGTAAACTGTTCCCGATGCTTTGGGTGAAGCATTTTATCTGACACTAAAGGGCCGAGAATTGTGAAAACAAGGGAGCAGAAGCTGGATAGTTAGACTGCACTTCCAAGAGTTAAAAATAAGTGATCGTACCCATGTGATTGCAAAGGCTAATTATCAGTATGTATAGTAGAAAAAAACATAGATTTCCAGATGTGACATCTTAAAATTACATTAATTTTCTTATGTTTTTACTAAAAACTTTTCCTTTTGTATGTAAAATTACAAAGAAAAAACCCTACAGTCTTCACCCATGTGTTATGATGTTGCACTAAGAAGTAATGTGTATTTGAAATGCACAGGAAACTTATAAAACTGGAATCTAACCATATTAATGTTACATACTCATCAGGTCTGTCACAGTGCACCTAGAACCCTATTAGATACCACCAATGCAAACCATATTTAGTCATATGTCTATCGATGCACACTTCTGATGATCTGTTTGTCCACATTTTTATCCTCCACTTACATGTTGGGGTTTTTTCCTTTTCTATATTAATTTCTTAGACCTTGCTTTTTTTTCCCCTCCTCTTAATTTTTTAATGTGTAGCTGTAAAAATATAAACAGTATACATCCGCTACAATAGTACATATGTTGCATTTTTGTACTTCAACCCATTCTATTGGATTTAAAGAGGCTCGTGAGCCGCCTGTCTCCACTGCAGATTTGTCACAATCATGCAGTAGCGAATAGGTTACAATTCTCAAAACCCAAATGGAAAACTCCAGAAAATGATGAAAACTGAGATTATTAATATTGCCAAACATGCAAAAGTGTCAAACATTCCAGATTAAATTCACACTGTTTAATAATTTTTTTTTGTAAAATCACCTCATACTAGAAGGCTATTCAAAATTATGCTAAACTACCTTAAAATTGATTTTAAAAGTACTGCTTATAAATAATGCTCATTTTCATAATTAATACAGCTTTAAACTGTGGTTGGATTTGATACACTGTGGGGAAATGATTTGTTTATGGACAAAAGTCATTTTTTCCATTTATTTTCTGAGGAGCAGCGAAAGAAATTGTAGTTTGTTTTCCTGACAGCAAAAGCTCAATGTGACAAAACGAAGTTGTTGTAATGAAATGATGCAACTTAATTAAATATTTAATAAAGAATTATGGAAGCTACAGCATTTTATACTTCAAATATATTTTTTGTCTAACTGGAGCTTTGTTTTGTTTTGTTAAAAAAAAAAATGCCGTAAGGTCACAATTTGCAGGAAGGCTTTCACAACCTGGGATGTGGTTGGGGGAGCCTATATGTAAGTCACATCTGCACCCAAATGATTTTCAAGTGATTAAACACACCACCCACATATTTCAGCTTCTGTAAAAGCAGCTCCCAAGTTTTTCCCCAGGATCCTCACTGCGTTCATCAAAAAGTAATGTGTATAATGTTTTCAGCTGAATAAGAATGTATCCCTAAGAAAAGTTTACAGTGGATACTGGTCACTGGTGCACAGAAGGCATGATTCAAGATAACTTTTCTCTATGAGGATCTGAACAATTAATCTAAGGTTAGTGATTATGCACTGTTCTCTAAAGAACTGTCACTAGATAAAATACAAAAATTGCACCTCTCCCAACTTCTTATTGGTATCTCCTCTGTTCCGTTATCATTTCTAATACAAGAACTGTAATACTCCAGACTTCCATGAGAAGTTCTGTTCTTGCATTATCCAATTCTGCAGTGACCATACGAAGCAGCACGCTTACAAACTTTTCCTGTTTAAGCCATATCTGAAATAAGTGTGAATGTTCTATCATTTTTATTGCATATATTCTATGTTTACAGAATTTTCCACAGCCCACAGTAATGTATGTGCTACAAACAAAATACCCTACTTGCACCAAATTCGACAAAAGTTCAGTTTAACAATCCAAGTCTACACGTCAGTAAATTTGTCCTGATTTTCAGTGTTAGAGTTCTGATGTTGTAGTACTAAGAACAACTTCTTATTAACAGCAATGGAACTAATGTTGCCTTTTCTGTTAATCAGTGTGAATACTTAACTTAAAACACACAAAAAACCCAACAACAAAAGCAAACCCACACACACAAAAAAAACCCCAAACCTAACCAAAAAAAACCCAACAAAAACACCACGTTATATTTCTGACTTAACAGCTCACTTTAGGAATACAGTACATTCCTCCTCAGCTAATATCAGTGCTTGAGAGTGTTGCAGATGGACTAAATTATCTGTTAGTCTTAAATATAGAATCACTATGTATCAAATTGTCTCCTGGCTTTTGAGCTTCACATGAAGCACAGCCTACATGCAGCATTGATCTGACTTGGACTACTACACACCAAGGGTCATGTAGCATACTCTTGCAGCTACCTTCAGCTGCAATTTGCTGAAGAAAAGAAAAAAAGGGGGGGGGGAAAAAAAAGCACACCTCCACGCACCCCCCCCACCATCCACTAAGTGAACAGGAGTCCCGGAACTGGAAGAGGAACAAGGGCGGCCGAGGCGACTAGGCAAAAAAGAAACCTCTTAACACAACCCAGAAACATCACCTACCATCAGAAACACTGTTCAACTTATCAACCGATGTGAATACCTGTTGTGAATCAAGTTACTAGGAGCTCACTAATGCTGCCATATGACTTCCTAAAGACACTAAACCCCTAAACAACTTGGCCTATTAAGCTTTGCAACCGAGTTATTTTTGTGCATCTGTGTGATGTTGTGGTACATCATCTCAACTTGCAATTGCACCATGACTTAGTCTGCTTTATTAACACACCAGTCTCTTTACTGTCCAGCTGTATGAACACCCCAGAGCAGCAACTAATTTACTTTGTATAAACTTTATTTGTGCCTATCTGTATTTTCCTCTCTTGGGCACTGGCTTCTGAAAGGGCTGCCCATCTCCTCCCCTTTCTTCAAGCCGCCACCTCTTCCTAAGCTAGAGCAGCCAGGCAACATGCTTCAAAGTCAATTTTATCAGCTAATATTGCAGCCTCCCTTGTGCTGGAACTAACTCAGCTGAATTGTTAATGTACTCCTTTACATGAGCAAACATCTTTGTACTGTGAAATGACAAACTCTGTGTAATGCTGAAACATACAATTAGCCAGAACTCTTTACAACAAAAGTTTAAAAACAAACAAAAAACACCTCCACATACATCGCTTCCAGCAATACCTACATGTGTATTAATGTTTTGGCGTAGTTACATCCAGTAGGTTTCAAAAACAAAAAAAAACCAACAGCAATTCCATTTGTGTTTCTAATTGGAAATGAAAAATAAATTTTGGCAAGGTAGTGTTCTAAGTTAAAGAATGTCTGTGCAAATCCTTACTATGTGCTGTTTGTATATGCCTAGTAAGGTTTTGTTGCCCTTGAAGAAACAAGGAAACAATCAAAAAAACCAAACATGTCAATATATTCAAATCCCAAAATCAATATATCAACACTACTCTGTAGCCACCCATAGGAGACGCTGCAGTAACTATATTAGCAGTGAATACATTTGCATTTCCAGCCCTGAAACTTGGTTGCTTCCTACCCTGACATTTCCTACTCCTGACAAGGGAAAAATTGTACACTACCCAAATTAATTCCTCTTCTTTTTTAAGCTTACTGTCATTAATAAAAACAACCATACCAGCTCAAATTAAAGGTCCAGCTGGACAAGCACCTGATTTGCAGATTCTGCCAAAACAGCTTAAGAGTAGGGCAAATAGTAGTGCTTCCAGCAAATGCACTTTCAAACATGACTGACATGCAGCTCAAGGACCTGCTACAGTGGTGATGGCTTCTTTTTCTTTCCACATAAATAGCCATAAAATTTCTGTATTTTTTTAAATAAATAGTTTCTGGTGTCATGGGAAATTCTAGTATCTATAGCTGCTTGAGCACAATGTCCATGACAATTTTTAGCGTGAAGGAGTATCTCCCTTTGTTTTGAACCTGACACCTCTTATCTTTTCTCTAATACACATTCATCCTTGTGTTCCTTTGACAGCTCTACCCTGCTTGCTATGTCTGGGTATATAGTCCAGAGGTCTCTGGTTTCCTTCGCTTGCCATGGCTCCCAAACTGGAAGGCTGTCAGAGCAACACTTCCTACAAACTGATGTGGATGTCAACACAGGCTCTTAGACTCACCTGTGCCTCACACAATGTCTCGCAAATGAGGGTTGACTATAGGCCCATGGCAAGAAAGCCTGATGCAAACGGCCTCTGGTTCCCTCACATGAAAACTCGTCCTAGCAGTGGTTCAGGACCCAGCCAAGGGAAGATAAAACCGACAGGAAGTACAGTCACACTTACATCACTGGCAACAACCTGAACAACAAGTCCATCAACTCTGCAGGCTGGCAAAGAACTTCTGGTAACATTTAGAATTGCCTACTGCGATTCTGGTGCAAAACAACTTCCAGGGTGTAGCTAGAGAAAAAAGGACACAGGAGTGCCAAAGACAGCATCAGGCACCCACTGCCACTGTAGCATTAACTCTTTGCACCTCATGCTTGGCTACACTTCACCTGCTCTGCAGAATGGCAGGGCAGATAAACCTTGCAACTAGTATATGCTAATGCCCCAAAATTCATTAGGTATATTAGGACATTAATTAGGTAGGGATAACACAGTAGAGCAATTATGCATGTGAGAATTACAGTTATTGTTGAAGACTTAGTTATAATTACATTGAATGAGTATTTGGGCATTGAAAACCTACTGGCAATCACAAAAGGCTGAAATAAATGCCTTTAAAAAAAATCTGGCCCTTACCCTCTTCTCAAAGCCAACCTCTTCTCTGCTTCAGCAATCTTCAGTGTTTTAAATCCAACTGAATGCCAAGCTGAACTTCATGCTTTTCTTTCATTCCAAGGTTGACTTTACATAAAACCCACTATCATTTACATTCCTACATAATACTATCATGAGAAAGGCACACAGAGTTTGCTATGACAACCCAACAGGAAATGCTCCTGTTTCTAATATCTCAAATACAAGGATCACAAAGATAAATAATCTCTTGATGATTACCATTTACTATTTTCCCCAGCTTTTGATTGAGAACCTTGTTCAAAGTAAATTTATTCTTGCTCAAATGCATCTGCTATTTCCACCCAACTTATTTTCTGCCATTTGCTATGGGTGTTTCATTAGCTTGATAGATTACTCTTAAGTTTAAAGTGCAATACAATATAAACTTAAGATATATCCATTATAAATCTATTCTTTTACCCTGTTATATCTCAACCTTATTAATACAAGTTTTTTACTTTAAATTTCAGTGCATTTTCCGCTCTTTAAGAATTCTCTATCAGTAGTGTATAACAATGCAACCACTTTAAAGTTTTATGCCTGTAGCTCATTTTTTCAAATTCAAGTATTTTCAAATTTTTAAGTGTTATAATAATTTGCCACAATGATTTTGCTAATAACCTAGAAGCTGGTTGAAACAGCTACCATCTCCAGCAAGTTATACTACAAAAGCAAAGAGGAAGGCAATAGCCACATTACTAGTAACTGGATTTTCTACTGGCTAAGTCCAGATCCACCAGGGTATGCAAGTATCTAGCTCTCACTGAGATCTGATAGTTACCAATACTTGAACAGGAGATGGACACGTAGTAGGTTTGCAGGTCTGGACATTCAGGAAGCTGACGACTTTGAAAAGAAATTATTGGATGATGTGTGGTGGCTGTTCAGTCAATTGCATTGACTTTGTTGAAGCCAAGGAAGCCTGGTTTCTGAGTTAGGTCCCAGAAATAAGACTTTGGGAATACAAAATAGGGAATGATTCCCAATTCACAGGGAGAGCAATCGGGTTAACCATGCAAGTTTAAATTTCATTTTTGCCTAGCTTTTAGATGCTTGGACTTGATAAAATTGAAATTATCCTTTGGTCAAAGGAGGTGATTCTCCCCCTCTGCTCCGCTCTCATAAGACCCCATCTGGAGCACTGCGTCCAGTTCTGGGGTCCCCAGCCCAAGACAGACCTGGACCTGTTAAAGCAGGTCCAGAGAAGGGCCACAAAAATGATCTAAGGACTGGAACACCTCTCCTATGAAGAAAGGCTGAGAGAGCTGGGGTTCAGCCTGGAGAAGAGAAGGCTCCAGGCAGACCTTATTGCAGCCCTTCAATATATAAAGGGGTCTTACAAGAAAGATGAAGAGAGACTTTTTACCAGGGTCTGTAGTGACAGGACAAGGGGCAATAGTTTTAAACCAAAAGAGGGCAGGTTTAGATTGGACATAAGGAAGAACTCTTCACTATGAGGGTGGTGAGGCACTGGAACAAGTTGCCCAGGGAAGTTGTGGATGCCTCATCCCTGGAAGTGTTCAAGGCCAGGTTGGATGAGGCTTTGAGCAACCTGGTCTAGTGGAAGGTGTCCTTGCCCATGGCAGGGGGGGATGGACTAGACGATCTTTAAGGTCACTTCCAACCCAAACCATTCTCTGAGTCTATGGCTCTATGACTTGAATATGGTGAGGTTGATCTCGTGGAGTGCTGCATGCATTCGCTCTCAGCTAACAAAAAATTTAGCTGTAACGCACATTTACACAGCAAAGTGAGCAATAACTGCTGCCTCAAACTAGTGCAAGTAACTCAGGTAGCAAAGTCATGGTAACATGTGCAAAGATATGAACATAACATTTGTAGTCTGGTTTCCAGTTTTTACCATCTAGCCTTGCCAGCTTAAGCTAGCACAGATGCAGTTGCACAAGTTATAAACACAACTTAATTTTTGCTGCCTATGTGCAGAAACAGGTGGGACAAACCTAGGACTTCTGCTTGTTCTGCTAATTTGGACTAATTACTTGCTCCATTTTGTCACTTTTTCAGGCTCACTATGTACTGCTGTGTTTGTGGATATGTACACATCTCTATGCCATAGAGGTTTTCTGTATGGACTCAGAGCTTTCCTCCAAGTTGTGGTAAACTCAATTTTCATTCTACAGACCTCTATCACTACTGGATTAGCTAGAGGACATGACCTTCCTGTGAAATCAGTTTTTAAACAAAAGGCAAACTTTGAACTAAAGTTAAAGAATAACAGTGAGGGACGCCAAATCAATACTTGGCAAACATTTTCACATACAGTGGACAGACGCTTCTCTGCTGTACGTCTAAATATTTTGGTATGCTGATGCAGAACATATCTTTAGTTTTAAGGGTTTCTTTACACAGAACAAAACCCAAAAAACCACTTTGAAACAGCTAGAGGTTAATATTTCGTGCAAGTCTAGGAATTTCCTTCCTCTGCACTCCATCTAGAGTTCAGGGAATTGAGGGCTACTTGTTCCCACAAGCGACAACATTTTCCCTACCATCCCAATAATTTCCTTTGCTCCAGTGCTTTACTTCTGTGAACAACTACTTTTAAGAAAATTGTCAAGTTTTAAACAGTTCTACTTCCTAATCATGTAGATGGTTCACTGTCTCTGATTATTTAATAATAATGTAAATAGGAATTGTGATTACATGTTGTTATCTCAATGGCTTGTTACAACATGCACATCTTGGACTCAGTATTTCCCAATTGTGCCCCTAGGTCTTAAAAAAAGAAAAAATAAAAAATAGGAGCATGCAGTCCAAATTATGAGGTTTTTTTCCCCCCTTTTATAAAGGACTTTGTTATTTGATAGCGAGGCAGGAAACATCTACCTGTCACTCCTTTCTGCCTTTTATTCATAACAACAGTACCGACCCCAATACAAGAGTTTGCAGATCATCCAATATTCAGGGAGAATTGACTCCCAAGACAGAAAGGCAGGTAGTGTTACAGTACAAGGAAGCAGACCAAGACAAATCAAAGCGTTCCTCAGAAACCTAGATTTGACAAATGCTCTCTTGGCCTGCATGTGGGCAGTGGCACTGTTCCAGAAGAATATGCACAGGAACAGTTTAAGCGCAGGTGCAAAGGCTCTATGCTTATCTGCTGTTAACAACTACCGTTTGGCAGCATACTGGCATAAAGAAGAACTGGTAAGAAGTCTAGTAAGATAAAAAAAAGCAACTATCTTTAGATTTTTTGGACTCTGAATTCTCAGAATAATGGAGAAGCTTAACTGTTTGCTAAGAAAACCTTTTATGGTGAACTGTCACCAGCATTGCGCTTCCTTCAGTGGCTTTTAGAACACAGAGAAATTGATCAGGACTTAAACGTAGAGACAAACACTAAAGAGAGTCAGTATCATTTCTTCTAAACCAGAAGTTTGGACCAGAATTTGAATCTCCTCCAATATGGATTTCTGGAAACAAGATACTGCTTCATCTCTGACTTAGCTGAAAAACAAATGAAAAAATACCCCTGCTTCCCAAAGAGATCCCTTCTCCTTAGAATTTTTAACAGTTGCTTTTGTGTCTAGCCTCTCTCAGGTCTTAAATGCAGGAGCCAGAAAACTCCGATCAGATCCAGTTCCCAAACCTCTGGCCTCTGATGCATTTACAGAGCACATCAAATCCCTAAAATATGGTTTGGTGATACATACCCAATATATAGTGATAATTTTACCATAAAAAATTATAGATTTGTGAAGCATACCTTCATCATCTCCATTTCTGCTTATTCTTACTACAAAGTTACTATTTGTTGCATGGCAAACACAGTCTTTAACAGCATCAGTACAAGTAGCTCTATTTTTTTTTTTCTTTCTGGTGATAAAAGCATAATTATTCACCCCCAGTAGCTGCACGGAGTAGTAAGCACAGAGTCAGGCTTGGCTCTGAGCAATATTGATGGGAACATTCCTTCCAACTTCATTGCAAAGATCCATTTTCTTAACATTACCTTACACAGCTTTCACTTGGCTCTACAAGAAAAGAAAGGGATGAAGAAACCGTGCTACATCCACTCTTAAACTTCTTTTAGCTCTTGTTCACAAAGTCTGAACGTATTGCATCCCTTACTCCTTTGTTCACAGGACATATAACTATCAAAACCAAGCCTATCACTAATATCTAAACTCACAGAAAAAAAATGAATGTACGGAAGCAATTCAAAGCACTTCAGAGGGCAGTTATAATATATTCACCATAGTTTAGGAAGTGACAGTTTCTTACATTTTGTATTGAATGACAGTTCGATCTGCAGCAACTTCTATGGAAATATTTCTGGTATGGACCCATGCATCTTTTTCCCAGAAAAAGAAACCAGGCAACATAAGACAGTATTGGGGTGTGGGTAATGAAGAACTAGTCAGACTGCTAGTATAAGTAGCAGTCCACATCAAGCTGCTAGGGAAACAAACTACTAAGGAAACAACTTAGGAGGGAACCAAACACAATCTTCAGGGGAGTCAGAGGTCTTTCTATACCTACTGCATGCACAAATAAGTGTTACCTAAGAAAATCCAGAACATTTTAAAACTTTACAATATCTAATAACACAGAATACCAGCATAAGTGGCATTTAACAGAGCGAACTGAGACTCATTTGACTGTCACAGCAACTTTAAGTTAATCTGCAGAAAGAACTGTCATCAGGTTTTCCTGTTGGATAGTTACTAATAAAAAATGCCTTTTTTCTTTCTTGCCTCTAAGGCCAATGTATATATACATATATATATCCATACCACCTTTTATCTGTGCCACTGGCATCTGTTTAAATAGCTTTGTTTGAGCACATCTGTCCATATCCTGAAGGACAGGAGTCCAACGACCAAACAGTCAGTTCATCTGGTCATCTACAGAGTAGCTTGTTTGTTCTTGGCTATCAGTTTCTATTGGCAGACCAAAAGGGGGGGCAGGAGTGTAACAACACCCAAAAAACTCAAGCCAGAGATTCAGCAAAACCTTTCACATTGTGAAATGTGAATTATATCCTAAAATACACTGAAAAGTCCACTATAGATCCTTGAGAAACTCCTAGAGGCAAAACTGACAACTACTGCTTCCATTTTGTTTTCTCTCCTATAGCTTGATATTTGGTTATACAAAGACTTCCCCTTTCACCCCCTGACAGCTTCAGTTCTTTAAGAATTTGTTAGATTTCTTGCAAACACAAAAAGCCCTGTATCAAGCAGATTTCCCTTCTCTGAATGCCATGGCATCCTTCAGATTTGGGATTCATTATTTTTTCCCCATACAAAAGCATTCCAACTCTTTCCCAGTATCATACTTTTTTTTTCCTCTACTAGCTTCCACACTTTATTATAGTCTGGCAGACATGACATAAGCTAGGTACATACATTCATTCATGAGGTATAGCTAACAAGATGAAAAAAGTCTTTAAATCTAAACTGTCACACCACCAGTTTTAATAGGCCAATCAAATGAACTTGTTAAAGTGGTAATGCATGGAACACAAGGTCCTCTGGATTGAAAAATTTGTCCTTAAAATAGCTGAATTAAAGAAACAGAGAGAGAATGTTGATTTTTATTAAAAATTAAGGACTTAATTCCAATTTGCATGACTTCAACAGGTGCTGGATCAGAGAACTCAAATAAGCAATACATAGTACCGTTCGCTGGTCTGTGCCCAATTTCCTCCTGTTTTCCTCATGCTCCCAACCATAGTATCTGAAAGCTAGATTAAAAAAAAAAACAGCACAAAACCAAAACTTCATGCAAATAAAGTATAATAATTTTAAATAACTCTTAAAAAGCAACATTTTTTATTTTAATTCAAACTGCAATACTCATGCCAGCTTTCAAGAATTAAAAAAATGCAGTTACAAATTAAACAGAAACTTTTTTAGGTTTGAAATTTCTACTTGAGTTGAAAATTTTTATCAAATGATGCGTTTCAGGATAATGTTATTTGAAGAAAACCTCACTCTTTGGGGCAGAGGTGATTCAGCCAGTTGTTGCAAGCCTGTGGTTGACACTGCCTGACTTAGAGAAAACTGTATCCCATGCTTCTTCTCGCAGATAGAGTCATTCATCTTTATGCTTTTCAGAAAAATCCTTTAATTCATACAATAACTGTCACAATAGTACATACTGGGTGAAATCCAGGCCCTATGGAAATCATCAGGAATTCTTCTGCCAGTGGTGCTGCCATGGGGTCTTCCCCAGAATATTCACCAATTTCTATCACAGCCAAGGTCACAACAATTGGTTACAATTCTCTTCACACGCATTGCTGTAGCACAGTCAGGTCCTGACAAAGAGCCTCTGATCGGTCCCTCAGAGTCTCTGGTTCTTCCCTGTTAACGTTTCCTGAGTGCTTCTGCAGCACCTAGTACTCTGTTAAATCCATTACTCCCACAGAATCACTGTAAACTACAGCAGTGCAGATGGGTTTGAGAAGAAGGCCTGGACAGCCCAAGACATTACCCCTGGCCTTGGCATTTTATAAATAACAAATCATGCAAGTTTGAAAGTCCTTGCAGTCTGTCCTGGAAAGGAGACATGCTGTCCACTGGACTATTTTGCTATTGTGGGCATGTAACATAGTCTGAGATACATCCGAGAAGAGTTATAAAAGTACAATTTTTACCCCTCTTATCGTCTTTTAAGACATTAACTGTAAAAATACAAATAACTTGCTTCTCAGTCAATATTCTTCAGGTTTTGAAATAAGCCTCAAAGTAACTTCAGAAAATTGAGTGTGTGATATCCTTGTGACTACCTCTGATCTTCCTCTTAATCAGTTTTTACTAACAATTATGCCATTTGACATTTCCTCTTTACGGCCCCTAGAAAGCAGTATCACTACCCATATTGTGGTGGTGCCAAGAAACCACCTAAAGAGCAGGCTTTAGTAGTAAAATCAAGGAAAAACCCATGTTGAATGTTGTTTCAACTGTTTCTCACCTGCTGCTGCTTTGATGACATCATCTTGCTCTTTGTAAATCTTCTCAAGCCCAAGTATAAACTCTTCCTCTTCCCAAAGCCTCTGTGGCCTAGCCTTCACACTAGCTATCCACTCTTATTCAACACTGAAATGTCAGCTCTGCCTACCATTTGGAAAGGGAACTATCACCTGCTAGTTAAATTTTTAATGAAGTGCTTTCATTCTTTCACACCTGATAGAACAGATACTTGGTTTTTGAGAGTACTGGTATATTAGCAGCCTTCAAAATCCTCTGTATTGTCTCTTTCTTCATGAAGCTACAAAAATAAACAAATGACCCACCCAGAAGCAAAACAAAAAAAACCAAACACAAAACACAACACACCATGGCAGGTAGGCTGCTAGTGTATTCAAAAGAATGCAAATTCTCATTATTTCCTTGTGCTTCTTCACCAAGTTCTCATTCATCTTTTACTGAGACTGTAAAAACCTTATGGAATCATAGAATCATTAAGGTTGGAAAAGACCTCTAAGATCATCGAGTCCAACCGTCGACCCAACACCACCATGCCCACTAAACCATGTCCCTAAGAGCCTCACCTACACATCTTTTAAATACTTCCAGGGATGGTGACTCAACCACTTCCCCGGGCAGCCTGTTCCAATGTTTAACCACTCTTTCAGTAAAGAAATTTTTCCTCATGTCCAATCTAAACCTCCCCTGGCGCAACTTGAGGCCATTTCCTCTCATCCTATCACTAGTTACTTGGGAGAAGAGACCGACCCCCACCTCGCTACAACCTCCTTTCAGGGAGTTGTAGAGAGCGATGAGGTCTCCCCTCAGCCTCCTCTTCTCCAGGCTAAACAACCCCAGGTCCCTCAGCCGCTCCTCATCAGACTTGTTCTCCAGACCCCTCACCAGCCTCGTTGCCCTTCTCTGGACATGCTCCAGCACCTCAACGTCCTTCTTGTAGTGAGGGGCCCAAAACTGAACACAGTATTCAAGGTGCAGCTACACCTGTGCCAAGTACAGGGACACGATCACTCCCCTACTCCTGCTGGCCACACTATTTCTGATACAGGCCAGGATGCCATTGGCCTTCTTGGCCACCTGGGCACACTGCCGGCTCATGTTCAGCCGGCTGTCGACCAGCACCCCCAGGTCCTTTTCCGACAGGCAGCTTTCCAGCCCCTCTTCCCCAAGCCTGTAGCGCTGCATGGGGTTGTTGTGGCCGAAGTGCAGGACCCGGCACTTGGCCTTGTTGAATCTCATACAGTTGGCCTGGGCCCATCGATCCAGCCTGTCCAGGTCCCTCTGCAGAGCCTTCCTACCCTCGAGCAGATTAACGCTCCCGCCCCACTTGGTGTCGTCTGCAAACTGACTGAGGGTGCACTCGATCCCCTCATCCAGATCATTGATAAAGGTATGAGCAAGACCGGCCCCAAAACTGAGCCCTGGGGAACACCGCTCGTGACCGGCCGCCAACTGGATGTAACTCCATTCACCACAACTCTCTAGGCCCGGCCGTCCAGCCAGTTTTTTACCCAGCGCAGAGTACACCTGTCTAAGCCATGAGCCGCCAGCTTCTCTAGGAGAATGCTGTGGGAGACAGTGTCAAAGGCCTTACTGAAGTCCAGGTAGACCACATCCACTGCCTTTCCCTCATCCACTAGGCAGGTCACCTGGTCATAGAAGGAGATCAGGTTGGTCAAGCAGGACCTGCCTCTCATGAACCCGTGCTGGCTGGGCCTGATCCCCTGGTTGTCCCACACATGCCTTGTGAGCGCCCTCAAGATGAACCGCTCCATAATCTTCCCTGGCACCGAGGTCAGGCTGACAGGCCTGTAGTTCCCCGGATCCTCCTTCCGGCCCTTCTTGTAGATGGGCGCCACATTGGCAAGCCTCCAGTTGTCCAGGACCTCCCCCATTAACCAGGACTGCTGATAAATGATGGAGAGTGGCTTGGCAAGCTCCTCTGCCAGCTCCCTCAGCACTCTCTGATGGATCCCATCCAGCCCCACAGACTTGTGAGCATCCAGGTGGCGTAGCAGGTCGTTAACTGCTTCCTCTTGGATTATGGGGGTTTTATCCGCTCACCATCCCTGTCTTCCAGCTCAGGGGGCTGAATACCCTGAGGATAACTGGTCTGACTATTAAAGACTGAGGCAAAGAAGGCATTAAGTACCTCAGCCTTTTCCTCATCATCGGTGACAATGTTCCCCCCTGCATCCAATAAAGGATGGAGATTCTCCTTGGCTCTCTTTTTGTCATTAAAATATTTGTAAAAACATTTTTTGTTGTCCCTAACGACAGCGGTCAGATTGCGTTCTAGCTGGGCTTTTGCCTTTCTCATTTCCTCTCTGCATGACCTAATGAGATCCCTGTACTCTTCCTGAGTCGCCTGCCCCTTCTTCCACAAGTGGTAAACTCTCCTTTTTTTCCTGAGTCCCAGCAAGAGCTCCCCGTTCAGCCAGGCTGGTCATCTTCCCCGCCCGTTCTTCTTACGGCGTATGGGGACAGCCTGCTCCTGCGCCTTTAAGACTTCCTTCCTGAAGAACATCCAGCCTTCCTGGACCCCTTTGCCCTTCAGGACCGTCTCCCAAGGGACCCTCTCAACCAGCTTCCTGAACAGGCCAAAGTCTGCCCTCCGGAAGTCCATGGTTGCGGTTTTGCTGGCCCCCCTCCTTACTTCACCAAGAAACAATCATGGAAGAAACGATCATTTTCACTGCATGCACTTCATACATTCTGGTTTTGTTCAATCAGCAAACAGAAGAACGCATTGGCCAGTGCTACCTGCCCACAAAACTGATAGTCTTGTGGAACAAAGTATGCAATTCCTGGTCACCCAGGCCTTTTAGCCACTGTCCATTACTTCTTGCAGACTTCCAGAACAGAGGTGTCTACACCTGCTACATTCTGTAGAAAGCGTCCCTTGTTTTGAGTAGATTGCTCTTTGACAATGCAGCTCACCTGAAATGGTTTGACATATGAAAGTTGAAAGAACGAACTGATGTTCTCTGTGTAGGTCTAAAAATAGGCAACTGCATTACCAATTTCCTAGGGAATATTTCAGGTCAAAGAGCAGTTGTTTTATCTGATGTTATTTTGTTCGGTATCTGGTAGTTACACAGCTGATCTACAGGATCACATCTGTTCAAGCTGGGAACACATTGCCCAGAGAGGTTGTGCAGTCTCCTTCTGGAGTGGATTTCAAGATCCAGCTGGATAAAGCCCTGACCAGCTTAGTCTGACCCTACAGCTAACTCTGTTTTGAGGAGGAGGTTGGACTAGAGGCTTCCTGACAGCCCTTTCAACCTGAATTATCCCAAGATCATACGATCTTACTGCAGCTAACGCTCAGTAGACCTACCAGCTGATAGAGTGATGCTATTTTCTCATTGCTTCAGTAGCAAGAAATCAGACATGGCTAGAAGACAGATAACTAACCCTGCTTGGATTTTTCAGTGCCATTCTGGGCATAGCTTGTTTCCTCAAGATCACATTATCACACAAACTCAGCATAGACCATCCCATTTTTTCTTACTTTCACTTAATGCACATTACAATATAGAACCAAAGTAGCTTGTGCACACACCTTTTAGAAAAGAATATTTCAGCTGGAAAGGACCTACAACTATCAACTAGCCCAACTGCCTGACCCCTTCAGAGCTGACCAAAAGTTAAAGCATGTTTTTAAAGGCATTGTCCAAATGCCTCTGAAACACTGACAGGCATGGGGCACCAACTACCTCTCCAGAAAGCCTGTTCCAGTCTTTGACCACCCTCTCAGTAAAGAAATGCTTCCTCATGTCTAGTCTAAACCTCCCCTGATGCAGCTCTGAGCCATTCCCATGTGTCCTGTCCCTGGATCCCAGGGAGAAGAGATCAGCACCTCCCACTCCACATCCCCTCCTCAGGAAGCTGCAGAGAGCAATGAGGTCACCCCTCAGCCTCCTTTTCTCCAAACGAGACAAACCCAGAGTCCTTAGCCGCTCCTCACAGGACATGCCTTCCAGCCCTTCACCAGCTCTGTTGCCCTCCTCTGGACACATTCAAGGACCTTCACATCCTTTTTAATGTTGCAGGGCCCAGAACTGCACACAGTACTCAAGGTGAGGCTGCACCAACACCGAATACAGCGGGATAATCACCTCTTTTGACCAGCTGGTTTTGCTGTGTTTGATGCACCCCAGGATGCAGTTTGCCCTCTGGGCTGCCAGGGCATACTACTGACTCATACTGAGCCTTGCTGTCGACCAGCACCCCCAGATCCCTTTCTGCAGGGCTGCTCTCCAGCCACTCCTCTCCCAATTTATACTTGTACCCAGCATTACTCCATCCCAGGTGCAGAATTCGGCATTTCGACGTGTTAAATTTCATCCCATTAATCATAGCCCAATGCTCCGATCTGTCTAGATCCTTCTGCAAGGCCTCTTGTCCCTTGAGAGTCAACAGCACCTCCCAGTTTAGTATCATCAGCAAACTTGCTAACGGTGCATTCAACTCCTGCATCCAGATCATTGATAAAAACATTGAACAGCACTGGCCCTAGGATTGAGCCCTGAGGAACTCCGCTGGCAAACCACAGCTCTGTAATCTCCCTGCGAAGCCTGACCTAGCTTCCAGAGATCATCCAAGAGGAGTTCCCTGTTCACCCAAGCTGGTCATCTGCCCCACTTGCTTGACTTTTGACACAATGGGATTGCCTGCTCCTGTGCAAGGTTCTTAAAACAAACAAACAAAAAAACCACAACAACAAACCACCACGAAAAAAAAAAAAACACCACACAAAGTGGTTCTTAAAAACTGACCAACACTCATGGACCCCTAAACCCTCAAAAGCAGTTTCTCAGGGGACATTGCTAACTAGCTCCCTGGGTAGCTTAAAGTTTGCTCTCCTGAAATCCAGGGTAACAACTGTGCTGACCTTTTTTCTCATTATATCAAAAATTTTAAACTCTACCATTTCATGATCATTGTGGCCAAGACAGCCACCTACCATCACACCTCCCACGAGTCCTCCTCTATTCGTAAGTAAGTCTAGGAGGGAATCTCTCTTAGTTGGCTCACTGAGTACTTGTGATGAGAAGTTATCTTCAACAAACTTCAGGAGTTTCCCAGACTTGCTTGTCACAGCAGTATGGTACTTTTGTCTGGTTGAGTTACTCACCAATCCTAAATTAAAATGGGACTATGTTCCACTAGCATTTAAGAATTGTGAAACAAACTGAATCTTGCTACACAAACCACTTAGTTTCATGAATCACCCCAGAGCGTTTGTTCATTTACCTGAAGTTAAAACAGAGCACTGGCTTACTGCTTACAGAGCGCTGATAAGAATGATTAATCTTTAACATTCTCAAGTTCACATATGTGAAATAGCTCCAACAAGCTATCCATGAGAATATCGTACCTTAATTCACCAGTCACACTGAAAACACACGTGCATTTTCCCCACCAGAAGGCATATTTCACAACGTTAAGATGTACATTCCTCTCCACATCAGTGACCATGCGGTATTAGAGCATACCTCAGTTTAGCACGTTATCAGTCTGCTGAGAGAGTCTGAGTATTGCAGTTACAACCTCTTTTATCCCAGAGGCACCAAAGAACAGCACTGCGCTCGTAAAACCTAACAGCCTCTAGCAGCTGTAACAGAACAGGCTCCTAGTGACCAAACCTGTTGACAGGTGTTGAAACTGCAATTAATTTTTCTAGAGAACAGACCTTGCCAAATGCCACCTTGAGAAATGAAGCCCTATCACAAGGGTGAACAACAGTCCAGACTGACAAGTCCTAGAGAAATAATACCTGCAGTAATAATCAAATCTAAGAGAAGGCTTGTGCTTGATACGTTTCAGACTGAGTAATCTTTAACAAAGCCGAACTCCACAGAAAGGGTCCATTCTGACCCCAGAGCAGCACATGCAGTCTGTGGCTTTGGCACAGCAGATACAAATGCCACCTTTGTACGGTGCCATTCCTACCACACAATGTTAAAGGCAGCCGCATAACATAGACAGTAGGATAATGTTCTAATGTAAGTTGGAAAAACATCAGCTAATATCTGGAGGAAATAACCCACTTTCCACTGGGGATAAAGATTAAGATTTGTATATGTGGTGTTTTGTTTTCTCCAGTCATAATAAACATCCTCAGAAGAAAAACAAGTTTTCAGGAGTATTCTAGGAACAGCAGGTGAGTTCTAAATTTCATTTCATACAGAATTTATCCTGCCAGCATAAAATTAAAAAAAAGGTTTTCTTTTTACTTGGTAAGCAGAATGAGTAATCTCTGAATAAGCCTTGAAAGTAAGCAATGTTGAAATGACTGCAAATTGCATAGTTTTAAGAGTCTTCACTTGGACATGAAAATAATTTTTACTTATCTTTATATGAACTCAAGCCTATCTTCTATTTAATAGAAATAAAAAGTAATTCATTGAGCTTACTAAAACAAGAGTTGCATGCGTTGAATTGATTTCCAATACAACAGAAAAATAACAAGAGGTTGGAAAGTGTTGTTTTATTTTTGTGCCAGTAGAAGGTTTTAGCTTTTAACCCTAGAAAATTCAGGCTTCTTCAGCTGAAGACGACACCTCTGAGACTAACCATATATTTTAAAGAGTTCGTGTGACATAGAGAAAATTGTAGCTTAGATATATGCTTTGTGTTCTGAGAAACAACAGCAAGATTATATCAATGATTCAGCAAAAGAGGGGTGTCATATTGCATTATGGGGACCATAGGGTGGCTATGAAATATAATCCCTCTAAGGACTATTATAGACTAATACAGCAGATACCTTGGTCTTAAAAAAAAAAAAATTCCTGAAACATCTCAGCAGTATCTCCAAATGAAAATATTTTCAAGACATAGATATTTAAAGTAGGCATTTGTTGCAAACCAAACAGAATTTTCCTCCCTCCTCCCTCACTTTTTTCCTTTAAAAAAAAGCTCACCTTTCACAAGCAGATCTTTTCTCCATTTCAAAAAAAAAAAAGGAAATTAGTTTGACCAGCAAACTTGTTCCTCTTTCAAACACTAATACCAATGCAATGAGATATTAAGAAGTGAAGCACAGAAAAAAAGGAAGTCTCAAATTAATTTTTCTTTTAACTGTATTCTGAGCACAACATTGTATAACCTGGAAAACTAGTGAGGTCATGAGATTTAAAGCTCTGGTGATCTGAATTGGTATGTGATTACATAGGCAGCTAATTCCTATTAGCTTAAAAAAAAAGCTAGGTGTTTTTCTTAAAAAGCTCATGCATTCAATCACTTATCTCCCCTCCCCACCCAACAAGACAATGAGAAACTCTTCCCTTTTACACTGAGCTCAAGCTCCTTCTTTTGAAAACAAGCCCACATTTGCACAGTCACATATGGATGGTCTATTATAAGAATATGCACAAGGAACAACTATATTATTGTTTTTATTTTCATGGCAGATATTTCATGGTAAGGTAGAGGATAGGGTGTTCTTTATTCTCAAACACCAGAAAAAGCATGCCCTGAAGCTTTGTTGAGAATACTCACTTAAAAAAAAAAATTTTAGAAATTTCAGAGTTGTAGGGCATCACACCAAAAAAGCATTTACATATGCTACCACCCATTGCTTACTGGACAGGGTAACAAGCCCATGAGGTTAACCATTACACCGTTAACACTGCCCTGCTAGACAAGTCTCATGATCCACAGGGTAGCATGATGTACCTCAGGACTCCAAGAGTCCCCTGCCATTTTTTATGAATCCGCTCTGCCTCAGTGAGAGTGATGCTCAGCCACCTGATACACCCTTAAATACTGGTCTTCAAACCACTGTATGGGCTGTAATAGCTCCTCAGCAAAACTCATCTAAATCTAGCCTCTTCCTCAGCTTCACAACATACCAGACCACATTTTGGCTGAGGATCCCTTGATGCCTGCATGAGATCTGGCATTCTGTAGCTATCCTCCAATCTTTCAATAAAAGGTCTCCAGTCAAGGAGGACTCATAAACAAGGGAGAAGATGACCTCTTGTCTCAGCTACTGGGACTCCAGTATCAACATTCCTGTTTCACATACAGTTAAGTTCTTCTATCAATGCATATGCTGCAGATGTTAGTGTAAACATCAAATGGGTATTTAGTAAGGCCTAGACCTTCTAAATTGCTGGGACATGAATGCCTTAGCCTAGTCCATCAACACTGTCCTTAGGATTACACCTCAGCAAAATATTTTTTGGAGCTCTGTACCACGCTGCTTAAGTTAGTAGACTGCAAACCCACCTATTTCCAAGAGCTGATTTTGAAAAGGCCCTGTTACTCTGTTCTGAACAACCTCACCCACAAAGCCTCCCTCCCAATTCAGAACACAAAAACCACAGAAGTGGCAGGGACCCAGACACTATCACACTTGCCCAGGCCAAAACACAAGGCCACCTCCAATTCCATTAACCGCACCCTTTTTTTAATTCTACCCTCAGAGATAGCACGAAGATGGGGAGGGGGCAAGTTTTCTGGTGATTTACTTCTGACCCAGCTCATTTTCCACAGATGTCCATTCTATAAAGGGCATCAAATCTAATACATGCCAAGGGAACACCACCTCTTATTTTAATTGCTGAGTACTGGAACCTCAGAGTCATCCCATTACAACAAAGATTAGAAGTCTACTTACTTGTCAGTTGCAAGCTTACTCACTCCAGCCAAGTCGGTCCAGAAGAGCAGTCTCAAGAACTCCAGAACTGTTACTATCCAGTAAATTTAATACCCAGTGCAATAGGTAAGCTTCTCCAATTTAACAGAGACTATTCTGAAGACCTAGCCACACCAAGTATCACTTTACCAACTCAAAAGTCTCTAGAAAGGTCCCTGAGCCACCCTCACACCTGATCTTAATGAAGACTTACTAATTTCCTATTTGTCTAAACACCTGTGTAACTCCCAAACCCTGTGTCTACAGCCTGCAAAGTAAATTAATAATTGCCCTTTCAATATTTTTGTTAAATAATGTTGCAATTCTCAGTGCTAGGCCAGAAATTGCTACTGCTTCATCTTATCTTGAGCTCAAGATCCATATTTCACTCACCTGTTGTTTCTATGTGCAAGTCATCTGCAACATGTAAACTGCTCATAGTTATCACTGGCCAGTTAACAAATTCTATAGCCATTCAGGCTTCCAATTGAAAACCAGCTTCTGCTTACTGAAAGAAATCCTTTCCATAGCATTAACAAATAAACTTTTCACGTTGAAAGAGGGAGAGAGATCTTCAACTCTTTACAGGGCCAGCTACCTTCCTTTTCTCCCTGCTTTAGTCCTCTTTCTCTTTTCACTGGAGAAATCTCTTTTGACACATAAGGAGAACTTACGATGCCTGACGCTCAGCACCTGCATTAATCTAAGCAAATAAAAACCAGCTGCACCTGAGAAGCCTATACCCTCCCCTACAGACACATTCTCTTGACAGGCACAGTGATTACCTGTAGAGACAGACTAGAAAAAGAAACAGCAGAATCATTTTCTCTGAGGTCTTGAAATCACGATTTTGTGACAGATACTTCAGTTCAGCAGAGCTATGGTATCCAGGACTGGAATAACCATGTGAAATTCAATTTCATGCTGCATAGGATAGTAAATGAGTTAGTAAACTACCTGGTTAGACTAAATACTGTATCTGTGTAAAGTTTATGTTTAGCAAGGAAAGTGTCTGCAATGTCACATAAAACACTTGATGACTTTTTTTTTTTATTTTGTCACTACTCTTTGTCTCCAAAACATTGATATTATAGCCACATTATTTTTCTGTTTAATTGAGGGAATAGGGGCAGAAGAATAGAGAAAAGAAAAAAAACCCACCCTACCAAACTGTATTTAAGTAGCCTTATCTTAGCTACTTCTTGGCTTCTACTTTATGCACTTTTAGTATATAGGTCAGCTGTAGGGAGTTCTTTTTCCAGTCACCATTTGGCCAGAGCCAGGTCAAACTGGCAGAGGAAGAAAAAGTTAAAAGTTTCAACGTGGAGTTATAAAAACATTGTCTTCGTGATTTTGTCAAGACGCCAAACCAACTTTTAAGTCTGCAATTTTTAATCAAAAGAGCAAAAATAATAAAACGCATGTGAAAGTCTATACCGAAACCTTTTTAATTGTGTAAGCTCAAAGGTTTCACTTGAAGCACAAGGGGAGGCAGGGGAAAAGCAAATTGTGACTACTCACATCTAGAATGAACTTCACCAATGACTGAGAAGTTTAAATAAATAATGATTAATTATAGTTGGCTACAGCAAGCAAAAGGTACCAAGCACCCTTTCCACCCTACTTCTAATGCTCTCTACCACAATCTTTTCACTAACTGTTTCAGTGTTGGCCGCTGGAGTTGAATTCACCTGTGCAATGCTTCATCCCCACAGACAGTCTGACCTTTCCTTCCACAGAGGGACATTTTGGTTTCAGGTGCCTGGGCCAGGCTGGCAAGGACAGCTCTGCAGCCACAGCCCCCCCAGGCTGCCGGCCCTGCCTCCAGCAGCACTCCTCACGTCCCCTGAGCACACACAGCAAGCAGGCACCAACAGGCCCAAACTGCCTGTGGTGAGATAGCACCCAAGGGAACAGTCAACACACAGAGAACATCTCCTCAGCAGAGACCACAGGCCCTGAGCCCTGCCCCTTCTAGAAGGTTCTGCTTCCCCTGCCTGGGCCCCGCCCCCTTCTAGAAGGTCCCGACCCCCCCAGCCTGCCCCGCCCCACCCCACCCCGGCAGCACCATTGTCTGCCAGAAGCCAGTGGTGAGATGGGGGGTCTCAGCTGGCTGGCAATGTTACTCTTCACGGAGTGAAGTGTGGGGCCTCTGCTCCATGAGTATGTGGCTCTCTGTGTCTTTTTTGAGGGGATCAGGCTGGCAGTTAACAGATTTCAGGCCACTAAAGTCTCTTAAGTTCTGAGAAGAGGATTTAAACAGTTTTTTTACTTGCAAATATAAAAAATGAATAAAGTTGTTTATCCTCATCTGCATCAAAGACCTTCATGTTGTGCTTTGTCCACTCTGTTTTATATGCAGCTCACGTGGCATTAAAGAAAAGGTAGTGGATGCTCACCTCAAATCCACTGTGGCGTATTGATTGCATCATGGCTGCTGTGTGTGGTAAATCCTGCAGGTAAAGCTCTGGACACCTGTGCTGAGTTTATCATGCAGATACATGATACTTGAACGCATATGAGCAGAAGTTAGTAAGATATTAAAGTACATTAATCTGTAGACCAGAGGAAGCAGCAAATGCTGAGTGGGTTTTTTTGTCTTTTCTGAGGTAGGTGGCACAGGCCACCACTGAGCAAAGGTTTGATTTACTATGGCGATTCCTGAAGATAATAATCCTACTGGGACTCGGACTCCAAAGTGATTTAGGGCAATAGTCTTGAAATGACTAGCCTTTATTTACTGTTCTAAGATTAAACTTTCTGTATCACATGTGTGTAGCATGTCAGTACCTAATGAGTATGGTATGGAGAAACTGAAGTCATGGACAAGAGAGAGGTTGTGATACATGTTTCTCTGATCACAGAACCATTTATGGCATATTGACTAAATTCCATGCATTTAGCGGCTGCCAGACAAAAAGAAATCACTATACAGCAGCATAGTGAATTGGTATGCACTGACCCAAATTCAGAAAAATACTGTATATAATATGAGGGCAAGGCAGGTTTATGGCCATGCCACTTGGTGCTCGTAGCCAGCTGTATGTGGAGAGGGAGGCCTGTCGACCTCCTGGTAAAACGTAGGAAGGAAGGGAAGTTGCAAAAATCGTATGTTCTTTGTAAATGTCCATTACTAAGTAGGTTATTTTGCTGTGGTTTGTGATCTATAGGATTAATGTTTTGCCTGAAATGTGTAGGCTGCAGCAGTGGTTGACAGGAAAAAGGAAGTTCTGTGCCTGTGATAACCGCTGATGGACAGTTAATTTCTCAGGCTAATGGAAGCAGTATAGCTGACCTGGGCAAAAGACTTAGAGCTAAGGAGCCAAATAACAGTGTTTGCAGAGGGAGTAGTTTTCTTGGGGGGTGGGGAGTTCCCCCCTAGGGACAGGTAAATAAACACAAATTTTATCTGTTAGCCATCTGCTTACATCAAAATTGCTTAAATTCTATCCACAACTATTTTGCTGGGGAAACAGAAATTTCATGGATGGTACATTGTTAGTCAGACTTTACACCCTTAATCTGAAGATAATCCTCAACCTGAATTCTTTGTGTCGGATGTGTCAGATGGTCAATCGTTACGGGGAATGCCAGGATGATCTAGAACTGATGTAATGAGTTTGATGATTGGGAAACTCAAATCAATTTCGTTTACTGAGCCCCAGTAGAAATCAGAAGAGATCATGGTTTCCAGGTTAAATACCTTTGTTCTACTTTATACTGCACTAAGTTAATCTTTCTCTATCTAGTAGTCAGAATGACCAGAACAGGTAATCTTTAACCACTAGCCATTGACTTACAAGGGCCACAACATTTTCCCTTCTGTGATCTAAGTTGTCCTAGCACTACATATGCCTCACCTTTGTCTATTATATTGTGGTATTAGCGCTGGTAAATGTGCTTCCTTCAATGTTTGTGAAGGTTGATGCCCCTTGAATACTGTAGTAATCTGGGATAGACAGATAAATACCAGCTTTGCCCACTTTGAGCGCAAGAATCCCTGTAGCAATTTCCTCTCAAAAATTATATGGTCATATCCTAAACTGATGTAAGTCAGCATAGATTCACTGAAATTAATAAGTCATAGCAAACGGATAAATTCAGTTACATTGTTGGACATGTGTCAGTTTTCTCCACAAAAGGATCTGGCCTAAATCTTTGACCCAGATTTGTCTGAAAGTTTTAAACCAAGTAAGCCATGCCCACAGCTGGCGGATTGTAACAGGATTTTTCCATAGATGAAATAGCCAACCCCAAATCAGTTTGAGAGTATTGATTATATGCTCGTTAAAGATAGACCTAGAGTAAGCCATAAAGATACAACTCAAGTTCTCATACGTGAATGGCCATTAGTGCAACAGCTCTGAGGCTGGAATCTAGGGAAGGAAAATGGTTAAATATCGGGGTTCCAGAGGACTGCAGAATTGGGGTCTCCCTGGATTGGTGCCTCAGCAGTTCCTTTCTAAAGTCCGTATCTTATAGCATCAGATTTTTCGGATCAGAATCTTTTGCTCTAACTCCCTCCTCGACTGAGGGTCTAGTTTCCCATCTCCCTCAAAACTGCAACTGACTTTAACCTGAGGTTTGTGATAAATTAGCTGGATAACATAAGGTCTCAGGCCATCCAAATGGGGAAGAGAAAGCTCTTCCCAATGCACCCGCTTCTCCCCACTTACTCTAGATGTGCACCATGATCCTCCTCTGTGTTATTTTTTTCATATAAAGTTCATACTATTCTGATTTTAAGTGTAGCGATAAAAAGAATGAGAACTGATTCAGGTGAGCCTCTTTCGTGTCATGTAAATGAATCCTGATTTGAAAGTCTTCGGTTTGAACTGAATGGTGAAACTGGCTTTTGAAATCTACTCTAAATAAACAAAATAATTGTGTTTTTTAAGCCTTTTCAAACAGGCTTTCTAAATGAGCTTTGCTGAACATGTAATGTATTTATGATCAAAATTAACCAGCTGCAAAGAAGGTTTATTCTTCCATAGGGATTTATACCACTCACAAACAGTTGTAGGCCCATATAATTTCGAAACAGAATAAAACAATTCTCCTAATACACTAGTGAGATCTTCATGCACAGAATATTTAACCCCTTTTTTGCCAAAATTGTTGCTCTTAATTGAAGAATTTCATAATTAAGGTATTGCACAGCCAAACCATAGCTTTTTACTGTTTGTTAAATCTTCGCAGTGCGAAAAACTTCCTAACATAGCCCTATTTTTGCCCCTGTGGTAAGTTATTCCTTCAGTTTGGGAGTTGGTCTTTTACTCTTTCCACATAGAAAAGACTCCATTCCTCAGATTTCTATTTCACTCTTCATATCCTCCATATTTTATATAAGAAAAATGGTAGGAAAGAACTCTTGTATGGATCAAATTTTGTCCTTTGTATAGTGAGACCTTAGTCAACAGGAGCTATGCACATAAAATGGAATCACAGAATCAGAGAATAATTTAGGTTGGAAGGGACCTTTGGAGGTCACAGGACTCAGTCCTCTGCTCTCAGCAGTGCCAACTTCAAAGTTAGACTGAACTTCAAAGTTAGATAATTTTGCTTGGGGTCATAGCTACATATTTTCAAGGGAAGAATTTGGCCCTCAGATGAATGTGCAATGTGTATTGCATTATTTGTCCTTGTGTCACCTTTACTAACATTTAAACAAACCAGTTCCTTTTTTTTTCAGGAATTTCCAAATAATTTGGCATTTAATTTCAAAGAATTGGACCCAAACCAGTCTGCAACCGTAATGAATGTTGCAATGCTGTTTCAGACTCTCATCAGTGGCTCCATGTGTAGTGGGCAGTACTTCACCTACAATCGCAGATCGCCATTTTGATGAAAACAGCTTTTTTTCCAGAAATACCAAGTAAGTGGTGTTTCCTCTGTGGGTAAAAGTAGCACATTTTAGTCTTTCTCTGCTGGTTTTGGACAACATGTGGCTTTTTTTTTTTTTTTTTAATTTGAGGTCTTTTGCCCTCTTTTTATGATTAAGCAAACTGTCGGATACCTTCTGTAGATTTAAAATGCACATCCATATTTTCAGAATGGCATATGGAGTTTGCACACAGGATTCTGGTATAATTGTACAGGTAATTTTTAAATAAATATTTTCCTCAAACCTTGTTCTACTATTATGGGCACACTATGAACTAGTACTACTGCTACTACTAGTAATTCTGTCATCTTTATACTGTGTGCACGTACAAGTCCCAAATAAGAGACTTTTCACCAAAAAACAAGCAGTATCAAGACCAAATGAAAAGCAGTCCCTGCTTCAGGAGGGTTTTCTAAACAGACCAAGAATAGAAGGTAACACAAAGGTTGAGAGCACTGTCAAAAAGCCCTAACCACTGGGACTCTAAACAAAGAAAACAGCTGTAACTGGGGGTATATTTTTCCTAATATTACAGGAAGTGTATTAGTAGTAACAATCATGAAACAGTTGGGCCCCACTGCGCAAGATGTCTGCATACACAAAGAATATACAGACATATAATGCTGTAGATGCTATCTTGATCTTTCAGAAGTTAGTGGAAATGTTTCTTTTGACTTCAATAGATCCTGGTTTTGTCTGACATTTAGTGATCAGCCAGATGGTGATTCGCTCCAGAATTTCCTCAGTCATCTTCCTGTTAATGTCTTTATAAGGATAGAAAGTGAGACTATATCAGTGCATCCAAGGGGCTGCGTAGCCAGCTGAGATTGACACCTAGCCATGGTCTCCCTTCTTGTACAGCACCTGAAGTTAGGTAGCACAGATTACTGGCACTTTTAACCTAAAACCAAGTGACTAGGATTGTGTTGTTACAAAACTCTTCATTTCACTATGTTTCTCCAATACCCTGTCATATAGCACAGATTATGAAAGCTAAAACTCAGGCATGTGCTCTTTTTCTTTTCCTGTCTCATTTAATTCTCTGCTTCCCTACTAAATGTCACCTGTTAGCATTATTAATTTGTGCTTTGTGCTAATTAAAATCTTTTGCTTTAACAAAACTGGAAAAGAGTATGGTGAAACAGTCAGATCATCTATATTAGGCAACTAACATTGCTTTTACAACTAAGGTTATAAAAATGTGTCATTAAATCCCTGAGAATTACAAATTCTAGAGTTTTTCATAAGGGGAAAAAACTATTCATGAACTGTATATGCAATGATAAGACTGCTAATAACCTATAAATATAGCTTCATTACTGCATAGAAAGCACAGTTCTGTGCCTTCTTTTATTCATGACTGCTGACATTATTATTTGTATTACTGGTGTATCTGAGACTGGAGCTACACTGTGATTAGAAAACAGCATTTTAGGAAACAGTAGGAGATAGTTTTTGCCATGACAAATTTGCAGTCCAAATACATGACAACCTAAAGGAGAAAAGGCATGCCATAAATTGGTAAAGATGAGGGTGTTCTAGTGGCTTTGTAGTTCAGTTTTTTTTCCATTACCCAGTATTGTATTACGTGTTTGAATCGATTACGTGCAGGACTCTTCCCACGAAAGGAGAGCTCTGATTCTTACAGCTCATATATACTGGGCCTGTTTCATTTCACCCTGGCAGTGGTAAGGGAAGGTATCTTAACAAGGACAAAAGTTGCATTTGTGTCAAAGGTCTAGTTATACTAAAGCTGGAAACCAAGGAGAGTGCAAGAGACAATTTTTTTCAGATTTGATTTTGCAGTGGTTTTCTGCTGCTGGATGAACATATCCAGTAAAGTGACCTGGTTCCTCACTTTTGTGAGGTATCGTATTGAAAACTTTGCTTTAAAAAAAAAAACATTACTTTTACTTAAGACTGTTACAAAATACTTACGTTCTAATGGAATAGAAGCATGGTAATGGAAGTAAGCAATGAAATACTCATTAGTTAACTATCAGGAAGGTTATTGTACTGAAGGTATGACTTTAATTTATGTTTAGAGAAATCTCAGGTTCAAATCCCATGCTAGCCTTCACAAAAAATGTGAAATTTATCATGCCCTTAATTTGGGGGTTTATGCAATGGTCTAGTTGTTGGTTATCTGGATGAGGTCCTGAAATGTGTGTTTAATTCCTGGTTTTGCCATTGGTGTTCAGATAGGCTCAACTGAAGTCAGACTTCTTCCCCTGTCTCATAGGTGGGCTGGAAAGTAAAACCTATTAAAAATGTTACAGGCTCTTTGAGAGTTCTGAAAGTTTCTGTGCAGAAAAGACAGTAAATCAAAATTAAAAAATTTAAACAAGATTGGTAAGACGCAGCAGTGAACAGTAAGATTAGCACTGTGATCCGAGGAATTGATGAAATCAGTCTTGCCGTACGAAGTAAGCAATTAATATGAAGACAGAGTAAACACTCTTCATCTCAGGGTTAAGCAAAACAGGCAGCTCAAAACAACCTGTATTTTCCATTTTTCCCTACCCACATATGCTCTCTCTGAAGGGACAGAGAAAATTGAGATTTCAGAGAGCTTTTTTCCATTCCTTAGTCTGTTTGACTAAAGGTGACTCTGGCTCTGTGCACTGAGGGCCATCTCCCTCCCTCAGATCAATATTTTAATATGACTTATCGGAAAGAGAATGAATTGTTTACTTTAAAACCTCAGGATTCCATAAAGGGCGAGAGAAAGGTGTCCACTGGAAACAGAGGCTTTCAACAGCTGACCACTGCCAGGAACTCATAAAAGAAAACCAAGACTTCCAAAGATCTGAACACAGTGATATTCAGCAAAATGTCATGCAGAGAATCTGACAAGCCGTAACGACACAACAGAGGATCATTTGGCAGTTGTGTCAGATGGTAAGTGTCTTCCTGTGCTTGATTCATGTGAGGAAAAGGAAATGCTAAAATGTACTAACAAAAATAAAATAGTGTAAGTGAATTTTGAATACTAAGCACTCCAGCATACCAAAGTATCCGCAAATGCCTGTGGCCTGTCTGTGTAATTTAACAGGATTTAATGTCTTTTACATAGTGATCTCTGCCTGCACTTTTAAAGAGATTAGGCTTTTATTAGCGTCAGTCGGCAAGCCACCCTAAATGTTTATTTAAAAAAAAAAAAGGGGTGGTGGGGAAGCTGACAGTAAGCATAGTTAGACTTCACCAGGGTTACATGAATGCTTCAAAGTCCAGATATACAAAAAGGACAGGTTCTGTGATCCATATTCAGATACTTCTTGAAAAACCCTCTTGTTCTTCACAATGATCTTCTCAACTGGAACATTCTAATAATATTCTTCATACAAATGTCTAGCAGAAGGGAGGCAAAAAGTGGATTTTTTTTTTCTCTGATGTTTATACTTTGCTTTCGCCCTGTACTGTCCAGTAACTTTCCCGTTGTTTCAGGGTTTTTTGCTCCATCGCAGTACTAAAAACTAGTGGCCATTTCTCTTTCTTTCATACCTTTTGTCTTGGAAATATTCCTGTTGAATTGCTGGAAGCTTCCATGTAGTTGTGGAACTATAAAGCTGCCTGCTTGCAGCTGCATCATTTGCCTGGCTGTCTACTATCATATACATTTCACAGTAAAGTCTAGAGGCATTTCTGCCAGGGCTCTACTGCTTTTTGCACTGTATCTGCCAGCGATTGTCGGACTTTTCCTCAGAGAGCTTAATTAGAGTAGGATCTTGCCTGACCTTTCTTCTCTGCTGCAGAGAGAAAGCTGAGTCAAATGTTTATGAGGAAAGGTAAGGGGAAAAAACACTAATATGGTGATGAATTAGAAAGCAAGGTACAGTACTTATGTTCCTTTGGCATTCATGTCTCATTATCACCAGCTAGGGCATAGACACATTTATTAAAAATAGTCTTGTGGACCTCAGGTCTGTAACTGCAAGCTGCATCCTGATTAGACAGAATATGTTCTGGGTGTGACTGTGTATCTGCCATCATTAATTAAAAAAACTCAGTGCCGTTTTGATGCACAGGGTGTGCTGCAGCTCCTTTCCTTCTTTTAGAGATGTCTGCTTTGTAGCTGTGATTGCACAGTGGCTTGACCTGTGGATCTGCAAATCTGCCTGACAGTTTTGTGTATTCGTTCAAATGCACAACTCTTTCCCACTACAGCATGTACAGACTCAAAACACAGACAACATCAGTGAAAGTGAAAGATGAAAAGCCCTTGGAAAAGTTTCAGCCCTGCCCAAGCATTTATAGGCTTGCTTCCTTGATAAGGATGGGAATGACAGAGCACTTGTAATAATCATGTTTGAAAAACAAAAACGTCTGACCTGGTAACCAGCCAGTGAAGGTTCATTTCTCTGCTATTTACCAGCCAAGGGCCACTCAGAACTCAGCTCGTACTGCCAGTTTGTGCTTTCACTGAGGTTTGATTATATGTACCCGCAAATCAGTAGTTAAACTGGTCCAGAGCCCCAGTGAGTCTGCATTGACCGATCAACACTGGTTGAACTAGATTACATTTAAGAAAAAGGTCCAGAAAAGACACGAAGTTGGATCAAAAGGTAAGGATTGCAGAAGAAATAACTTGTTACACTGCACAGAGTGTGCTGGTGGTTCAGGTGTATTCAGTACCTGTAGGCAGCCAGCTAGTTTGTGTGTGTTAGTGTCTCCCCTCTGCTGGCACTTCAACTTTTAATGCTGTAGAATAGAGTGAGCTAAATTTCCCTACCTGATGATCTGCATATAAACATCTGTATTTGGGAGCCTTGTGCCCTTATCCTTAATTTCCTGTTACAGCTCCTTCCACTGTCTCAAATGAGGGCTGCTGATTCTGCAGTAGCCCTCAACCTGCATCTCATCTGGAGAGCAGATTCTGTCAATTTCCTTCAGAGGGCCATGTTCTACTCCCCACAAGCTCCAGCGCTTCAGCTGACCTAGTGGTAGTTGCCCATACACAATCTCTTATTTTGGGGCACGCAGAGCTGCACTTCTCACAAATTCAAAGATCTGCAAAACAAATTGCAGCATGCCCTGATTCAAGCTAGGGACTGCCTCTCCTACTTACAAAAGCTGATATTTAAAATGGCGAGCACTTGGTCTCAACAAGTACAGAAATGTGATTTTCCTCCATAGCTGTACCACATTCAGCATACATGCCTCAAACATTTAGATTTTACAAACAGCTGATGATAGAAATTTGTGCCTTTCTCTCTCATTTCTCAGCTGGAATGTACGATGGGAGTGCTGACAGCAGACTGAGAATAAAGCAGACGCATTAAGGCTATTAATGTGTGGGAGTGACACATCACCAGGGCAGTGAATTAGGAAAGATAAAAAATGAGATTGACAGGAAGGCTAAGCCCATAGGAGGAGTTCTCTGGGGATCTCAGAGTCTGCCTTTTGAATGCTTTAACTTGCTTAACAGGCTTTTGCAACCAGATCCAGAAGACTATTGGAGAGTCTAGTTTTATTACACATGGGTAGCAAATGCTCCCAAATATGTAAAAATGGGAATGCATTTACTGAGCTTAAAAAAACATGAGATGGATAGTTTAAAAGCATTATAGCAAGATGTTCTGTCCTCATCTCTTGGCACAAAAAGACAACTCCATCCCTTCCCATCGTGCTTCTAACCAGTCCATACAGCATTCTTTTCTGAGTCATAAAGTTCAAGTTTTCAGTAGCTACAAAAAACATTTTGGTACTCAGCACATACAAAATCTATCCAAATTCACGCAAAATGGAACATTAATGTTTAATGTACTCTGCTCTCCTTGAAAGATTTTTACCAATTCCAGGGGAATAAAGGAATATCCACTCTGTGGTCTGTCTCTTCTTTTTTTTTCCTTTAAGTTAGCAGACTTCATTGCAGTTATCAATTAGTTACTAATATTAATTTGTTATTCCTATTAATGAACATTCACTAGCTGGCTTGCACTTTCACAAAGCTACATTCTATCTGCACAGGTCAGTGTTTCTTCCAGTTAATATCCAATATGATCTTGCACAGATGATCACACTAGCTGACAGTCTTTATAGACTGAGGAAAAAGCGGATACATGGAAGAGTAAGATACAAAGGCTACTACTATTCACCCAAGCTCTGGTTTCTAATCTCCTCCGTTCCCTGTGCTCCCTTCTCTGTTTTCTCTGCTTCTCTGTAGTATTCAGATGTGATGATGACACATAACTGAATTTCCATGGCTTTACAAATCGCTGTGCATCATGTGACCCTCAGTTACTGTTTGTGCGCTTTTAGTCCACTCCTGACAAACAGGATCTTTTACAGGATTTTTTTATACTCACTGAGGATGTGCAGAAATGCTATTAGACTTGCAGGCTAAACAAACACAGAAACACACTCTGTCCTATTAAACCGAAAAAAACTGTTCTGGGAAGAAATTGAACACCGCAGTCATGTATGTTCGTTACACTGCTTAATTCACTGTTGCATAGGCGTTGACGTGTCACAGAAGTTGCATTGATTAAAACAGGGGAAGTGAGACTAGGAGTACAGACCAACTTGCTGTCTTGTAAGTGGGCTAGCTCTAAAATGCTGGCAAAAGCAAGTATATGGAAAACAAATATAATCTTTAGCATTGTGATTCCTCAGATCTAACATAGCTCTATAAAAGTCAGGTGCTTATCCTGAGCTGTTTCCATCAATAAGAGAAAGACACAGGTCCTTGCAGAGAATGATTCATCCCTCCCTTCACAAATTTGTCTCTTAGGACAGGACCAATTACTTTCTCAAGGTGCCTGTCCATCCCCTTTGCCTGTAAAGGCAAGCTTAAAGTTACTTAGCTTTTAAATGACTACAGCTAGCTGGGAAAAAATATTCACCTCCAAGAAATTCTGAATCCTGTCTCCCACTTCCTTGGTGAGAATCCTGAGGTACCACGTATAAATATGCATAAACATGGTCTTTTCTCTGTGTTTTGCAGATCTTTGAAGCACCCATGCTGAAGTCTGCAATGTGTGCATATTACTTCTTCTATGGACTAATGATCTCCTACTACCAGAGCTGTGGAGTGTGACAATGGTGTTTGTGTCCAGTCTATCAAACGCCATTATCACACTAAATAGCTACTGGTAGACAAGACATCAATTCAGAAAAGTATGTGAACTGTAGCAATACGTTTTCCCACCATGCTGAGGAATAAATAAACTTTTCACATGTATGTCAGGATGACTCTGCTCTTTCTTTTATAAGCAAACCCACCATAATATGTGGGAAATACATACTCTGCTACATGCATTTCCAGATTCCCATTGTAAAGCACACGAGTCCTCTTAAAGAATCATCATTATAATGTCATCATTAGGAATGTCAATTTCATTGGAATCAATGGGGTTGTGATTACCTCTGAAAAACAAGGCCAGCTTGGGATTTTCTTTTTCCTGTTGGATTGACCATGACTATAGAATACTCAAGCCAATTAGCTGATGTAGTCAAACTCTGGCTCTTATTTTGGCATCAAATTAAAACATAAGTTTGGAACATTAATTGACTGAGATGCTCATGACATTTTTCAGACAGAACACTTTCCAAAATTCTGATGAAAAGCTATTACCTCTAACTTGAAACATCATTTATTCAGGTTTCAAATGCTTTCAGCTTTCTTCCCTTCTGTGTCACAACTGTATGTATGATTTGAGCACCATGCACAAGTTCATTGTCTTATATTCTAAGCCTACTGTTTTGGGAAGAGTCACAGTTTCCTCACAGAAGTTCTTCTGAAAACTATTTTAAAGAATAGGAATCATCTGTAGGAACTTCCAAAGGACTTAATGAAAGCCAGGCACCAATACTGCACTGAGAAGCCTAAATCCCACTGAATAATCCAAGATTCAGGCTCACAGAATATTGCGCTCTGATTTGCAATGAGAGTGGTAACCTTAATATTCCTCAGCATGCTTCAAACTTCACCTTTCCTCTGACTTCTAGTGCTAAGTAACCAGGCATGCATAACGAATAGGAAGCTTCCTATGGCTGTGATGTGTAGAGTGCTGCTGGAAGAAAGCACAGATGGATATGTGAAATTTATCATTTATAGATTATACTGTGTTTCCATTTGCAACCAATTTTATCACACAGTGTTTCCCAACAGAACTTCTTCAATGAGTTACTTAATTTTATTCCCTAAACCTTGTTTTCTTCCATGAGTTATTGCCGTGGAACAGTCATTAGCAATGCATGCTGCTGAGAATTAATGGAAGAACTACAATGTTGTATATTAAAATTGAGCTCCAGTCTAGATATTTTTAGAAGAATTCTCAGCGCTTCAAATTATAATAACACAACAGGTCTTCACAGAGGAACCCAGAATAGGTTTCCTAAACCTTATACATATCCTAAACACCCTTTGCATTCAGTTTTCTTTTGTGACCATCTGTTTTGAAAACCTGCTGTATCAGATACCTCTGTGCAAGTATCTGATACAGCAATAAAAGGTGACTGAATGGAGAGTAATCCAGTAGCCTCCTGATAAATTAGTGCAGAACAGCTCTTGCAAAAGGAAGAAGATAAAGCTTACTACCTACAGGAAGAAGAAAGACTTTTTTTTGTGCTTTTTTTTTCCTCTTCCAACCCTGCTGTCCCAAATAAACATCAGGCACAGTGACAGGGAAAGGGAAGGAGCAGGGGCAATGGTAGAGGAGGTGGAGGAGAGGTGGGAGTGTGACAATGGACATGTGAGCACAGGGACAAAGCAAGTGGTATGTGAAGCTGAGACCTTGAGCATGGCACCAGCTACGCAGCCAGTCATTCACCTGTTCAATTCGTCTCCTTTTTCTCGAACTCCCTTCTCCAACTGGGAGGATAGAGGAGAACACCACCTGTGCTCCCCATCCCTTCAACATCATTCTGAGGGACATAAAGTCTCTTTTGAGAGTTGTGCCAGATGCTTATCCACTGCTGTCCCACCTACCTGACATCATCCTTCCAGTATATATTGCACCCATTGGCGTCCTCTTCCCTGGTCCAGTTTTGCTTTCAGGAACAATAAATCTTGATCTTGACTACCAGATAAAGCATGAATGGATGGACAGAAATATCCTGACGTTATTCCTCCCTTCTGATGTTTCCTACATTACACAGGAAGCTCATTCAAACACATTTCTGTAGTAGCAGTACCAGCCTTTTGGTGTGTGCCACGAAGGCTTTTTGCTGGGTCCTGATGACAAGTCCATCCCTGTTATGACACTTGATATGGACCTGTCACATCACCGAACTGATACACTGTGCTGCCATGTGCATGGCACAAATCTAGCCACAGCAAACAAGCAGCTCTCATCACCTGATCCTGTGTGCACCCCTATCACAGGACCAAATACATATCTACTGTGCGTTTGGGGCAACACGAACATGGTTCATGTGTAAGTGAGCTTTTAGTTGTATAAAAAGGCGGCAGGTCCTTTGTGAAAAGGGTAAAAAGGGCAAGGTGAGGGCTGGGCTGCCCCATAGCATAAGGTTGGGTCCTATCTTTTGCCTGAAAGGAGCAGATAATGAATTGGAAAGACTGATGTAGTGGGCCAGATCCAAGACATCTGGCACAGACTGGGCATCTATAAGACCACTAAGCATTAACACTAAGAAGGGACATTGTTCTGCCACCGCTGCAAAACAAGCAACCTCAGTCACCCGTAAACACAGCCAGTATCCAGCAGCAACAGAAACGCTCCCAAAGCCAGTATTCTCCTGCTGTCCAAGACTCAGTAAATCACAGTAATTTCACACCCACAATATTTTATGGTAGACTCACAGTGAAATCAGCAGAGCTGCAGGTAATTATGGCTTATTTTTCCAAAGGTCTTTGCTGAGAACAAGCTTCTAGCTGAGGGAATCTTTGTGCAGGTAAGTTGGAGGGCTGGGGTGGGCAAGAGAGCTGGAACTCCTTTCTCTGGCTTTGCGGGAGGAAAGCGAAAAGTGACCTTGTCTGCAAGGCCCTCTGTGTAATTTTTTCACAGCAGCTACTTTTCTTCTCAACCTTTGATTGAGGGAGAATGAAGAAAGTCCTTTCCCTTCCTCACCACACCTGCAGTGCTTTCTAGGGAGCCTGTACCAGTCTTGCTTGCCCTTTTCCTGATTACTGGCACTGCGATTTTTCTTATTTGAAGAACATCTTATGCTGTTTCTCTCCTCTCACGCAGTAAGCCTCATGTGCTGCTTGCCTGAGCACAATATCGATATCATATCAACAGAAAGAGCAGGAGATTAGGTCTGTCATTTTGGACTAGCTCTATGATTTGCAATGTCACCACAGCTTATTCCACGTCATTCATTCTTTTAGAGGTGCAAAACATGAATCACCACTGCTTGTACTCCAGTGGTGAAATGGCAGTACAGGCTGCCCAGCTTCTACTTGTAATGTTATTAAAGGAAACCCATTTAAAATATTCAGTCAAACATCCATCTGGGCAAACAGTTCCTAACCTTCCCCTGGTGCTCTGTGGCAGGATAGCAGTGTAGATTAATTCTCTCTCCCTATTACTTTCTTACTACTGTGCTCTTAAAACTCAAAAATGAAGTTATTTACTGAGGCTTTTATTGTAGAGCAACTTGATCTTTACAACACCCACACAACTATTAGATACACTGAAATTTCTTGAAGAGGAAAAAAAAAGAAATTAAGGCATAATGGAGCTGCAACCCTGCAGTTCACTGTTAGGTTATGTGAGGCTAAGCTGCGGGAGTTATACTGAAAAGTTCCTCCAGTAAGAATTACATACAAATTTCTCTTGCTACGTGGTATAGCGAATGGATTGGGAAACACACTGCCTGTCTTCTAACGGGGTCCTCCATCTTACATCTCCTTGAAGTGGATAAATATTCAAGGCACAGCATTCAACATACATCAGCTGCCTTCTAAGTTGCATCCTCTGGAGACCTGGGAGCAAGCAATTTGTAAAGCAGGTGTATGCATAAGGACAGGGAATATGTATCACAGTGCTGCAATGATCTATTCATCCAAGACTAGTCAGTCATAGATTCAAATCCTGAAACTTAGCAGTCTGGCTTTGTTCGTTTGGAAACTTGAAATGAAGAATAATCTAACTTCTATGGCAAGGATCTGTCTTCCTGCAGACATTTTGGTTAAAAGTTTCTCAATTTTCCAGTTCTAAAGAAAATTCTTCTGCACCCTAGACATATCTCCCCACATTTCAGGACCAGGCTGACTGTTTTCTATACTCACCAACTTTCTGCTTGTGGGTGAGATTGTTATTTAAGATCTAAAGCTGGAACCAGAGTTTGCAGCTGATGCGCAGCAACTGTGCACTGGTCTTCAAAACTGCAAGCTGTCTTCTTGAATCCGTGGAGGACTGATGTACTCTGATTCATTCACTGCTACCATTGAACACTTCTGAACATTCAGGTGACATTTTCAAATATACTCGGGGTTCTATTTCAAATGGGACTGAGGAGGCCAGTTTCCACTGAGCAATAAAGTTCTAAGGGTCACAGACACATTTTGGAAAAAAGATCAACTTAAAGAGTTATGTGCCTAATATTTTGTGGATATGGACCTACACTGAAATCCCTTAGGTGTTTTTGAAAAACATTACCACTGGAGCTCAGATGTTTTTTAAAGCACGTAAAAACTGCGAAAGAACAGGTAGAATTATCAGTTTATCTGTAGGGACACATACATCTAAAAACTCAATACCTATAGACCATTCATGCGATTAATTACTTTTGAACAAGAAGAAACACCCTGTAGAAGCTTTATTGACTCCATTCTTGAGTGTTTTATCATTGTTAGTCTGTGTAATAGAATTTAAATCACAAAGCATTAGTGCTTCAGCCTAAACTACAGTGGTGCCCTATGAAAAGCATAACATTTTAAAATTGCTATCAGAACACAGTGCAATTCATTCATTCTATGTGTGCTTAAGAATATTTATTAATATAATAACGCAACTGCTAGCAGCAAGAATTAACCTCTAAATGCTCCTTTAAAAAATGGGTTCCAGTTTCTGCTTTGCTGATGTTTCTGCTGAGATTAGAATACGTATTTATTTGACTTGCTCACAAAACCCATGCTTTGGTTCCCCTATGTAAAAGGCAAAAAGCAAACTTTGGCTCAGTTTAAAACACTGTCTGTGAAACAGATAGCTGTTTCTCCCATTCATCTAAACGGGCCATTAAATCTAGAGCCCAATGAGAATACTGTTTACCCTACTGATAATTATTATTTCACTGCTTATGATTTTGCAGATATCCACCTGATGCATATTGGTAACACAGGTACACCAAGGTAAAACCATAGTTCTACTAGGTGAATCTTTCTTCTGGCATTGAAGTCAACCGACATAAATAGGACCAAACTTTCTTTTCCCAGTCTGATTTCTTGGTCTAAACCTTTGTATGAAGTTGAGTTTAGATGTACTCAGCTTTCATTCTTTTTCAGATAGCCAGGAAAATACTTCCTGATACAGGGTATGTATGTATTTTCTGTAACAGCAAGACTAAGGTGGGTAGAGTGGCTAGTTATCAGTCTACAAAGAACAACAATTATTAGCAAAGTCTTTTAAAAAAAAAAATCTGACACTAAAATTGAGACATGGGCAGACAAACAGTCTGTTAATCATCATTTCCCATCAGTTTTTGACATGCATATTGGAGCTCTTTCTGTGTCACTGTCAGACTATCTAAATTTTAAACTCTTTATATCATGATCCAGAAACGTCAGTAAGGAATTGAGGATGTTTTTGAGAGGGGCCTGCATGGACAAGGTATTCCTACCACAGAGTTCTACCTGTCAAACAAGACAGACAGGAGGGCAGAACAGACAGCTCAGCAAGTGTGAAAGAGGATGGGGCAACAAGGAAACAAATAAAAGACAAAGACTCAATTCTCTACTTCCCTTAGGTACACCAAAGAGCAATCATCTGAGTACCATGACAGAGCAAGGTTTTAGAACTTGTCAAGATGGCTTTAACCTGAGGTAGTCAAGCATTTTCTACTTTTGGTAGCTATTAATGTATAATTATCTCAATGTAATTGCACGTGTAGCTGAACTCAAAGGCAATGATTGAATTTTAACAGGATCATGTCACATTATTATAATTGAAGCTTTTGTTCTATTACAGAAAAATGACTGCTTTAAATCAGTGTATTGCCAGGTTTTCCTATTATCATCAGTTGGACTTTCCACTGACAGAAATTCAGGAATTGTGACTCACACAGTGTTGTAATACATCAGCAATGTAATATGCCTATTAACAAACAAAATACGTTCAATAAACTCCTGAGCAGTGGAAAAGCATCCATTTTAGCTGGGTGTATGTCTCTTTAATCCAAATATGATGGCTTGCTATTATATAATGCTCCATGTACACATTTACTCTGCGAGATCAATAAGAAAATGAAAATTAGCTTTTGAGTACAGATGTTAAGTCTAGTTGAAAGATGAATGAAAAACATCAAATCCATCAAAACAGAAATACAACCAGAATGTGGCCCAAGTCCTTAATTAATACTTCATCAGTGGGCTTGGAGGACAGTTCCCCACAGAGGAAAACATTCTAAAAGATTCACTTACGCTCACTGCCAGGGGACAAGAATGTCATCATCTTTTCTTTAGAAGGCAACACAGAGCACAGAGCCTTTCATTGTATTGTGTTCCATGAACATGTGGAGCATAAACATCCTCATTCAGATCTATGGTTTCTGCTGTGCTTATTTTGGCCAACAGGTGTAAACAACATTTTCTCCAAGTTATTGATTAAATAATAAGGAAGAAAGTTATGACTCAGTCCTGCAAACCACTGCAGGGATGGAACTATGGTCACAGATGGGTGCTCTGAGAATCCATCTGAGCTTGAATTCTTGCAGGACTGAGACCTCCATCTTTCCAGACAAGGATAATATTCATTGTCTCTGTGCTGTCATCAGTATTGAACACACCAGGTAAATGCAGTAAGGTGATGTTTTTACACAGGCATGAAATATCAACGAAACTAATTCTCTGAAGTTGTGGGCGTGGGAGAGTGTTGGTTTCCCAATACCCTGTCTCTTAGAGATCAGAAATATCAGGAAGCTGAATACTTAAGAAGGGAAATGGGAGCAAATTTCCTTCCCAAAGATGCTACATGCCACTATCATACTTGGTATTTCTTGAACGACCAGACACAGTCAACTTGGTTGAAAAAGAAAGCTAGGGAACCACTTTTCAGCTCCTACGTGACAGACAGACAAGAGTACCTTAGGTAAAGTAAGGGTGGCCTGCAAACATACACACGTGCACATGTGCACACATGCAGTATCTGGATCAGGCAATAAGCCCCAAGTGAGCCTTCTCTGTTTATAGCAGCGCATGAGGGAATTCAAGTTCAATGGCTATACCAGGCCTCACTTTTTTTATGCAGGCTTCTTACATTGCCCCTTGGCTTTGATGAGCAAGCAGCCTCATAACTGGGGGTGTTACATCATCCTGCACACTATTGACACGCATGGCTACAGAAGAACTGGAAAGATCTGTGGTAAACTCTCCTTCCCATATTGGTACTCTCCATTGATGGAAAGCTGTCAGGAGCAGAGCTGCTGTTGAGACCCTCTCCCATCACCACAGAAGGGGAAAGGGCTACTCAGCTAGGCCCACTGACACACAGTGTTGGCCTAACAGCACGGTCCCCTGGTCTGGGTGGCCGGCTTCATGCTAACTGCCTGGCACTGACATTCTTGCCCCTGACTGATCCAACAGTTCCAGCTGCAACATGACAGAGCGCCCAGTATGCCCCATTCCCAACATCTTCTCTTCCTCACCAAAGCTAGCCAGAACCGCAAGCAGCAATAAGCATCAGCAGAGTACAGAATTCCAGACTCAAATAAATGATGCACTGATGATTGCCAGGTGGCAGTGGAAAGTGGCTTGGTGCCATCCCCATTGCGAGGTGCACTGTCTGGCCATGCACAGTGTCTCGTTCTCTTACACGCACCGACTTCCTTTTGGCTGAGAGAGAGATGTGAGTGAACTCAGACTGGTTCCTGGTTTGAACTGAGACACCAGAACAGTGGGACTTCCCTGGGAAAACCTCTTCCCTACAGCACAGCCGGTATCAGTAAGACCATCTGCCTCATCTATGCCACATGTCCCTCTGCCTGCTGTGTTTGATAACTCCTTCAAAACTTCTGCTCTGTATACTTTTCTACCTCCATTCTCTTGTGATACTTCAGATTCTCTGCAGTAGTACAGCATTGTCATTCACCTTTATTTTGAAATGAATGGCTTCCCATCCTCAGTACATTGTAATTGTTTTGTCAAGGTTTCATTCTCAATGTTTTGACCCAGATTTCAGTCACACTCAGAGTTTTCACCTTCCTTTGGCATTTTCTATGCAAAAACTCATCTTTCAAATAGTCTTTCATACATTCAATTTTACGTGGACTACAATGCCATCCTAATTTCTGCAATACCGTTTTGTAGTTGATCTCCTCCACCTAAGTTAGCAGAAAACTATTAAAAACTCAAATGCTTCAGAACAACGCTAGAGAACTTCATCCCATGTAACAGTAGGAATTTAAAATGCAGATGTCTGTCTGACACTTTGCTTCCTTCTCTCTCAATGGAGAGACATAGGCACTTTTTTGGCACAGTTAATCTAACCTATTTCAAATGTTTGTTTTTCAGATAACCTGCACTTTGCTCTAAATTCCATTGAGAAGACCTCCATTAACCGTAAAGGGAGCCCAGGATGACAAGCCTAAATGTTACATCTACATTGCAGTCAGATGAGTTTCTGTCCCTAGTGTCAGCTAGTCCCCAACAGTTTATCTCTTATTTGGCACACACTGCTTATCAATATAAAGCAGAACCTAGTCTGAAATCACTTTTATCTTCCTCAGCACTGATGGGACTCCTACACACAGGTATTGGTTTCTGGCACCACCTGCTATTTAGCAATCACACAGGAATAAGAAGTCTGACAACGTTCACTGTTTGTATTCTGTGTTAGGCACTGCAGGTTGGGTTTTCAACTGCCACCTCCAGTAAACTTGTTGCCGACGTGTCCTCTGACATGCATAGCTCCCTCCTCTGGCTGCAAATCTCCACATAAGCTACACTTAAGTTTAATGGAGCACAGTATCTTTTTTCAGTTTTGGCCCTGCCTAGGCATTTCGGATAAATCATGACTCCTTAGCAGACAGGTACTGGCCCAGGGCACTTGTCATGTTCCTTTATAAAACAACTCTACGCTACACAGAAAAGTCATTGTACTTATTCTAGTTGAAAATGCTGCAAGGTACTGAAATACCCTCCATATGTAATGGTTTATTTCAGAAGGTATCTGTTTGGCAACATGCAGACTCCAAACCTCTATCCTACAACAGGATCGGTGCAAGCACAACAGTACTGTGCCATGGGGTTCACTGTAGATTCAAGGAAGCTTGCATGGAAAGCAAGGAATTCTATGGAGAATCACACAAGTTGCTCATCTTTAAGCTGATGACATCACTTTGGTGAGGACCTTAAAGATGCTAGCTAATTTTGTGGGGGACAGAAGACAGATATGTCCAACCATGAATGGCTTTGTCTTGTATTAAAAGACATGTAAGTGGGAGAAAAAACTACAAGAATAGGATTATAGTAGGATTACAATATGCAAAAATCTGGTAAAGGAAACATTTTTTCTATAGCAGCCTGAGCAACAATACTGTGCAAAACTTTTACTAAGTGGTATCTTAAATATATTGATGTCTATGTAGCAGCTGAACCCACAGCGTCACAGGCAGAGACACACAGAAGGGAAGATGTTCTCCAGTGACCTGTGGTGCACTCAGTGTCCAAGACTCAAAATGTGCAGATACCAATACACAGAAGAGTTATAAAATAATCCAGGCAGATGGCTTAGTTTGTCTTGAAACCTTGCTCTGGTGTTAAATCTCAGGTACCAAGACCATAGAATCAGCTCCTTTCTTTGTTGCTGACATCAGCATCAGGATGACTTCAAAATAAAGTCATAAGGCAAAAGACTAAAGTTATGCCCCCACCAGGTCATTGGTGCCTATCACTACTACATATCCTCGAGAGGAGTTTTCACAGGATGGGACAGTGCAACTCAGTGCTCTGAAGAAATGAAGTCTCTAGGTTCTCTTGCTTTCTTGGGCACTGTTTTCTTTATAGTCGATGAGTTTGGTAGATTTTTGCTTTTCATGGATGTTGCTTTCCTCTGTTTTTGATGAGTGGTTCGGAGAGATTTCAGCCCCAGCATCTCACAGTACTTATTGCACTGGTGGAGGGCTCTGAACTGCTCAATGAAGGAAATCGAGCAGTTGCCTTTAAAACCTTTGTATCTGTAGCAACAAAGAAAAAAAAAGCCAAATGGGATTTCAAGATTCATTTTCAGCACAGGGAGGCAGAGTATGGCTGTTGACTCATAAGCAACTTGAAAACATTAAGCAAATCTCTTCCACCCATGCTGTTTTGAGAAGCACTAACTCTGTCACAGAAAATCAAACTGAGCCATTGAGACGTGAAGGAACCAGGCAATAAGTAGCGACAGAAGAGGGAAAAGGGTTAAAGAGGCATAGTTCTGTGGTCTGTATCCTGGCTACTATTTTTCATTTCATTTAGTTGGGAATATAATTGTCTGCTGGCTGACTTTGTCTCAGTAACATATAAATGAAATCCATTCTACATCTATGAACAGTTCTTTTGACTACCATGAAGAGACAAGGTTGCTGCATAAGATATTGTCAGAACCAGAAGCTGTTTTCATCCAAACATGTACGTAACTTCTGTGCTACGCTCCTCCCTCACCCAGGCTTGACTACAAGATCCCAAGGAGCCAAGCCTCTTGGGGAAGAAGGATGTAAGGAGCGTTCCTGAGGAAGGTAGTCTCATCTAGCCTTCACAGTTCCCAAGCCACCACCGTATCTCCCACTGCTACCTCTCCCTTCTTCAGTGGGCTAGTAGAGCCAGGGAGTAGGCAGAGCATGTACATCCCTCTTCTCCTCACCTTGCCACTGGTTGCTGACATTCCTTCTGGTGCCTGCTTTTTAAGCTGCATCAGCTTTTTTTAAAAGCTGCACCTGCTTTTTAAAGGAGTAATTTTTGGTCAAATTACCAGGATGGAGAAGAGAGAAGAAAGGCCAGGGTGCTCCTCTCCTTTTTTGGTAACCTTAGAAAGTGCACGTTCTACCCTATTCTCTTGCTTCACTGGACACACAGTGTCCTCAGCTGTGAACTGTGAGTTATCACTGCACGAAAAACAAACAAACAAGATTTAGCACTGAAATTAACACAACATGCTCATTGCACAGCATTCCAGAGAACTTCTTTCCTCATGCAGATTGCATAGTGCTAAAGAAAACACTGTTTCTCTGAGGTCAAACTCTTTCTGACCATTCTGTGCTGTTATAGCTTGTGGTATGTGTAACTGGGGGAAGGTCTCCATTAGTGAATGGCTTCTAAATTGTACAGTCCGTATTGCACTCATATGTTTTGTATTCAATAACACCAAACTATTGACCATTCCAAGCCCTGAAAAATATGAAGCTGTTATTTTGCACTGCATGCACTATTCATTCACTGACTAGATGACTGATAAATAAAACCCGGACAGAATTTCATCTCCCAAACTTGACAGTTGGGGGTTGGCCCAAACCAAATCTTCCTTAAATCTGAAGGGGGAATGTTGGATTTGTCCCCAGGCTTAAACTCCCCAATGCCTCTTTTTGCCATGTTGAGCAAAACTAAATTTGTCAATGCCCTGAAACCAGATAGACTTTCAGATCCACATTTGGCAAACAGCCCTCCTGTTAATCATCGTGACCGTAGGTCACTGTGTTCCTGATTCCTTCATCTTTGTGTTTACCATTCTTGGATAAATACCTGGGCACTTGTGCACAGCTTCTAAACTGGCTCACTGTTTGCACTTAGAAGCCAGTCACTGTGTTGTATTATTTTTGTTTACATTCGCCAAAGAATCTACTAAGTAGCTTATTTAAAGGATTGATTGCCTGACTCTGGTGCACCCCAGTGGCTACATTAAAAACACTTTCCAGGCTTTTCGGTTTCTAGTTAGGCTTTGCCCTCTGCTGACAGAAACTGTACTGCAGCTACCTCAGCGCATTGCTTTGGCTTCGTTTGGTTTCCAATTCACTGATAAAACAGACATAAATGCTCATCCAGAAATATTTGTTCACACTTGGAATATGAGTCTGGACCCCCATAAAAATCATTAACAGCAATGAGCAATGCTGAATATAGGTACAACATTTTAATATATGCTGTTTATTGTGCTTGGTTTACAAGAAACACTGGGGTATAAACAATGGCCGTGAATAATTCATGACAGTTGCCATATTGGCTTTTGTAAATTCATCAATAACAGTTTCTACTATGACATTAGATTATTTGAAAGCTTGCTTATACCATGAGCATGGCGGGGGTGGGGTGGGGGAGATGGATTTTTTTTTTCAGGTTTTTTTTTTCCCTGATCACAAGTTTAATCTTAGAGTGAAATTAGAATTGTATTTAATTTACATTCCAACCAGGAACAATATGAAGGTTTTTCCATTCATCGAGGATCACAGAAGCATTTCCCAAGGATATTTTTGGTTTGCCTTGATGTGATTGGCCCAGGCTTAGAAGAATTGGAGGCAGAGGACCTGTCTGTGATCACTGAGGTCATTACCTCTGCAAAGAGTGATTGAGGAAACTATGGGAATTTCTACATGCAATTACACCAAAAATTACACAGGTTTGTATCTTCTCTAACAATATAGTTAAAATCATAACAGTATCATACTGTATTTTTTAGTTAAGTAGGACTATGTATGTTCTCCCCAACATGTGAGATAGACAATCTCTCATCAGCATGGCTGCACACTACCAAAAGCAGCAATAGCCAGTAATACAGATGAATTCTGTGTACTTGTTTGTTTTCTGCATCCAGGCTCGCGGAATTAAAAATCAAACTGCAGATATTAATGCAGAGGTGACCATTCTGGGAAAGGAGCATGGAAGCAAAATACAGGACCAGGAAAAATCTGTTGTCCTGTAGCAATATCATTAGCTAAACGACAAACAAAATGATACTCAACATTTTTAAGACGTTGTTCATGAAGGGAAATGATATTCCCTTATATATGACTGAGGTGATCCTTACTGCAGCTTGCATTGCATATCCATTTTCTCACTTCACCTTCCTCTTCCATAGTCCAACATGTGTTTTTATAGGAGTAATTTCCCAGAATATTCTGGTGTCAATTTTTTAATAATTTAAAAGATATTGTGAGGGTTTTTTCCTGTACCATGAGTATATAGACAAGATCCAGTTTAGTATAAAGACTCAATACATGTGTTTGGATCTGCTTTTTTCTATCAGTTTCTCAAAAAAGAATATGAATTTAAAGCATTGGTCACAGGCATTTATCCCCATCCCCTTTCTCTTTCCAGCAGCCAGCTGATTTGAATGACTGCCTACACTGCCTATTTCTATCAATGGCTCTTTTGGCCTGTGGTATAACTAGAAGCTTTAATTAACAGAAACTTAAGAGAAGTGGAAGAAAGTTAGAGCGTTAAAGGCCTATATCTTTACATACATGCTTAAGTCTCCTAAAAAGACCTGAAGCCATTGCAAAACTACTAGGAAACAGGCCTCTCTAAATATTATGAACAGATCTTTTGTTATAGCTCAGAATTACTGCTTTTGAGAGAGGAGGGAAAGAGATACCATCAAATCCCTTAACACATTTCCTTTTTTATCAGATAAGCAGCCTATACAAAGCTAAACAGACATCTTCCCCCCACCCATGCAGCTGACAAGAACACGGGCTCAAGAAAAGCTTACAGTCACTGCCTGCTATAGGAAGAAAAACTAACCATAGAGTTCTAAACTGAGAAAAGAGTCTTTATAAAAGCTTGCATCATAAATACATATTCTAAAGCTTTGGCACTTTTGCTGGCTGCAAGAAGGATTTCAGCTGTGTTCTCTCATGCAGTCCCTGAAAATTCCTTGCAAAAAGGGCAATATAAACTGGCCCCTTTCAGGGAATCTCCTTCCCTAGTTCCCACAGCACTGTGGTAGATAGCCTCTCTTCTTCCAGTGGAAGAGAAGGAGGGGAGAAGGGTCACCTTAGCTACTGGCAGCAGGATCTAGGTATAAGCACTTGTATTTGCATTTGCTGGGGCAGGTGCTAATGAGTGCAAGCCCAGCTGGAGCTCTGGCTCCAACAGTATGCTGGGGTTTGAGATATTTCCTCCACGGTCAGAAGCTCTGGGCAGCATAAACACCATGTCTTTCCTCGTACCCCAGGCTGGAGCCAGTGTTGGCCCTGCATTTTCAGCCCCACCTTCCTGCAGCTGATGTACCACCAAGTAAAGTGCCTTACTTGCTTGTAAGTCACCAGAGACCTTGATTTCACTCTTGAAATGCCCTTTGAATAACCCTATTTTAAGGGAGGCATGAAGGAAAAGTAAAGCCCAATCTACAGTGTAGCCCCATCCTTTTAGAACAAAATAAATGTGTTTCCCCTACAGGCAGGTTCCCATAAATACGAACAAAAAGAAGTTAAAAGAGTCAGATGAGGATTTTCTTCCAAAGTTAAAGCAAGAATAAATTTCCAGTGCACCCTCCCCCAACATATTTACACTGTGAAGAGATTGATGTGTAAAGCAAAACCATGCTGTTGAGAAGTAATTTTTCACTCACCCTTTGGCCAATGTTGCTATGCCAACGTCAGTTAACTTCATTCCTACACCTACAAGGCATCAAGGAAACAGAGAGCTTATGTTACACTAGAATTTCTAGGAATATCTTCAGATTCAAGAGCACCATATATAGAGGCATTAAATATTACTTATTGATTCATGTTTTTAATTTTAATTATTTGTCACCATTTTTTCAAAACATTTTAAAGTACCTCAATTAAAAATAGGATGTTTGTGCTCTGTATCACTAGCAATTTCTAGAAGTCAGTCTCATACCTGTAGCTTACAGATAAATAGTGATACAGATAAAGGTGATAAATGGAGCATAACTTGTTTCCTGTGCTAGACAGTCAGTGGGGGGGAAGGAGGGGTTACACTTTGATGACTGCATTTTAAGAAACATACAAAATCTTTGCTTAGGCTCCTGCCCTGAGATGCGTATATTTATTTATGGGTTTTGTGGTTTTGATGCTTTTCAAACTTAGACTAAAATGTTTATCAGTAGGAACTGCATATTTGTTTTGCTAATCAAATAGCAAGAGGTCAGTCAACCTTATTTTTACTTTCTGGGTGAGAGATCCAAAATCCCTTTCTTATTCAGTATTTCCAAGAACTTGATTTTTTTTAACCTGTCCCTTTGTTGACTTGTTTATAGGCAAAATGCAGTCCTGTTGTGTGCAATTTTTTCTGTACAGGAAAATGATGGTCTCAAGACCATTTTCCTTGGAGAATACCCTCAGAAATCTCAACTGGTATGCCTGAAAAATGCAGCCTAGATACTCAAATGAGAAGATGATCAGAGAGGAAGGATGTTTCTCTTCAGCAGCAGCAGGTATATTGTCCTTTGTGGCAGCAATCATTATAGAGCTTCAGATACTATTTCTGCTGTTGTGCTTCCCTTAGGCCAGGATTTTGTTCTTTCTTCTCCCTTTAAATTACTTCAGGGGTCTTGTTTAGATGTCTTGTTGATAATTTTCCTGCCTTCTCTTGTTAAAGAATATGGGGTATTTTCTAAAATTCCACCTTTCTTTGGTTTTCTTTAACAAGGGTCTGTCTTTCTCTGTTTCAAATACATCTATGCATACTGTGTTGGGTACAGGCCCAGCATTTCAGCAGTTAGGAGGAGTCACAGACGTAGGAGCGTAAGGGCAGCATTTAGTAAATGCAAGGAGGGCATTTCTTCACCATTCTTCTTTTTTGAAGGAACATGTTTCTTGAAAGCTAGCCAGGACCTGGATGTGGAGCATTCCACTGTTCAGAGATTGTTGGTAAGTATTTAAATACAAGAAAAAGTGAAGGACTAGGATGTTATTAACAACTGAACTCTTTAATTCACAAGATGTTTCATTAACCTCTGGGAGGTGAGACAATAAGCCAGACTTGACTCATATTGAGTGTCCTGATTTACTAAGGGGACACGTGGAAGAACAACTCTCCCGTTAGAGTGCATTTGTTTTTTCTTTTCCAAACTGTCTTCTTACAAGAACATAAGCTAGGTAAAAATTCCCTTTCTCTGTTGATTAGATAAACATCATAATACTGTATAGGTTAATACATGTTCGCCCCTGCTGTCACAGTAGGCAATTAATGAATGTCTTTCTGTTCCCTAGGGTAACATACACACAAACACAGTGCACTTAAAAGAGGCTGGAAAATAAAATATCCTAACTCCCTCTCCTATCTTTTATTCTGATCTGCATGAGGTGCTGTATAAAACAGGCACAGGGCAAGGGTACTGTCCACATCTGGAGAAGACTCTGCCCATTACAGCACATTCAGCATTGCCAATAAGACACAGAAAGCCAAGAATAACATTGCTCAGAAATAAGTCCCTGGAAGTTCTGCAGTTACGGCGATTGACTGTGAGTGGTCACCAGCCTGTATCATGGGAAAGCCATGTGATTGCCCCCGACTCAGACAACTCACCTTGCAGGTCAGTGACAAGCAAGCTCCCATTGGTCTTCTCATACACCCAGTGCTGGAAGGTGCAACACTTCTGGCCAGCCTCTGAGTCTCTTCTCAGGAAATTTACTTCCTTGCCATCCCTGACAGAGTATTTCACAAATTCCCCAACCAGCTCCTCCTCCACTGTCGCATAGGGGATGTTATTAGCAGGGCGATGAACAAGAAAAATAGGAATGATCCTGAAATCAAGGGATAAAAACTAGTAAAATCCAGAGAGTTCTGTCAATGAAGGAGTAAGAAACAGACAAAGTGGACAATGATCTCAGAGAGTGAATGAACAGCTACCAAGTCTAAACCAAGCCAGGAGACATCTGGGCAAGATTCAGATTTCTAGGTAGCTCTAGAACATAATTGCATTATCCTCTATGTGCTTATTTCTTTGTATTATTTACTCAGATGTAAACTTTTTCAAAGCATACTTTCTAATGTTGTCTTACTACATCCCAAAATCTAAACTCTGCACAATAAAGGGTGCTTGCTTATTTTGGAGTATCACTGCTTTAGCTGCTCAGTCTGACTGATATATGATTCAGTCTTTCTGAGGTGTTAAGCACCTGCAAATTTGATCCACTCCAGAAAGTGCTTTGCCCAAGACCAGTGTAAGTGGAGGATTTCTCAGACTAGACTTCTAAAACCTGACACATCCAAAATTAGCAAACACTTTTGATAATGAAAATACAAAGCAACTACTTTATCAAAAAAGTAAGAGGAAACAAGAAAGTCTCTGGAAAGATCATCAGATTTTCAAGACAAGTTGACTCAAGTGAAAATCTAGAATCTGAAGATTCTTGGGCTTCAGCAAAGTTTGAATCCAGGTCAGAAAACTGCAGCTAGTTCTGTATGAAGTTTTCAGGAAATTGCAAACTTGACAAAATTTGTCTCATTTTATTCATTTAGAAATTGAGCTAGTTTAGCCAGAAAGACTTACAAAGTTTTGTAGGAATACAGGCTAGGTCCATTTATGTCTAAAGATGCACCATGCCAAAACCTCATATCCAGTATCAAATAAAATTTTGCTTGGGGTTTCATGGTCTTCCCAAAGACAAAGACTGAATGTGAAGTCATAATGACAATAGTCTGGAAGGAAGTATCTGTCTCACTGGCAACATGAACTTCTTGGTTACCAAAGTTCCTGCTGTCTGGAAAGCAATGTTCTACCTCACAGATAGCTGCCTTCTGTTTGTACTTACACTGGAAAAACTCAGCATTCTTGTTAGGCAGCACTCCGATACTACAGTATAAATCTCCAAAATTAAAACCTTAGAGTAAGCAAAAAAGTGACATCAGTGTATATTAGAGTGGAATTTAATACTGCTCTGAGATAAGGTCATTTTGGAAAGCCATTCAGCTGGAGCTGGTAACGGAACATAACCATATTTTATCAGCTAGCTCAAAAGAGCTCCTAGCAGTATCTCAGAACAAATGGGAGAAATGACTGTCACCACAAAACAGGTTTCTAGTTACTTGCTTTCTTACAAACAGCCTTATCTCTTAGAGCAACACTGCCAAAGGGGTGGTATAGTTGCTTCCAGACATACTTGTAGTAGATTCTGGAACTGGCAGAATCGTGAATGTACATATGTACTCTATATACATTGAAAGGAGGTCTAGAAGAGTTAGTCATGGGACAGAGAACCACATATAACTAGAGCCCTTCTGTATAAGTCTTCCAGTCCTAGTCCACAATCAAGCTTTATTGACACCATTAATTTATTTGTGATAAATATGTAAATTTGTAAAATGTGATATTTTACTCTTATTGTTATAGCACATGCAGTTAAACTGGTACAAATGGCCTTTATACTAGTAGTTATTCTCTTTCTAAGGAACAATCACTGCGACTGTAGGCACTTGTCTAGTTCTAACCTACTCATTCAAGGTATGAGATCAGCTTAACTCTACCAGTATCATTAAAGTGAACAACTAGTACTAGTATATAAGGCTCCATATAGTTTCATATTACTGCACACTGAAAGGAAAATAAATGGGTCACTGGTTAAAGGAAATGTTAGTACTACTCCATTGTGGAAGTATCGTAAGTAACCTCAAGACCACAGAATCTCTCTCCCCCTCCTGCCCTTTTATAAATGTCTAGCTGCCAGGCCACTGACTATTATAGGGCAGTGCTTCCTCTATCCTTTCCCCAGCTTTCTCTTACAGTCAAACGTGCACAGATAGGCTAAGGCTGTAGCTTTAAAGCTAACCCTGGAGAACGTGGATGACTTTTCTCTTGCTCTATTTCTCTTATAAAATGTTGCAAGGAATATACCCTCTTTTAAATGCAAGTTTGGTCTGACAAGGGCTGGCTAGAAGAAAGGAATCTAGCCTTAAAATTTTGAAATTAAAAAGCAAACCAGAAGCATATGCACATTATCTCTTCTTGCTCCTAGCTGCTGTCTTCCAGCCAATTGTTTAGAATAGAGCACCAGATCTGAACCTTCCATGTGTCTGTTATTTGCACCAGACTTCTAGTTTTTGTAGGATACTGCTCTCTCTCTCATATCAAAACTAGAGGTTATATCCTGTGCCTAGAGAAATCTCTCAAACACAAATCTTACCAAGAGCAATATATTTCCAGAAAAGAAGCTGACTTGCACAAATATTTTCCCTAAAAGATTCCGCTGCCATCTCCATCACTGTTTCTAATCCTGAAAAGGCTGCTTTAAGGAATCATTCCAGAGGCTGTGTTTTAAGTGGTCCTTTTTTTCAGGGAATCAGTGCAGCTGAGCAGATCTTGTGTCATCTAAATGGAGATGGAGATTCAGCATGTAGGTCTTATCCTTGAAGCAAGGCAGATGGAATTTCAACCATCCATTGCAAACTCAACTCTACACAGTAGCCTGACACTGGAACAAGAAATCCGTTGAAAAAGATCTATTACGAAATCCTCAAGGTGCCACTTCCCAGCTTCAGAGGCAGAGGTGAACCTGTATTGAGCTATTGGTCTGATGTACACATATTCAGGAAATGGAAAACTTCTGATACGAAATAAACCAATCTTTGGGAAAATCTAGCATCAGAGTTGAGCTTTTTGACTTAAGCCTCTCTTTACATAGAAAACTTGCCTATGGAGTGACTTCATACCAGCTTTAGAATGATCATGATTTCTCTCAAGATTTCATTTTTAATGAAAAGTTGGAAGGCCTGACTTATCCCCTACTGCTGTTACTAGATGATACTAGTAGTATCACCTACTGGTGTTACTTCACTAACATGAATAATTTCCTCTAAATTTATATCAAAATCATGCCTTTTGCCTGCTATTTACTGTCGTCACTCCTTATTATCCTTCTCTAAGGGGAATGGAATCTCTCTCACCACCTTGATACTCAGTATTATTTAGGTCATAACTCCAGCTGTAACACTGTTCTCAGGATTCCTCTTTCTTCTTCTTTAGTAATTACTCCTAGCAGCCAGTGGGCAGCTGTGGCACAGGACAATACACACACGCATACGTGTATATGTATATAAAAATAGATATATACTCACTCTGGTACTTCCCCAAAGCCTTCCAAGGGTTCAGCTTCAGCTGCATATATCTTCGCATACTCTCTTGCAGTATTTTGGACATAGCATTCCTATATTACAAACAGATATGCCTATGGAATATTACTCAAAACAATTAAGAGATCATCTGTCAATATTTGCAAGACAGCTTTTCCCCACAATTCTTGCTTACAAAGGACAGGGGAAGCTTACCTGCAGTGCTAGTCTGTAGTTCTTTTGAACCAGATCATCCTTACTCTTGGTCCCATATGAGATCGCGTTGTGCACTTTGAGAACACAGGGGTGGCCAGGACTGAACACTGGCACGAGGCCTTGCATCACTTTACTTCGGAAGGCTTTCCGGTGCATGCCTTCACCAAAGTGAAGCTCTTCTGTAGCTATTATTCCATGCAGGTTCCCACCAAAATAGCTGTCACTGATGAAATCTTCTCTGAACATGAGCTGCATGAATTCAATTTCTTCCACACCTAAAACACAATGCCACTTCATTCTGCACAACATCCTTCTGCAGTCACATGGAAAGGGGTGGACATGGGAGAACAAATGCATCTCTCCATAGAGTATTAAAGAAAATGCCCAATGGACACAGAATACATGGCCTCACTTGTGTTAATAAGGGGCTGAGACCCTGCTCCTCTAAATTTAGCTTGTTGCCTGTACTGTCGAAAGCCAGCATGGAGAAAGGTGGCAGTTCAGGTTCATAAGGAGAGAATACAGAGTGTAGCAAACAAAAAACAGAGGTAAAGACCACAGAATCTTGTTTTTTTAGGGGAGTTGTAAACTGGAGCTTCAAATGAATGTGAAGTAAGTCAAGCTGACTGAGAACTAAAGAGCCATTGAGGGAATACAGAGATCCTGCCAACTCTGCTTTTTTGGGAAGACAGAGACAGTAATAAAGCTAATGTACAGCAGTGTATGTAGATATGAATTTAAAAGTAGAACACAGTTCTGTGCCCAATGTGCTCAGAGCACGTTCTTCCAAAGCTAGCCTGTCTTTTCAGAAAAGCCAGAAGTTGCTGGTACAACCAGAGCTTCTTTTAGCTTTCAGCTTGGAATCTTTTCAGGGAAAGATTCTGCCAACATGTTTGTAGAGACACTCAGCTGAAAGAGGTCTCAGTCCTTATCCTATACAACCATGATGGAAACATGCCTTTCCTAGTCAAAGCCTTTTCAATCAAAAAGCAAATAGATCAATTTTAGTGATCTTTATATTCAGGAGAAATTGGTATATTTCTCTTATGCCCCCACCTGTGGATTTTGAAGGTACCAGTAGCATAAGAATGTGTGCCTGAGTTTGTTACAACTGAAATCAAGCAGGATTATGGATTTCACCCTTTTAAATGATCACTGGAATACAAACGGAAAAAAAATATAGGGGGAAAAAGAAGTGGTGAAGGTTAAGCACTGAGACAAACTAAACAATTCTAACTGCACTTCAAGTCTCTGTAATCACAACATTTCAATGAACATCAGTGGAAAAGATAAATAGGAGAACAAAAGGTGTATACTACGCAGCAATGCAGTCCTTCCAGCTCCCCTTTGTAGTTATCTCTGGTTTAGACTCTGTACACTATTGCCTCTCTTTGAAGCACAGAGGAAACAGTGCACATATAAAGCTAGAATTAGAAGGCTCCTTAACTCCACCTAAAATTCTCTGTTGATCAAAAGTTATACAGTGCTGTTACATGAAAAGTCCTGTCTTCATGTTAACAAGGAACTAAACGTTTAATTTTATTCTTCTAGAAAAAGAAAGAAAAATCAATTGGCCGAATGAAGTACTTGATTAGTACAGTGTGTTCAGAAATGATAAACCAATTTGCAATGCACTGTCTATCTTTAGCTGTAGCACAGCAAGACATATGCCGAGTGTGATTAAATGCAAGTTAACATATGGGGAAAGCATTCCAAATCTTCATGCCCGTCTTTCTCTTGGATTAAAGTTACATAGCAGGTGACTTGCAAAGACCATGTGTTCAAACACCATTGGCAAGTTTTTCTGCCAAAAGAGCTTTCAGTACTCTGTGTGTGCCTGTGTCTCTGCATGATGCGATGCAATGCTATTTCATTGTTTACTGTTTGTGAAGTGCTAGTGCATCAAGCTAACAAGGAGTTACACAGTCAAGTTCAAATCAATGGTTTGTCACAGCAGGTACTCCATACTCTACACAAACCATTCCATCCTACAGGAGGGTATTTCACCTACAAAACTCCCATGAATTAAAGCGAAATTTTATCTTTGATGGTACAGCAAAGGTGAGTGCAAAAAGGGAAAGACAGCTAGCAAAAACACAATACTGATTCAATGGCTTCAAGGGATTCCCATAGTTTCCCACGGGATAACTGTAAAAATGTCTCAGTCTGGTTGTATTTTTCCATCTTTTGTTCTACTTGGAAATCAGAAGGAACAAAGATTAGAGCACACATTCAAGCAGATGTGTGTACTTACCTTCCCAATTCTGAAAACTTGAGAGATGTTCCAATACTACAAGGAAACAAAGAAACAGCTTTTGTAGCCAAAAAAAAAAAAAAAAAAAGGAAACTGCCATTGTCATTATTATTATTAATTAAAATTATAAACTGGGATTTACCTTCAGAAGTCAGATTAAACTCAGCAGTCACCTTTCCATACATATTATTCAAGCAGCAATAATACATTCCCTGGTCTTTGTTACTGGCTTTAGCTATTGCCAAAGAGACAGGAGAGTCATCCTGGGCACTGGAACAGAAGATGTTAATTTTCCACGTTAATACTTTTAAAAGACCTTTCCTGATTATTCCACGTATCTCTCCTCCTGTCCCTGGAATTTCTGTCCCTCACTGCAAAGATTGATTTAAATATGATGCAAGTAGACAAAATATTTTATTTCACTTAGAAGTGAAATACTTAGAAGCATTCAGCCTATTATGTGTTTCACAATAGATGATCCTACTACACTCTGAGAGGAAAGTACCTCAATCAAATCTAAAAATAATTAAATCACACCAAAAGGCATTCTAATATCCCTATCAATATCATGGCCAAATATATAAAGTATGAACATATAAAAGCCCAAAATGTTGTATGCTGTTCCTCAATATTGACTCCTCACTCAGCTTTCTCTGTTTCTTTGCTTTTTTCAAGCTAGATGTTTACTCTCTGATGTCTGTATACACAATTTCACAAATGGATCAAAGGCAGATATTATTAACAGGGGTGCAATGACACGCGAATGCAGTTACAGTACTTGCAGACCCAAGCTGGCTCTGGCAGCAATAAAACCACACTGAAACAGTGCTATGCCTGAGTGAACAAGTCCTCTTAGACCATGAAGGTTTTCACATGTACCACAGTGGATGTCCATGGAAGTATTTATCTGCAAGCCAGATAATCCATGCAGGGATTATGGAGACCTGGCTATTGTGCTTCAGAGCTTTTGTGAAGTGAATTAGTGAAGATGTGCACAGTTTTGTTGGCAGCATGAAGTTTCATGATATTTTGGCATACTGGAGAACATATTTGTCCAACAATAGTTTTTAAATTAAATTACTTAGCAGATATTAATATTACTAGCAATGTGTATTTTTCAATACACATATTTCCATGTGTTGACAGGTAATAAAAATTTAAAGATTTGTTGCCAAATTTCCTGTAAATGCCCCCTATTGAAAGTAAAAGCTAAGATGTACCAAACAGTCCAGATTATGTATTTCTGTAGACTGATGTATACTTCCAAAAGAAGAAACAGTGCTTGGGTACACACAAAACAATTAATTGGATTTTTATTGTGATGGAAGGGAGATTTCCACTGAACTCTACTGAACATTTTTGAAGGAAAAATTGTAATTAGGAATCTCTCTTACTCTAAATCTCTGTTATATATTTCACTTTCATTCCAACATTTTGAAATATATTTATCCTATGAAGTTAAAATGCAAATATTTTATGTTATCACATATTTTACTTGTTATCACTGCAAAAACTGATAAATTTGATATCTCTGCAATGTTTATTTGTTAAAACACTGCAAAATTATTTAGCAGATAATGGTATGTACTAATATTACAATGGATATTGTAATACAATAATCAAAATCAGTATAGTTAAAACAACAAGAATCAGAATGACATGGGAAGTTTAACCAATTCGTGCAACTTTTTCTCTCCCCTTAAAAGAACATCTTAGAAGATGCCTTCCTACAAAATTTACTCACTTTCACAGAATTGTGCATTCTGATGGAAAAATCTTTTCTTTTTTTGCTTTGGGTAATGTTAATTTTGTATTTTTGAAACATTAAAAACAGATTTTAAGAGCTATGCGATAAGAATGTCATTACTGCTACAGAAGAAAATAACTCGTTTCATAAAAACGGAGTTTTAAGAAAAGCTGGAAAAGATCCTGATAAAGGCCTTAAGAAGCTTTTACTTCCACCCTTCTCATTGGACTGCTTCTTGTCACTCAGAGTCAGCTTAACTGGCTGGGTTGAGGGGAGAGATCATTCTTCCTTAAATTCAACTCCCATAGTTTAATCCAATCAGCTTCAAGTTCCATTCGATACAGAATATGAAGTTCAAAGTAGAATCATAGACTCCCAGAGTGGTTTGAGTTGTAAGGGACCTTCAAAGATGACCTAGTGCAACCCCCCTGCCATGGGCAGGGACATCTTTCACTAGATCAGGTTGCTCAAAGCCCCATCCAACCTGACCTTCTAGGGATGGGGCATCCACAACTTCTCTGGGCAACCTGTGCCAGTCTCACCACCCTCATAGTGAAGAATTTCTTCCTTATGTCCATTCTAAACCTACCCTCTTTCAGTTTAAAACCGTTGTCCCTTGTCCTTTCACTACAGACCCTGGTAAAAAGTCTCTCTCCATCTTTCTTAGAAGCCCCCTTTAAATACTGAAGGGCCACAAGAAGGTCTCCCCAGAGCTGTCTCTTCTCCAGGCTGAACAACCCCAGCTCTCTTAGCTTTTCTTCACTGGAGAGGTGTTCCAGCCCTCGGATCATTTTCGTGGCCTCCTCTGAACCTGTTCTAATAGGTACATGTCTTTCTTGTACTGGGGACCTCAGAGCTGAACGCAGTGCTCCAGGTGGGGTTTCATGAGAGCGGAGTAGAGGAGAATCACTTCCCTTGACCTGCTGGCCACACTTCTTCTGATGCAGCACAAGATATGATTGGCTTTTTGGGCTGCAAGTGCACATTGACGGCTCACATCCATTTTTTTCTCCACCAGTATTCCAAGTCCTTCTCTGCAGGGCTGCTCTCAATCCATTCATCCCCCAGTCTGTATTGCTTCTGCGGAATAATCACGTCAAGCTCTACATTGCATGTTAGTTGTTTCAGCAATTCACTTCCACCACACAAGGACAGACAGCCTCCCACATATTAACCAAGCATGTTTACGTTGTTTGGCTGGGTGCTGAGGTTGAAACTTCATTTGATCTTTTACAGTACTTGAAAGTTGGATGAGACTGGTTATGAACAGGCTGAGAGGAATTACTGGTGATGGAATGCAAACTATGACCAATATTAGTGCACTGTGTGAAGATATGCTTCTTAATGACCCTGTTTAAACTTATTATTTGCACCTATCATACTAATCTCTCAACAGGTACAAGAGTGAATCAATTGCATATTTTCCCAAAAGCTATTCAGAAACTACCAGTCCTTCAGAAACATTCACTCACCTTCTCTGCAGTCGAGCTAGTAACTTGGAATCTTTAGTCCATGTAATGGTGGAGTCACTATGAAGGTCACCAAACTGACAGCATAGCTTAATATTTCCAGAGCAGTCAGGGAACAACTCTGCTTGGATTTTCTTCAGCAGCTTGGGAGCTTGAAACAGAAGAGCCACAGTTTAGGATTAGAACATAATGATATTGTTTTGGCATTTTAAAGGAATCCCAGAATGATTTGCAGATGTTAATATGAATCTGACAACACTGGTAAATAATTATGATTTCTTCTGATGCAGAAACCAAGGCTTTAAAATACAGAGGTTTTAAAAGACTGATTCAGTGCCCCCCACAGTCAATAGAAATGTTTTCAATGCAAAGACATTTTGAATTTATGGAATAGGACCCAAGGGAAGTTCTAGCCTGAAAAGTCATCGACATAAAATAATTTCTTAGTCAAAACACATTCTCTCTAACTAAAGGACCAGCTGGTTTTATCAGTAAAAAAAAGACACCACAAAGGTACAGCATACCATATGGTTACATAATGAGAATTCATATTAACTGAATACTTGTACCTAGTAGATTTTTTTAACTGATCACAGCCTTTGAGAGAAAAGACTTTAAGTCCCAGGAGATGCCCAGTCTCCAAGGTGTTCTTGGAACATACCTAGCCAGGATGAGACTCTTTGCAAGATGCAGTGATGGCACCATTTCCTTTAAAACACAGCTGAAGGGAGGAACCCCCACTTAGTGGTTAGATATCTGCATTTGGTAATGTCAGTGGCCTTTGCTTCCCTCTTCAGTTTCAAAGGATTAATTTCCCGCCTCTACAGAAAGTCCCTACCTTTCCAGCCATAGGGCACGGTTCTTTTGCTAAACATTGACCATCGTGTAGAACAAATCCAAGAATCACTCAGGTTACAGAAAGACAGCACTCTGCCCAGTCTGGGGAAGGTCCTGATAACCTGGTTCTCTGCTAAGACTTGTTTTCTGCCTCACAGAATGCTCCAGCATCTTCTGCACGTGGGCATGGCGTGAGCGGGAGGATGGAGGGTACTTGGAAAGAAAGGGAATCAATATATACTTAGGGAAAGGTTTTGGGATCATGACACATCCCTGTGCTCAAGTGAGACATCCCTGCTAGATGTAAGGGATATAAAATACAAGATGTTATGTCTCCTACTGTATTAATTCTGAGCTGCTGCACTCTGAATGAGCTGGCATGACACATCTCCCTCAGCGATGCCATTCCAGCAGTCTAACTTTCCACACCTAATGCCGAAGGAATGCTGGATCCAACTCCAAGGGTCAGGCACCTGGAATTCATTGCTATGTTTAACTTGTAGTCACTGAAGTCCTTAGGCCTAAGAATCTTGCTGAATCAGGGCTAAAATGACACAGACAGTATGTGACAGAACTGTAAATAGAACTAACAGCTCTAGATTCCCTGCCCTAACCACAAAGTCGTCCCTCCTGCAGCTGAAAATAATACAAAAGAGAACACTGAGTATATACCAGACTAACCATACCAACCTTCCCATAATGCTGGGAAAAGGTCCACACAATTCTCTGAAGTACAAACATACATTCATTTCAGTCTAGACTAAAGCAGATCAGAAGCAGGTTAAGAAAATTCAGTCTTATCTGATGCAAGCCTGAATGTTTAAAACATTTTTCAAGCATAGCCTCAGGTACATGGAAAAAGATCAGGCATTTCTCAGTAATTGCAGTTTGCTTGCTCTGCTTTGAAGGAATGTGTCTCTCCTCCCACACATTTGGTTCTGGCAAAGGACACATCTTCAAACAGAGAAAAGTTTGGGTTTTTTTTAAATGTGATTGGAAAAGTAGAACTCTCACCAGACCCCACTGTAATTAGACTCTCTGAAGAGCTTCATAGTTGTGTAGCTTACTTTTAGTCACTGTTCAGTCTTGCTCTGACCTATTAAATTATTTTATGATGTGAACATGAAATGTAATGTCAAAAGGTAAAAATAAGACCTTGGTCCTTGCAAAGTATCCATAGAAACCACAAATACCTCATCTGTCTAGCTGTTACACTGTTGCTACTTCTGTCTGCATTTTACCTAATAGCAACCTCCTAGAGACTGTGACAAGCAACCTGAACCTCATTTCAATTATGTTTTCTATGTCAATTTAATATTGCTAATTTCATCAGTGTCATTTATGACCAACAGTGGTGAAAATGAATGCAGAACCAGCCATCAGTCATCAGATAGGACTGCAAAACATTATGTTTATCAGTGGTACCCTACTAATAACAGTAATACTTTGCTAGTAATAAAACCATTTGGTAACCACGAGAGGGTAATTGCATTTGGGAGCCACAGTGTAGGAGCATAACTGGGAATACAGCCCTGTGGGAACATAACAACGTGCAAGTACTGCGCTTGCAGTTGCTGTATTGTGTGGTTATGTGGTACCATTATGCTATACATTCCTGAAAATGTTACGCGAGGAGACAAATGAAGAAGTAACTATTTCAAATAGGTTCATAAATTTAACACATTTTTGCCAGCTACGAAAAGGATGTTAGGGAGGGTTCAGCTCTGTGGCACAGGGACAGCACTAGTTACTAAGTTCACAGAACTGGAAATTAACATCAGTGAGGGCAGGACACCTTTAGCTGATATGATTTAGACTAAAGGAGGCTTGCAGTGTATTTAATGAATTTGAATTTTGTACTGTAGCCAGAACGATGGGAAAGGACAGAAATGAAAATCAGTTTTCTCTTACCTTTGGTATCCTTTTTCAAAATTAGTTTCCTTTGCTCTTTTCTATCTTCTTTATGAATCATGCCTGCCTCACTCTTCACAGACTCTTTAACACAGCTAGGATCCTTGCTGACATTTCCTCTCTCCTCCAGTCGGGGTTTTTTTGACAGTGTTGCTGGTGGTAATTTCTTCTTAGCTCCAGTAGCTAAATGCCCACTCTTTGCTGTGTCTTGTTTACATTTGATGGGCTCAGGCTCAGCAACAGTTGGTGATGTCTGGTAGGATTTCAATCCTTCTTGATTTCTTAGCGTTTCCGCATTGACTGGGAATGGATCATATGTGGTCAACACTATGGAGAATGGCTGAGTTCTGCTGTAGGGTGGTTGCTCTTGAAAATACTGGTTGCTCCCTGAATCAACTGGTGGCAAATTAACTAAACCACTTACTATGTTCTCTGATGTCATGACTTCTTCATCTTTATCATACTCAGTACACTTAATTGAATTATCAACCTCAGTTAGCTTGCTGGAAGAGATCAAGTCAGACCAGGACTGCTCAGTGCTAATATTCATAATCTGTCTCTGGGCCTTGGAGCCAGTGTGCAAAGGAGACTTCCTTTCAGCTTCATCTGGGTTATATTCAATAGCTCTTTGAATCTCTCGTTTATTTTCACACAAGACTGCTTCCTCCTTGTTTTCTTCAGGTACCCTATGGAACTGATCCTGCAATACTTTGCAGAAAGTTTCCAGCGCACTCCAATTTTCATCTAGTTTGACTGCAGTTTGTGTGGATTCTTTTACTTGACTTCCTGTGCCAGGACACCCCATTGTTGATATACTGGTAAGAAGGCCCTCTGACTGGCTTACAGGTGTGAAGAATGGCAATGTTTCTTTTACAGTCAGTTGTTGGATATCTAACTGATTACTGGTATCTCTATAATCCTCATTTGCTATGCTGTGGTATTCATTTTGAGTCTTTCTAGGCAGTGGCGTACTAACTGATGTTACACTTCCAGATGCATACGTGTGATTTTTTGAAGACTCTGTTTTTAACTCTTTATCAGACTTGAAGGTGCTGTCGACAAAAAATACATGTTGTTCTGATGTATTATGAGAGGAAACTGCAGTCTGACTCTCTGAAACATGACTAACTCCTGAGCCACAGGAAGTTTCAGCCCTTTGTTCATCACCTATGCAAATCTCTCTCTGTTCTTCTTCTGTTTTACATGGTTCATATCTGGGCACTTCTACATAAAAATCTCTTAAAAATGGATCCTCAGAAGAAGGAGTATATGCCACTTCTTGTTTTTCTATTTCTGTCAGTTGGTCTATATTTTGGGGTAAATTCTTACGTGTTATGGTTTCAGGAATCTTAATTAAATTAGGCAATTGCATTAGGTAACTGTATTTCTGTGCATTAGAAACAACTTGAAAATCTCGACAGTCATTATTTTTTGAAAGATGATAACTGTCAGAATTAGTGTCATTTTGTGCATTCAAGTCTGAGTGATTACCTTTTTCTTGTAAATTCTCTTCATAACTTTTGTGTATGGTGTTAATAGAAGAGTGTTCTTCATGTGTAAACTGATTGGTATTTTCACCAGGGAAAATGTCTTTCTCTTCAGGGAAATAAGCCAGTTCTTTTCTTGCTGGGTAACAGTCTCTAAAATGACACCCTTTACCAGTTACAGACTCATTTATCAAGGATATGTTGTGCTCAGTATGAAGTAATTGTCCAGTTGTCCCATGCGACTTATCTGACATGTAAGCTGGGTTTTCTTTGTCATATGCTAAATTACTACTCTGAGCATTTTTCAGTCTTTGAGGAGAAACTGCATCACATGTTTGTGAAGCATTATTAATGGTAAGCTTTCCTTCCCGAGCAACAGTCATTTGAATGGATCCATTACTGTCAGTTAATGTTTGATTTGGCTTCCGCTCCAAGCACTCCCCTGTATTTAAGATGATACTATTTGCTGAAACACAAATGGATGGTGTTTCCGTTTTATTTCCAGTGCTAGAATCTAGACATATACCATCTGTTTCTACCACTTGTGCAAGACAAATGTTTCCTATGGATGCACTGTTACATGCTTCATCTGTTTTAAGTAGGTTATTAGAAACATTGCAGTCTTCTTTCTCTGTTCTTTGTCTATTAGCTGGCTGTGTAATAGGTTCCTGCTCTTCTATCAAATTTATTGGCAAAGGATGATTAGAACAGGTTTCCTGTACAAAGTTCAGTTCTCTGACTTTGCTATCTGTCAGCCTAATTTCTAAACTTGTGATCCCCCGGTTTTCAAATGGGATTTGATAGTCTGAGTCATCTTCATGAAGAAGTTTCCACAGCTTGTCATGCACTGCAGATATATCAGCATCTCCTTTGCACTCAGGTTCTCCAGATTCCAGGACTGACTTGGGATTAGCTTCAAACAGAGATTCATCACATGATAGACTGCAGAGAATATCTGTGTCGTTGCTATCATGTGAGTCAAAACTATACCTTTGCTCTCCCTCCCTTGGCTCATCACATAGCTTTGCAGAAGAGAGAACAGCACACAAACACTCTTGTTTATCAGGAACAGAGTCCGTATCCCATAAAGGAAAAGGTGAAATATCATTCTTTGATTTGTTGCCATTACTAATAATATTAATTCCTTGTTCACAAAAGACTTGTTGGTGACAACTTTCTCTCTTATCAGAAGGAGCATGGTGTTGAGAATAGGTCTGTAAATTTGCATTTTTTACTTGTAATGTCTTTTCAGTACAGAGCATTTCTGAAGCTGGGTGGATGGTTCCTGCACTCTCACAAGTCATGAAGATGCCCTCCTTTTCTGTTCCAGGCTCCATACATAGTCTCTCACAATTCTGGGTAAAGATTTTAAGATTAGCACCTTGATTCTACAAAGAAGAAAAAAAGAGAAATGTAATTAAAAATTAGAATGTTGCTTGACACAGGCCTGAACTAGAATTCTGGCTTGAAATGTACCTAATTTTTTTTTTTTTTTAGTATTTGTCAATAGTCAAGTTTCTGACTTGTAGCTATCAACCTAATGGATTTCAATCCAACTCCTGGGTCTTAACAGCCTTGAACCCTGGTAAGTTTCAGATCTGGATCCAAATGCTGAGAAATATAAAATGTAATCAAGATGAAGATCAATGACTGATATAGTTCAGCTAGTTAAAAACAGATAAAATAAAATAAAATTCATGTCTATGCCTTTTGCTAACAGTCAGAGTGTCCCACCATACTTATGTAATTATTACATAATCAAAACTGATGAGTTTCTGGAACTACCCGGACTAGTTTTCTGGGAGCTTGCCTTCCCTTTTGCTCCCATCATGGGCATTGTTATCTTAAGTTTCACAAAGATGCTTTCTTAATATGTATCAGTCTTGAAAAGTTTCAGAGAATGCACCCCACATGTCTGCTGTGCTATGTACTTCAGAACAAGACTCCCACCAAGAAATTAACATCTCTGGGTCAGTTTTAAGCTGTCTTCGAAATTTGTCTTGGGTCACCTCTGACCCCTTGAGGTGACAAGTCCCGCTTCAAAAGGGAATGATAGAGATCATTCCAGATCTTGCCTCTGTCCAAGTGGTAATGAATTGCTCAATATAAGGCATATTCAGCCCTCCTCTAGCAATGAGACATGCATTGCAACCTTAGGGGCACTGCTGGGAAAATTGTCGCAGGAAATAAAAATCCATATTCCTCCTGCATCTCCTTTATTCTTCTATATCAAAATATTCCAAATCATCACTTTATGTAGAAACAATCCATTCCTCAATTAAACTAAGCCAAACTGAACTTCATTTATGCAAGGAGTGCAGACTTTATTAAGAAGAACAACTGGCTGATGTTTGGGCTTGCATGGGATGAAGAAAGTGCTGCCATCTGCCTGGCATACAAAATCTGTTAAACCGTTCACCATTCTCCTCAGAATTGAGCTTTCATTCTTAAATTCTTGTTCCGGAGTCCCTGCCAAGCTTTTGTTCTCCAGGATTTTCTCTAATCCTCTTCAGCTCTAAATCAATTCCATGGAGGTGGTGAGCATGTTTCACCCATAGCAATTCATAGATGGAGAAGCCTACAATTTTTTACTAGAGAAAAATGCATTGTTTCCTAAACTAATTATGCTTTATGCTTTTGGTTACCATTCATTTGCCAGAACAATCTGTAAAAGTAGAGAGCAACTTAGCAGTCAACCTTTGAAAAAAAATATTCACTTTCAAATAGCCATTAACAGGCTATAACAACACGGACCTCATGAATTAGTTTGTACATTTGACCATGTATCTTTCTAGCGGTTGTCTGAAGCTTTGTACTGACTCCCAGCAGAAATTAAGAAATGCTAAAAAACATCAGACTAAGTTTAAAAAACACCAATATTTGTAGACATTTTACACTTTTTAGCTTTTATCCAGCCACAAACTCAACTTCATAACTGTTTTGGGTTGGTTTTTCCCTCCCGAGTCCCAGTTCCATCCATAGTTATTTGTTAACTTGTAACGACGTGCTGGATGGCTGAAATGAACAACTGTGATACATAATGGGTGAGTCCTCTGGGCTACAGCAGAGCTGTAAATATGTAATGAGTGCTGGCAGACACAGAATTCAGAAAAGCGGTCCTGAAAAGAATCTGTTGTTACTTAGTGAAGGATATGCAATGAAGGATTTCCCATGAGTTGCTGTGTGCTCAGGCAGAGGCAGGGGCTGCTCAGACACTAGGTTCTTAGTTTCCGTAAGTTCATGGTAAAAGGATTACCGGCTGTAGCAAATATTGCTTTCCTTTGCTGCAAAAGCCACCCACTTCAGTTGCAATTCCTTTCATCCTTTCTGTTTCTCCATTCAGCTTGAGTAGGATGTGGAGCTGACTACATGCTGTGGACAATGGGGAAGGAAGAGATATAGAAGATTTTTGTCAATGACTTTAACTGCTGTTCCCACCCCAAGCACCATGCAGTTGCCACCACAGTGTCTTCAAAACTCCTTGGCTAGTGCATACTTACCTAGAAACCCTGAGCCTAGGAATCTCAGCTCCACAACTGCAGTCCTCTCTGATTCCCAATGCCTTGGTCTCCTGCTCAAGTCTGCTCTGCAGGAGAAGATGCCAGTCTCTAGTTCTTTGAGCTTAAGATGCACACCTTCTCTCAAGTCAAGTGGGATGTGGGCCTGGACGTGTCTCTAGAGTCAGTTCCAGTTCTCTTCTCAGTCGGTCCTGAGCATTTGGTTTGAGCTTAGTGCTCCTTCTGCCACTTCCACTTCCCCTGCAAACCTCTGAAAAGCAGAGCTTATTTTTCTATTCCTTACAGCCACAGCAGCCTCAATCACAGCTTTTACTAACACCTGTGGAATTCTTGCTAAGTATGTTAGACATATGATCAGTCAGTCCCTACCTGCTGTTGGTATGAGACTGAAAATAGACAGCTCTCATGCCCACTGGAAAGTGGGCTGATTATTTCAAGAACCCTTTTATCTATCTAATCTGTATGTCTGTCCACGTTAGCATCTGTCTCAAGCATTTATAGACATGCAGCACTGTAGAGTCTAGACACACTGTCTGATGGCTGGAAAATAAATACAATGACAAAAGAGGACTTGTAATGGAGTGCCTTGCCTTGCATTTGACAAAAGTAGGTCTGAAAGCAGAATGCAATTTGAAGCCTTATAGTGGCACATTTATTAATTTTTTAATTTATATTTACCAGGGATATGTGCTCCTAGGGTATGTGGTAATCAGCTCCATGTTATTTTTGTTTGAAAGTACTTATAGCCAAATCCTTTAAACATGTTTTAGGAAACCTTGCTGGCTTTAACTTTGGTATTTTCTTAGATTAGATTTATTTCAGCTAACACAGTCCTAGAACTATTCATCTTGATTTGGTTTTTTGTTCCCTGTTCTCACAGAAGATTTCTAGGGTTTAATGCCATACATTTTAACAATTGCTTCAATTACTGGACAGTCTGCTCGACTCAGGGGTGACAAAAGAATGGTAACAAACTAGAGAATTTAATTATGTGAATGCACTAGAACAAGTAATTTTGTGTGTGTGTAACAAACTGCCTGGTGCGTGATGACAGAAAGATGAAATCACACTTCTGTATTTAAACTCATACATGAAATATACAGTCCATGTACCTTCATTATAAAGCCATGGTTACTGTGAATAAAGGAGGGATAAACGGGTAAGTCAGTTGCATAAGAGCTATGTAAAAGGAAAATGGAAACGGCCACTTCAAAACCAGAGCTTTCTTTTTAATCTATTGTAAAATCATGATGTAAGGAGGACCCTTCCTTGGTTTTCTTGCTCTGCTAATAAGACCCATTGTGTTCCAAAGCCTGACAGGAACAATTAAATGAAAAGCAAAGAAGGACCATATGGCGTAAGTGAGCACTTTTGTCACCCCTTGAGTTATGGAATGAAACAGGGGAGAACACGGAGAAAAGAAGGAGAAATTTAAAAGGATTTTACTTCTTCATGGCAATCTGATATCAGGAACATTTTCATCTGACAGTCTCTATGGAGATCTAGAAGACACGGATGACCAAACTGATGACCTACAGACCTGCAAAATGTTTTACAGGTGAAGTGAGCTTCTCCCAGAATGTTTCAAGTCACCCCTTGAATGTTTCAAGTCACTTCTTCAAGTCACCAGGAACCGAGGAACAGCACCCAATCTGTGACCTCAAATGTTATGGTAAAACTGATCTGTCCCTTCAGCCCAAGCTGCGCTGGTTCATCTTCAGGTCTGGAGATCTTCTATTCAGTCCACTGTATCATCCAACTTAGTGGTCAACATGTTACATTTTTTACTGTTTCTTTTAACGCTTTAATGTTTTAACGCTTTAATGTTTCTTTACTGCCATACTATGTTTGTAGAGTGCTGAGTTACTATGCAAGCTATGCATAAGTCTAAATCAGGACTAGATCAAAAATACAATTTTCTGAAAACAAAGCTCTGGCTCTGAAAGCCATTGACTCTCTTGTGGCAATAAAGACAGATCCATTTATGTTGTCTAGTTGCTTTACACGCTACCTCTTGTTTTGGTATTTGCACTCGGTATCCCATATTCACTCCTGTTTTTATGAGTTGCAGTGGAACCCGTTTTGGTGGGAATGACAGCTTCCCTGAAGTTAAGAGAAATCCTTTCTGGATCTGACTGGCTCTTAAGCTTGGCAGGCCGTGTGCTGTTCAGTGATTGGCTTTAAATAACACTGAATTAACAAGGTTTAGCAAGGTAATTCTCCACTGTAAATAAAGTCTCCATGTTACATTTATATCCCTCTGTTTGTACAAAAGGACTATAACAAACCATCCCTAGAATACAGACAATAAGTATATCGCTGCCTCTGGATCAGAGCTCCCTCAAATCCACCATGTTTGGAACTGCTTTTGGTTTACACTGTTCTCCAGCAGTAGCTTAGTGGCTCTTTCTATTTCCCTGTTTCATGCAATGCCACTCAAATTCCTCTTTCCTAAAATAACACTCTGCTTTAAATGGCACACCTGCCTTGGATTAGCTAAAAAACTCAATACCTGTAGTTATTTCAACTGCTTTAGACAGGTGAAACAAAAGACATGAGCTATATTTTATCCTACAGATGCTTACTGACAGGCACATCCTGCTAGCATCCTGCTATTCCTGCTGAAGGGGCAGAAAAAGAGGAAGTTAAATAAGAACTATAGTATTTCAAAGGACAGAAAGCGAGTTCTCTGCCTTTGACAACAACATAGAACAATAGGCTGACCATGCACAGCTGTCATGGGTCCATGCTCTGAGGTGGTGAGGATTTTCAATGGATGAGGTTTTTTGTGTGTCTCTCAGGAAAGACTGGAGCCAACTATAACACAGGTGACAAAATGGGATGTTATCTGCCAGCCCTAGGGTGGATCCTATTGAACGAGCAGGGTTGGTATCACAGCCTACATGAGCTCTAGTTACTCATACTAGGAATCCTGTTTGCTCTGATGCAGAGCTCCTACCCCTTAGCACACTGCTCAGGCTCAGACCATTCCCTGGGAATGCTCAGCTCTCATCTCAGCCAGACTCAGAGCAAAAGTCTGAGACGACCACCTTTTCAAGCAAAAATACCAACCACTCTAGCCTATTAGAAAGGATGAGGTGTAGCTTCTCACGCTTTCTTTTTGGATCTGTGCCACATAGTATGAATATAATATTTAGAAACAAAACATGCTAACCACTTGACGGAGAGTTATTCTGCACCCAAGGACTACTGAGTATTTTATACAGAGTGCAAAACTTTCCAATGAAGTGAAAAACTTTGAGAAATGAGAGACCTAATTTCTGCTAAGATTCAAAGTTGGAGGAGATTTGGATCCCAGCTTCCCCTGTTATAGGAAACAGATTTAGGCAAACTGTTTTTTCAAAATTCCAGCAAAAGAACTGAGTGGTGGCAAGCTGCACCAAGAGGGAGCAAGAATACATGTCTCACAAAAAATTATAACTGACTAGGTTTTGAGCTCAGATAACCAAAAAGCCTTCATTTTTTCCAGCAACTATTCACTCAAATGAGACAAGAGGCAGAGATGTACTTTAAAGACATTTGAATGAAAAACGAAACAACTATAAGCTGATTGAAAATGATGTGTTGGGCATGCACAGTAATTCTTACTCACTACTGTTTTGGAACAGAAGTCCTCCTCACCCATTTTGTATTCAAAGCCAGCCATTAAACCAGTTGCCATCCACCAGCTGTTTATTGGCCTACATGAAACCATTTGCTGGGTTTCAGTCTAACCCCTCACGGGCAGAGTTAACCCATCATAACTGTTCTGAAACCCTTTCAAACAGTTTCATTTTCCTCTTCTTTTGTTGCGTAACCCAACTCCTTCCTCCCCTCTTACCTTTCCACCCTTTTCCCATATCTTTCTGCATGTTGCTCCCAGCACACGCCCTCTCCTTCATGACAGTGTTGGAGTGCAGTGCACATGACTAGCACCTACATTTCTGTACTAACCTCAGAGCAGGGAGCTCTAAACTTAAGAGTGCCCCAGCAATCAAACACTCTAAATCACAGTTCTCCTTTACACATGGCAGCTTCTAGGACATCACACACAACAGCAGATAGCTACCATCTTAACATATTGAACAGGGCCAGTAGCCCAACAGATGAACAGCTTCATTGGCCTATGCAGTCCTGGCAATTTTGGCTACCCTGGAATCTAACAAAGCAGAAGTATGATGTGTCAGACAAAATACTTTTTGTGCACAACCAGATTACCTGATTACTTGGAAGTTCTGTGTCAGTTCTGCTTCTCTCCTTTTTGTATAATAAAATTCAAAATTATCTAGAAGTGACATAAATTTATGTCAGGAAGATCAAACCAAGTATCTCTCAAGTTTTATGAGAACAGGCTGTTCTGACACAAGTGAAAACAAAATAATGGCAGGATGAACAGTAGATCTAATCAGCAGAAAAAAACTGCTCTAGAAATATACAAACACCACATGCCATTCTTCCTAGTGTATCAGCGTAAATGTTAAGTATTTTGCTTATGCCCTCGAATCCCTCTGAACCTGCCCTTTCCAGCAGGACTTCACCAACATTGCTGGCATTCAGCAGGCCATAGACATGGGCTCTGTAATTCAGGAGTGACACCAGTACCTTGGGCTGAGGCTGCTGGCTGAACACTAAACAGACACCAGCTGTTGAATGACATGCTGCAAACCTGAAGCCTCCTAGCTCTCTGCACAGTATGTAATATCATACAGCTGGTACAGTTGGCTTTTAGAACCTATTATTAATTGAGCTGCTTTGAAGCATTAGATAAATAAAGAATTTCACCTGGGGGTAGATCATGAGGTCATGAGAGGAGTCAGGAGACTCCCACCTTGACCATCTAATGGCAGGAGAAGTCACCCAGAACAGCAGTTGCTGCACAAGACAGACTGCAAAGGTTGTTCCATTTAGAGGCATCTTGGCACTAAGGGGAAGTGTAAATCCTTAAGTAATTAGTGCTGTGGTTCTCTGGCTGCTATGTACCTCTCAGCAGACCTGATTCACCACATGGAGAGGGAAAATACAACACACTTCAAAAGCGGCCAGCTGTGATTTTTGCTACAAGTCCCTCACCTTGCTCCTGGCAGAGCTGTCTCAAATGCTGGGCTCCAGCTAATACCACAGTGCACTTTTACATAAACCTGTGTGCAGCAATAGGAGGTTGATTCTTAGGCTACACAAGCAGATTGCTGAGGAGTTTCTGGCTTACTGTATGGGACATGGGAGAAGCTGTCCACATTTTACTTGTGCTATAAAGAGTAGTTTTCAGATGGGATGCTTTTGTTTGGCTCATTTTCAAGACCACATAATTTTGAACCTACACCTAAATTTCATCTTCATTCATGCATGTTTAAAACCAGGTGTTTGGTTTGTGCTCATCTCTAGACCTTTTGTGTACACCGATACTTCTTTCCTACTTAATTTTTATCTAATGTAAAGTTTTGGTCATGGACACACAAACAGAAGAAATACATACTGACTGCAGGTAGCAAGAGTCTAACCAGCCAATCTGAAATTTGGCCATGGCACTTACAGTAACGTAACAGCTGCTCCTTGCTAAGAGGGTTCTGGGATTTAAATTTTTGTACTGCACTTGGAAAAAAATGAAACAATGCCTCTTGCAAACCATGGTAATACATACTGTCAAGAAATTCTCAGCAGGTTAATTTCAATAGGAGGGTATTCCCCATCATAAGAACATTATGTGCTGCTAAAATGATTGGAATTTTAAGTACTATAAAAACAGAGAAACTTATGGATGTTTTTCAGGCAGAAGAATTCAAGTGATTTTTGACTGCTGAAGACACCCCAGTGGTGAGATTAAAGTCAGTCTACTACCCAGAACTGGGATACATTTTTGCTGAAACGATATAGATGAAGAAAAGCATGTGGAACTGGAAAAAGCTTGTGTTTATTTGTCATAAATGTTTTTTTCTGTGCAACTAGCTGTGCACTTTCAAATCAGCAAAGTTGGTGATAACAAGATTATTCATGATTTAATACTTATATATATATTTATGTATCTTCAGTCTTTACTATGTGAAATAAAAAGTATGATCCAATTCTCCCACTTATGAAAACCGCTGGAGCATCATATCAGTCTGTACAACTATACTGATTTCCCTAGTTGATTTCCTACCAACAGACATAAAATATGCAAGTACACAGAGACTACTACTTTGGGGTTTTATTTTTAACTGGTTTTTACATTTCAGCTGGAATATCTGACTCTTTCAGCGTTTTATTTTTAAAAAGCAAAGCTCCATTCACCTCCGTAACATGAACTCTCTGGATTAAATTCCCCTCCTTGTTATAAATTCAGAGCAAACCCCTGTTGATTTGTTTTAGATTTCCAGCACCATAAGCGGATGACAATTTTGTTCTTTGAGTATAAACTGAAAAGAAAGTAAATCACAACATTCTCTGCTCACAATAAGTATTTGAGAAACTTTCTGGACTGAAAGAAACATTACTTTGATAAGACCTGTGCAATAGCCCACATATCGGATTTCCCTATCCAGCTGTCCAGAGTCCCATTAGTGCCTCTTACTATTATCAGTCTCACTCTATAATTAGAACAGCTTATGGTTTATTTGGGCCTTTTTCAAAACCAGATTTCCTTCCCAGCCGTAGCTGTCATTCAGAAGTTCATGAATAGTATCTTTCAAAGTAATTTAAATTTTACATTATTTTGTGACAAACAGGAATAAAATGCATTCAAATCAGCAGAGCAGCTCTTTCCATTAAATGATAAACACTTTACTTACCCTGGGTGAGACATTTTCATTTGGCATCTGATTTTGCTCAGACAGGCCCCAAGTCCTTTTCCTTTCCCAATGACACTCTTTATCAGCCTCTTCTGTATGACACAAACCAGCCTGCATTTGCAAGCTTTCTGTCTCCTCAGGGATTTGTGTTGAAATGACACCTTCCTGACTGGGAAACAGAGCACTGGATTCCCTGACCTCTGCTGCAGTCTGGAAAGACTGTCCTATATTACTTACGTATCTGCAAAGCTCTTTAGGGTTTAACAACTTTAAAAGGTTTCTTCTTAGATTTTCTGTTAAGGTACAGACAGCATGCCTTGCATTTTCCTCCGACAAATTTCTTCCCCCCTCCTCTAGCAGCAATGAGCTTTCACCCAGCAAGTCCTTGTCCATAATGTTTTCTGTCACTGTCTCTGAAGCCTGATTTGTCAAAGAAGCACCTATGCCATTAGTAGAGGAGTCCGCTTTGGCACGTACATTATCCTTGTTCTTTGATTTGTCAGTTGAGAAATCTGCAGCTGAGTGGCCACTTCCATTATTTTCTTCTTCAGTTCTGGGATGGTCATCTTCAATGTCTGCAGATGCAACAGGCACTTTATACTTTTCTTTGTCTTTCAAACTGGTACTTTTATCTCGGTGGTGTCCAACAGTGAGAGTCATCTCTGCCTGCAGAGTTGACTGGCTGTACATAGAGGGGTCTCTCCTTACATTTACTCCTTTGAATTTTGAGTGATGACCACAGAAGCCAATGGTGGTATCCATAGGCGTAGTGTTATCTGACACTCGGAACAGACAAGGCATTTCACTGAGGAAGTAAGCACACCCATCACAATCCTTACTCAGTTTTAAATCATCTTCATCATCACTTTCTAATAAAAACTGTAATTTCTTTTTCCAGATTTCATTTTCATGCACTGTCAGCACATCTGAACATTCAAAATCCTCTAGGTCATCATCAGAAAAGTCATCACTTACACTTGGAATTTCCTCTGCATAGATCTCTGGAATAGTGGCAGAATTTTCAGAATCATCTTTTACAAAATAATTGTGATTTACTATGGGAGTATCTGCCTGCTCACTGAATAGGGTATTCATGTTTAGAGGTCTACCGAGCCCCGTCTTTTTACATGCCTGGACATCTGCCAGAGACTGACCAGATACAGAGTCTTCCGTGTCAAGGCAACAGTTGTCTGTATTATAAGTGATTACTTTTGAAGGGCGGGAATGCACCTGTCCACTGCAGTATTTCTCTGCTTTTCCAGCCGTGACACTGACCATACTGTTAAAATTAATTAGGTCATCACCATTCTCTGAAAAATCCCTTAGGCAGGAAGTATTTTCCTGGGTTTTAAATGTATTTTTTACATCCATGTTGTCTTCCATGTCAGGCAACTGTCTGTGGGATTTCTAAAACGGGGACAATATTTCTGCTTTTCCGAGTTTCTCAAGCAGCAAACCACTGATTTTTGAAGAGTTAGAATCTGGCGAAATTAACATGGGGTCACCCTCATAGGGGTAATTCTTGTGTTGTGCAAAATGTTTCTGGTTCTGCTCATTTTACCCTGAAGTCTCCCACATTGTCATTTAGGTCAACAACAAATACTGGGGAAGTTTTGTTTTTTCCATCTGATTTCAGTTCAAGAAAAGTTGAACAGCAGGTCATTCTAGCTGTCAAACTGTTTCCAGGTGCAGATCTTGCTCTGTGCACCTGCAAATAAAAGAAATCTGAAGTTTAAAATTACTTCTAAAATGGGTATACATATTTTCTAAAAGGTGGTCAATTGACACATAGCTGCAAGCATTTTCAAAAAAGAAAAATCATTATTTTAAAATCAAGATCAAACATTATAACCCAGCTATCTATGCAATGACACTTAATGGCAACACATTGTAACTGTCTGGAGTGATTTGTGCTAGAAAAACAAATTCTTAAGCATGCCTGCAGATACACATAGCAGCACAAAATAGGCTTCAGCACATGTCGCTTACACATTTCTAAATGCAAATAGTAATCTGCAGACAATGTAAATTTTCACATGTGCATGATTTCTACAGGTACCAAGTACCTGCTATTTTGGTAGTCACACTGGCACAACAGTAGGCTATTCCTTAAATTGGCATCATAGTGACATAAATTCCAAAATCTGTCTGTAGAAATACCTGGAACAATCAGTCTGTTTAGATTTTATAGGGCTATTTCTGTTCAAAGCAATTCTATTGTATTTTGGCTTGATATTTGTAATTTCTGTGGTGCGAGAACAATGAAATGAGGCTGGTTAGCTTCAATTTCCTGTTCATACTGAGTCTTACAGCTGTGCAGTAGGAAAATGGTGTGGCAATGCAGAATTTACATAAAAACAAAGTGAAATACACCAAAAGGCTTCCATTAGCTCAATCCAAAGAAATATGGAATCATCTCTCTCTTATTTTAAAAAAACCTTGTTTCCTAAGCATTCCCAAATCTTAGGATTTTGGATACTTGAGATGTTTTTGTATACTACTAGAGGCACTCTGGGTCATTCTTCACCAGAGAGTACCCACGCTAATCACAGCAGGACTCTTCCACAATCCAGGGATCCACTCATCAGGGAAAGCAGTGTAGCAGAACTGAGTTTCAAGTAAATTTGAACTCATGAAGGATGCCAGACTAAAAGCTCTGAAAAATAGTGACCTATTTTTATTCACAGAACTGGTACGACATGAAGAACAGAAGGAAAATCTTCCTTGCCATCCTGCTAATCTGATGAAGCAATTCAAAGACACCTCTATTCATCCTCCTTTTCCTTCTCTCTGCTTCTCCCATTGTGACCTTTTTAGCTAATGTCTCTCTCCTGGCTGCAAGATCACCAGCCACTAGCACGCTCACATAGCAACCTTTCCCAACGCCCTTTCAAGCACTTTATAGCACCCTATCTGCTCTCTGCAAGGCCACAAGCAGAGCAGTCATTGGACCTGTCAGCACCGAGCTTCATGTCACAGTCCACTGCAGGCACTGATCAAAGTCAGTTAGTAAGAAAATATGTGGGAGCTAGATTAGAGCTTAATGGCTAAATAGCAAGGGGCTTGCATGGCTTGCTTGGAATCTGCCTCTCGTGTAAAGAGCACAAAGCAGCTAGGTATATTTTCATTTCCTTCGGGCAAACCCTGCACAGACACCTTCTCCACAGAGTTACCTGGGAGGAGAAAAGCAGGAAGAGAAGGTGGTTAATGGGAAGGATACTAGAAGGGACAATGTTAGGTTGTGTGATAAACAGTTTGTCTCCATGCACATGAAGGAGTGCAGAGGAACAACAGCTGATGGGGGAACCAGACCAGCACCCTCTCCCAGCATACAATATATGTGTGTTGTATACATGCGTATATGTGCCTACTAAGTACACACGCTCAGCCTCACTGGTTGGACTTGTGGGCATGGAGCTGCAGCAGCCTTGCCATAAGGCTGCTGGCTTCAGCACCTCCTAACAGGCAACCCAGATCAGCACAGGGCCTCTGAAGCGCATGAAGGGATCAGAGGAGCGGAGAGAAGTTTGGTATTTGTGATATGAGAAGGGGGAGCGGGAGGAGGTAGTGAAAAGGCAGCAGAGAGGCAACATGTTTTGTCAATTTAGCCTTGGAATAAATTGGCAAAGGTCCAGCACACAAGGAAGCGGAGGCCAACAGGAAAGGATGGTTTGAAGAGCAAGCCTGATGTGCCACAAAGGTATATTGTCAGCTCAGAGGTGTAGCTAGGAAGTTGCCAGAAGACACAGAAGATGACAAAACAGCCTTAAAGTAGTGCAAGTCAGCCTGGTCACAGTGGCTTGGCTAGAGATGCTTTGCAGCATGAAACTAAGAGGGGGAAACATGCACTGCTGTATACAGTGTTGCTGACATACAGATGGTTTCAGGTTATCCACACAGGAGGTACAGGGCAGGAAGCTGGTGTGCAGGCTTCCTCAGACTACCACCTTTGAGCCTGAGAAGCAGACTAGTTCAAAATCCCTTGTAATAGGGACTTCCCTGCTGAAGATGACAAGAAGAGGATATTGAGAGGATATTAGAGCATATTGTGGTGGTTTTAAATAATTCGGACACCTGTTGACTGGCCCTGGGCCAATACTGTACACTTGCTTCATGCAGGCCTTTGAACTACAATCTAGACCATGTGTCCAACAAGAGCCTAGAGAAAAAAGGCATCAGATCCCATTATCTTCAGCCTTTCAGATCTCTGATCACATTTTGCTTTCCATTTCAACTCTAAAAAATATAAATATTTAACAGAAAAAAAAAAAAAGGAGCAGTAGAGATTAATCTTTTCCTCATCCATTTTATTACAGTGCCATGGAATTACCCCCCAGCATTCACCCATCTCCTCTTAAATATGTATTTCCCTGTTGCATTCTTTCAAATCTGCTTTCATCTTTGCTTCAGAAGACCAGATGCCTCTTTCCTCTTTTTTGGAGGGTATAAGTTATTTTAAAAGCACGGTAATTTTCCCAGCTGAAAAAAGCCTTGGGAACATTTTTTTAATGCAGATTGACTCATGAATACTCCTTACTAAAGCAATTGTACTATACAGTTATCATTATCTTAATTCAGCTGCATTTTGACATTGAGGGGAAAAGAGCTGTCAGATAGATTGCTGTGCGTTTTGTCAGATCCAACAATGGAAATTAAAGCAAAATAATGTTCCATGAGGAAAACTGCAATAAATGCTGGTTTTCCACCCAAGATAGAGACATTATTTTTCTAAAATCTGGGGAGAAAATACAAGATATTAGATTAAGCCATAATTTCAATTATTTAATTTAGATAGAAATTGGAAAGAGAACTGTTAGTATAATACCCTCTTAGCTCAAGAAAACTTGTGATAGAAGATGCATAATGAAATTCACCAAGGAAAGATGAATGGGAGATCATGATAACTGACCATCAGCTATTGACTAGTAACCTGAAAATAAGCTCAATTCCTAATAAACTGGGTTTAGAACATTTGGTGAAAAGAAGACAAGAGAACATTTAAATGTTTAAGGGTGTTCTGGCTGCTTGTCTCAAGTCTTGTTCTGGAAACCAATGATGCTACTTCCTGAATTCAGGTACTAGACAGGAGGACAGTGAAGCAGAGCCATGTAGGAGAACTTAACACCACCAGGTTTTAGCAGATATGGTAAGAAAGGTACCTATTTTGGTTATCTAATGACCTGTAAACCTATTTTCCATTTCTTACTGATCAGAACAGTGGCAATTGTTGGGCAATTTTTATGGTACAACTTGAGGTGAATTAAACACGTTTGTGCTTAAATAAAATAAAAAAATATTTAATGAACAATGCATTGGGCAGAGTCCTACCGCCATAAACGGTTCTACAGGGAGTCTGCAAAGATCGTCAGGAGCCCATTCCTTACATAGACTGGCACCAGCACCAATCCATGAGCGGTTGCATGGGCGCCTCAGTCCTGCCATGGGTTCCATCCCCCAGCCCAGCTCTGCTGCCCAAAGGTGGCCCCTGAGCGCTCACATTGCAGGATGGCTACAAGACAATACTGTGGCTGTTTATTATCTCACCACCAAGGGAAACTTCACTCCCTTACTGGGAGTGGTTCAGTCTCTGGCATTCCTGCTTCCAGCCAGCTTAACCCCTTCTGCAGTTGGGCCTTCTTGCCCTCCATGACAGATCACTCTTCAGTCACAAATCTCCACTGCTGAGCAGAGACAATTTGAATTTCCCCTTCACTATCCCTGGACACGTTGGCTTCCCCTTTCCCCTTCCTCCACCCATCTCTCAGGTCTGTCTCCACTTCCATGAAGAAAACTGCACGCGTATCACCAGGGTCTGATGTTGCCTAAGCTTAATGCCCTAGGAACTAAGGATAAGGGAAAACAAAGCTGGCAGCAGCATGAAAATGGTAACCTCAGAACTGTGGTTGGATATGATTTACGAGAAATAAAGAATTGATGAAAACCTGGAATGGTCAGATTAACAAGGCAGCAACAGGCAGTAAAGACATTTGTCGATCCTTCACCAAAATCCTTTTATGGCAGGAAATAATCAAAGTGTTTGTGAAAAACAATCAGTTTCAAATAATATTATGCAAAAGAATGGCTAGGAAAAGCATCAAAATGGCTAAAACAATCACTCAACATTTCTCTAAAGAAAATATATAATAAAACAAATTCAAGTAAATTTTCAGAAAAAATGCTTTTTTATCTAAAATTCATACTTCATCATAATTCCATACTGGTTTTGAAAAACTTATTCACAGTGAAAAAATTGTCTGAAATTCCAATTCTAAATAAAAATTTTGATTGTTCAAACTTATTTTCATTAAAATGCCAACATTTTTCCCAATTTGAAACATATTTTTTAAATAAAAAATGTTCAATATTTGATCATTTATTCCAACTGAGCCCAAAACATTTTTGAAAAATTATACTTTAACATGGAAGGAACAATGTTTAAATGAGTTTAATTTTTAGTAATAGCCATTTTGCAGGTGGATTTGGACCCAAAGCCGCTTCTAATGATTTCAGAAGGAACTGTGGGCTTAATACTAATGTCAGCAAAAAAATTTTTAACTGACAAAAATATACAAATTTGATTAAACTTAAAAAGTGGCCATGAATTTTCCTCTTGCATCACATTTTTTGTCTACTTTATTTAGAATCATAGAATCATAGAATCATTGAGGTTGGAAAAGACCTCTAAGATCATCGAGTCCAACCGTCAACCCAACACCACCATGCCCACTAAACCATGTCCCTAAGCGCCTCATCTACACGTCTTTTAAATAATTTAAAATAATTATATTATTATTTAATAATAATTTTAAATAATTTAGTTATAACCAAAATTGAAATCTTCCTTTGTAAGCAATTTTACATTCACAGAAGTTATTTCTACAGAAAGCTTATGCATTTTACATGAGCAGGAGGAAATTTGTGTCTTTCTGTGGCATTCATTTCCTCTAGAGTCGGTGGAATAAATTCCCTTTACTACCTCTCTGAAGTTTTTTTCTCTTATTTACTATCTATTCATCATGTAATCTCTGTTCTCTGTACAGTCCTGCTCAGCCCACGCCCTTATTCAATAGGATTTATTCCTATCTTTCAGATGCACTTGCTCCTCCCCCTCTTTCACAGGACCTGTCAGTCTATACCCATGTATTGTCTCTCTCCTTATCATTAGGCACCAGCATTTTGGGTCAGGGACCATTCTGCATATTCAAATGCTGCCTCGCACAACGGGCACCTGATCTATGCCTAGACCTTGTATAGTACTGCAGTACAATTAATATATGTAAACATGCTTTGACAACCAAAGCATTGTCTAGGTATGTTAAAAGCTCCACATCAGCGCATAAATACCCCTGTATGGCTGTATGTGTTCTGCAAATGCCCTGCTTTACACCCACATCAGCGCAAAGGAGTGGGAAAGAAGAACCTGCATTAGCCCACACAAAGGGTTATCTTAGCTACACACACAGGAGGAATGAAACTGATAATCCTCCTATGTTTCATATTAAGAAATATCCTTCCATCAACTAATATTTTGGTCTCTTTATACCAAGTTGACACTGGGTCTGGGGTACCTGAAAACACAAGAAAAATGGATAGCTACATAATGTGTGTTTGTAATAGCCTTAGATCACACAGACCATGTCTTCAGTAACTTATCTGCCATTGTCCACACTTGCGGAGCCACACAAAATCTGGCAGATCCCTTTTGCTTAACCGGTCAAGGATTAACTTTCATTGAACTTCTGCACACAAACCTACAAATGTGTAAGTCCATCTGCAATGCAGATATAGGTTTTTATAGTCCATTCCTATGAATAATATAAAATCTGTTGTTGAATCGTTAAGTATTTCCTGCTGTTGTTTCTGCAAAAGGATTATAACCAACAGTCTACTCCCCAGTAATTCTCTGTGTTAATCAAAAATCCGAGGATGTATTTCTGAAGGTTCTGTGCATCAGGTAAGAACATGAAAATCTCCATTTTCAGTTTCCAGAAAAATAAATCTCTAAATCACCAGCCACTACAATAAAGAAGAAACCTTGAAAACATAAAAATGTTCTAAAATAAAAAGAAAAATAGAGAGGCATATCTATTTGTATTTTTTTTAAGCTACGTGATTTTCAAGCCAAAGCTCATTGATTTCTTGAGTCCTGATGTGGTTTTTGAACACTGCTTGATGACAGGTGAAGTGGTAGCTCCCTCAGACACATCAGTATTAGTTCAGCAATTCAACAATTCAAGCACTGCCATTCAGAGCAGATTTGTGTTCTTAACAAGACTTGTGTGCACCTTTCAAGGGGGACGGACGGGGGAGAGAATCAGAAGAGTAAAAGTGAGAAAACTCATCCCACCGGGGGGGAGTGAGCAAGTGGCTGTGTGGTGCTTAGTTGCCAGCTGGGGTTAAACCACGACAGTAGCAATCATATTACTTGGTTCAAAGTGTTTGCTGCCTTTTTTGTATATTTACTTAATTAAACGTCAAGAAATGCAGTTAGTTTTCTAATAACAAAGTAGATGCCAATTGCTAGTATATACATCAGCAGTTTTTTATGAAAAAAAAACAAAACCAAAACAAACAACAAAAAAAACCCAGCAGATGACTCTACAGCACCAGTTTGATCCAAAGTCTCTCTTCCAAGTAACTTGGTTTTAGGCCCAGGTCCTAAAGCAGGTACTTTACCTCTACCCTGTGTGGAATTCTCCTGGCTTCAAAGAAGCCATTCAGATTTGCACATTTTACAGAAACAGGTAAAAGTCCTTCACGATGAAGTCAGTTACAGTATAGGTTCTGGATTAAAAACCATCCTGCAAAGCACGGGAGTTTGAGCAGATTAGCCCCTACAGACCTGTTGGATGTTCTTATTTCTCTAAATGTAAAATCGTAGAATAGTTTAGGTTGGAAGGGGCCTTTAAAGATCATATTGCAAAGACTATTTTAAATCTGATAGACAGATTAGTAAATCTGATAGACAGCTGAAATCAAAGCTTTTATTATAAGTTTTCCTGTAAAAGTTTCATCAAGACTGGCACATTTCTGTGAATCTTTTTTTTTCCACACATCCATCGGTACTGATGGTATGAAATTCCACATGAAATTTGTGATCCGCTTTCCTCCACTCCTAGTCTGTACAAGCTTTCCAAAGTGATTGTGCCAGACAGCCATAAAAACGTTTTCCAAAAGTATTGTGATCATGCCTACATTCTTAAATGTTGTTACCCTGTAAAAGTTAAAATCTCCAAGACAACAGAAACTGGAATTCTAGAATTCAATTATAACTTTGTGAACTCTGTTCACAATAGGGCTATAGTAAGTATTTATACAGCAGTTTGCTTACTATAGAGTCTAACATTTGATGGGGTAAGAGTAGTGAGAACCCATGCACACAAGGATTTACAATGACTGCATTTTCTGTTTCTGTGTCTCACAGTAGTTCTGCCTGACTCAGTTCTGTCTGGAATTCCTAATGCTGGAACACAAACAATAACTATAACCATATTATTCTTCTATAAATCCTTCAAGACATTGCAGTCAAATCAAACGTTTAAAGCAGTATACTTGTCAAGGAGCATGTAATGTCAGAAATCAAACTAGCAAAATACTGTATTATCTAAACCAGTTATCACATATCGATTGTATTAACAGCTATAATTCATTGGCTAAATGTAAGAAGAATAAATGACTGGCTCTCTAACAAAGACCTTAATATAGAGTAATTAAAATAAGCAATCACAGCACAATTCTTAACACTAAGCTGCCTTAATCTATTTTTAACATTTGTCAAGCATCTGACACTGTCAGCATGAGCAATTCATGCATCTAGCCTGATAATCATCTACATGCTACCAAGAGACCAGATTTTTTCTCAGGAACGGAGGAAATTTTTACCTAATGAGTATTAGGTCATGCAATATATATTTAGAAAGAATAAAATGCGTATTTCAGGATACCTAGTATCACTTACACATTCTTTAGAGAAGGAAGCTTGCTTTTGCATGATTTTTGCAATTCTGTTTGTCTTGCTGAAACTCAGTGGAAATAGTACCAGAGTGTAATTTCAGAAACATTTAGCAGAAGTCTAAATGCAACGTGTTTAAAAAAAAAAAAATCTACCAAAATGAGCAAAAATTACTATACTTTAGCAGAAGCAAATAACAAATCATATTTCCTGTTCAGTAACAGTATAAATCACTATATTCATGTAGTGCATTAAGAATAAAGTAACTTGCTCTTCTTCATTTATTTATCTTTTATGATACACATTCTATTTGCACACAGGAGAAAAAAAGTAGACAAGTAATTTTAAAAGTATAAACAATTTGACCTCTCAAACCATAAATGTGCACTTACCCTTGAGTGCTCCTTCTTTAAGTTCTAGAAGTGGGCCAGGCCTGTGGTTTGACTCTGTGTTACAAAAGACATTTAATTTATGCATGCTGTTTCAGAGCTGAGAAGCTAGGTGAAAGCTTCAGTGTTGTTTTGCTAGTGTGACCTTAGTATAGCGAGTCTGATCACAGAACAGTTTGACTTTTAAGAGAGACTATTTCATTACATGCAGCAGATGGCTCTTCCTGGGAAAACCTCAGCCAGACAGAGAGAGAAAGAGAGAGAGAGAGTTGGCAGTGATGAGAGGGTACATCCTGCTTCCATAGAAGTCCACAGGAATTTCCTCATGGCCTTGAGAGAGAGAGGAAGTGTTGGCCTTAGCTTTTCATAATAAAGCACTGGGTTGTTTTTTAAAGCACATGCTTAAGTGTGCTTAACTGCTTTGCTAGGCATGTTGGGAATTTCTTACTTGCTTGAAGTTAAGCACACAAAAGTTCTGCTGAACATGAGAAAATCTACAACCCCTAACAAGTACGTTGAGGAAACCAAAGGTGGATAGTGAACTTTTAACAATCACTACACAAAAATTCACCTAATGATTCACATTCCTCAAAGACAAATAAGTGAATCCTGAAGTAAAGTATTCCCACTCCTGCTACCCAAGAAACCAAGTCTCACACAGGAAGAACTTGAATGAATTGCACAAACTGCTCTGAGCTCAAGGGGTCTAGAAAAGGCTGAAAAGCAAGTTTTGTGCCAAGTTTTTTCTTGAGCATTTTGCTGAAAGCACAGCTAAAACTGGTTATGCGATACTATGGTACTAAATACTTCTTGCTCCCAGTGTTATCTAGACCCAGGTAGGAAACTGGTGTGTTCAGCAATAAATATAGCTCCTACAACCACCCTCATTCAGGAATAGCAGCAGAGATATCTGTGTTTCATATAATAGCCTAATAGTCAAAATAATCCCCAAAGAAATGAGAGACCAGGATTTAAAACCATATTCAACCTGAGGTAATTTAACTGTTTGACATTGTAGGAAGACACCCAACAAGCACAGACCATAGGCTGAGGTGGGTGAAAGGCACCTGCCTGATTTTCTACCAGCTACATCATACACAGCTGTGGATAACTACATATCATCAGGAAGCCAAATTCACTGTCTTACCTGTATCCATTTTGCAATGCAGATTGGTTTTGCACCTAAATTAGGAGAAATAAACTATTGGTTAATGATGCAGGAAAAAGCCACTCAATGCAATTTCTTCAAGTTAAGTCTAACTAAGTGGCTTGTTTTTCAGAGATTCTGGACCCCACAGAAGTCAGGAGAGATGCTATACTGTCATCTGCTCTGCAGGCAGATGTTTATCTCCAAGAAGATGTAAGCCCATTTTGACTAGTGCAATGCAACCCATGAGACAACAGACTCTACTAAACAGCAATGCTTATTAGTTTGGTCTCTGTTCTGTGCTATTGCAGCCATCTGACTTCCAGCTTGCCCACTGGGAAGGCAAGGCAAGCTTGCAGTCACATGAAAAAATACTGCAGAAATACAGGCAGCCACATTTGAATGCTTGATCACTGATTAAAAATGTTAGTAAAATTACTTTCTAAGGCACTTTCAGCCCACTTTGAGCAAGTTGTAATTCCAGAGAGATGAGAATTCCTCTTAGACAATAGCCACACTCATCTGTCCATTAGCAGTGATGGAGAGCAGTTGTGGAAAAGTCTCTCCTTGGGACTCTTCCCAAGCAGTACCTCTTCTCCCTCACTAAAAGACATGTAAGGCACCTGACACCTTATGTGTCACAAAGAAGAGTCCATGGCTGTGTTGGCTGCAGTTAGATAAAGCTGTTTCTCCTCAAAGCCAGACCCCTGCTCTCATTGGTGTATGATTTTTGCCTGGTTTATCCCCGCACCCAACTCCTCTCCCTCTCACAGGAGAGCTGCTCCTGGCTCTCAGGCCATATCTGACCTTCTCAGCACCAGCTGCCCACGCTGGCAACAGGTCTCGGCCTCAAAGTCAGTCACTCAACTTTCCCATTTCAAAGTGGGTAAAACAAATCCCTGACCGGTTCCCTCACGCTGTCAGCAGCGCCAGGGCGCGCACTCCCGGGCCGAGGGAAGACCTTCCTTTTCCGAAGGGCCACAGGCCTCCCAGGCACGGACATGGCGAGGGTCCTCTCAGGGGAAGGTCGGAGGCGGGAAGCCGCGCCGCGCGCGAGGTAAACAGCTGTGCCGCGCCGTGCTGCACCGTGCGGCTGCGCTCAGCGCGTCCTTCCGGGCGGGAGCGCCGCCCCGGGCGGGCCGTGGCTCGCAGCCGCTGGGGAGGGAGGAGAGGGACGATGTCGGAACCGGTGCGGAGCACGCCGGGGTCCCTGCCCCTCAGCCGCCTGGCGGAGCCGCTGCTCCGGAGGCTCAGCGAGCTGCTGGACCGGGCAGCGCCCGGCAAGGGCTGGCGGGACCTGGCGCAGCGAGCGGGGAGCCGCGGCAGGGTCCGGCTGAGGTGAGGGCGGCCTGTGGGAGCGGGCAGGGAGTCGCGGCAGCCGGCGGCGGAGGCTGTGGGGTGACCCGCGGCCCTGGGCTGGGCGGGAGGGGCCTCGGCGGGGGCGGACTCCGGCGGCGGGGAAGCCGCCGGACTCAGGTGGCGCAGCCCCGGGCGGAGGGGCGGGCCGGGCCGGGCCGGGCGTCCTGGCAGAGCGAAGGCTGAGGCCGTGGTGCCACCGCGGGGTCGAGGGTAGGGGACGCGCCGGCCGCAGGGTCCCTCCCGGAGCCTTCCCTGAGGCCGCACTCTAGCTCATCCGTTGCTGAAAGCACACGGGACCGTGTCTTCATTGTACAAAGGAAAGGAGCATCCCCTAACAGAAGCCCCTGTGCTGGGGCAGATAGGATCGAGGACACATAGCTCATCTCTAGGAGGTGTTTGCTTAGTCCCACGTGAAGGCTTCCAGTGAAGAAGTAACAGGGTGCAAGTAGTGTGTTTTTTTGCTTTGCCACCTTTGTAGTTGGAAAGCATCCCCTTGTACCTCACCCGCCTTTCCTCAGCACGAACGCAGCCAACTGCTTGCCCTAGACAGGGAACATGGAAAATGTTTGTTGACTGTTCCCTGTAGCTCCTCTTGTCTATGTGAGGGCAAAGACATTCATTTTCTTCAACTCTTTCTTCCTAGGTCACATTCTCTAGATTGTTTCCTGATCGTTTTAGTTCCTGTGGCTTTTCAAGATTTTTTTCAGCGGGTAGGATCTCAAAAAAATGAGGCATTTCAAGTGCAGCACTGAATGTACATTATGAAGATGCGTCCTTTCTCTATTATGACTATATTTATTAATACAGGGAAATAGAACTTTAGGACTACAATATGACCCCTCTGTAGGGCCTGTGGCTATGTTTGGTTTTCTGTATTATCCGGTAAAATACTATGAAGGTCTACTTCATAAGTGAAAATATCTCCAGGTTTGCATGGCATTGTGATTTAATGAAAGAAACATCGATGAATCTTTTCAGTGGGAATAGCTAAACTTGCATTCCCTTTCCATAGCTGTATTCATTTCCTTATTATCTGTGTTATTTTAATCTGCTGCGATTGAAAGCACATGAAGACTTAACACCAGAATTTAAAACTATTCCTGTTTATACTTGGAGATAAATTTATTGGAGCAGTTAACTGCACTGTAGCAGTAGATGTGCGTATCAGTTAAGCTGCAGCAGTCACTTGTTTTAACAACTACTCTGAAAATCAAAGTCTTCCTGGACTTTCAAGTTAGATTCTGACTCACTCTTTACCGCTTCTGGATTAGGCACATGAAAATGAAAGGTGCTGTACTTGTTTTTCTGCTGAAACTTTAAGAAGTGAAAATTAGAAGATTTCTTAATACGTTTGGTCAGAATTGTTAGGTACAAGCATCTCTTGTTTTGTAGCATGCAACTCACTAATACCACTTTCTGTCTGTGGAGGTGTCACTGTATAATCTCTGAACTCCTGAAACTTGAAAGAAAAACTGCGAATATGTCCAAATCATCTAGGAATTTCCCATCTCTATTATTTTTTTAAATCTTTTTGTTTGTCTACGAGTGATTTTTAACTCAGCTCCTTTCTAAGGAGAAAGTAGTAAGAAGGTCTATGCCATGACTTTCTCATATTATTTTGTAGCCCTCTCGATTTAGAGCAGTGTTCCCTCAAAGTGCTGGAGCCAGAAGGAAGTCCCAGCTGGAGTCTCCTGAAACTACTGGGAGATCGGGGTTGCACTGTGGTGGAGCTTGTGGAGTTCTTGCAGGCCCTGGAGCATACAGAGGCTCTCCAGTGTCTCAGCCATTCAGGTCAGTTCTGGTTTGTGCTTTCACTGCAACTGTATGTTCTACACTGGAAACACTGAAGTATTTGTTTTCTACAGTAGGTAAAAACATCTTTACTGTTTGGATTCTAGTAACTGGCATTCATGTGATTACCATAGTAATTGGCTCATATGATTCTGAGATTAAAAGTAAGCCAAGTAGATAAGCAGGCTTAATGCAGTATTGTTGTAGACTTGGACTTGGCTGCATGGATATGACAGGTGCTGTCATTCCCTCTGCTGACTTGGGTTCTGTATCAAACTATGCTTTTGGGAGATGCTTATAGAACTGAAATGGTTGAGTTAGAAAGACAAGTAGTATTGCCAGCCATCTGTTTGGGCTACAGGTTTTGTTAACTGCATTTCATAGCTTACCCTAATTGAAGGGGAAGGGTCCAATTAGTGCCACTTCTGGTGCATATTGGATCCCGTCCAACTTGCTAATTGGACAGAAAAACAGACTAACTTTAGATAGAACTAGATTATTTTCTGCTAACACATTCAGCTTGCTTCTTCACAAAAAGTCTAGGAAGTGGGGCAACGCAAGGGAATGCACAGGTAAGACCATGTAGACCAAGTGCTTCTTGCTATAGTACAAAACCAGGGCCTTTTTTTTATGTCCTCCTCCTTCAGGATGTGGTGAAATTCAGCCTACTAGGAGGTTGCGAAAGCTTCTTTTCAGAGCAGGGAGTGGAAATGAGACTAGCAAGCTCCTTGCTGTACTCATAGCTGTCCTATTCTTTGGACAGTGTGAGAAAAGAAGCCATGGGCTGAGAACCATTGTTAAGACAACCTTGGAATTTTTCAAGTAAATTATAGCAATGCTTTGCAGCCGTTTCATCTAGTTAAGGCTGCTGCTTCTTACTGTGCTAGGAGGACCATGGTGTGTTGAATGAGGTGTGATTGAGTTACATGATAACAGCCTAGCTGAAGTATACCACTGTAGGCTTGGCAGGGAGAGGGGAACTGATGTTCTATCAGTGTGAGTGGATTGCGCTCACAGGGGCAAAAGTTGAGGTGGAGGCATAGGCAGTAGTATGCTGTCCTGCACTATGAATGCTTGTTCCTTTTTATTGTTCTCTGTATGGTGGTTACTGGGGGAGTACTGAAAACAAGAATGGTCCTGGTTCACGTTTGTACTGCAGAGTGCCTGCACAGAGTCAGAATGTTGTGCTTGCTTGATCTGTGATCATCTCAAGTATCATCACCGTTGAATTGAGGATTTTTGTGTGGCTATCAGTCAAGTTACATTTTGAAATATGTAATGAAGACTAAATCCTGGATAAAACAGGAACGTGCTACATAGCAGAATTGTGAGATAGTGGTGTCAATTAGGGAACTGGCTAGATAGCCAAGATATCTTTGTATTGAGGAGAACAAGCCAATAAGTAGACTTTTGTCAAGACCCCTTGGAACTGCAGAGATGATCTTGTTATAAATGAATCTTTTGCAGAACAGTATGATCTGTAATAGAACGGAGTCAGCCTCCTCTAAGGAGGACTGGGTAGCTTCATAGAGACTGAGAAACTGGAACTAAGATAAACCAAAGCAAAGGGTATTTGAAGAAAGTTTAGGTCAAAAAGAATTTTAAACTATTTAAAAAGAAGTGGTAGGCCTTGATATTTGCAGTGAGTTTATTTAGATGTTCGGGGTCGTTGATATTTGAAGTCAAAGTACAAATTCGTTACTGCCCACTTGTTCTAATATACCAAAAAGAGCTTAAGTGTTGCTCAAGTTCCTTTAGGAAAGGGATTGTTTACTGTAAGACCTCTATAGGTGTCATACTGGTTTGTTAGACTGTTTTCTACCAGCTTAGCTGATGCAGTTAAAAAGACACAAACCTTTGTGAGCCTACGAGTGTGCTGCTTAATGAGTGTACAGTTTTGATGCTGCTTAATGGTCTGTTTTGGCAGTGATACTACCCCAGTACCTTTATGGCAGAGATGTATTGTTACAAGCTGGGACATCACTTTGTTTGCAGCAATACAAAGGATCTCTTGGAGAATCATAGACTCCCAGAACAAAGTTCCAGAACTTGTCTCTCAGAGCTTAGAGGCTTGCCTGTCACATTGCATTAACTCCATAGAAGATCTTCTTTCTATAAAGACACAAAATAGTAGTGATGATAACTTTAAAACTTCTCCTTTTTAGTAGTGAGAAAGCGCAGGCATCTTGTTCCTTGGGTCACCTCTCTGTCCCTTTTCTTCCCTTTTTTTATCTTGTCATGTTGTGAACTTGCTGGAAATGAATGAAATGCGAAGAGCTTTCTCTCAGGCTAAGAAGGAAAAAAGGCTTAATATGCAATTCGTGGTATTACAGTCTAGTCCTTGTGCAACCTCATTGAGTTGTGGTGATTGAAACAAGAGCAAAGAGGTGTTTTTCCTCTGCAGGCAGGCTTCTTACTGCAGCAGTTTAGGCACTTCAATCTGAATGTGAGTAATTGAGGCCGATTTTGCACAAATGACTGAAAATGTTTATCAGTGTGTAAGTTAACTATAATCCAACTGTTACATTCTTAAGATTATGAGTGCTTAATTTGCACTGCATGTTTCAAAGTCTGGTAACCATAAATGTAAGTTTGCCATCCTCAATGATAAAACTCGAGCTTTGCGTTTTCCAAGGAAAATTGGAGAAATATTTGTGTATCTTTGTAATCATTCAGAAAATTGAGCCAGAAGGTTTTCTTTTTGACCCGTTAAATTCTGTGATGCTTGCAGGAAGTAGCTGTATAGTGCTGAATGAATTGCAGGAAAATAAATGAAACTGTGAAGAAATTATGAATCAGATTTCTTAGAACTTGTTTGTAATACTTCCAAGGAGCGCAAAATACAAATCTTTCAGAGAATTCATTTTTCTCAGCTACTTTCTTAAGAGATGTTAGTGATGCAAATCAGGAGAGATTAAAAAAAAAAAAAGCGGAAGTCTTTGGAAGGAGCAAGTATTCTTAATTTTTCTGTCCTTTAAATTAAAATAATATAATTCCTGTTTGTCTTGGCTAATGTTAGGTGATTGTGATGCTCAAAAACTGTACTTAACACACTCCCTTTAACTATGAAAAACAGTGGAGGAAGTGTTAAATGAGGAACTGAGGTAGCGATCTTCAGGGCTAGGGTATTGTCCTGGTTTCGGCAGGGATAGAGTTAATTTCCTTCTTAGTAGCTGGTACAGTGCTGTGTTTTGGATTTAGGACAAGAACAAAGTTGATAACACACCCATGTTTTAGTTGTTGCTAGGTAATGCTTACACTAGTCAAGGACTTTTCAGTTTCCCATGCTCTACCAACTGAGCAGGCTGGAGGTGCACAAGAAGCTGGGAGGGGGCACAGCCAGGACAGCTGACCCAAACTGGCCAAAGGGACATTCCATACCATGGGACGTCATGCTCAGTATATAAACTGCGGGAAGCTGGCCAAGGGGGCCGCTGCTCGGGGACTGGCCAGGCATGGGTTGGTGGGTGGTGAGCAATTGCACAGCAATTGCACTGTGCATCACTTGCTTTGTGTATTATTATTATTATTGCTATTATTATTTTATTTCAATTATTAAACTGTTTTTATCTCAACCCATGAGTTTTTCTCACTTGTGCTCTTCCAATTCTCTCCCCCTTCCCACTGTGGGGGGGAGGAGTGAGCAAGCGACTGTGTGGTACTCAGTTGCTGACTGAGGTTAAACCACAACAGGTATAGAGGGAAATTATTTTAGAGAAAGAAAGGCAGGGGATTTTCAAGTCCTGTAGCTACTTTGGAGTAGCTGCCTGTGTGATCAACTATTTCAGAGTAAGATTGTGTGTGGAGGAAGTTAATATAGCCCGCTTCCCTGCAAGACAAAGATTATATGAATTCCAAATCTCAGGTAATCTCTGTTTCAGTCTGTTGACCACATGGGTTTCTGCTCAGGTTTCAGCCTGTTGATCGAATTGTTATGGTTTTTTTCCTCAGACATTCTCTGTTAGGAAAAAGTTCTGATGTGTGACTAAGCCATTAAACACATGAGGGGGAAAAAAGCAGACAAAAAGAAAACTCCTGGCAGAGTGTAATAAGAAGGCTTGGAGCAAATGATAATCTTGAGTCTTGTACCAGGATATTTGCAATCTCTTTGCAGCTATTTTTTTTTATACAGCTTCTGGTTTACTCTATGCTATTCTGTAAGATTATTCCCCCAGCAATCTGGAATACTGCGTCTGTACCAGACTACACTTTCACAGAATCATAGAATGGTCTGGGTTGGAAGGGACCTTAAGGATCATCTAGTTCCAATCCCCCTGCCATGGGCAGGGACACCTTCCACTAGACCAGATTGCTCAAAGCCCCATCCAGCCTGGCCTTGGAACACTTCCAGGGATGGGGCAGCCACAGCTTCCCTGGGCAACCTGTTCCAGTGCCTCACCACCCTCATAGTGAAGAATTTCTTCCTTATGTCCAATCTAAACCTACCCTCTTCCAATTTAAAGCCATCACCCCTTGTCCTATCACTACACGTCCTTGGAAAAAGTCCCTCTCCAGCTTTCTTGTATGCCCCCTTCAGGTACTGGAAGGCTGCTGTAAGGTCTCCCTGGAGCCTTCTCTTCTCCAGGCTGAACAACCCCAACTCTCTCAGCCTGTCTTCACAGGAGAGGTGCTCCAGCCCTCTGATCATCTTCGTGGCCTTCCTCTGGACTCACTCCAACAGGTCCATGTCCTTCTTATGTTGGGGGCCCCAGAGCTGAACGCAGTACTCCAGGTGGGGTCTCACGAGAGCGGAGTAGAGGGGGAGAATCATGTCCCTCGACCTGCTGGCCACGCTTCTTTTGGTGCAGCCCAGGGTACGGTTGGCTTTCTGGGCTGCAAGCGCACATTGCCGGGTCATGTTGAGCTTCTCATCAGCCAACACCCCCAAGTCCTTCTCCTCAGGGCTGATCTCAATCCATTCTCTGCCCAGCCTGTATTTGTGCTTGGGTTTGCCCTGACCCAGGTGCAGGACCTTGCACTTGGCCTTGTTGAACTTCATGAGGTTCACACAGGCCCACCTCTCAAGCCTGTTAAGGTCCCTCTGGATAGCATCCCTTCCCTCCAGCATGTCAACTGCACCACTCAGCTTGGTGTTGTCAGCAAACTTGCTGAGGGTGCACTTGATCCCACTGTCCCTGTTGCCGACAAAGATGCTAAACAGCGCCGGTCCCAACACTGACCCCTGAGGAACGCCACTCATCACTGGTGTCCACTTGGACATCGAGCTGTTGGCTGCAACTCTTTGAGTGCGACCATCCAGCCAATTCCTTATCCACTGAGTGTTCCATCCATCAAATCCATGTCTCTCCAATTTAGAGACAAGGATGTTGTGTGGGACAGTGTCAAATGCTTTGCACAAGTCCAGGTAGATGATGTCCAGCTGCAATGTGTTTTCCTTAAACTATAAAGAAGGAACTACTTTCTCCCAAAACAGGGAAATTAGACTGACTCTAAAAAAAAAAAAAGAAATTTTTAGTATGTATACCTGTTTTGTATCTGATTGCTCATTTCTGATGGTGATGAAGTGCCTTTGTACCATTCACTATTTCTGTGCTTTTTCTGTAACTAGTTGTATGGGGCCTAGCTAGGATAGAGTTAACTTTTTTCATAGCAGCTTACATGGCGCTGTGTTTCAGATTTTTGACCAAATCAGTACTGACCAAATCAGTACTGATAACACACCAATGTTCTAGCTTTTGCTGAATAGTTGTTTGCACAGCATCAAAGCCTTCTGTTTCTCGCTCTGCCCCCCCCCAGTGAATAGATTGGAGGTGTGCAGTAGGCTGGGAGGGGACACAATCAGGCAAATGACCCAAACTAATCAAAGAGATATTCCATACCATATAACATCATGCTCAGCAATAAAAGGGAAAAGAGGGAGTTTTGGAGGGCCTAGCCATCTTTTGCTTGGGAACTGGCTGGGCATCGGTCTACCCACGGAAGGTGGTGAGTGGTTGCCTTTGTGTCACTTGTTTTGTTTTCTTTACTACTCTTCCAGTCATCCTTCACCTACTAAACAATTTTTTGTTGTTGTTGTTCATTTTATGTTGACCTCCAAGTTTTCTTGGTTTTATTCTTCCTTTCCCTCTTCCCCCATCCCACTGGGGGTGGGGGACTGTGTGATGCTTATCTGCCCACCAGGGTTAACCCACAACACTAGTATTGTAGCAACTAGTCTTTAATGTGTAGTATTGCTTGTGGTCCCACTGGGGTTGTTAAATGCATTTTACCATCCATAGCCAATAATGCTTTAAACTAATGATTTTTGATGGCTTATCAGCTCAGTGTTGCTCAACACCTTGGTCATAGGTCCATGTATTTTTTACAGCAGTGTGAGGTTAAACTCTGTTCTGCAGTTGACTTTTTTCCCCCCTCTCCTCTTCTTCTGATGACCTTGGTTATACCAGTGGATCTGTGTTTGGGGTCATGCTGTAACTAGATCTCTGGAATGGTCTAGGTTAAGAAAACAACTGGATCATATCAGACTGGTGTCAGAATTTCGCTCATGCTATTTCCTGGCAGTTAAAATTTGAAGAAAATTTTACCTTGCAGACTGGCAAAAGTAAACCCCAGCCCTGTGTTCTACAGGAGTCAAAGGCATAAAGCTGAAACCAATGTTTCAGCTGATAAGGTTGCATGAGGAATAGTAGAAAAACACACTATGTTGTAGTTAAACTAACTCTTACTGTTTTGATCCATCCCTCAGGCTGTGCTTAATCTTAATCTGAGGATTAACAACTAAAGAAGTTGTTGGGAGTGAGCAAACTCTTAAATCTGGGAATAGCTTTCCCAGAAGGGATCTGTGATGCCATTGGAAGTATTATTTGCTTTAGTGAGTGGAGAGCAAGAGGGATTGAATTATCCTAAAATTAAAATGTCTGAATGATCTACTTTAAATCTCTGATAAATTCGGTAGAGTACTGAACAATTTAAGCATGGATTTTGTGCAATGGAAGACAATTTTGAAAGTCTTAGTCATATTACTAATTGGAACTGCATGTATACACAGTACAAACAAATTTTCAAGTATATTTAATGACAGAAATTTTCTTTGCTCAAAGGACAATTTAAACACAAATTTAAATTGTGGAACTGTATTTCTTAACTTTCCTATGTATAAATTCTTTTTTAAAGGTATAAAGATTGTTGTACAGCCAGACTCTCAAGCAGTGCTCTCTGGTCAGGTCGTCAAGCTGTGTTGTTGGGCAACAGGACACCCATTTGTGCATTACCAGTGGTTCAAACAGGAAAAAGAGGTAATAGTTGATACAGAATATAGATTAAGTGGTCAAAATAATAGGTAATGATTTTGGATGATACTTTTTTTTTTTTAAAGACTGTTACTCTTATTTACAAGGAGAGAAGATTGTTATATATACTAATAAAAATAGAATTTTAACAAATGCTGCATAATGACCCTATCAATGTGCTAAAGCAATAAGGTGGTCCCTTATATTCAGACCACTGATTAGCCTTGGAGGCTAATCCTGGAATGTGACAGTAAAGAAACTGTAAGTTTAGTTGTCTCTCAGCTTACCAAGAAGTTTAACACAGGCTACTGAGAAACTGCCGCACTGGAACAAATGCCAATCACTGTTGGTCTTGGACAGATGGAAACTGGTTTCCTAAGAATGAACAGTTGAAGGCATGAACTTGGTGGTGCCACAGACTTCTTCAATACAATACTGGAATGCATGTGAGCTGGTGTCTCTGGAATTTGAATGGCAGCACTTAATGCCCATATTTTTGATCCTGGTTATCTTTCTACAAGATGAATGCACGTTTTTTCTTAATGTTATTTTATTGTAAGTACTAACTTTAAAAATGGAGTAAGTTTATGGTATTTTAAATTGCTGTTAGGAAATTTTTAACTCATTTTCTACACCTTTCTAAAAGTTTATCTAGATCATCCAAAATATGGCTTAAAAAATATGATTGCAGTCATTTCCTGCTCATTACAGTTAAAATATAGATGTAGTAAAAAATTATTTTTCTGTGAAATAATTTTTCAGTTTCCTGGTCATAGCTGAATATATCTTAAGACTAGAGCTGAGTGTAACACATATGCTGGTTGGAGTAGTGCTTAAGGAATTATTCAGAGTTATTTGTGGAGAAAGGTAAAAATTATTAATTGCAGGAAGAGCTTTTCAGCAGGCTTAAAAGCTCAGAATTGTCTTAAATAGAGGCATATGAATTATTCTTGGAAGAAAGCCTGTCTCTGAGCTACTAAACATATAGACCAAGACTTTTTCATCCAAAAGTTTCAAGTAAATGAAGGAGTTGAGGCTGGTGTTATGGACATGGAAATAAATATTCTAATATTAGATCCTGGCATAGATTAAATCAATGTAAATTTAAATGTTTCTTGGTTCACCTGTAATTCAGGTTCCCCATGGTAATTCTCCAGAGCTGGTTTTGAATCCAGTGAATGTAAACGATTCTGGATTTTACATCTGTCGAGTGAACAGTGAATCTTCCTTTGTGTTCAGTCGGTGGGCACGACTTGAAGTTTGTGATCTCCAGGGTACATCTCACGGTGAGTGGCAAAAACATTGTCTTCGGAAAGTGTGTCTTCCCACTTGTTAGAGGAACTTGGGTCCCCGTTGCTGTCTTGCAGAGATGTGAAAGAGGGCTGATTAAAAATGCGGTATCCAATTATTGGGTTCTTGTGCTGGTCACAAAAGCAGAAGAGAAATAAAGTTCCACAGTGGTGGATAAGAAATAGATAGATGGAAAACATACACAGTCTCAGATCCTTTTAATTCTTAGAGGATTCCTGGACCAGAAAAGCAATTCTTTAACTCTCTTGTTGTTTACCTGTTTACCTCTTGTAACTCGCTAGCAACTGGACACACAGAGTCTATTCTGAATGTCTGCCCCATGGGCTCTGACCTAATAGTCAGGATTGTCTGTTTCCTCTTCATCTGTGTGCTGCCAGTCTGAGAAGAAAGGTATTTGGATAAAGGAGAATCTAATGAGGTTCTCTGCCATCCTAGAAAGAAGTCCTACCTTACCTAGAAGGTCAGAACAGTAAACTACAGAAGAGCGCGTGCATGCTGGAAGCCTGGACACTTTATAAAACCTAGATACTGTGGAATGGAAAGAGTGTTAACTGCACTCTGAGGAAACAGGACTGAGGTCTGGAATAAGGTTTGGCAGGTAGCGAAGTGATATATCTTCCTTCCAGTCACTTTTTCAGATCATAATAGGCTATCACAATCTTAGACGTGTACCAACCAGGAAAGATAAATTGGTCAAAGCCCAGCACATTCTTTCTTTGCCAGAACACCTGGGGAAAAGAGAGAGGCTGGGGCTCCGTGGATATGTCTGTTGCAGAATATATGTTTGCTAATGCAGTCTTTTCAACTTCATATAACCAACCCAGATAATAGTGAAGACATGCCAACAATTTGCTGAAATAAACCTATTAGAGGAAGAAACACATGAGTTAAACTGAGTCTTTTTGGTGTGAATTGCATCTTCATGGGTTTTATAAATGGTAAGCTAACAGTCAAATGTGTGTTACCTGCATAATAAAAGCCATAGTAATTCAACTGTACCAGTGTAAGTCTGTATGAATTTATGGCACTGGCTTGAAGATACCTCTGCTTTAGTGATGGGTTAATCTCCATCTGCAGCATACATGATGAAAGAATGGAAGTGGAAGAAGCGTGAGGAGAATGGAATAATAGCAGAAAGCAAATAAGATTAAATAGCTGTCTACTCAACAGTATCCAGCTAGTACTGGAATTTGTTCTAGAAGGTAAAGAAAATCTTGGAAATTTACTTCTTGGATCAAGTATATTAATACTGTGCATTTATTTCCAGTTTCTGAGGTTGCTGGAGTGGCATCTTTCTGTTTTCTGGTGTGCATAAGGATTTTGGTTTGGTTTTTGGTGTTTTGTTTTGGTGGTGTTTTTTTTTTTTTTTACAGAATAGTCAGTTGCATTAAATAGGCATTGACTCATGCACTAAATCTACCCTTTATAAACTTTCTAATTAAAAAGTTTGCACTTGCTTGCTATTGGCCTAAAGATGAGTGAGATAGAAATCAACTGCACTGTCTTCAGACTGTGAAGAGTACTTATTTTGTCTTATGTCACGAGTCAAAGGTGTTTTCCACTTGCATCCCACATATAAAAATTATTCATAACAGGAAAAGAGAATAGAGAGAACCGATCTTCCAGTAAAAGATCAAAAGCTATTGCAATGTCATTTGAGGTGACCTTTTTACATCTTAATCTCAAACATATTCTCGATCCCTTATCTAAGCGATGATTTCTTCTGCTTTTCCTTTGCTCCTACTTCAGGTTCTATTGAGTTAGAAACCTGCAGTTTTAGATCTTGTTGATTACACCAGGAAGCTGAGATGAATAAGCTTGTAATGACTACGTGGAAAAAAAGTCTGAGAAAAACATCAGTATATTGTTTCACACTTGTGGTGAAAGTTTTGGTGACTAAAGGGCAGCAGGTATCCACAGACTAGTGCCTTGCTTTGTGTTCCATGACTCTTGGTCAACCAGGAACCACAGTGGAAGTGAATTTTAGCGTGTTTAGGTCTTGGTGATGGGTAAAAGGATAAGGGGCAAGATGGATTGCTTCTTCCTATAACCTTCCCTCTTAGGGTGCTTAGAAGGAGACCTAAAAGGGGTATGTAGTACCTGCACTGAATGAGTGCTATCTCCTGTAACATTTGGCCTGGGATTACTGGTGTTTCAGTTGAACTAGATGACAATGACATTTGTGCAAATGTTGACTAGGTACGAAATCTTCTATTTCAGTTGTTGACTGTCTTTTTTTTTTTTCCTTTTCCTGCTCCCTTGGTTGCTTTCTTTTTTTCAGATTTTTTTCTTCCTCCTCTCTTTTCATTGCTTTTTATTTGATGAGAGCTCGACCATTCTGTAAAATGCTGTCTTTCATAGCTGTCTTGTGAGCTTGTGATCGGTGAGGCAGCCAGACACAATTCCGAAAGATACTGCTACAGGCTTGTTAGTGTATTTTGCAAGGGATACAACAACAGGCTGTACCAAGGACAGCCTGTAAATGAGATGGCAGGTAAAGGGGTCACACCGGAGACAGAAACCACGTTATCTTTCAATCTCATGTTCTCTTTCACTATCTGTAACTTTTGTGTTCCTTGTCTTAAAGACTAATGCTTTTAATTTGACTACAACAGCAGTTCCTTTCCATCTTATCTTACTTCTGTCTTTCTGCCTAAGTAAGAAAAAAAAAAAAAACCCACAACACCATTATAGAAGTTGATAGAGAACATGGTAAGCCAGGGTCTCTATTTGAAATGCCGTACAGCAGTGGTCATAGAACAGAATATTTGCTCAGGCATCTGTCAGTCTTTTTACCAGTATCAAGTCTGCATTAGGAAATACAGCATTCTTTTAAAAACGCTAGTCAACATTGATCATAAATATGAAACATCTGTTTGTAAAATCTTTGAAATACAAATTTTAATGTGCCAAGAGGCTCAGACTCTAGTAGAAGAGAGACACCCTTATCACTGTCTCCCTTTATTTTACTATGCAAAGGAAAATGTCATCACCCCCTAATTGTCAGTCATGAATAGTTCTGATGACAAAACATGTGTCTACATATGTAGTCTAAAAGTAAAGATGAGTGACCTTGCAGCTGAGATAAAAGATCACTGGTGTGACCTTTACAAGTAGGCCCTGGCTTCCTGTAGTATGTGTCAGTTAATCAAACCGTTCAGTACGCAGAGATCAGAAACCTTGTCAGTGGAACACTCTTGTGTGTGTAGTGGATGTTTCAAAAATGAATTTCAACACTTTGTTTCAATAAATTTTATCATATATAGAAACTTACATTACATCAGCTGGACAAGTCTTTAATGCATTTAGGGTTTCCTGAATAGGTTTCTTTCCCAAAGACATTTCTATAATGGGACATGTCAGCGGCTGATGTTTGTTAAGTGTTTTTAGCTTTGGGCTTTTTTAGTATATTTACCATAAGGTTTGATGCTCAGTTTAGAATGGGAAGAAGATGGATATGCTAAAACTAACTGATTTTAAGTTTTAAATTTCTATTCCTGTGTCTACACTTGCACACAAGTTGGATCCTCAGTCCATCCTTCAGTAGCCACTCTTTGTACTTGTGCCTTTCTCTGGAATCTTTGTAATCCTACAGGCAGGAATAAATAACGCAAAGAGGGCTTTGCACTTTTTCTACTTCTGGGGTATATTTAATGTGCATTCCTTTTTACTTTTCAACTGAAGAACTGGAAAGCTGTTGCTACTCATTTTTAGCATACTCTTAAAGGACAAGTAACTTAATTTCATTGCTATTAAAACAGTCTGTTGTAGTTACAGGAAGATGTGGCCGTATGTCATCAATTCTTGTTAGTCTATATGCGGTTAGATTGTCTCACCCTTTCTTTTCTTTTTTCTTCCTTTTATTTTTTTTAAGGGAGCTTAATTGGTTTGCCTGAAAGCAAGTTGCGCATTTGTATTCAGCCTCAGTCACAAAACCTGACAGTGGGGGATGCTTTGGTATTAGAATGTGGAGCTGTTGGAAACCCAATTCCTCATTACCAGTGGTTCAGAAATGGATTTCCCTTGGCAAATGGGAGCAAAAATGTCTACATGGTAAGTTACTGCAAAGTGCCAGCCTTGGGGGACTAATGTGTAACCACTTTTAACTTACCACATAAAGCTTCCTTGAAGAAAATAACTTCTTCATAGCCTTGATAATTTATTATGGAAGCGCTCGCTATAAGTTGTTCTCCTGTTCTGTTACTTGCCCATACTGTTCTGAGGCTCTCGGGTGCCTAATTTTAATCCTGAACATGTTTCAGGTGGTAGTCATGGGATGTAAGGCTTAGTGTATTTTGGATTAGTGTGACATATTGACATAACAAAGACTAAGTATCAGTAAAAGTGAAAGCTTCTCTTTCTATCTTGCACTGCAAAGCACTGTGATTTGTACGAGCTGTTGCATTCAGTGCTTAATGCATCTCAAGCCTCTGAGGTGGATTTACATTCTTTCTTCAGTTCTTGAAAGCATTTCTAGAACACACATGCTGTCCAGCTTACTGAAGAATGAGTGTATCGGCAGCTTTTGGATTTGTTTAGGCTTTGCTTTTAGTTTTTACTCTTTCTTGCATGTGGGCTTAAATTAAACTGATACAGGTATTCTTTTGGGGTCTGGCGGGATGACTGTGATGATGGTTGCATAGGTAACTTATGTGGATGTGGAACATCAAGGGACATACTGGTGTCACGTATTCAATGACCGGGAAGATCAAGACAGCAAGAAGATAGAAGTCATTATAGGTAAGGAGTTTTTCTGTTTGTTGTAGGTCAGCTGATTTATCAATTTCTTCCCTATCATTAGAATTTATTTATTAGAATTTATTTTATTATTCAGCCAGGCACATGCCTTCTGTATTTTTAGTTTATCCGTTTGTTAAAATAGCTGTGTTTGCTTGCAGCAAATGGAATTTTAGAGCTTTATCAGTTACAAAGTGCTTTGGGTTTTTATGGTAACACGCATAGAAATGCTACCACTTTTTTGGCATTGCTAGCACATACATGGCTTGTCAGCAGATTGCAAGCTGATTTCTTCCTGGTTTTTGACAACTAAAAAACAGTTTAACTCTTGTTTGTGATATGAACTGTGTTTCACTGAGTCCTTCAGCAATCAGGACAGGTGAGATTATTCATAGCAAGCAGAATAAGTGAATATAATACGGTTTAGTGTGTGTGCATGTATTTGCAGTAAACTAAAGAGGAGAAGATCTGTTTGTATAGCTTCCAGATCTATCTGGGAATACTATTGCATAATTCATATGAAAAGTTCTTTCCTATCCTAAGAAATATTCTAGTTTAGTTGTCCTGAGTTTTAGTAATAATTACTATACGGTGTTGTGGTCAGTGCTGATTTACACTGCTATAAAATGAGCCAGATTGCAGAGAAGCTTGGAAGTGACCTTTGTCTTCCACTTTGTGTGTGCTAACTCTCATAACTGAGAGCAATTGTCTTCCAATTCTTGCCCCCCCCAAACACAAGGAAGGAAATCTATGGCAGTGGAGTGCACAGAAGGTAAAGTAAATCTTTAGTTGTGAATCACTTTTTTTAAAATTGATGACGGATTGTTGAGTGTGTTGCTGAAAAGCATGTGTGGGTTAAGAGTTTCAGTCTACTTTAAAACACTGCTGTGTGATGCAACGTTCCTTCTGCATGTGCTTTTCTATTTGCCTTGATACCATGATCTAGAGCACACAGGAGAAAAACCAAGCTAATTTCTTCTTCTGTAGTATTCAAAGTCGTTTGATTTTTTTTGCACTGTTTTTGTGTCCTGTGCTTACAGTTTCTAGTGAAATGTAAAGATCTTGAGATTTCTTTGGCTGGGCTCAGAAGGCAACATCCTTGCAAGAAAAGCTGAAGATGTTTGTTTAGGAACCTGGGTGACCTTAGAGAGCTGGATAGAGCTAGTTCCACTGTCAGCTCTGTGTCTGCAAGAGGTGTTTCCAGGAACCTTATTAGGATGATTTCTGTTCTCCTTTGCATTGCTGTAATGGGGACGAAGTAGTGTATTGTGACCTTTAATATTGATACCATCCCTTGATTACTGAGCATCTCAAAGTCTAATATTTATATCATAGGGGATCATATATAAAGATGTAAGGCTGCTTACAGCAGCCCCCCCCCGAGCTTACCTACCAACAATGAAGAAAAAAAAATGCATTTGCAAAGTACAATAAATGGCTCTCTACCCTGTTTTTTTATAGAATTTTCTTGGAATTAAACTGCTGTGCAGCATTTCTTGTTCAAAGTTTAACCAGAGCTGATGTTCCCCTTTAGCCCTTTTGTTAAAGGTTTAACATTGTGAGGGGATTGTTGTACTGTCGCTCACTGGAACATACAAGTGACACACATTTCTGTGTCAGCCACTTCCATGGCATAGCTTCTGACACCGATCATCTCTTTGAGCCTTCACATCCTTTCTGGCTTGGAGGTGTCTGCATTACCTTTTGGAGTGCTATGCAGAAGCCTCCTAGTTACCTGTAATTCAACTACCCTTTGAAGCAGAAGATAACCACTGTATTATCTGTGGGGGTCTACACCCAAACTACAGTTTGCTTGGATGCCACATCATTCTGCTACTAAGCTACATTAACACTGACAGTAGTATCACCTCAGGTCACTACAGGTCTCCCACATGGATATATGAGCCTGCTTTTGTGGTTTAAGAGATCTGCCTAGGGCTCCACTGCATGGAGCAGGCCTGCTCCAAGAGACCTCTGCTTCAGATAAATGATTTTTCTTTTCCATAGTTTCCAGTGTTCTCAGAATAATTAGGTGAAATCTGTGGTAGCTTAGAATGCTTGAAAATTGTATCTGAAGTCTTTTTGAATACACGTGGCTTTACAAAGTAAGATTTCTTGCTCAGGATGTTGCTTTTTCAGCAGTCCTTCAAACATCTATTTTTCAAATGGGTGATTCTGACATCTTGCTCCTTATTCATTCAAGCTGCTTGCATGCCTGTCGGATTGAGGCATAGTATGTGTTTCTCCCTTTGTTTCGAGATCTACTGTATTATAATGGTGTGTCTAGCATAGCTTAGTATATTGATGTAGAATTTTCTCTTTTCTGTGTGTGGAATAAACGTGAAAGGTTAGATTTACAGAAATGCAAAGCCAAAAGTATTTTAGAAAGGTCGTTTGTTTTCTAACGTTTGGCTTCTATTAATAATGGCATGACAATTACATTTTTCTTAATAAAAAATGTGGGTTTTGCTTCTTGTTTAAACTATGATTTTATTGGTGTATTTCTTCACAGAAGATCTAAGTGATCTTCAAAAACCAGGTAAGTGGTAAGTTTTGAAAAATTTTAATTTTGCATCTTCATTTTATGTTACAAATCACTGAAGCCTAGCTGGGTTACAGTATATAGTTTACATTATTTGGATGTATTTATAACTGGGGATTTAATAGGGGCAGATACCATGTTAAGAGCAGCACAGCTTTCTGGTTCCAATAAATTAACTTGAAGAATATAGTGAATCATAGGGTTGCTATTATCTCTGTAAAATCACACAAAGCTACTCTTTTATACTGCATGTATACTTATACAAATACAAAGGAATTATCGTTTGCTTTCTTGTCTGTGGCTTCTTTGGACTCTTAAGTTTTAGTATGCTACTGCTTTTTCAGACTATTAAGGTGAAAAAGATGTAGGGTGTCTGGCTGTCACCCATGATATGTTGAACTGGTATATTTCTTGAATTCATGTTGGAGTGAGCTAATGTGATTTGAAGCCTATTTGATGTTTATTATAGAAACGTAGATCTGGAATAGTACTCCATAAGGGATTATCCCTGATACAGTGTTCCCAAAAATCTCAAATCACAAAGGTCATATAATTTCCTGGGTTAGACATCAAAGATATGTTTGCTTTTGCCAAGACTTTAGTTTTAGTCACTGAAGTGGTAGTGTCATGATACATAACATGTTATCCAAAGTGTACCACTTTGGCACATCGCTTACATGTTCCTCTTGGCAGAGCATTGGCTCTACCATCCCTCTGTGAAGTACAAAATAAACACATTTTCACATACAGATGGTGATCCCTGCTAAGCATCCCCCATCTTGCATGTCTGCATTTCATTTGGAGAGGATTAACTGTTTTGGGTGTTACTGAAAATGCTGATGTGCAGTTTGAGATTCAGAATTATACTGTAAGCATTTATTATTTCTTAATTTATAGAGCTAGCTATTCATAGCCTATTAGGCTATGTTTGCTGGAAGAGGGTGAAGGAGATCAGGTAAACAACACAACACCCCAAACCCCCACCAAAACAAAAAAAAAGAGTACTTTTTTTGTCTTAAACTAGTAACTTATTAGGCAAAGCAATACCAATAGACTATGGCTGTATGGAACATGCAGTTCATTTTCTGACATTGGCAACTATGACTGTAGTTACTGACAATCTGCTGATTTAATCTATTTTAAGCAGACCTACAAGAACAATCGAGTCACAGACCTGTTGGTAAGTACTTTTTAGCTGTAATGAACGTACGTATTTCATATCTAGGAAATAGATTTTGCTGCTTCTGAATATTGCTTCTTCTGCCACTGCTAATGAAATAACTGTAGTGCCTGTAAATAGCTGCAGGAAGGGAGACTGCTGTATATTTTTATAGTCCTTTATAACATTTGCATGCCCTTTCAGTAGTAGACTGCGGTGAGGGCACCAATATTTTTAGTGACTCAGTGGAGCGTCCTCAACTTCTCATCTGTTTCAGTTTAGTGTTTCAAGTTCCTCTGGCCACGACCTTAGCCAGTGTGTTACTCCATTACTTTGAATACTTCAACAGTTGGAGGTAGTGGTAGCAGGATGATATGATAAAAAGGATTGGTAGTCTGTCTGCTAAGGGTATGCTGTCCCTGCAAGCTCAGCTCTTCTGATGCACAGTGTGTGGATGCTTTGATCCTGAGCTGAAGCTTATAAAGATAGATGGATAGCATATGTGTGTTATGAAGAATAGTTGCTGGGGTTTTTTAATCGCATTCTTAAATTTGCATGGTAGACTTGACTGTGGCCAGGCATGTTGTCGTCGGTGCTAAACCAGGTGGAAAGGCTGCTGGCCTTTGTCAAAATTTTACCGCTCTTTCAGGCTCATCAGCGTGAGAGGGAATGTAAGTGCTCCCCAGTCCTGGTTCATCTTTTCTAAATTAGTTAGAAAGCTTGTACTTTTAAAAGTGTTTTTCAATGACAGTATGCCACTGTCACTCAGTCTCTGCTGTTTGAAATAGTTTACACTGTTCAAGACCTTGGAGGTTTTCCAGCTGCAAAAATGTTGAAAACATCTTGTTTGAAGGAGGTGAAATGTTAGACATTGAGGCTACGGACAGAGGTTCTCTTCTGGATCTAGCTGTGCAGGGGTACTGACTCTGAAGCAGGTTTGGGGCATTCACGTGATCTTATTTGCCACCAGAGCTGTGGGACAATAATCCCTATTGGAGAGGAGAAGTAACAAACCAGGGAGGAAATGCCTTGCTTTGAATAAGTGCCTTTCTTGAACTTAGCGTGCAATGTTTGGATAAAAATCAGGCTAGTGGTCTCTAAAGCATTTCTGTCAATGTGACTTTTTTCCCCTTTCATTGCTGCTTTGTTTACTTATTAAAGAATTACTTCTGACTTTATTAAAATCAAAGTGAATGTATCTCAAACTATGAGAAAATCAGTAGACTTCCCTCTGAGTTTCGTAAATTTCTCATATCTCTGGATAATTGTTTTTAATTAGAGCAACAGTAAAAAGAAACATTAACAAACAGAAAAAAGACTTTTTTACTTCCGACCTTCAGTTTCCACCTAAATGTACTGTGTTTTAGAGAGATGGGACATGGGAGGTGGAGATGTGAAAGTGGTCTTTTGTGTGTGGTGGTTTCTTGTTTGTTTTTTAAGAAGCATAAGAAAATTTGAGTTTTTTGGGAAAACATACTGGCCATAGCTTTGGCAACTTGCCATAAGAATTTTCATGTTTATTAAATTTCTTCTTGCATGAGGGAATTTCAGTAATAGTCTGTGCTTTCAGAAAAATGAAAGAAATGGGAGATAGCCTTAGTGACTCACTTCTTGACAGATTATCCAGTCTGAGATGCCTCGCAGTTCAGATATGTTGACTGTCAGACCATGCTGAAATGTTTGGTTTTTGGATGAGAATAGAGTTGAGCTGTATTGTTGATGTACGATGACTTTTAAAATCATATAAAATATTGTGCCTGAAGTGAGATTGGATACTATTTTCACTTTAGAAGAAATTAAATTTAAAGGTATTGAACCCATGGAATATATAAATGTGCTGTGGTTTTGTTTTTCCTTTGTCTTTGCAGCAACAGACAAGGTAGCTCTGTTAATAGGAAATATGAGCTACTGGAATCACCCCCAACTCAAGGCTCCAATGGTAGATGTCTATGAATTGACCAATTTGCTAAGACAGCTGGATTTCAAAGTTGTTTCTTTGCTGGATCTTACTGAGTCTGAGATGCGAAATGCAGTGAATGAATTTTTACTTCTCCTGGACAAAGGAGTATATGGTAAGAACATGTGATACCCTTTCTGAAGTAAGTCAGTTTTGTGGTGTATCAAGTACACAAACATCTGGTATTTACCTCTGCCAGCTCACTATATGTGATAGCAAAACAAACTTCATGGTAAATAGCATGTATGTAGAATGGGAAAAGTTAAAAACACCCATCATCGTATTCTTTGACTTTGGTTAAAATGTTATTGTTTCTTTATTCTTTAGAACAGATAAAATGTTTGAACTTTTTTCTTTAACCACGCCTAAAACTGCAATGCACTTTTTTGTTTGATAGTACTGATGTGTTTGTCTGCTAAAAGCTGCTGCATCTGTATAGCATATTTGACAACATGCTCTGCAGAAGACGCACATTTGTACTAAGAAGTCATTAGTACTAGTTTATAGTAGTCTTTTAAGCAAGAGCAAGAATAGTCTGTTGTGTCACCTGTGTTAGTGTATTATGGAAATGAGCTAGTAGCAGAGTAGTTGAAAACTGTGTAACTGCAGTATACAAGACTACATGTAGTCTTGGGCAGCAGTCCTTGCTGCTTTTAGGAGACCTCTTAAACACCTTCTTTGTAAATGTCTATTCTGTTGTCCTCCTTCCTTCCCCGTGCCTGCAAGTTAATGATTTGGTTAGGGCTGGCCAATCCCTTGGCATATTTAGACTGCTGGGTTGCATTTCTTGGGGAGGTGGGGAACAGCCCTAAGTACAGCATGAAATATGTTCTGGGCTTGCTGGTGGGACCCTTCCGTTCATCCCGTCTTTCTACTGGATGTCTGCAGAACGCTCTTTCCTTCTGGATTTCCGTCCTTCTGGCGGAAGGGGAAGGGAGGGGCTGCTCTGCTCTCCTAGTCCTCGCTCACCAGCTCTGCAAAGAACAGAGGGAGAGGGGTGCTTTTCTTTGCCTTTACAGTGAGTGGCACTCTGATACCAGGTGGGGGGGAGGGGGACAGGAGCGTGGCACATAGTAGCAAAGCATATCTCTCATGAAGATGTTACAAACTAAAATATGCAGTACAGAAATAAGAGAAAAACATTGTGCTTTAGAGTTAGGGCATAACACTCAACAGATTGGATGCAATCTTTTTTGCCCTCTTCTTTTTTGCCAAGTTTTCAAGTTGAGTAGAAATACTTATTTTGAATTGCTGGTTCCTTTCAGTTATTGTGATACTGGCCTGGCAAGCACAGGGTTTTTCATAATGTCCTTGACAGGGAGAGTTGTGCAAACCTGGATTTCTACTTCAAAAAGCAAATTGAAAAGAAGTTTGTTTATGTAAAATGAAAATGTAGTTCTCTTATGTCTATGCACTTTGAAGAAGTAAAATAAAACAGAAGAATTCATATTATCCTTTGTGGAATATACTTTGCATAAGGAAAGGCATTAACTGAGGAATTGGTGAGCTATGGACTTCAGGTTCTGACTTTCTGCAGTTGTCAGTAATAAAGGATTTTTCACTGAGTTGAATACTAAGATTCCTGTTTGGGCAGAACTCAGTGGAAGGTCTGAATATAGAGTATAAAATTTATTCTTTCTGTGTGTCTTTGCACATTAGATGGAAAGCTTAATAGTGGTTATGCTGCTTAAGCAGGCAGCAGCCCTCTTTTTTTTTTTTTTTTTTCCCCTTAAATTCTTGAGACTTAAAAATAACACCCCACAAAAATCCAAGGCACTCACATCTAAATTGCAGCATCACTTTAATGATTGTACTGCAGCATCTCATCAGTATTGGTTTAAGTTATAGTAGGACAAATTAAGCTAAGTATGCATACTAAAAGATGTGTGTTTAACACGTTTCTCTCTTTTTATTATATTTTTTGTTATTTGAGTCACACATCCAATTATAAGATACCTGTAATAGAATATCAATAATAATTTTAAGCTCTCCTCCACATACTGCACAGGAGGTGCCTTCTGCTGGGCTAATGACTAACCAGTTGGGTCTGGTATGCATTGCTACTACTGATATGCATTGATTCTTAGATGATTACTCATATATTGGGATTCCTTGTCTTGCATAAACTTGATTTTGAGGGAAAAAGCACAAGACAGAACTGGTGGCGTGCTAGCTGGGGGAGGGCATGGTGGAATCGATGCACAGAGCACACACCTTCATGTCTTGCATGGAAAAGGCCTAGAATGACGTGGCCTGGAGTGCAAGAAAAATTCTTCTGTGGGCTTTGAGGAGTTTGCTGCTGACTGCCACTATTTTTGTCATTTTTCTAAAAGCTAAGATTGCATAAATGACTCCAGAAATTATTTAGAACAGAGACCAAAAAGTTCTGCCAGTTGTCCTATTTAAATTGCAGGATTCCTATAGTAATGCCCACCCAAGAAAACATTATTTGATTCTTTTTTGGAACACAAGGTCAGATTATTTCTTACTATGCCTTTTTTAATGGTGTGTTACCTGATGCTCTGTCTGTGCAGAACTGGCTGCTCTGATATTTGGGCATTTATGTCAGAGCCAAAACTTGCATGACATGAAGACTAATTATGACAGTAAAGTTTAGTAGACTTTCTGATAGCAGTTTTCTTCTTTTGTTCCCTGGGAAATAGATGTGCTTATACATTTGAGTGAGCTTTTAGATTCTTGCACCTTCTCAATTTTTTTTCTATAACTGTTGACATGAATTTAGAAAATAAAGTACTGAAAGGCTTTAATGAGTTTCTCACCAGCACTATATGAAAGCTCTTATAAGGCATATTTTTGCTGGAAAAATACAACTGCAAGTTGATATTTCTGAAAGGTAAGCAGAGCATTCTGTCAGTAGTGTTTGGCAATAACTACTTCAATTTAAATGGTCCCTTTGTTCTTTCTGGATAGTGGCTATTAATGGCTTAAAGCACATAAAAGATGCTGTCAATGCACAAATAGATAATGATTTATTGCATTTTTAGTGGGCATAGTTCCAAATAGAAGAGGCATAGTGGCTACGTCTGCTTAGTCCTTGTTAAACATATCCATGATGCCTAATATGACGTTATGTAATTCTTGTTTACTGCCAGGAAAGTGGCATTTCAGATACTGTTCCTTAAGAGCAGGAGTAGTAAACAAAGTGATGATGATTGTCTCCTCTAATGTCTTAATTTATGTTGTTCTAAATGTAGGGTGCAATTAATACTGTATTCCACAAAGGGTAAAAGCATAGACCCATATGTTTTAAAGGCTAAAAATAGTTAGGCTGCTTTCTTCTTAAAAAAAGAGAGCGTGAGAGAAAGCAAGAGAGAGAGGCAGATATCACTTAAATGCTGACGTCTACGAGGAACTTGAGCCTACTTAAAATTGTTGTGTCAAAGTGTCTAATGAGGCCCTCCAAACATGTTTACTCTACTTACTCTGGGTATGCAGAGATTTATTTCTGATCTTGAGCTCAACATATTAACTGTTGCAGGTACTCATCAAATAAGCATAGCCCAGTCATCTGCCAAGGATATAAAAGAAACGTAGTTGTTATTTCTGAAATACTTCTATTCATTGAGGAAATACTCTGATAAATAGTGCTTTACATTAGAGGCTTGTTTCCTTCAGTCAGTCCAATTACTTATCTAACATACACTCAGATGTATATAATCTCAAATATAACCTTGATTTAGGTCCAGATCCAAACTCTGTGGAAATCAAATGTAAGAATTTCCTTTTAACTTAGGACCTGACATGGAGTCATGCACTTGACGCTTAACTTCATCTTTAACTCTCTTGAAACTACCCACCCGGTCTCAGGTAACCATTGGAATCTTATAAATAGCCCAATAGTACCTTTATTTGTTTAGGTTTTTAATCATACACTTTAAATTCTGTGCCCTTTAGAAATCTAACTTTTAATTGAATAAAGCTGTTGCCATTTTCCAAGACACTGGCAGATCAATAACCATTAGGCTCTTTGTTTAAGTGAAGCCTTGCATCCTGGAGTTTACCTTGTATGCACTTGCTGGCTGCTTATCTTGACTATGCATGTTTCCCATAAAAAGAAATTGAGCACCGTTGATTGAGTGGAGCAGTTTGCAAGGTCTTGGCATAGTTGTTAATGACTTGAGAGCTTACAAGTAAAAGAGAACCGAAGGCTTAGTTTGAAGGGCTATAGTTGTATCTTGGTATTCCTTTACAAAAAGTGCAGGGCTGTGTGAAAGAAGTATTTTCGTTTGTCGTAGCTATCTGTGATGAAAAGGTAAAAACATCTAGCATACCTACCTACACAAGCTGATTTAAATGTAGATCATTTTAGTATGTTACGATAAGGCTTATTTTGGTTTTTTTCTGAATATTCAAGTTTTGTAGTGACAAATTTCACAGCTATTTTTAGTAAGAATAATGACATAAGAAGACCATATCTCCAGTTAGCATAAATTGTGATATCTGTTGACTTTTATTCAGCTGCAATACTATATACTAATTGAAGGTCTGACACATAGCTTTGTATAGATAAATAAAAATTCTGTTTAGAAGATGGAACTTGCCATAGATAAGCAAAAACAACACTGGGAACAGACAATAGGAAAATGCCATTTAATCATACAAGCTTCTGGTAACTGCATTTTATGGCAGTGGAGGTTATTAATGCTCAGATCATCTAATCTTACTGCAAATTGATATGACTTTCATATTTGACATTTTTATTCTTATAAGTAAAATCTAAGCCCTAGGTTGCAGTTCCCTTTTTCAGGGTTAAGAAAAGCTGTTTTTAATTCCATGATATGTTTTCTTTATACAAAACTATTGCAAGTTTTATTGAAGATTTTAAATCTTAAAATATTGTAGACTGTTGTGTATTGACACAAGGGAGATGATTGTAGGATAATCTTTTGTAAACCAAACATGATCATAGCATAATCTTCCCCCCCAATGTAAAAATATTTCTTATCCCTCCCTATGAAAAAAGACAAAAACAAATGGAGAAACTGACTGTACGGAGGAAACAGCAAAACTAAAAACTTGTAAAATACTCTCATAGTGCAAGCAAGGTTTTCCTCTGATTTTTTTTGTAATTAAAGTACTTTTAAGAATTGCCGACGATTAATGGTAAGTAAAAAAAAAAAAAAAAAAAATTAAAGGAGAATAATTTTAAGGATGACAGCATCTCTCATTTAAAAAAAAAAAAATCCATCCAAACTGTTGAGTAAAATCTGCACTGACTCACTGCTACTCAAAGCTTTGTAATTGCACATGTGGAGAAGATGTTTTACAGTTGACACATTTCCTTGTTCTTATCTGTGAGATATATCATACACAGATTCTTTCTGTTAGAGGTCGTAACTCTACTTAAAGCATTTTAAGAGTATTTAACTTTGTGTTTGATGCAAATATCTAATTGATTCTATTGCATGAGTGTTTGGGGTTTTTTAAAATTTGTTGTGTCTGTGTATTGTGAAGTTGATGTTAACATGGTTCCCCCCTTCCACCTCCCCTTCCTTCCTGTACTAACAAAGGCATATCGATATAAAAACTGCTTGGAGTAGCTTGAGTGATCTTAATCTCCCACAGACACATAGGGTGGACATAGTGCATGCAGTTTTTGACCATGCTAAAATTGATAGAAATGTTCCAATGTACCCTTGAACTGTGTTTTCAGTCACATATATTTTGAAATCTCAGGTTTGTTATACTATGCTGGCCATGGCTACGAAAACTATGGGAACAGTTTCATGGTTCCTATTGATGCTCCAAATCCCTACCGATCTGCAAACTGTCTGTGTGTGCAGAACATCCTCAAACTAATGCAGGAAAAAGAGACGGGACTTAATGTATTCCTACTGGATATGTGTCGGAAAAGGTACATCTCATAATTCATGAATAGTGAGAACTGACATTAGATGTTTGAGGGATGTTTTTGCTTCACGGTAGAGGGAGAGGGTATAATGACTGTAGTTTTGGGAACCAACTGTGAAGTTCAGTTTATTCACTGTAGCAACAGATTAAAACTGAGCCTATTTTAAAAATGAACAAATAAAACTGAACAGTCACTTTGAGAAATAGCAAGGGATCTTGAGAGAGAAAGCTGGACTTCACACTGAGGAGAAATCTTTAGTCTAGGCTGAGAATTCACTGTACTTGTGAATTCACGTTCAGCTTGTGAATTCATGTTCAACTCGTGAAGTTCATAGTTCTGAGAATTCACAGCCTGCACCTGAATGCTTTTAAAGTCAACTGTGGAGTCATTCATAAACTTACTTTGCCTTTGGCCTTGGATGGAAATGTGAAGCTGGCGATTAGACTTTCTGTTTCCATGGGCAGATATTTGCCTCTTGATTTGAATGACATTTATTTCTTCTTTTTTTGTTGTTGTTTAAAAGTTATAAAGCGTCAGTCTTATTAGATAAAAGTGAAATTAGGCATCTTAAAAATGAAAAATGCCCTTTTTCCCTTGCATCATTAACCATCTTCATCATTACAGGGAGGAAGGAGAATCCATATGATCAAAGGCATGTTAATTTGACAGAAGGGCTCAAGTGAAGTGCTTATTTTAGAACTATTCAGAGGCATGGATTTCATGGACTGCTTTTATGCTAGGGATGTTGTATCTTTATTTAGAGCTTAAAAATCAACTGGTTTATCAGATTTTTCTAAATAAAGTACTATTTTTCTTTGCATGTTAAGAGACTACTATGCCCGATTAAACTTGCACTTGAAATCAGCTCTTCAGTCAGCACTTCTGCAAATTGGTATCTAAGGAATGTTTCATAATAGAAAATTGCTAGTGCTTTAGTGTTAGTAGAGCCTCTAAACTTCACTGCTAATGTAATGCCAGTGACCAATTCAGCTTCACAATCTGCTGTCCAAATAGAAAATACTGCTGCATAAGCATCATGTTAACTATGCAGACACCATGTTTTGAAAATAAATAAATAAAATAAAAAAAATCATATAGTTTTTGTTATAACCTAAAATGGCTAGTTATCAGAAATCATTTTTTAAGATATTGTAGCCAAACTCTACATTGGTTAATATAGCATGCCCTCATTTGGGTAATGCGTGATATCTGATTGTGTCTTTACATTGTCTTCGTGAAGAGCGTTGATGATGCTGATTTTTATCTTTTAGCAGTCAGGATTCATTCCAGAATTGTAGGAGAGAAAAAAATTAATGTTTCTGAACTATGCTGTTTCGGTATTTTGAACAACTGTAGAGTTTGTTACCATTACTAGTTCTCAAATTATTATTTTACTTTTTTGTGTTTCCATTTATTGCAGGAATGAATATGATGACACAATTCTTATTTTAGATGCTCTGAAGGTTACGGCTAACATTGTTTTTGGATATGCAACGTAAGGAAATTTTTCTTCTGCTATGCCATAGAGGTTTTGAAGCCAGAAGTGACCACTGAGATTGTATAGCTGATCTTCTACAGAAAAATACCAACTGTGGTGTTAAAGGAACAGTAATTTATATCCATATCTGTGTCCTCATACTATCTTTTTTACTTCATTCTTTGAATCATTCCACAGTCAACTGACTGTGGAAATGCATATGTAATGATTCCCCGTATTTAACGTTCCAATTCAGATATAGGGTAATGCCAGTGAGAGAACTGCATTCAGCAAACCAGAAACCGCTGGACGGTGTTCCTGATCTTTTTCTGATGGTCACTTGTAGGAGTGCTCTACTCATCTAAGTATTATTTATTAGAGATGAAAAAAACGCAGAGAAGAAAAAAGCAAATTTTACCCTCAGACCCATAATGTTCTGTTTCTTTGTGCTGATGGGGAAGGGAGAGTTATGTCCTGTGTGTTCCTAATGGTACTTGCTGCACTGTGAGCTTGTACAGAAGGTCAAGTACTGCGGAGCAGTTGATGAACTATACGTGCTGTACCCTCTTCGGTCATGTGTCTCCTCTGTTAATGCAAGCTAAATTTCTAGAAAAAAAAGTGTTAGAAATAGAAATTAATGAATTATTGGGGGAGTAGCATATGGATTGGCCCCTGTGTTTCTTATTCTAGGTGTAAAGAATAAAGTTTCAATTGCAGTTGAAACTATTTGAAGAGGTTACTTAAGCAGAAAGCTAAATAACCTCTCTCTATCAGTTTTCAAGTCAAGTGCACAAGCTGTTGAATAGAAGTAGTCAAGAGCTTTAATGAAGTCTTCTATGAGAAATTTAAGCTCCTCATATAAACAGTTTTACATCAGCTCTGGTCTGTGGCTTGATTGTAAGTGAAATCTTCCCAGAATGAGTTGCTTGCAAATGAACATGAAGAGCAGGTTGGCCTTAGACACAACCTGGTTTTCAAATTGTAGGGTTTCTTTCCCCCATTCCCAAAATAACTTTACTCTTGTCCTCATGTTGATCTTAATCATGCAGATGTTTCAGTGTTTTTTTCCTTTTCTGATATTGATGATCTCATAGGTGCCAAGGAGCAGAAGCTTTTGAAATTCAGCAGTCAGGGTTGGCCAATGGAATCTTCATGAAGTTCTTGAAGGACCGTTTGTTAGAAGACAAGAAGATTACTGTACTGCTTGATGAGGTTGCAGAAGGTAAACTCCAGCTTACGGCACTAACAGTCTTCTCAGCCTGCATTACTAAAAACTTCTTTGCTTAAATGTCGTTTTTCTCATGGTGAATGTGTTACACTACTTCAAGCTCTTGTTGCATTTTGTTAAAATAGCAGCTTTTATCAAGAAGCAGGTGCTACTAGGCACCATGATATTATAAAGGGATTTGAGCTGCTTTAATAGTTATCAATTTTATACTCTCCTTTTTAATGAACCTTATTTGTTCTGAGTGTCTTTCTGCATGCAACTTTGAATTGTCCATTGTTGTGGTTTAACCTCAGTCAGCAACTGAGTACCACGCAGCTGCTCGCTCAGTCCTTCCCCCCCCCACCCACCCCGGTGGGATGGGGGAGAGAATTGGAAGAGTAGAAGTGAGAAAAACTCGTGGGTTGAGACAAGAACAGTTTAATAATTGAAATAAAATAACAACAACAACAATAATAATAATAATGTAATAATACACAAAGCAAGTGATGCACAGTGCAATTGCTCACCACCCGCCGACCGATGCCCAGCCAGTCCCCAAGCAGCGGCCCCCCCGGCCAGCTTCCCCCAGTTTATGTACTGAGCATGACGTCCCATGGTATGGAATGTCCCTTTGGCCGGTTTGGGTCAGCTGTCCTGGCTGTGCCCCCTCCCAGCTTCTTGTGCACCTCCAGCCTTCTCAGTTGGTAGAGCATGGGAAACTGAAAAGTCCTTGACTAGTGTAAGCACTGCTCAGCAACAACTAAAACATCGGTGTGTTATCAACATTGTTCTCATCCTAAATCCAAACCACAGCACTGTACCAGCTACTAAGAAGGAAATTAACTCTATCCCTGCCGAAACCAGGACATCCATCCACAGAAATTACTCTTCTGTCTTGTGGTGTCAGCTGCTAGTGGTAGTCCAGTCGCTTCCACGTTCGTTTAAACTGAGTCCTACCTACCTCAGAGTGCTATAGCGATGATAATTATTTGCTCTCTATCAAAGGGTGTAAGTGCACTATAAAGGGCAATCCACTGTTTTAATATGTCTGGTTCAGTAATTAATTGTCTTTTATAATTGATGGAAGAAGTGCTAAAGTGAAAACTGCTGAGGGAAAATGTATTGCTTCTGTGTAAACATTTGCTCAAAACATAGGATAATAGATACAGCCATTAACAAAGAGCTGTCTGTGTAAGATTCTGTTATTTGTACATAATGTACGGAATCAGCCAAGTTCTGCTGTGGTGTCCAGTGTACTTAGTGCAACTGCAGGTCTCAGGATTTTGCCCAGTCTGTCTTTTGATAGGGATCCAAAAAGCAGAAAAAAATCCAAGAGGATCCTAAATGCATGGTAAAGTTCTGCTGTCAACTGGTCAGACTGTTGAAAATGAAATGCAAAGATTAAACCAACGGAGCTTGTGTCAGTGCTCTACTGAGGAAAGGGAAAAGATTATTGGTTGACTAGCTGAAATATAAGCATGGAATTTATGTCAAATTGATGGCAATAGGAATCCAGCATACCCCCAGGATGTAAACTGAAATGTGATGGGTCTTGGGTTACCGTTTGCTTGTTTGTCTGGTATATATTCTCATATATATTCTCTGTCTTTTTGCTTATAGTTAGTGTGCTGTTTGACTAGATCCCATAAAACAAACTTACCATTCTGTATTTTCAGCCTTACCTATTAAACTTTCCATGAAGTTTCTGTGAAAAGTTAAATAAAATTTCAGATCTCAGAATTATCCTGAAGAAATAGGATCTGCAGAGGCTAAAACTGAAATTATTATTCCAAAGCCTAGGGCTGAAATTGATTGATGATTTTTTTTTTTTTTTTTTTACAAGGCGATGTGTTTTTCTTCTTTTGCCAGCTGTAGTCAAGCAGAGTGCTTTTTGCATTAAGATTTGTGCTTTTTATTTGCTTACAGTGCTACTCAATTTTGCCATTACCTAAATACAAAGGAAGAATTTGAGGACTTGCTGTCCTCTCATTTGCAGCTAGCTATAGCTGTGTTTCCTTTGAAAGCCTGGCAGAAGCTCTGATAAAGCTCCTCCTGCTGGATGCTCACCAGCTGCTGTATTTAGGCCCAAATTCATTAAGCCATTGTTCCTGAAACGCTGTTTTGAAGCAGGCCCAAATATCTTCCCTTTCCTTCATCTTTCTTGCCTTCTGGGACATTCTGACTGTTACTGTTTTGTGAAAAGAGAACCCTGTAATCCACTCATCCTAGCTTCAATACTATGTCTGTAGTTTATGTATATAGTACGTCTTTAGTTTTTATCCCGCATTCTCCCATTGTCAGCCTGTTCAAAGCAGGAGTAGGAGTAGAACAGACACCCACTTGTATTCTGCAATGGTCACAGACCAATCAGTCTTTCAACTTGCATAAGAAGTTTACAAATTTTATAATGAACAAATACCCAAAAATATTCTTACTCTCTTCTTCCCCTCATCCTTTTTGTCATTGCTTTTGGGTGTTCTTAAGTGGGTTAGTATTCTCTGAGATTTCTCTCTCCTCTTCCCCCCACCTTCGTGGCTTCCCCATAAGAACATGTCACAATTCTGCTGGCACCCATTTTCCTTACACTTCCCCAAATGTCCTGTAAAATACGACTGACTCTTATTGTTTTGTCTGTACTGCCAGGTTAATGTCACATACTGTAGATGTTCTGACATGTGACCTATTACTTATCTCATTCTTGAACTCAGAGTGGAGAGAAAGATTGATTTGTCAGGTAACATGACAACGATTGTTGTCAGTATTACCAGATATTGGGTGTTTTGTTGTCAGTATTACCCGATATTGGGTGTTAGTGAGTACATTGGTGCACTGATGACACTTGAAAATGTTCTAAAGGAGTGTTCACGTTAAAAGTGTTCCACGTAAATAGCCTTCATTATTTCATTTTTTTTATGAACTCGTAAATGGAAATTTTCCAGGATTTTTTTAATTCACTTTGCAGGCCATAGGTTTTGAGTTTCTGCATGCAGCAAAACTATCTGAAAATGTCACCTTTAAATGTAATTGAACTAAATATAGGGAGACCCTAATAAATTGGAGTAAGTTTGAATTGCAGACTGGTTAAAGTTGGAAAGGACCTCTGGAGGTTGTCAAGTCCAACCCTGTTGCTCAAAGTAGAGTAAACTAGAGATGGTTGCTCACGACCTTGTCCATGTGCATTTTGAACGTCTCCAAGGATGAAGACTCCACAGTCTCCCTGCACAACCTGTCCCAGTGTTTGATCACGCTTAGAGTAAAAAGTTGTTTCTTATGGTTAAGTGGAATTTTCTCTATTTCAGTTCACATCTGCTTCCTCTTGTACTATCACACTTGACTGAGAAGAGTCTGGCTCTGTCTGTTTTACTTTCCCTCATCAACTATTTATACATATTGATAAGAAGTCCCCTGAGCCACGTTCTCTCCAGTCTAAACAGTCTCAGCACGCTCAGCATCTACTCATACAAAAGATGCTTCAGTTCCCTCATACTCTCTCATATGAGAGGTGTTCCAGGCCCCTCATCTCTGTGACCCTTCACTGCACTCTCTCCAGTATTTACATGTTGTTCTTCTACTGGTGAGCCCAGCACTGGACCCAGCACTCCAGATGTGGCCTCACCAGTGCTGACAAGAGAGGAAGGATCACCTCCCTTGGCCTGCTGGCAACGGTATTCCTGTTGGCTGCCTTTGCCACAAGAATGCATTGCTGGCTCATGGTCAATGTGGTGTCCACCAGGTCCCCAAGGTCCTTCTCTGCAGAGCTGCTTTCTAGTGAGTCGGTCCCCTTTCTGTACTGGTGCATGGGGTTATTCCTGCCCAGGTGCAGGACTCAGTGTTTCCCATTGTTGAACTGCATGAGATTCCTCTCTGCCCAATTCTACAGCCTGTACAGGTCCCTCTGAATGGCAGTACAACCCTCCGGTGTATCAGCCACTCCTCTCAGTTTTTAATCATCTGCAAACTTGCTGAGGGTGCACTCTGTCCTGTCATCCAGGTCATTAGTGATGATGATAAATAAACAATATTGGCCCCTTTATTGACCCCTAAAATACTCCACTTGCCTCCAATTCTTTAGAAATCCCCTCCAATGGTATTATTCACATTCTTGAAATTAGTCACTTTAATTAGGACCTTATTGATTCAGAGCTGTGATATTGCTTGAACTGGTTTTGAAAAATGTGAGCACGTTGACTAGGACACATGCAAAACCCTCAGGATTCTCTGCAGGCATCTGGCATGCTGTTTTAGCCTTAAGTGAATGAATAGCTGAGCAATGAATACTTCTGAAACTGCAAGTTTTTATGGAAGTACCAACACTGGCATAACCATAGCAACCAGACAACATTGCAGTGATGTACTTAATTTAATTAGAATTTCAGCAGCATTGATTTTGAGAGAAACTATATGCATCTTATTTTTAGATATGGGCAAGTGTCACCTTACCAAAGGCAAGCAAGCTTTGGAGATCCGCAGCAGTTTGTCTGAGAAAAGGGCATTAACTGATCCCATTCAACAAACCGTATCTTCTGCAGAGTCTCTGGCGCGGAACCTACAGTGGGCCAAAGCTCATGGTATAGTACAGTCTACTTTTAGATGATCCTACTGGCACGATGGGAAAAATAAGAGGATGTCCTTCCTTAATAATCTCTAGTCTGTGGGTTGTGATATTGAACAGAAATGGAAGAAATTCAAGTTCATATCGAATTTTCATTAGTGTGTTCAGATCTTGGAAATATTTGTGTTGGGGTTTACCTATACATGAGATTATAATGAACAAGGTGACATGCAGAATTCATCCTGAGTAAGTATATTTAAGACGACTCAAACACTATAGGGGAGACTTAGATGATGCCTGCCTCCTGGAATAATCTCCTAGTAATCTGTTTGTGTCTAACAATGACACTTTTAAGACATCATTAATCTCATTCTAAAGTCATTGCCTAAAATAGCCATGTGAGCTGTATGGTAAAAGTGCATGATGAAAAGGAGTTTTCAATGTATATAACTAAGAAAACTAAAATAAGGGTGAAATCAGTTCCAGGCTTTCTAGACTTCTTTTAAGAAGGGTAGTGGGGTTTAAGACCTTTTTATCTTTTTCACCTAAATATGTTGCAGTACATCTTAAAATTTCTTTGACAGATTGGGCAGAGGGTCACGGGTGGCATTTTCAAGACAACTAGTCGTGTAGGCAGACTCTTTCACAGATGTAGATTTTTATTTGTGGAATCAAGCCCTTAATTCTTGTTTGTTAAATGATTGAAATGCAAGACAAAAATTATAAACACATAATGTTATCTTATGGCTTATTTGTTTTAAGCCATGCGTAGAAGAGAATGTGTTTGGAATTTGGGAAGAGAATAACCTTTATATTTGCATAAAGGTGTGTCTATGATAATGTTAAATAATCCACTTCCAGTGGGAGTAGAAAAATCAGTACAAAGCATACAGACACAGAATGATGTCATTGACCCTTGAGCACTTTTAGATATATTCCTATGGATTGCGAAAGATCCGAAATATAAAGAAGAAAAATGCTGCGGGCTAGAATGTGTGCATAGCCTGTGAAAGGAAAAAAATGAACCTGAAACTTGTTCTGCTATCAAATTCAAAGGTTTTTATAATGCTATAGCTGTGTGTCCTATATATTTGATATATACCATATTAACCTTTCTGGTTTGATTACAGATACGTAAACAAATTCTTGGGTCAGTAAGCTATATCCCAGTTACAGTAAATGTTGCCTTGCTAGTTGCACAGAGTTTGGAAAGAAACCTGCAAAGCAGAAGTTGAGTCAGCTCTCTCTGGCAGTGTCTGCCAGTTACTGTGTGATACTAGCAGACAGTATTGCTGCCTGGTTAGCTTCTAACCTGGTTTGCTTCAGTATAAATATGTAAGTGATAGGTAGAGGGAGGGCAGGAGGAAGAGGTCTATACCTTTTAAAACTTTTGAATTAAAAAAAAAATTTTTAAAAATAGAAAATACGTATGCTAAGTTTTATTTAGAATGTAATGATGTGTTATTTATTTGCAGAGCTTCCAGAAAGTATGTATCTTGAATTCAAATGTGGTGTTCAGATTCAGTTGGGGTTTGCAGCTGAGTTTTCCAATGTCATGATAATCTACACGCGAATAGTAAAGAAGCCACCTGAAATAGTAGTTTGCAGAGCCTACGTTACAGACTTCGCACTCGTAAGTGCTTCCTATTGGTGTCTCGGTGATCTCCCTCCACTGAAGTTGAAAACTGTCTGGTCTGTCCATGTCAAACTGCATCTTTTGTAACAAAATGGGTCTAAACTGTTGAAATCAGGTGCTTACGTGTGTGTGTCTGTACAGACACACACTTTTTTTTTAATGCATATTTTTAATATATATAAAAATACATTAAAATGAATCCGCGGTCATCTCTTTCAAAGTCTCCTTTGTTTTTAATTTTCTAATATCAAGTATTTGTTACATTTAATTGAAGAAGTTAAATGTCAGTAGCTCCTATGTGAGCTGAGGACACATCTACCTTGCAGGACAAGGTTTCTTAGGCTTTAGTTTTACAGTTCTGTGCACCTGGGTGATCCTGTCCAGTTCCATTGATGTTACTCAGCTGATCACAGTAAAGTGAAGGATACGAGTAAAACAGAAGGCTCCTTGGGGCAAAAACCCTTCTTTTCTGATGTCAATGAAAGAGGACATGGAGCAGAAAACCTTTTTAGATAGAACGAACAGGACACTTCTGATGCTTTATGAATAAAATATTTGAGTTAATGTGCATAATAAATACATGTATTTTTAGCCCACAGAATTAGTGTTGTAATACTGTACTTCATAGCAGAAGTTAGGTAAAAAAGAGCAACCCTGAAGCAAGCACATCAAGTTTGACAGGAACCATCAGCAAAAGAGGGTAACCTCAAATGTAACCCCTTCTGCCTGTGACTAACAGTGATTTCAACAGCCTTTGCAAGTAATCCAAGATTGATGTTTTCTTTCTTTTTAAGAAGAAAATGCTGACTTTATAAAAAGAAATACTGCTAAATATTTTATGATCTACAAATTCTGTACCTTCAATTAAGTTTTCATTTTTTTCTTGCAACAGGACCTGGATGTGGATCCTAAAGAGGCCAATAAAGGAACTCCTGAGGAAACCGGAAGCTATTTAGTATCAAAGGACCTTCCCAAACACTGCCTCTACACCAGGCTAAGTTCACTGCAAAAACTAAGGGTTAATATATATTATTCCCCACAAGTTTGTTCAGATAATTTAGATTAATCATATTGCTTTGCAGTTCTGTTGAGGTAGCTGTGTATTGTCTATATAATAAGTAATATGTTCTTTGGAGGGAAAAAATTGCTAATAGCACAATTTAGTGACTTTAGTTTTTAGATAAAAGCCAGGGAATCAATGCATATGCAGGACTGATACCGTCGTGCAAGGAACTTGGTATTTTCTAGGCCCGTACTGAACTTTGACAAGATGATTATTTTTGTGAAGATCAGCTATTGCACACTGTGGGGATGTTCCTATTCCCTATAGTACAAGAATGTGACCTGAAGCAGAGCTGCATCTTACAAAGTCATTAGTAGGAGATGAAAATGTTACCTATCATCTCCTTCCATTCCAACCTGTGCTCTTGGGCATGCAGTTTTTGAAAGGTTCTCACTTCAACATACTGTGGCACTGTTAAGTTTATCTCTGTATCTTTGTGTCATGAACTTCTGTGCTGGGCATCGCTTGGTACTTCTTCTTCAGTGCTTTTGGCAGCTGGTGTTAATATAAGTGCTTCTAGAAATAAATACTATCAGGTAAGCAAGTATTAACCAAAAGAGGTCCTCACTAAACAAGTGTTGCCTAATATGGGTCTTTAGCTCCTAAAAAGGTTAGTCTCCTTCTCCAGTAGATTATGACTCTTCAAGTGCTTCCTATATTGTTTATTTGGGGAGGAAGCATAACTGTTTTTTTCTTTTTATCCCCCCCCCCCCCCCTTTCCTTTTTTTGCAGGAGCACTTGATCTTCACTGTGTGCTTGCACTATGAGTATCCAGGAATAGAAGATACAATGGATGAAAGAAAGGAAGTTAATGTTGGCAAGCCCCTTATTGCTAAATTAGGCCTTCATCATGGATTCAAAAATAACTGTCTCCAGACTTGTTGTGTGGCTAATAATCCTTTTCATCATCAAATAGAATCAAGTCCAGTGGCAACTAAATACTATGTCCCTAGTCATTGCCAACCAAATTCCTGTCCAGGCGTTTACCATCCAAACTGTATTTGCTCAGACAACATCAGACAACCAGAGACATGTTCTTGCAATGGGACTTCAAGGATATTAGCTTCAAGACATGAAGTACGGAATTACTCACCCCCTGTGGAAAAGAGTAATGTACCAGTAGAGACCACTGATGATACTGTTGAACTGGAATTCCTTCTCTCTGACAACCTCAGATTCTCTAAACAGCAGTAGCTGTGATGTGTTCGGAATAGACCACAGTATCATTCTTGAATAGGGGACCTTCCACACTGCTTATCCGTCTCCTGGAGTTTGGGGGCTTCCGGACAAAGGGATTGGAGAGTCTAGAGGTGGTACTGGGAATGAGGTTGTGATGAAAATTTTTCAGATCCAAAGAGACAAAACTGGACTGATACATTTAGGAATGAAAAAGGCGTGGGTTTTTGTTTGTTTTTTTTTTTCCTCCTACCATTTGACATTTGATACAGGGAAAAACCTGAACTCCTCAGAGTTTCCTATTCCATTGTCTGGCAATCAAGCAGCTAACAAACAGAGGCAATCATGCATTTCTGGGAGGAAGCTAACTGTTTCTGTTAGGGGATGAATGCATAAAAGCCTGGCTGTGGTGTCAAAGTTTCTCTTGAGATAGTAAAGCCTTGGATCTTCCCAGCTACTTCTCCAGTACCAACTGGAGTTGTAAGATTTACTGTAGATGTATGTTTCATAAATCTGTTTTCAGAGAGGAATTGCTCATCCTATATAAAAACAAGATAAACATGTATAGCTGTCAGAGGAAAAAATGTTGACAGAATTAAGCAGGAAAATGAATTTCCATGTCCTCTATGATTTAACATGATTTTAAAAAATCCATTAGCCCCAAAATGATAAATACACCTTTCTCTCTTCCATCTTTCTGTTTCAGTTGTTCAACATCCAGGGATTTCTTTTTACATACTGCATTAAAATAAGGTTTTATGTGTTTATATATGTTGTAACAGCCTCCTACTGAGTATATGACACATAATGTAAATGAACTGAGCAAAGAGGGAGCTTTTACAGAAGTGAAGATGTGTTTTAATACAGTGTTTTAATATTCCAGTGTTAAGAATATGTCTCCTTCAAGCTTTTCAGTTTCTTTCCTTCCTCATGTATGTATTAGGATCAGTCACTGACATTCCAGTCCCTTGGATGTAGCTAATAATCAGCTCCGACTGCATTCTCCTCTCTCATGGTCAAATGTCCAATGTCTGGCAGCAACTGACAGATGGATGAAGAACTGTGCAAGGAAAATAAAATCTGAACTGAGCTAGTAAACTAACATTATCACTTTTTTCTTTCTTTTTTTTTTTTAAGAGAACTAGATTGCAAATCATGAGAGGGAGCAAAGTCACAGATTCATACTGTGGTGGATTGTTCTTATTATGATAATCTTTCTCTTATGTAACATACAAGACTTTTACTGATCTTATTTCTGGAAAGGTGGTCTTTTCATGTTCTGCAAGAACTGTAAATGGAAATACGAGGAAAAAGTGCCTGTTCATAGCAAGCTAAGTATTGTATAGTTAGTCACGCAGTAAGACATGCTGAAGGCTAAAAATGAATGGGCAAGATAAGTGAAAACTTTGGGGTTCTTCAGGCTGAAGTACCAGGATGGTGTTCCTGAACACCAGCCATTGCTTTTCTGTGGTGATTTTAAACAAACAAACAAACAAACCCCTACTCAGTTGTTTTCCAGGCCAAATGAACTTATATTCATTCAAATAAAAATGCTAACAGTCTACCCTAAAACTGTGAAAATCCAAAATAAAGATTCCAGCACACACAAACTTATAAAAGATAAAGCAACTTTAAATGCAGTCTGCCAAAGGTGAGGGACACTTGCTTCATGTCACAACCTGACTCTTCGTATATAGCCCTACGTGTGTGCATTTGCTCCGGAGCTCAAAGGTGGAGTTCATCTCTCTATAAACTAGTCTTCTAGGTCCTTTAGCTTCTGAACCCCAGAATCTCACTATTAGAGGTGGAGGCATAGGCACCTTCAGAAGACAGTTGATCCTCCACTAAAAGGCAAATGAGCTACTTTCATATAGTGCTTTATTGCTTTGTTGACCAAAGGGAACAGATAGACCTAGCTTGGGCTAGGTGTCAAACCTTTTAGACATTGCAAAATTTTTTGATCTGTCTTTGGGAAAGGGCAATTTTGCTCACTAAACTGTTTTGCATATTTGGATTGAATAGTTTGGTCAAAAACACACCAATTTTTTTAATGTTTGGTTTTGTTTCAAAATACTGAAGAATCTGTGACTTGCTTATGTGTATCTGGGGACAAGTGTGAGAACACTGAATCGGTTTTATTAGGTCTTAAAAAGTCTTGATGCTTTGAAAGCATGAAAATATCGGGGTGTGAGGTAATTAAAATTCAAGGGAATTTTCAGATATGGGTAGTAGCCTGTCCTGCCCAGGTAATATTGATAAGCAGTATTGCTTTAATTAAGATCCCCATCATGAAATAGTTTTTTACTTTAGAAAAATTATCATAGTGCTTTTCATTAAGTATGTAGCAAAAAATTGAAATAACTGAATCTCATTGACATGGTTGACAAACCAGTTTAAATCTCCAGTTGAGATCCACCCTTCTGGTGGGATCTGGTAGTCTTACAACGTTGGCTGGATGCTGAGGGAGGTGCTGTACATGTGGTCATAACAAGTTTCAGATGGGAATGTTAACGCATCATTAACTACATCTGTTGATCTTCAAATTCATCTGTGCTGAAAGGTGGATATCTGTACATGGATTTTAATGTAGTTATTTCCAAAATGACAGCCATGCTTGAAGTAATCTGCAAATGACCTTGAGTTTCTGACTTTCTCCTTTGGAGGGTATTAAATAGTGAAATATTTATTGATGAATGAGATGTACCTTTGTGTTAATTATCCTATGTAATTGACTTATAAATCAAAAATTATAGCTTGAGACATGGTCTAGTACGGTAATATTTAGCTGATACTTTGTCACAGTTTTCTAATTTGTATAAAAGCTTATTTTGTTTCTTACTCTGTAATAAACTGTTGTCCACAAAATGATATATCTGTGCATATGTAGTTGCTATATTCTTCTACTCCTCCCAGTTTAAAAACCCCCAAACTGTATTAAAACAATGCATATAATAAAGTAGTTTCCTTAACAAAAAAGAAGGGGAAATCTGAATCATGAGCTTCAGCTAAAGTTAAACATATCTGCACCCTGGGCCTGTACAGGTTTCTCAAACTATGCACTTAGATTTTTTTTTTTTTTTTGCAAGTTTATGTGCCTTCTAGCTTCTGACATCCCAACTGTACTGCTGGCTAAACCTAAATGATCCTTCTCCATCACTTTGCAAAGGTATCCAAACAAGTTTCAGTAATATTGAGACAATTTCCTTTAGAAATGTGGAAAGAGAAAGAATCCAATTATTAAACCTTAAAAGTTGTCCAGAGAAAGGCAGGGGAACTCACTGACTGTATTTGCTTGTCTCTTTGCAGGTGCGCTCCATGGAGGGCTTCCAGGAGCAGCAGTGCTGATGTGTGAGTAGCTGTCTCCCGGCATGATTTAAAACTAACTGCGGGCAGTCAGCTGGGGCATTACAGTGGGGCAGCTGGTCAGCGTTCAGTGAATTTCCCGCTACTAGAGAGCTCTGACATACCTTGATTAGTTCCCAAGTTTAGTGCGTGGTCCAATGGTACGCAGTCTTTGTCAGCCTAGGTAGGAACTGATTAACCTTTGAGGATCTATACCTAAGATGCTGGAATTGTAACTATATTTGAATACGGTAAAGAGAACATCACAGAACTGTAGAGATTGGAGAGGGACCTGCGCAAATCATCTGACAAAACTCTACCTGTGGCAGTAGGGCATGTGGAAGAAAACTTTATCGTTCTGAGCCTTACTTAAAAAGGGAATAGTGGATGGAAAGGCATTTTCTTACTGTATCACTGCCTTTAGGAACTGCTTTAACTGTTTTAATAATTGATGTTGAGTGAAATATTCTGGTTCTTAAGGACAAGCTGCAAGAGGCATCCATTTCCTTTGGCCCATATCCAGTAAAGCACTTTAAAAGTTCAGTATGCATAAATTAAGCCAACATTTAAATCCCTGTGAAATCAGTGGGATTAAAATACATGACTAAACCTAGGCATTTGTTAAAGCTCTCTTTGGCTTGTGATGCCCTTTCTGAACTGAAGCCTTGGGTTTTTTTTTTCCTGAAGTGCAATTGTTTGGGGATAATACTTATTTTTTCTTGAAGTATCTGCTAGGCTAAGTTACTTATGTGTTTGTTATTTGGTTTTGGATATTGAACAGGTTTGGAAAAAAGGTTTTAAGGTGATCCAAATAAGCTCAGGCTTCTCTGGCAAAGGAAGAGTTCATATGCTTCAGAAAGGTCAATACACTTCTTCCATTTTCCCTCCCCACTCTACAGTGGGGTAATTGAAATGGAAAAAGCTGTTGTTAATGCAGCATTAAACTTCTGAGAGTGATCCTATTTCTAGCGAACAATAGGAATAGAGGAGCATGAGAGGCTTATAAAGAAAGGGCTCTCCAAAATTAATGGTTTGGGATTCATTTAGTTGTTGGTTTGGCATTTTGAATTTCACATACTTGGCCTTTGCTGACTATGTTGGCCGTGCTCTTCGCCGATCTCTAGAAGACAGTGCTGGGACTTAACGGCACCAGCTGCCGCTGGCTTTGGGTACGCACCTTCTTGTGTATTTCTGTGTCATGGCAAACCATCAAAGGAGATCTGTACCGTTATAAGCAGTAAGACATTTGTATTGTCCTATATGAGCATCTTTCTCTGCCAGTCTACTTCATTTTCTGTCTTCTCCACTTTGTACGAGTTCTGTAGGGCAGAAGATTTCTCTCTTGAGATGTTTCTTGAATAGCACTCTAAAATCATGATGCTGTTGGTAGGTTTAGTAGGAAGGATTTTACAGTTTTGCAAAAGTCTGTCCTAGTGCACTGTCAACCATTTGTCACACACTGTGGGAATGTCAGAACAGTTGTTACATCGTGAAGGCATCAGGTGGCCAGAATATCATTTTGGAACTCAAGTTGACCCTGGCTAGAAGTATTAACTGCAGTAATTCTCTGACCTGATTTTTGGCACAGCTGAGATCTGAAACCTTGTGGTAGAGATGATCAGCTGGTGTTCCTGGATTGCATCATTTGACACCAGAGGTCACAGAAACCAGTGAACTTCATACCTAATGTTGAGATTATGGGAAGACAATAGCCAAATACCATGGGTAAAGTTTTATCCTCAATTTAGTTCACATAGTGTATTGACCTAATGGAGTTTTTCAATTTCTCTTTGCCCAATATGAGACACTTATTTCTCTCTAGTAATTAGTGCCGTCTTTTGACTTGCTCAAGCCATTTCCTCTTGCAGTCCAATCAAAGCACTGTTCATACTGGATTGGAGAAATATCTTCCACAGAAATGGTATGAGTGAATTTACCTTCTATATATCTACATAAAGCTCTGCAAGCTACCTTCTCAGTAAAATAACCTTTTGTCTTGAGAGTCCTTAAACTGTCTCTCTGGCTACAGAAGACCATCTGTACTGTGTAACTCTTCACTAATAGATTTCAAGGCTGGTTTTGCTGTCTCTAGTTGTTGCATCAACTACTTTTCCTCATTCTGTCAGCTAATTAATAGCTCTGGCAGCTCTCACATACATTAAGCTTCAGGGCTATGTTCACCTTGACATATATTCCTGACTACTGTAAGTGTAATGCATTTCAGTATTACTCCTTCCTTGCACAGAATTTTAATTGTACAGAGTAAGATCTGCTCACTTTTTGGAGTGTGGCATTTTGAGGTCCAAGGTGTTTGCTATGAATTGGAGATACGTTTAGGGTATCAGGTGTGAGAGAAGGTGTTGGGAATTTTGGGGGTTTGGGGTTTTTTTTAAAAGTTTGATCATCCTTTTAGTTTAGTAATTGCAATAGCATAGGGATGGAGTAAGAACACCTCCATGTTATGGAAATTAAGCAGTTATTTAATTTCTAAAGTACCACTGCTGCAATTTAGTCATACCAGGCTGATTTTAAGAGCTAATAAGAAAAAATGCTGTCTCCCATCCTTTTTTGTTGCCACACACAGTGAACATGAGGATCCATGTGGGTGTGTGTTACCACAGCGACCAGCCTCCGCACCTGCATCTGCAGTGGATGCAGGAGGAAGTGACTAGGACTTCCCCATCCGTTCTTTAGACAGAATCATTTTAGTCATTTGCTAGCATCCTGCTTTCATTTTTCAAATGAAGCTGTTATGCAAATGACTTCACTACACATAAGATCAAACAGCTCTCAGATGTTTCCTGGGCTCTCTTATGACTTAATGTGGTGGTTAGGATTTATTTCACCTCTCTAAAGGCAAGGCAGCTTTACTTTCTGACATCCTATAGGAGGATGTATGTTGGGCATGCATGGCAGGACAGCACAAGTTATCCTGTGGAGGTAGGTGCCTCTCTCCCATTTGATTGCCATCAGGCAGCCTAGAGATGCCTATCTGTCTAGCCTCTACAGAGCTGAAACTGCTCAGATTAATTCCCCTCTGAATGTGCTGTTTTTCAGTGCTGTAGGTATTTAAAGTGGTCCCAGGATTCTTCTCTGTTCACATCCTGTCGTCTTCATGCCTGTCAGCTTCTCTCCTTTCTTTTCCCTTCTGTTGAATGCCAGTAGTACCCATGATACCTGCCTCACACGACGAACTGACGATTGGTCCAGAAATTTTTAAGAACTGCTTTGAGGTTGTCAGAATGTACCAAATTTGATACTTTTTTTTGTCTGTAAGAAGCACTACAGTCTTTCAAGAAGTACAGAGTAACTATAAAATATTGATTTGCTGATTCTCAAAGTTCTGTAGGTTTTGCTTTATGTGTCTGTCTTAGTGATATGCAGAAAACTGCTGTAGACTCTCTTTCAATGTTGCAGCTGCAAAGAAAACACTTTATTTGAAACACCCATTAGATTATAAGCTCTGCTTTTAGTAGAAATAATGGGTTCATGCCAAGCCTTTTACCTGCCCTGGCATGTAGAGAACTGCAGCTCTTTGCACACTACATTGTAATCACAGAAATGATTTGCTGGTTAAAGGTGGAGTGGGTTTTGCAGCACATAAATTGGAGGTAGGACTTGTTACACATTACAGTGGGAGACTCCCTGCTAATTTCTGTCATGCTATCTTCACTGGCATAATCCTGGTTATAACCTGGCAGCTCCCTCGTGTTAAAACACGCTTTCCTCTGATGGGATATATGGGAGCAAACCATTTGCTAGCTGTGTGCAATATAGTTTGTTTGGCTCTTCTTTTTTGAGAAGTGTTTCTTGTTCCTGTGGGGTCAGATGAGACAACTGTGAGCCCAACAGAAGTAGTTTATAAATGTCAGTGAAACCCACATTAAACTACTTTGTACTGTACGAAATATAGAAAAGAGAGAGAAAACTCTGTTTCTGTAGCCCTTCAGAAACAATGGCAACACCCAGCTGGCATAAAACCAGCGATGAACTCAGACCTGTGCCAGCTGCCACCCCTTGACCTCTCTGTTACGGCCTCTCCTCTGGAAGCTGCTCTAACCTTAGGCCTAGATCAGCAAGTCACAGCCAGCTCTCCGTGCCCCTCCTGGGCTTTTACTGAGGCAGCCTTCAGAGTGGTGGAGAAACGGATACTTAATACTTTCCCACTATAAATGCTGTCATGTAATGAAGGACTTTGGGGGCACAAAAATTGCAAGTGCTAGAACTCGCCCGCTTGCTGGGAGCTCGCTTTTGTCAAACACAGTGGGGAAAAAAATGCCTGCAGAAATTGCATGGTTAACAGAGAAACATGAGTGAAATAAATACTCCTTCTAGTGCACAGAGCTAATTAAGTCATGAACTCTTTTACCTGATGAGCCAAAGTGATAAATTAAATCTCCTGGTACCACCTAAAGCCATAAATTCTAAGGATGCTTTTTGAAGAACTCTGTAGATTCTTAATAAGTTTAATGCAAAAATATTTCCATAATTTTTAAATTATATCCCTTAGTCACTGCCTACTGTGTTTGTTTAAAAATATGAAGTTTATGTCCACATATATGTGATTTTCATTGTTTTAAATGGGCCTTAACACAATGCAATATTTTCTCTTAATGAAAGCATGGAAGATGTAATATGAGTTGTAGAGAAGCGTATTGCAAACAACCACCGAACTCTCATCCTCCTTTCCATTGTGGTCTGGTTTTTAATTGATATCCTTTTACAGAATCCACATGTGTGCACCTAAGTTTGTTACTGCTGCCTGAGCATTCATTGATTTGGCAAGCACCAGCACCGTTCCTTTTGAGGAGCCCCAGGACACCTTTAGGTGATCTGTTTATCCGCTGAGTTTCCAAGTTCTTTTTGATGTTCTTTCTTCAGCCATAACTCTTTGAGTCCAGCACACTGGGCTCACATTGCAGGGACTGCATCCAAGTTCCTGCTTGAGACTTTGTATGTCATCCTCTGTCTCTGGTGGATGTGTGAACGTCTGGCAGCACAACCCCTTGTTCTAAGGCTGACCTGGAGACAGAGTTTTATCTACGCTGCTCTGCAGTTAACAAATAGTTACAAAACTTCCTAGTCTGTTTGGCATTTAATGTTAATATTAAACTCTGCCATTTAATTTCACAATAAATGGCACTTAGAACACTCCTTTTTCCACAAGACTTGTCTGTATAAGCTTTGGCTGAAGAAGTTGTTGGCTTACAGTCTTCCTGTGTAAAGGAAGCACTTGACTGAAGTAGGTATATTCACTAAACTTTGGATCGTGGATGGATGGAAGAGGTCGCAGCTCATCTGCACCTTATTCTTTGGCATCCTCTCTCAACTGTAGTGCTGCTTTACATAAAGATAATAGATAATCAGATGTCCATTGCTTTTGATTTGGGCATATTCAGCTCAGATCTTCAGCACTAGATAATCTACAGTAAATTAAATTCTGAAATTTGTGTGGATCTGTAAGTTTCCATTCACTGGTGGTCCTCCAAACTTGGCCTCTAGCTTTGGACTGATGTTTCTAAACTGAATTTCTTGGGTTTTTGGCTTCCATTCAACTTTACAACTGTTTGTGAGGTCATTCATTCTCTGGGATGCAAAAAGATATTTCTAGAGTGCAGATTCTACTTAGCATGCAGCAGTTTTTATTTCAGTTCTCATGTGGGAAAGTTATTACTATTAAAACAGTCCCTGAAGCAATACCAATATTCAGATTCAGACTGTATTACTGAGGTTGAGACTGGTTACTTTGCTGGTTCTGAAGTTATTTATGATGAAGACAAGAGCTAGTATAAAAAAAAAACGTTTAGCAAGAAGCTTTTCTATCAAAAAGACGTTTCTGCTTACAGCTATGTTCTGCCAAAAAACATATTACTTGTGATGAAAAATTGTCATTAATATCTTCAACCCAAAAGCAAATTTCTGGAAAGGGAGAGAATAGTTCAGGTTGAACAAAAAGTCTGATTCCAGTTTCCTGAGAAGACCTCCTGCCTGCAAGGAGGCTCGTGCAGCTAGGGCTTAAGGAGCTGCCCACTGAGGTTGTACTGGCCAATGAGTTCTTGTGCTGGATTTAGCTCAGTGCCCAGGATACCTAGGCTGTAGAAGGGACTTGAATGGGCGTTTTACTTGCTTACTGCTATGTTAAGTAATGATACTGTGTTCTGTAGTGTCCTTCTCTCTGGAGATGTAAAGTAAAAAGATGCTTTTGTTCCCATCGTAACAAAAATTTTGAAACTGCAGACTTTACGAAAGAAAGCTCTTGGACTCTGGTCTGCAGTGGTCTACAGCTCTGCTCTCTTCTACAGCTTGCATGGCAGAGGCCAGGAAATGGTGTCTTTTTGGAGAGCTTCTCACTTCTGCATTGCCAGTTGACGTTGCTCTTAGTCATTTGAAGTGACTGTTAATCCTAATTGACCTGTTTCTACAGCACAGAGTCCACAAGCAGAATTCCAGCAGGCAGGCTGAAATAAAGAACAGCATCAGAAAGCTTCTGCTCCTGCTCCCTCAACCCTGGGGGTCAGAGACCCTGTTGAGGTCAGAGACAAGAAACATTGAAAGTGGCCAGCATGAGGCAATTAATGCCGCTGCAACCAGTTTGCAGAGAAATTAACCGGAACGTTTTTCCTTTTGCCTGATACACTTCTTTTAAATAAGCTTTTAAAAAGACTTGTTTTATACTGTGCCTGTGAATGTATAATTTAATAGCCCATCATTCTTAAGAGTATTTGGCATTTAAACATAGAATCATAGAATAGTTTGGGTTGGAAGGGACCTCTAAAGGCCATCTAGTCCAACCCCCCTTCCGTGGGCAGGGACACCTTCAACTAGATCAGGTTGCTCAGAGCCCCGTCCAACCTGACCTGGAATGTTTCCAGGGATGGGGCATCCACCACCTCTCTGGGTAACCTGTGCCAGTGTTTCACCACCCTCAGTGTAAAAAATTCCTTCCTTATATCTAGTCTAAATCTACCCCCCCTTTAGTTGAAAGCCATTCCCCCTTGTCCTGTCGCAACAGGCCCTGCTAAAAAGTCTGCCGCCATCTTTTTTAGAAGCATGTCTACAAAATAAATGCAGATACAGATACCCTACATGGTTTACAAAGTAAATGGCCGCTACATGTTAGCTTAAAATATCACTCTCCATTTCACTGCATTGCAAAACTACACTTGCAGATTTTGATCCCCAAAATTGAGTTGTGTAATAAAATTTGCCTTATAGAGCCAATTGTGAAATTATTCTGATAGTGTACTTGTATATCAAAAGCAAGAATTTTCTTTCCAGCTTTGCTGTTTTAAGTGTCATTGAGCAGAGGTCTGTGTGTTCTGCCACTGCCTCTAAGAATGTCAGCAAGGTCCTGGTGGAACCCTGGGAGTCGGGGAACCTGTGTCCTCTTGAGACAGGACCAGATGTCCCAGGTAATCGTGGAGCCCTCTAAAACAAGAGGTGCTTTTGGTGTGTGAGGTTGTAACAGTCCCTTTCTTTTCATAGATTACATGGTGTTGTATGTCTCTGGAAAAATATGATCTTTCATTAGACTGAATTCGTTGCTGTGTTGGTTTTGTGCAGTCACACGCTCTCTAGTGGGTGAACAGAAGCGTACAGCTGCTGATCGAGGGTACAGCCCTGTAAGGGGCTTCCCTTCACCAGCTGTGATGCTAAAGCCACATTTTTCAGCACCCATTGCCCTTAGCAGGCTGCAAGGGAACTCAGCCCCTCCCAAAACCTGCCTGTTCTCTATAGGGTACGTTTATGAGCCAGGCTGGACTTACTGACCCTGCTGCAGTTCAGGATGAGAATGCTTTGTGGGGAATGGGGTGAAGGGCACAAGAGGGAGAGGATGCAGTGGGATGTGAACAGAAAAGGTGAAAATAGAAAAGAAGTGAAAAAGAAATGCTGGGCTAACGCTGCTTGTAGGCATGCCACTTGAAATGCAGGAGATCCTGTTAGTGAAGAGTGAGGGAAGGCAAGGCAGCAGGCACTCTTATCAGATGAAGCATACTTGAGAGAAACTGCAGAACTGAAAAAGTCTGAAGAGCAGAGGTCTTGGCTGTCTCTCTTCATACCGGCAGATGCAGCTTGACAACAGAGATTGATCTGACAACTTCTGAGGGATCCAAGGGCTGCATCTAATTTTCATATATACGAAAATATCCATATTCTTTGGGAAAGTTTAAGGGTGCACGGGCATGCTGTTTGAGTGTAGCTGGTTCTTTGTGGATGGTAGAGTAGTAACTGCCTGGGACATAAATTTGTCTTTGCTTTTGGTTGTAAAGCAGCGACAGTCTGCTGGTACTTTGCTGGAGCAAGGGAGCAAGATCAAATCCAGCCAGTAAGATGGGAAGACCAGTGCATGTACTCGGTGTGCAGAGGTGCAGTGCACTGCGCAATGGGAAGGAAAAGTGGTGGTTTAAAGCTAATTCATTATCTGTCTGCCAGGTCAAAATCAGGGTTTGACTTGTGGTTTGGTTATATGTATATTCACTACAGAATTCAAATCATGCAAGCCTTCCTGGTCTATGGAGTCATTTTTACTTGTTTAGTGGCTGTGAAGAATGAGGGGTTTTTACCCTCCACTCAGTTGTCATCTTTCCATCAGCTGCTTTTTTCATCTTCTAATCCCGATGAGATGAGGCATGTGCTCAGCAGGCCCCTGGTGCCGCATGTGTGCTGGAACACCTTTACACCTCATGGTGTCCCATCATCTTGTTTTACAAAACAAATAATTGTAACTCTTCACCTCTGCTGCTGGCAATCCAATAATCAGTTCTTTTCTTTATAAATGCTGATAAACAAAACTTGTGTGTGTGTGTGTGTGAAGACTGTAGGTTTCCACAACTGGAAAAGCTCTGCCTGATGTCAAGCAACAAACATTTCCCTTTCTTAACAGAATATGATAGAAAAGAAGGATAAAAACCAGGTTTGTTATCTAAAGGTTCCCAAGAGAAATATCTGCCCTTTCTCAACTAATTCTATTTAAAGTTATTTTCCTTTTAGACTCATTAGTTACAATATTTTCTTATTGCTATCGTCTTGGTGCTAGTCAATAGTTATAATAAAGTTACTATATAATAAAAGCTGTCTTGAGAATGATATTAGTAATATTTTTACATATACAAGTGATACTGAGTCATCAGTGACAGCAGCTTCTCAAATTAGCAGATGGTGGCCCTATAAGAAAACATGTTTTCTTGCCTTACCCGTCAATTTATTCCCAGACTGAGCAAAGATAACTAGGTAGTGGCATCTGTTGATGTAATATTTCCTGTTAAACTCCATCTGCCTGCCAGATCTGAAGATGTTCAAACTATGGTATATATAAGGTACAAAAGGTTTAATTAGAATTTTGATGTATCACAAACTGGAGTTGGTTTTAATTATGCAAGATGGATGGTTTTGGACAGCTCGAAGAAGAAGTAATAAAAAAATGTAGTGAGTAGAGAGATGATGCTCAGCAGTTGACTTTGCTACCTAAATGATTATTTGCATGCATGCAGTGCAAAATGTAAATTTTTGCTTTATCTGAAGCCAAGCCATTTCTTGCATGTTGGGCTTGTATAATTGTTCCCACGGAAGGGAGGTGGAGAAAGGATTTCAGAATGGGTCAATCCAATTTCTCTGCCTGCAAAGATTATATCGTTGCATTTGAACCTGGCTCGTAGGTATGACAGACTAAGCAGGGTTTAGATCAGGTTTTGCTGTTTACCATTTTGTTGTTATCACAAGTCCGTAAGTCACTCACTGAATAATTTTTACCCATCTTTAATGGACAAAATGATGAAAATAACCTCACAGCCTTATTTTTTCTTCCAAAATTATAAGGGGCTCTAAAGTGGACCCTGCTGCCAGCCCCAGCTCTGCCTGCCAGGGTCAGACATGGGACTGTGCCTGTAGGTGAGGGTACTGCCCACACTGGGGTCCCCCATGGGTTCCCTCTGGCTCAGACCCCCAGTGTGGCCAGCCCCGACCCTGCTGCACCCTGACAGCTACCTCTAAAACCTCCTGCTGATTTTTTTAAAACCTTGCTTTACTGTGAGAGTAAACACTGGATGCGTAACAAACAAACAGTTGAACCTTTAGGGTGGGAACTCAATAGACTATCTCATACTGTGTGCTTTCATATCAAACTTAAATTTTTATTCAACTATTTAATTTTCAGTATGATTTCAACAGGGGGGTTTTTTGGCATTATACTTCCTTCAAAGTATTCGCCAGGCTCACAGCAATTGCGATGTGCGACCAGCTGCAAGAGCAGGACCCAAGGTGAGGGCTGTGCCAGAGGAAGCTCCGTCCTCTGCCACAGACTCAGCTGCGATGCTCCGGAGAGGTTGCTGTAGCCTGATGCCAGATCCTGCCTGCCACTTTACCCCTCTCCCTGCCACTGGGGACATTGTTGTGAAACCTCCTCCTCCCTCAGACCCCGCGGACCGGATCTGGGAGGTGAGCAAAGGTCTGTCACTTGGTGTGGGCACTCTTGTGCGTGTGTGAACTGAACACAGAGGTGCAGGGTTCACCTAAGTGATGGGACCCCGGGAAGCTCTTGCTCTGCTTCTCCATCTGCCGTTGCCTATGGGGCTGCTTTTAATGTGAGCTTCAGTTCTCCAGTTCCTGAGATCTTCAGTCTTGGTCTGGGTTTCTCAGTGTTGTTGTAACTGTTGCTGTAACTCGGGCATCAGTTTTGTTGTTAGAAATTTATTCTTTCCTTCCTCCCATCCCTCATGCAGCTGGGGGGGGAGGAGAGTGAGCAACATGCAAAACTGTGACTGATGTTTAGGGAATAGTTTTGACAGGAAAAAAAGAAGAGATGAAACATTTCAATAAAATCAAGATATTTTGTTTTTAGACTGTTGTTGGCGTAATGTCTGCGCTTTGAGATTGTCTTAGATGTATTTCTTCATTAGTGAAAAGATGGTTTGAAACAACCCAGAAAAAAAACAGGTTGTTTTTTTCATTTTGCCGCCAAATTACACAGATTCTCCAAGCTCTAATAGTAATAATACCAATGCCCTTCACCTTGTCTACTTCTGATCCTGGCCATTCTGCGTTCTTCATTGGAATCCATCAGCCTTTAGCCGGAGCGACTGCTGATGAAACAAGCCAAGTTCATCTTGGAGCCTTTGAGGGAGGGGGGTGTGGTACAAATAATAATAATAATAAAGTTCAAATCATTTCCCATATAAGAGATTTTTTCTACAAACGGACCCTGAAATTTCCTATTGTCCCTAGGTGGATGTGGATACCTGCAAACGAAGACCAAGGAGTCATATGACTCTGACTCTCTTTGCTTTGCTTTTAATGTGCTAGTAAGATCCTGTCTAACCAAGCGTGGCTTTTGCCCTCACAGAGACCCTTGCAGCCGCCCTGGTTGGAAAGTGAAGCTGAGAGAATTGCATGAACTTGGCCAGCCTGTGCAGTTGCACTCAGGACTAGCAGCTGGCTCTGACCTCTTTAGTTAACTAATGTAGTTTGTGGCCCATGAGTCTGACTATTGTTTCTGCTATTGATGTATAGAATCATAGAATTCTTTGGGTTAGAAGGGACCTCTAAAGGTCATCTAGTCCAACCCCCCTGCCATGGGCAGGGACATCTTCAACTAGAGCAGGTCGCTCAGAGCCCCATCCAACCTGACCTTCAATGTTTCCAGGGATGGGGCATCCACCACCTCTCTGGGCAACCTGTGCCAGGGCTTCACCACCCTCAGCATAAAACATTTCTTCCTTATCTCTAGTCTAAATCTACCCCCCTTTAGTTGAAAGCCATTCCCCCTTGTCCTGTCGCAACAGGCCCTGCTAAAAAGTTTGCCGCCATCTTTTTTAGAAGCCCCCTTTAAGTACTGACAGGCTGCAGTAAGGTCTCCCCAAAGCCTTCTCTTCTCTAGGCTGAACAAGCCCAACTCTCTCAGCCTTTCTTCATAGGAGAGGTGTTCCATCCCCCCGATCATTTTTGTGACCCTCCTCTGGACCCGCTCCAACAGGTCCATGTCTCTCTTATGCTGAGGGCTCCAGAGCTGGACGCAGTGCTGCAGGTGGGGTCCCACCAGAGCAGAGTAGAGGGGCAGAATCCCCTCCCTCGACCTGCTGGCCACGCTTCTTTTGGTGCAGCCCAGGATACGATTGGCCTTCCGGGCTGCGAGCGCACATTGCTGGCTCACATCCATCTTTTCATCCACCAGTACCCCCAAGTCCTTCTCGGCAGGGCTGCTCTCAATCCCTTCATCCCCCAGCCTGTATTGATACTGGGGGTTGCCCCAACCCAGGTGCAGGACCTTGCACTTGGCCTTGTTCAACCTCATGAGGTTCACACAGGCCCACTTCTCAAGCTTGTCCAGGTCCCTCTGGGTGGCATCCCGTCCCTCTGGCGTGTCGACCGCACCACTCAGCTTGGTGTCATCTGCAAACTTGCTGAAGGTGCACTCAATCCCACTGTCTATGTCACTGATGAAGATATTAAACAGTACTGGTCCCAAGACGGACCCCTGCGGGACACCACTCGTCACCAATCTCCATCTGGACATTGAGCTGTTGACCACTACCCTCTGGATGCGACCATCTAACCAATTCCTCACCCACCGGACAGTCCACCCATCAAATCCATACCTCTCCAGTTTAGAGAGAAGGATGTTGTGGGGGACTGTGTCAAAGGCCTTACAGAGGTCCAGATAGATGACATCTGTAGCCCTTCCCGTGTCCACTGATGTAGTGACTCCGTCACAGAAGGCCACGAGGTTGGTCAGGCAGGACTTGCCCTCGGTGAAGCCATGCTGGCTGTCTCGAATCCCCTCCCTGTCCTCCATGTGCCTTAGCAGAGCTTCCAGGAGGATCTGTTCCATGGTCTTCCCAGGCACAGAGGTGAGACTGACTGGCCTGTAGTTCCCTGGGTCTTCCTTTTTTCCCCTCTTTAAAAATGGGGGTTATGTTTCTCCTTTGTCCAGTCAGTGGGAACTTCTCTGGACTGCCACAACTTCTCAAATACGATGGACAGTGGCTTAGCAACTTCATCCACCAGTTCCTTCAGGACCTGCGGATGGATCTCATCGGGTCCCATGGACTTGTGCACCTTCAGGTGCCTTAGATGGTCTCAAACCTGATGTTCTCCCACAGTGGGCGGCTCTTCATTCTCCCAGTCCCCGCCTTTGCCTTCTGCGGGTTGGGCGGTGAGGCTCGAGCACTTGCCAGTGAAGGCCGAGGCAAAAAAGTCATTGAGTACCTCCACCTTCTCCATATCCCGGGTAACCAGGTCTCCCGTTTTGTTTCAGAGAGGGACCACATTTTCCCTCGTCTTCCTTTTATCCCCAGCATACCTATAGAATCTTTTCTTGTTGCCCTTGACGTCCCTGGCGAGATTTAATTCTATCAGGGCTTTAGCTTTCCTAACCTGATCCCTGGCGGCTCGGACAATGTCTCTGTATTCCTCCCAGGCTACCTGTCCTTGCTTCCACCCTCTGTAGGCTTCCTTTTTGTGTTGGAGTTTGTCCAGGAGCTCCTTGTTCATCCATGCAGGCCTCCTGGTGCTTTTGCCCAACTTCCTCTTTGTTGGGATGTATCGCTCCTGAGCTTGAAGGAGGTGAAACACTATGCGTGAGATCATTCATGGGAAATGTCACACAGTAGCTCGAAAGGAATAAATGATACTTTTTGTCATGAAGGAAGCCTACAGTAATATTTTTAGTGGTTAGTTATTCAGTCCTAGAGCAGGCTTTTTAGGACTGAGGCACCAATGTGCATGCATGTTCGTTGAACACATTGTGCCTGTTGAGGCTGGGGACAGCTCCGTCAAGACTCATTAATGGAAGCTCTGGTTCTGGTGTTCCTCCAAGTGAGTACACCCCACCCCCCCAGATATACAGGATAACACATGGTTAATGCCAGTAAAGCTGTAATTCTTTCTCTAGTTATTCAGTTCCACTGTTAAAATTCCTTTGACGCGAAGGCTGGAAACCCTCAGCAGGGCGGCTGGCCGCCACCTGAGCAGTTGGCTGGACCAGCCACCAGGTGTCAACGTTCTTCTGCAGAGACGCGCTCCCGCGTCGCGTCCACTGCCTCTCCATCCACCCGGGGCATCTTCTCTTCAGCAAGATGCTGACTTTCTTTTCCTGGCAAGAATCTGGGTAACAATGTGAATTTCCAGTACTGGACTATTAAGGTTATGCTATGTAAGGAGTTTTTTTGAGAACTTCAGTTCCCCTAAAATACTGTGAAAAGGAGGTCTTTCTGTGCAACCAAAACCTCCCAGAGTTTCCTCAGGGTTGCTGCTCCAAGGGTGACAGCATCCCCTGCCTGCCCTTGGGTCACATCCACCACCTTGGGATGTGCTGGCACGGGGAAGGAGGCAATGCAGAGGCATGGCGGCAGCATGGTGAGGTCCAGGGTGGAACGAAGCCGCAGATGCTGAGCCTGTGGTGTAGGCAGGCATTGGTGAGGGAGCAGCAGGTGCGTGGGAGCATAATTTCTGAGACAGAGGTTTCTGAGAGGTGAAGGGACAAAGAGGCAAGATACCCCAGGTCTGAAACAGTGGATTAGCCCCTGCAGACAATGTGTGCAGATGCTGGAGGAGCCGATGCCCACGACATGCTTGTAATCTCCCCGAGCAGCCTGCCATTAAACACAATCTAATCAGGGCCTCAGCAGGTGCAGTCACACCCGAGTATTGTCGCCAGTGACAGCAACGGATGTCTTACCAATAGATAATGGTTAGCCATCACACTGCACGGGAAAAACACGCTCATTTTATGGGGAGGTAACCAGGCCGGAGCAGCTGGGGGTGGGGGTGTGCTGCCACCCCACCTCACGTCCTACAGGGAATACTCTGTCACCTGGGGACCCCTTCCAGTGAGATAACTATCCTATATCTGTTTCTTTTATGTGAAACAAACCAAAAGAGCCTCACCACCTGCCCTTTTGTACAAAAGAGAGGAAAGCCACCAGAGGCTGCTAATCCGTTTCAAAGAAGGCTGATAAAACTATGCACATGGGCTGCCACTGAACTTTGAAACCCTCGGGGCTGGGTCCGTGCTTGGGCTGGATGCTCCCCTGGTTCCTCCCCTTCCTCTTCTGTAGCCCTTGATCCTCCTGCATCTTCTGCCTCTCTTTGTCAAATGGGAGAGGGGTGTTTCCAGTGCTGGGCACATCAGACTAGCAGTGTGGCATGCCACAGGGTGATGCGTTGTGCAAGCAGAAGCGTTGCCCTAACCTGGATGTGTTTTAAAACATTTTTGGTGGTTTAGGTTGTTGGGTATTTTTAAGACTTTTGTAGGGTAGTAGAGAGCTCACCAGGCAGGGAGCAGGCGTTTCCAGTGCAGAGCAATTTCCCTCCTTCTCACCATGCTAATACATGCAAAGTTATCAAGGACAGTGTGCATATGTGGGTAATGCCAAAGCCCAGTAACAATTTAAGTTAACTGGTAAGGACAGCAGATGTAGCTTGAGCTAGAGGACTGTTTGCAGTAGACCTTGGGTTCAAGTTGGTGGTGGAAGGAAGACAAGATATTAATGCTATTGGTTCCTGTTGTTTAAGTCTGCAAACCTGCAATCTTCCTTAACGTCCCTCTGGATGATGGCTGCAGACATTTCATTTTCCTCAGAAATATTTGCAAAAAGAAACTTGCCTTGATTTATTCATATTTGTCCACTTAACTCTTACATAGACTTCTGAAACCCTCCACAGGACTGGGGGGGGTGGTCAGGGCCAATCCCTGGCCTATCTTCTTGCTGCAGCAAACTCTTCAGGCAAAGGCTTGAGAACCTGCGATGGGTATGTACCGTGTATAGGTAAGGATTAGCAAACCCGAGCTTTTAGATTTTTCTGTACTTCCTATATGTAAGCATGCAACCTAAAACATGCTACATAAGGAAGATATGTGTGTGTGTATATATATGTGCGTATCTGTGCATATATACAGATTACACACGTCTGTAGTTTTAAGTGTCCTTAATGCCGGGTCCTCGAGTACTGCTGTCAGCCTGTGAGTAGGGCAGAGGCAATGGGTTGCTTTGGCTCCCTGCTGCCGGTGTTTGAGGGTGCGGGTGAGACCCACTAGACCCCAGGTGGAGCAGGCCTTGGCTGCGTGGTGGCTGCATCACGCTGGGGAGCTGCCACAGAGGCACTGTGCTCTCTGACACTGGAAGTCCTCTGCGCACGTGGAAGCTGACAGTTGTGTGAGCTCAGCAGCATGTCTGAGCTGGCAGTTTTTGGCAGAGCTGGGTGCAGGTCCTCCTTCCAGCCAGGTCTGGGGGCGCCTGCGAGGTGCTCAGCAGGGCAGGTCTCCAGTGCAGGCACCCTCTGAAGATGCACTGACAACAAGAAAAGCCGACCTCATCTGCCCTGGCCAGGGATCATCCAAGCAAGCGATTGTACAGTGCTGCTAAATGTGCACACCTCAACTTTGCATGCTTTGCTGTTTGGTTACACAAGCCAGGCTTAGCATTGCTCCAGGGCACTTCATAACTGGGAAGTTACATTCATCAACTCCCAATTTACGCTGTGACAGAACCACTAATGTGTAACACAGACACCTGTGAATTATTTTCAATAGTGAGTTCACCATTGACATAAGTGGCAACTGTATAGAGACACTGTCAGTTTTTCACTGTAATCTCCCGCTGTCAATAATTCTTAGGACAAAAGCAGACATTGCTGAAACTCTCCGACTCACACTCGTTTTTATTTCCCGGGCAACTGTTAGCACAAGAGCCAGCTTAGTTGTTACTAAATACAGTTAGGTGGGAGAATCACTGTAAAGGCAGCAATATTTGCAATTTGGAAGAAATGGAAATGATGATAATAGCACCTGTCTTTTCTAGGGAGGGATCATTTTCCCTTCTCGTGCCACAGGCGGTGAATTAAGCGGAGCTCTCAACAGTCAGTACGGCATTTTGAGGAATTTAGATGTCTCCTAGCCATTTGTAAAAATCATATTTTCTTAAAATGATCACTAGAGAAAATGATGTGTATAAGAGCAAAGCTTGTAAGGGGCTTGGGGGATTTTTTTTTTATTATTAACTATTTAATATAAATATGAGCTTGCCATTATTTTAAATATTCTGGATTTAATCCAGGGGCTTAAATCAATATATACAGAGTTTAATACTCAAATGTAAACTACACTTGCATTTCTCCCATATCTTATCAAAATTTTTGATCAAAGTTATTTCTGCTTTTGATTTGACTCATCACAAGTTTTGGGTGTCTATTACTGCTCTTGGAAGGCTTTTCCCACAACCTGATACACTTCTCTGTCAAGCAGCTTTTCTGACACTTGAGTTTCAGTTTGCTTTCCTCAACATCAGCCCCCTCCTGCTGGCCCCTTCCCCTCCACTGCCACACTGGCTGCGCACACAGCCGAGACCCCACAAATACCGAAAAACAGGTCACGCAAGTGACCAGCCCCAGTTTGGGTGACGGTTTGCTAATTGCTGCATATTTAGGGTTTTGTTCAGTAGAGATCTTTATGGCAGCAGCAAAGGAAGTTTTCAATACAGAAAGTAGTGTTGTTACACAAACTAAATGGAATTTGTATAATCCTGACTCATCTTCTGTAGCCTCTGGTGGTGATGAATCAGACGTCCTTCCTCCAGCAGGAGATACCAAGTACCAGCACTGAAAGTCTGAGATCGCTTGAAAGACTCCCAGGCTGTGCTGGCTTTAAATCAGCAAGCCACCTTTAGTTTTATTTTTGCTTCAATTGTAGGAAGAACATCCTGGGCAGCTCAAAATCAGCAACCACAGACAGGCTAAGCTGCTGATGACATCCCCATCTGTGAGGATAGTGTTTCCTGAGGTAAACAGAAGAAAAGTAGCACAAAAATCGCTCTTGCTGGAAACAATGCTGCACCTAATTGAGTTTCTTCCAGATGCAAAGGTTTCTTAATTGGCTGCTAGCAACTTTGGCATAGTTCTTCTGATGACTTGCTCAGAGTCCAGCTCTGGATGTTTTGGATTCCCCTTTATCCTTATTTTATTATGTGCTCATTCCATTTTACGGGGTAGACTATGGAAAGGCAAAAGTAAAAGCACTGCTGCTGCCGGTACCAAATGCCTGGCTGAACTCACCTCCAGAGGGGCAGGCACGCCTTGCTGCTGGTGACAGTGGGTGGCTGCATGCCTCGAGGCATCGCCTCCTGGTGCCCTGTTCTCCAGCTGTTTCGATGCCAGGCTGCCTGGTTGGCCTTAAGGGCACCAGCAGGAACCCCGCCAAGCAGACATATAGGAGTGCACTGTGTATTCTGGGCTGAATTTCACAACGTTATTGGCACAACACACAGCTATGCAGTGTTCCCCAGTTCAATAAAGAAAAAGTCTTCCAACATCTGTCAAAGACCTTCCCAAAGTAAGAGTGCGCCTGTGCCAGTTATGCCTCTTCTCAGTCTACTGCTTGGGTTATCTAGTACAGTGTCTTCTTTCACTTCTTATTTTCTAACTTTAGGAGAAAGAAGTATCTGGAGCACACAGATGGTGTCTGCCTCTGCTCATGCAGGTGAGCCATGGCTCTGAAATGGCAGCAGTGGCCAAATTTTATAGGACACATTGGTGTAGAAAGACAGTGTATACGTAAATGATCGTAACTGCTAGCAATTTCTTTTTATGTACTTTCCTTCATTGCTTGAAGTGATGTAAAGAGTATTTTGGTAGGATATATACTCAACTACACAAAGATTTCCTATTCTGAGAAAATTGTATTAGATACTGTCTAAAACAAAATTTAAGTGTTGCAAAAATACTTCCTCTCTTTGTCCGGTTTGTAGGATTCCAGCCGTGAGAGAAGTTGCATCCAGCGTCAGAAGGTGCCCTGTGGAAACTCCACCTATAGCTCCTATAGGGAGTGCCTAATGAGGCCATCCCGTGGACTCCAACAGTGAGTGAGACAGGGAGTATTGTATATGACATGATACTTAACGGGTATTACAGTAAAAAATCATCTCCCAACCCTGCATTTAGGTTCAGCTCTATCCTTTTGCTCACAGTGCTGTGTAAATGCAGGCAAACATACAGCATTCAAATAGCTGTTGATAGCACCATCTGCAAAAGGCTAATGGCTCATTCATTAAGCAGTGGGAACTAGCACAGCCACAGTCTAATCAGATATTGTATGATGAATAATTCAGAAATAATCCTCGTATACTTGAATAAATATCAGGAGAAGGAAGGAAAAATCTCATACATATGGCACGTTAAAGGAACAAAACAGACATTTTTCAATGTCCTAGGCTGATGAGCTTTGTTATACTGGATGTTAATCACGCAGGTGGCTAATGCTTGAACAGAAAGCTGACTGAGGGGTTTCTGGCCCAGCATTTGAAAGGTGTTAGTAAGCGGAAAAGACCATAGTGCTCATGGGAAAATCCACTAGCCTTACATTTTGCAATATGCATGTGGTTCTGTTGTGTAACTCGCTGGTGACACAGGTGGAGGATTGAGTTTGTGAGGTGATGGCTGGGAAAACCCAGGTCCAGGTCTGGCCTTCAGCAGTGCTCTTCTGTGCTGCTGGGCAAATTGCTTTGATCAGGTGTGTGCTGTCCCTCACGCAGCTCCTGCCCGCACACCCACACACCTTCCACTGGAGCGTTTTACCCTTAAACTACCTGTTTTGCTGGAGTACATGGTGTGGTGCATTCGCAATGCTGATCAACCAGATAATTGTTCGGTGTGGCCTCTGTGTAGCTAGTACAGATGCTATAAGCAATTTCCTTTGTTTCAGGGTATCTTAGTGCAGAACAAAACAAGAATATAAGAGCCAGCAATGTGCACTTGCAGCCCAGAAAGCCAATAGCATCCTGGGCTGCATCACCAGCAGCGTGACCAGCAGGTCCAGGGAGGTGATTCTCCCGCTCTGCTCTGCTCCTGTGAAACTCCACCTGGAGCACTGCGTTCAGCTCTGGGGTCCCCAGCACAAAAGACGTGGACCTGTGAGAGTGGGTCCAGAAGAGGAACACGAGAATGGTCAGGGGGGTGGAACACCTCTGCTATGGAGAAAGGCTGAGAGAGTCGGGGTTCTTCAGCCTGGAGAAGAGACAGCTCCGGGGAGACCTTCTTGCGGCCTTTCAATATATAAAGGGGCTTATAAGAAAGACACAGAGAGACTTTTTACAAGGGCCTGTAGTGACAGGACACGGGGCAATGGTTTTAAACTGAAAGAGAGCAGGTTTAGATTGGACATAAGGAAGAAATGTTTTACGATGAGGGTGGTGAGACACTGGCACAGGTTGCCCAGAGAAGATGTGGATACCCCATCCCTGGAAGTGTTCAAGGTCAGGTTGGATGGGGCTTTGAGCAACCTGGTCTAGTGGAAGGTGTCCTTGCCCACGACAGGAGAGTTGGACTAGATGATCTTTGAAGGTCCCTTCCAACCCAAACAATTCTGTGATTCTGTGGTTCTAACAATAGCTTGGAGGTGTGCACAAAGCATGGATAATGCAAGCCAGCATGCCAGCAAAGTCACATCCTTCATGATGGGCTTAGGCAAGGGGCCACGGAGCAGTGTGAGAGAAGCCAGAGCAAGGGCTGCTCCCAGCAGAGGCTGTGCCTCCCCTTCATTCATCTTGATCTTAGGTTCTCTAAAAATGGTACTCGGGTGCAGAAGAAATGTCTTTCCAAGTTTTGGCAATCATTGTTGTTTTCCTACTTCATTTTTCCTACTTCATGTCTAGAAATGCTTGGGCTTAAAGGTATCCTTTTGCCAACAGATGTAAACCTGTGACAAGTCTTCCCAGAGATGCAGTGTACAACCATCTGCCATGAACACCAGTACCACCTCTTGGCAGCTTGAAGATGACTAGCCAGCAAGTGTTGCAGGCATATGGCCTGCGTACCGGGTCATGAATCACAGAATCATTAAGGTTGGAAAAGACCTCTAAGATCATCGAGTCCAACCGTCGACCCAACACCACCATGCCCACTAAACCATGTCCCTCAGCGCCTCATCTACATGTCTTTTAAATACCTCCAGGGATGGGGACTCAACCACTTCCCTGGGCAGCCTGTTCCAATGTTTAACCACTCTTTCAGTAAAGAAGTTTTTCCTCATGTCCAATCTAAACCTCCCCTGGCGCAACTTGAGGCCATTTCCTCTCGTCCTATCACTAGTTACTTGGGAGAAGAGACCGACCCCCACCTCGCTACAACCTCCTTTCAGGGAGTTGTAGAGAGCGATGAGGTCTCCCCTCAGCCTCCTCTTCTTCAGACTAAACAACCCCAGGTCCCTCAGCCGCTCCTCATCAGACTTGTTCTCCAGACCCCTCACCAGCCTCGTTGCCCTTCTCTGGACACGCTCCAGCACCTCGACGTCCTTCTTGTAGTGAGGGGCCCAAAACTGAACACAGTATTCGAGGTGCGGCCTCACCAGTGCCGAGTACAGGGGCACGATCACTCCCCTACTCCTGCTGGCCACACTATTTCTGATACAGGCCAGGATGCCATTGGCCTTCTTGGCCACCTGGGCACACTGCCGGCTCATGTTCAGCCAGCTGTCAACCAGCATCCCCAGGTCCTTTTCTGACAGGCAAAGGACATCCCTTCCCGCCACGCCGCGGCTCAGCCCTGATTCAGCGGATGCTCCTGACGGGATGGGATCCAAGCTGCTGCTGGGAATGGCAGGTACGGCTGAACCCAGGGTTGGATCAAGGCATGCACAGGCTCTGGAGACCACCTCTCCTGCTCGGCTGTGGCCATTCGCACCCTGAGAGGCCTGATCCCAGCCTGCCTCACCACAGGGAAGACATAGGTTCCCTGAGCTGGGTCCCTGGAAGAGCAGCCAGGATCTTCCCGCTGACTGCCACAGGTTCCCTGCGACAGAGGTGTCCCTCCAGCACACAGGGCTACAGCCAGGTTGGGCCTCATCCAGCTCACGGCTCTCCCCGCATGCAGCCTGTGGACACCGCAGTGGTGCCATGCATGCAGCTGCCTACTCCTTGGCTGGGGGAAGAGCAGGCTGGGGGAAGAATATCTTCAGTCGTAGGCTTGCCAAGCTGGTGAAGAGGGCTTTAAACTAGAGATGCTAGAGGAGGGGAACCTCAATCCATCCCACTCCTATCAGTTTGATGCCAGGGCCAGCAATAGATGCCCAGAGCCTGGAGAAGGAACACAGGTCAGCAGGAGAGCGCCTGAAGAGCAGCACAAAGGAACTCCAGCCAGTAAGACAGCTTCATCGGGGGCCCAACTTCAATGCCTTTGTGCAAACGCACGTAGCATGGGGAATAAACAAGAGGAGTTAGAGACGTGCACACGCCTGCAGGGCTACGACCTTATTGGCATCACGGAGATGTGGTGGGATGGCTCCTATGACTGGAGTGTTGGGATGGAGGGATAGAGGCTCTTTAGGAGGGACAGGCAGGGGAGACGAGGAGGGGGTGTCACCCTCTATGTCAATGACCAGCTGGAGTGCATGGAGCCCTGCCTGGGGATGGATGAGGAGCCAACCGAGAGCTTATGGGTCAGAATTAAAGGGAAGGCAGGGACAGGTGACATTACGGTGGGGGTCTGCTACAGGCCACCTGACAAGGAAGACCAAGCAGATGAGGCCCTCTATAGACAGATAGGAGCAGCCTCACGCTCACAAGCCCTGGTCCTCATGAGGATTTCAGGACTTCAACCACCCTGATATCTGTTGGAGGGACAATACGGCAGGGCATAAGCAATCCGGGAGGTTCCTGGAGTGTGTCAATGATAACTTCTTTCTCCAAGTGGTAGAGGAGCCAACGAGGAGAGGTGCTCTGCTGGACCTTGTTCTCACCAACAAGGAGGGGCTGGTGGGGAATGTGAAGCTCAAGGGCAGCCTGGGCTGCAGTGACCACGAAATGGTGGAGGTCAAGATCTTTAGGGCACCGAGGAGGGCACACAGCAAGCTCACTACCCTGGACTTCAGAAGAGCAAACCTTGGCCTCTTCAGGGATCTGCTTGGTAGAGTGCCATGGGACAAAAGCCCTGGAGGGAAGAGGGGCCCAAGAAAGCTGGGTAATTTTCAAGGATCACCTCCTTCAAGCTCAGGAGCGATGCATCCCAACAAAGAGGAAGTCAGGCAAAAGCACCAGGAGGCCTGCATGGATGAACAAGGAGCTCCTGGACAAACTCCAACACAAAAAGGAAGCCTACAGAGGGTGGAAGCAAGGACAGGTAGCCTGGGAGGAATACAGAGACATTGTCTGAGCAGCCAGGGATCAGGTTAGGAAAACTAAAGCCCTGATAGAATTAAATCTCGCCAGGGACGTCAAGGGCAACAAGAAAAGATTCTATAGGTACGTTGGGGATAAAAGGAAGATGAGGAAAAATGTGGGCCCTCTCTGGAACAAAACAGGAGACCTGGTTACCCGGGATATGGAGAAGGCAGAGGTACTCAATGACTTTTTTGCCTCAGCCTTCACTGGCAAGTGCTCGAGCCTCACCGCCCAACCCGCAGAAGGCAAAGGCGGGGACTGGGAGAATGAAGAGCCGCCCACTGTGGGAGAACATCAGGTTTGAGACCATCTAAGGCACCTGAAGGTGCACAAGTCCATGGGACCCGATGAGATCCATCCGCAGGTCCTGAAGGAACTGGCGGATGAAGTTGCTAAGCCACTGTCCATCGTATTTGAGAAGTTGTGGCAGTCTGGTGAAGTTCCCACTGACTGGACAAAGGGGAAACATAACCCCCATTTTTAAAGAGGGGAAAAAAGGAAGACCCAGGGAACTACAGGCCAGTCAGTCTCACCTCTGTGCCTGGGAAGATCATGGAACAGATCCTCCTGGAAGCTCTGCTAAGGCACATGGAGGACAGGGAGGGGATTCGAGACAGCCAGCATGGCTTCACCGAGGGCAAGTCCTGCCTGACCAACCTCGTGGCCTTCTGTGACGGAGTCACTACATCAGTGGACACGGGAAGGGCTACAGATGTCATCTATCTGGACCTCTGTAAGGCCTTTGACACGGTCCCCCACAACATCCTTCTCTCTAAACTGGAGAGGTATGGATTTGATGGGTGGACTGTCCGGTGCGTGAGGAATTGGTTAGACGGTCGCATCCAGAGGGTAGTGGTCAACGGCTCAATGTCCAGATGGAGATTGGTGACGAGTGGTGTCCCGCAGGGGTCCGTATTGGGACCGGTACTGTTTAATATCTTCATCAGTGACATAGACAGTGGGATCGAGTGCACCCTCAGCAAGTTTGCAGATGACACCAAGCTGAGTGGTGCAGTCGACACGCCAGAGGGACGGGATGCCACCCAGAGGGACCTGAACAAACTGGAGAAGTGGGCCTGTGTGAACCTCATGAGGTTGAACAAGGCCAAGTGCAAGGTCCTGCACCTGGGTTGGGGCAACCCCCAGTATCAATACAGGCTGGGGGATGAAGGGATTGAGAGCAGCCCTGCCGAGAAGGACTTGGGGGTACTGGTGGATGAAAAGATGGATGTGAGCCAGCAATGTGCGCTCGCAGCCCAGAAGGCCAATCTTATCCTGGGCTGCATCAAAAGAAGCGTGGCCAGCAGGTCGAGGGAGGGGATTCTGCCCCTCTACTCTGCTCTGGTGGGACCCCACCTGGAGTACTGTGTCCAGCTCCGGAGCCCTCAGCATAAGAAAGACACGGACCTGTTGGAGCGGGTCCAGAGGAGGGTCACAAAAATGATCGGGGGGATGGAACACCTCTCCTATGAAGAAAGGCTGAGAGAGTTGGGCTTGTTCAGCCTAGAGAAGAGAAGGCTCTGGGGAGACCTTACTGCAGCCTATCAGTACTTAAAGGAGGCTTCTAAAAAAGATGGCGGCAAACTTTTTAGCAGGGCCTGTTGCGACAGGACAAGGGGGAATGGCTTTAAACTAAAGGGGGGTAGATTTAGACTAGAGATAAGGAAGAAATGTTTTACGCTGAGGGTGGTGAAACACTGGCACAGATTGCCCAGAGAGGTGGTGGATGCCCCATCCCTGGAAACATTCCAGGTCAGGTTGGACGGGGCTCTGAGCAACCTGCTCTAGTTGAAGATGTCCCTGCCCACAGCAGGGGGGTTGGACTAGATGGCCTTTAGAGGTCCTTCCAACCTAAACAATTCTATGATTCTATGATTCTATGAAAATCAGCTATTTGATATTGCTGGTGGAGCAACTTAGGGGCCTTCTCACATCTGCTCTGGGTGTTCCCCATGGCGGAGGCTGTCCCCATCGCAGGGGGCTCTCCCGGAAGCGGTCATTAGTGCCAGCACAAGTTACACCATTGCAGCCTCCTCTGCTTGTCTTTCCAGCTGGTATTTAGGGCCTGAAAGACTGTTCGTTTGAGATGCAGAAATAAAGGGTAGCCATGAGCCTTTCTGTGGCAGAGTCCCTTTCATTACAGCAAACACACAGGGAGGGCTGCTCTGTGTCTGTGCAGGGGCAGAGGCGGGGACCCTGGTGCCCACCCCAGTGGGAAAGCTGCGGCCCGGGGCTGTGGCTCCCTGAGGTGGGGACAGAGCTGCTGCTGCTGGCATGGTGCCTTCCAACCAGCCTGTATGCCACAGCTCCTGCCTTTCCTGAGGCCTCGAGGACGAGGGCTGTCACTGTCTTAGGCAGCCATGGCATTGGGAGGTTTAACTGCCTCTGCATGGGGGTAGGAAGCCCTGCACGGCTGCCAGGCCTGGGGCTGCAGTTGTTCAGCAACACTCTTCATAGGAGCTGTGACATCTCCAGCATGGCATTATGTTAATACCTCTCAGTATATGTGGAAAAGCTGAGGTATTGACTGTAACTCCCTTACCATTTTAAGCCCACTATCCTTGCTAACTAACCATTATTTCTTTGGATAATAGTTTGCTCTGGCTTGTTAACAGCCAGAAAAAAAGAATTATTAAGCCCTGTCAAATCCGCCTGTCTTTGTATTATATCTGAACTCAGCATCTCTTCTACAGATGATTAAAAATCTGAGTGTCTTGTTGTTCAAGACATTACCATATTCTGGCTTTTCTAGCATTTAACATCCTGAGAGTTATTAGGATTTCTCACTCTTCGTGCTATTTGGGCATTGCAAATGTTCACTTTGTAGTTAGAGATTCTCTTCTGCAGATGGATAACAAGAGTTATCAACTTCTGTGTAGCCATTAGCCTTTGTCCAATACATTCTTCAAATTTGGGGGAAATTGCCTGTTGTGGAGATGTTGTTCCATAGCTATGGGCAGTGTTTGCTGGAGGCGCAAGCACAGATTATGCAGCAGTTACGATCTGAACGCTGTCTGCCCCACAGAGACTGCCCTAACATTATATTCTTACATTCTCCCCTGCCCTGAGACTACGTCCATTTATCTTAGGTTGTATCTACTTCTTGTGTGCTCTTCTTTTCCTCCTCTTCCTCTTGTTTCTCTGAAAGACAGACAGTCTTCAAAGCCAAGGGAGAGAAGGCCAAGACAAAAGACAGCTCAACATTGAAGAAAAAATCTGTAGTTAAGAATGGGTTTCAATAGATTTCTCACTTTCTGATCATAAATCTAATTCAGCATAATTTTCAAGTATGTATATGCTATACATGGGCATATATAAATATATATATATCTATCTATGGGTTATACTTGCCCCGTGCAGGTTTTAACTGTAGTTTGTTGTGGTCTACACTTACATTTAACTGTGTGCAAAACTCTCATTGTTCTGAGCTAGGTGCTGATTATTTTGGTCAGTAAGTGCCTGTATGAGAAGCAATGGCGACATAAAGCTGGTTGCTAGCTGCTGAGTGTACACCCAACCTGTAAAGGCAGCAACAGGGACCCTTGAAAGAGGTAATCACCAAAGGAGGGAAATGTCCCCTGCAGACAGGAGCAGCAGGAGGGACTCTCCCCACTCCGTGCATCTCTCTTCTGCTTGCCTCTGTGACTGCCCACTCCGAGCCAGTAGTGACCAATGGTTGCTGGTCCTAAAAATAGTTGATGGCTTTTCAATAACTAGGAGAAAATCCTGAACAGTCATGCTTGGTAGTTTTCATAGTGTAACCAGACCCTAGAAGAGACCAACAATGGATCCAGTGATTTATCTTCTCCAATGGAAAAATAGCTCTAATTTTTATGTTGCAACATAGGCATTGGCACAAAATTACCATGGAGTTGGACAATTTTCAGATTAGAAGTCCTCTTGCTTCCTAAACTAAGCAGCTATTCATACATTTACGTATGTTCTTCATTAACCTCTAACGAGTGGAGTAAAAGTCATTTCACTACCAACCAAATTTAAAACCAACTTGTAAACCATACTTATTAAATAGTAAGACCTCTCTCATCAGACTATAGCTTACACTTCAAGGCTTAGGAGTTAGAATACATCTGTACACAATCTGCACACATTTCTATCACTGTATTTTTGCTATTACTGACAACAACTCCATGCTCTTTTTCTGAGCTAATCCCAGTGGAAAATGCAAACTGCATTGTTTCCGCAGAATATTCTGGACAAAGATTACCAAACTATGCTTCAAAAGTCCCGTAGAATTGGCACACACTTTAATTATTTTGGTTTTAAAAAATGAAAGCTGAAAACCAAGTCATCACTCAGTTTCTTTACTTTTGGACGACTGGTCAGGCTCCATCCTCCATGGAGCAGCAAACCTTTCCTTGCAGCACAGGGGGTCACTCGCTCATGGTGTCCAGCCTAGATTAACAGTGGTTTCACCACGGATCTCAAGCACTCAGCAGGAGGGACCCAGACCCACGCCTTGCTCACTCTGCTGGTGGCGGAGTCTGGTTTCTTTCGCTCCTTGCTCTATTCGACACAGGATTACAAGCACAGAAGCAAAGCACCATCTACCAGAGTATCCTTCCAGCTGAGTACGTTGTAGAGGTAGGAAATGAAGGTTTGGAGATCGCGAAGGAGCAAACCTGACTCCCCAAAATCCTGGGAATAACCTAACCACTGAGCAATGGGGAGGTCTCTTCCGACGCTGCTGTCGCTCCTGCTGCACAAGAGCCAGCCAAGACCGGCCCCTTCAGCCCAGATGCAGACCAGTGCCACTTCTGAGCAGTGCAAACCCCAAAGGCTAGCTGGTGGTTGTGTGGAGTTTGGCAAATTGCAGATTAGATCCAGGCATCTAGAGTGAGAATTAGGTGAATTTTAACTCCCCTGTCCACCTGTGAGTTGAGTATTGGCTATAAATCAGAGCTCTGGAGTCTACCAGATGGCCAGGTGCCAGAACACTACAGCACTTTGATAAACATGTCGCATGACAAATTTAGGTTTTAACGTGCTATTGGGCCAGAAGCTATCTTAACAGAAGAAATCTGCAATTTAGAGTCTACAGATGTGGATGCAAATTTGTGTGTGTCTGTCATATATTTGTCTGTTTACTAGACTGAGAGGCATTTTTCCATTCAAAATCATCCTAGATTTTAATTTTTATTTGACCTCAATAGTAGGTAAGATGTATTTTGAGTCTGGTTATAGATTTCTCCCTACCAAAGTCCTTCATCTTATCTCATATGAGATCCCTTTCTTTTAATAAATCTCATCTTTCTAAAAGCAATCCTAGAGCTTTTAGTCCAAAATATAATAGGAGACTTATTTTAATAACCAGGAGAGGGAATTGATTTTTTTTTCCCAAGAAAATAGCTAGAGAATAGTAATAGAAGCATCAGAAAAGGGGAAGTTTAGTTGTAAGCTGTTTTTTTTAATACTGAATGTTTAAGTATAGTGGTTAAAGAAAAGTACCATTGCATTCAAAACAGTGATAAAAAGAAAAATGTAAGTATTCTAAAACAAGAAATGCAGGCTTATTCTCTGCCTTTGTGGCTAATATGATACAGGAAATTTTAAGGTGAAAACCTAAAAAAAGCAACTGAAGTAACAGATAGTATTAAGTTTTTGCCAAAAGTTGTAAAGCTATTAGTCTAAAAAATAAATTTAGGATTGGAAATATGGAATCTGTATTTTATCCTTCTTGCTTAAGCTAAGGATGTTTCACTAGCCAGGAAGGAAATGTTTTATTATTGAGTAAAAACAACAAACAAAATTGGGAGAGGACAAAAAGGGCATCATTTATTCTAACATAAAAAAATTAAATGTAAATTGACCTTATTTTTTATTGTGTCAATCCACCTGCAAAATCATCTTTGGCCCCAGCACATTTTTAATGTGTAAAAGCTACGTTTGTAGCTATTTATATTTGATACAGTTAAAACTGATTCCTATACAAAAAGTGTGGGATGAATACACCACATTTTAGAGTTCTGGATTGCAAGAGCCTTAAAATCCTTAAGAAGTTAAATAATTAAGAAGTTATTATTGCACACAAGTTCAGCATTCACTGCAGCATCAAAGGAAAAATGTTTTGAATTGGCAGCACTCCTTGCTGACTGCTGAGAAGTAATAGCAGGCTGTACTGGAGGCATTTCTTCAGGAAAAAGAAAACTTCTTCACAGTTCTTGAAGAATGAAATACATGGTATGCGACCCGGTAGCAAAGTTTACTGCTCCATCAGCGCAGGCGACCAGGTGATCCCATCTCAGTGCTGTTCTGGAGTCAAAGTGGAAGGAATACAGTGGTGGTTTCATTTGTCTTGACTGAGACTCTCTACCACAAGGACAGCAGTGTCAGAGGCTTTGCTCCTGGCCACTGCAAAGCCAATGGAGAAAACAGAATAATCTTAAAAAACGGTAATTTCTTTCACCACTGGTTCTAAGGATTATATGGTATAGTGTCTGTGGGGGAGTGAATGGGACCTCTATTTTGGTCACTCGTCATCTGATGCAGAAGAGCAAGTCCTAGGCTAACCTGGGTTGTCAACTCTGTGTGCTGCCAGCAACTGCTTGTAGCCAGAGTGCCTCACTGCTGATGGCATGGGCTCCTCCAGCCCACCGTCCTCTTCCGAGCCATCCTCAGGGTCCTCTCCTTCCCCACCCACAGAGAAGGGCCATGGTATGGTGCTTCTAGCTGGCTGCAACATGGTAAGGAAGTACTTTCAGATGGAAACTTCAAGGGTGAAGATTCAGCAGCTGTGGGGAACCAAAACTCTTCTAATTGACTACCTAAGTTATGTCCCCGCACAGCCCCAGCTGCTGAGACAGGGTAAGGCGACGGACTCCAGTTCCCACCTCTGGAAATGCTGGAGTAACCTAAACCACCCATTGCCTCCCCAGCAGCTAACCAAAACAGCTTTACCTGCAGAGTCACAACACTCTTGAGGTGACTTAAGGACTAAATCTCAGCTCTAAGGTGTAAGGTCAACATGCTAAAAAACCTACTGAAGCCTCACAAAGCAGAAGTGACACTGTAGGGACGCTTGCATTGCAATTGCCTGTTATTTTGTGTGTTTGAACTAAAAAGCCATTGGAGAAGAGCTGTCAGCCTGGCACCACTTGTAAACGGTATTTAAAATTCTCTCCATTTTATTTTTGAAAGTCAAATACTTAGGGTGACAGACTTTTTCTGCCATGGAGATGTCAAGGACACCTGGCTGGAAGGAAAACAAGTAAATCTATCTGAAAGACAGCATGCACCTTTACGTCATGTATAAACTGTGAAATCAATTAACATTTCAGATATTAATACAAAAGTAGCAGTAGCAGCTGCCATCTTCATTATACTATTATGCAAGCTGACCACAGAAATGCAATGTAAGAAAACAGACTGTAGTTTTCACTTTTTTTATCAAATCAGTTTACTAGTTAATTGGGAAGAAATAGGGTGTTATAAATATTACAGCCTAATTCTACAAGTCACTCGCAGGATGAGCCCTAGGCTTGTGCAAGCTGAATTTCATGACCCTTCTTGAAAATTAAAACTAGTGCAGAACACAATTCATTTATTTTTTTATATAAATTACCAAATCAATTTATTATGTTCAAATTCTATAAACTTGTCAGACTCACTGATTGCCACAGTTGGCAATGGAGCAGTTTGCTGTTTTGGTTACTTGGAACAAGTCGGAATTTGTCCCTGGTGAAGTCCCATCTGCTGGGGTGCGAGCAGCCAGGGTATGAGCCTGTCTGATCAATACCTGTAAACACAGCTTCTGGTGGGGCATCCTCCCATGAGCTGTGTCAATAGTAATGCAGTAGGCCTTTGTGACTTTGCTGCCTTACCAACTGGCTTGTAAGAGGTTTTAATAAACATCATTATTTCAACCAGAATACGTTGTTATTGTCTATATAGTCTGTAAAAAATCAAGCTTATAGCATAAACTTGAGAGGGGTGTTACATATTTAAAGCCATCAATAAGATCCAATAAAGTAATTCACAAGTGAAACTTCAAATTCTAGAAATCATGCTGCACACTTGTAAAATACACCGTCCCAGGACAGAAAGGGAGGAAATTTCCTATTAAAATTTTTAATGATGGCATTAACATCAGGTTGCTTCACAGCAAACAAAAGCCTTATTACCAAATGCAGCTTGTCGCAAGACTTAATAGCCAAAACCATCAAACTATCTCCAGGAAGGACCTAATAATTTCATGTTAATCTTTTTTTGTGCAGCACGATAGCATCAATACAGGACAAAGTTGTAGGCTGTGATGTTTTTTAAGCATTGCAATGTGTTAAGATGGCTCACATCTCTGAAGCGTGCGGTAGGGAAGGTGACCGCCAGCCCAGCCCGCAGTCCTGCTGCCTTCCAGGCCACAAAGGCTTGCCGTGTCCCTCGGCTATGCCGCGCAGTCACACCTGCAGTAGCAGCAAGAACAGCGTCCTGACCCCTCAACTTCCAGAGGAGCCGTGCTGCAGAGCCACACTCGTGAAGCAAACGAAACATCTGATTTAACAATGTGTCATTTCTCCTGTCCTTCGTCGATTTAGAACCGAGACACTGGCAATGGAGCCACGCGCGGCCCAGCGGGGACGGGCGGGACGCCCGCCCGCCCGCCCCGCCACCGGGCAGCAGGTCTGCCCTCACTGCTCTGGGGCTCTGTCCCCCGATGCACTGCGAGGCGTGACGCGCTCAGGGAAAGAGAGACCCTCACGGCCGCGGAGAGCGCAGCGGCGCTGCCAGCCCGGCCCGGCGGGCCCCGAGGCGCAGGACCCCGCGGCTCCGGGCAGGGGCTCCCGCGGGCACGGCGGGGCCGGGGCCGCCGGCGGCGTCGTAGCGGGCCTGCCCCGTCCCTGCCGGCAGGGCCGCGGTGGAGACCCGGGGAGGGATCGGAACCGGCCCGCTGGCGCTGCCCTGCCCGAGCGCCCGCCGGCACCACTCGTTCCCTTTCGGGCGGGATTCCCTGGCCGCCTGGGCTCGGCGGCGCCGGCGGCAGAGCGGGGAACCCCCCCGGTCTGCGGGAGGCCGCGACCTGCCCGGCCCCAGCCCCGGCGCCTGCCCGCGGAGCGCTTGGAGGCAGCGGCAGCCCTCCCCGCCCCCGGCACACTCCAGGGAGCCGTTTCACACGGAATCACACGGGAGCGTCTCCCCCATCTGTGCAAGCCGAGGCACCCCCACCCCCACCTTCTCCTCAGTCCCGGCAGAGCCTCCCTGCCATTATGTTCCACCATCTCTTAGCCAGGCCGCTCCGCAGGCGGCCGAGGCAGCGCGGACCTTAGCCATGCCCGCCTGAGGCCGCCGGCCGGAGCAGCCACGGCCGGGCCGCGCGGCCGCAGCAGGTGTGTTTGCATGGGGGTGCGGAGTTTGCATGCAGTGGGGGTCGCCTTCCTCCCGGCCCGGCTCCCGCCTCGCCTGCGCGCAGGCCCCGCCGCGCCGCGGGCAGGCTGCGGCGGAGCGGCCTGCCGGGCCTGCTCGGCTCGGGCCGCTCCGGGGCCGGGGCGCTGCGAGGGCGGCGGCTGCCGGAGCCGCACGGCCAGCCGAGCACCGGGGCCGCCAGGGCCGGCGGCTTCGGGGCGGAGGGGATCGCTCGGACGTGGCCGTCCTGCCGCCTCCCCTCTTCCCCCGCTCGGCCGCTCTCCCGGCCGCCGGAGGGGCCGCGGCCTCTCCTCCCCGGGCGTCCCCCGCGCGTAGCGGGGGCCGTTCCTCGCGCCCGGGGCTCGGCAAGGCCCGCTCGGGTAGGGCCGACCCCGGGCCGGGGAGCAAGCGGGCCCGGCGGGGGGGGCGCGGGCGCCGCGCTGAGGGGAGGGGGCCGCGGTCCGTCAGCGAGGTGCCCGGGGCCGCGGCGGCCCGCAGAGGCGGGAGCAGCCCGCCCGGGCCGAGGGGCTGAGGGAGGGCCGGCTGGAGCCGCCTGTGCAGAGAATACGGGGCTGAGGCAGCGGAAGAACATGGTCGTTTTCCCCAGAATGGGGTGGGGATGAGGGATGTGGAGAAAGTGCCAGATCTCAGCTCTCTCCGCAAGGGAAGGGGGGTTGAAGGGTTGTGCCCGAGACCTCTGCTAACAGTTACAGGTGCAGCCCGGAGAGCAGAGGGGCTGGTTGGTGTAGCCTAGCGTGGCAGCTGGCTTGGAGGAAAGCCTTACTGAAGAGCCATCTCACGGCAGATCCCGGAGAGGATGGGGCTTGGCGCGTAGGCGGAGGTAGTTACTGGTTTTACCAGTGCAAGGGTGAGTAGCCAAAACAGGAGCCGGGTGAATAATGTCTCAATTTGGGGTGACTGTCAGCCACACAGGAGGAAGGCCCTGGGTGGCAGAGAAAAAAGGGGGAGCGGGCTAGGAGCAGAGCTGCCATGGGCAAAGGTGGGTGCAGAGCCCTCCTCTGGAGGGACTTTGGGACCGTAGGGAATCATGACCTTGATGAGGAATTGCCCCAGAGAGAGATGTGGGACCGAGCAAACGGCTGTAATCAGCAGCCATCTTTGTGGGGTGGGAACTGAGCAGGCTGCGCAGAGCTGTGTCCTGGCCTCCCCCACAGCTGTGGGTGTGGGAAGGCGGGGGGGCTGGTCAGGCATGGGTCTGCAGCTTTCGTCTTTTCAGTGCCTCAAGGATAGTTGAATAGCAAAAAAAAAAAATCAGCTCAGCAGCCAACTCGGTGCTGCTAGGAGGGGGCAAAGGAACTATTTTGCAGGCATCTCGCTGCTGCGGAAATGGATTTCTTGAGGGGAGGGAGGTGCGTGTGTGGGTAATCTTTGTAGTAATGCTGTGCAGAGAAGAGAAAATGTCATTCCAGCAGCCCCAGATGCAGCGAGGAGTGGGGAGGGAGGATGGGAGAAGACCTTGATCGGCCACCCCACGGCCGTGGGCATGAGGGGGCAGATGTGACGTTGATCAGCAGCCACCCCTTGTGCTGTGGGGAGCAGAGAGGGGGGAGCAGTCCTTGGTTAGCAGTCTGTCTCCCAGTGCTGTGGCCGAGCCTGCCTGGTGCTGCAAGAGAGATCCTATGAGGATTTTTATTGCGGTCTCTTTGTTAGCTACAGACAGGCACGCACACACTCACAGCTTTCAGCCAGGTTGTGGGAGGTAAGTGGGGGAGGAGAGGAAGGGAGCGTGTGGGGCGGCACTGGGGAGCAAGGGGGCTGCGTGGGCCGGGCACGAGGGGAGCAGGGGGACAGGGCTGCAGCTGTCCCCACCACCACAGAAAAAAGAGCCCCTGCGATTTTCAGGGACTTGTTGGCAACTGAGCGAGGGTTGCCATAGCTTTTTATGTAGGGTGACCAGAACCGGCTGGAACTGGTTTGAGGCAGATCAGCTCCTGAACACAATGCAGTCACTGAGCTACTACAGTGGGATAGCTTCCTCCCTTCATGGCAGCCAAAAGCAGAGGAGCTTGCAGAAAGATACCATCCCAAAACAGTATGTGAATGCACACTTTAGACACACAGCACTGGTATGTGGCTAATATAGTCATAAAGGATTCTGTATATAAATGTACATATTTGTAGTAACTGAGATTACTTTGGCTTTTCGTGCCTTTTTATGCTTAAGGAATGGGCAAGAGCTGAGATTTATGACCCTTATTAAAATATTTTTGCTTTGCAAGGGTGGGACACTGGTTATGCAGTCTATTTTAAAACTAAACTAAATAAAATTGATTGAATGATTTGTAATTGTAGTTATGCTTGTGACTGAGGAATGCTGCTTTGCATGCTCTTTTATTTACAGGGTGCTGTCTTGTGGTTTTCTGCTTTAGGAGATGTTAAGGGGGGGGTGCTGTGCCTTTCTGTAAGGCCAAAAGGAAACAATATTGTTGTAGAATTGTGCATAAAAGCATTGCAAAGATGCTGTAAGGCATACTCGTTTTCCCTTTTTTTTTTTTTTTTTCTCCTTGTAGGCCTATTGATTGGGGCTGCCTTTAACCCTTTCATATTTGCAGAGGTAATGCATCTGTGGCAGTAACTGAGCATTGGCTAAAAAAATCTTTCAAAGGTCAAGGTTCACAAGGTGAGATGTGGTGTTTTGGGTATGAATATAACAATAGCATGAAGGTACATGTATGTGAAAAGTAAATCTGGCTCCTGATTGCACACTTGGCACATTAGCAAGGATACAATTGTTTAAGTGTTACTAAAGAAATGCTGTTAATGTCCTCCAGTTTTAATGGGATTAAAGCTATTATTTGTAAAGACTTGCTGATGTCTTGGCTAAATGCAGTATTTTCATTGAAATATCTTCTATCCAGATATACATTTTTTTCACAATGTAGTGATATGGAATAGGCCTCTGAGTGACAATTATAAATTGTGGACCACATGGCAGTGAACTTCTGTGTTGTATTAGTGTTACACATTCAGAATTTGCTTTCTGATTATTCAAAGGTTGCTTGTTTGGCCATATCTGAGTAACCCGATATTTACTTCTGAATTAAGGTCTTCAGTGTTAAACATGTACTTAATATAGCCTACATAGAAAAAAAAAAACATATAAATAGTATGGATGGTGTTTCTTAAACTGTTGTAACCCAGGGAGGACTTTGCAGCAGCCAAGTGGAAAGATGTATTTTAGAGGTTTGATGGAGCTCCAGTGGGTTATTAGTGGCATGAATTATAATATTGTGCAGTAATGAAATAAGAATAGGAAACCGGATGGGCAGTGCATCAGCTCCTGAGGGATGACTACTTTTAACTCAAAGCGATGGATAATGGATAGGATTTTTTTTTTCTCTCATCTAAAAAATAAATGTGTACTTAGATTTGAGCTGGCATTTGTATCTTACAGTGAAAGCTGAAGGATTCAGAGAGAGGGAGAGGGGGAGAGAGAAAGCAGTAATGAATATAGCAAAGGGAAGAACAAAGGCTGTTAGAGCTTGCACATTGGAACACTAAACATTTTGCCTTGGGGATTCTTTTGCTAGAACTGTTACTTCCTATAACAGGAAATCAGCAACTCTAGAATCTTAACCAGTATGATTTTTAAAAAATCTGACCAGTCCTGGCTGTGTTAGCTGCTTTGGTAATCTACAATCAAGATAAATATGGAGGCAAAACATTGAAAATGTTCTGTTCTAGTGTGAAATGAGGGTCTTTTCCTCTGTGCTCAGCAGAATAAAGTAGACAGTCTTAAAAGCCTTGAGAGGTTGTGGATATTGGGTAAGTTGTATGGTGGCTGGTGATAGGCAGGGTGCCTGCATCAAAGAGTGACAATACAAGCGAACCTTTTTATTTCTGACTGCAGTAGATTATGTAAGGTATTTAGATATTAATTGTAGAAAAGTGAAAATAGCATGCTAATGTTTAGCCTGAAATTATGTTTTTTGTGGGTTTTAATGCAGCTACAATGTGTTGTTTCTCAGATTTGATAGGGCAGTAAATAGCTTGTGTGGTGGAACAAAAACAGATCACTGTGCTGATTTCTGTTCATATTTTTTCATAATTTGGATGCAGAGGTTCTATATTTGACTATAGACATCTGTAGCAAAATTATGCTTGCCAACATGAATTCTTGTTGCATGATAGGAATAGTATCTATTGCTGCTGATGATGCATGTTTTTCCAAGTGTCAGCTAAAATTCATGTGTTACATGAGAGCACCTTTTAGATATTTTTTTTCTTTCTACCAGAATAGTAAGCAGTTTTAAAATTGTAAGTTCTTGAATTGTCACAAAATTCAATGTATCTGTTTTGTTTGGATTTTTGAACATGATCTGTACTATGAATTTTTATTTTTAGCAAAGGAGGTTTTGAATTTGCAGGGATTTTTGTAGACTGTAAGATGAGAAACCTGAATAGATGCTGGAGTCTGCAGTGTTCTTGGTGAGTTTTATTTTTTTAGTCTAATAATATTTGTAAATGCTCTTCACCAGGAGATTTTGATTTTGCACGTAGGCCAGCTTTCCAGCAGAAAATGCTGCTTAATGCTGGAGGGTTGGTCCTCTGTATCAGCAATCATGATCTCATTTTGCATTGAGGCTTGTCTCAGGTATTTGATCTCGAGAATAAGGGTAATGATTTATCAAGTTCCAAGCCTCTTTTGAATGAATTAACTAACTTTGGTTTTCTTAGAAGTATGAACGTGTGTTAAAACATAAATATGCATACAGATTGCTGGGAATGTATGTTTAAAAAAAAATAAAACTTGACCCTAATGTTTTAGGGCCTGTTTGTTGCTAGTGTTGCACAGGCGGGCCCTGCCTGACTTGGAGTGCTCTCACTGAGATTGTCTGCAGCTGCTTCACGCTGTTTTTGAGCAAGAATTGCCATCCACTTAAAAAAAAGTACATTAAAGGAAATAGGCAGGAAGCAAGTGCCATTTAGAATGTGATTCGAATTTGCGTTAAATTGGGAATCTCAAAATTGTATTCGTTATTGTTGCACATCTGAATTAGTCACGTGTTACTGTCCCAGCCCATTTTACATATAGAAGTGCAAAACTAAACCATTTTTTATAATTCATTTTTAAGTAGAGTGCAAAAAGAATGGTATGGGGATTTACCTGCTTTTCATGAATTCATCTCCATTTTAGGAGAAATTCGGGAAGTTGCTAGGCCCCAAACCTTTTTGTGTGTTGAAATATCCCTGTTCTTCTTGCCAGCCAAAGGCTGATAATAGTGAATGTTGAACCAGTTGCATGTGGTTCTCTTTAAACTGTGCTAGAGGTAGTTCAGTGCTGGTGTGAGAAGAGGAAATGGACGGACTTCAGAAGATGCCCCTTCTATTTCCCTTCCTGTTTTCTCTTACCCAAAGAGAACTTGAGATACCCATTTTACAAAAAAATAAGAAAGTTAAAAAATGGAGGAGGTAGACTACAAGATGAGGCTTCTAAGGAGTCGTAAACTACAAGTAATTCTATTCTGGCTGTCAAAAAACCCCCGTGGAAATTTGCTTAAGAAAACAAACAAAAATTCTCAAGAACTGTCTTTACTTAATGATACCTATTGCAGGGGAAAAGGGCTCATCTTTTAACAGGTCAGGTAAGAAGGATCCATAATCAGATGCAGGATATAGTAGAAAAGAGGACAAAGACAATTCCCCACTCTTTTATAATCAGTTATAGGGTTGGATATGTTTTGAAAACAGTGGTAACATGCTTACAGTTGTAAAACAACTCGGGCTCCTTTTGGGGATATATCACTTGTGGGTTTGACGTGGCTTGGTAATCCATAATTGCAAAACTCAGCTAAGTGAAAAGCACAAATAGCACTTTGCCATACCTCACATTAAAGACTGAATAAGAGACTACTCTGCAGAGATCTTGTATTCCTAAGGCTCTAAACCTGAATCCATGGGCAAACCGATTGGAAAAAGTTTTGCCTGTATGAATTAACAGCAAACAAGGCAAGATAAATTCTCAAGTTTTAGTCTGGCTGCAACTGCATCTGCATTCTGTGCGTGGAGATAAGTATCATCCTCCTGGCCTCTGGGGACTCCCAAATTATTTTGTTTACCAGGAAAAGACAATGTGCATGCACATGCACTGTAGGTCTGTCTCTATGCCAGGTTATAGCAATACACCATGAACATCATGCAAGTGCCATTCAATATCTTTGTGATTTTTTCCATAATTTCCATTTTCTGCTATCCCAAATGTAGTTTGCTACCATTGCTTTCATTCTTGGTGTATGTGATTTTGAACTTCCAAAATTTGTATGGAAGACACTCCTGAATTGAAAAGTTAAAAATATTGTAAACAATGACAACCAAACTGCACTTTTATTCAAATCAGCAGAATACATTGGTAATGCATTGACTTTGGTGGTTTTATTGCTTGTTTGTTTTCAGCATTTGCTAGTTTAAAACAACTTTTGCAGCCAGTGTGTGAATTAACAGGCTTCTGCGGTATTCTAGAACTAGATGAATAAAAGTGGAATGGAGGAATGGGTTAGTTAATTTTTTATTGTTTTGTAAATAGTTTAGCAGTTATTCTAAAACAATATTGTCTTTTGTGTGTAATACTGAACAATATTTTGGATTAATAGTTGGGAAAGGCTGGCATTCAAGTTTTTTTTCCTCCTTACGGCATCCAGATTTGTTTATAGCATCTTAATTGTACAGCTCACGTGAAAGTAGATTAAAGTCAAATGTGAACCGGTACCGTCTGCTGTGGAAACAGGCCGCAGAGACAGCATTGTAAATCACAACCACTAGCTGAGCTTTGTGTAGCTTCTTACCCTGTCCCAATTCCAAAATGTTCTGCCTGACCATGGTGTGAGCTGGGATTGTGCTCTGGATCAGCAGCATATGGGCAGTGATTTGATAAGCTTCCATAGCTTGCTTCCATTTGATGGTGCACTCTGAAAATGCATTTAGATATCGTTATAAGTGGGTGGTAAGGCAAGTGAATGTGAGTAGGTCTGAATGCTAATTAATGTTTTAAATACTTTTTACTGTGAGGGTGATGAAACGCTGGAACCTGTTGCCTTGAGAGGTTTTGGGGTCTCCATCTTTGGAAATACTCAAAACCTGACTGGGCAACGTCCTGAGGGTCCTGCTATAGCTGTCCCTGCTTTGAGCAGAGAAGTTGGAGTTCCAGAGGTCCCTTTCAACCTCAGCTATCCTGAGATTCTGTGAAATGCCTGTTGAAAACTTTTTTGGGTTAGTAAAGAATAAATGTTGAAATTCTTCTGAAACCATCAACAGCAAGGTTACTGCATTGAGTAAAAAAAACCTTAAAATTTTAATACTTGAAATACTGGGCTAATACTTACCCTCCAAAGCTTTTTTGAGGGGGCGGAAGGAGGAAGAAAATTGGTAGAATGTTCTCTTAGAAAACCAGAAGTGCAAATACAGATTTCTCTTACTCATTGAGGCTCGCGCATGGAGACAAATTGGATTATCCTTTTTTTTTTTTTTTGAATGCAGATAGATAACGGTGTATAATGTTGAAATATGAGATTGCTTGGTATAAATTTTAACTGTAAAACACCCCATACTTCATAAAGATGTTTATATAAGGACTGGCATGACCTTACTGATACTATGGATGGTAAATGAGACCTTTATCCTAAGAAATCAAAGTGCTGCCTGTTATGGAAGATATATTTCTGGAAGCAGGAATCTGTCTGAGTTTTGCAACAGTAACAAGTCATGGGACCTTTGATAAGCGAAAAGCAACCTGTATTTTATGTGAATATGATAGGCATTGCTGATTGTGGTTAAAGTGGCCTCTTGCATATCCTACTTGCCTGCTGAGTATTTAAAACCACACCAAGTTGTGATTTGAGATGTGGTTCTCATTTCCTGAAGAAGGTTTGGTGGTTGAATTAGCATATTGCTTTTGTCTTTCTTTCAGATACTTAGCTTTCAAAGTAAATAATCGGAAGTGTTAGTCAGTCATAATTGCTAATATATGTTTAATAACTAATGAACTGCTCACAATCTGTGTATTAGGCTGGCATGTTTGCCTAATGTTAGGATATATATTACTGTAATTCTGTAATTCTGATTGAATCACTTAAGTCTTCTCTACCAGATGAAATTTCTTGGCATAACACAGAAATTAAAAAGAAAAAAAAAAAAAAGCTTTTATGGTGGTTAGGCTCGTATTACTCCCTGTGTAGGCATTTTGTTCCAGAATGAGCATGATGTTATTTAGGCATCATTACTCATGTTTAGAAGTGGAGTAATTATACCAGATTATCAGAATTTTGTTCTGGAATGGTGTGTCTAACTGAGAATTTATACCAGTCTAACTATAACAGAATAGTTATTATATATGGTTATACCAGAAGTATGCTTCCAGAATCAAGACATTACCATGTGCTAGACACTGAAAAGTGGTGTCTCTTGTTTTCACAGTACTGAAAAGAACACTGATTTTCTCTGAAGAACATACAAAAGAAAAGGTCTCTGCCCTAAAGAGTGAACAGTCCACAACTGTACATAGTACAAATGGAGGTAAAAACTGTAGGAAGAGTTTAGGGCACGTAAAAGAATGTAGTCACAAGAACATGAATTCCATAGGTAGATGAAAATTAAAGTTGGGTTTTTTCCTGTTTCCTTAAATAATAAACAGACTTGCTGCTGAGGGAAGCTTAAGTTGAATAGTTGTTTGAACAAAAGCATGGAGTTACATATTGTAAGTATAGACAATTATGTGGGATTTGAAGGCCAAGGGTAGGAATTTAAATTTAATACGGTAGAAAAGACAGGGCTAGTACAGACAGTTAAAGCAATTGCATAGAGTCACCAGACTTGTGGTTGACCAATGAAGATTTGGATTAGCAGGAAGGTGAGTGTCAAGGAGGAAGAGTTGGTCAGTTCTTCAAAGGTTAATGGTGAAATAAAAGAATAAAAATTGAGCATGTGAGACCATGCTTGTGATCCAGAAACGATAGTTAGAAGCCTTCATGCATAGAGAATATTAATTGGAAAAGTATTGGAAAGGGAGGAGGATTATTTGTCATTGCTAGGCCTGGAAAGCTTGAAGTTGTTCTTGTACCTGACAGACAAAAATCAGAGTTTTGAGCAGTTTGGAGATATGACCTGTCTGGGAGCTGCCTGATGATTCTTGTCTTCATTAGGCTGTTGAACTTCCCCCAAACGAGTCTGGTTTGAGTTTTGCAATTGCTTAGCTTTGCACCAAAAAGTACTTTTTAATTTCAGCAGCAATTTATAGGCAGCTTGGTCTTGTGGAGAATATGTGCCCCGTCTGCAGCTGTCCTAAAGCCCAAGCTAAAAGATAAATCATATTTAGAAAGTGAGAAAAAAATGTTTTCTTCTGTGTGTTTGTCTGCTCCCCCCCCACCTTGGCAGAGTACATGAAAGGGTAGGTTTGTCTGGTTTTCCTCATATGGCTAGAGTCCCTCCACCTGGAACAGGTATAGATACAGGGCTTGAGGAGGAGTGACAAAAATTCCATGTAGTAAAACAAAACTGCCTTTATTAATCCCTCAGAAGCACCTATTTACTCAAATATGTCATTGCATATTTGAGCCTTCCTCACATCTACACAAATAGTTGCTGTAAGAAAGCAGTATTTCAAAATGGTCCCTGGAATCCCTGATAATAGGGCAGAAGCTCCTGGATGCACTACATCTTGTAGATATTTTCCCCTTTTTCTGGAGATCAGCCTTTTAAAATCTTTGAATACATCCTTAGGCTTTCCATCTTAACAGCCAGGATATGAAGGCCCCAAAAGGTTTACAAGAATTTAACTATTTCTCATGGGTGTAGCATCAAATTCTTGTCCTGCTTGCTTCTTCCACTGTCAGTAGAGAGTTCTCATGGACTGGTTCTTGTTTTGACATAATTAGCCAAGTGAGTGCTTCACTGGAATGTGTTATCAGATGAACTGGAGTAAAAAGGCTAACTGGGAAAAGTAAGATAGTGGAACAGTCAAGGGGTATCTTCCTTTGGCTAAAACCTGTGCCATTTTCTTCATGCTGTTCATAGGAAGCACTTATTTCAGGAGTTACATTTCCAAAGAAAGAAAAATGTAGAAAGTCATGCACACATGCTTGGAACAAAGCATGAACAAAACAGTCTTGGTTTATCCTCCAGAACTTAATTCGCACCTTATGTTTCATTAAGATATTGATGCACACATAGGGGTGGATGTTGGCACCAAAGAGATTAATGGAAATCATGAAGTAAGTATATTCAGAGTCTGCGATCTTAAGTCTTTAAGACTAATTGATATCTTCCCAGAAGTCCTATCACCCACCATCAAAAAAACAGAACCCAGAAGCATTGCACCTCACTGCTCCGTGGCTCTCTAGCTGTGTAATTCCTATTGGCCATATCCAGAATTTTCTTCCTTTTTACTTACTTTTATCATTGAATAATCAGTAAGCAAAGTAATGCTTGAATTTTTAAAGAAACTGATTTTCTTTAATAACTTTTTTCAAGTAATTCAAGCACCTTAAAGGTTGCAAATCTTACAACAAAAGTGATAGGCTTTTCCTGGCATTCTCCTGGTAAACATCAGCAGACAACCAGGTCGAGGGGCAGGAAATGGAACTAGTCCACGGGAAGGAAAAGGAATGTTACAAAGGGAGACTGTCATCTGAAAATTAAATAGCACTTTGGACAGAGTCAGTAAATCTAAAAACTAACTCTTTATGTGAGTACCCACAAAATTAGGGGTGTTTAATTTATTGTATCATCTATCCATTGTTCTTCGTACTATATGCTTCAAGTTAACATTCCTCTGTTGAGGTGAATTTTGTTTCTATTATTTAGAAACTAAAAATGAAAAAAACCTCTATTTCAGACAGATTTTTGAGGAGGTGGGAGTCTTGCAGGTTGTTTCTTTAAATACGGTTTTGTTTGTTTAGTCTGAGGAATGTATCCTTGATTACAGTCCTTGTGGACTGTTTCTCAGTTCAGTTCTGAAGATCGTCTTAATGTCAGCCCTCTGATGCTAGGTTTTTACACTTTTGTGTGTCTCTTTGGAGACACTGAGCTTTGCTCTCAGCACTTTAAAAGCAGTTCTCAAAGAAATTCCAGTTCCTGGAAAATCACGATTTCCTAGGGAACCAGGAACTTGCCTCATTTCCTGTTCTGAAGTATTTAGAGGCATCATGTTGGCCCAGAGAAGGAATAGACTAACAGCTTGTCTGGCAGCCAAGGTGTCAGTTGATTTTGATCTTGGATAAAAGGCGGAGTTTTATCCTTAAGGGAAGGAGTTACTGAAAGATTTTCAGAGGGGAAAAAAGGGAGGAATGCGGCTTCAGAGTCCTGGCAGTTGTGGTAGAAACGTAGTTTATATACTGAATCTTAAAATGGTATACTAGAATAGTGAGGAAGAGATGAATAAAATGTCCAGGTTACAACTTTGCTTACTTGTTTATCAAGACTGGCCATGTCTTTTGTCCCTTTTTGTTTAACTTAGATTGCTTTAAAAGTTTGAAGAATGAGAGAGATTCTTCATAAGGGCAGTAGTAATTCTGGGTCCCCCACATAGAAGAAAGCATTCCATACTCATGCTCTGGTAGACCATGGGAGTTGTTCCTTCTGCATACACTTGACAGACAGTTGCAACTATATGCAGTGTGCTCTCTATGGATAAATTTATGATCTTAGCTCTGCAAACCTCTGAATTCTTCTGAGGTATTTTCCTGTTTTGGAATTAGCCTAACCAAGTTTCTCAGTAAAGGACAAATGTATCTCCTCTGCTACGCAGTTTTGCTCTTAAACGTACTTGCATAAAATACTGTGTAAGTGGGCCCTTACTTAATTCATTGCTATTGGTAAATGTTAATTAAACTCCAGTATATGTAATTAGAGGAAGTTTTAGACTAGGAAGACTTTCTAGTTCTTTTTGAGTGTATATAATAACTGTAAAAAGACACCTGTGGACAGATGTACAGAGTGCAAATAATTAGTATCTCGAATCATGAAAAACTGTGTCAATTAAGGGTTGGTTTGTGTGGTTTTACATGGATTTGATATGGTTTGGTCTCTGGAATCTTTTCCATTTAATTCTTATAAGAACTTTCTTTGTAATTTTGATATTATGTGTGTATGTATTTTTGTATTTATTAGATAACTGCCTTTGTAATTGTGGCCCTTTCACGGGATCTTGAAATCCTTCAGGCAGAGGGTAGACTAAAATCCAGGCCTGCAGAACTGTGCATAAGTTTGATAATCATCTTGCTTTGGTATAGGAAGGTGTCTACTGCTACATGTGCTGAACATGATGGGTTAGCTTCTGAATATACTGCGAGAGAGTTGAGCTGTGCTGGTTACTTGTCTAGTCTCTTCTTAAATCTTTATGTTCATTTTATCCCAATTACTAGTTTTAAATGCACGAGGGCTAGAAACTTGCTTTTGAATAAGTGGATTTTAAAATTTTATAATTAAACAAATAGTAAAACCAGGATTGCCAGCATTATGAAACAATCTTACGTCTGATAAGTATGGATCATAACCCTATGCTTTACGACAGTAGTGAAGTCTTGATAATGAGCATTTACCATGATAGGCTACTATATATTGTCCATTAAGTAAAGGAATTATGAGTTAATTAAGAGAGTAAATTCATCAGTTGCAATGGTATACTCATATTTTCTAGAGAATCACATGCTGAGTTCTGCAGAAGGACTTGGTGTAATGAAAAGGAGTTAATAAGTTAGGCAAAGCAACAAAACCATTAAGTGGACCGTGTAAACAATTTTCAAAACTATTACATATAGTTTGAAGGTATTATATGAAATGTCTGTGTATTCCAGTATCCTTGAGAAATTTTCCTCAGTTGCCTTTCTTAGAGTCCATAATGACTTCCAGGTAGCCAGTGTTGATGAATACGTAAGTCTTAGATTTTTATCAAGCAAAGGGATTACGCCATTTTAATAAACTGCATCTTTCTCAGGAACAGTTAGAGTGCTGCCTGTGTTGATAATGATATACATAAAAATATGTATTTAAACATATATGTATTTTGATTAGTTTTTCTTAGCATTGTTACAGCTGAATTCAACAGTCAGCAAGTAGTTTCTCTCCATAGCTCAAGATAATGACCTAAGAGGAGGAGGAAGTGAGCTATTGAAGTTGTAGGATGCACCTCCATTGGCAAGTGGCTTACAACAGACCTTCTGCCATGGGGCATGTAGCTTCTTGCTTACCTGAGGTAATATGAGGAGTTTGGAGAGCACTGTTGCAGTTAGTCATACTGTGGTTCTCTGGTGGCCTATGTTAATTGATACTGGAGACAGAACATTGAGCTATATAATAAGAATGTTTTCCAGTCCTTTAGTGCTGTTATAAAGGCAGGAGGACAGACAGGATGCTTCCTAAATGGGCACTTTCTAACAATAACACTTATTTGGTTAAGTATCTTTTCACATTGAATACTGGCTTTGGCCTGATAATTACTGAACAATGAAAGTATGTTAAAAACAGCTCTGTCACAACAATACAAATCATACCTGTGCATGGTTATGAAAGAGAATGAAAAAGTATCTGTGCTTTCTGTAACTGATTTCTTTTGATCTCTACAAGTGATTCCCCTGCACACGTCTGCATATTATTGAAACGTCTGTGGAAAAAGGCAAATGTCATAGTAGGATTTAAATCTAAAAGTATACTCAAAGTTAGTTTTTCTTTTTACACAGCATTTGTAAAGTTTTAGTTTTGAGTTACCTGTTTGGTTTGGGAATTGGAAGGAAAAAAACCAACAATAGAGGCCAGTGGTGAACAAAAAAATCAGGATCTGGAAAATGTTACCTGTGAGGGGAGTTGGTTAGCCTAAAAAGGAGAAGATTGAAGGGAGATAATGGTCTTAGGGTAAAGTGCTGTTGCAAAGAGGATGGGTGAATAGAACCACATGTAGTTCATTCAGATTGCATCAAGAAAGATTCAGATTATGCAGTAGGAAACATACAACAGTGAAAATTGTGAATGACTGGAATAAATTACTTTGGAGGTTGTAGAATCTCTGTTATGGGAGGTCTTTAAAGTAAGTGAGACACCTGTCAGGAGTGGTGTAGATACAGCAGATCCTTCATTAGAGTTGCCGAAAAAACTCATTGTGAACATTGGGAGACACTTATTCCATAATTCTTATAAAGCAATTTAATTTATAGAAAACAGTGCAACAGTCTTAAAGTGTTAGTAGAAACACATTTGTAACCATCTTCAAGAAGGTTCATCAGGTTGGTAATGCAAATGTCAAGGAAAATCTAGACTTAGGAGGAGTTGTAAGTGCCTCACGTTATTTTCATGAAAGTCTAGGTATCTTGCTGTAATCATAGTGTATGTGGGAGAGAATAGGAGGGGAGTGTAGGAGAGGGGACAGGAAGAAAGTCACTGAAGAGAAATTTGTGCCTAGAATGAAATGAGTAGGTTACAGTCTGTGAAGTTGATGGATTACTATAGCTCTTGGTGCAGTAATTTGACTGTACACTTGCGCTGTAACACTGTTCTGTGATGTATAATTTCTGAAAATATTACTTCAGAAGTGAAATAACACCTTCTTGAACATATGCTTATTTTGTGTAAGACTGTGCTATTAGAGCTTAAAATACTGAAATGGTGACTTTCTGCTTATTTTACAGATTTGCTTACAATCAAATACATGACCATGGGGGATATGAAGACCCCAGATTTCGATGACCTTCTTGCAGCCTTTGACATACCAGACATGGTTGATCCAAAAGCAGCTATTGAATCTGGACATGATGACCATGAAAGCCACATAAAACAAAATGCTCACACAGATGAAGATTCTCATACCCCGTCATCATCTGATGTTGGTGTGAGTGTCATTGTGAAAAATGTGCGTACTATTGATTCTTCCGAAGGAGTGGACAAGGATGGCCACCATTCCACAGGCAATGGCTTGCATAACGGCTTTCTAACGTCATCAGCTCTTGATAGTTACAGTAAAGATGAAGGGAAGTCACTTAAAGATGATGGGTCAGCTTCTGAGACTACACTGAAGGATTCAGCTTTCAACCAGTTTAGCCCAATATCAAGTGCTGAAGAATTTGATGATGATGAAAAAATTGAGGTAGATGACCCTCCAGATAAAGAGGAGATGCGTGCAAATTTCAGAGCAAATGTCTTGGCAGGATCTGTATCTCAGCAGGAATATGACAAACTAAAGGCACTTGGAGGGGAGAACTTGATTAAATCTGGAATCCCAGTTTCAAGTAGTATAGATAAAAATAAAGTTGCTAAACGAGAGACAGAGACAAACTCCATGAATTTAAGTGTCTATGAGCCTTTTAAAGCTCGAAAAACAGAGGACAAATTGCTAAAAGACAATTCTGAGCAGCTTCTTGAAAACAGGGTACTTGATGGAAAACTGAGTACTGAAAAAAGTGAAACAAATCTTGCCAGCATTTCACAGTCCAAAGCAAAGTCATCAGCAAAGCTTTCTTCATGCATTGCTGCAATTGCAGCACTGAGTGCTAAAAAGGCAGCTACAGACACCAGTAAAGATTTACAGTCTAATTCAGGAGAATCTTCTCCATTACCAAAAGACATGAGTGAAAGTCCCCGGGCTATTGAAAAATCACCTGAATCTCAGAGTCTCATTGATGGTGCTAAAAAGCCATCTATCAAACCACCCGATAGTCCCAGAAGTGTATCAAGCGAAAACAGTAGCAAAGGGTCTCCATCTTCTCCTGCAGGGTCAACACCAGCAATTCCTAAAGTTCGCATAAAAACCATCAAGACTTCTTCTGGGGAGATCAAGAGAACTGTTACTAGAGTGTTGCCAGAAGTTGATTTGGACTCTGGTAAAAAGCCAGAGCAGACTGCTTCTATGGTAACTTCCATGACATCTCTCCTGTCCTCACCAACTTCTGCTGCTGTTCTTTCCTCTCCTCCTAGAGCTCCTCTCCAGTCCACAGTTGTCACCAATGCAGTTGCATCTGCGGAACTTGCACCAAAACAGGTCACAATCAAACCCGTGGCTACTGCCTTTCTCCCTGTTTCAGCAGTTAAAACAGCAGGTTCACAAGTTATTAATTTGAAGCTTGCTAACAATACTACAGTGAAAGCCACTGTAATATCTGCTGCTTCAGTGCAGAGTGCCAGTAGCGCCATTATAAAGGCTGCCAATGCTATACAACAGCAGACTGTTGTGGTGCCAGCATCAAGCCTTGCCAGTGCTAAACTTGTGCCAAAGACAGTTCATCTTGCCAACCTTAATCTTCTGCCTCAAGGTGCTCAAACCACCTCTGAACTCCGCCAAGTGCTAACGAAACCTCAGCAACAAATAAAGCAGGCAATAATTTCTGCAGCAGCCTCACAGCCTTCTAAAAAAGTATCTCGAGTCCAGGTGGTGTCATCTCTACAAAGTTCTGTAGTGGAAGCATTCAATAAGGTGCTGAGTAGTGTCAATCCTGTACCAGTTTACATCCCAAACCTTAGTCCCCCTGCCAATGCCGGAATATCATTACCAACACGAGGTTACAAGTGTTTGGAGTGTGGCGACTCATTTGCTCTTGAGAAGAGCCTGACCCAGCATTATGACAGGAGGAGTGTGCGAATTGAAGTGACATGTAATCATTGTACAAAGAATTTAGTTTTCTACAATAAATGCAGTCTTCTTTCCCATGCTCGTGGACACAAGGAAAAAGGAGTTGTAATGCAGTGTTCACACCTGATTTTAAAACCAGTCCCAGCAGATCAAATGATAGCATCTCCTTCAAGCAATACTGCTACATCTATGCTTCAAAGCCCTGTGGGAGTTGGCACGCATACTGTAACAAAGATACAGTCTGGCATAACTGGGACAGTAATATCAGCCCCAGCAAGTACACCTGTCATTCCAGCTATGCCACTAGATGAAGATCCATCGAAACTCTGTAGACATAGTCTAAAGTGTTTGGAGTGTAATGAAGTTTTCCAAGATGAGACATCTCTTGCAACTCATTTCCAGCAGGCTGCAGACACAAGTGGACAAGTAGAGTATCATATGTTTAAATTCCAATGTTTCATCTATAAGCCTAGGAGACTTTGGATATGTTTTTACTTTCATTTAGCTGTTAATTATCTGAACCTCCATGATTAAAAGTATAAATGAAAACCACAAAAAATCTTGCAAGCCCTTACATAGTGAATGTCAACATTTTTTAAATAAGAGTTTACTTAGAATTTTTTTAGGCCCTGAAGTCTGAAATTTACACTGTATATTTTTACTAAAATTTAGCATTAGCGTTCTTACAGCTGAACATTATAATACCGAAATTAATAATGGTCTTTACTAAGAATTTTTAATGATTCTGTGCTTTGGAATTTGAGTATCCTGTGGAATCCACTTAATTGGCACCCTCATTAACAGCCCACCTATTCAATCTGAATGATACGTTTAAGTGATACATTCTTGATTTGTCTTCAGTTTTTATTATTTTCATATAGCACCGTAAGTGAGCTAGGCATTCCTCTTACCTACAGTGACTCTAGGCAATGAATTAATGGCACACTGATTCTGTTGACAGGATACGCATGCTGTTTTCTTCAGGTCTTTCTTAAACAGAAGTGAAAAGTGATGTTCACTAGCATGCATTTCTTGCTGTGTGACCATTTGTTTATTTGTGTTGGTTTTCCTTTCCTCTTACGATTGCTAATGAGTTAAACTTACAAACCATTTTAAAATTCTTTACTAATGTATGTGGCCTAACCTGAAAGAAACACATCATTCAATAAAAGTTAATATTAATCAGTGTGCGATGTATTTTATAATCCTATAAGAGTTAAGATCGTTAATTAAATGATATAGTTGGATTTCTGTTGGGGCGTGCCAATTAAAAGGGATTCTGGTGTGTTTCAAAGCATTCAGTTTAGCTTGGCGTTGCAGCTTCTTGCTATGTGGGAAGCTGAAAACCTGCAAACATGCTCAGACTGATCAAGACAGGAATGCCCCAGAATATTCCTGGGAATTGCACAGCAATGTGCAGGATAAAGGTTTTCAAGTTCTGCAGTTAGGAAAAAATCCACTAGTCATAGAAGTGCAGACAGGTTCCTGTCAGAATCTATTTACTAAACTTAAGACCTATTCTGTGGCCATGAAGCAGTTACACTGTGCCCACCACTACAAATAGTAATGTAAAGAGATTTGAATGTGGAAATTATCTTGACTATATGGATTATGTGGCTCTGCCTCAGCTCCTACTTTACTAACTGGCTAGCGGACTTAGGCTGAAATTGCCTGGATTCACAGTGAAATGCCATGTGAGTGAATTTCTGTTTGTAAGATGCTACAGATGTGCCTACCTAAAGCGAGTTTATTTAAGCTTTTTGTCAGAAAGAAGTTAGCAGAATGTATTCCGTCCTTAGATCTTGCTTCAGTTTTGAAAAGTATCTAATGGTTGACCATGAGTATATTCTGCACCAGCTCTTGAGTTATTTAATACTCAGTAATTGTTTTTTAGCTAACTCCTTTTCTGGTGCTTATTGGTGTTAGATTTATCTTTTTTTCCATAATAGGTCCATTAGTTATCATTTGGTATGATAAGATCCAGTAGTCCTTGTGAAAACCCTGTTGTTCTTGATACTATAAAATCAAGCAATTAAGAAGGCACCAAGATAAAGCAAGTGGATGAGAGACAGGCAAATATACTGAGAATAGGTTGGGAGGATGAGGTAAGGATAAAATGAAACAAATAGAGAAGAACAAAGATAAAAAAGTGATGTACTTGCTTTCTGTGGGGGCCTTTTTTTGTATGGACAGGTAAACTAAACAGATTGGTAGAAACACCTTTTGCCCTTTCCTGCTACCTCTGTCTGGTGCTTTTGCCCTGTTGCTGCCAAGTTTGCTCTCTATGCATGTCCTGTTAGATACTGTTTACCCTGGTGATTTACTACGGGAAAGCAACTGAGATCATAGAATGTCAAAATATTACTGCAGTTAGGTGGAAAGATAAGTATGGGTACACAGATACTGCTGTTCAGGGAGGAAAGCTCATGAAGCTACAGAAAACAGTCAGCATTGCCTACTGCCTATCAATGTTGTTTGTGTCTTTTGTTGGAAACTTGCTCTCTTTTAAGAGCTGATGTATGAAAAAGGCCTTAATACCCACTTACCGGGCCATGGATTTCCAGGTTTAAAAAAAAAAAAAAACAGCCTTGTTGCTGCAAAGCACTGGAGGAAAAGAAGCTATTTTCATGTTGTTCCATTTTAAAAGAACACTCTTAATAAACGTAGTTTTAAATGTTCTTTGTTGAAATATCCTCTTAAAAATTAATTAAATATTTTTCTTAGTCCTTTTCATATATCAAGCAGCAGTTTTCAATTCTGTGCTGGTTTTTTTATGTTGCATTTTATTACACACTGTAGTGTTGTAGCTATACTGAAATGCCCAGCATGAAAACTGTTTTAACTGAACAGTTGCTTTAGTGAGAGCAATACGTCCTGCTTTCTTTTTGTTATATTTTTGTCCATTTTTTCTTCCAAGCATTGCTGCAAGGGTAGTGTTTGCTGAAGAAAGACTCTGTATACGCATTTATTAATAAACATTTTAACACTTTTTCATTATACGTTACCCCTTGAAAAGCTTGGACAAGAAATACTCTGACTTCTGTTTTCCTTCTTAGTGCTTGGCACTGGCTTTTTTGTTGCAAAACTACCATTATTTTGGGGGGAAGGAGACAGGAAAGTTAGATGAAATTGGTATTTTAACTTTGGAAGGAAGGAAGAAAGAAAGAATAAAAATAAACATTGGGACTTTGCAAACAACTAATAGGAAAATAGTTATTATTTGCAGCTTACCATTCTTTCTAGTGCCCACCTAATTGCTCTTGAAATGGAAATTGTATACTGTTTTATGTTTTCTATGAGTCTAAGCAGTAAGTAGCTGTTACTTCTTGTTCTTCTTAAACTCCTGTTACGAAGGTAGAATATTTCTTTTAAAATAAACAATAGTAAAACATCCCTAGCAATTAAAAGATGTTCCCTGTAAAGTTGTTACCTTTCTGTAATATTTTACTTCCATTAATATTCCTGTTAAAGGGAATGGGACCACTCACTGACAGGTTTCCTGGCTGAGTGAAACCCTCATGTATTTACTGGGGAAAAAAAAAGTAGCAAACCTGGGCTAATTAATGTTAATGGTCGTCTTATTTACAGATATAAGTGTATAGCTTCCGTGGAAACTACATAGCTCATTTCCCTTCATACTCATAGTTCTTGTATATCTTTTATTTTCCACCTCCACCATTTTTTCTTCTAACCCTTTTTTTTCTGAAACTTTGACTTTAAATGCAGGCAGGTGATGATTTTCACAAACTGTGTTTTATTTTGGTATGGGTTGGAATGAGAGAACTGGAAGTTAATACCACGTTAAGCCCAAAATAAAATGGTAAGCAAACATGCTGAATTTCAGAATTTCACAGTAGATTCTTCTTGTTCTACTGTAATCAGTTACAATTAAACATTTTACTGTACTCATCAAAATAGCAAACCAGTGGCCTTAATGAATAGCATTATTGGCATTTTGTGTCAGTCTGAGTTACTAGCATTACAGATGAATCTTGCAGGCTGCTTGTTGCAAAATCAGAGATACTCCCTTAGTTGGGTTTGGAATGTTGTATGGCTCTTCCGTGGCATAGCATCCCGGTTTCCTTTTGTAGTGCTGCAGACAAAAGGCTTTGGAAGGACTGTGAAAACCCCATATGTTTCTATTACTGAAATAAGAAGTTCTGTTTTGCTGTTTTCTTACGTAATCCAATAATACTCCAGATTATCCAGTATTATGTTGCTGCTTATTAATACATAAATGGTAAAAGATAGATTTTAGGAATGGTACTGAAGCCAAGTAAATGTGGCAAGCACATTCTAAGTAGAGTTGTGGTTAGTCAGGATTTGGCCTTTAAGCCTGAGCTGAAGACAAAGTTAACATCCCAAACCAGTTCTGTTCAGTGTGGGAGGGCATGAGTCGGTGGTTCTGGCCATAGCTGTTTGGTCAACTGGGGACAAATATTTGGCATTTCAAAGTGAGTATTTATATGCGTCTGAACACAATTTCAGACTTACTGTGTCACAAAGGCTCTAATCAGGCTGATAGTTCCAAATCCCCGCATATAGTTAACCTCAGGTAAAGCCTTCCGCAAGGGTAGTAAATGTATCTATGCTATCTACTAATCTTGGCTGGCAGTAGTGCTAATATTGAACCTGAATTTGAGTAACGGTAGATTTTCTTTGCTTAACTTCCTCTATTTTAATGTTTTGCATTTCACCATCTTGCTGTCCTCGGGACATTTGAGAACTATGTTTGGATGGAGACTGTGTTGAAACATAGCAGGCCACAATGTTCACAAAGTAAACATTAAAAGTGAACCATATGAAAATACACTTCTTGCTTCTGTGTGTGTGACCACAAGATGTTTCATGTTAACATTTCTACTTAAAATTACTGTTTTTAAAAAAAGAATCGAGTCAAAGTATTTGCATGCACCCTCAAAAAAAGCATTTAGATTAAGCTATTTTGTAAAAAGAATAAAAATGGAGTGTACAGATTGTAATACAAAAATATACTTGTTCTTAGAATATCAGTAATATTGTAAAAATGCTAAGGCAGTTAAGAAGTTACTTTAGACCTTGATATTAAACAGTGTTCTATTTGAAAAAAAAAATCCTTTTTTGCAGTGACTATAAAGACTTTTTCCTTCCGTCTTTGGAGTTAGTGTGTGTCTCCTGTTGATTAAACGGGCACAGGTTATTTTTTTTACTGGTATAGTTGCCAATACTAGTAAGTCAGACTCCTATGAAAGCTATTTGTAACACTGTACTATTTCTTCTACAATGGTAGCTTTGATTCTGCTATTATATGATCTGGATATTACTGGTTTTTAGAAGAGATTTGAAGGAGAGTTGCCTAAATTGGAAGAAGGGGGTGACTTTTTGTGAAGCACCTGTCTTTTAGTAAGAAACTATTATTTCTTAATTATTTATTTCAGGATTTCTTCATACATGGCTTAGTAAATAATTTATAATGCAGCTCTGGAGATCTTGTTTTGTTCTGTGTTCTTGAAAAATGTACACATCGATACATCTGCAAGACTCTTATGGATAACATTTCTAAAAATATGCAAATCTCATGTTAAAAAAATACCCATGTCATGAAGGAGTCTTGGTTTTGTTTTTGAATCTTCATAAGTCACTGGTGAGATTCATAAGTCCCAAGTCATAAGAAATAATAATTTGAAAAGCCTTACAAAGCAAAGTCTTATGAAATGAAGTTGAGTTAAAGTCCTGTTCTGCAAAGACTTGTATTTGTGCTTGACTTTGAGACCATGAGAGTTTCTGTTGAAGTCAGTGAAGCAGCTTCCATGATCAAAGTTAAACAGAAGCATAGCTCCATACAGGATGTCAGCTATCTGCCTAGAGATTTGAGAGATGTATTATTATAAATGAAACATTTTCTGGAATGCTTTCACAGGTTTGGCTCTTTGTGCCCTCCAGTGATGGAAAGCAACTGTGAGCAAAAGTGAAGCCTGTTTACAGCTGGGTTGCATCATTTGCATTTCATCCCAAAAATGGCACAAAGCACCCAAAGAATTTCAGTGTTTCTGATTTGGCATATGGTCAACATGTAGTTGAAGATTTTTTTTAATTATTTTTGTGTAACAAAATACTAGAATTAGTTTAGTAAGTTACTCCTGCATGTAGAAAGATTGCCCTGCAAAGAAAAGCTTTGTAAATATTTTATATATCTCTAGTTTTCATTCAGATGCACCGTATGTTGATAGAATGCCGATGTTGTATTCTAGCCTGAGAAATATATTTTGAAATTATCTGTGCACTTTCTGCCTGATAATATTCTATTTTATTGGTATTATGGATATTACCATAAGAATTCATCAGGAGCAAGGATCAAAGAAAACGAAGATAGCATATTTGCTGTTTTGGGGTTTTTTTTTACTTTATGTGGTGCACTGAGTTAAAACCATAAGGTTTGATTCTCAAGTTGTACTTAGGCCCCTTGCACTATTAAGGTAATCTTGTGAGGCACCTACGTAAAATTTATATAAACCAACATGCATCTCCCATGGTCAGTGGTATATGAAAGAGCTTTGTTGTGTCAGAATGGCCCGGAATGCCAATATGTCTGGTTGCCAGTATCTGCCAGCTCTGTCCTACAAGATTTGTCAGTAGGGCCTGCATTTAGTACTTGACTACTTCTTTTGGTTCACATCACAGTCATAACATTTAATTTTTTGTTTGATATATTACAATGTTTGACACAAGACGTTATGTATAGCTGAACCAAACCTTTTGTTTCATCTATTTTGGTTTATCGTTTAGAAGACATGCAATATCTGCCAGATGCTGCTTCCTAACCAGTGCAGTTTTGCATCACACCAGAGAATTCATCAGCATAAATCTCCATACACGTGTCCTGAATGTGGAGCAATCTGCAGATCTGTCCACTTCCAGACTCATGTCACTAAGAACTGCCTGCATTATACCCGAAGAGTTGGTTTTCGGTCAGTATAATGATTACTTTTGTTGTCAATTTATGTATAATTTATGCTTTTAAAAGTAATTTTCCATTTTCATAAGCATTGTTTGTAGAATACAGCTTCATGGGTTTAATGTTGTCATGGCAACAATGCTATTAGTACTACAAATTTTGGAATAAATACCACATTAGGATTCTGCTTTGTTTTAGGCATCCGCTTTTGTATGTTATAAATCAGCATATTAGCTAATCTCATCCAGCCATAAAATGTCAGATTCAGGACTTCACGGTTTATAAGGTCTAGAGAATTCAGATGTATTTTCTTAATTTCAGGTTCTTAAAAAAACCTTCTGAGTTTTTTCAAAACACTGGATTTTAGATTGTTCTCTCTGGTAGAACAGTCATTTTCAGTATTTACTGCCAGAATTTATTATTGGGATGCTGATGGGCATACTGCACCTATCCGGTTGCTCTCTTTTCTGTGGGAGGTCAAGATTCCTCAGCTTTACATTGCTTGAAAATTACCTTTCTCATTCAAACAGCCTGGTCTTTTGGTTCTTCTTTGTTGCTCTTCAGTTTCCCTTTAATTCTTATGTTTCCGTGTAACGGCAACTCACTGAGAAAATGGGGATCAGAGGCATTTCATGGCAATGTTAAGTTTTGAAAGGCTTGAAAAATTGTTTTGTCTTAGAATTTTACTCACACTGAATGGCAGGCAGCACAGCAAGAAATCAGAAGAGCAACCCGTACAGCCGAGCTTTGCTCAGCACTCCTAAAACATTTCCACTTCACCCTGTCAGACTGGAGATGTGTGATTTAAAATCTTACCAGTAGGCAGCTTCTTCCCCCTTAAGGTCCCACAAGTTCATTTGCTAGGATGGCTGTGAAATCTTCCACTAAAGGAAGAAAGCATTTTTACTGCATCAAACCAGCTGCTGTGGCAATCTGTTTTCAGACTGAATCCATGGCCTGACACAACTCTCAGCTCTTCACGTTTCTTTGGGTTCTTCTCTTTTATTCTTTTCTCCCAAGCAGTAGTCTGTCTTGTCCTACATTTCTTACATCTGCTACCTCCACTCTACTTTCCTTCCCTCTAGTCTGTGTCTCTTGGGTTTGTACATGGAATCATCTTCAGGGACTCCGGCGTGTACCAGTAACACCAGAAGATTCATAAATCCTTCACTATGAATCTAAACTAAAGTTACTAAACTTTTCAAGATGTATCATAAACATCTCATGTCACACTAAGTCAGAATTTCTGTATATGGTGAGACTAAACCAAAAATACCTAGGCAAAGAAAAGCAATATCTGGGAAAGTTACTGTCTTCCTTCTTAGACTCCTCAGCATCTCCTTATCACCATGGTGCATTCACTTGAGGAACAGCATAACCAGTCTTGCCTTTCCAAAGGACCTCTGTGAGGGAGTTCAGTTTGATTTCAGCGATTTAGGCTAGTTGTCTGAACTAAATCAGCTGAAAATTTCAACCTTAAGTTTAATTGCATCCTTCCAAGTTGAAAACAAGAAAGCTGTTATAGCAGTCCAAGAAAGGAAGGCTTGGTCCTTAAGAACTGTTTTAATATACAATGGTGGATGCTGAGGATCATTTATTATGTTGCATCACTAGAGAATAAAGTCCAGATAGGATGGGATGGGGAGGCAAGAGATGCAACCCAAAAATTTGGAAGGGTAGAGGCTTTCTATGTTTAAATTATAAAACTCACTGTAAAATACTAGTCAATAAGAAATGTGTTCATTTGACAGGTTATTTTGTAATTTCTTATTGCAATATGTTCTTGGACTTACTTGGTAGCATTTAGTACTGGAGATGTATGGCACTAAAACGGACCATTGTGTATGGAAATTCTTATGTACTAATATTCAATTTTTTAATCATTTTATTTTAGAATAGATGCGGGAAGGTCACAAATTTTCGACACAGCAGAAGTATGTTTTTGAAAAATATTTTCAGAATTCCAATCTGATAGATTGATCTGATTGTAGAGATTTGGTTTAGTTGTCTTGAGTTTAAATTACTCTTTTTTTTTTTAAATCCAAGTGCTGATTTGATTACATGTACAGAAAATCATTAACAGTATGTCTTCATTAAATCTAAACAAGGGAAATGGTGGAAATGTTTTCCTTACTGGTTTTCCATTTTGGTGGTAGTTTCTAAATTGCTGTGGCGTACCTTGTACAATCCACTGCATGTGATAAAAATGCATTTTGTAAAATCTCTTTACAAATTTGCAGAGGTTTTAAGCATTCTTTTTACAATCAATAGAATATTCCTCTGTTGACCCTTCTATCTGTTTTGTTGTAATGCCATAAAAACATGTTCTGACTTCATATCTCTTAGATTTTCAAATTAAATTTGGGAAATTTCTTTTTTCTTACTTTCTGATATGCAAATGTCTGTTTATGTTGATTCTTACTGGGTTGTTTAAATTGACAGAATAACGTAGTTTTATCCGGTTGTATATATATGTTTATCTCTTGCACTTGCTTGAAAATCAGTGTTGATTCCATTTCTTTCAGTACTGCTTTGGGCTACGCTGAACTGACTCTTTTCCACTCTTTTTGCAGCTGCGTGCATTGCAATGTTGTATACTCTGATGTGGCGGCACTCAAGTCTCATATTCAAGGTTCTCACTGTGAAGTCTTTTACAAGTGTCCTATCTGTCCCATGGCATTTAAATCTGCTCCCAGCACACACTCCCATGCCTATACACAACACCCGGGTATCAAGATAGGCGAACCAAAGTAAGCAAAATTAACCTTCTACTGCACTTGCCTGCATTTTAATATGTGCATTGTGAAATTGCATTCTGTCCTGTGCTTACAATCTTAAAAGTCACGTACTGTACAACCAACAGTTTGTCATCCTGTTGGTAACGTGTGGCGTTTGTGTAATGTTTTCATGAGTTTTTAGCTGGCAATTTATTTGGCAAAGGTTAAATTTCCATTAACATAGCAATAGCAGTTCTTTAAACACTGCGTGCTACAAGAGAGTAATACAGTAATTACAAAAATTATTCGGACAGGCAGCTAGTGTGTTGCTCGTTCTTATTTTTTGCTTAGCTCATCTGCATTTTTACTGTGAATTAAGATAATGTGATTCCAAAAAGAACTGCTAAGACTCATCAGGGCTTATGCAGTGATTCTCGTAACATCTGGTTGAAAAGGTAGGAAAAAGCAATTTTATTTTTTTTCTATTACATGCTCATGGATAGTCATCTGGGAGAATTCGGAAAATTGGTTCTTTCAGTGCATCAGTTCACAGGGGTCAGGGTGTGTACTTGTGAGAGATGGTTTTAGAAGTGGCAGTTGTCTCTGGCCTGACCTCGGGCAATTCTCATGGGCTACAGCTGCCTGCGGTACCCTGTTCTTTTGGTCAGGCAGCCGCTCACTTGTTGGGGCGGTGTTTTTCCTGTAGGATCTGTTCTCCTCTTTTTGTCTACTAGATTTTTCTTTATGAAAGCCGTAGGTTTTGGGAGTGGTGAGCTAGGTTTTTGCTTCCCTGAGACGGTCATGTCTCAAGGAGAGCAATTCCAGTGTGTTATTGAGAGGTGCCAGCCTTTAAATCATTTCCAGCCTTGCCCCTCCAAATCAATAGGTGCATTTATAGAGCTGTTTATATAAGCTTTTTTCTGATAAATAGTCTCTTTCTTCTGGATTAAATCAGAACTGATTCTGTTCTGTAGCTAGGAAAGTTGGGCATAAATAACTATTTATTTTACTGATGATGGTAACACAGGGCACAATTAGGAACTCGGCTTCAGGATCTTTGTTTTAAAGATGTTGAACATTCAAGGCCTCCGCTGAAGCCAATGGGAGCTGCAGGTGCCGATGCATGTGAAAGTCAGGCTTCAAATCTCATCGGTCTTAGCCTGATGCCTTCTCATTGCAGGCCTTTTTCTTCTGTCTTCTTTCTCCTCTGTTGGTACGAGTGCAGTATTGAGAGTAAATACGCAAGTATTTAACTCCATGTTGTTTCTCTGGAGTGCACAGAGCACACTAGTACATTTTAACAACTTGCAGACTCAGGAAAATAGAAGGCAGATGAGAGAAACAAGGTACCATGTAGCGTAATAACCAGATTTCAGAAGAATTTGTTTTATCACTGTTTCTTCTACCATATTAACAGGAGATTTATTCTTTAGGGTGTTTAAACCTACATTAAAGCAAAATGGCAACAAACTTACTGTGTCTGATACCAAATTAACACATTTCCACCCAGTGACAAATGATACCTTGTTTTAATTCAGGATGGTATCTTCAGTGAGAGGCTTTGAAATACCAACATTTAATGTAAAACTTGTTTCCGATTCCCATAATTTTCATTAGAGAAAACCAAAAGATTAAGAGCACCATTTGTGTAAGATACTTCACATATGAAAACTGCAGAAGACTTCTTGAATTGTGCTTGGATCTGCTGAACTGTTTCTGATCAACTTCGTGAATTAAGTATTTTGCATTAGTTTTCCTTCCATATAGATGTGCTTATAATTGTATTCTTTTATGAATTTATTTTGATTATGAAAAGACTAAAATAAAATTTTATGAAGTACTATTGTATTTTAATAAATCATATAATTCATAGTTGAGTGCTCCTCTTAAGAAGTGGTGTTTTCTTTAAATTTGCCAGTTTTAATCCAAATGCTGTCTTAAATGCATGCAGAGTGACTAGTAAGATTTTCCCAGTCTTCGCAGGTTTGGAGTTCTTTGCTTCCATTTCACAAGCATTTGTAGGTAATACGGTGTTGACACCAACACTCAAGATGTTCGCATTGACCATTTAATAAGGCCTATTTCAAGCTATCAGGACCTGTGGTTTTCCTCTACCTGTGGTACAATTAACTACATGTATTTCTGCTACTCAGTAGCAATTTAAAAAGGAAATGTTTTTGTTGTTTAAATTAGTTGGTTTCTGAGGATATTGCTCATATATCTTGGTCAAGTTGACATCAAATGTTTGTGACATTGCTCAAATTCTGGTTTATCTGCTGTAATGTTCTGTGTTAAAATCACAGAACAGCCCAGTTTGGAAGGGACCTCAAAAGATCATCAGGTCCAGCCTTTCATGGGAAAGGGAGCTGAGCTGAGCTGAGATTATATAGCACCCTGTCCAACTGCATCTCGAAAGTCTCCAGCAATGGGGACTCCACCACATCCCTGGGGAGGTTGTTCCAGTGAATGATTGTTCTCACTGTAAAAAATTTCTTTCTTGTATCAAGATGAAACCTCTCCTGGTGCAACCTGTATCCGTTGCCTCTTGTCTTCTCCATGTGGCTCCTAGTGAAGAGAAGACCCTTTGTCCTCTTTGTAGCTGCCCTTTAAGTACTGGAGCACTGTGATGAGGTCCCCCTGAGCCTTCTCCAGGGAGAAGAGACCCAACTCCTTCAGTCTTTCCTCATAGGGCAGGTTTTCCAGCCCTTTGATCATCTTCATGGCCCTCCTTTGGACCCTCTCCAGTCTGTCCATGTCTTTCTTGAGTTGTGGGGACCAGAACTGGACACGGTGGTCCAGGTGTGGCCTGACCAGCGCTGAGTAGAGCTGACAGGCACTGTTGTATTTGAGGACATATATTCACATTTGACCAATCTGCTGCTGCTGGTTTATCTGTATTGTATTACCTAGCATCTACATTGCATATGTCTGGTGTACACTTCGAAAGCTTAACAAATCCATTATTGAAAAGAAGGAATGTAATATAGTCATATAACACCATAGATATGATTACCTAAGTTCAGTTAAATTTTTGTTCTTCTGAAGTAAAAATTTTAAAATGAAAAGAAGGGTACGGTAGCCTTCTGTGTTTGGAAATGTGAAGCTTTTGAGTTTTCATTGAGTATATAAAAGGTGTCTGACACTTGAATGTGAGTTTCAAACCTCACCTGGTAGGCAGATGTTGTTGAACTCTACATGGCCATGGAGCCTGGCTTCTAGCTGTTCCTCTGGGCGTCACAGAGGTGCAGCCGAAAATAAGGCCCAGTGTGTCAGCACATCAGGGTGGCTGGGGAAGACTTATTACTTCTGTCCTGTAAGTGGGCTGAGGCCAGTCCGGTCCTGAGGGACTCTTTACTGGTTCACACTTTTTGTTTACAGGAATTGGGCTCACTGGGTAAATGGCTGTGTGCCTCTGGCATTTACTGGAACTGTGTGATTTACAATTACATTACAAATGGTTGTTTCAGAACAGATACAGTAAACTATTTGGTGTATGAAAAATGAAGTTTATGTGCAGTGATTCTCAGTGGGATGAAATTAGATTATTTTAACATAGGGAAATGGATGGCTGTCTTCTCTTTCAACTTTGTGAAGCTCTCTCCTGTAGTATACCTAAGATGCTACACGGGTTTTATGGGAAACCAAAGCTTATATGTGATTTTCTTTTTTCAGTAAACAGTGTAACTTCATAGAAACGGCACTAAGATATTTTTCATGGCTGATCTCTTTTTGGATATTGGAGAAATTCTTGCTTATCAAGCCAGATTATGGATATATACTGTACTATTGGTACAAAGTATATTATCCCACAAGTACCATTTTTTCAGAGAAAAAAAAATATGGGAGGGAGAAATACCATATGCTGGTGCAGAAGCTTTCAAAACGCTAAACATCCTTTATGTGACATGAAAGTATTTTCCAGTGAGATAACATCTATATTTATTATAAGATAATATGTGAATTTGTTAACCTGATTTTTGAAAAGTGAAAAAGTGCATGTACCATGCCTATTTTGGTGTGTACTGTGGGGCAGGAGCAGTTACTGAGTCACCACCCCGGTGGTGTGATTGCAGTTGAACTCCTTGCCTTACTCAAGTGTCTTGTTGAATTGAGGTGGTTGTAAATTATGTCCTGACTAAGCATAACTGCCTTTAAGCTTTGGACAGGGTTTTAAGCTGTTACATGTTAAATACTGACTACTTCAATTATAGAACAAACCAGCATACTCAGTTGCATGTGTTTAGGATTGAAAATCATGCTTTTGAATGTGACTGAAAGAAATACTCGAAGTGGGTATAGTCACAACCCATACTATTAGGTATGTTGGTATGAATTTAACCAAGTACAGTCTTTTCTCAGAGACCTGTCTGAAATCTGGATCTCTACCAGATAGTTCTTTTGCTTCTGTGAAAACAGAGTAAAGTCTTTTAGCTTACATAGAAAATATATGTTCAGCTCTTCCTGTTTTTAGAGAGATATAATTTTATATGTGATAAATTCAGAAAGATGTCAGATTTTTTTGTAGTAGATTCACTTTCTCCTGTCAGTGCTCGTGAGTGCTGCATTATCCAGGGATGTGGTGATTAAGGGCTTGGGAAGAGCATTGCCAGCAGGTCGAGGGAGGTGATCCTTCCCCCTTTGCTCAGTGCTGCTGGGGCAGTGCTGCAGTACTGGACCCAGAGTTGGGTCCCCAGTGTGAGAGAGACATGGACACACTGGAGCAAGTCCAGCAAAGGGACACTTAAGATGAATAAGGGAATGGAGCATCTCTCATGTGAGGAGAGGCTGAGAGCGCTGGGACTGTTCAGCCTGGAGAGGAGAAGGCTCAGGAGGACCTTACTGATGTGCATAAATACCATATGGGAAGGCACAAAGAAGAGGGAGCCAAACTCTTCTCCGTGGTGCCCAGAGACAGTACAAGAGGCGATGGGCACAAACTGAAACACATGAATTTCCACCTGAACACAAGAAGTCACTTTTTTACTGTGAGGGTGGTCAAACACCGGAACAGGTTGCCCAAAGGCTGTGGAGTCTCAGTCTGTGGAGACATTCAAAACCCGACTGGACGTGGTCCTGGGCAGCCTGCTCTGGCTGACCTTGCTTGAGCAGGGATTGGACTAGATGACCTCAAGAGCTCCCTTCCAACCTCAGCGATTCTGTAGTCTTCTGTTCTTTACTTTAGATACAGTAAGAATCTGAAGCATATAGTAGATCATAGTTTATTTTATTAAATTATGTAACCCTGCGATGATAAATTTATATACTACAGACCTGAAATCATTCCAGCTGAGATCACTGTCTAGTTCCACCACAGATGACAAAACAGGTTTTCTACTTTGTTGTGTCTAATTTTATTTGCAAGATATGGTTCTAATAGAAATATACATCATGAAATAATCAGAGAATTATTTTTAATTCTGCCAGTCTTTATTTACATCTTGCTAACCTGGAACAATGTAACTTTACTCGTCTCTCTTTAGCACCTAGCCATGGGATCGACTACTTGGCAACAGGCACCAAAATGCTGGGATTCTGGATGTTAGCAGTGGTATGTGAGCAATGAACCAGAAGGGTGAAAATCACCCTGCCAGGGACAAGGCTGTGATAGTCTTGTGCCTCGGCTTGTTTGCCTGCTTAGTTAGTAATCAAGATTGATGCTTCCTGACTTTTGGACAAAGTTGCTGATGGAGATGTAAGACAGTGTTATAAGAGACAGGACATAAGGGACAGAAGAAAAATATTTGGTGCCCCAGGATGAGGGAATGTGTGTGGTTAGTACCAGCTCTCTAGCTTGTGACATTACAAGCAGATTCACTACAGAACTGCAGCGAGTACTTTTCTGAGGAAACTGGTTTTTTTCTTGGATGGAGTGAAGAGGGCTGACAGTAAAATCACTGCTTTAAATTATCTCTAGCTGCTCTGCTGAGATGGGACCAAGATGGTGGAGCATGCTTAGATGCTCAGTAGCTTTATGTGCTGTGGCCAAGGGAAATGATCCTTTGCATAGTGAATCCTTTGGCTGTTTCTACCCTTAGAGCTTAAACAGTGCATCCCACAGAGTGTGCCTGTAATAGCACTGTGCCTGGAGAAGGTTCACATTCTCTCTCTTTCTGTCTGTGTGCAATTCAGCTGGCCTGCTGGGGTGGTGATCCATTGACTTCTTTCCCGAGAAGTTGTCTCTTATGATCTCAGTTAAAACTATTAGTAAGATACATGGGTTTATATTGATGTGAGGTGCATGAGGCAAAACTGCATTTTAAGAACCTGGGGTTTCTTTCTTAACAATTATTATCAAGAAGCATGTCCTATTTCTGGCAAGATCTTTAACACCTTTCATACGGGAATTATCCAATAAGTTAGGATTCTGAAGGGATATAGATCAGTAATAATGTAGGAAACTAAAATACTTGTTTTGAATAATGTTTAAGAAGCTTTTATGAACAGTACTGTGGGGGGGTCAGAGGATGGGGAGGGGGCTCCCCTTTCTAAGTACTCCATGCTTAATAGGTGAACCTAGCAGGTATATGTTCTGCTGTGCCTGTGCAGAGTATGTCATCCCATGCAGAGGGTTCACCACAGAAAGCAGTACAATAGTATGTAGGTCATCAGAGGATGCTGTGTGAATAAATAAATTTATCTTAGTATATGTAAGAAACTGGGACCACTTGATATACCACAGAAATAATATTTTTCACAGTTAATATGATTAAGTGTACTATTTTTCATTATTTCAAATATTTGGACTCACTGAATGGCTTGGACATTGAAGCAATGTCCCTGTTCTTGTCATCTCAAAACACAGTGCAGAGTGGTCTTTAGAGCTCTTGAACAATGTACTATTGATGGTAATTGCTTAGAGGGATATAGAAAGGACTTGTAACATTTATGTGGATAATGAGAAAATTCAGCATTCTAGCAAGCAGGCTTTGTTGGTTTGTTTTTTTTTTAAATGAAAAGTCATTCTTTAGGACAGAGATCAACCTCTAATTGATGGAATTAGGAAGACTGCTTTCGCAGAGGAAGCGTCTGTCATTGTACTGAGGACCTGTTGTTTGGTTTCTTTTATTTTAGCTGAACTTTTCTGAAGTACTACCACTACTGATGGCTAATGGATTAGATTTCTCTCTCATCTGATGATCTATGGCAAATTTCGTTGTTACTTTTCTTTCACATGTCATTTCCTTTCATTCATTTTCCAAGTTAAAAAAAAGTATGGTGTTTCTGAAAGAATAGAATTATTTACTATTTATAAGCAGATACATTAAAGGGTTGCAGTTTGAATGGCTAATCTTGTTACTCACCTTTAGTTGCCAGGGAAATCATTATTAATATAATCAAACATGCAGATAAGCAAAAACAACAAGCAAAGTATCAAGTAAATAATTACGTAGAATGCAATTTAAACTATACTTTTCATTATAAAATCATCAGCAAAATGAAACAAGCTTCAAACTATTGTCATGTAGTAGTTGTTGCAGCATTTAGATCAGAGGATTATGTTTCTGGTTTCCCTATACTTTTTGTCTGTTGGACAGACACTTGACAAGAATCTGCTAAAAATACGACTATTTTCAGATTGTTTAATAACTTTCTTAGGATTTTGGGATACAGAATTTTGGCTATCATATTCATTTTCAGGGACTATGCTTTTAGTGTCCAGTACTTATCTAGCTCTTTGTTAATTAGTGTATCTATTTCTAAAGCACTTTTGAAATTATATTAATAGATGCATTGCTTCACCAGTTACACAGCTACTAAAACATAAATGGCTTTTGTTATAATTTTGATTAGAATATTGCCTATTAGAATGGGAGATTTAGGTTACTAATTTCGAAAGTCACATATGCTCTGAGAGAGGAAGTTGTGGTTTTGGTGGTGTCTCTACATTGCTTCAATAGACAGATTCTTAAAGGCATGTAATTGCAAAACAGGGAAATACCATCCTGTGAAGTTTCAGCTTCAGAGCATTAACAGAGTCTAGGGTTGGCATTCAGGAGGTTCAAAACCACATACATTGCCAAAAATAAATTTATCTTGAAGTATATTACCAATTATGATCAAATCAATCACTTCCTTGAAACATAATGCCTTTACAACCTGAAACAGGTATATTGTCCTTTAGTTATAATGTGAGTTCAGAAACTGAAGACACTTAACTTTCAGAGTATCCTAAGCAGATGTTGGTGTTATATATGTAACTGGCATATGCTGTTGTTTTCTGGATTCTTGTTTGCACTTTTTAATTTTTTTTTCTATTTTTGTGGTTTTTTCTACTGCTCCCATATTTTGAAATTGGAGGATGTTTGGAATTAGTTTAATTTTAACTTTTTTCAGGCAGTGTGAAATGATTGCTTAAACATGTCAAGTCTTATCTCTGCTGAGGAAAAAAGTTAACATCATGATTCTTGCAAATAGATCATCAACATGACTGACGTTGTTTATTGTACTTCTGTTTTTAGAATAATATATAAATGCTCTATGTGTGACACTGTGTTTACTCTACAACCTTTGCTCTATCGCCACTTTGATCAGCACATTGAAAACCAGAAGGTGTCTGTTTTCAAGTGTCCAGACTGTTCTCTTCTATATGCACAGAAACAGCTTATGATGGATCATATCAAGGTGTGTAGGCATCTTCTCTTGTTTCGTTCGTAGATACCATTTGTCATGCAATATATGCTGTGAGAAAATACTGTAAAAAGGCACAGAATAACAAGAAGACTGCTGAAAGAGAGAGATGTTAATAATTCCAAAAGAGTAATCTGTGAATAATGTTCTCAAATGTTAAAATGTTATATTTCGTGTCATCTTCAGTGTATCTATGATGTAATCACTAACTCAGTTTTTCTATATGAATGTTGATTTTGGTATACCAGGAGTATCTCAGTTCATTGCATTCAATAGGTCATTTTATCAAAATAATAATGGGTATAGTGAAGTAAGTTAGTCCAATCTTAATAAGTATTGAGCCTTATTTACAGTATTCTAAGTATTATTCCAGTTGTTAGGAGTTGAGAATGCTGAGTACATTTTAAAATCAAACCTTTGATGTTCAGAACTCACCAGTAGGAACCAGTATGTTTCTTGAATAGATGTAGAGGTTATTTGTGTGTGTGTTTACATACGAACATGAACACATGCATGCTTTGGAAAAAAATTGAAGTGGATTTTCTCATAAATACCCTTATAACTGAAGAAGATTTACTGTCATCCTTGCAAATGAGGTTATTAAGAATCAGCAGTCCCCTGGCTATAATTTGTTGGCTGTGTATGTTAAATATGCTGTGTTACCTTGTTTTATATATAGCAAATCTGTTAGCAGTGCTGTAATTCCTTATGCCTTATTAACATGTTCTGGTGCCTGGTAACAGTTGAAGTTATTTACACCATTGCAAAGTATTGCAATCCAGAATGGTAGCACTTAATTCAATGGGTTTCTCTTGCAGTGACACATAGACTTAGTAAAATTTGTATACAGAATAGTGGAAAACCAGACATCTTTCTTGTCTGCTAAAACCATCTTTTTGCATTTTAGTCTCAACTATGGCACTTGTAACCTCAGAAATCTTGAAGTTGTGTTGAAAACAAGATTGCAAGTCTTGAAAAAACAGTTGGGTGTTCAAGCCAATCTTAAACTTGAGGACGAGATAGGGAAGGGCTGACCCAAGACGTTCAGAAATACTGGAAGGACTGGATATTTCCTTTGTTTCTGAACTAGTTCATGTTTACTGTAAGAATCGTCTTACGTTTATGCCAGATATCTTAAATGGTCCTCTCATACAGCAATGCAAAGTCCTATTTTCTATTTCCCTTAATCTACTTGTATTGCTTATTTTTTTTTAGGTAAACAGGCAAATTCCATATATTGCACTGTATGTCTTATTTACGTAATTAGTTTTTCTTGACTCAGGTATTATTGTAAAAGTATTGTTATAACTGTACGTAACTACTCTTTAAGACCTGAAAACAACTATTTTAGGAGCATGATCTGACTGTAGTTAGGGCCAGAAGCTATTCTTACATAAATTAGGGTTGCTCAGCATCTCTCATTATAAAGTTATTCTCAGTTACTTACGATTTGGGCACTATTTAACTCTTTCGGCTTTAGTGTTCCATGCCAGTGTTTGTACTTTCAACCTGTGGTTTTTTAGCATGTTTCACTATAAACGATTCAGACATTTTTGAGAATAAAATTAGAGGATTAGAACATACACGTGCAGTAACAGTATGACTGCTTTTATTCAGAATTGCTAGAGCTTTTACATTTAGGATGTGTGTATAGTAGTAGGGACAGCAGCAGCAAAGTATAAATTGGACTTCAGTTAAGGGAGAATTAAAAAAACAGTAATAGATAAAAACAGAAAAGGACTCAGGGAGAGGACGAGTGCCAGACAAGGGCAGAGCTCAGCCCAGCTGCACAAAAAGTAATTGGTATGGCTAGACATAAACCATCAAGGCAGAGAAGACCTAGATGAAAATAGAACAGAAAGGGATAGAAAGAAGCTCAGAAGAATTTTATTTAAAGCTACAAAAAATAACCTAGAATAATTCCTGCAGATGTGAATGTTTCTTGTTGGCAAAATGTATGTCTCATTTTCCTGTAGCAAGAAAATTTCTAACAGCCAGTGAGAACAGGTGGTGAAGGTCTGGACTAGAGGTGTAACGCTCCCCATTCTGCTGGTGATATGTGCTGTGATCACTGTGACTCCATGTTATGCTTTAATGCTTTTTGTTTATTTTCAAATAAGAAACTAAATTTCAAGTATTGTATTTAAAAGACATTTAGAAAGTTGAGCACTAACATTTTACATGCTGACAAGTTAAGCTGGGATGGAATCTCCAGGTCAATCTTCAGTTGCCTGAAAAGTATAGGAACCTCCTTCTCCCCTACCCTGTGCTTCTTTCTTCTTGTCCTGGTGCAATGGGATACTGAAGGCAACTTCCTCCTTAACTACCCAACTTCAGTTTGTTCTTAGAGGCAGTCAGTTGGTCCTGTGTGCTTTGCTTTTTAATAACATTTTAGTTTTTTAAATTACTGGCTTTTCTTTTAAAAGTTGTTAAATAGAAGAACATGTTCTACAGATCAGGTTGATATTTGCTGTAGAGCCAGCGGGTAGTCCCAAAAGCCACAGGATTTACAAAAGAACTTCATACTGAAGTATTATACTGGAGTATCAGATTTGTATTCTTATATTTTGAGAATCAAGAATGTATTGAATGTTTTTTTGTTTCTGAGATTACCTGTAGGAAAAATAATTATGTTTGGGATGGCTAGACACATCATCCAGGAGAGTTATAATAAAGGTCAGTAGGTGAGATGATTAGAACACTGTCATTGTAAAGGGCAAGTCTTTAGATGTGAAAGAGACCTTGGTAGTGGATCCATGTTCAGCAGTATGTTAAGTCTGGGCTGCAATCATCTTTGTTGGCCCAGAAGCCTGCTGACTCATTCCTGTTGTGTCCATGTTCGTATATGAAACTCAGACACACCGCTGAAGCCCAGGTCTTCCTGAACTAGTCATCTTTTTGGTAGGCTGAGGTATCACACCAGCATATGACACTGGCTCCAGAAATTGGGGAAGGAGAGGGTGGAGTTATTCCCTTCTTACTCGTTGTTTACTTAAAGTCTAGAAATAAATCAGTGAGGAAGGGTCACTACCTGAGAGCTGCAGGGTGCTTGAGAAACGCTTGTTACACACCTCTTAGCTGTCCCCTGGTCTTGGGGACCCCGTTAGCCCTGCACACCTTTGCTTCTAAGGACTGTTAGCAATGTAGCCCTAAGTTAGGGTGCTCGTAACCTGAGCATGGAGTAAGACGGGGCTTAGCTCAGCCTCAACATAAAATATTAATATATCATAAACAATATAGTTGCCTGATCTTTCCAGAGTTGCCTTTTCTTGTCTTATTTACCAATGTGCCAAGCCAAAATTTGTCAGTAAAAACCTTTCCTTCTTGGAAATCTCTAGTCACGTAGTTTGAAATGGAGATGCTCAATTAATATGTTAGGTAAGTAAAGTGAGAAATTAAACTTAACTTAAAGTACTTCTTGAGCCCTTTTTTCCTCCCTATTAAACAACAGTTTAAACTTAAACTACAAAGTCTTTCTTTTTTGTGAAAATATCTAGCCACTGAAGAAGACTTCTCTTTAGCTACGGATGGTGTTTCTTAGTGTTGTTGGCTAGTTTCTCTTTATGCTAGGCCTTGCCTTTACTTAATCATGTTTCTTTAAGTTAAGAATGTGATCTAATAATAGTATGACAAAGAAGTAAATGAAGACTTTTGATTCAGAGGGTCTTTGCATTTTGTCAATACAAGTGTATACATCTATGTTAGTTTTGTACTTTTTTTTTTTCTCTTTTATTGTAGTCTATGCATGGAACTTTGAAAAGTGTTGAGGGGCCACCAAACCTGGGGATAAATCTGCCTCTCAGTACTAAACCCACAACTCAGAACTCAGCCAGTCACAACAAAGAGGACACAAAATCTGTCAACGGAACAGAAAAGTTGGAGAAGAAATCTCCTTCTCCCATAAAGAAAGCAGAGCCTAAAAAAGTCGCTAATCCTGGCTGGACGTGTTGGGAGTGTGATAGGCTCTTCACTCAGAGAGACGTTTACATCTCTCACATGAGGAAAGAACATGGAAAGGTAAATGAGTAATATTCAATTACAAAAAAGTTAATTAAACCTGCAATATGAAGCCATTTTTTTCCAAATTCAGTTGTGTTTTTGCAAATAATTCCTTTAATTCCATTGTTGTTGTTCTTTATTCTTATATCTATTTCATCTTTCTTTCTTTGGCTGGTTACTTTTTGTCATTTTCTACATAGTTCTACTGAGAAAATCCACACGCTCTTACTTAATTGTAGGCTTGTTCATCCAGTACCAAAATCTCTTCAAGATGGGAAGAGTGAAAGATGTTCCAGTATTTCATTCAAGTCATCTAATCTGACCCAGGTTCTCATGTCTTCTTTTGTGCCCTCTCAGTTCCCTCTCTCTCTTGAAAATTCATTAACTGTTAGACTCAGGGAATGGAGTCTTGTTTTATTGGTCCAGCGAGTGCCAAACAGCAGTTCATTTTAAAGGTAGACTCACTCTAAGGTCGAGCCATTGCTCAAATCTTACACTTGTAGGTTTAGCCAACAAGTCAGCTGAGTTGAACGTTGAATTTTGTATTTAAAGCAGCTGAATTTGAGATAGCTTACTTAAAATGGATTGAAAGTGAAATATGGGAATGCTCAAGTCAGCAGAAAGGCAGCTTGATGTCCTTGCTGCATCCCATAGCTTTTCCAAATAAATGAAATGAAAAAGACTGGCAGGTAGGCAATAGTGAAACTGATCCTAAGATGGAACCTTCTTAGCTGCATTTGAGACAGACTGTAGCAAGCTCCAGCCCGATGCTGAGACACAGCAGTCGTCTGCTATCCAGTCCTGTCCTTCGCTGTGTGCTAGTGAAAATGGTCTGATTCTTTCCTCAGTTGGGAAGCAGGGAATTAAACTAATGTACTGTGCTAATCTAAGAGCAGAACTGGAAGGGATAACAGACTTATTTTGTCTAAGTGGAGAAGAATCATCCTGAGTGAAAATCTGTCGTTTTCAGGATGCTAATATGCTATAATAAATGATAGCACATTTCCAGAGGTTTCTGTATCCCTTCAAATTACAGTGCTTATCTCTAAAGCTGTTGTGCAAATTATTTTATTCTGTTTATAAACATTTTATGGAAAAGCTGAAAATGCCAGACTACTGAGTGTCATCTCTAATTTTCTTATGACAACTTCAAGCAAATAGCACCCAAGCCTGACTGACAGAAGACTATTTCCATGTTTCCTCCTGCCTTCATAACTCCCACTCCATTCTTTCAGCCTTCCTGCTGTAGAGTCCTGTAGCTACATTGCCAGTCCCCCTTGGAATGAAACACACAAAACCAAAGGATTATGATTCACAGAACTGCATTTTCTTTTACCTGGTTCTCCTTTTACAGCTTGAGGGCATGAAAAGTAGACAAACAGCTGAGATCATGTGGTCTCCATTTGATTTCTCCAGTTGCTTTAAAAGACTATTTTTGCATTTCTGTCCATTTCTGTCCATTGAAAATAAAATTCCTTCCAGACCTCTCGAAATTTTCAGTAATTGTTAGCTTTCAAAATGACTATATTCAAAAATCTTATAAAAAAAGATGGCGGCAAACTTTTTAGCAGGGCCTGTTGCGACAGGACAAGGGGGAATGGCTTTCAACTAAAGGGGGGTAGATTTAGACTAGAGATAAGGAAGAAATGCTTTACACTGAGGGTGGTGAAACACTGGCCCAGGTTGCCCAGAGAGGGGGTGGATGCCCCATCCCTGGAAACATTCCAGGTCAGGTTGGACGGGGCTCTGAGCAACCTGATCTAGTTGAAGATGTCCCTGCCCACGGCAGGGGGGTTGGACTAGATGGCCTTTAAAGGTCCCTTCCAACCCAAACTATTCTATGATTCTGTGAAGTCACAGAAGAACTGTTAATTACTTCAGTTTCAAGCCTAGCAGGTGTATTCCTGACACTTCTGCTAGGCAGTGTCTATAAAGAAACTCCATAAAATCTGTTACAGTTCCTGTGGCATGCCTATGCACTGAATACTTGTTTCTGATCCTGTAACACTCACACAATCATAGCTTAATTTTCTGTCAAAATCAGTCTCTTTAGCAGCATATAAACTGTTGGTCCACTCTGTTTTGCCTGTTAGTCCAAATATTAACTTATCAGTGCTTTTACCAGCAAACAGAAATAAGTTTAAGACCAGATGCATTTTACATTGATGCAATTCTTAAAAACAAAACAACACAACCTCCCTATGAAACTGTCACTTCAGAGCAAACTAGAGAATGGTATCTCTGATCACATCTACAGCAAAGTGACAGAAGGCATGTAAAATAAGGTTAGTAACACATTGATAATCCTTCTAAATATTAGCTTTAAATATGTATCTTTCTATCGCTGATGTTTAATAAGAATGTGCAATGTTACCTCAAGAACAGTCCTTATTATGAAATATTAGATAATTGTTGCACTCAAATACTGACCTAAAGGCCTGTTTCATTGCTTACATTTATGTGCTATTTTTTATCCCTATTCAAGCAGTTCCTCGAATAACACGGGAGGCATATATATATTAAAATGAATAGAAATACAACTCCATGTCTTTCAGAAATGGATGATAAAGACCAGTTGCTACATTCCTTCCAGACCTCTCGAAATTTTCAGTAATTGTTAGCTTTCAAAATGACTATATTCAAAAACTAAACTTTTATGGATACATTTTATTGTAGAGAGACTAGAAATGAGCATAAGATAACTAAGTATGTGATACGGGTTTAATAAAAAATGCAATTAGTTTATAGTCTGTTTTTCTTAAGAATTATAGATGTGGGTTAAATGCTCTAAAATGATCTATGCAGAATGTTTGTTAAAAACTTTAAATAAGCTATTCACAAAGTCCATTGTCATGTAAGGTATTTGAAGAGAATTAGTTTCAAACTTCTAATTGCTGCTTTCACAGGATCAGAGTGAAAGTCTGGAGCTGTAACTCTTCTTAGCTGATCCCAGGCTGGATTATTCAGAGATATTCATAGGAGAGGTATTGCCATGTATATCCTCTTTGGACAGATTCTTGAGTTTCCAGACCTTATTGGGAAATGTCTACACAGACAGATAGACAGATTCTGTATCCTCTTCCTGAGCTGGTTGAAGGTAAGCCAGCTGTAAGGTAGGAAAATTTGTAGCCAAATTTGTGACTCTCTGACTGATCTTAAAAGTGCTGGTTTAAAAAAAAAAAAAATGTTATTAGCTCAGACAAAGGGTGGTTCTAACAAGTCTGTACAACTCCTGGCTTGAAACTGGATCATGTATGTCTGCACTCAGCCAGGTAGACATACACTGAGCTTCCTAGGACTTGTGTGTAGGTGTGTTTCTATGAAAGGACAGATGTTTTCTAAGCGGGAATTGCTTTACCAATTCCGACTTGCTGTGCATCTAATTGAACATCCTCTTTCTTCCTGTAAAGACAAGATGCTGTACAACAGGTCCTGCTGCACCTAATTACAGAACTAATTTTTTAGTTCTTTTGGTTTTGGCTGCCATTGCAGAAACTAATGCATCCAAAATCCTATTTGGGTCTCTATCCAGAATCTTCCCAACAAATTTAGAACAAGTGTGGTGTCATGGATGGTTACCCCAAGTAGTGCCCCTGGTGCTCTGAGAGGGACTGGGTCCAACTGAGCACAATCCTCGTGCTGCTTTTCTGACTAGGCGCTTGATGCATCTACACTGTGCTGTGGCCTCAGCAAAGATACGTGGGCTGCCTTGGTTGAGCTTGTATGTTTGTACAGCATGGTGCAGGGCTGTTTCTTGATAGAAGCCCTAATATGACTTCACATTTTACTTTATTTTATAAATTCTTCCCAGAGCATTGCAGTCATAAGCATGCTGCAAAACCATACTGCAAAATGTACTGATTAATGCATTAGCATTAATGAGTATGCACTACGTGTAAACACTGTCAGGTTTCCTCCTTTAACAATTAAGAGCGAAATAAGTTATTTCCTTTTATTTTAATTGGCCTTTAAACGTGAAAAAAAAGTCTAGGTTGAACAGTACTGCGCCTCTAACAGCATTATTTTGACTAGCCCCAATAAAATTACCATATCGTGTTTCCTAATGGGCTGCTTCACATTTGCATGAATGACCTTTCAAAACGGCTGTTCTTTCCTTCCCCCACACTCCATGTGATTTTGGTCTTGATAGGAAAAGGTCTCTCATCTCACTGTAAAAGCTCTTACTCCTTTAGCCATTCCAGACATCACTTTTTCCTGTGTACAAGCCTTCTACCATTCACTCCAAACTTTGCAGTGAATGATAATTTTTGGTAATGACGTCACCTCTGTAGATCTCCACTGGCTTGTCTGTAGCTGTTCCTGAGCAATGTAGCCATTAGGGAGAGTATGAACATCAATATAAAGTTCAGCACTCAGAGCACAAATATAAGATGGATGTTTTTCAGTTCCTTAAGCATTTCTGTATGGCTTGAGCTTGTTAGTATTTAGGACTGAGAATTCTTTTTTATTATTATTGTTACTACGGATTAATGTTAGGCACCAGAGAATGACTTACGTCATATTAAAATGTCCATGTGGATTATTGTGCATCTCCATGGTTTAGGAATTTGTCACTTCCTCAGACGGTAAGAATAAGTGAGCCAAACCCTTTACATTATTCCATGAAGAAGATCTTTGCTATTGAGTGCTTTGGAACACAGGGACAGGTCTTGGGTGGATTCTCCAGAAGAGTCAAGAAGGGTCCCATTTCAAGTGTTGATCCAAGTCTTTTGCTCAGTGGCCTCAGTTGGAATAGTAGAATAAAATTATATTATTTGTTTTTTTCAGTTTCCCAGTAAATGCAGGAAAGAGAATGTTATTGACACTATGAAGGAAAACTATGATCACTGCTAGAGCAGGAAAAAGTAATCCAATGAACGTGATTTTCCTTCTAGATACTTGACTGATTGTATGAAACTGTCCATTCCTTCACTTGTACCTGACTAGCAGGCATGAGCCCTCCCTCAGACTGGAACACTTGAAATCTGGGTCCACGCGATCCGGATTTCTTTTGGGAGGTTCCAATAAAATCCATTTCTTTTTCAGACCCAGGACATGTTGATTCTGGCAGGAATCATTATACTGAATGATGAGTGTGGGATCCTGGCCCTGACTGGATTTTTGAAAAGTAAACTGGAAAAAGTTTACTTTTTTACAAAAGTTTTGAAAAGTAAAAAAAAAAAGTTTTGAAAAGTAAACTGGGCGTGGTGGTGTTGGGTTGACAGTTGGACTCGATGATCTTAGAGGACTTTTCCAACCTTGATTCTATGATTCTATGAAAAGTAATCTGGAAAGGTCTTCAATTAGATTTGTTTGGTCAGTGTTTGGATTTAATTTCCAAAATGTTGTTTCGATTTGCTTGTTACTGCAAAAACAGCAAAAATTACAGATATGAGCTTGAATAATCTAGTTACCTGTGAAATGAAGCAGGAAATCTGATTGGGAATATTTCCATTTCCTTACTGCAGCTACTCAGGTTGATATGACGTGCCCTTTGAACTGAATTCTAGGACTGATGGAATTTAAGGGATAGGACCATGTCATTCATTCATTCTTGGGGCTTGTATAGTCCGCAGTTTTGGAGATGTTATTTCTTCAGATACTAGAGCTCCTGTGGCCATGTTCAGCTGGAATGACATAGATGGAGACCACTCCATCCTTTTCAGCTTCCTTCCTTTTCTTTCTCTTTCCACTCTAATATAATTGTAATATAAAACCCACAGAATTCCCCAAACAGATGTCCCTCAAGTTGGCATCGGACCATACCTCTCATTTCTTCCTGACTTTTCTGAGCCCTGTTAGCGTGTCAGCGTTCGTGATGTTTTGCTTTGGTCCTTATTATGTGCTCTTCACCCCTCCTTGTAGGTGACTGATAAGCTCTCTCAATCAGCAAACACAGACATAATTTGGTGATGGGAAGGGAAAGGTTACTTTATAGTGAAAGCAAGTCTCTCACTGTACTGCCTTTACTGATCCAGAAATAATCCACTGATCTTCCTTGCTTCTTTGGTGGAAGAAATTCACTTCATCCACGGTCTGTGACACCGGTTTACAACTGGTGATAGATGTGTGTGTAACTCATGCTGGCCACACTGCTTTGAAAGAAGTCCAGGTCCTCTGACTTCTGCAGTGTTGCTGTAGGAGTGGTGTGTACTTGAAGATATAGTACCAGACACTGGTAAGTGATGTTTCTTTCCGATTATTAAAAGGTTCAAGACATGCACTACTTTTACTGAGCATTTTTAATTAATGTATTTTTCTTCTTTTTTTGAAGCAAATGAAGAAACATCCATGTCGACAATGTGACAAATCTTTCAGTTCATCCCACAGTTTATGTCGTCACAATCGTATCAAGCACAAAGGCATTAGGAAGGTTTATACGTGCTCGTAAGTTCTACTTTTATTTATTTAGAAACAGAGTACAAACCAACAAAAAACATTGTTAGTTGAATTTCTTTTCTTGATTGTATGAAAGCCAGTGTCCCATTCATTCGAATGAATCAGGTATTTAGATACATAGACAGGCCAAACTATTTAGGCTATCCTGCATGCATAAAACATAGCAGGCTACTGAGAATGCATGTACATGAAGTCTGCTGTCTTTTAGGGGCTTTGGCAAGCAAATCTGAAACTTTACTGAGCTGAGAGTTTGCATGGCTGATAGTTCTACAGAGGTGAACTTGGTTTTCAATAGTGTCTCAAATATATAGCCCACTCTTCTAATCTACAAAGGCTAGTATTTGTAGTATTTTTCTCATACATAAAACAGTGTGTAATATCTAAAAAATCCTTAGTGATGTTTAAGTGGCTGGAGGGACAATACATAATTTAATAGAAAAATCCATGTCCATCAGATAAGATATATAAAACAAACTTTCTCTTGTATCTCTTCATTCGTAGTTATGTATGTGTTTGCATGCTGTGGAACCGAGTTTGAAGGTCTGAAAAGGAAGCTGCAAGCAGCAGCCATTCTCTGTGGCTGAGATCTTACCAGTCCCTTCCCTGCCGTAGTATGATCTCTGCTTTGTTACGGAAAGCACAAGGCCTACACGGCCCAGTGGTGTGGAAACTTGAGACTGCCATGCATAGCGTTCCAACAAAGTGCTTTATAACCTCCTGTCTCCCTGCACCGTGTTTGCCTGACACAACCCATGCATCAGATTGTTTCTAATGTACCCTTAATTTGTACTTCAACCTACATGAGCTGGCTAGCCTAGACACTATTTCTCTCAGTATATGACAAGCAGCGAGTGCCTGTTTTTTGCATACCCTTGGAGCAGAAAGCTTATTGTGGTTCTCTGTTTTAATTTCAGAATGCCCACAGTACTGTCTTTTTTTCTTTTTTTTTTTTTAAATAAAGTTCAATGAAACAGCATTTAAAAAGTTAAAACCTTAGGAGGGAGACTTAGAGTATTACAGTTTTAACTTCTCCCCTAGAGTTCTTGTTTGGCCATCCCTCCTCCAGACACCTGTACAATATGTTAGAACATTGGAGCTCAGAAGAAATACACTCCCCAAAAGCACGAGAGGTTTAGAAGTGATGCAGCTGGTTCTGTGTGGGAGAACAAACCACAGATTGTGAAAGACAAGTTTGTTCTGCTGGTTAGTTTAAGGTTGGAAAGGGAGCTGAGAAGGAATTACTAGTTCCAAGGAGATAAAGTATTTGGATTTGAATGCAGAATTAAGTGTCATTTGGAGCTAGCATTCATCCTACATGGAAGGTGATTGCTTTCCCTATGAAATTTAAATTAAGGAGAACTTGGGAAAGTGTCTAATACAATGTACAGTTTGGTGATGTTAGCAGAGGTCTAAGAAACAAACTTGGATGCTCCCAGGTTTTATTCTGACTCACACTTTGTACCATTTTGGATATTATCTTCAGAGAACTTCTCATTTGCTCTGAATATAAATTGCTCAAACATTTCTAGTTTTATTTTGTAATTATGCTCATTTTCTTATAATACTTACCTGTGCAATTGATTGGAAAAATATTGTCGCTATCTTTAATAGATTGTACTCTAGTCTGGATTTATTTACTAGTTCTATTTATATTCTTCAGAATACTATGACTTACTGTTATGCGTGACATTTGGATCTGTGCCTGTCTGCTTTGTGTTTATGTAGGCACTGCCCAGATTCAAGACGTACTTTTACCAAGCGGTTAATGTTGGAAAAACATATTCAGTTGATGCATGGCATTAAAGACCCTGATGTGAAAGAAATGACTGAATCAACCAATATGGAAGAAAGGGAAGTAAAAGAAGACACAAAGGTAATCCCTTAGAAGATTCATTCAGTCACTGAGAATGAATTTTTTTGTGGGTACACATTCAGGATCTTTAAATAGATGCAGATATTTTGATCCCATAAAAGTCTGATCTTCTGTGAAGTAGAGCCCAAAAAATGTCTCAAAGGTTCCTGCAACAAATTCTGTCATGCTTGAACTAGAACATGTTTTTGGAAAGACTTTCTGTTTGGTTTGATCACTGAATGATGGAGAATATAACTTACCCCTTAGTGGTTTGCTTTAAGAGCACCTTTCAAATCCTCTGCAACCAGGTCCTCTCATAGCTATAGAAAAGCTACAGGTTACGTAGAAGCAATATGACCTTCTTCCAAATACCCAGCCTTGAGCTTATTTGATATAAATTTTCCAGTGAAACTGCTTTCAATTTGATGATTGAAATACAGTAGGATCTCCTGCTGTACTTGGCGTTGGTGCGGACTCACCTGGAGTACTGTGTGCAGTTCTGGCCCCACCATTTAAGAAGGATGTTAAGGTCCTTGAATGCATCCAGAGGAGGGCAGCAAAACTGGTTTGGAGTAAAGCTGGTTTGGAGTAAAGGCAGCTGGAGGGGTGACCTCATTGCTCTCTGCAGCTTCCTGAAGAGGTGCTGAGGTCTTCTCCCTGGGATTCAGTGATTGGACGCATGGAGATGGCTCAGAGCTGTGCCAGGGGAGGTTCAGACTTGAAATTAGGAAGCATTTCTTTACTGGGAGGGTGGTCAAACACTGGAACAGGCTTCCTGGAGAGATGGTCGATGCCCCGTGCCTGTCAGTGCCTTAAAAAGAGGCATTTGGACAATGCCCTTAACAACATGCTTTAACTCTTGGTCAGCCCTGAAGTGGTCAGGCTAGTGGTTGGACTAGATGATGATTGTAGGTCCCTTCCAACTGAAATATTCTATTCTATTCTTCTATTGATGATGAGCGTTAGGAGCAAAGCAAAAATAAGATGACAGCGCTATTCAAAGACTTGGTACATGCAGAGATTAACAACATTTTTAAAGTGTTTTGGGTGCTGTATGATAAAGAATTTCACCTTTGTCCAAAGCTGACAGCAGAGACGCAAACATATCTGTTTTTTAAAATGTACTATTGTCCTTTACATGACTCTCTTTCAGCCCAACATATTGTCTTCTTACTTAAGTGTTGAAAATATGGCAGCTGTATACATTGTCTTCATAAACATCATGGAGCATTTCTGAGCTACATAGGATGCAGAGGATTCTTGAGGAATATTCATGTCAGAAGAACAACAAGGAGAATATAAAAAATGATCAGTTTAGTTAGTTTAAAAAATTGTGCATGTTGATTCACCCTTTGGCAATGTGTTAGTTTGGTTACTAACAATCAGGAGATAATCCATCAAGTCAAATTTCAGGCATGAAATAATATTAAGTAATTAAAATGGAGTTCCAGAAGGTAGTGCTTAAAAGTTCCTAGATTGATATTCTACATTCTATACACAATTGAAGTCTCGTTGGTGTGTGTACTTGGATGCAGTTACGCTGGCAAATATTTATTCAAGTTTATACAGTGTATTAGATACTGTAGCTCTGTCAGAGGTGACAAAGCAAATTTTAAGTGCAATTTACAGTAAAGAAAACCCCTAGTTTTCCAACATGCACAACATATATTTGCTTGTGTTATTTCAAATATTGTATTTATCAAAGTTGTACTGGAATCTACCAAGGGAAAGTTTTTGAAGTTTGCAAGTCACAAATAGTTATGAAAAGAACTGTGTATTTATGCTTACATGATACACCATTTATGGCTTTTTTTTAGGTTCCTAGTCCAAAGCGTAAATTGGAAGAACCTGTACTGGAATTCAGGCCTCCACGAGGTGCAATCACTCAGCCATTGAAGAAGCTAAAGATAAATGTTTTTAAAGTTCACAAGTGTGCTGTTTGTGGCTTTACAACAGAAAATCTTCTCCAGTTTCATGAACATATTCCTCAGCATAAATCTGATGGCTCTTCATACCAATGCAGGGAATGTGGACTCTGCTACACATCTCACGTGTCCCTGTCCAGACATCTCTTCATTGTACATAAGCTGAAGGAGCCTCAGCCAGTATCAAAACAAAATGGGTCTGGGGAGGATAATCAGCAAGAAAATAAACCCAATCACGAGGATGAATCATCTGACAGTATGGCATCAGACAGAAGATGCAAAGTGTGTGCAAAGACTTTTGAAACTGAAGCGGCCTTAAACACTCATATGAGAACACATGGCATGGCCTTCATTAAGTCAAAAAGAATGAGTTCAGCTGAAAAGTGATCAGATTATTTGGGACGCAGAAATCTCTCTCCACATTGGAACACTAATGACATTTTTGCTACAGAAAGTTCAAGGTATAATAGTGTTAACAGTACTGTTCAGGCTGTTGCAATATATTCTGCATAAAAGTGTCCCCTTCACCTCATTGTCTATACCCTCAAAACCATTGAAGCAGTATTTGAGTTGAAAAGAGTTTGTATATATTTAAACTAATAACTTTTATACTCTTTGTTATGTGTTTGTATTGGTATCTAGTGGAAAATTTGCGTTTTTCTGTTTTGTTTCTGTTTTTTTTCTAGTAAGTTTCTTTAAAACAGAGTTCTGAATGCTGGGGCAGTTCCTTAGGTTCTCTTAAACTGTTTCTTATTTGAATGCTTCTGAAAGAAGCTAATGGAAGTGCATCAGAAGGCAGCGCTTGGAGGGGAGTGAGGACGGGAAGCAAGCTAAGGGGAGATTTTAAATTCTAAGAACTTGTGCTTCTAAATGTCTAAGGAAGCTTTTAAACTTTCTCTTAAAAAATATATATTAAAAAAAAAAAAAAGAAGAAAAAGTACCACTGCATATGTAAAATGCAGTGCTGGTTTTAGGTGGCAACACCAGAACAGGTGCAGACCCCCTAGAATGATAAAGTACTTTTGAAAAGTATAATTGCACAACTCTATGTATCATGAAGTGATTTTTTTAGGCCATCAGGTGCTTGTGATCAAAGCTCAAATTGTTACAAAAGGGCTGGGCTGCTCTGGATTTAACCATAAGATGTAATTAGAGGAATAGGTTTATACTGATGATGTTTTTTGTCATGTAATTTATTAAACATTATATAGAAGTGAGTACACAGCATTATGTATTTTCCTTTATTTCTGGTTATTGAAAGAAAATAGTTAACCCTTGCTACAGGGGTTGGTGTTTCCCAGCTCTGTATGCTAATGCCAAATGTTCTGGTGCTCAGTGTTACATACAACCACAACTGTCAAGAAGCTAACACACCAGCCTACGTAAGTATAATTGGGGCTTTCAGCTTTAGCACAGGCCATATGAAGCTAGTTCAGCCATTTCAAACTTGTATCTAATATCACTAGTTACGCTTTCACAAAGTACAGAAAGGTACCATACTGTCCCTTTCATATATAGTTCTCTGTGAGAGTTATATTTTTGGTTTGTTTTTGCATTTTATACCTTGTATGTATCCCTAAAAAAAAAATTTTGTACCTTTTTTTAAAACAAATTGTGTATATATAGATAGCTGCATGATATACAGTAGTAATTGTTTGGTTTCTTAAAAGTCTTGCTGCTGTCAGATGTTACTATACACTATGTCCATTACAACTGTATTAAACACATTTCATATGTAAATAAATGTGGAGCATTTTGCCCCTAAAGATTTGTGAGATTCTGTTATTTATCATTAAATTTTAACAGTTTTAAAAATGGAAGTGTTTGAAAAAATATGGATCCTTCTCAGCCACCTCTGTAAAACTTCTTAATCACTCTGGAAATTGTGTATCGGATACATTAGTTCTGCTTTCTCTCTTCATCCTCATTCTTAAATTGGTTCGTGGGTAAATGCTTGTTATCCCATTTATATTACTCACATATGGAGTGGTTATGAGGTACTTCATCCTAAAACATACAGCTGGCGTCGCAGGATCTTAGCGTGTAATGTACACTGGCCATCACTGCCCTTTCCATTAAGTGTATACCTCTTTAACACTTGTTTGTTGATGTGCACTGTCAACTGTACAACAAATGAGTTATCACTATGCAGAATGGTGTTTTGTATACAGTGAACAGATAATAAAAGTTAAATTTTCACAGCCATTATTAATACTTTTGTTTATTTTCCCTTTTCACTGTCTTGCACCTGCAAGGGATGCTGTGAACCAGTAACTTATGTCATTGTTGGTGCTGCCAAGAGGCAAAACGCTAAAAGTTACTGACAAGTCATCTGAAAGCTGTTGGGCACGATGTGAAATCACTCCGTGGCCACAGCCCACTTCCCAGGTCAGATGTGCGCAGTGCAAGGTCCCACACTGCCTTTGCCCCCATGACTGGCACTACGTGTCCGCATGGGAGTTCATTTTGCCACAGCCATTCAGTGGAGCTCAGCTACTTAGCAGTAGGCCTTACTCAGTTTTAACTGGAGGATTGATTTAACTCTCGTAGTGATCTCTTGAAAAGTTTAAGGGATAGTGGGTCTTGAACTGCCTCGTAATCTCTAGACCCATTTCTGTGTCAGAGTTTATACACACTTGAGTATGGCAGGAAAGCGTAACTTTTCTTCCAGGTAAATGGTTCCTTTTGACAGGCAGAAATCCACTCAACTAGGTGAAAGGGGGAGGAGCTCTTCTGAGGACCATGGCTTTTTCCAAACACCAGACCTGCAAAAATAAAGATGAAAAAAAAGATTTAGTGGGACAATTAATATAATAATGTTTCTCACCTAGCATTTCTTGCCTAGTCCTCCAGATGTTGGGGATTTTCCTTCTGTTATCTTCTGAGTAATTCAAGATTCCTGGATATTAGTAATAAAAAAGGCCTGTTGGGTACCTCTCTCTCTTTCCAGGGCCGATTTGCAATGTCCAAGCATTACTCCAGGAGTGATGCTTCTGCTGGTTCCCTTTTGAGATTCTTCTGCTTGGAAGTTGGTCTTGTCCAAGCAGAGATTTCCTGGTAATGACTAACCTGTTTGTTTATTGCTATTTTACTTGATCTTGGGCAAAGAAAGTTTCACATTTTATTTGGCTGACCCTTTCAGAAATTACGGCTCCTTTGCTGCGCAAAACCCCTCAGTGTAAGTTTGTCATGGTCCTAAGTGTGCTGGTCTTGTCTCCCTGCCCATCCAGCTCTCAGGGGACATGCGTGCTTATCAGATGGAAAAGTAAAAGCAAGTAGTGGCCCCAAATACAGCACAGGCACGTTGGAAGTGTAGTACCTTATTAATGAACTAATTTTTTACTGACTTGGAGGGTGGCTAGTCACTGGCCCTCTCTGTATCCAGCTGCTGGTTCAGTGAAGGTTTCACTTTCTCTGCTGGAGGAGAGGCTGAGCAGAGTCTCACTGCTGAGCAGGGGGGTAATGCCACCATCCTTGCTGCAAGGCATGTGTTTCATACAGAAGGGATTTTGAGGGACAACATGGTGCAATATAGCCAGCAAGGGTGGCACAGAGAAGGGAAAGTGTAAGAGAAATTTTCTGTGCATTTGCATACCAATCAACCAGCAGCAAGTAGCTGGGCAGAGCTACAGCACACTGGGAACCTGAGAAGAGCTGCTGGAGAGCTACGGTAAAGGGAACAAAAAGAAATTAATCTGTGGCCTCTCCTCCTTTTCCATCCCAGCTGTTTGCTTGTGCAGGCAGAAAAGGGAGTAGCTGTAACCGTAAAAGGAGATTGGCTTCCAAGGCTTCTGCTGGGGCACAGCCTGAGCAATGACATTCACAGCTACTGTTCAAATTAAAGCAACTTCAGCTCGGTGTATGTTTGCTGTGAGTTCAGGGTGTTCCCCTCAAGAGCAGAAAGCAAGCCCTAAATTACGAGTTCTCTGGAGAGGCTCCCAAAATGTGGGAATGGGAGGAAAGACAGGAGCGATAGGAAGGCAGATCTCCTTCACAGCATGCAGCAGGACCCCCATCAAGGGCAGCTCATTATACCTGGTCCTCTGCAACAAGCAAACCCAAACCACCAGTCCCAGCTGCAGCCAGGCTCTGGCATGGAAACCAGACACGCCTAAGCAGCGAGCAAATAGGGCTGGGAGACTTGGGGAGGCCAACACTGATGCAGTGGCCACCCGCTTTTGGGAGCTTCCCAATTCCAAGCATGCTCAAGGCACTGAGCCTCCTTTGCCACTGCAAGTACCCCAGGGACCCTGGAAGACAGAGCACCCTCTGATCTGCACTGTGTATGTGGAGCCACAAGTCTGGCAGGCCTTTCTAACAGGAAGATGGTTTCCTGAAGACCAGGAGGTGAACAGCACGTTGTAAAGCAACATGAGACACCAGTGAAAAGGCAAAAATCTCGGTTTGCATGCCTACAGGCATTATTTCCTCTTGTAAATTATAAAGAAAATATTTAAACATTTTTACGTGAGATCTGACATTTGAATTGTTTGCTTTTAATTAATGTTGTGACACTGACAGTCAATTACAACGATGACATTAATACTTCTCTTTTCTACACCTTCTTTCCTCTGAGGATTTAACAATAATGGATTAAACCTCATAAAACTTCACTGTGAGGTAGGAAAGGGATCATTTAACCTCCACTGTTTTGCAGTCACTCTTTTGGTTGAACACAGAGGTACTTAACATTGCACATTAACTCTAGCAAGCGGATTAGAACAGAAATTAATTAAGGCTTCAGGGAGCATTTAGGCAGGCAGAACAAAGCGTCAGTGTCAGGTCTGGGGTTAATATATGGGTGCTTCACTCTATTCACCCTGTACAAACGCAGGGATTTCCGATGTCCATGGAGGCAGTGCCTGACAGGTATATATGTATATATATATGTATCTCCTCCCGTTGTGTGCCTTCCCATTGAATCCCTTCTGCTCTTCAGCGAGGTAGAGAGTTCACTGAGACCCCTTCCCAAGTATCCAGCTACAGAGAAACTGCCTGACCAGGACTGCAACCACCCGTTCGGGAACGTAGTGACTATTCAACTGGAGCTGTGCTCCTCGGCGCCACAGCCAGTCCCACCTCTCCTGTTCAGATTCAGCTGCCTGAAGTGTGGGCACCCAGTGTGTCCCGACAGCGCCAGGCAGCACCCGCAGCCAGGCCAAGCGGGCTGGGTGCGGCGGATGGCAGGGCTGAGCTGGGCAGGGGCAGGCACGCCCAGCTGGAGGGCAACAGCCAGTGCCTGCCCTGGACCCGAGACAGCCATCAGCGCAGCCCCTGCACAACAAGGCTCGGACCCGCCTGCCAGCAAAGCCTAAATAAAACTAATTTTTCACCTGCTAATATTGGTTAACACTGGCAATGCTAAATGGTCAAACGTGCTCCCGTTTAGCTGACTGAAGTGTGCTTTAGTGTATAAAAGCAAAGCTTTCAAGAGTGGATGAGCTCCTCTCAGCTGTTGCATTTCACAGTGTACAGACATTTTGCTGACAGGTTTGTAAGGGCTGGCTGTGGTGCAGCGGGTGGCAGGCACCATGCTGGGGTGGGTGCACGATTCACCCCGGAGCAGCGGGGCACACAGGCAGTGCTTGGCTGCCATGCCACCTGGCTCAGATTGCCCTCAGGGCCATGCATCTGTGAGGTCTTTGGGAAACGGCACGGAAACAAGTCAGTGAGGCTGTAGAACATGTGGAAAAAAAACCCAAACACAAACCACTGTGGCAAGTTTTGAATGCATCTTCATGGGGACACTCACTCACTTATCAGTGGGAAAGTAACAGAAAATGACAGCATGGGAGTTTACAATAGCCCAGCGAGGCAGCATGGAGCTAGCCCTTTCCATTGTGCACTGGGCCATACTGAGACGCTTTCCAAAACGTTCAGTTTGCCAGCAACAAAAATGCCCTTGAGAAAGGCTGTGAGACTGGCAGGAAGCAACAATGAGCAAGGGGAAGTGGGACACCAGGTCAGCCAGAGCCACCTCATTGCATGCAATCGACACCACAGGAAGCAAAATGCTCTGCTATGGGAAAAGCAAGCTGGCACGGCAGGCCCTAGGGCTCGGAGGAGAGGCGAGCACGGTGCATCCCTCCTGCTGAGCCCAACTGCTGGGCATTCAGACCGACGGAGCCAAGGGGACTCGGCAGACCAGCTGCATGTAGCAGGCACAGCCAGCTGGCGTTGGGACAGCTTCCTGGTGGCGAGAGACAAGTGCCTGGGCCCCGCGGTGTGCACCGTGCCGGTGCGAGCCCTGGCCACCACTGGGACTCTGCACCTTATGGTGCCGTGGACGCGGTGGCGTGGGGACAGTGCACAGAGGGGATGACGTGTTGCAGGCAGGCGGTGGTTTCTCTCTCCGGCTGCCCAGCTTGCCCAGGCCGTCTGCCTGCGGCCAGAGGGACCAGCCCACGGACAGCGATGGGGAAGGCTGCAGCTCAGAGGAAAGGGGGTAAGAAGGAACAGGCTGAAGCACAGCTGTGGTGGGTGGTGCAGAGGACTCGTCACAATGTGACAAGGAGAACCATGCCCCACAAGGAGCAGAACATTCAAAACTAATAAAACACATTTTTTAACTCTATCATACAGTTAAACAGTGGAACTCAATGCCACAGAAAATGATGAATATCAAGGTTTCAGCAATGGTAAGAAATGCATTTATAGGAAATACAAACATTTTGGAAGGATTCCTCCATCTTTTATTTTGATAGAGTAATACCTGTGCAAGAAACCAGATGACCTCATGTCTGCCCTGTAGGGTGTCTTTGTTCACATTGCAAGAACCTGGAATAATGCGATCTTGAGATGGATCGGGTCTGGCAGCAGTTACTGCATGGGGGGTAACTAGTCTACTAATTTAATCCAACTAGTCTAAGGTCAGAGGCCTTTGACTTCCATGCAGGTGGAAGCCTGCTTTTCACCCTCACACATACAGTGTCACAAAGTGTGATTTAGCTACAGGGTCTCAAACAAGGTTTGGTTGGGCTGTTGGCACTGCTTCATTGCTCAGCTGAAATAAGACTTGATTTAGTCATAAGAATACAAGAGACAAAAGCACTTCAGTGACAAGGGGTGTGTACGCACACATCTTGAAGTGATGATACTTTTATTCGGTGGAGAGTAGTCTTGAATTAATCCCCCGAAGTGTCTGGGTTGAGGGCTGTGCTGTTCAGAAACAGTCCGAAAAAGGGAGTCACAAGGTTGCTGATGACACTAAGCTATGCAGGGTAGTAAAAATGAAAAATTATTGCAAAGCACGGCAAAAGGACATCGCAGCACTGAAAAAGGTGAAAAAATGGCACAGGAGAGTCAATGTAGAAAAATGCGACATGATTCAGAAGTGAACAAACAGGTCTGAGTTTACATACCAAATGGCAGACCCCGAACCAGCCATTGCTAATCAGGAAAGAAGACTTAGAGTGGCAATTGCTAGTGCTATGAAGTTGTCAGCCTGGCACATAGTAGCAATTGAAAAAGCAAATAGATTATTAAGACAGGAATACAAAAACAAATAGAAAACATAGTTATACCACTAAATAAATCCATGAACACCTGCATAAGGAATACCTTATTCAGCTTGAATTCCCCACCAGCACCTCAAAAGACAGAGCAGACCTGGGATAGGCACGTGGAAGGACAAATACTGGAAGGACTTCTGCACGGGGACTGTCAAAATGGGGCATGGCTCATCAGCCTGAGTAAGGGATGGCCCAAGCAGATATGCCAGAGGTTACTAAAGCCATAGTGGTGATGAACAGGGAATGACTGTTCCATGCATGAGAAATGGGAGCATCCACATGAGATGGAGAGTTCAGACGCGCTTCTTCATCAAGCATGTAGTTAAAATGGGGAACTCTCTGCAATGGGATGTTACAGATCCTAAAAGCTTACATGAATCAAAAAGTGATTAGACAAATTCATGGAAGAAAGATCCACTCAGGGCTCTTTAAAGACAAAACCAGCTTCTCTGGCTTTGGAACTCCCTGTTACAGCCCCTTCTAGGCATCCAGTGGTTTTGGCTTTGTCAGAGACAGGGCTTGAGCTAGAAAAACCTTCGGTCTGATCTGGGCAGGCTAGCTTTAGATTCTTTCTTATCCAAGTTGCAGCTTTTTCTTGCAAGCTGAGATCTGCAAGTCATCTTCCCATCATGACATCCTCTGCAGCCCTGATGGCCCTGACCCAACGGCCAGGAGGTGCCTGCCCCTGCACTCCTGGGCTGTCTGTCCTCTCTTCACCCCATAGCCATGCTTGTGGTGCAATGCCAGACCCTCACCAGTCCCATTTGTGCCCCTCCCATGCAGTATGGGTTCTCAGCGTGGCATCCACTGTTTCAGTCTAGCATGCCACAGGGGTGTCTGCAGCCCCAATCCTTCATGCTCTCCCCACCCCAGGATAACAGTACACATGGCAGCTATGCACTTTGCTGTACCTCTAAACTCAGCTAGAAATATGTCTAATTAAATGAATGCATATGTGTTGTCCAGTGCATGGCCCCTTTAATGACTCCCATGTGTATCTGCTTCCTTTGTTTATAGGGTTACTGGGCATGATGCATGTATGTATTGCCCACCCCTGCATGGTGCCCCTTAGTACTTGCCTCCGTGGTACCCCCTGGTATTCATAGGGCTGGTCTTGACTTGCTCAGGGAGGTATTTAGCCCTGTCTTGGCCAGCCAGCCTTCTTGCAGAGTTAGGTACAGCAGAAGTTGAACCTGGCTGACCACAATCGCTGTACTTCTAGACTTGTCTGTTTTTTTTATTTCTGGAGGGCATTTACAGATGCACAACTTGACCTGCCAAAGGCCCAAATGTTCTCAGTTCTTAACCTCTGTGTATCTGTGGGGAATTCAGTACGGCAGGCCTATTTAGTTTTAAAAGGATTTTTATATAACTCTGACCTTTTCATTCTGTTAATATTACCTTTCTCAGTACACCCAGCATACACACGCAGCTGCCAGGCCAATAATGGGACACAGAAAAACCTATTTTATTTTAAAACCTTTCTCAAATATTAGGGCAGTTCAGGAATCAATTCTTTGTATTTAAATTTCAGATTATTACTAAAAGGTTATCTGTCTAGGCTCCTGGAAGGACAAAGGGTGGGTAATGGAGTGAAAAGAGAAATAAGTACAGAAGATGGCAAACATAGCAGGCACAAGCATATCCGACCTATGTCCCTGGGCTTTGCATACAAACTGGGTTCTGTAGCCAGAGGTGGATGCAGAAGGAGCATGAAAGAAGGAGCACTTCTTGTCTCCTCCCTGAGCACTTCCTTACTTTGAAAAAATTGTATTTTCTCCTCAACAGTGACTGTACAAAAACTGGTTTTAATGTTATTTCTTTCATAGCTGGGAAAAAGATAGCTTTCCTTCCTAAGGGCCAAATGGTCCGTTTGAGGGCATTGCAGTGAGACACCTTGCAGTGCAGCTCACTGGAAACATCGAGAAGAGGACCGTGTGGGCTGCCAACAGGACAGGGAGACCTTGTCCTCACAGGACAGCCCTGCACTGCAGAAGATGCCAGGCCGTGGCAAGCCCTCCAGCAAGCCACATGGGGACCGAGCGCAGACCTCACATTTGTTGTTGGGCAAAATGCCACTGTGCAAAGTCCTAGCCAGCACTTTGCCTGGGCTGCCTGTGCCCCCGCAGCGTGGCGGGCAGAGGTCACTGTCCACCAACAGGCCCCCTGGGCAGGCTGTGGGTGTGCCTGCGCAAGGCACTGCCCAGTAGGGGCTCAGGCGACATGCCCTCCCCGGCCCAGAGGACTACCATTGAGCAGGATAGCCCTGCACCACCTCGGTGCAGGTGGCTGCAACCTGCCCGTCAGTGCAATCACTGGGGTCGGCAGCGAGACTGAGTCCCGGCAGATCTTGACACTTGTGGAGATCCGTATCGCCACTGAAAACATCATCCAGGATGATTGATGCCAGCCAGGGGCGAGAACAGAGCCGTGTGCTGAAGCACCATGCTCTCTTCCACTGCTATAGGGTGTTTTGGAAAGACCTAGTAAAGCAAGGCATTGGAAATGACCCAAATTCATCTGGAAAAGGAACTGGAAGCACTACAGTTTTCTTCTCTGACCCCGTGGTTTCTACTTTGAAGAAAAAAATGTATTTGGAGCAGTAATGTGGCTATTAGCAAACTAATGTGAGCATTGTATCCTTCACAGATATGTCCCCTAATGTGATTTGGCAGAAGCCTTTATCCAGTTCATTTATTTTATATTCTCAAATTCTGCTATTTTGTATTCAATGATTCTAATATGATGGCGGGTATGGAGGCACTGCATTATAAGTATTGCTCTCTCTGAGTCCGTCCGCCACTTGGCTAACATTGCCATAGCTCTGTGTGCCAGATTCATATTGAAGGTCAAGTACAACAATATTTCCTGGTTTAAGTGACTGTCACTTTCTCAGTTAAAACGCAGAGCGCTCCCCAATGAATGCAATCAGGCTGTAATTGGAGGAGCTACCATCTCAAAATACCACTTGGTCATTACATTTACATACTGTTGCTGTTAGCAAAATGAGCAGAGCCCTTTATATGCAGAGAGACATCTCTTCATCAAGCAGCACCAGCATTGCTCCGGACGGTTTACCTCACCAAGATGTTTCCCACACATGATGTGCTCCACTCATGTAATGTCAAGCACTTTCCAAATGCTCATAAAAGTCAAGGCATAAGCATCAAATAGCAGACTCTACAGCCAGAGGCCAAATTTGTCTCCACTGAACTCAGTGACCAGGGGCCAGATCGTCTTATATGGTGCTATGATTGAGGCCTTCAAGTGCCATCACATATATAATTTCTTTTTTGTTTTCCTAGGCAGTGTTTTAGCCTCAGTTCTTCAGTGCAGGTTAAGCAAATAGCAAATAGTTAACGAATATTATTATCAGCCAGCTCGGCTGCTGGTGCAACACTGCTGATCTTCCCAGGTAATATAGTTACAGAAGAGAGATCATGGAAAAGTCATAAATAGTTCCAAGACACTGAGGTGACAAGAAATTAAAAGCTGCAGATAAACTTTGAGGAAAAAAAAATCAGAACTGTTTAGGAATTAAAATGCATTGGGAAGGCACAGAAGCGACATGACCTTTCCTCCGTAGAGGAATTACCATCAGTCTCTAAGCTTTCCAGCACTTTACAGCTGTGGCTCTCAGAACAGAGCCATACCTCAATCTGGAAGCAGACAGAGGTTTTTAAGGTGTTCCTGCTCTCCCTCCTCATCTTCACCCCTGCCGTTCCGTGTTCACCTCACCTGAGTTAAGGCTGAGGAATCTGGCTTTATGAGAGCTCCCAGACCCTTCCAGAAGCAGTTTCACTTAGGCCAGGACATTTTCTAAAAAGATGTTAGATTCAGCTGTGCCAAAAGTGAACCGACCACAGGCCAAGGAGGCAGTAGCAGAGCTCTTGATTTAACTATAGATCAAGTCTATGCTTGATCCTTGCATCCTATGATGCTCCTTGCATCTGTACAGAGTTACTCCTGGGATCTGGGGGAGACAACGGCAAACACCTCACAGCAGACACACGTACCATGTCCCCATTACAAAGAAGACATCAGCACATCAATGCCTGCGTGCATGGCCAAAAGCACCCAAGAAACATTAACCTTTATTGGTAACGCTTACTACAAACCCCCAAGATTATCTATTTTCCTGCTTCACAGGAGATTCGTCAGGTATTAATATCACTATTGTGATTAATAAAAAAGTGGTAATCTGAGCCTGCACTCGAATAAATGACTGGTGTTTCATTCAGTGTTGCTCAGTAGAGTCCCTCCTTGTGTCAGACACAGCGGCAGGCACTCTCTGGAGCTGTATCTGCGCAAGTGCTTTGGGCAGTTGTGGTCATGTCTTGCCATGAGCCACAGCCCTGGGGATGGGGCAGAGGTGGCTCCAGGCTGGCTGGCGGCACAGGTGGAGTTCGGCATTGCCTTCCCGGCTGAGCCATAGGGCAGGTGAGCTGCCACAGGAAAGGTGGGAGCTGGAGGGGGTACAAAAGAGAGCACTGGCACACCAGTTGCTGCTGCTGGAAGATGGGGGGCACAGAGTACTGCTGAAAACTACTACTGTCCCCAAAATACCTGCCCTCATCCCCCACCCCTACTGCTGCCTGGGCAGCAGCCCATGGGCACCGGGAGGCAAAGCAGAGGCAAGGCTGGTGGCAGGGACATTTGGGTCCCACCCTGGCAGTCGCTGCCCTTGGCCCTTCCGAAGCCAGTGCTGACAGGAGGACATCAACCACTTGCAGGGCAAGAGGAGGCAGCAAGGGGGTCTAAACCCCAAATGTTGCCAGCACCAGAGCCCCAGGGGTAACACCAAGCCAGTGGCAGAAAGGGAAGAGGCAGAAGGCGGCAGCGGTGCCTTCTGGTCATCTTCTGCACAGTGTTGTGGCTGTCCTGAACGTACCCCAGGTGCTGTGGGTCTGTTCAGATAGCTTAAGCAGGAGGAGATAGCTTGTTCCCCACTTACAAAGGAGAGCAGATCCACAGAAAGATAACAGATCATGGACTTGAAAGATACAAATGAGGCAACTTTAGGAAGAGCTGTGTCAGATATTTCCAACAGAGTCCGGTTTTGCAGTGATGACAAGCCCATCAGCCATGACACTGAAGCACTATATCACACAGAAAAAGCAAGCAGAATAGCGCATAAGGGAATCAGCATGCAGCCTCCCATAACTCACCTTCCACCCTAAAGAGGACTGTATTAGAGCAACATAGGAGTCCTGCAGCTGATGAAAGACCTGCTCTTGACTTAGCATCAGGCCCCCTATAAATGCCATACAAATGTAATTGCACTGAGGGGTGACAGGATGGTGGAGTTGGACATTTGACAGTCACAGCTCAGGTACCGTGCCATGCCTGCTGGATGTCTCTCCATTGACCTCTGGACTATGAGACTGTGCAGCTGGGTATGTGGGGCCATGTGTTGCGGGGGACAGTTGAAGGGACAGACAGATTTTGTGGAAGTGTTCTGCAGAAAGCCTACCGGTGCAGACAACGGTATTGCTGCTGCTTCTGTACTGTCTCTTGACGTAATGCAGTGTTGAGAGTCTGATTATGACCATGACACCGTGTCTGTGGGCTGACACAAGGCATGACAAGGGGAGAGAACAAAATAAGTGACAATTAAGCCTGTCACTAGAGCTGAGAACCTTTGGGAAGGAGGCTGGGTGAAACCTTTCTGAGGCTGGTGAACTTTATGGACACTCACCACGCACAACGAATGCAGGGAGCATTTCAGATCATTTCAGATTCAAGCTAAGCTGGTTTTATGCAAAAGCTTTAGCAGTTTTCATAAGAAAAAGAAACAAAAAAATCCCATAAGCCATCTCAGTGTTCTCCCCTCCACCAGCAAAAAGGGAAACCTAACACATTACACACATTTTTAGTTCACCAAGAGATTGTTCTTGAATAAGGATTAAATATTTCCTTTTGTTAGAATTTTTTTAAAACCTTTTTACCTTCCCCTTATTTATTCTTGGGCAGTTTTAAAAATTAAACATTTTTTTCACTTGGAAAAGCCTAAACATTTTTTCAAGTTGTTTCTGATTTTTTTCTATTCCTTGGAGGAAGGGGAAGGAAAAGAGAACATTATTTGCTAAATTCAGTTGAATGTTCAGATAGTTTGATCCTTTTCTCTCCTTCCCCTTTTCCCCCAGAAATAGAAATCATTTTCACAAATAAACTATTCCCTGAAACAAATCTACTCAGCTGTTAACAGGTTAGCTATCCAGATACTGGGTTGCAGAGCAGACTAAAAATGTTGACTCGTACATTTAGAAATACAACCATGCAAAGTGACATTCTGGTTGAAAACTGTGCCCATGAATAGATCCTTACCAGCTACCAAGACAGATAATAAGATTCATGAGAGAAGGTACACAAGACAAAAGCCATGCATGCTCTAAAACAGTGGTCTCCAAAGTGGGGTGTGTGCACCCATTGGGGTGCAGGAAGAAAATATTTTTTGTACCATTAAAAAATAAAATAAAATATAATAAAATAAGATACTTTTAAAAAATGTTTATTTCACCTTTATCTCACTCTTTTTTAATTTTTATTTTTGTGTAAGTTTTATAATGTCCATGATATATTAGCACAGTAGTACATTTATGTAATTTATAAATAAATATACAGATACTGGGGGTGCATGCTCAAAAATTTTTTACTGATGGGGTGTGTGATCAAAAACATTTGGAGACCACTGCTCTAAAGAAACATCTGTCTCCTGGCACTATAGCATGAGACAAAAACACTTTTACTGTGGACAATGGCAAGTCTGTTTTTGCAGAAAATACTTCCAGGTTAGGGGCTGCTGCCAGTGATGCAGGGGGGACACCAGAGACCCTTTCCGCTGGCAGCCCCAGGAGCCACAGCAAGGCAGGAACTGTGCTGAGGGCAAAACCCATCACACCTCCAGGATAAGCGCCAGACCCCCCTTTTCGAATTGCCCCCAGAAGGCATTAGACATCTGCACTGCTCTCAACATATTCTGGGTAAGGAAATGGTGCTTTTGAGGCTGCTCAGAGACCACGGAGACCCCTTCCTTGGCTCCAGACAGAGCAGATGTAGGCAGCAGCCCCTTCCTCGGACATCTCTCCAGGGGAAGGCACCATCTGCTATAACCTGCTCCAGAGGCAAGAGGAAAGGAGTTCTCAAAGACTATTTACAAAGGAATCCTTGCTGAGATGTTTTAAATTATAAAACTCTTGCTGTCCAGCTAACACTTAGCCTTAAAGCAAAGAAAGGAATTTTGTTGAGATAAAGGGCAGATAAATTTGAATGCAATACAAAACCAAAATAAGATACAATGGCAAAATAAGACTGCGCCTTGGAGGCATGCACTGAAAACAATAGATAAATCAGAGCCTTCACGAAGCCCCAGGGAAATGTCTGTACTTAGATTTTCAGTGACTGAAAAAAAAGCCTCTCAGAAGAGTGAGACTTAAGCCAGAAAGACCCATTAATAACCCCAAACATGAAGGCCTACATTTCCACAGTGACAGGTCATTCTGAGAGTCTTGCCTGCTGGATGCCCAATTTTAAGGAACCTTAATGGGATTTCAAAGACAAGGCATGCAGTATTGCCTGAGACTACCTGGTCTGTGGTCTAACAGAAGCATCTGAAATTACTTCAAAAATCACTTTTAAGAGCAAAGGTGTGTACCTGGCGTCATATTCCACTGTACTGTTTTTCACACACAGAAAAAACAACCCTTCAGCACATCAGTGGATATTATGCATGTGAAAATGAATGAGACTGAAGTGTTGAACATAATGAAGCCACACATAAACCACACAACAAGGAGGAAAGAGGTACGTATAACTCCCTGCCAGCTGCCACAGGAGAGCTGTTAGCATTCCTGTCTTTGTCAGAAATGTGATTTCATGCAGGAGGCAACTGAGTCAGGGTTACATTCCCAGCAAGCTGGCTTATCGCAGCACATATTGTCAGCTCAGCTTTGTGGCTCAGAGAATGGTATAATGTTCAGAGATTGATTTTTCTGAGAAACTGAAGAGAAGTAGACACCGGGTCTAGTGCGGAGTCCACTACAGCTTTGCTCAAGTGCGTAATGTTGGGTGAAAATGTTGGGTGAAAACGTGGACTAACAAGATCTGAAGACAGAGACACCTGGTCCTGCATAGTTCCTCTGACAACAAACTAAAGGTAATGGGAGGAAGTATTAGGATCATGATACTGCTTATGGACATGGTAAAAGAAAAGCAAACTGAGGCTGGCCAAGAAGGTGAAGAACAGTATTGTCTACAGGGTGCACATGGGCCAGTGTTGCTTCCAAAGCAATGGGTTCAAAGGAGATGTGTTTAGTGAATACGCAAGTTGCCTGCTGACATTTGTACTTCAGTCCCTTTTCTCTGAAATATGTCCCTTCTCTGACATCTTTTCCCTTTCAACGCTATTGCTTGGCAGATACAGCAGAAGCTTCTTTCAGAGCAAAGGAGGCTGCTTTCCACTTACTTGCACTCAGATGCAACTACTCATATGGCTTAGTGCTCAAAGTATTAGAAGAATCCAGAAGAGAGTGTGGTATTGGTGTAAGTGGCATCCTGTTGCTTTTGGACAGCACTGTGTGCATTACTGGCTGCTCTAACAGCCTGTTGAGCAACAGGGACAGGAAGCAGAATAGTTCCAAATGTATTTGGAACAAAAGAGTGCTCACTGGGGAAGTCAGTTATTGCATTTCTTCTGTGCTTTACTCTGAGTGGCTGCAAATGGACTTCTATGGCTTTGCCTATTAACCTACAATTTTCAGCTCAGGTGCAAGGTGCTGGTTATTTGCCCATGACCAATCTCTTTGAAAACAAAGAGCTGTAACTCAAATATTATATATACAGGTAGCGCTAATGCCTGGATGTTTGCAAAGGTCTGGCAAATCAGCCAGAATGTCAAGAGCTACATTTTTCTGTGTACTAAAAAATAAGCATAATTTTCTAGCTGCAGAGCTCTAAAAGACCTACTGTACAAACATTGAAGTCAAACATCCAGAGTATGGGAAGATTTCAAAATACATGTAACCTTTAATAATCTAAATCATCCAGATGGTAAAATAACAAAGCCACCAACAGAACTGTGGGTGATTCCTAGCATCTGTGGAAAAGGAAGAAAAGCACGTTCCTAATATGTTTCCCTTGACTCACCATGAACAATGGGTGAGTAAAAGTGTTTTCTGAGCTTTGGAATTCTAATCAATAGCAAATTGACAGGCAAAGATATTAGCAAAGATACTATGGTCTCAGATAAGTGTGGGTTTGTGGCTTGGACAAAAGAATGTAGCATCTTTGTGAACAAAAAACTAAGCAGCTTCAATCCTACCGGGTCTCAACACAAAGTTGCCTTCTTGCTTTTCTAAATTCTCCACACACTAGCTCTGCTTTCTCCCTCTACTTGTTACAAAATTAGATTTTACCATTTGAACTTCTGCATTTAATTCTCCCCATCAGGAATGACTGCAAGGAACTGTTCTAACACTGACCAGTCTGTCATTTACTTTCTCTAAGATAACTGCCATTTCCCTGCTAAATGGCTTGTCTTTCAACTCCAGAGTTAATGTATTCCTACTTCACAATAGGCGAGAATAATTTCCTGCCTGTTTTGAGAATTAAAGCACTACCTACAAATAGTACTGAGAGATCACTCTCCTATCGCAGCCGTTTGCCTTCATTCTGTGTGTTGCAGCATCGCAACTCTAGTCCAGGATGCAAATTCATCCATTTATTTTCAGCGATTCATTTTGTGACTTCCTAAATACAGCAAGACTGTACAGAGCTATGTTTGCAAGAAGATGTAGAAGCACAATAGCATCCTCAGTCTTCCTGTCTCCTCTGCATCAATGAAACCCTGCAACAGCCTCAAAAGTCTTGTGATTTATTCTGGGTTGCAGCAGCCACAAGGGAGCACAGCAAGGCATCAGCTAGCCCAAACGCTTATCAGCCATACCTTCTTGTACCTGTCCAGTCCATTTTTCATACTGCAGTAGCAATATTTGAGGATTGCAGACCATGTTTACAGTTGGAGAGCTAGGTCACAGTCATGCATCACAGGACTGCACTGTTCAGTTGTTGAACCAGGAAAAACAGTCTGAAACAATTTATTGGAGGAGATATTGTTAACCAACCTGAACTACTTTGAACATCACAACCAGTATAAAATAACCTTGCAAACAAGGTTATAAACTTGCTGAGAAGAACTGGATAATAGAAAAGTGTCAAACATTTACCGTTAAATGTAAACATACAATTAAATTCAAAGTAAGGATTAAATCTGTTCTACTTTAGTAGGAACTTGGGCGTGGTACACAGTATTTTGGAACAAAAGCCAGTTTGTTGTGGGGGGTTTTTTATATTAAGGCAAATATGATACTCCGCATTAATATAATGAATTATTTTGATAGCTAAAGTGAAACGTACATCTATAACCACAAGAAATAACATAAAGATTTCATTCCAACGACAAAGTAAATTTAACAAAGATTTAATTGTCAGATTGTTTATAATTGCCTATGAGTTAGTGGTCTAAACTCAGTTCTGCTACCCTAGTGTAAATTAGTGGTATATTCAATGAGGTTTTTAGATTTACTCCAGGTACAATTATTTCCTGGTGTAAATGAGAATTTGGCCTTTTTTTGCTTGAAGGACACAATTTTCTGGGAAAGAAATGTAATTAGACAATGGGTAGCTTATGTGTTATATATTTTAATTAGTAGTTTTGTGATCATCATGTCCCAGTTGTATAAATATCAGACATGTGGGAAATGCATTTATGGGAGCAGTGAGCCATTGAAAAGCAGGATTTAGCTAGCACTGAAAAGGTTTACAGGCTCATAAATAGGCATGGGTTCTAAATCATCATCACAGTATGCATCTAACAACAATACAGAAGCAATTGACAGTTTATTCATCATGAAGAGACTCATTTGAAACAGAAGAACATGTGGGACACTGAGTTCTTATAAGAGAATCAGCAGTTAGCTACTCTTAGAGGAGCAAAAGAAAAATCAAAGACCTGAATGACTACCCTCTTACAATAACAACTCTTACATTTGTGTCATGGGCAGAAGGTAACCAACAGGTAACTGGACTTTTCCTAAAGCTTCACTGACCTATTACCTTTATCATTCCTTTTCTCTGTCTTATATGGGCACCTCTGTAAACTCTGCAAAAGGATTCAATACGTCACAGAAGAAGCATGAAAAATACACAACTCCAGATTTTGTGGATAACACTCACCCACAAGAGACTGTGATTTGTTAGTCTCCCTTATATTGATTCTACTTCCTGATCGTTTTGTCCCAGTCACCATTTTTAATCTTTATTTTGTCATTTTTTTAAAAAACTGGCAAGCAGATTTGTACACAAAGGAGAAAAACCTCTATTTAAAAAAAAAAATATCTGTCTAAGTAGCATGGTATGAAAAACCTACTCCAGGGGAATTGCAGAAAACCTTTTGCTGGGCAAGAATCTATCAAACATTTCAGTGGGCAGATCCCACTCTTAAAGAATAGATACCTTTGTTCCACATCTTTTTAATTAAAATCTTAATTGCACAAAGAAAATTCAGAAATCTTCCAGCCACCTTTGAGTTTGCTCTTGTGTATTTTCCTTCCCCGCGTCTGTCTTAGTAATTACTTCTGAATACTACATCTGCTCAAAGAGGGATAATGACAAATTGTATCACGTATTTTGTTGTGGCTCCAGGGACATATATCAGCCATGTTCTTCAGCAATGCTGAAGTTCCCAGTTTTAAAGGACAGCTGTGTGACTCAGGCTGAGCAGACAAGGCAGCCAGATGTAACGCTATCTGCAGAACCATCAAAACAAGTGTGCTTTGGCTGTAGCATACTGCAGAAGTTTGGCCGGACAAAGGTCACCTGGGTCTTTTGACATACGGGTGTAGGGTGCAGCTGCTATGATGCACTCTTTCCAGCGCTGCTGCTGAGGGTTCCTGGTAAGACGGTTGTCCTCATGACCCACAACCAGGGCCTTGTCCAGGCAATTTTTTAGTATCTCCAAGGTGACTCCACAAACCCTCTGAGCAACCTGTTCCAGTGTTTGACCACCCTCACAGTAAAAAAGGTTTTTCTTACGTTTAAATAGAATTTCCTGCGTTTCAATTTGTGCCCATTGCCTCCTGTCCTGTCATTGGGTACCAGCAAGAAGAGTCTGGCTCTTTGTTTACTCCGTCCCATCAGGTATTTATATACATTGGTAAGATCCCGCTAGAGCCTTCTTTTTTCCAGGATGAACAACGTCAGCTCTCTCAGCCTCTCCTCTTACATCAGAATTCCTCACTGTCCTGATTTCGGCAGGGATAGAGTTAATTTTTGGGGCCGGTCTTGTTCAATATCTTTATCGATGATCTGGATGAGGGGATTGAGTGCACCCTCAGTCAGTTTGCAGATGACACCAAGTGGGGCGGGAGCATTGATCTGCTCGAGGGTAGGAAGGCTCTGCAGAGGGACCTGGACAGGCTGGATCGATGGGCCGAGGCCAACTGTATGAGATTCAACAAGGCCAAGTGCCGGGTCCTGCACTTCGGCCACAACAACCCCATGCAGCGCTACAGGCTTGGGGAAGAGTGGCTGGAAAGCTGCCTGGCAGAAAAGTACCTGGGGGTGCTGGTCGACAGCTGGCTGAACATGAGCCGGCAGTGTGCCCAGGCGGCCAAGAAGGCCAATGGCATCCTGGCCTGTATCAGAAACAGTGTGGCCAGCAGGAGCAGGGAAGTGATCGTGCCCCTGTACTCGGCACTGGTGAGGCCGCACCTCGAATACTGTGTTCAGTTTTGGGCCCCTCACTACAAGAAAGACATTGAGGTGCTGGAACGTGTCCAGAGAAGGGCAACGAGGCTGGTGAGGGGTCTGGAGAACAAGTCTGATGAGGAGCGGCTGAGGGAACTGGGATTGTTCAGCCTGGAGAAAAGGAGGCTGAGGGGAGACCTCATCGCTCTCTACAACCCCCTGAAAGGAGGTTGTAGCGAGGTGGGGGTCGGTCTCTTCTCCCAAGTAACTAGTGATAGGACGAGAGGAAATGGCCTCAAGTTGCGCCAGGGGAGGTTTAGATTGGACGTGAGGAAAAATTTCTTTACTGAAAGAGTGGTTAAACATTGGACCAGGCTGCCCAGGGAAGTGGTGGAGTCCCCATCCCTGGAGGTATTTAAAAGACGAGTAGATGAGGCGCTTAGGGACATGGTTTAGTGGACATGGTGGTGTTGGGTCGATGGTTGGACTCGATGATCTTAGAGGTCTTTTCCAACCTCAATGATTCTATGATTCTATGATTCTATAATTTCCTTCCTAGTAGCTGGTACAGTGCTGTGCTTTGGATTTAGTATGAGAATAATGCTGATGACACACCGATGTTTTAGTTGTTGCTAAGTAGCGCTTACACTGGCCAAGGACTTTTCAGTTTCCCATGCTCTACCAACTCAGCAGGCTGGAGGTGCACAAGAAGCTGGGAAGGGGCACAGCCAGGACAGCTGACCCCAACTGACCAAAGGGACATTCCATACCATGGGACGTCATGCTCAGTACATAAACTGGGGAAAGCTGGCCGGGGGGGCCGCTGCTTGGGGACTGGCTAGGCATCGGTCGGCGGGTGGTGAGCAATTGCATTGTGCATCACTTGCTTTGTGTATTATTATTACTATTATTATTATTATTATAATATTTTATTTCAATTATTAAACTGTTTTTATCTCAACCCACGAGTTTTCTCACTTCTACTCTTCCAATTCTCTCCCCCATCCCACCGGGGGTGTGGGGGGAAGAGTGAGCGAGTGGCTGTGTGGTGCTCAGTTGTTGACTGAGGTTAAACCACAACACTCACACAATCCTTAATGAGTGCCCTGGGGATATGGTTAACACAGAAAATCAACTTCAATATGATTTTTGAGTATTTAAAGGATATCAGAGAAAACTAACCTGAAATAATGTAAACTTAGAGGAACTCCTGTGTGGTAGGTAAAGGAATACTGGTGTCACTGAAAGAATAATCAGGTGAGAAGATCCAGGATCTTGTCAAGATAATGCCTAGCTAGTGTCCTTGGAGCTTTCTTTCCGGTGTCCATTTGCCATTTCTGTCCATTCATCATACCATTACATGTTCCTCTGTGCTCTAATGCCAGTTCTGCCACTGTTAGTCACTCTTTTCCAACTGTTTGCTAACAAAGTCTTGAGCAACTTCTGGCAAACTGTGGCAATACCTTTCCAATGCTCCTTCAGACAAACGATTTGCTTCCATTTATCTTAGTAGTATTTCCCTGTGTTCTTTGTTGTCCTGTTGCCATTCCCCATCTTCAGGAGCTAATCCTGAACTTGGTGAAGACCTCACATAGGTTGGTTCATTTCATTCCCAGGAAATCAACAAGCTCTGGGCAATGTACCTATTTGGCTGGTTGTTGCTTCAGATTTATGCAATCATTCAAATGCAGAACTGGAAGAGACTCCCAGAGATCATCTGGTCAGTCCTTCTGCATGGAAAGTTAACTTCCAAGAGATGTTGGTCTGTCTGTGGAACCATGCAATGAACTGAATTTGGGACAAAATGCAGTTTGAAATAGTCCCCTCTTCATGATCCCCATCTTTTTTATCTGGAAGTATTTTTACATGGATTAGTTGACAATCCAGTTCACTGCATAGTCATACAGTTTTAAGAGCAAAGCCACAGCAGTGCTATAGGGACAAGTGGCCTAACAATGGGAAAAACTCCTTCATCTGGCATTCCTGCTGAGAGAAACATCCACAAAAATCACCCCCAGACCAAATCCAGCTCCCTCACCCGTTTCTGTGAGGTCCCATTTTTTATAAACATCATTTCCTGTGTGATGAAGGACAAAGGGAAGACTGTAATTGATAGCTGTATGTATAAACTGTCCCTGCCCTATCCTGGAGGACCTGAGCTGCTGCTAGCAATTTTTCTGACTAGCACAAACTCATTCCTGTCAGTAGCCAGGGCTGCGAAAAGGACTGAGCTGCTGCCACATAGAAGTATTTTTTTTTTCTAGGACTTTGTGGTTTTCCCTTTTCAAGGCCTGTGCAGCGGCCCCTGAACAAACACTGAGGTGAATGTTAGCTGCTGAAATTAGATGGTCTTGATCCCTCCCACAGTGAGCGAGGCAGACTGCTCTCCCCTGGCTCCGAGTGCTTTCTGAGGTAGATCCCATTCCCGATACCTGTGCCCGCTGCGACAGCAAGGTTGAGGGCTTACCATCGAACAACGGCAAAGTCTGTTCTCTCAGCCACCGCCCTCGCCACAGCCCGCCACAGCACCCCGCCCCGCCGCGCCCCATCGCCCCACAGCACGGCGCCCCCCGCCCCGCCCCGTTGGCCCCGCCCCCGCGCCGGCCCTCCCTCGCTTGACCCCGCCCCACCTGGGTGCGCTTCCACCCTCCCTCCCTGTCTCGGCCCGCCAATGAGCTGCGCACACGCAGCGACGGCCCCAGAGAGAGCTCGCCGGCAGCCGCCTGACCCAAAAGATATGGCTCAGGAGGCCGGCGCCGCCGCTTCGTTGCTCCACGGACGAGTCTGGCTCGTGCCGCCGTACCGTGGGGTCTCAGCGCCCACAGAGAGCACCCTCGGACAGCAGGGCACCTCCAGGGGCAGGAGGCGAGGGGCCTCGCCTTCAGGGCCCTTTGCTGCGGTGCATGCTGGGAATTGTAGTTCAGGGCCGCTGAGGCCCACCGAGTATGAGCGGGGCGGAGGGAGGAGGGAGACTACAACTCCCGGGGAGCAGAGGGGCTGCCGCGCCGCCGTTCCGCCGGGCCCGCGGTGCTTGTGGCTAGCGGTCAGCGCTGGGGTTCGGGGTGCGAGCGTCTTCCACCGCGCCTCCTTCTGAGGAGCTGCCCGAGAGGCCGCCGGTAGCTTCCCGCCGCCGGCTGGGTGCGGCCCTTCCCTGGGGCCCCGCCATGGATCTCTTCGGGGACCTGCGGCGCATGAACAAGCGGCAGGTAGCGGCCGGGGCGTGCCGGTGCCGGCCAGGCGGGGGGCCCCGAAGCGCGCGCGCCGAGGGCTGGGTCGGGATGCGGAGGCCGCTCGGAGGTGCCGGGGCTTCGGAGTCGCCCGGGATTGGGGCGGGCCGGGGGCCCGGAGCCGTGCCGCCCGCCGCCGGCGGTGCGCTGGGGCTCGCGGCCCGCGGAGCCGGCCCAGCTCCTGAGAGAGAGCTGGGCTTCCCGCTCGTGCTGTCGGTGGGAGGCCCGTTCCGCCACCGGCCGGGCCGTGGCCCTTGAGGAGGATTTGTGCACAACCGCGCTCTCGTTTTGTCCTTCCCTGCGCCCTGGAGCAGGAGCCCGGCGTTCGACGGCAGTCACTGGAACAGCGCGGGCAGCCGCCCTGGCGGGGTGGGAGACTGCGGCTGCCTGGGGGGGCTTTCAGGCCTTGGGTTCAAAGCTGAGAAACTGTATTTTTATATCCCTGTCAGTTATCAGCCTCATTCTGGAGGTGCAGCATGTAGAAGCAAATTAGTATATTTGAGTTCTTGTAGTTCAAAATAGGTATCTTTTATCTATGTTATGTGATTATGCAAATAACTGGTTGGAAGGGAGAATATAACACTGGTGACAAACCTTCTGATTTCTAAGTTGTTTGGTTTTTGGTTTGGGGTTTTTTTTTTAATATCTATCAATAATTAAAAAACCCCACCAACTTCAGAGCAGATTTTGAAGCTTGACCAATGTGGAGTTAAGTGGGTCATATACCTGAAAATCCCAGCATACATATTTTCAAACTAGAATGATGGTCTGGAAATTTCTGGTTCCATATTTTACCAGTGAGCCACATGGTAAATGGAGATGAGCAGGGTTGTTTTCCACCAGAGTATCTTTGTACCTTGCCAAGAAAAAAAAAGAGGCAGTGTGAAGAAAATGTATCCACTGCTGTAATGGCTGGCAAAGCAGTAGAATTTTGGGGCGGAAAATTCTGCCTGACAATAGCAGGAGATGATCCTTTGTCATGTCTCTTCTACTCCCACAGCTCCTCCTTTTAAACAAAAATAACTGTTCAAAGTACAAAGTCCGCTATTACTGATCTTACAGTATTTGTCATTTGTGTTTTGAATACTTATGAGCTCAGGTAGGAGTCAGGGGCGCGTGATCATTGGATCACTTGTCATATAGCTTCCTATATTTTAGAAGTCTTTGCTAGGGAGTTCACTAGCTTTTAGCACTAACAAATGGGAGTATTGCACAGGAGTAGTAAGCCAAGATTGAGGCATGCAATGGATTAAAACTTTATGCTGCAGTATGGTTGGATTGCCTATACAGCAATCTGTTCCATGAGGCTTCTGTTGGAATACGATTTTAGCATAGAAGTCCATGTGCCTGGATTGTGATTCAGTGTTGCATATGGGTTGAAATTCTATGTTGTGCTTCTAAATACAACACAGTAACTTTTAAAAATGATTTTCTTGTTTCATATAGCTGTATTACCAAGTCTTAAATTTTGCTATGATAGTGTCTTCTGCCCTTATGATATGGAAAGGGCTGATCGTCATTACTGGAAGTGAAAGCCCTATTGTTGTGGTGCTCAGGTAAGTCAATGTAAAGGCTTTTTTATTAAAGTCCAAATACTGTTTTGTCCTTTGTCTCCTCCCCTTCCCCTTTGGATAGATTTGGAGTTTGAAATCTCACCTACTTAAAGAAGTACTCAAACACTTATTTTCTTCTAACTCTGTTTTGGACACTTAGCAAAGGCTGCTTTCGTAATTGCAGTCTAGTTTTCATTGAAGTTTGTTGAAACAGTAAATATGTGGTATATAAAGAGCCAGTCCTGCAGGCCCCTGAGTGCTGATCAAATACATGAAGATAAACCCATGTTCATGGAAGATTCAGCCTTACAGAAATTGAACGTGTGTCAGCAAGGAATGTATGCAGTAAATAGCAGTACTTTAATGAAAATCGTCTGTTCATGTTATTAGTTATGGAATCTGGAATCCTACCTTAAAGGTTGTTACCAAAAGATACTATGGCTGGCTTTGAAAAAAGGCATGGATTTTCTGGTCATTAATAGTAATCACTGATGTAAGCATAACTGTTGCTCATGTTAATTAAACTCTGTGTATAGAAGTACTTCCTATTGTACTGTGAAACATTTTTTGGCTTTTCAGTAATGGATTGGTTTTCTTAACCAGAATGGCTTGTTGTGTTCCTTCCTCATAGCTACAATACTGCTACTTTTCTATACAGCTTCTTTCTTTCTTTCATTGAGGCAGTAAGAAAGTCTTCTATAGCCTGGCTCAGCTTGGGACTTACTGAGGTTTGCGTTGTGTTAAATGTCCGTGTAGTGTTACTGAATGGGTGAAGCTACAGATTTCAGTTAAAATCGTGAGTTTATCTGTAAGAATTAAATATTCTTTGTTTTCATGGTTCTTTCAGTTACCACAATGCTAACAAACTCTCTCTTTCTTTTTTTTTTGTAGTGGCAGCATGGAACCAGCTTTTCACAGAGGAGACCTGTTGTTCTTAACAAATTTCCATGATGACCCAATCAGAGCTGGTGAAATAGTTGTTTTTAAAGTTGAAGGCAGAGACATTCCAATAGTTCACAGAGTAATCAAAATACATGAAAAGTAATGCAGCTTGGCATTTTCCTTGTTTCTAAATGTAGTTTCATTCATCGTGACTGTCACATTTTAATTTGGTAGTATTTTACGAAAAAGGCAAGAGGATATGCTGTAAGATAAAACTCATCTCTAGGATGTGATCTGCTTTTGTCCCCAGTTCTGTGGCGTACTTCTTGAGACCCTGGCTCGTGTCCCTCAGCAAAGTTGCTCAGGTTCGAAATAGGTAAACCTGTGCCAAAGAGGAGTCCAGTAACACAAGCTATACATGTTATTTTTGCCAGCAGTAGCAATATGTATGGGAGCAGAGTCCACTTCTGTACTGACTGTCATAGAATGGGGATTTTGGTTATGAGAAATGGCTATTTCTAAAAGCAAATCTCTGAAAGAAGGTAAAGATTCAGAATTAGAGTTATAGATGAAGTCTGACAAGTATGTGATCTTTGCTAACTGAAGTTTTCCAGAAAAGAGATTTGACTCAGAATGAGAGATTCTTACTCTTTTTGTGTCTGTTAGTCACAATGCCAACAACAATTCATGCTGAAAAGCAACAGGTAGATTACTTGTTTTTACCTTTATTGCATATCCCTGGTATGATAAACAGTTCCTTCTCAAACAAAGAGAGGCAATGCTGTTTCTGATTCTGCACAGTGAAAAGCTAACCTGGAGGTGGCAAGCATTGACATATTTGCTCCTCATGAGGTCCTGGCCATGAACTGAAAGTGTTTATCATTTGAGTAATATATGTTCTTCAATGCATTTTTGAAACAAATATGTATATACAAGAATTACCTCTTTTTTTTTTAATACCTAATTTGTCTTCGTAAAAACTCCTTGTTTCTTGATATCATTACTTGCAATTAGTGAGCAAAATAATTCTGAAGATTGTAAACTTAACTTTATTTAAATGGGAGTGTTGAACCAAAGTATTGCATCTGCACATATGCCTAACGCTTGAAAGAGAGTGAAACTTGGCAGGTTTTTTAACAGCTGGTGGTTAAATTAGATCATGTTCAAAATGTAGTGTAAGATACTTTGTTCATTTGAAACAGTAGGGAAAGGTTATGATTTGGGCATGTTCAGGGTTTTAAACCTCTATTCCTACAAAAAGGAATGAGCCTCTTTAATGGCCAGGAGAGGTCAAGACGTCAGCTCTGGCTCCGAGGGAGCAGCCTGGCTCTCTGAGCTCTGCAGGCATTCATCCGTGGGGGGGAAATGCCACCTACTGAAGCGTTTCTATCGCTTGGATTTCTCCATACAATCCCCTAAAAACCCCACATAATGTTTTGTCTGCATGATGTTATTTAAAGACTGGTTAAGTGTATTTTTTTTATTTGCCACATTAATAAATATCAAATGTAAGTGAGGTTTTGCCTGGAACTCACTATATTGTTTAACAATTAATGAGTGACCTAAAACTGTGATGCAGTGTTAGTGACAAAATACTGAATTTGATGCAGATTTGCAGCTACTTTAGAGGCTCTTCAATATTTTTTTCTATCAAAAGAGGACAAAGCTTTATTTTTGACATAAATATGATTACTAAGAGTTAAACAAGTGTATAGAACTTAGAAGAAAATTGTCTAAAGCATTGTATTACTATACCACCTTCTTTCCTAAGGGAAAGATTTTTAGGGTCTCTCTCATCTGAAATTTGTGATTCAAATTCAATTAAATTCATTCTCTAATGTGTGGTGACTTCACAGGATATTATTCCACAGTTTGTAAAAACAAACGAACAAAAAAACCCCCAAAAAACCCTCTTAGTAGGGTATTATTCAGTATTTCAGAGTTAAAATTCTGTTCTGTTGAAAATGCCAAGGGTTGGGTTGTTTTTTTTTTTTCCCCATGTAGGCACATTCTGCTTTTGCTGAGGAAGTTTAGTGCCTGCTGTGGCTGGACAATATCCCTTTCATGTTCATTGTGTAATTGCTTACATCAATTGACAATCTAGGAGTGTTTTAAAAAACATTTCTTGTTAAAATCTGTTGACTCTGTCAGTAAAGTCTGTAATGTTAATGATTTAATGGTGTTTGTTAAATAAGCAGGACAAGCAGGACTGGAAGTAAACATTGTTATCTAATCTTGTAGCACTTGTCATCTTCATTGTGCTTTGTAGATGTTAATTGAGGTTTTTAAATTAAGTGGTATTTAGTTTATCACCTTGTTGCCTTCTAGAGAAAATGGGAACATCAAATTTCTGACTAAAGGTGATAATAATGAAGTTGATGATAGAGGCTTGTACAAAGAAGGTCAGAACTGGTTAGAGAAGAAAGATGTTGTTGGAAGAGCAAGAGGGTAAGTAATGCAAAATGTCTATGTTCTTTGTAACTAAACCAGAAAATTTAGAGTTTAAATCAGTTCTGCTGTTGGTGTAAACTAGAGCTGGTATGGTATTTTTTTTAATTTCTTAAATAAAATAGTAATTAAAAAAAACTACCTGGAAAAGTTGCTTTCTGTAGTTCTCTCACTGATGTGGAGAGTGGAAATTAATTTTTTGAAAAAATGGCACATTTAACAAATAATTCACCAGTAGATACAAAATTAACCAACTTATCCTTGTAATCACTAGAAATTACTAGGAAATTATTTCCACATTCCACAGGAATTTTATGCAAGGTTTGAGCTTTTGACTCTGTCCCCAGTTGAGATGAAATCTCTTAAGATTTTTCTCAAATAACTTGATTAAATTTTTGTCTAAAGAAAAAAAAAATATTTTGCATTCAGATATGCGTTAGTGACAAGTGTAAATGGTTATTTTACACTGTTCTTATTTGGAATGCTTTTGCTTAGAGCCTGTGGCAAAGTATTGTTTGGGCTGTGAGAGTTGTCTTAGTGATGCCATGAGAAGCTTGATGCGAGTTCTGCTGTGTCCAGTAGGCTAAGATTAACGTCATAGGCCAAACCCAGTGGAAAGTAGGACTTCTTGTATCACATCATATACTTGTGTATTTTCTTGCCTAATTTAAGAGTTCTATAAGTTGTCATAAATATAGGGTTAACTTGCAAAGCAGTACAAAATACTTTTCTGCAAGAATATTTATTTGTTTGATTTTTTTTAGATTCTGTCCCTGCCTTCAAGTTAAATAAAAAGAAACAGAACAAGTGCCCCTTTAAACCTTTAATGCTGGTAGACTAGGTTAAATGCTAATTTTAAATACTTTCCGTATTAGTTTGAAACCCTTTCTGTGTTAGATTATATGGCTTTTATAGCTGCAGAACAACAGGAGACCCTGAAAAGCAGATTCCCTTGTGTTGTAGGATGTTAGGCTTTTGTGGGTACCCCTCATTACGATGATATTTCCTTGCCATTTCTGGGATCCATGTGTATTTTTAATGCTATGAATAATATGCAGCAAGATGAAGCATGGGAGGAGAGGGAAATCTGAGAGATCTTGCTCCCAAACTTTCATTAAGTACATATCGTCTTTAAAGCTCTTGTTGTCTCTCAGAATTTTTTCTTTCTCTGAAATCCATTATCTAAAATATTCAAGACTGAGTAACATTGAAACATTTCCATGTAATATTTGAGGGTTAATTTTACATTCATCTGTTTTGTCAATTACAGATTTTTGCCTTATGTTGGTATGGTAACTATAATAATGAATGACTATCCAAAATTTAAGGTATGTATACAGACATTTTGCATACTTGAATTTAAAACTATAAAATAGCAAGTAAAGATAGTAAGAATCTTGCATATAAGAATACATGTTAATAAGTTTGTTTCTGTGGTTTAGTACCTAATGTAAAATGAGCTATGTTTTCTTGCTTATTTTAGCTTGTCTGTTACCCAGTAGAACTTAGTATTAGTAGTCATTTGAAAACATTTAATTTATAGGAATATCATAAGTTAAGTGTATACAGTTGTGATGCCTATTTGTAATGAATATGGTCACATTAAAATATTTCTGTAATTCTATAGGAACACAACTCTAATTGGGTACTCATCTAGAAGGTGTAATGTTGGAGAGGGCACACTTTGAACAATTTGTAATTTCAGAGCTTCTATGAAGAGAAATTATAATCAGTCTTCATTTTCTTTTGCAGTATGCTCTCCTGGCAGTAATGGGAGCATATGTATTGCTGAAACGTGAATCCTAAAACCAAACAAACAAAAAGTCACTTTTCCAAGAACAAAGTACAAAGTTAAATATAAGGGGAAAAAACCTAATATATTTCAGATGTTTTCATTTCTGTATACAGTTACAAAAGTGCAAGCTTTTGTCTTGTCTAAATAAACTGTACGACTAATGAGTAAAGCTTTTGGCTGTTGGTTAATTATGTAATGGCATATTTACTGTCTTAAATAGATCCTGCTTTCAATTAGCCTTTTGCTTGTTTGGAAGACACAGACTGTCATGTGCTAAAGCAGCTTATGGCACTTCTTGACATGCTGTGTTATTTTTCTTAAGCGGTACTGCATCTGAACCCACTTTCTCCCTCCTGTTTGTTCATTTTTCTTTGCTTGATTACTTTTAATCTCTGTGAGTGCCCTCTCTTTTCACGACCATACAAATTGTTTTTATCAGTACTTATAAGGGCACAGCATATGTGTTGGAACAGGTAGTGAGTTGTAGGAGTTCAGTCAGACTTATGCCTAAAGAAAGTTGTCTAGATATGGCTGACAAAAATAGACAGGAAAGGGTCTTTCATTCTGATTGAGAACTGAGAAATGGAAACTTGGAGCTTTTTCCCTGAATTTGAAACTTGCTCCTTTGTGGTGTAGGGACAAAAAAACCTAATGACCTGATTTTTAGAGGCCTGATTTTTAGGGACTGTGTGTGTTTCTAGAATTCAGGCTGTTAACCATTCTGCCTTTATGTTCCTAGTGATAAAACACACCTAACAAAAAGATTTTATGGGGTTTTATTAACACTTGTAAATTACTGAATGAATAGCACAGTAGTGTACTTAAGTAATATTACCAATAAGGGTAAGACATAACTCATATTCCAATTTTGAGAATGTATTCTTCTCTTCTATCATATGATACCTGAATAGTGTTAAACATAAAATTGATTTTTCATTTTAAAACTTACCTGATAACTGTCTTATATGAAATTCTGGATTTTTCTCTTCTTGATTTCAAATGTCAACGTTGTACCTTCCACAAAGCAGAATTTGTTTTCCTCGCTTGCTTTGTTTTTGTAGCTTTGATAAGGAACAGCATGATGCTTTTTTCCTGTGGAGTTTTGTTTCTTCTGTAATCCCTTACCTCTATAAAAATATACTATTGTACAATAATGGCACCTCTTCTGTTGTAACTGCTAGTGCTGAAAGGCAGACAACTGCTGAATTTTTCCAAGTAATGCTACTTCTTTTGTGTCCTGTTAAGTAGTTTTCATGACAAACTGTATTATAAAAATTACTTGTTTTGTGTCAAATTGTGTAGAAATAAAATTGAATATAATAAATGGCATGTCAGAGTAATTTAGGTATCCTTAATGCAGTCTTCTCAGAAGTGTGCCATCACAGTTAGGAAAAAATAATTTAATTTTTGGACAGAGTGTATGTATAGTAAGATTTTGTGCCCCCTCCCCCCAGTATTGCTGAAATCAGAATTTACTCCTGTCCACCTGTCCCAATGCAGTCACAGTCAGCTCTAACTTTGAGAGTGGGGTTTTGGACATAACCCAAATGACAAATTTGGCACATTATTATGAGAATTTATTCTTGTGTTGAGGAAACATGGATTAGTAAAATCAAACAAGGATAACATCTAAATATGTGGGTTCATGCTCAGAAAAAAAGGTTGTATTTTTGGGGTATGATATCCTGTGTCTTAAGTCTCCTTGATAAATCTTAACCTGCAGAATTGACTTGCACAATGGAGTAAAATATGGTTGTCAGTGTTGCCATATCTGTTCTTTTAGTGAAATGTTGGATGACAGTGTGGGCCCAGTTTGTCTTCCTGGTTTTAGCTGGATGCCTTGAGATCTGTTAATTGCATCCACCAAAGCAACTTTGGTCAGCCATGTACAATAACTTGTTCAACCATATAGGTAATCTGCTTTCTCTTTTGTGATAAACAATAGCTTTTTTTCAGCTGGTAGGACCAGATGCCGTAATGATAAATCTTATATAAATATGAAAAGTTCTTGCCTGCATGGGAAGGGTATAAAGAAGATGGAGCTAGATTCTTCTCAGTGGTGCCCGGTGACAAGGCAAGAGACAATTCCATCTGAACATTAGAAAAACCACAAACTTTTACTGTGCAGATGGTTGAACCCTAGAACAGGCTAAAAACATGGTAAAACCACTAAAACATGGTACAGCTATTCTTATGTAGGATAAAAGACTTCGCCCCCCCCCCCCCAAATTTAGGAATCTCATAATCGTTTCTAAAAAAAAAGTCTTATAGTATTTCAGTTGATCACTAGCAAGCTTACCTTTTCTATAAAGAAATACATTAGTTCACTAACTGGTGGCTACTTTGTTCAGGCCTATTTGGTTGGCTGCCTGTGAATCCTTAGAGATGACTCACGACCGACTGGATTGGGTTGCTCTCGACTGTTCTGAAAGTGACTGAAAGTCTCTGTTCTTGACTTTCATTCCCATAATTGTCTGAGCTACTTTAAGCCAACCATTCCCACTTCCAATGATCTAGTTAGGTAGTGCTGCTTATTAATTTCCTTAGAGGAGTAGTCAGGGATGGAAGGAGTGCCAAAAGTTTTGCCCAGAATCTAAATTTCTGGTATAAACCCTTTCCTTCTGCTAGATAACAGTACAGAATCTTTTAGTTCTTAGGCTGAGAAGCAATGATAAATGAGCCTCGATGGTGAAATGTGTATCAGAAGAGTGTTGTCTTTCTGCTGTGAGTAAATTGCACTGTACAATGCTTGCATGAGTTAACGTCCCCTAAATACACAGTTTGCTGTTTGATATATTTTGTAACTGAATGTTACCAGCTTTTCCTGCTAGTCTTGCTGAGAACAAGTTTGAAGGTAACTTTGCACATTGCAGCTGAACTTACCTATCAGCTCCAATTGCCGAGATCAGATGATCCTCCTGCTGCAGACAACGTGGTCATGTATCTCTCTTTGTGTAAGCTGTCATGTTCAGTGTATCCAATGCAACTTGTGAACCCAGGAAGAATTTAGTTCTTCTCTGACGGGTTTGTGAGTTGAGCAGGCTCAGCAAAGCACATGGCAGCGTGGGGGAGGAAACAGAAGCAAGATAGAGGCAAAGGAGGAGGAACAGGTTTCCCCTTTGGGAACAGTGAGCTGTTAGATTTTCCCCAACTATAACATGTAACTTTGTGTTTAAAATTTAAGAAGAATGTTAAGGTACTCGAATGCATCCAGAGGAGGGCAACAAAGCTGATGACAGGACTGGAAGGCATGTCCTGTGAGGAGCGGCTGAGGACTATGGGTTTGTCTCGTTTGGAGAAAAGGAGGCTGAGGGGCGACCCCATTGCTCTCTGCAGCTTCCTGAGGAGGGGACGTGGAGTGGGAGGTGCTGATCTCTTCTCCCTGGGATCCAGGGACAGGACACGTGGGAATGGTTCAAAGCTGCATCAGGAGAGGTTTAGACTGGACATGAGGAAGCATTTCTTTACTGAGAGGGTGGTCAAATCCTGGAACAGGCTTCCTGGAGAGATGGTCGATGCCCCGTGCCTGGCAGTGTTAAGAGGCATTTGGACAATGCCCTTAACAACATGCTTTAACTTTTGGTCAGCCCTGAAGCGGTCAGGCAGTTGGACTAGATGATTGTTGTAGGTCCCTTCCAGCTGAAATATTCTTCCAGCTCTTCTGTTCTATCCCATTCATCTGTTTATCACCTCTAAAATAATTTGCAGCAAGGGCAAAAGCCAGCGCCAAATTAAATTTATGTATATTGCTGCTCTTTGTGCTCCAAGCAGAATTTTACATACACTCTTCAGAGGTAAGGGACAAACTGTGCTTGTGCATGTGTTTTGGCAGGTTATAGATGGGGCTGACTAATAAAAAGAAGTGGGTTAAGATCCTACGTATTTGATACATCAAGGTGCTTTCCCTTTTCACAAATACAACTTCTTTCTTCAATTGCCTGCTCTGCTTCTAGGCTGCAGCTTCCCTTTGAAGCCAGGAGATATCAAAGATATAATTGGCAGATCTACTGACTTATTAACTGGAGGCAAAGTGCTCCATTGATCCTTGAAGCTGTGGTGACTGGTTCCCCTCAGCTCACATGCTGCTTAGACATCAATACTCCCTGGAAAGAATGACTGTCATGGCTATTGGTGTGAAATACTGTGCATTGTGTCACTGGAGAAAATAAAAGAGCATTTTAAAGCAAATGCATACATCCTAGCAAGGCCTCTGGATGATTTTGTGGGTTTTTTTGAGGAAGATGAAGATGCTGCAAGCACAGGCAGTATGTTTTTAACTGAGCAGTTGGGAGTAAGAGAAGCTCAGACTTTGATTGAAGCTGTTCTGTTTTTTCTTTCCAGTTAGCTGCCTTTTCACAGCTGGGCTAAAAACTGTCCCTGTGCACCTAGGGCTGTGCAGGCTGCAGCATGTGCAGAAGGGGGCCACGGGCATTGTGGGGACCCCTGGGCTGGGGCCATGAATGAGGGCTGGGCACCAGCACAGACCCTCGGGGTGAGGGTGGGGGCTGGTCCCCATGACCATGAACACTGTTGTGCTCGCAGGAAAGGGCTGAGCGGGAGATTGGCTTCGTTCGGTCTCCTCCACTTCTCTCGTCTCAGCACTTCGGTGTTTGATGTCAGGGTCTCAAAGGCTGGGGGTGTGCGGGGCAGCCCCAGCGCCGCTTGCTGGGTGCCCCTCTGCTCCTCACAGCCCTTCTGTCTCAGGACACTGAAGGCATACAAGTCTTGGCTACCAGATGTTCAGGTTGAACTGCTGCCTGCGTTGGTAGAGGTAAAATGAGTACATGGAGTAACTGGAGAGAGAACTCCAGTTTAAGCCGTGTTAGCAAGTCATTTTTCTCTATGTTTAATTGAGATATTGAGCAACAGTGATGAAAAGGACATTTTCCTCTGCATGCATGGATTTTATCAGTGTTTCTTTGAACATCTTAGGGGCCAAAAGCAAACAAAACATAAGCCACTCACATGACAAAACTTCAATATGTTTCTCTGCTACACAGCTTGGCTTAAATAAGTATATTCCATCTCTTCTATCATCATTTATGTTTTTGTACATAGAACCAACTCTGCTTCTCTATCATTTATGTGTGAATATGCTATCAGCAGAAACAATATATACATATGCTATATATAGTCTGTATCTATATGTAGGTATATGGAAATCTGACGTGGGCATGACCACCACCTGAGCTTTGAAGCTGTTTGAAATACGAACCTCTGTCTGGATTTGAGTTTTACAAATAAAGCAGCTGTGGACAAAGCTTTGTTTCTTTTGCGATCACATTAGGACATTGGTTTCCAGTGCTGATGACCGCATCTGCTAGAACTAAACTGAAAGGTGCATGTGAAAAATCTGACTGCAAGAGAAGGCCTGGGCATTGGGGAGTGGAGTGCTGGTGCACCAGCCCTCTGTGAGCCCTCTGGGGCGCAGGGGCTGCATTTCCACTGTGTGCTGGGGTGCAGGTGAAGAGGAGGTGGAGAAGGAGAGGAGGCCACCTGGGGTTTTTGTTGTTCTCTGGGAAGGATGCACAGCGTGACTCTGCCCCAGGGGTGCCTGAAGCTTTGGCTCACCTTCCTGGCCAGTTCAGTGCTCCAGCAGTTGCAGCGCAGCTGACACTGTGTTGGCACCTGACCGTGGCTCAGGGGCTCGGGGCTGGCCATGGTGCCTCCCTGCTTCCAAGGGACAGTGATCTTTCTGCCAGCTGCTTGATGTGGTGCTGTTTTCCTGCTTCACTTCTTGTGACAGGAGTCTGGGGCCACCTGATAGCCTTACAGTTTGCTAATGCCTGTCCTTTCTGTCCTTACAGTTTGCTAATGCCTGTCCTTTCTGTCACCTGCACTTGTTGTGCTGTTTGTGTGTTCGCTCTCTGGACTTGGGTCATACAGGTTCCTCAGCTCTATTTTCTCCAACACATACGGTGTTTATAAATCCAGCATCAGCAGCTATATGTGGAAGAAAGTTGACATTTGGGAAACAAAACTTGTAGTTTTAAATTTCCTCGGTGCTTATTTTCCATAGATTTAATTGCAAACTAACAAATTGGCAGATGAGTCACCTGCTGGTTGCTGCGCTATCCCAGCTTATGTGGAAATCCTGCTGAAATGGCTCAGACTGTCTAGGGAAAATGAGCCCTGCCCCCTTACCATGAACCCCATGCTTAACCTGCTCCCTGAGCTCTTCCCAACACGGAGGGCATTTGGCAGGAACTGTGGCTTACCAGAGCTCGTCACGCCATTGCCTCGTGTTTCCAGATAAACACGTGGCAAAATTTGAAGCCAATGCAGAGTCTGGAATTGCCCTCCTAGGTGAAAGGTGGCACAGTGCAGGGCACTGGTCTGACCACCGTGAAATAAACCTATTTCATGACAGCGACTGTTCTGATCCACGTGCGTGTCCAGGCCTGAGTGTCCTAACACTGAGCGTGGCCCAGAAGTCCATATTTCATAGTAGGGATGTAAGTGTGAAAAAATAATAATGAAATGCAACTAGAATAACTGCATCTGATCTGGCCACTTGGGATGTGTCTGTTATACCTTATTTCTCCAAATGCTGAAACATAAAAGATACAGATACTGTTCTCTGCAATGGCAATTTGCCAAATTGATTCTGATTGCTTCTGAAAGAGTGATCAATGCAAGCAAATAGTTCTACATTGCTCTTGCCTTGCAAGCGAGTTACCCAAGCAGCAGCAGCAGCAGAGTCAAGGTCACGCTTTGGGGTGCACACAGCTGAAGCAGTGCCTGGCAGAGGGGCTACTCTGGCCACCTGCCCCGGTCAGCACTGCATTTCTACAGGCTCTGGAGCCACAGAATGGTGCTGGGTGTGGGCCAAGACCCAGACACACAGCCCTGCCTGTGTCTCTGAGGACAGGCAGCCCCGGCTGTCATTCACAGCAGGCTCCTGGGAGGATGGCAGCAGGAGCCGTCCCTGCAGTAGGAGCTGCGGCCGCCAGACCTGGCGCTGTGCGCAATCCTCCTACCCCGGGTGGGGAGCAGCCCCTGTCACCCTGCCACACTGCGCTCCCACAAAAGCCTGACAGAGCCCACTTCCAATGAGCGCTCAAAATTGGAGGAAAGGAAAGGGAGAAAGTGTAAGTATCGCACATAGCTTTGTCAACCCTCCTCCAACCTTCCTGGAAGCCCACAAGAGTTCACACCCCTGGCCCAAGCCTGGGGCATGTTGTCTGATGGGCTGAGTGAGCCCAAGGCATGCTCTGTGCACCAGGGCACTGAAGATACAGACGTGAGCCAGCAATGTGCACTTGCAGCCCAGAAAGCCAACCGTGTCCTGGGCTGCATCACCAGCAGTGTGGTCAGCAGGTCCAGGGAGGTGATTCTCCCCCTCTGCTCTGCTCTGGTGAGACCCCCACCTGGAGCACTGCATTCAGCTCTGGGGTCCTCAGTGCAAGAAAGACACGGACCTGTTGGAGTGGGTCCAGAGGCCACAAAAATGATCAGAGGGCTGGAACACCTCTCCTATGGAGAAGGGCTGAGAGACTTGGGGTTGTTCAGCCTGCAGAAGAGAGAGCTCCAGGGAGACCTTCTTGCGGCCTTTAAATATATAAAGGGGGCTTATAAGAAAGACGGAGAGAGACTTTTTACGAGGGCCTGTAGTGACAGGACAAGGAGCAACGGTTTTAAACCAAAAGAGGGTAGGTTTAGATCGGACAAAGGAAGAAATTCTTCACTGTGAGGGTGGTGAGACACTGGAACAGGTTGCCCAGGGAAGCTGTGGATGCTTCATCCCTAGAAATACTCAAGATCAGGTTGGATGGGGCTTTGAACAACCTGATCTAGTTGTCCTAGATGTCCCTGCCCATGGCAGGGGGGCTGGACCAGATGACCTTTGAAGGTCCCTTCCAACCCAAACCATTCTGTGAGTCTATGGCTTGTGAAGACAACCTCTCCCTGCCCTGAGGTGCCTGCAGCAGGGCACAAGCTCTGTGCCTGCCGTTTGCATCTCCGTCGCTCTGTGCTCCCGGGGACCATGAGCGCAGCAGTGTCACTTGAATCATTTTGTTTTCTCCAGGAAGGCTCAGCTGGGACTGGCTCTGTCCAGCCAGCAACAGTTCCTGAGAATTCAGAAACATAAATGCTTCCCATTTGAATTCTCAAAATATTGAACCTCTCCACCACAAAAATCGCAAAAACAAAAAATGTGATGGCTAATGCAGCACACTGACATACACTAAATGTGCAAAAAGCAATCGCTTTAGTTAAGCTCCAACTGTCTACGTCTAGGACTTCCTAAAATGCAGCACAAGCAGTATCAAATACCTTAAACTGTGCCTTATTAAATAAATGTTTATTATTTCATATTGTTCAGCCTCTGTAAAGTTGTGGAGCTCTTTTCTGAAAAATGTCTTCAGTTCTTCAGGGAACTGTTACTGCAGAGAGTCAATTTTCAGGTTATTTGCAGAATGCCTGCCCTGACTACAGGTTTGAAGTGCTGGAGATTAGTCAATTCAGCATCTTCAACATTTACAAAGTATTCCTTAGTGATCATGCCCTGTTATTACATCGGTGATATGCTTAAACCATTGTTTGTTCTGTACATATATTATAGCTGTCTCTAACGTCAGGATCACTACAAAGAAAATGATGAAAGGCACACCATTTTTCTTTTATCTCTTTTTATTTCCATAAAATCTGCCTTGCTGATAGAACAATCATAGTTGTCTAAAATGTAAAGGAAGCAAATTAAAGAGTGTCATTGCGGTCATAGCATTTAAAACCCATTAATGTTTTCCTGCCATGGAGCGCAACAACAGTTCACTTTGCCATGGGATATATGAAAAGTAGAAAGGTACTTTAAAATGAAGAGAGCTGTTTCTTGATGTTCAAACACAGATTTATGTTATTGGATTTCTTCTTTAAGAAAGAAAGAAAGGTTGTCTCGAATGAGTCACTCACAGTTGATACCATGTGTTTATTGTACCTAGATCCTTTTCTGTTGGGGGGGGGTCCAGTATATTATTTCTGTATATTATCAAATTATTATTTTTCTGAAAAGGTTAATAAAAATAAGAATTAGAATAAATCCGTGTTATCTTTTTTATCCTTATGACCAAGTAAATAAAGAAATACTAATAATACACAAATTTATTCAAAGAGCAGGCTGGATCCTCAGCTGGGCTGAGGAAGAGGTGATGAGGCTGAGGAGAAAGGATGGGTCTTTGGGCCCATCCCTGCCATCCCTGCCTGTTCAGACCTGGCTGCTCAGCACCCAAATGACCTCATGAGCACAGACCAGGCATTCACCAGCCTACATGTGGTCCAATCCATAGGAGCCTTGACGGCGTCTTCTGTGCCCATGCCCCTGCCCACCTTCGTACCCCCAGCTCCCTGGCTGCAGGGTGGGACCCCTCCCATGCAGCACAGCCCAGCCATGTCCTTAGCAGAGGTTTTCCTATGTGAGCGTCTTCATCCAAGAAAGCATTGCTGACAGAGGTGCATGAGACCTCACATCAGTCTGCTTTATTTGCACTTTGTTCCCAGGGAAGGGACAGGGTATGTGATAATGCTTCTCGTGCCTTCTCCCCTGCCTGGTGCATGCCATGTTCACAGCTGTACTGTGAGTGAGGCTGGGCTGGGTGTCCCGTGCATGGGGGGTTGCAGGTGGTGTGTCCCTCTGCTCTATTCTGGCTGTAGGTTTGTCACAGTTACTGTTTTACCTGGTTTCTCACTGCTGTGTTGGTGGGGCTCTCAGCCACCACTGTGTCAAATTTGCTGCTCTTGCCACTTTCTACATTTACATATTGGAATATTTCAGCATCTTTGCAGTGGTTTGGCTTAGTTTTAAATAGATGTTTTGGTTTTATTTATTAGGGATTGGGTTATTCTGCTTCAGTGCTGAGTTCTTTTTCCAGCCAGGTTTCCCTTTGCTGAACTGTTTGCAGCCCAAGCCTAGCTGTGATCCCACGAAAGACACGCCAGGGTACATAACGCACTAATTCATGTCCCATTAGTCCAAAGGTGCTAGCAGGGAAAGGCACACGATAAAAAGAGCAACTGCCAGCCCAGGCCAAGTAAATCCCGGGAGTTGGAGGGGACATGAGCTATGGCATGCAGACGATAATCCTGCCTATGAAAAGTCATCAAGGCCTAGAGTTCCCAGTGATCATGGCATAATAAATATGTCAAGGAGCGGCTTCTTCCTTCACAGCTCAACCTGCTTCCAAGAGCCATCGGCTGCAGCAAGCAGAGGACCCCCGTGGGCACGCAAGTTGGGTTTGGGGTGGTGCCAGATGGCCCCAGGGGTCTCACTGGGGAAGCTGAGGGCAGAGACGTGGTCCTGTCACACTCAGCACAGGCCAAGGAGCACAGATGTACTGCCCATTAAGAAAGCAAATTATACATTTTCTCCTGCTCAACAAAAGCTACTAAGGGCCTGAAGAGGCGCGGGGGTGGTGTCAAGCCACAAGAATATTTATTGAAGAGATTCAGTTAGTTCATTTAATTAATGTATCTGCCTAATTCCCGTAAGGCCATGAGCAAGCAGCATTGCTCAAGCACATACTCCACTGTGATTAAGGCATCCTCATCTCAGCAACACAGCTGACAGTGCTCAGCACTGTGCACAGGACTGAGTGCATACACATTGCAGCCACAGTTCCCCTCCCTCCTGCGAGCAGCAGCTGGCAGAGTCTGTGATAACTAATGACAACTGTAGCAGCATCCTGATCCCAGTCTGGGCCAATGCCCCTGCCTCTCCCTGCCGTCGGCACACTCTGTGCCCACCAACCCCAACGCTCTCCATCACTGTTCGGGTACAACCACTCCATCATCACCTTTTCTTCAGCCCCCTGCACACATGCTCTGCCACTACAGGATGTGGAAGAGTGAGGCAGTTTACCCCAACCCCCTGGGCGCTGATGAATTTTTGGTTGAAAAACTGCCAGTCATTCTGACAGAGGATGAGGAAGGTCCTAAGAATGTCCTGATAGATGTTTTGATCCCAAAAGCCATGCAGGCATTTCACCGGGCAGAAGAAAGCCCCAGCTCTATCTTGCAGGTAAGTGAAGCAGAGTTTGTGATGTGTCCAGCACATATTACAAATAATGCAATATATTTTGGGGAAAGCATAAGTCGTGCAGCCTAGGCTGCTTTGGAAAAATACAAGCCTGCCTCTAACACTGCCTACAGACAGGTTTGGGAATCTGCTGAGGGCTCAGTATTTCGGGTCCATTATTGTGGGTGTCAGTTCTGTGTATGCATGAATCAAGACACGTGTGCAAATTATGGGATTAAAGATCTTACTAGGCTCTGTTTCTTTTGAAAACAGTAAGAATAAACTTCAGTTGAACATACTCAATGAAGAGAGAAGGCTCTCATGATGGCTGTCAATATAAAAGCAAAGGTAAAACCAAAACAGATAAATAGGCCTGTAGGGTTGCTTTAGTTTGGGAAAATTACTGTTTTTCTTTTCCAGAAAAATAGAAAATCCTCGAACTGAGTTTTTGTTGATGGCTTGCTTCAAATAATCCAGTTTGATTGTTTGGAAGAGTTAAACAGATTTTTGTATTTGTTTTATGACAAAACCCTGAAAATGTGTTTTTCTTGGCAAAAATATCCCTCCACTCAAAAAGCTAATCCTAATTAAGAAGAAAATTCCAACCCAAATTTGATCAACTCTTTAAATCAGTATTTTTCACTGTAACTTTAATCACCTAAAGGGCAAACTAATTTAAACTTTCATTAAGTCCATAATACAAGGTATAAAAATGGGATCGTATAAGGAACAATCTCAAATTAAAGTAGCTCAAGGCAATGCAAAATGAGATTTAATGTGAAGGCATAGCCTTTAACACATGAAATGTATGAGGACATATTATATATACAAAATATGAGAAAAGTTTATTTGTTTGCATAGTGTTTGTGGTAAAAGAGACTTACAACTACTGGGCAACAAGGAACTGAGTAAGAATTCATGGTTTGGCATTACTAGCCAAAGCTTACCAGCAGCATAGGTGTTATATGCAGCTATATATGACTTATTGACCAGGTTTCAATATTGCTTTATGTTGTTAATCCTCAATAAGCTCTACATAAAGCAACAGAAGCAAAAATACCAGAAACAGTTGAAAGTAACAGAAGTACCATGCGAAACGTAGTACTAGGAAACAAGTGACTTCCTAAGTCAATTTGTGCACATGTGGTAGTTTCAGGCAGATGACCTGCTGATGGCTTCCCCTCAGCTCAGCTGTCTGGTGGAGCAGGGTCTGAGGGAACCCATGTCGGTGGCTTCTGGAGCGACCAGGGCTGAAACAAGGGGCAACAGCAGCCGCGCTGTGCAGAGGGCATGCTGTGCTGCACTGTGCTGTGCACCACGGTCCCAGAGGCCACAGGGAGGACTGATGGATGCAGCCCAGGGCTGAGGCCCCAACGCAAAGGTAGGTCCAGCACAACAGCCCGGGGAGGCAAGGACAGTCAGAGGGCTTCCAGTACAGCCGCTGTAGCTTAGGAAAGCCAAATATTTTGCTTTGTTTTTTTTTTCTTCTGAAAATGGACAGTTTCCTGAATTTTCAATTTCCTGTCTTGAATTGTAATAAACAATTGGGATTTCCCACCGATGGCAATATTGTATTTGATCAGCTGTCACTCAGCACAGAACACGTTGTCTGTAGCTGTACTGCAGGCTGCACAGTGAAACTCATGACTGTGATGAGGCATGAGAATACTATTGTAAATTAAACAAGAGTGCATAATTAATAACCAAAATAAAAGAATGAATCACATTAATCATTAAAAGAAGATGCAATAAACTAAGATTAAACAAGGGAACAATTTAGCTCATACAGTAGGATACACAATTGACTTCAAAAGTGATTGTACTACATAGTTTGCCCAGTAATTATGTTAATTCACATCCATGGTAGTTTCCATTGGGTATAGTTCGGCTCCAATCGTGCAGGGCTAGCTGAAGGATCTGGCAAGTCCCTTACAGTCAGCTCTGTTAACTGTGTATCCTACTTCCTGACATAGTTCTCTAGACAGCAAAATCATCACATAAACTGTACCAATTCCATGTGACTTCATCCCTGTCTCCGTTCTCCTCTGGGACAAACAGCACATCAAGACTGTATTCCTCTACTACTCATCCACCTTCACTTCAGTGAAACTACTTACATGCCTGAAGTTGAGTATGCATTTAAGTGTTCCACTTCTTCATGGCCTTTACAGTCATATATTGTCTCGTTCAGTGATTCATCCATCCTTTCCTCCACACTGCCTCTTCAGGATGGAAATCTTTTCATCCATTAACTATTACAAAGTTGGCCAGTTCCAGGTGCCTTACAGTGCTGAAAAGTTGTCGTGGTTTAACCCCAGCCAGCAACTAAGCACCACCCAGCCGCTCGCTCACTCCCCCCCACTGGCATGGGGGAGAGAATCAGAAGAGTAAAAGTGAGAAAACTCGAGGGTTGGGATAAAGACAGTTTAATAGGTAAAGCAAAAGCCACGCACGCAAGCAAAGCAAAACAAGGCATTCATTCGCTCCTTCCCATGGGCAGGCAGGTGTTCAGCCATCTCCAGGAAAGCAGGGCTCCATCACGCGTAACAGTGACTTGGGAAGACAAACGCCATCCCTCCAAACGTCCCCCCCTTCCTTCATCTTCCCCCAGCTTTATATGCTGAGCATGATGTCACATGGTATGGAATATCCTTTTGGTCTGTTGGGGTCAGCTGTCCCGCCCGTGTCCCCTCCCAACTCCTTGTGCACCCCCAGCCTACTCGCTGGTGGGGTGTGGTGAGAAGCAGAAAGGGCCTTGACTCTGTGTCAGCACTGCTCAGCAGTAACTAAAACATCCCTGTGTTATCAACACTGTTTTCAGCACAAATCCGAAACAGTCCCGTACTAGCTACTGTGAAGAAAATTAACTCTATCCCAGCCAAAACCAGCACAAAAATTTACAGGGTCTCTGTGCAAGGAAAGAAGAAAGTCCTGTAAATCTGAGCCACATTACTGTCACCTGTGACAGTAAATTTATGTGATATTGGAAATTAAAAGAAACTTTGCACAAGATCTTCTATTTTAATGAGCTTCAAGTGATGTTTTCCTTTGAGTTTGGTCATTTTACAGCCATTCCTCCTGCTTAAAAAATGCTGGAGCATTGTTTTTTCCATAATTTCCTGTAAAAATTTTTCAACCTGTTCCATCATTTTAGTCTAGAGCAGCAAACCACCTCTGTGAACATTTTAATGCTTTCTGTAAAGAAGACATTCATTTTAACAGAAACATCTTCTTCAGAAAAATAGTTCCTGTAACAGAAATGTAACTTAGTCACCCTGGCTCCCTGGTCCAGCAGTCTGTGGCGACAGTGTGAAACCCTTTTTACCAAGCAAAGTTTAACACGTGTACACACAGTCCCCCATGGCAGAGGGTAAACCGCACAGTGTCATCGGCATTCCCTGACCCATCTCCTCTGCATCTGTCAAAGCCCCTTGTGTCTCCTCTCAAACCGCATGCTCCCGCAGCAGGGCCACCCCTCTCCATCAGCGCTTGTGCGGTGCCTGTTGCTGTTGCCGACGCCGCACAAGCGCCCCAGGTGAGGAGGCCCTGGGCTGATCGGTCACGTTGAGCACCACCGGCAGCATCCGTTCCACATGCTCTGAGGTCCCAGGTCGCCCAGGCCACCTCAGAGCACCGAACCGCGTAAGACGAAGGGAGGTGAGGGGAAAACAAAATTCTGAGAACCTTCTGTTTTTCTAATGTAATCGAGAAAGTAACCCCAAGGGAAACGCTGGTCGGTCTCTCCAGAAGTGTGAAAGCGCCCAGGGACCGACTTCCTGCGGCCTGGCACAGAAACGGGCTGGCACGGGAACCAGCCCAAGCAGGCTCAGCGCAGACGGGGCCGGGGCCAGCCCGCCGCGCGGGCAGGACGGCGCGGAGGGGACCCCGGACGGGACGAGCGGGGCGGGCAACGGCGGAGCAGCGGCGGCGCGGTACACCTCAGGAATGCCTGTCGAGCGGGGGCCGGCCCCGGGGCTCCCGCGGCGGCAGCTGGGGAGGGTAGCTCGGCGCCGCGGAGGGCTGAGCCTCGGGAGCCTGCCGGGGCGGGGAGGCGGGCGGGGGGCCGGGGCCCCCGCCCCCGCCAGAGGCAGGACGGGGGGCTGGGGGCGGCCGCAGCCCCGGCCCCGTGAGGAGGCGTCAGGCGCGGGAGCTCCGCTCGCTCCCGGTCCTGGCTCCGTATAAATGGGGGGCGGCGGCAGCAGCGGCGGCAGCGGCGGCAGCGCTTCGCCCAGACGGAGCCGGAGCCGGCCCGCAGCGGAGCGCGGCTCGGCGGCACCGGCACCGGCACCGGCGGCAGCGGCACCGGCACGATGGGCGGCGGCGGCCCGCGGCGGCCCGGCGCTCTGCCGCTGCTGGCGCTGGCGCTGCTGGCGGCACAGGGCGGGGCGGCGCCCCTGCAGCCCGGCGGCTCCCCCGCGCTCACCAAGATCTACCCCCGCGGCAGCCACTGGGCTGTGGGTAAGTCTCCGTCCCGCCCGGCGCCCGGCAGCCCGCCCGCCCCCTCCCCGCCCCGGCTGGCCGCGCAGCCGCTGGACCGGCCCGACCCTCTCTCCGCCCGGCCCCCGTCCGCGCCGCGCCTCGCCCCGCCCGGCGCCGCGCCGCTCCGACGGCGCTCAGCCGCTTCCGCGGCGGCCCTCCGTGCCTCCGGGGGCAGCGGCACGCAGCCGCAGCGGCTAGGCGGCCTCGGCCGGGAGGACAGGGTTGCGACGGCCCAGCGTCCCACCGGGCCTCCCGTGCCGGCTGCGCTGTCCCCGCCGTCGCCGGGCTGCTGCCGGCAGGGTCCCCGGCCGGGTTCGCACCGGCGCCAGGCTCCTCGGCACGGTGCGGGGCCGTGCCGCGCCGCCCCGGGCAGCGCCCGCAGGAGCGGGGCGTGCGGAGCTGCGCCCGGCGCCGTCCGCCTCCCGGTGCTGGGCGTCCCGCCGGTCCCGCTCGGCTCCACGCGCGACGGGCGCCCCCCGGCCCGGGCCGGTCTTGTCCTGCCGGCGCCGTGCGCCCCGGAGCGGACAGCGCCGTGCGAGCGCGTCCCCGACGGGCGCTCCCCGGTACCTGCCAACGCCGGCCGGGCTCTGCGCGCTGCCCGGAGGCGGTCCGGGGCGGGGCAGGGCAGGAAGCACCGCGCTCCCCGAGGGCCGGCAGCCCCCTGTGCGAGAGCGGGCCGGCCGCCGCAGGCGGCCCGCCGCCGGCGGTCTCCCGCCCCTGAGCACCGGGTGCGGAGCACTGCTACCGCGGAAGCAACCCGCGTCCCGGACAGCCTTCGGCCTCCGCCGCAGCACCCCGCACTTGTGCGGGGCAGAGGGTGCGGGGTAATGCAGCTTTCCCTGCTACCTTTGATGTGTTTATTTGGCGATTATGTTTCCTACCGCTACTTTTCTTCATAGATGCGGGAACCCAGACCCAATCCCGAAGGCAGCTGGGCGGGACCCACGAGCTCCCCAGCACCCCAAGGCGCAGCTAACACCTTGCGGAGCCCTGGTCCCAGCCAGGGCCCTGGGGTGCTCAGCCTGGAGGAGGCTCCTCCAGTGCTGTCTCTCCCCCTCCCGTTTCCAGTCATCTCCTTTGCAGCCTAAAGCCAACTATGATTTCATTTTGATGACAGTAAAGCATGGTATATCAAAAGTGCATCCAGTTTAGCTCCTAGAAAGGCCCTGGAACATAGGCTTACACTACAGTTCCCACATCCCACGCCAAGGCAGGGAAAGCCTAAAACCTACAGCTTCTCCATCCACTTATTCCAGCAAATCTCACCAGGTGCCTCTCCCTAGCTTCAGGCAAAATGCTTGGTTATCTCTGCCCCGTTCTCAGCAACGTTTTCCCTGACAACCTAGCATAAGAGACAGAGGAAATTAATTGTGTGTGACACTGTGACAAAATCTCCAATCCCAGTTGTGCTTCAACTTTTACATCATCTAACCCCTTCCCTTCCCTTCATACTATTAGTCAATAACAACTTCCAGCTGATGTTTGAACAATCAAATTTATACCTGTTTTGGTTAATTTCATGCTACTGTCATTGTTGTTACAGGACATTTAATGGGGAAAAAGAGCACTGGAGATTTTCCTTATGTTTATGAAGACGAAAACAAGACCCCGTTTTCAGCAGTACCTGAAAATATCAAGCAGCTGGAAGACTATCTGCAGTGGGAAGAAATCTCAAAATATTTGCTACGGCTGCTGGAAGGGAATGAAAATAAAAGTGCTCACTTTTTAAAAGGAGAGCTTCCCTGGCATACCAGGAACACCTGGGAGACAGATGACAATAGCAGTTGGAAAGATGTAAGTAAGATAAAACCTGTAAAAATGCTCCATGTATTCAAATTTCATTTTACAGTAACATATCAGCTTCCTCTAACTTGTGGATTGTCCAGAAAAGTAGCAGAAATGCATCTCATGGACTAGTCATTCAGTAAAGTAAGACTCTACTCTGGATTACAGATTGTCACTCACAGATTGTAATTTTATGAATTAATTTGCTACTGGGCATAAACTCAGCAAGCATTAAGCAGATTTTTTTGTCCGGATTCCCTTCAAGTTGCTTGGTCGTTCCATTCTTTTCTTTTCTAGCACTTCATGCTCAGGTGACCACATCAGCACCAAGTTCTGTATTAGCTCAGCACAAGCAAGCTAGTGTGAAAAACAGGTGTGAATACAGATGGCAGGAAGAAGGCAAAGGGTGTTGTGTCATCATATCGACCATCTCCCTCGGTTGCCGTTCTGGCTGTCATTATCTTGTGTGGCTTGTGAGGTACTGCCAATCAGTGGATAGAGCAACTGGGTTGGAGAGTTTCTTCTGTTCCCAGCTCTGTCTTTGTCTTGTGCAAGTCTTTTCCCCCCAGCTGATGGTGCTGGCCACTACTGTAGTCATCTGTGGTCTTGCAAAATGAGTCTGTGGCTACTGATAAGCTATAATGTGTGCCTAGAACCCACTTCTTCCCTCAAGTTAGTGTGCTTACTAAAACTATATAACAAGATAACAAGACTTTGGAACAGATTCACCCCTATTCTTTTGGAAAATCCTGTAAAATACATTTGGAAGGATATCAGTAAGGTTTTACAGAAAGTAATCAGGGTCTAAATGACATAATGTAAATTGCAGAATTTACTAGAAAACTCCTTTCTTTATAATGCATCAGGTACAGTAATGGTGATATAGCTGCAGAATTCTTTTGGGTGACATTGAAATAGAATGAAACGATTAATACACCCCCTTAAAGACATTAATGGGAAGATTTTTTTTCTTCCCATATTCTACTGTAAGATGATGTAGTTCATATCCCTGGGCTAACTTTAGCCCAGTCTCCCTCCTGAAATCCTGGTGCAGTGAACTCAGTGAATGCTTTGTTTTTTACTTGAATATGGGTAAAAATTTACCCATTAAATTAATCCATTATTTAAGTCTCTGACACCACTGATACGAATGCTGTCCATAGGTTTCTTTCTGGCTATGGCTTTATGACAGTGACGCTTATAATAACTGTGATTAATAACTATATAAAAAGGAAACTATTTATCTCATCTTCATGTCTTCAGTGTGCAGCTTTGTAATCAAATTAGATGAACAAATTCCATTATGCTATGTAAAGAGGGAAATATTCTGACTTCTAAAAGTATCTGGTAATAAACTGTACCTACGAAGGCTGAAAGTTGCCTCCGGTACACTGAATTATATCCATATGTGTATACTTTTACCCTAAATCAATATCCACATTTTTGTGGTCAGACATTGAACATATATGCGGAATAATGAGATTATTGCCTTAAGTATTCAGATTTCTCCAATGATTAGTAAAAAAACCATGTCTTTCATGTGACTAAGATATATGACAACTTGCAGAGCATCATTTTGACATAGAACCTTTGATTTCCAGCATTCAACAGTTACTTTGTCTCCATCTTGAAGTAAAACATAATCATGAAAGTAATACGTAACCTGTGCTTTCCTACTGTTGGACTCCAATACCTGATTATATGCAGCCTAGATAAGATACGATGTATAGTTTTTCCTTTGGCTTCAGAAAGTAAAAAACCAGCACCTGAGAGTTAAGCTATATACCTTTTTGAGATCTGCCTTCCAGAGGAAGAAGACCTGAAGATTTAAAGGAATGTGCTTTACTTTTTTGAGGGTTGTGATAGTTTCCTAAACATTTAAATAATTATAATCATTATTTTTAATAAAGGAGGCCTTGTTTATTTATAAAGGCGGAATTCTGGTATACATATGAAATTCAGTCATACACGTACACGGCGACACAAGATACAAGCATAAATGACCTTTGGATTTTGATTCTGTAGATTTTTCTGGATGTGAGGGGTTCCATGTTGCACAAACTTTGGTTAGACAACACCTTCGTTTAGGGTGCTGCTGTACCACAGCTAATGAAGGTGTCCATGTACAGGAATGATGAATGTAGCTACCTGCCTCGGTGGAAGATGGCCAGGTAGAGTAAACTGACAGTGATGATGCAGTGCATATGAGAAATTTGTACTTGGCATTAAATACTTTTCCAACCATATTGTGTTTGAGTTTGAAATAGAAACTAATTTTAGAAGGAACCAGACACCATATACACAGTGGGTTACTGTTCACTGTGAAATGGCCTGTTGGATTGAGGTATTGAAATGTGACCAAAAAAGGCAAATCATGAACCCTACTGTCAGCTGATAGAATAGCTGTCCCAAGACCATATCACCATCGAGGGGGCTATAATTCTCGTAGACTGAGTATGCACCTGCAGAGATGCTAACCACGAGGAGTCTATCTCTGTGTGTGTGCAACCCTATGTTCCCCCCTGCTGAACATAAGCGAAGGCAGTGAAAACGTAAGGGAAGAAGTGTACTATGAGGACTTTGTTTCATGGACTTTTTCAAATTTAGCTGAATTAAGACCAGAAATCCCCAAAGCCAAAGGCTGCTGAAGTAAATACAGATATGTACTTCAGATAATTCAGGGTTTTGCTTATTAGCTCAAATTCATTCAGTGCATTATTCACCACTAATGCTCACACCATGCTGTACATTTCTCACGAATAATTTTTTTTTTCCTAAAAGACTCACCCAGAGTAGGGAAAGTGCTGTAACACACAAATAGTCAAAAAAGCCAAAGAGATGAGCATAATAGTTCTGGGAATTAGGCTTAGGGTGGTGCACCTGCGTTATTTTCTTCTGTTTTCAGTTAATACCAGGCAAATTAAGATCTTGCCTGCTCTTTATTCTGTGAATAAATTACAGTTAAAGTAGTTAAAGATCAGAAGGGAAATCTCTCCTGCAAGTTGGCCTAAGTGTAAAAGTAAGTTGGAAAATAAGCTTTAAATTGTTTCTATGACTTGGCTTTTTAACACTAATGAGACACAATATAAATGAGATGGCAGACAGAATTATTTGGGAGGATGACTTTCCTCTTACTTTGGCAGTTGGTTATTACGCTAACCAAGACAAATGAGGTCTGTTTTGGAAAGATTATTAGTAATGTGTTTCTTATGTGAATACACAGAGCAGATATACATTAGGCTTATTAACTTAGTGAATGACTTTTTTCGGGACTGGTCTATAAATAATATTTTTCTCTTTTTATTAGATGATGGACTATCTGCTTCAAGTTGTGAATATGAAAGAGAGCACTCCAAGCTGAAAGAAGGTCTCTAAATTATGAAGAAATGGAATACTTTCTGTAAGAGACTATATTTCACAAGCACTTGATTGTTTCAGATAATCAACAAGGTTTTTTTTCTGTAAACAAGATTTCCTTTGTGTAAAATATCTAAATACACGTATTCTTGTATGTTTCAGCAATGACTAAACTCTCTACTTCATTTTCAAGGTTGCATTTTCTCACTTGAATGGCTTTGATATATATAATTGTCATGGAAGGGTCTTCCAATTAATTATATGACTTAACCTATCTAATCAGTTCATCTCTTAGTTCGAAACTACATGACATTTCAACATTTGCAATAAATAGTACTAATAAAAAGGCTCAGTTTATACTTTTATTTGAGTTAATAAAATGGAAATTGGCTGTGCCACAGCTAGTAACAAAGAAACAACAGAATGATTCATTTTCCACTGAAGCTGTTCTCCTTGAGTTGCTCCCTGGTCTGTAATTTTTTTTCAATAGAGGGAAGCTGACACTGCCTTCCCAAGGTATCGGTGGGCCAAGTACAGAGCGTGTGATGCACTTCCACATGCAGGCAGCAGGGAGATCCCCTGAAAGATACTCTGCCCCCTTGTTTGACTCGGAGGTGATGCGGCAGCTCAGCATGCTCCCACCACACAATGTTAGCAGGTCCAGTACCATTGTGTGTCTACGTGAGACTAAAGGAGGAACATTGCCTCCCAGGAGAACAAGCTCGTGACACCTTTTGTGGGGCTACAGCACATTATAGCCAAGCAATGCTCCTTGCTCACCTGTAGTTTTCTGGACTGGACAGTCAGACAAGGAGATAACGTGCTGCCACCTTTCCTCAAAGGAGAGCACTGACAGACCAGACTGTAAGGACCGCAGGAAGCATCCGTCCATGCACAGCTCAACACAGAGCAGGAGAAGCAGGTCTGGATAAAGAGGTGACACTAATCAGCACTGGTGAGGGCACCCCTGCAGTACTGTGTCCAATTCTGAGCACCCCAGCATAAGAGGGATATGGACAAACTGGAGAGAGTCCAACAAAGGGCCACAAAAGATGATTAAGAGGCTGGAGCATCTCTCCTATGAGGAAAGGCTGTGACTGTTCAGCCTGGGGAAGAGAAGGCTCAGGGGGTCTTACCAATGTGTATAAATACCTGAAGGGAGGGTATAAAGAAGAGAGGGCCAGGCTCTTTCCAGTGATACCCAGTGACAGGACCAGAGGCAATGGGCACCAAATGAAACACGGGAGGTTTGCTCTGAACATCAGGAACCACTTTTTCACCACGAGGGCAATATTAGCACTGGCACAGATTGCCCAGAGAGGTGGCGGAGTCTCCCTCCTTGGAGATATTCAAAAGCCATCTGGACATGGTCCTGGGCAACTGGTCATAGGTGACCCTGCTTGAGCAAGGGGTTGGACCAGATGACCTCCAGAGGTCCCTTCCAACCTCAACCATTCTATGAAACGGAGAATAGGTGAGGTGGATTAGTGAAATGTATGTTTTTGCACAAAGTAACTGCGTCCGTGCAAATGATCTGTCAAACACACGGGTCACCACAGAGGCGCTAAAGGTCCCAGACGAGCTAAAGGTCCGTCCCAGCTTTAAACCCCACGGGGCAGGGCCAGCCCCCCCGGGCAGAGCCGTACCCCGAAGCGCAGAGCCCGTGGCCGCCGGCAGTGGAGCTCCGTCCGCCTCCAGCAGGCGGCGCCCTCGGCCCACGGATGGGCGCCGCCGGCCCGCGGGGCGGTGGGGCGGGAGGGGCTGCGGCAGGGACGGGGGCCGGCACAGCTTGGCGTCGTGCCGGTGCCCCCGGCCCCGGGGGCCGCCCGGAGCCCCGCGCCGCAGCACGCCCCCCTGCCCGGTGCGCCGGGCCGGCAGGCCCTTGCCGGAGCGCTCCGCTGCGAGGGGAGCCCCGGGGCTGCGTCTGTTTGTCACGGTGTCCGGTGTGACCCGAGCAGCGCCGGTGACCTCAGCTACGGGGAGAGCTGGTCGGGCAGGCTGTTCACCGGGAGACTCCGGCGCCGGCGGGGCGTTACCCGGGCCGGTGCACGGCAGCTCCGCCGCCGCTTCCCAGCCGTACCGAGGAAGCAGCCGCTGCTCCTGCGGCGGTCTGAGGCGGGCGTTGTGAGGAGCGCGGTGTGCTGCTCCCCTGCAGCAGGGCATGGCGGGTTTCGAACTTCATCGCGCGTCTCTTTTTCTTGCAAAAATTGGTAGCGTACCGTGTGTATTAGATGACAGGCTACTGCCCAGATGCACGTATGGCATAGATATATAATACTTGGCCCTTTAATTTCTCACCTGTGTCCACTTACGCAAGTCTAATTCCACTTTTAATTTCCTTTTGTAGTAGTTCAATGCTGACTTACTCCCAGAGCAGTAGTAAACTGAGGTGAGGACTAATTAATGTCCAAACATATACTCTGTAGCCCCCTCATTCAACCCTGCAGGTATTCTCAGACTAAACCATAGAGAAAAAGGCACTGTAGTGTCAACTGGGTGTGAAGTCAATTAGACTACTAGTGATTACCTGCACGCTTCATCTTGGGTATTCTGAGTTCTAAGGTAAATCCCATTTATCTCAGTGGACATCCCAACCTATGCCAGCCAAAGGGAATACCCAGTGTATTTAATTGCTGTCCCAGGATTTTTGTAACTTAAAGATGCTTATCCTTTTCAATTTTGCCTTTCTCTTTTTGTCTCTGTTTGCCACCTTGCCCAAAGACAATGCGAAGTCTTGCCAGGAGTTAGGATTAACACTTCAGAAAAATCCCCCTGCTCATGTGTGCCAGTCTTTCCCTCCCTCCCTCCAAGGCCCTCTTCCCTCCCGGAGGAAGGATCTGTGAAAAAAAGCTATGTGAGAAAGCTCATGTGCAGACTGCCATCAAGTGGCTTGATTTTGGCTCAATGCAGGGCCAAGCTGGGACAGCTATACCTAAGTGCTTTGCCAGAACACCCAGAAGGAAGGCTGCTCAGAAAGACAATAGATAGGAGCAATCCCTAGAAGAGCAGGAGAAGCGGGAGACAGCTCTTTCTGGGGCAGAGTGGAGGGCAGGCTCTCAGTTCCACAGTGAGGTACAGGTTACCCACATTACACAAAGTGTGCAGCAGCTCAGCCAGCGCCACATATCCTCAGGGATACTAGGCCATCCCTGGAAAGTTTTGCTCACACATTTTAATCAACCTTCCCTGCCCAACCTTGGCAGTGATGAAGGCAGAGTGGAGGAAGGAGTTGAGCAAAATAAGAGGGGCACCACAAGAAGGTGCTTGGGAAGCTGCCTTTAATCTTCATGTGGCCAAAGTCACTGGAGTGAATATGTGCGTGTGTATACACCCAAGAAATAAAAGAGAAGAAGCCTGGCCCAGAAGCCAAAGCACTATCTGAAGACTCGAGAGATCTTTGTACAGCCTCCAGGTGGGATGCTAAGCACAGGCATCTACTGCTGTTAGCACCCTTGGCCTCCAGCTATGGAACTGAAAGAGTATGGGGTCTCTTGCAGAGCCTGTGTTGTATGTGCCAGGCATGTGTGGATGATTCACACTACCCGAAGGGGTCTCAAATAGCACTAGAGGCATGAGGTAACTCAGTCATGCCATCCCTGTCTGAGCTTGGGTGAGTCATGTTTCTCTGTGCCTCAGTTTCTCCGCATGTAAAATGGGGCTCCCCTATCCCCCAGAGGCAGCATCAGATAAACTGGAAGGGTATTTGTTAGGATGTTATGGGGAAGGGATGGGGGAGCAGCATGCTTATGACCGGTTCATCATAAACTATGAAGCCATGAACAACTGCAGGTTTGCCTGCCATATAAAACATCCTGGTTTTGAGTCACGCTGCAGCTAGCAGAGGCATTTGAGCAAGAACAAGCTGCTGGTGAGCCGGTCTTCCTGAGGAGCCCTTTGTTTAAAAGCATTGCTTAAAACTAGCATCCCCTTGTTGACATTCTGGATTTGCCCAGAGGCCCGTCTCTTACTCCCTGCACCTGCCTCTTTGCTGAGATGGAATCAAAGGGATATCTGGCCTGCCTGCTCTGGTCAGCAGCTGGAACACCATCCTTTTTGTTTACCCCAACACTCCCTTCTCTATCAGTGGCCAAAGCTTCAGTTTTATCTCTTTGCCTCCATCCAGATTTCTGCTGCCTCCATTTAAACTCTCTCCTGAATGTCTTGCCTAGCTGACTTACTTTAACTGCTTTTCTACACAGAACAAAACATTTCAGAGCTGATTTCACAGTTCTTAGTGGGGCAGAAATGTCATATGACAGAGGGATGACTGCCAAATGTCAGCCAGTTTTCACATCATGCATTGGCAGAACACAGAGATGCTCAGAGAGAGGAGACACAATATTCATTCTACCAGAAAAAGTGGTAATGTTGTCAGAGTGACCAGTGTCCTGGTCTAACCAGCTTTTCGTTCTGCTCTCTTCTGTTTGTTTTATTCCACCATTTTATCCTGTGATAGGATTTTGTAAATGGGTACTCTGTGGTTGATGAACTACCAAAGGAAGCTGATAAAGTCCCAAGGTTTATAACCCATGGCATCAGTGACACAAGGAAGATGCTGACTGCATAGAATAAAGAACCTGAGTGTCCAGCCCAAAAACACTGTAGCTGAAGGGAAACCCCTTGAATGCCTGTTGGACTTTATTGTATGTCCCAACAGACTGAACCAAAGAAAGATGTAACCAGGAACTTTGAACAGATACTTGAGATTTTTCAGTAGTAAGTAACGAAATGTTCTTACTTGAAATCCCTGTCAGATGTAGCTGAGGCAACTGGAAAGAAGATCCTTCAACTGTCCATCTCGCCTGCGGACATTAACATGACCTTGACAGAGGAAGGGAACAGTATTGCCCCCAAACACAATAGCTCATAACAGAAATTTAAACTATGACTGAGCTCAGTGTGTTTTCATCTCACAGGGGCTGTGACCGGTCATGGCTAGTGGAGCAAACACAATGGCCAGCCCGCTGCTCCAGAGGGGATGACAGCTGGGGATATTCTCAGGTACTAACCAATGTAGCCACTTCTCCTGATGCCATCCAGCAGGGACTGAGCGTCAGTCCTGGACAGAGAGCCAGTCTTGCTCCACTGGAAAGCAACTGAGCTGAACTCCATGTCAAAACTCTCCTTGGCTTACATAGGTCAGGTGTCTCTGCTAGTTTTCTTGAATACTGACAGGATTTTGAACAGGGGTGGGAAGGAAGAAAGATCAGAATACTATTTCTGCCGAGAAATGGTGCCATTGAGACCGAGTTTCATGATGGCATTTTCCTCATAATTATTAATTCAGAGATCTTCAAAGCTATTTATAGTAATTGTCTTCTCTCCTGCATAGCTCATGCTACTGACCTGTGCAAAACTTTACACAACACTTCTGTATGTTAAGCCTGGGATTTCTGGGCTGGGCAAAGACAGCCAGGCCTAATGGAAAGACTTCTCATGAAAAACAGTCTACCTCTCTGCATTTCACATCTTAATGAGAAATCACCCAGGATTAACCTCATTTGCCAGAGGAGACATTGCTACAGATGAAGCAGATGCAGAGACGGTGATTTGATTTTACTTTTCCAGAACTTTGAAGCAAATGCAAAGTGGACAATTTAATGGTCTGCATAATATAAAGAAATGTATACCCATCCCTCTACTCCCCAATTAAAAGAATAGGAAGCTCAGACTGGTCATGTGGGATTTACCTGGGAATGAATTAGGCTTTCCAAACACAGCTAGGGTCCTAGTTCAGCCTGTTCACCCAGTGAAATACAACAGGGAAGGAGAGGGGAAAGAGCTCCTCAGCTTTTGACACTGGCTGCCCTCCCCAAGGCCTGTTTGACTACGGGAGAGTCTAATCTGACTGGTAGCAGACACAACTTGTCTTGCCTCCCATTCCCAGGAAGGTTTGCCCCTCCTCACTAGTCATTTGCCCTGTGTTGAGAAGGGAGGTGCGGTACCCCCAGGAGCAGGGATCTGTGCCCATGGAAGGGTAGCAAGGATTCATCTCCATGTAGCAATTCCTCCCAGGAGTCTCTTGGGGCAGCTCTTGCTGACTGCCCCATATTCAGGACACTGAGTGAAGACCAAGTTACTCTTGGGAAAACTCTAAGTAGCATTTACAGCTTCACCCGCCAAAGCCTACACACTTCCATGAGTAGCCGTGACCACTGACAAACCATGTCCTACAAGTCCACTTCTCCCAAAAGTGGTATGCCATGGTTAGCATAGCAACATTCACTGTCTGCAATTGTCTCATTGCAAAGGAGTACATTTCTTAATATTTTCACTGGCAGTCTTTTATTGGTATTATTCTTCCTTAGAAATTCAGATGTTGCAAAGAAGGAAAATATAGACACTAAAAATACTATCTTGCTAATACAGTTTAAGTAAAAGAAGAAATAGATGACTCAGAAAAGGCCAGGCTAATAGCCTTAGCAAAGTTAGAGTAAAGAAGTGGTTAAGGATCTAGATGATTTAATCCAGTTTAAAGAAAAGGTTTTACAGTGAGCAATTAGATGCTGTTTAAGGAATTAATCACTAATGGGTCATTAACTCTGACTGCTATTGTACAGTTAACAAGCCGAGGCAGGATTATTAGACTCGGCACCCAATTAAGAAGGAGAAGATATTTACAACAAAATGAACAAATGAGCTTTTAAAATGGAATGGGACAATTTGAAAGAAAGTGTAGGAACACAGAAAACTATACAGGGTACAAGAAAGATATGAGTTTGCATATGCCTCTGTCCCTTTATTCTTTTGAAAAATATTTACCTGTCTGTGCCCACTTATGTTTAGCTGGTTAAAATATTTATTTTTAGCAATAAACTCATAGCTTTCCTTGAAGGACATGACTGCACACAATTTATCCATTACAGGGTTCACATGTACAACGTATAACAAAAGACCTGCTTAATATGTCAATAAAAGAACAATCACCATAGCTTGACATAATCTTTCATTTTTTGCTGGCAGGTGTTGAATCAGGAGCTTAATAAAAGTGAACAGGTGTCTTCAGCTGCTGTTTCTGCTGTCCTGTCATTGTGGTGTTATCTACTGTTACTCTTCGACTATCTCAAGTAACCAAGCATCAGTGCTGGTTACAGCACTGATCAAAAAGTCAGGGGGGTCTTTCCGATGGCTTTACAGGATGCAGAATAACTGGAGGCAACAGGGAAGGAGGGTGGTAGTGTCAAAATATGGAAGAGCACCACTGAAATCTTGGGGAGTTGCTTGTAAATCATGAGCAATAAGCACAGGTAAGAGCTTTTGGGCAACAGTTAAATGTGCTCATATGCAGGAGGGGTTTCAGCATCAGAGCTGCAGCTGGACTGCAGCCAAGTAATGACAAGTGGGATTGTTCCTACCCCCAAGGAGGAAGAGTGTACAGAGCCTGTGCAGTCATTTGTTAGTGTGTGTCTGTTACTGATGCAGCCCAGGGTGTGCAAGCACACAAGGAGACATCCTTCCCTCATAGCCATCAGAGGACATGTGCCTTCTTGCAAGCCCAGCATCCTTGGTGATGCAAAGCTCACCTGTGAAAGGAGCGCTGGAGTAAGACCTAAAAACTGAAGCAATAAGAGTTATTGTTCTCCTCCCTTCCCCCCAGAAGTTTACTCAGGTCTCCTTACTAGAAGTTAGCAAATTATTTCCCTGGTCCCAACAGCGACAGCACTTTCTTTTCCTGACAGCATGGCACTCTTTGCCAAGGAAGCAAAGAGCTGTGTGCTGGGGATGTTGGGCACCACCACAGACACACAAACAGTGGCACTGACAAGTCCAGAGCCCAACAGGAGGGTCTGACCCAAGCAGGCCTACATCCCCCCCTGAATTCAGTGGGGACCACTCACTGGGCCTCCCTGCACCCCCCTGGACTAGCAGAGCTCAGGGAAGGGAAGCCTGGGGGCCTGGGCACAGCATGTGCTCTGGTCCAGAGAGGCAGGTTGGATCTGCAGGGAGGCCGGGGAGAGAGGAAAAGGCGTTTCAAAATAGAGGGATTCCTATTATTATCTGTAAAAGAAGCTCTCCAGACAATAGATGGGGGCTGCTGTGGAGAAGACTGTGAAGGGATGTTTAGAAACTGCTGTCTAAGGTTAAAAAGCTCTCTGAAGTGAAGCTAAACAAAGCTGACATACTTGTTTCTGACAGGACTCTTAAAAGATACGCACAGATTGTGAAAATATAATTAGACGCCAGCCTTTGTCTGGCCACAACGAGTGGGAAATGGTGAAAGGAGAGGTCTCCCAGTCTGCATTGAATCATCCCCAGGACACAATGAGGGCGCTTGTGCATCCTTCTCTCTTCCCTAATGAGAAACGTTAATTGCCACAACCTTCAGAGTGTGTAGAGCACCCCGTGCCCAGTGGAGGAGAAGGGGTGTTTCATTACAGCTTCTCAGCCCCATTACAGGCAGTAACGGAGATAATGGAAAATAAAGATACCGCAGTTTTAGTTTCGGCAGCTTGGCGATGGGCACTGGGTGGGCGGAGGAGCGAGCACGACGCAACACTGTGCCAGCCTCTGGGGCCTGCACTGGGCAGCCACACCAGGCAGGACGTACCCAGCAGGCCCCTGCTGACGGCTCTGGCCACCCAGTCGGGCAGCCAGTGCCCTGTCAGCTACCACCCATCTGCCCCCAAGGGCAGCTGGGCTGCAGGGGCATGGGGCCTTGCAGCACCTGCCAATCCCCTTCTCTTAGAAGGCAGCAACAGCCAGGGGACTGGCACCGACCCCAGCCCACTAGGGCAGGGGTGGGCAAAGCCCATCCTAACCCAGGGCTGCCCCACAAGGGCAGCTGTGGGAGTGCTGCACCTGACCCACAGACTGCCAGGGCCCTGGCCCCTCCTTGCCGAGCAGGAAGCCCCATAGCTGGGTGCGCTCCCTGCTGTGGAGCTGCTGCCCCGAGCCCCCAGTGCTTACAGCCAGTTTGGGCAGGGTCCTGCCACTGGAGCGGGAGGGCGGAGGGCCCACGGCCAAGCCTGTCCCACCCCTCTGCACATCACAGGCAGTGGAGGGTCCAGCCCAAGCAGCCCACTCACACGCAAAAACACGATGCACAGCCTTCGTGAAGGTTGTGCCATTTAATGGTGCAAAACCAGAAAACCCTCCCCAGGTAACACAGGCCTCGGTTCCCAGCCACCTTACACAGCTCTTCGCCCTACTGCAGCTTTTATTGCAACTAAAGCATCCAGCCACGGCGGGAGAGTGAAAGAGATTTTTTTTTCCTAAGCTATGATCAGGCCCCTAACTCTGCAGGGCATGTGGAAAAGGGAATTAAAAGGACCACAAAATACAAAGCAAGTCGGGGTGTGGGGAAAAAGCTGGTGCAAGGGACAGCCCTCCCTTGCCTTGCCATCTGGGGGAGCCAGCGCAGGGCAAGGGTGTCCCTTGGTCATCCGAGGACTGGCCTTCCCTGTGGGTTTCTCCCTGGTGCTGAAGAGGGAGTTCAGATTGTCTGCCAGGGTTTGCCAATGGACTGGATGTGCTCCTTGGCCTTCATCCGCAAGGCAGCAATGCTGGTGTTGCGCGGGTCTGCCTCATCCAAGGGGAACTTGTCCACAAAGGTGGCCCCGCACTGGTAAGGTGGTGGTGGCCCCATGGCGCCCAGGGGCTGCAGCGCATGGGTCACTGCCGGAGAGTTCAGGAAGGGCGGTGGCGTGTAGCTGCCGGGCAGGCTCTGTGGCGAGGCCACAAAGCCAGGTAGGGTCTGCAGGGCCGTGCTGCTGGGCACAGGCGGACTGAGCCATGTCTCCAGGGGCAGGTTGCTGCTGAGAGGACCCATGGGTGTTGCCTGCGGTGAGCGGTTGAAGGAGAGGATGGGCGAGTCCTGCAGCTTCATAGAGGTCACCTCCAGCTTCTCCTGCCGCCGCCACTTGGCCCGTCTGTTCTGAAACCACACCTGCAAGCACAGCCGTGTTAGCCAGGCCACAGGGCAGTACAGCAGCGCTGCCACCCCCACGGAGGGCAGACACTCTCCCCCGGGTGCAGCAGCACACATGAAATGGAGCCAGTGAAAAACGACGGAGTAGCAGACGGCACACCGAGCCAGGGCAGGAGTGGTTCAGCCGCGCTTCCCCCGCGGGCTCGGCAGACCCGCAGCCCCTCACTCGGCAGAGAGCAGCGCCACGGGGGAAGCAGCACAGCGAGAGCCCCGCGGCAGAGCCGGCCTGCCCTGCGGGCCCGCCCGGCTCGGCTGCCCGCTAGCCGCCGCCCCGGCGCACAGCGGCTTGGGCCGCCCCGGGCCGGGACACGCCAGTCAAAGGGCAGCGGCGCTGACGACGTAGCCAGCGGCCGGGCCGGGCGGAGGGGCCGGGCCGCGGCCCTACCCCCCGGCTGCCGAACGGAAAACGGCCCCGGGCTCCGCGGTGTCCTGCCGGCCAGGCCGGGGCCGCCGCGTCGGGGCCGTGCGGACGGCACCGGCTGCAGACGCGCCCGGCGCTCCAGCGGTGCCCCGTGGGGCCGCTCAGCCACGCACCGGCCGGGGCTAGCGGTGCCGATGCCGGGTTGGGTTCATGGGGCCGCGGGCCGGGACACCGGGGCCGCCCGCGCGCCGTGGCGGTGCCGGGAATGCAGGTTCACACCGAGCCAGGGGCTCCCGGCGCCGGGAAGGCGGCGCTGCGCCGCGCCGGGCCGGACTGTGCCGCGCCAAGCCGGGAGTTCCCGGTGCCGGGAACGCGGGGCTGCGCCGAGCCGAGCCGAGCCGTGCCGTGCCGTGCCGTGCCGTGCTGTCCTGCGTGGGGGTTCCCGGCGCCGGGAACGCGGTGCCGGGCTGAGCCGCGGGCTGCCGGTGACGGAGCGCGGGGCCGGGTCGGCGGGGCGGGGGCGGGCGTTACCTGCACGCGGACCTCGGGGAGGTTGACCTTCATGGCGAGCTCCTCGCGGCTGTACACGTCGGGGTAGTGGGACTTCTCGAAGGCGCGCTCTAGCTCGTGGAGCTGGTACGTGGTGAAGGTGGTGCGGTTCCGCCGGTGCTTCTTCTTGGGCTGCTCCTCGTCCGACGGCTTCCCCTCGCCGCTGCTGCCGGCGGGCAGCTCGGGACTGGCGCTACCGGGGCAGTACGGCTCTGGGAGGGGAAGACAGGCGGGTCACCGGCAGGGCGATCTCCCCGCGGGGCCAGCCCGAGGGCGCGGAGGAGAGGCGCCCGCCCGCGACCCGGCGCCTCTCACCCGCCGCGCTCACCTTGGAAGCGCTCGGCGCGGCCCTGGGGCTCGGCCGGCGGCGGCTCCCCCGGCATCTTGGGGAGGCAGTGCCGGGGTCCACGCCTGTCCGCCTCCTTGGCGCTGCCGGCGCTGCCGTCGGGCGGGAAGGGGCCCAGCAGGCCGTCCTCCTTGGTGAACCCCAGGATGGCTTCGATGCTGTGCAGCCTCGACGGGTTCCCCCCGGGGCTCCGCGCCGCCTGAGCGGACAGCGAGAAGGCGCCCTCGGCCATGGCGAGCAGGGCGCCGGGCGGGTGCATGGGGCGGCCGGCCCGGGGCCCCGGCGCGGCGCTGCGGTCCCGCCCGGCCCCGGGGCGGCGCGGGCAGCTCTGGCACGGCGCCGCCCGGCGGGCTGGCCTCCTTGGGGCGGGGGAGGAGTGCCGGGGGGCGGTGGGCGAAAGGGAAGGCGAGGCCCCCGCGCCGCTCCGGCATGGCAGGGGAGGCAGGGCATCCCCAGGGCCCCGCCGGCAGCGTCCGCTGCCCCCCCGCCCGCCGGCCGCCCCGCCCCGTCGGCCCCGGCCCCAGACGGCGCCGGGCGATGCCATCCGGGGCCCTCGAGGCGGGGCGGGCCGGCCCCCGGCTGCTGCCGGGGGCTGGCCCAGGCCGGGCGCCCCGCCGAGCCTCGCGACTGCAGCCACGGGGCCGGGGCCGCGCTGCCCGGGCCGAGCGCCGTCGGAAATCATCGTGGGACAGGCGGCTGCCGGTGCGCCGGGCGCGGGGGGACCGACCCGGCACGGCAGTGCCCGGGACGGCGGGAGCCGCGGGAGCCGCTTGCCGGGAGCGGGGCTCCATGGAGGGGTTGGGGAGGGGCGGGAGCCCCGGGGGGGGGGCCTGGGCGAGAGGACAGTGGGTGCCCGGCTCAGTGCCCTGCGCTGTGCTGCGGGCTCGCGGAGCCTCTCCGAATTTCTCTCGCTTGTCAGCTCCAGCCTATATCTGTCCCAGGCATTTTTTAAGTGCATCGGTTTCATAGGTGGCCTCTCAAAAGATGATATGCAGGAGGATGCCGTGGCACTGTTCTGTGTCAAATGCACAGGGTAAAAAGCATTGGGGGTAAAAGGTGATGCTCTGGTCCCCTGTCGGGATACTTGCCCTGCATCTGGCTGCCTTCAAAGCCACATTTATACACCAAGGGAAAGTGCGTGCAGGCTTTTGGGGAGGATGGACTCTGGAGACATCTGAAGGAGCTGGGCTCAGCCTTTCAGCCTTCACAAGTCTGGGGAAGGCGCTAGGCAATATTTCTGAGGAAATTTTCCAAGATGTTGGTATAGGACAGACCCTGTGAGAAGAGCTGATTCTGTGACCCTGTCCTCCATGGCACAAGTGTGGCTGGGAGGCTAGAGGGCAGGGCAGGGCTTCATGGGAGATCTACAAAATGCTTTTGGAGGTAAGGCAGAGAGCCAAATCCCACACCTTACTTTGTACTTGGCTTGGTGGAGGACGTGGACTCAGCACAGTACTAACTAGGCAACGGCATCATGTCTCCTGCCTCCAACATACTCCTTCCTGCATCAATATTTTTCCTGCTTTTCTCTTTCCATCACTTTATCACTTTTTATGCTAGCACCTGCTAGTTCCTCTGAGGCACCAGCCATCTTTTGTCCCAGCTGGTTTAAGTGACAAACCCATGAACATCCAGAGTGGTTTTCAGCCTGCACTTAGCTTTGAAGATGCTTCCATTTCAAACCTGAGGAGAGTGTATGTGAATGAAAAACACCACTGCTTCTTCTTCTTCCAGATATATTAGTCTAATAAAAGGTATGACCTCTCTCAACAAATCTTCATTTTTGCTTCCCTCCCTGCCCCAACAGGATGCATTTTGTGTAGATTTTTCCAGAGGAATCGCTTCAAAACAAAGATTGGCAGTGCTTGCCTCTGCCCGTGCCCACACCTTTTTAAGGTTTACAGTCTGATGTCCCAAAGTTAATGCCTTTTAGAAGTGCTCAGCTTTTTCTGCTAGCTCCAGGTGAGGTTTGCCTTCACTGACTGCTTCTGGGGGTGGGGGTCAGGGCTGAAAGAACTCAGCCATCCGTTGGCAAAGAGGGAAGAAGCCAACAGAAGAGACAAGAAAAGGTTAGTGTGGCTTTTGTGCACAATATGAAAAGCAAGTCAATACCATTGTAGGGGCATTGGAGGGTACTCAAAGCAATCAGCCAGGGGCCATTGTGTTCCTTTAATCTACATGTGTATTTCCCAAGAACTCTATTAGTGAAGATGAATGAACTGTGCAATGTCCCTAATTTCTTCTAATTTGGAGCTGGGGTTTTATGGCACTCACAACCAGCACAAAACATGCCGGTCCCTCCAGAACCCCTGGGCAAACTTGGGAATTGGTTTTGCTTGTAGCAAAAAAAGATAGTAAGGTGAGACGAAGGAGCAAAACACCTTTAGCCAGACTCTGGTCTGGCAGTAAGTGCCATAAAAGGGCATTGGGTCCTGGCACAGATGCTGCTTTTAGGGCACCTGTCAAAATTGTCCAATACAGGAACAAGACTGAATTTTTTTGCTGTTAATCACAATGCAAATGTACAGCAAAAAAACTTCCACCCCCAAAGCAGGATACACATCCCACACAGTACATGAGAGACCTTCCTCCCTAATAGAGAAGGATTCTTCCTCAGCAGTAGATTATTACCATTGTATTTGCTGTATGGAACTGCATTTGTCACTGTGGCATCTTTCTTGCAGGGCAGTGGAGTTGTCGAAAGAGGAAGCAACTCCCTTGGTCACAATCTGTAAAAATCTGAAAAAAACCCCCACCCTATAGCAGAGCAGAGACCAGCTCTGACTCTTCCAGCTCCAGATCTATCTTTTCTCTCTTGCCATGCTTAAGGCATGGACTGTGGTGCCCTGACATGCACTTGAGGCATCACACAGCTCTGGGGAGGGAGACGGTTCCTCTGATAGTCAGAGACTAACACAGAAAGGTTAGAATGGCAAAGGAAGGTAACTGTCTGAACATTTCCCTTTGGGTCTAATGTACTGTCTGTTAGCTAAATTCCCTGCTGCCACAAAGTCCCCTGGGACATATGTCATACTAGTATGAAGCCTCAGAAATTGGTACTATGGTACATCACAGCTTCGCAAAGGCCATTTACCTTTGGAAATTTACAGGGGCAATCAGGATCGAATTTGAGAATATTCATTAGGGGATGAAATCGGTGGGATTTGTTACTTGCCTTGTCAAAAGATGGCCCCTATTCCATCACCTCTTCTAGTTTTTTGCAATGTATTATTATTATTTACAATTACTGCTGAAATTATGTTTGGAAGCTAACAAAAAATTCTCAAGACGGACCACCTCTAAAGTGCAGCTGTCTGCTATACCTCCTTCCTGTGCATACATAGTGAAGACTAAATGAGAATAGTTTTGATCCTGTTGGTGCTGTTGAAGCATATGTATGGGACATGGCTTCACACAATGAAATCAGCACCATAAAATGCCACAGATTCTTGCTTCCTGTCTTTTCTTTATGTCAAGCTGAAATAATTACTGCCTTGCAGAGCAGACATTTGAAGCTGAAGTCACTCTGCAGGTGGGACATCACTCTCCAGACCAGTGATGTGCAGCAGGGAGCGCCTCCCTGAAAGATAAACAGGACTTTCAAGGTCAGGCAGCAAATCGACAGGGGGCAGGGGGAATACGGGGGGCAAGAAAAAGGGAGAAATACTCACCCAGTGGGTACCTGTACCCTGCTGCAGTTTGCATACTCTGTGTCATCCAACAGATTGTTAAAAACTGGAAAAACTGGCTTTGCTTTTTTTCTCCCCAGAAGTTCCTAAGTGTGCAGTTTAAGAACCTTCTTGAAAGCACGACATATGAGGAAGCTGCTGCCTCCTCCCATCACTGCATCACTCATGCCTTGACAGTCACCTCCTGCTTTTTTTCTGGTGAGATTTTTCTTTATCTGCCCCTAGGAGAGTTGGTTGTGTTTTCTCCACCACTTACAAAGTGCTCTGTGGCATGCAGGAATCCCACAGACAGTGCTGAGCAGGCCCCCGTGCAGCACAGTGCCTGAGCCTCCATGGAGCGTGCTGCCCCTGATACCTGTCCTGGCTGTGGGCATGGAACCAGCCGTGGCTGCTCTGGCAGCAGGGCAGCCCTTTCTGGGTGGTGAGCAGCATGGGTCTGGTGTGAGGGCTCGGACAGTTAGGCTCGCCACGCTCAGCCATCCCTCTGGAGGGAGGGAGTGGAGGTTCATGCTGTAAGGCTATATTAATGCAATCCTTCTTTACTTGTTTTCCAATTAGCCTAATTGAATTCGGATTGCTTAAAAGTGGGCACTAGAGACATTTATCTTGATGGGATGACGGCCTTGAGCTCCAGCGATCCTATTAACTATAAGAACCCAAATCCCAGGTAGGGTCTGTCCAGCAGTAGCTCCCATGTGACCTAACGCTTTAATCTGCTCCTCTTCCGTGCAGCACGCACACACACATGCACACAGAGACACACACACACACACACATATACAGACATGTACACATACATGCACACATGTGCATAGATGCATGCATATATGTACACATGCATTTGTGCACACATGCACACAAGTGCATCCCCATACACATGCATACATGCATATGCACACACATGCAGTGGCTGCCTCTTAAGGTTCTAGCAGCCTCAGGAGAAAGGCTGTTCAGTTCAAGACACTGGAGAAAGACCTTCTTTCCTTTTTCTTAAGAGTTGGAACAGAGTCAGTGTGCTCCCTGTCTGCCTGCCTGCTCCACTCCAGGCTCTCCCATGCTCTGTCCCCAGGGCTAAGCGTCTAGAGAGCTGCATGCCCAGTGACATGTACCCTATGTGGCCCCGCCACCTCCTACCTGCATGCCTCCGCAGGCCTGCAGTTGGTGTCTGAGGACAGGGACAGCCAGTGCTGGAGGGATGAGCCATGCAGGTGCTGGCAGGGAGTAGGGCAGCGGTGAGCTGCAGTGAGGATCAGGCTCCTGCTGAGGGCAGGACAGATTTGCAGCTGTGCCCTGGCCATCATGCCCCCCTGCATGGGGGGTCTCAGGGGGATTTGGGGCAATGGTGCTGGCCCCCCACTGTGCCCCACCACTCCTGTGCACAGCCCAATGCCAGCCCCAGGGCAGGCGCAAGCCCTGGCCCTGGCATCCCAGGGAAACTCTGTCTGTGCGTGGGAGCTCAGGGCGGGAACCAGCACCTCCTGCGCTGTAGCCCAGCTCCGCTACTCCGGATTGAGAGTTTTTAGGTCTCTGGCTCCAAAAATGGTGCCTAAGGCAACCCACTCCCCTCCCAGCAGCAGATCAGTGTGGCTGTGGCTAGCACCAGGGCTGGGGAGCGTCCCACACTGTGGATGGGGAGGGCCCCCATCCCGCACCAGCCCACAGCCACCTCCCAGCCCCACTCGCCTCTGCCAGCCCTGACATTTTTTTGGAATCTCATTAATCGCTTGTTTGGTGATTCTGACTGTACTTTCTTCTCTGACCCTTTAAACCGTGAAAATGCTGATCCTATATGTGCTGATGAATTTAATTAGCTCCTTTAAACCACCAGATGCTTTCAGTAAGATTTTCAGGAAGTCCCAGGCACATTTTAATTCAAAGGTCAAAAGCCTTAGGCTTGTTTACTTTGGTGTTTTATAGATAAGACAATTCAGTCTGTAAAGTAACAGAACAGTATGGAGACACCTACCAAATTTATACAAATACAGAGGGAAATGGATTGATCCTCAAAAACCAAAGGCCAGTTGAGCTGAGCCAGCAACTATTTTAACTACATTATGTAAAGACCTCCTAAAAGAGCCCACTTGTCTTTCCGCATAGATAATTAAATTCTGTGGTGACATGTGAGAGAAGGATCCCAAGAGACAGAAATCAGATCAGAAGTCTTGGAGGCAGAGTGTTTGAGATTGAGTTAGCATTTGCTAGCTCTGATGCTTGATGAACATGCTGAAGATAGGTCTTCTCCACTAAAGAAATGACCTGTTACAATACAAGATCCACTGACATCCCTCTCTGAATGGACCAGGGCATCCTCTGGAAAAAACAAGGAAGGTAAACTTGACAACTTCTGGGTTTCTTAAGTAAGAAAGAAGTGAGCAAGAAGAAAAGGCATATTTTCTTGGGACTACAGTGAGGAAGATATTTGATAACAGGTTTTCAAACAAGTCTATGCAGCTTATATTTGAATAGCGATTGCTGAAAGAGCTTTTCTAAGCTGATCTCTTGCATCCAAGAACCCCCCTACACAGAGCTGTCCCACAGAGGACAGGACCAACACCTGCCACCTCTCCTTGTCCCTAAGCTGGTAACTCCACCGGCTCCCAAAAGGACGGGACTGTGTGCGATATGCAGCTGGCAGGGCAGGGCTGAGCCCCACACTGCCCCAGGGAGGTGCAGGGGCGGACTGGGGATGGTGGCTGGGTGCACCGGAGCGTCCGGATCGTCAAGCAGGACTGCGATGGGGAGGCAGGTCCAAGGCCAAGCTGGGAAGTCCATCCATAGGTCAGGATTGGGCCCAGCGATCACCAGGCAGGTCCGAGGTCCAGCTGGCAAGTCAGTTTGCAGGTCAGGGTCTGCGCGGTGGCCAGGCATAGACGTGGCTGTGGCTGAGCTGAAGACAGGCACAGCTACAGCACAGTTCAGGCAGGGACTGAAGGCCCAGTCCTGAGCTTAACTGGAGGCTCAGGGCCCGTGGGCAGAGGGCGTGGGTGAAGTGCCATTGAGAAAATAAACAAAAAGTTCTTTGGCTACCAGACTTGTAGGAGAAAGAAGTCTTTCTGGCAAAAAGCGTTAAAGCAGCCATCGAGGGTTGATTGACCTTTGCCAGGGCTGATACAGCAGCTCAACATGGCACAGAGCTGTCTTGGACACCTGGGTCTACCAGGCCCTTGCTGGCAGTGGGCATCACGGCAGCCTGGCGCAGGGAGGAGCTATATTAAAAAAAAAAAAAAAAAAAAAAAATCTGCTTATGTAAAGAACTAGAGCAAGACAAAAAGATCAGATGTTTTCTGTAGCTTCTGAAGGTCCCTTCTAACCTTTCTTGCCATCTAACCTTTCTGGCTTTCTTGCTTTCTTGTCTGGAGAATTTTTCTGTTGAACAGCAAAGCAGAAATAGACCCCTCCAGGCCCATGCAGAAGGCAACCTTGACCCCGCTTCTCCCTTCCAGAGGGGGAGAGGCACGCTCTTCTATTAGCAACACCATGGGAAAAAAGCAGGCAGTTGTTGAAATGGACACGCTCCTCTAGGAATGACCTGGTCTCTCCTCACAGACTGTACCAGTGCCTCACCCAGCTCCTCATTTGGGCAGCAGGAATAAAGGAGCTGGAGTGATCTGCAATGGGTTTGCCCTACAAGTTTATGATATTTTCACTTTTCATCTGATTTTTTAAATAAGCTAGACATCCAGAAAGTCATGATGTATCTCCTGTCCTCCCCTCCAAGTAAACAGCAAGTGGGGGAAGCAAGAGGTTCACTTTTGTCAACCAATACTGACACATCTCCCCACCTCTGTCCTAGTCACCCTTCCTCAAATACCCTTCTCATTCCAGTGCTGAGGATGCACCTCAGGGCCAGGGCAGCTGCAGGATAAGGCACCCAGCCAACAAGCTGCTGGATGGGGGAAGGCAGCAGAACTGGCCCCACACAGTCACATGAGAGAAATTCACTCCCTGGCAAGCAAAATACAGGCACCAGTTCGGTTTTGTATCTTGCTTTATTTGTAGGAAGGAATCTCAACTTCATTTTTCGTTCGCAAACTGGCTGCATTCAGGGAAAGTAGAAACTATGTACCCCTGTCTCTTGCTGACAGCCCAGAACAGGGTTTTTGCCCAGAGCTCTCCTCCTCAATGCACCAAAGTGATAAAAGTGATCTGCATGTTTTACAGACCTGGGCCAGTATTTTTCATGATGCTACAGATTTCCCAGAAGTCTGGAGGCGATTCCCTTCAAGTGACTTCTGGCTAGAGCGGAGCTGGAGATGTACAGTCCTTCCCCCATTGGCTCAGCAGCAGACAGTCCCACACACGAAATGAAGGTAGAAACGAAGTCATATGCTCAAGACACTGGAAGATTTCAATAATGATATGCTTTGAATCTGCACTCCTGCCACCCAGAAGTGTTGTAACAAACAAGAACATTTCAACATATGTGTCGGAGGAGTGTTTTTAGGAAGTGTTTGCCTGTGTGCTCACCAGTACATTAGGGGAAAAAATGGTGATCAGCTTGAAATGCTATAAAGGATTCTACTAGAAAGTAGATTAAAGACATACAAATAAATGTATTTGCGCAGATTAATAAAACATGATCCATATATGATGAACACATAAAGCTACACACTACCCTCTCTGTCCTTTTGCAGCCATGGAGGAGGGCACCATTATACCCATTGGTGATAATGGGCTTTTTAAAAGTAGCTAATTTTCTCTGTCCTTTTCCCATGTCACAGCGTCTGTGCCAGTACTGCAGTGGAAGGTGATGGGGTGACCCTTCCTGGCAGTCTCAGCACCCAGCAGCCTGCTGGAGCAGGAGAAAGGTGAACCTCCCTCCCTCACCCTCCTCTCTGCCTCACTGCAGAGGTGGCTTTGCCAAAAAGGAGAATTTGTCCTCCTTTCCCAAGTGACCAGTAAAACACTGCAGGCATGGCACAGGCTCAAATCCTCCCTAAGATTTTGTGTCTGTCTGCCCCTTGGCATTGCAGCTGTGTAGCTGTGGGTGACTACTGTCCCCCTCTGCAGGGAGAGAAACCATCCCAGGCAAGTGTGGAAAGATGCTCTGCACTGCTCAGGCATGGTGGGCTACCTGGTGAAACCATCGTTTTACCAAACGCATGCTGTGGTGTCTCCACAACAGTATTGCACTTCACCTGGGAGTTGCTTCTGAAGCTGTCGGCAACCAGGCCCGGTGCAGCCATGCAGACCCTCAGCAATAGCCAGCCTTGCTCCATCTGGGCCTGCAGCAGCAAGAGGTGTTAGCTGGGGCTGCCAGATAGGATGGCTAAGTCCTCTCATGGTGACTGTGCCCAGGGAATGACCAATGGTGGCAATAAAGGTGTTTACAGGACATGGTTTACGTCGCCAGATACAAAGGCAGGTGTTTTTCCTGTACCTAATACTGGGGACACCCAGCTGTTTTCTGCAACCCCCAGCTGATCCACCCTGTCGGTGATGGGACCTTCCAGAAACCCGGTCCATTGGATCACCCAGCTTCTCTCAGCAAAGCACTGTAACTCACTGGGGCTTGGCAGAGCCACCACCATTCTGTGGGGCTGGAGGAAATGACCCAACCCAGGCAAAGGGGGCTCAGTACAGAGTGGCTTTCACTTCTGGAGTGCATTGTATTTGTATCTTTTGCACTTCACAGACCAATACCTGAGGCCAGGATTGAGGAAGAAAGAGGGAGGGGAGAGGAGAGGAGAGGAGAGGAGAGGAGAGGAGAGGAGAGGAGAGGAGAGGAGAGGAGAGGAGAGGAGAGGAGAGGAGAGGAGAGGAGAGGAGAGGAGAGGAGAGGAGGGGAGGGGAGGGGAGGGGAGGGGAGGGGAGGGGAGGGGAGGGGAGGGGAGAGGGAGAGGGGAGGAGAGAAAGAGACAAAAGAGTGAAAAGACAGAGAAAAGGAAGGAAGGCAGGAGGGACGGAGGTGGGAAGGAAGGCAGGCAGGAAGGCAGGCAGAGAGGGAGGGAGGGAGGGAGAGAAAAGAGACAAACCATACTTAGTGCATTTATTAATTTAAAAATGAATATTTTTACTTGATTGGGTGGAGACAGAGAGAACGAGAGACTTAGAAACCTGTAGGAAGGTGCTACATGTATTCATTTGCAAATTTCATTCACAGGCTAGCTCTTGGAAGACTTACAAAGTCCTTCATTTTATAGGATATCTGAGCCCCTCAGGAGTAGTATTGTATACATCATCCATGTGCAAGGGCTGTACAGCTTTTGTGTGGATTATCATGCATGATAACTACTATGGCTATGCAAGTGAGAGACAGACTGATGCTCCCATCTGCCTTAACCACAGGACCCTGCTCCACAGGGCTGGTGGAGATGACCTGTGCTGGCCCCATCATTGCCTGCCCAGGCTGCTTGGGGCTCCTGGGCTAGCGGCCCTGGCAGCGCTGCAGGCTACAGTGAGTAGCCATCCCTCAACCAGCCAGCTGCTCTGTATGGGGCCACATTCCAGCTGTTAGCCAGCATCAGCTCCGCTTGTTGGGGAGTGGGAGGCAATCAGGTCAGCACCTACTTAGGTTTTCCCCAGAAAAAAACTCTGAACAACAGCAAAGAAAATCTTGCTTGGTCCTGAATCTAAAACCATTGAACTGGATCCTGTGTGTCCCACAGACTCAATCAGATTTAGCACTAGTGAAAGCCATGCTTTTTCTCGGGGTTTAGGTGCCCTACCCTGGCATAATCTTTCAGGTGAGCCAGATACAAGGTTTAGCCTTGTACGGAGCTAACTCCTAGAATAAATGTGGTGAGCTTATTTTACCCTATACAAGTTATTTGCTGGTACCCCAAGCCCCAGCATTTGGCACACATAGCAGCCAAGCAGAGGGCCACTGCTGTCACTTGACGTTTGAACTGCATTTGAAGACGTAGAGGCTGTGAAATTAAAGCAGCCTGGAGCAGTCTGTGTTGCTCACTGACTGTGGTTCGCTGATAGCTACCAAGCCTTGGTTTCTTACAAGTCCTCACTCAGTTCTATATATGATGACATTTTTGTCCCAAGCTGTAGACTTATATGCTTCACTTTTTGCCTTTTACTATATTTAGTACAGAGATGGTCAAAACCTTTTTTTTTTTAAGTTTTTGCAGAAAATGTCAACATTTGCATACTGGGTTTGTTTCAAAATGTTTGAAACAGATGTTTTTATTAGAAATATATGTATTTATTTCTGAAAGCAGTATTAAATGAGTGGTTACCTACCTACATATTATGCATCAGAAACACAATTTTGCTAAAAAATACAATTTAATAGCATTTTGATCACTTTGAAAAAATGGGAAAAGGCACATTTTTTCCCCAATATTAGCTTTTTTAAAGCCATTTTTTTCCATGGGGAAAAATGTTATGTTAAAAAATGAGCATCAGTTCTAACTTTGCACTAAGCAGTCACAGCATATAAATTTTGACACCCCCCTCTCGGGGTTTTAAAGTCTCTCTCTCTCTCTCTCTCTCTCACTTTTCTATATTTACATTTAATGCTATAGAGCTAAGCGCATTCCTCTGCCTGCTCTCACTCTGCAGCCCCTGTCAGACAAGACTGAATTCACAACCCTTGGATAGTGGTGTCTTTTCTACATCACAGAGCATTTCTGCTCAGCAGCCTGTTTCATTTCGGTGAAGGTGGCTTGTGCCTTTTCTTTGATCGCATCCATGTCCATATTCTGGATGTTCTGCAGCTGTCCCAGGATAGAGTCCTTGTCCTCTTCCTCCACCTGATCTTCTGCCACCATCTTCTGAAGGTCTTCTGGCAAATCCACATCATCTCCAGCCATCTGTATTTGATTCTCATCCAATTCACTCTGATACAAAAAGCAGAAAATAAAAACAGTGCATGAGAGTATTTCTGCTATCCCAGGATCTACTGATGAGTCTCTTTTTTGTTCGTTCACTTGTTTGTTTTAGGGAGAACTGAAACATATGCACAGATTTTTCAGTCAAAGTTTTTAGATGCAACTTGTGAATTCAGGGGCTCAATCAGCCCCCATACAAGTGTTAAGAATTTTCAGACAATGTCAATTGTATTTCTTTGAAGGGTTTCAGTAGTGTCAAAACTGAAGACCTCAGTGTCACTTGCCATTTTAGAAATCTGTCATATGTGTTAACTGTGGTAACATGCTGATACTGCAGGAAATCCACCACAAGTTATTCGTATCCACCAAAGACATGCTGCAATATACTGCCTAGGCTGTCATCTGTTGTGCGATTTGGTCAATGAAGCAATAGCTTTAGAAAAACTGTGTGGCTACCATTCCCCTATTAATTTGGTGGTGGGTATTTTTAGATATCAGCACTAAACTGAAGCCTTCCTGAAGAAAGATGCATTAAACTTAGGAAAGAATTACTGGAAAAAAGGCCTCCATCTTCCCCAAACCATGCCTAAACTATATCTAGGTCTTTGGTTGTCATCTCTGAGTTGTGATGAAGAGCAGGGGCTGTCTGGCACATAATCAGAGCAGTGCTGCAGTGCTGGTAAGTGGGGTAATAGGAGGACTTGGACAACAAAAGAGAGGATGGAGATGGGGTGTGAGTCTGAGAAAGCAAAAGGAGACAGGAGAAGGAACTGGTTAAGCAATTAAAAGGGCTGAGATGCAGTCAGCACTACACACACTTGCTTCCTGCCTGCCCACTGAAATGCTCTATCAGTGGGGCTATGTCAATTTTTCAAACAATGGTGATTTTGTTCACATTTTTGTGGTGGATTCTGATGGATTCAGAGCTCAGAAGAACAGGGTATTTTGACACAGCTCACACATCAAAGATAAGCATTAATGCCTCATTACATCGCCAAAATGAAGCATGACAGCAGCAAAGGCCTGATATGAATAAGCAGCAATGCTGTCAGCAGGAGGTGTTTTTGAGAGTGAGAGGGATCTTGGGTTTGCATGAATGAATGAATGCAACAATGAATGGAAGGACATATATGAGCAATGTGTGTGTAGTTTCAGACCTTAGCAGGGACAGGCAGACTGGGATGCTTGGCTACATAGCCACTATTTACTGTTACCTATATTTGCACAACTTTATGTTTGCAATAACTGTACTTCCCTTTAACCTGATTTCTCCCCATATATCTTATGAAAATATGGAGAGGTGTTTCATGATCGTTACTACTACGTGGGTAAAATGGGTGAGGATGTCTCTTGACCCCTTTGGGTAAGGGTTGCTGCTATCAGATCTGTGGAAGCTAGAAACAATATCCCAATCGGCAGAAGTATTCTTTATTGATTGCGTAGCAGGAAAAAATTTGTTATCCTGCTTGTGTTAAGCTTTAAGTTAAACGTGTTAAGCTTTTAATCAGCAAGTGCTGGCTATCGGAGGAATTAGCCCTTTTGGAATTCTCCCAAGTAGCAGTAGAGAATGATAAAGAAAGATACTGGGTTAATCACTGAAAAAGTCCCCCTAAGCAGACAATCACACATGTTCTTTTCTTTAGAACTATTTATAATTTAAGACATCATCACTGCATGCTACTGTATATTATGTGGAGAGATACCCATACAGTGCACACAAAGGCCACTTTGGTGATGCGAACAATTGTTTGGCACATTCTTGCACCAAAGCCCCCTGTCCTACTGAAGTCTGAGATGTGATGCACAATGCAATTTGGGGGTTCAAAGTGTTCTCTGACCAAAGAAGAACGTATTCAGATATAGTCTAAAGCAGTACAATTCTGCCCAAGTCACCTGTCTCTACCCACTTGGCATTTAGCCTATCCTTGAATAGACTAGTATGAACTTCAACAGGGTAGGGTCACTCAACAGCAAGCCAAGAAGTACATAAGGTGTGTATGGCCTCTTCTCTTTCTTCTAAAATTTGACAGATCTGGTTCTGTTACTTTGATTTGAAATGGAAGTGTAGCATTAAGTTTCTGATTTTACCTGTTGTGTTTTGGTTTTTTTTTTAAGTCTGGTGGAAATAAGTTAAAGCTTGTTTTCTCACAAGGAGAGACCAGAAGATTTTCCTACAGGATGTTCTTAAAGTCAGGCTAATGCTGCAAGTGTCCAAATACACACTGAGCCTGCAGCTCCAAGCACCCACTTCTGAAAGTCAGAATCAGAAATGTGGTGCGGAAATGCATCATGTCTGTTAGTTTCAGACAGCAGCTTGCAATCAGAGTGTGAGCAGGGTGTGCAGATCCCTGCTGTCCCAGCGTGCACATGTGGGGACTGTTACTTGCCCAAGGCCAGACATGGCTCTGACAGTGATAGAGGCACTACCCCGCATCAGAATACACTCAGCTTGGACTACAGAGAGCACCCAAAATAGGCAGACCTCATGGACAGGACAGCTGGGGCCATGGGCTCTAATAAATTCATACAGAAAGCCCCTCTGGACCCTGGCAAACCTGCACTCGACTGGATGGCCTCTCTCCTGATGACTTTAATCTCCATAGTCTCCAGGTCTCTGCAAGTGTTCAGCCACCCTTTTAGGACCTCTGAGAACACAGAAGCAACATCTATTCTAGTAAATTAAATATGCCTGGCACTGGTCTCTTGCCCCAAGGCCAGCTGTCCTGGAACAACCCACTGCGATGCTATTGAACTCTCTCACCCTACCAAACAGGGTGGTCCCATCTAACTGCCTATTGGCAATGCCTGTCCTAACTCCCAAACTGGCCCTGGGAACTGCTTGGGAGAGTGCCCAGGCCAAAACTGGGTCAGACTCCCTTCTGACAATTCAACAGCATAGGCGATAGAGTCCTAGTGCCTGGTAATATACTTTGACCCTGATTATGCATCTGATGTAGTAAGACTCAGATCCATTTTGTTACAGGTGCAATATAATGCAGAGTTCTTTATACATACATGATACACAGGTGTAAGCAGAAAACAGACAGTCTAAACATCCATTTATATGAAGTCTGATTGTAAACAAAAGAGATCAAAGCTCACAGGCTAATCTACAGGGGAGCCAGACTGCTTTCCAGCATCACTGTGTGATGTACTGCTTTCCTTATGTCTAACATCCTGTCATAAAATTTACCTATGCCTACACGCAGAGATCTTTAGGTAGGTGAATCCAGACCTGATCCTGTGATTCATCACCTATAATGAACCAGTTACATACAAAATCAGAGTTCATCTTGCCTTGACCTGCAAGTGGGATTTTTGGTAAGCAATACAGCAGCCCCATACTGACCTACGCCATCCAAGGGCTGCAGGTACCTCACAAGTAGGTACGAGGAGCCACAGGTTGGAAACACCAGCCTTCTCCCCCACAAACACCCTCTTGTGCCATCCCTACACAGGGATCACAGTTTGGAGCACAGGAAAGGTGTGCGGAGGCTGCTTGACACCCGAGCTGTCAGGGCCTCGTAGGCACTGTCATGTCATTGCCCAAACTGGCTTCAATAAGAACCCCCTTACCCCTGGGGTCCAGAAATCCCATTTCAGCTCAGGTCAGGCCCCCAGTCCTGCCCTAAGCTACATCACAGCTGTGCCTGTGCCAAGGTGGTCCCCTGCTGAGCCTGGCTTGTTGACTGGCTTTCCAGGATAGACCATGCTTTGCCTTCCCTGACAATTACTGGGCTGTCGCTGGATCCTGCTGCGAGCCCCAGCTCTGCGTACTGCGTTTAGAGCCTGCGGGACTGTGCCTGTGGGTGAGGGCACTGCTTGTGCTGGGGTCCCCCGTAGCCCTGGCCTGGACCTTCTCAGCAAGCAATCCTGATCCCGCTGCCTCCTGACATCCACACTGTGACTCCATTTTTCCACAGTGGAGCCACAGCTGTTTCACTCTGGCCTATTAAGAAAACATTTAGATCAGCAAAAGAATTCTTCAAGCTTAGCAAATACTTGTTTTCAGATACTTATCTAAAGCCTGTATGCACTGAAGAGCTTCTCCTGAGACAAGTTTCTCTTTCTGCCTGGTCAATATGCATCCCCCATGGCACAGCTAGAGCTTATGTAATGGTTGCGTACAAGTAAAAAACCCTTTAATTCTGGAATGGCGCTATTCATTAAATCAAGTCTTAACAATATTCCCATCACAGCACAATAGAGCAAGAGCTGTTTGAGATTACATGACTACATGTCCCTTTCATGGCAAGAAGCTTTCCTTTTTAGTGTCTCTAGCAGCACTTGTTATTGAAAAGACATCTGATTGCATCTGAATACTCTTTCCCTCTAAATATCAGTGAATGAAAAACATCCTGCTGTTCAGTGACTGAGAATCTCATAGAGCAGTGCCCACAGAAGTGCTTTGACTAGGGGAAGGGATCCACCTGCTTGGAGCAGACGACATAGTCCCTTCCTGAGGTGCTAGAAATACATGTATCAGAACACAACCCCCAACACTTGGACAGAAGAACGGCACTGATGTGACAATACTCTGACAGAGAGTAGTGGCATTTGAGATAACGTGGTGGATATATGTGCAGATCAGTGATGTGAAAGGGGTGGTGGGGCCCATGGGGAGAGATTGCCGTGCTGCAGACAAGGTCTTTGGACAGGTTGGTCGGGCCTGTAGTCAGATGTTCCTCTCCTGCAGCACAGGCACCATCACCTCAATACCCTGTGTTTAGACCTTGCAGAAGCTAACTGATTACTGGATGCCAGTTCAGGAAAAAGGCAGTACATGAATAAGAGAGTTTGGTGTGTTTTTTTAAAATTAAAATACTTATTTAGGTATTTATATGATTTTTTAAAAAATGTTTTGTATGGAGGTTATGCATTGAATACTCTGAAGATGAAAAAGTTGTCCATAGATCGAATGTCTCACGGCTAAAAACATCTTTGTGATGACAAACCTAAGTTGACAATTCTGTTAATAGGATTAGGTTCATTAAGGGACTGCTTTCCCTTATAAATCTGGCCCAGATAGCATGGAGCTTTAGATTTTGCACTGAAAAGGGGGCCCTGCTTAGTCCTGAATTTCATGCTTTCATTTACAATGTGTGCTAGTGATTGATACTGGTAATATTCAGGGTTTCTATCCCATACTAGGCTACCTGAAATTACTTTCATTTTTCAAAATAATTATTGCATTATCACAGGTCTGAGAGCATTTTGCTGCCATAATGTTGTACCATAGAGTTGAATTCGTTTCAGGGACATATAGCGCGCACATAATAATTTCATTTTCTTCCTGATATAACATATCTTTTCATAAGGGCTGATGAAAATAAAGCAGACCTTCAACCAAGAAATGCTATATGGGTAGACACAAATGCAGAAAAGCATATCCTGCAAAATTTACTTGCAACCGCCGCAAATCAGCAAATTTAAGTATATGCTTAATATCTTCTTTGCTGGCTTAGGGCTCCTGTCGTACCTTGGAGGCAAGTCTTCTACTGTTATTACTGAAATTTGGCCCCAAAGGCCACTTAGTGTGTACCAAAGTCAGGATCCTGCTGGAGATGGGGCAAATCACTATTGCATGCTCTTGGGTGCTATGAGATGGCAGTGCGCTCATCAGGGGTCAGCCAAGGGTGACCGTGGAGACCTGAACACCATCTCAGAACTGAAGAAAGCACTCCGGATGGGAGACTTTCAAAATCACAGACACACACCCAGCTCCACTGACTTTTAATTGAGAGCTGGGCACATTAAGTGTCCTGAAGCCTTTGAAACTAGCCCTTCTTGGGGTTTAAAACTGGGGCCTTTCAGAGTCTGGTGAGGCTGTGGGGAAATGCTGTTCAGTAGCTGGCTCAGCATATGCCTCCAAAAGGAAAACAAAGCCTAATGATATTTTACTACTCAGCTGCTAATTAAAATGCTGGTGTTTAGAGATTTAGGCCTACAATCCAATCAACTACTTAAAATCTTGTACTTCATTTTTTTTTCATAATTAATCTTTCTGTAATTAAACTCGCCCTCAGGCAATATGTTTTCCTCTTTCTTGTCACTATGCTGAGCACCCACGGCCCAGAACAAATGGTATATTGCAACTGATGAATACAGAAGACCATAGAGGATAATCTGCCCTTGCTCCTTCTAACCCTATATATGACACTGGTCATGCACAGAGCTAACATATATCCATGTTTCTGCAGGCATATCCCTTTCTCTTCCAGATGGATATTCTGTCTGGAGGGAATCTGAAGATGCGGTGCATTTCTCTAGTCTTTTTGACGCCAGGCTATAGCTGTGAGTGAGTGCCAACAATTCCCTGACATCTACTGCAGGAACAAATATCAACCTTACACACATGGAGCGGATCCTGTGCTTACACCAGGCCTTGTGATCGCACGGGCCTCGTGCTGCTCACAGGCAATTTCACAGTCTGTTTCACCTGGGACTGCACTGCTGAGCTGAAAGAGCTCCGCACCTATGATTCATCCCAGATGAGCAGGATGCATTGCAGATGCTCTGTGCAGTTTGTAGGAGATACCCAAGTTTGATAATGCCTGGAAATGTTAGACTACACAGTGCAGACATGCGCATTTCTATAGAGGCACCTACAGCCATAATAGCAACACCTCTAGGAAGTGAAAAAGAGATCAAAGTTCAAGTACAAGTAAGTGTGTGAGCTTGATAACCATCTGTGAAAGACTCACGGGCTAATACTACTTCCATTTAAAGGGGTCATTTGAACGAGAAGCTACAGGTGTAGTGATAGGCCTTCATTTTTGAAGATGACAAATTGTGCCTTCAGATAATTTTAAAAGCCAAATGTCCTTACAGAGAGTTTGTTGATCTGAAATGAGTTGTTATATAGAACTGTATTCACTTCAAATTTGCTTACAAAAGCTTTGTTCAACATTGACACATTTGAAGGGCAGGTAGAGGTAGCTTAATTGAGGTTTCTCTGCAGCATTTTTTCCCTTGCTCCCCCCCCCCCTCCCCCCCCGTACCTGTCTCAAAACACTCTGCCATACTTTTTTAAGACAGCACTTCTCTTTCTTGAAAAGTCAGTTAGCAACGTTTTGGTTGCAAAAAGCATGTTTTCAAAGTTAGAGAAAAATACAATTTTCATCCCTGATTATGAATAAGGCCTGCCAGACTGGTTAAATACAGATGGTAAAATTTTATCTAAGTCACAAGGTTGATTCACTTTTCATCCAAATTGTAATTTGCCTTTAGTGTTCAAGCAAAAGATTGAGTGGTGCAATTTTATGAACATGGCACTAGAGGGCCTTTGACGGCTCAGGGTTAGAAACATCATCAAACTAACACTGTAGAAAAAATGCATGATTTACAATTTGTGTTTACATTATATAATGACTTTCTGAGCCTAGGTGACTTTGTTAATTTTTAATTGCTTGACTGCTCAGTCCTTTCCTTCTTGCATTTCTCATGTTTCAGTGGGAAATTCTTTAAATATTTCAGCAGAGATGGCTGCAAATATTTTAGTGTTTAGTTGTGCTTGCCACAGAAAATGCATAAATATTCAATTCTATTGCTTGCAGGTTCTAAGATAGGTTTTATAACTCCTCAGTCATATTTGCCTTTGCTCTCAAGTCATGCCAGGTAATGGAATCTAAGGGGCTAGTTGGCTCAGACCAAACTGTGTTAGGGACTGTCAAATCGTTTAACCATAGGGGTGATGGCACTCCAGCACTGGAGAGCATGCCCCAGCACTGACTCATTTAGGAGTTTAGATTTAACACTAGATTCACAGAGCACTGAGGAAACTGTACAAAAAACCCTTCACTGGCAAATGGTAGACCTTCTTAAAATGCATCCTCCACAAGGAACCCTTCACATCTGGTTCCTCCTGTCAAGCTGGAGGGATTGTACTAACCTAGGGCCAGAAACACCACCAAAAGCCCCTGACAGGAAAGGGGACAAGTTGGAACCATTAAGCCCACTGCTCACAGACAGCCAAACAACATAAGCGTCCCCACAGATCTGGATGTAGACAGAAGTGATCAAATGAACCCCCTACTTATTCATTAAATTCCTTTGAGGAGAATGAAAAGCGATAACTGGAGGAGCTGTCTGAAAAGGTTCAGCATTGTGGGAGAAGGTAGCAGAGATGATGTGTGCAGAGGTGGCTATGAAGTCAAAGATCAGTCCTTGAAGATAGTGGGAATATGTGATGGGTTTAAATAATCTGCTGGGAAAGCCCAGTTTATTGGGCTTGAATTTGGTATCTGTGGGTGAGACTCCAGAGAGCTAGGACAGGAAACCTGATAAATGTCATTTTCAGAACAAGGCTTGATGAATTTGAGCAATGCCATCCCACTGCTTGAACAGCCTTCAGGGTCTCTATTGCTAGTGAACATGATGGAAGCATTTTTCATAGTGAAACTTTCATTGATCTTAAGTCAACCTAGGATTTTTGCTTCAATTCAAGAATTGCATTGGGTTCTTGGTCCCAGTCGCAAAACCCCACCTCAACCAGCATAATATATTTTGGTTCATCTAAAATGCAAATTAGGTACAAGAAAACAAGGTAGTCTGACGGGGGTCCATCTGTCAAAGAAGAAGAAGAGCATCTTCAGTCATAGGCTTGCCAAGCTGGTGAAGAGGGCTTTAAACTAGAGATGCCAGGGGAGGGGAACCTCATTCCATCCCACTCCTACCAGTTTGATGCCAGGGCCAGCAATAGATGCCCAGAGCCTGGAGAAGGAACACAGGTCAGCAGGAGAGAGCCTGAAGAGCAGCACAAAGGAACTCCAGCCAGTAAGACAGCTTCACTGGGGGCCCAACTTCAATGCCTCTACACAAACGCACGTAGCATGGGGAATAAACAAGAGGCGTTAGAGACGTGCGCACGCCTGCAGGGCTACGACCTTATTGGCATCACGGAGATGTGGTGGGATGGCTCCTATGACTGGAGTGTTGGGATGGAGGGATAGAGGCTCTTTAGGAGGGACAGGCAGGGGAGACGAGGAGGGGGTGTCACCCTCTATGTCAATGACCAGCTGGAGTGCATGGAGCTCTGCCTGGGGATGGATGAGGAGCCAACCGAGAGCTTGTGGGTCAGAATTAAAGGGAAGGCAGGGACAGGTGACATTACGGTGGGGGTCTGCTACAGGCCACCTGACAAGGAAGACCAAGTGGATGAGGCCCTCTATAGACAGATAGGAGCAGCCTCATGCTCACAAGCCCTGGTCCTCATGAGGGACTTCAACCACCCTGATATCTGTTGGAGGGACAATACGGCAGGGCATAAGCAATCCGGGAGGTTCCTGGAGTGTGTCTGAGCCGCCAGGGATCAGGTTAGGAAAGCTAAAGCCGATAGAATAACTTCTTTCTCCAAGTGGTAGAGGAGCCAATGAGGAGAGGTGCTCTGCTGGACTTTGTTCTCACCAACAAGGAGGGGCTGGTGGGGAATGTGAAGCTCAAGGGCAGCCTGGGCTGCAGTGACCACAAAATGGTGGAGTTCAGGATCCTTAGGGCACCGAGGAGGGCACACAGCAAGCTCACTACCCTGGACTTCAGGAGAGCAGACTTTGGCCTCTTCAGGGATCTGCTTGGTAGAGTGCCATGGGACAAAAGCCCTGGAGGGAAGAGGGGCCCAAGAAAGCTGGGTAATATTCAAGGATCACCTCCTTCAAGCTCAGGAGCGATGCATCCCAACAAAGAGGAAGTCAGGCAAAAGCACCAGGAGGCCTGCATGGATGAACAAGGAGCTCCTGGACAAACTCAAACACAAAAAGGAAGCCTACAGAGGGTGGAAGCAAGGACAGGTAGCCTGGGAGGAATACAGAGATATTGTCTGAGCCGCCAGGGATCAGGTTAGGAAAGCTAAAGCTGATAGAATTAAATCTCGCCAGGGACGTGAAGGGCAACAAGAAAAGATTCTATAGGTACGTTGGGGATAAAAGGAAGACGAGGGAAAACATTGGCCTTCTCCAAAACGAAACGGGAGACCTGGTTACCTGGGATATGGAGAAGGCGGAGGTACTCAATGACTTTTTTGCCTTGGTCTTCACTGGCAAGTGCCCGAGCCTCACCGCCCAACCCGCAGAAGGCAAAGCGGGGACTGGGAGAATGAAGAGCCGCCCACTGTGGGAGAACATCAGGTTCGAGACCATCTAAGGCACCTGAAGGTGCACAAGTCCATGGGACCTGATGAGATCCATCCGCGGGTCCTGAAGGAACTGGCGGATGAAGTTGCTAAGCCACTGTCCATCGTATTTGAGAAGTCGTGGCAGTCTGGTGAAGTTCCCACTGACTGGACAAAGGGGAAACATAACCCCCATTTTTAAAGAGGGAAAAAAGGAAGACCCAGGGAACTACAGGCCAGTCAGTCTCACCTCTGTGCCTGGGAAGATCATGGAACAGATCCTCCTGGAAGCTCTGCTAAGGCACATGGAGGACAGGGAGGGGATTCGAGACAGCCAGCATGGCTTCACCGAGGGCAAGTCCTGCCTGACCAACCTCGTGGCCTTCTATGAGGGAGTCACTACATCAGTGGACACGGGAAGGGCTACAGATGTCGCCTATCTGGACCTCTGTAAGGCCTTTGACACAGTCCCCCACAACATCCTTCTCTCTAAACTGGAGAGGTATGGATTTGATGGGTGGACTGTCCGGTGCGTGAGGAATTGGTTAGACGGTCGCATCCAGAGGGTAGTGGTCAACGGCTCAATGTCCAGATGGAGATTGGTGATGAGTGGCGTCCCGCAGGGGTCCGTATTGGGACCGGTACTGTTTAATATCTTCATCAGTGACATAGACAGTGGGATCGAGTGCACCCTCAGCAAGTTTGCAGATGACACCAAGCTGAGTGGTGCGGTCAACACACCAGAGGGACGGGATGCCATCCAGAGGGACCTGGACAAGCTCGAGAAGTGGGCCCGTGTGAACCTCATGAGGTTTAACAAGGCCAAGTGCAAGGTCCTGCACCTGGGTTGGGGCAACCCCCAGTATCAATACAGGCTGGGGGATGAAGGGATTGAGAGCAGCCCTGCCGAGAAGGACTTGGGGGTACTGGTGGATGAAAAGCTGGACATGAGCCAGCAATGTGCGCTCGCAGCCCAGAAGGCCAATCGTATCCTGGGCTGCACCAAAAGAAGCGTGGCCAGCAGGTCGAGGGAGGGGATTCTGCCCCTCTACTCTGCTCTGGTGGGACCCCACCTGGAGTATTGTGTCCAGCTCTGGAGCCCTCAGCATAAGAAAGACACAGACCTGTTGGAGCGGGTCCAGAAGAGGGTCACAAAAATTATCAGGGGGATGGAACACCTCTCCTGTGAAGAAAGGCTGAGAGAGTTGGGCTTGTTCAGCCTAGAGAAGAGAAGGCTTTGGGGAGACCTTACTGCAGCCTATCAGTACTTAAAGGGGGCTTCTAAAAAAGATGGCGGCAAACTTTTTAGCAGGGCCTGTTGCGACAGGACAAGGGGGAATGGCTTTCAACTAAAGGGGGGTAGATTAGGCTAGATATAAGGAATAAGTTTTTTATGCTGAGGGTGGTGAAACACTGGCATAGGTTGCCCAGAGAGGTGGTGGATGCCCCATCCCTGGAAACCTTCAAGGTCAGGTTGGACGGGACTCTGAGCAACCTGCTCTAGTTGAAGATGTCCCTGCCCACGGCAGGGGGGTTGCACTAGATGACCTTTAGAGGTCCCTTCCAACCCAAACTATTCTATGATTCTATGATTTGAAAGTTTGGATAGATGAGGCTAGAAGTGCTGGTCTCTTTCCATTGATGACAGAGTCTCTAAATGACTTGCTTGGGTTAAGTACTAATTTTTTTATCAGCTAAATTTAGACAAGATGGATTCTTTACCTTCCTCCATTTTAATTTATCAGAAAAGCACTGGAAAGTACTGATCAGAAAATAAATGGTAAAGACTCAGAGCTGGCAGGTAAGTACTAGTAATATAAAGAAGCTCTCAACTTGCTAAGAACCACCAAATGCTTCCTTGTGAGATATAAATTAAATCTTCAAAAATGCTAACATCTTCACGGTAGTAGTAGTTCAGAGCAGATGCATGATCCAAACCCCTACACAGGCTACTCTGTCCCATATTACCTGTCTCCTGCCCATGGAAGCAGCTGACAAAATAACATAATAATAACTTTTCCAAGCACAAAACCCAGAGTTACTTTCTCCGTGCTGGAGCTAACAGTGCAACCCACTCTGGACAACACTGAACAGCACAAGTGGGCCACACCCACACGCCACAATCAAGTGCCAGAAAGTCATGGACATACACAAAGCCTTTCAATTCCGTGGCCCTAGAGCAGAACCTCAAATTTTAGGGAGCCCCTAAATGCACAATAGTGCAGGCCCCGATACTAATTTACACAAACAAGTCTTCAGTCACTTCTTCAAAATGAATGGAAAATAATATTCAATACTTCATGGACCTTCCTTCACACTCTACCACAGTTGGTTTTCTTTAAAGAGTCTTTGGGGAAGGAATTTGTCCAACTTTTTTTTTTTTTAAACCAAACCTAATCATTTTCACCCTTATGATTAGTCATCCCTTCAGAGCATGCTAATAGATTTGAAAGGCTGGACTGTCAGGTACAAAAGTCTTATTTCTCTTCTTCCCACCATATAATTTTTGTCCATATATCTGCTAGCTATCTTTAGTAGTTTTCCTTCATTTCCCTTACAGAAGTCAGTTACTGATTTGTTGTTCCCTGTATATCTCTTGGAGACTTTTTTTGAAAATGTCTTCACATTTCCCATCTTCTGAGCTTAAACGTCAGACTCAGTATTACATGCCTCAGTAATTTTGGCAATTCATAATTTGAAATCCTTTAGAATTCTTGGGTAAATACCCTCTGGCCCTGGTGTACTGTACACCGTTTAACAACTTCCTCCATCAACACTGACCTGAGAAAATTCCCCTGATTCACCCCCATAAAAGAGACTGTTATAGGGAAACCTATCTAGGGACCTTCATAGTGATCCTGTAGTTACGATGAATGCAAAGAATTCACTTAACATTTCTGCTATGGGCTAATCTTCCCTAATTCTTTTGCAGAATCCTTCTCTGGTCTCACTCCTTTAGTTTACTTTAATTCCAGCCCACAGTCCTAGAAGAGATACCAGCTTTCTTCATTATAGAGGCATCACCATCTTGCGACAGGAAATCATCTCCAGAATATTCAAGTTTCAAAATTTTTTTTTTTTAATAGGCAAGCTCTGTGGATGTTTAGTATAGGCTTAGTGCTAAAGCCTGTACTTTGATAAACCTTTGATAAACAAGAGTTCTGCAATTAAATCCCTGAGAACAAGGAAGACGATCAGAAAATAAACAAGGGAGAAAGTTTTCCCTCTAAACCAGGAAAACACTTTAAATACAGTAGAGAACTATCCTGGTTTGTATCCATGTGTTTTTATGTCAGGAAAATACTGTCAACCTACATGCTAACTTTCCTTTCTGTCACAATCTAGAAGCTATTACAGCTGCTGCCTGCTTTTAACAAACCTTCAGATTTCTCTGTTGCTTGAAGATTCTGTTGTCTATATTTTGGTTTTCCTGGGAATATTTGACAGTGTCAGGAGCACTAAAGAAAAAAGAATGGACAGTTTGCTTGCACTTCTTGGAAGAAGATAGTAAAAATGAACCTTCAGAAGTTTAGCAGAACTCAAATGTACAGCTTGTAGAGGAGTTTTCAGGGACTTTGCTTATTTGCTTATAGCTTTTTCTTAAACTTTTGCATGTTGCTAAGAACACATACTAACTGTGAGACACAATCAGACCAGATACTCAACTTGCTGAGTCACCTGTTTCAGATCTGACAGTATAGAGAGGGGTTACAAGAATCTTTCCGTTAGATTAGTCTACTGAGCAGAGAAAAAAGACCAAAGAAGCAGTCACTAGGGAAAACCATGGCTCTGGCCTCCTCCATTTCTGTACTGAGCTGCAGTGGGGATCCCACTAATGAAGGCAATTTGCCATTTTCAAAACTCTGCATTGGTAGTCAGTTTGCTTTAAAATTGGCCACTGAACTAGATGAGATCACAAACTACAGGCTTACCTTAGGGAGTCTGTACTTTTCTCTCAGATGAACCCTCAGACAGGCTCGCTCTGCTTTTTTCTGTGCAAACGCTGCATCTCTTTCCATCCTGGAAATGAGAAAAAATGTTTCTTCATGATATTAATAAAATACGGTCTTTTACACTGAACCAGTTGCTCGGCTGCAAAAAGCTACACGCAGGAGTTACTCCCAAAGTTATGTGACTTGTCCAAAGGCACAAGAGGAGCGATATCAATGAAGTGATGCTAAGGGGCCAGACTTCCTGTACCCCAAGCTTGTTCTCAGAACAGTTCCCTTGAGACCTGTGAAGAATGAAGGATAAGCCAATACTATTTGTCTGGAGTTTGTGCCTGTACTAGCTGTTATTGCTTACTGTAACAATGAACAATTCCAATAAGCAGAACAGAAAAGACGCTTGTTCCTTGCTTATTCCACTGGGGCACTTATAGACATGCGGCTACCTGACAATGTTCTACCAACATGACATTCTCATAGTATAACAACACACACACACAATGGCAGAATGGACTTTCTGGGTCAGACCAAAAGTTTACCTAGAGTCCCATCTCCAACAGTAGACAGTAGTGGACACTTAGAGAAAGAATTTAAGAAGCATCCTGTATCAAAACTGCCCAGCTACCAAAAATCAGTGGTGTAGGGTACTGGAGCTGGAAATTGTCTCTACATCATTGTCTTTAATAGTCCTGGATGGCCTCTGTCACCTATTAATTTTCCTGGTCTTTTCTGCATCCATTTACTGTTTCAGAACATCCTACGGCAATGAATTCCACAGCTTCCCTGTGTGGAAAAGTACTTCTTTTATCTGTGGTTTTATAAAATGCTTTCATTAGATTTAAGAACTGTTCAGCACAATTTTTGGTTAGATTACTTATGTATTTATTTGCAAAATGTGTCTCCTCAAAGATTTTTGGTAACATTTGATAACATTCACCTTCCCCCCTTTCCCTTTAATTTTTTTTCACAGAAGCATTGTCATGGAAATTCTCAGGTAAAATTGATTTTGTTCCAGTACAGGTATTTTGTCACATAAAAGCTACTTGCAAGATGAAATGTTATTTTTCCTCTGCTTCCACAAATGAGTTTTTGGGTTTCTCTCTCTCTCTCTCAAAAAAAGGTTCACATTAACTGGAAGCTATCTTAAACTTCTTTCAGCCAGTCATTGATGGGAAGATTGGAGTTTTTTTGAGCCCTTCTGGCATATTTTCCCGCTGTTTCTCAGCCTTCCTCCTCTCTTGCCCACTCCTTCTCCAGAACATCCCTTTAGGTGTCCTATGAGGCTGAGGGGCAGGAGGGAATTTTCTGCTCAGGTAGATTTGAGCTTTTCACTTGTCCTGTCATCGTGGGAAGACCTGGCAAAACTCACTCAGCCAGTCTCCCACCATTGCTTGGGCCCTCGTGTCTGGCCTAATCTTACACCTTTTTGTTCTGGAGGATCTAATTATTCCCTGGAACATGAAGCTTTGTAGGAACAGGACACAGGTGTAAGAGTAGTTGCATGACAGTCAAGAGCCTGTGATGTACAACACAAACTGGTGGTCCCCTCTTGCTTAAACTTGTGATGCTGGAAGCAAATCCTATGCGACTGTGCTGGAGACTGCCAGCACAAGCCACCCGTTTGTTCCTGTGTATTACACATTTTCCTGAGAAACAGCAATCTGTGCATTTTTGTGTGTTTAATCACCAAAAAAACCCAAAAACCGAACCCAAACCCTGAGAAGAACCCAAACCAGGATGGTCATGCATCAAAGGCCAAACTCTGCCCGAGTATGACTCCAGGAAGGCACTTCTACTTCTCTATCTCCACTCTTGTACAGCTGAAAACTGGGTAAAATCCAGAGAGCCCTGAAACAGATGCTCTGCCTGTGACAGACTGAAGATTTCTGTGAAGATTTCTGACACATATTTACATAACCACACCAGCGTGCACTGTCCTGAGCTAATTTTTTTTCTCTGAAAGTACTTCAAATGTTCCTATTATAGTTCCAAACTGTACTTTCAGAAGTACTCCTGCACCAATTCCTCAATACAGTTCAGCATGTAACAGACACATGCCACACTTGAAAACTTTATAGAAATATTTTTCCAAGCATTTTCCCTATTCCAGGAATCCCGTTTTGCTTCTCAGTCTCAATAAAGCATCTTCCTGCCCGCAGATGGTTATTTCTCTTTTAAATATCCCTTGACAAAATGCATAGCAAAACATTCTGTATTTTATTCCAAACCAAATGATAACCTATTCAAGGTTTTATGATAGAAATGGCTGCTGCTAAATACAGACCTGGATACCTCAAATTCCATCAGTCATTAACCTTTCACCCATAATCATCTTACATGAAGGATTTACACAACCATTATGTAATTGACCATTAGAGGCACAGATGCATTTGAGATTTAAAAGTCAATTGTTTTATTTATAATTATGCATTATTTGAACTCCTACATGTTAAGTCCTTTATTTTACTTCTGTTTTGATATTTAAACACAGCAAGTGGTAAAGATTATCACTACAGACAAAATAAAATTGAGATTTAATCAGTTGAAAACTTCTGCTTTATTTAGTAGATTTTAGAAAAAATAACTGAAAATGCAACTACAAAAAATAACCATCTTAAAACTTTTCTCTAGATAAATATCATCCATTTAACATAGCACTCATTACTTTTTCATGTCTGCCATAATAAATGTGGACAAAGAAAAGATGATGTATTGAAAGTGTACTCCACATGGAGTTCTAGGAGAAGAAATCATACACATCTTAGAATTAACTCCTGCACTACAAGCAGCTTTGTACCTATGGAAAAATTTGATAGATAAAGTAACATCAACTAGGAATGAATCCAGCATATCAAGGTGTGGAGATAGCAGGAAAGTGTAGGAGAGAGTTGCAGGATGGGGGGGGGAGGGGGGGGGGAAGGGGGAAACATCATATTTTATCATTTCCAGTTGGTGAACTTTTATTTTGGGAAGTCTCTTTAGCAAAGATTCTTCTGCTTTAAAAAAAGGGAAGAGTGCAGAATGTTTGGCTTTTTCTTGGGTTATTTTTATCTGCACAAAGTTACCAAGAATCAGCCCCATACTGATAATAAGGGAACAGGTACTCACTTCTCCTCAACCACTTGCTTTTGATATTCCTCATACTCCTCTCTGGTCATTCCTGCAGCTGCTGCTGGATCAGAAGGAGTGCTTTCTTCTTTGCTTTCTTCCCCTCCACCTCCAAGTCCCAAATTCTTTACCTGGTTGCTCAACATACTTTTCATTAGAAAGGCCATCTTCTCAAGAAAAAAGGAGCTATAAGCAAACAACTACAAGAAAGCCAAACCAAACCAAAAATGTTTTCAAAACCAACAATTGTAAGCAAGAGAGTTTCTACAGCCACATCAGCTCTTCAAGGGCACAATGCTAGTGAAACGTGAATGCCAAAACCAGTTTGTCAGCCATAATCTGGATTAAAGAGTGAACTCGTTAATATCTAGAGGCAGATGGTTCGGATTGCTCCAAAAAAAATCATTAGATGCAGCTACCTACTTTTTATATTAATACCTTAAGCTAATTGTACACACACACACAAAAATCAATTATAGTGTGCAATAGCATTTTGACTTCTTCAGTCTTGAAATTCTCACTTTCACAGAGATGAAAACATTCCCTGGAACACAATGGATCTGAATTAAATATCTGGTTGACTAAATGGCCATAGTAAAATTGTAAAATTCAGGCTACTGAGCAGAAAACCCTTTTGGCTTTACACAACCAAATGAGATTTCAAAACTGGAATTCTTCATTAAACAAAAACCCCAACCCTTTTTATCCATTGATATTTTATCACATTGGACAGAAAGTACATTGAATGATTTTTCTTCATCCACTTTTCACATGGTTGGTTTGTCTCACAGATGAATGGGGCATTACTGCTATAATTACTTTTTTTTCAAGTAATCACAAAAAAAGCAAATCACATCTTCCTACTTTTCATTCCTTAGGGTTTATTTCAACTTTTCACCAGGCTGTCTCCATCTAGATCACTACTTTGACTGGTGCTGCATAGAACACCTAGTATTTTAATCTTAACTGTCAGTAAAGGAGAAATGAATCTGACTGATTCTATATGCTATAATACAGCTTTGATATCTTTTGTTTGTGGATTGCTTGTATAGGTCCTCATCTTTCAAACTTTTATTCACATCATTAGCCTCACCAGCTCTTTGCAGGTGAAGATTTGCAGGCTCTGCTACCTAGATCGTAAGACTATTTGGGGAAATCATCTGCTAGGTCTCAAAAGTTCATGATTTTGGGTTTTGAGCATTTATCCTACTGTGACTGACTGCACATGCCTTAATGAAACATTCTGTAATTTTGATTATCTAAATGGTTCTCCCAGCACTCTCATAATTTCACTGAGAGATGGGAAGATTCCAATTTGCCTAATGCCTTAATCTGTATTAGAGCCTTTCTAATTAAAGCAGACCTGTTAGTATTAAAAAAAAAACAAAACCAAACCCGGGACGTTCTGTAATCCTGGATTATTAGTGATTAAAAAAGAAACTTTAAATTTCCTCTTGAAATAGAGTATCACTCAGAAGCAAGAATTCCAAATCACAAGAAAACTACTTTGATATACTACAAATACCTAGAAAGCATTTTTCTTAAATCAAAATTGTTTTTTATAATCAATTCAGAACTATGCAAAAGTTGCAAGAATTTATGGGAAGAGTCAACTTTTTACATTTGGCCAACTCTGACCTTGATTACCAAAACTGTATTGTATTTGCCCAAATGGCTAACGGAACTGAGATCATAAACATTAGATAGCTAATCCCAATTTAAGCAGAGAATGCTAAACTTGAGCATGCATTAATCTGAAGTTGAATGCATAAAATTAAATAAAATCTGTTTTCTGGCAAAATTTAAAAACTAGAAATCCAGCATTAAGTTTATACACAAGGTATCACTGCTCCTACCTCAGAGAGTTACTTCAAAATGGGCCTGGCAAAGTCAGTCTGACTTTCTGTTACACCCAAAGACTTCCCTGGTTCAGTTTGCTGCCTCTCGGAGGCATTCAAAGGGCAGAACGGCTGACAGCATCCCTTATTTCCCACCCTTCTGCATTTTAGAGAAGGCTGTGTTTGTTCAAAAGAGCTGACAACTAGCTAGTGCTGTGGGTCCACTGCAGGTCAGCTGTAGCTGTGCAGGCATGCTAGTTCCAGCAGAATGCAGCATGACCTATGCTATTGCCTTATCATTGTGCAACTATCATCTGGTAAGTGCTGTCCGACTCTGCTCAATGGTACTTTTACACCATTTTCCCAGCCTGGAGACAATATGGACAAGCAGAGATGGTTCTAACCTGCAACCCTTTTGCCTTCTGCTAAAACCAAGACCTTGCTCACTTTGCTGGTATTTGAAAAGTCCTACAAACAGGTCTAATCTAGCATCTCTTTCAGAAGGACAGTCTTTGGATGAGCACTCTGACTGCCGAGCAGTAGTGGCAACCCCATGACCCAGAACAAGACCACAAGAATCCCTCTCTGTTACGCAGCCAACTTTAAAAGGAAGAAATGAAAATAAAGGGTTATTTCTAGAAAATTATTTGAGTTAAATACTGCTCCAAGAGCAAGCCTCTGAAAAAAGCCAATCCCTAGTTCCTAAACTACAGCCTGACTCACATAAGTGACTTGCCCCACACTGCTCAGAACACAGTGGATCTCAAGAGTGGGAGACAGAAAATCTTAAATGAGGGGAGAAGTCAATTCAGGCATCTCTAGAAATAGATGGTGGCCAGAGAAAGAGGGCATCACAACTCTGGATAAAAGTTTTGGTCTTGCTGACCTTCGCATCCACTGCTTACAACACAAAGCTAACAACAGAAACTAGCAACATGGACATCAGTAGCTGGAAGGTCATCTTCTCAATCTGCTTCAGCTCCATAGCCAAGCTGTATCTTACAGAAGTACGCAGCACAAAAGGGGCCAAGAAATACTGCATGAACCACATACAGATCATAAAGAGGTTTTCAGCAGCTTGCAAAAACCATCGAACAGGTTAAAGTAATATATTAGCACTGTTTATGCACTGATCCTAAAATGCACGAGTTCAGTAACAGTATGGTAGGCATCACAGAAAAGCATGCTAGAAGAGATATTTAAGATCAGATAAATATAACTTTTGATGATTAGCATTTTCTCTGTGCTTCAACAGCCTCTTGATTAAATGTTAGAACGCTGTCCCACAACATCACTACTTAGTGCCAAATGCCTCTCGAGTCCACTTGCAGTGGTTGGCTCATCTTTATTTAAAATTCTCCTAACAGGAACAGGGAGCACCAGTGTGTCTGTACTGTGCACTTCACAAATACGACATGCAGCGCTGATTTTTACAGTATTAGGTCTAATAGTCTTCTCTAAGTGTATGGGAAGTGTATCTGTTAAACTTTGTGCTATTGATCTTTACTGAAGAGAAGCTTCTGTAATTTTGGGCACAAGTCTTGGCTATAGACTTTGATCCTTATAGAAATGTTGCTAACACCACCTTCTTCCTCAAAGAGATGCTTTCACGGAATTGACTGAGAAGGCAAGAAAGCTGAAAACTGTCTTGGGAAGGGATTGCTGAGAACCTGAGAGCTCTTGCCCTCCAGGTCTTGAGAGAGGTCTCATGAACCTTCCTAACAGCAAAAAAGCTTTCCAATGTTAGATTCAAAATTGAAGACAACAAAAAGTGCTTTAAAAGTTATTGGCCCTATTAGAAACTGCTGAGAAACACAAGAGACTCGTGATAAAACTCTGGAAGACGCTACATAGCTAGCTAGTGAATTGCTCACTTCATTGTGGGTTTAGATATTTATCACAAATCTGTGTATACAAGTAACAAATAAACAGACTGATAAGGAACCGATGGCTCACCGAGTACCTAAAGCATCAAGTTTTAAGCACCTACCTTGGGTGTTAACAAGGACTAGTACCTCCAGAATAATTCCCGTTCCTGACAGGTGCTTTAACTACTGCCTATATTGAAGTTACAAACCACTTACTGCTTTTTGTTGATTATAGGGATCACAGGCTTAATGAAAAAATATGGACAGCTGCTAATTAAGTACTCAGGTTGCCACTTCTTTTGCTTTTAAATCAACATCCTTTCCCTCTAGCTTAAGTGAAATCAAAATTAAAGGCTCAGTTCCTGTTATCTGATGGAACTGGACGATACGAAAAAAAGCCTGTATTCCATACTCAAAGAACGCAGGCATCTCCAGCCCCAGAATAGAATTCAGAGTCTCGAAACAGGCAAATCACAAAGAGCAAAATCTAAAAGCCTCACAGAGAGGCCAGCACAAAAATGCTATAGGCAGGCAAGCATCCAAACTCCCAGCCTTTTCTCGAGACTATGTTCCCAAAACACAGTCACAGCAGACAACTGCAACCACATAATTCAGAAGTAGCTAAGTGTTCTTTGAAAGGACCAAGACTCTCCCCCCCCCTTCATCCCTCTAGAAGACGTTGCCTTTTATGCAAGTCGGAACGTTAGATCACTTGCACAGAAAGAGAAATAAATGTTTTAGGGCTTTCTCAGCTTGAATAGATTTAATTGAAGATTCCTCTCCTCCACCTATTGGAGAAATTGCTCCTGGCTGGGGGAAAATGATGGTCAAAGAGGGAATTCTCACTCATATTGTGGGAGGTTACCACAGACAAACAGTTTACTGGACAGAACAGTAAAAAAAAAAAACCAAAACAAAAAACAAACAAGGAGACACAGACTGACTTGTTTTGGGTAGACATGTTGTATTCCAACAAACAGGCACAGAGCACCCAGGTGACCGCAGTTTGGGGAATCTGGAGAAAGAACTTCAGAGCTATAGACAAATCTTCAGCTCAGAAAAATGAGGTACTTTGTATACTCAAAGCAGCCAGCAAGCAACTCGATTTGCTGTTAAGAGACCTAGAAGTTGACACACTACTTTACATTTGACTCTAAGTGTCTGATACTCAAGGCAAGTCTGATACTCTTAACACAAGCTTTTGAGCGAATCTCTTACTTTTAGGTTACAGTCACTCTTGCATTAGACTGCAACACAGAGGATATAATCCCTTGGCACAGAATGAACTGAGGCTGGATTCAGGTATCTTTCTAACCAATGGCAGTCATCTGCCTCTTCAATCCAGGCGGAGCCTCAGCCTCTGAACGCCGTTAACTCTTCAGTATCAGGTAGGACTGAACACAGATCTCAAAGCGTTCAAACTCTCTGAACAACAGAGGGTAAAGAATGCTTCAAATACACTTGCTTGGATTTCACTGACATGTACCAAATTAAAAGAAAAAAGCTTACTAAAAATATGCATCTTTATTCAAATAAGGTTATCTCTGAACTCCAAGTGTCAATTTACATTAGACAGAAACAAACATATGAAAATGTCAGCTGTTTGAATTTAAAAAAAAAAACAGTAGACAGTCTTCGGTGTTACAGTAATTGATGCATTGATAAATGTCAAATTTTCTTCAAACAGAAAGATAGGTAATTTACAAACCATACTGTGAATTTTACTTTTGAAAAAGTCAGGTGTGACCATGTATTTAACATACCCTCACCTGCACAATGAGATTCTCTTGTCACTGCCAAATATTTGCTACTTATCCTCCACACTTCAAATACAATTATTAGACTTGGTCTCCCCCATATTGTCAAACTGGATTCCAAGGTGTCTTCTCCTAGTCCTGAAATCTTACTTGATAAGAATCAAACACACTATCAGTGTTGAAAGAAACTTCTAGTAGCCAGCCATAACAGGAGGCTACATTGACTGACAAATATTCTTAAAGTCCAAATTTGTTGCTATCACTTCAAGAACAGACAGGACAAAATTTGAGCTGGGCAATTGGGAGCTTTCCTTTGATCCAGTGAGTGACGAGGCAATTATGGAAGTTCCAAGCAGAGACGACTGTGAAATGAAGCATGAAGCAAAGTTATCACTTTTTGGATGTTATGCTTTAGACCTTCTGCTCCCTAATACAAAAGTTTCCTAGTTGCACATGGGAGATATGTCAGATCTATTAGCAGCATAAACACACAAGCTGAGCCTCATACTGAAGATACAATTGTAGGTTCAAGTTTTCCTCTAGATACCATCCCCAGCCTTCTCTTCTTTCTAACAAAAGACACAAAAGTATGGGCTGCTCCAGCTTTAAAACAAAGTTACGGTTGGATAAATTCACAGCAACAAAAAATACAGGCTTCCTCCAATTGATACATTAGAGCTGTTCCTCATTACACCAGATATATGCACCTACTTATCCAAATACAATTGCTAGCCTTTCTGTATAAAGGGTCTTGCAAAGCCTGCTGTGAGAGAGGGACTTGTTTAGGTGTTGCACTGATGCAGGAAGGCTTGCAATTGAAAGGAACAACACTGTACATTTTCAAAACAATTTAAGAAAATATATTAAGTTTACTTAGAAGAGTCAGGGTTGTAATAGCTTAGACTCAAGGCACCTGTAAATATTTGCTGGTGTTGAAAGAACTGAATGGATAAATTCTTATGTGTTGTTCTAGCTTACCTGAAAAGTTTTTTTTTCATTGATTTACCCTATTTATCCAGCAAGATTAGCTTGAGGCAGTAGTTTCTCCAATTAGCACAGCAAAATCTTCTCAAATTTAGAAATGAATCTATAAAGTTGTACCACTTATAGTATACTACATACTGTAGCTATGTAAATAGGTGTATAGGTAGTATCGTTTTACTGGTGTAGCACAAACATCCACTTTTTGGACACTGTATTTTAAGTAACAAAATATATTGCATAGATTTATCATTTCTCCAAACTGACAGGCACAATACTGAAGTGTTCTTCATTACACTGAATTTGGCAGCATGTGCTGCACTCCAAGGGAGTAGATTGTAGGAATGCAGTAGTATGCTAGATTCCAGATAATTTTTGCAGATTCAAACAAACAGATTAATAATTAAAAGTGACATATCCTGATGCATTTGTGTATTTTATAGAATTAAAAAAAACCCCAAAAAACAACCAAACAAAACCCCCTATTCTAACTCTACACACAAAGAACTCAAGGACAAAGTTACCACAGATATGTAAACAAGGCAAAATGAGTTCATTTCACATTCCTAATTTGGGCTATCTGCTTTGTTTCTTTCCTGAAGCAAATGTTCACCTGATAAGCAGTATCAAAAACACACATTCAGTCTTATGCTTTTGATATTAAAGCAGGAATTGACACACAAAACTGGTTCTACAATAGCTGCTGGATTAACAAACATGTCTGAAGCAACAGCTTGTGAAGAAATGGGTTAACACTCAGTATCTGTAGTTTAGAATACCTGCCATGTCAACATTTAAATTAAAGCATCTGTATTTGATACAGGAAAGACACAAGACAGCTTTATAAAAGTAAAGACGTATTCATACACTAAATACATCCTTAATAAAATCAGATTTGAAGAGGTATAAAGCAATGATATCTTTACTGAAAAAGTTCCACAAATCTCCAAACAAAATTACAGACAGACTTGAAACTTGAAGAAACTACTTTATCATGTTTTCTCTCACTGCCTAAAACCAAAACCCAAAATAAGGAGATAAGCCTTTATTTGCTTGTTCTGTATAGCTTGTTTTCTTTATCAGGTATCAACAGCCAGACTGTTAAAGGCCTGTCTTTGTGTCCATATATTAAAAAGTGCTTAAATCTATATTTCATGAAGAATTAGAATTAACTAAATAATTCTTAAACTGTTAAATCCAAGTGGTAAAGAAATGAAATGTTTGTAACAAATTTTTACACCACCACCCCCCCCCCCCAAAAAAAAAAAAAAGAGAAAAGCAGTTGTTTAGGGTTTGTTTGTTTGTTTGCTTGCTTTTGATTTTTTAAACTGATATGTCAGGACACTTAGTGGCAAGCTTTCTGCACAAATCATCCACCTGCAATTCTCATTATGAACAACAACCAAACCTGGGTGTTTCAATTCCCTCCTCTGAAATCTTAACAAAAGAGGAGGAATATGGCATTTGACTTCCAGTATTTATAAGAAAGTTAGTTGAAAACATAACTCTTAGATAGGGTCTGCAGTCTTCCCCTATCTAGCATTTGCTCCGCTGCTCCCCCGTCTGTTTTTAACTTTAGCATCAAGTTTAAATGAGAACTCATTTTGTTTAACAAAATTCAATAATTTACAATATTGAAGTATATCAAGCACTAAAATTTCCCTCATTTACAGAAGTGTATAATTTTCTGTGCATACATACTGCTGTTATGTACACACAAAAGGAACAGGTCATCAAAAGAACTTTTTGGCTGCTGCTTCTTGTTGACTCCTGAAAGAAAAAGCAGAAGAGAATTCATTAAGTACTTACAGTATAAAACTAGCTAACTCGTTTAAATAAATAAATATTTCTTGTATTTGGGGATTAAAAGATTCCATTCCTTGTCAACAGGCACTTAGGGAAATCCAATATAAGTCATATCACAAAAATAGAATATAATTTTTTCTATTTACAAAGACATTGGTCACATCGCTATAGTTCCAATTGTACATCAGACACAGAGGGAAACAACATACTGGACAGAAGCCAGAAACTGTGAAAAAACATATGAACTGATTTTTAAAATATTTCAACTAAAATTTTCCAAAGCTTCTCAGTATCTGATTGGCCAAAAGATCATCATAGAAAAGGAAACACATGCAACTAAGCAGTGAAAGAATTTACTTGAAATGGGATTTCCTTTTCCCTCTGGCACAGAACATACTTATTTTCTTAGTGGATACAGATACTGTGGATCAACCACACACAGATACTAGAATTACAAGGGCATCAAAAAGAACAGGAGGGGACCAGCTCCTCATTTGTCTTGGAAGCCATCTTTCCAGTTGATGGCATAACATGGCATACATAAGAAATGCACTCTCTCCACTTTGTAGAGAAGCAGACACACAATGAAAGTTAGTGTTATCAGCAGCATTGGTTTTATATTAATACTAGTTATGCTTCCATAGAGGTAGCAAACAGCATTTTATCTTTGAAAGGCAATGCAGCTATTTTGGTCCCTACTCCTTATCCTGATTAGTGTGGGTGAGAAGCAGGAGGGAAGACTACCAAGCAAGTAAGTCCTTACTCTCAATAGGTTTTCCTTTCCATCAACGCAAATTTAATTTGAACATTATGATGTTACAAGGAGGAAGAAGAGAACAGAGGAAACATTCCAATTAATTTGGAGGGGGGGGAATAGTCCATACGCTATCAATATCGTATGTAGGAGACAGATGAAGGGGTATGTATCATAAAAAAAGTTCACTGAGGAATTTGTAAGATGGGATAAGCAGCTTGTAGGTACACACAGCTAAAAAAAAAAATATCACATCAGATTTTGTTAAGATATTAATAAACTTCAGTAAGTCCAGCAGAGGACCACAAGGATGGTGATCAAGAGCTGAAGCACATGCTTCAAAAGAGAGGGAGGGAACTGGGCTTATTCATCCTGGACAAAAGAAGGCTTCAAGGGGTCTAACAGCAGCTTTCTAATACCCACAAGATGTTATTGAGGAGACAGGGACAGTTTCTTTACAGAGATGCACATTATCAGAGACACAACAGTCAAATTGAAACAGGGCAGGTTCCCACTAGATATACTGTGGGGGTGGGGGGAGAATAAAACAAATTTCATTATGATAATTAAACATTTCCAATGGGATCCGTAACAGTGGTAAATTTTCTATTCTTGGAGGTTTTTAAGACCTGACAAGTCTAAGCACTAAAGCAACCTGGTCTGAATTCAGTGTCGACCCGGCTTTGAGCAGAAGGTTGAACTAGAGACCTCCCAAGGTGTCTTCCAATCTGAATGATTGCTTGTTTTAAAGAAGATTAACATAATCATACCATTGCAATTGCATTTCCTGTCAGAAGTTCTAAAATCATTTGCGCTATTGTCTTTAAAGAAAAACATACTTACCTATACATGATATAACCAATGAATAACACCGTCTGCGCCGCTACAAAGATGAAGAAGTGCATTGTAGATAAGCACGATGGAAACGGTGGCAAGTCTGGACACTTCAATTTCTCACTAGATGGCTAAAAACCAAGAAAAAACAATATTTGACAAAAGAGCAAACAAGACATGCCATCAAAAGACTTATACGTAAGAAACAAAACAAGGTCTTTGGAACATGATCTAAAAATTGAAACGCAAGCAGAAAACAGACAGAAATTACACTACTTTGAAAAATCGTAATCTTACTCCCTATCTCACTTTCCCCTTTATGTTTCTCAGATAAACTGACTGATGTTAAATTAAGGGTTATAGGGGAAAGAATAAATCTTTGGTAAATTAACCCAGAAATCAAGAACCTTCTATGGGATCATAAGCTAATTCACCTTAATTGCTACCTAGGCTAGACTAAGGTGCTCCTGAATGTGAACCCAGCCATCTTTCACACCTAGAAACCTTAAGTGGAGCCTGATCAAAGTTTCCCCTGATTAAAGCTCTCCCTTCTATGCAGAAGCAATAGAGAATCTCCTCTGTACAGAACTGTTAAGTAGGGGGACAAACACAAAAAAAGCACCCAGAAAACCTAATTGCTTGACCTTGTTTCTACAGGAAATTAAGACTAAAAATCATGCTCTTTGTGCAAAACTTCTCATCAAAACACAGATCATGCAGTTAGGTCAAGGCAGTGCAGTTCTAGCGAAGCAGCTTAATGAAGGATTAATTGCTCCCTAAATTGCATGCTGCCTCATCCTAGCTTTTCACTAACAGCTAGATAAAGAAGTATTACAGTCATGCTTTACACTACCAGCACATAAATTACCATATTTCGTTGTACTAAATGCTCAATGTCCCTCTTTACTACATGAAGGTGTTCTTTGATGTCATTGAAGTGCTGAGTTGTTTCGTAGACTCCTGCAGCAGAGCCAGGATGTTGAGCTCCACTGATCAACCTCAGAGTATCAGCCATGGAATTTCTGAAACAAGACAAACAACAAAACATCTTTCAGCACAGAACAGCTTTTCCACAAACAGCAGTCAATCTGGACATCTTTTAGTCCATTAAAATTAATTTGAAATACATAGTTGCCCCAAAAGGCAGAAAATGTTTTTTCTAGCTTCCAAGAATACCTATCAAGAAATAATTCCTTAATCAAACTATGATTTTTTAAAATATTTAATTTCGCAGACAGTTTCTATTTGTACAGTGCACCATCTCTCAAAGTCACACTGAAAACAAGATCTGGGAAATATTCTATTGCTAGACATCTGCTTTGCCTGACTGATGAAGTCTAAAACAAGTGTTTTATCTGAGGCTCTTGCCAAGGCTTTAGGATGAGCAGAGTTTAATGCAATCTTTGAAGAAAACCAAAAGCTGTTTGAAAAATAAATAAATAAAAGCAGTCATGTAAGAAATAAAAATAAAGAAGAGGCTTTAGGGATAAGAAAAGATTTAGATACATCCTTGTTTCATGATTATCATTTATACGAGAAACTCATTTCCCATACGCATTGTCATAATACTTAATATTGTCTTCATGTGAATTTATTTTGCTTCTACAACAAATCAAATTAAATCTGTAAAAAGTTGAGGTTCCACAACTAATTCTGTTTGAGGTAAAACTAGTCAATGAGAGAAAAATACTTAATCTCTAATCAATATGTTTATATAATTTTTCCCCTACTGTGATGTCTCTTTTCAGTTGCAAAGAGGATTATTCTACAGCTAAAATATTTATCATGTGAATGTTAATCTCTTCATTATTAACAGAATAAACAATCAAAATTTATGTCTTTGGATTTCTTTTTAATTTACTTAAAACTTTACATTTTGTTCAGATGAGAGCTTACTTTGATGCCTTCAAGGTAAAGTCCTAACTCTGTACAGTGGTCAGCAATTTATCATAGACTCACAGAATGGTTTGGGTTGGAAGGGACCTTTAAAGATCATCTGGTCCAACCGCCCTGCTGTGGACAGGGACATCTTTCACTAGATCAGGTTGCTCAAAGCCCTGTCCAACCTGACCTTAAACACTTTCAATTGTGACCTTCACATAAGAAAAGAAAACAAAACAAAACAACCTGGCTTGAATACTATTCATTGAGTAAACTGGCAACAACAACATATAATCATATTTGTAAGTGTTATACAAAATTACTGATTTTTAAATGGCTCATATTCATTGTGAAAACAGCAAGTTAAGTATCAAAACTTAAATGTTTACAAATAATCTTCATAAAGATGTTGCCCATCTTTTAGCTTCGCATCAGTTGCTCTTCATGCCATTAAAATTCAAAAAACACAGAACTAAAAATAAAACAGGAGAAAAGAGAAAACTAGTGAGGTACATATCTATTCAAAGGCCCTATGACAACTCTCCAGAAGTAAAAACTGCAAGCATAGATATGCTACATTAGTGTTACTGCAGCTTTTGCTCTATTATAAGAACTATGCAGCATGTTTAAACTACTTGAAGCAGCTACATACTAAGTCAAAGCCACACGCTAAATTAATCTACACAATTATATCAAGTTGCAAATACACCACTTTAACAAAGGGGCATTTAGTAATTACAGCCCCTACTAAATGCTGTATTAACAATATACTTTTCTTCAAACTAGACTACTAGTTTTTCTTAAAAATATCACTTTAACACACAAATCAACTTAACATACTAGACTACCAGTATTCTGCATACTTCCCACATAACCAAAAAAAATTCTTTTCACTTTTAGTAACAAAAGCTCCAAGAATTCACCCTTTCCTGTCATCTTTGTAAAAGCTCAATCCCACTTCCAGCACATTAGAAGATCAATCACTTTTCACAGTTACATTTCCGGTTATTCCAGATAATGTACTGCACTCTAGGCCAGATAGAGTTAGCCATGGATTTCTACAAAACTCTCAATGTTTACCTCAATAAGCTTGTTTTTAATATTACAAAGTTATCAAAAGGAGTTACCAAAAAACAGCTGTTTGCTTCTGTAAGCCACTGCAAACAAAACTAATCAAAGCAGCTCTCACCTTCTCACATTCTACATTTCTGGTTTGGAACTTATACAAAAAAACCACTCATCTGTCCTAACTTAAATCAGCATGTACGTTATCCAGAAATTATTTTATATTTTTGTATTGTCATTGTATAGATTATTTAAAGTAAATTGAATAATATTTACCTGTACTTTGAATTAGTGTTATAATAACCTACTTTAGAAGTAAATTTTTCACTGGAAGATTTTTTTCTTAAATAATCCATGCAAACCATGCAACCACTGCCTAATAAATGCTGATAGTAATTCTGTCTATCCACATCCATCACATTGTTTATCTTGCCCCACTATTTTCAGTGCTAGAACACAAGTGTGACACTCATTTTGTTCCTCCTATTACCACCATCCCTATGTAATTAACAGAAATCTGCACACCCACCTTCCCCCAGACTGATCCGCTGTTTGTTAAAAGCAAAATAACCTCCCTAAATAGACATGGTCTGTATCAAATTTAATTTACATTTACTTTTGCATGAACAATACCATGCTGATAGTTTCTATCGTATGAACATGCAAGATTCTTCTGTAATCAGATGATTAAGAAATCCACAAATCTTGACAAGAAAATTACTTAGACAGTAAGTCCTTCTCCTCTGGGATGACCAGCAATGAAACAGCGGGCTGTTCATTTCTATCTATAAATAAAGCATTTCTTTAATCTAAGAAAAATATTAAGATGATGTTACGCAAACTCATACCTAATAAGTAGTCACTAAAAGGGCAGACTGCCAATGTTAACAAGAAAATTTAATTTGCTTGCAAGGTATAAAGATTTGTCAAGAATATTAATACAAAAGCTTTAATGGAAGAACAAGTGCAAAAATGGAAGCACTCTAATCTTCATTCTACAAAAAACTGACCTACTTAGATAAATCACAAGAGCTGCCCTTGAACTAATACAAGAAAAAAAACCACAACTGCTTATGTACTACATCAAGTTGTAGGAATTGTTTTTCTCCTTTTTTTAAGCCCAAGGTAAGGAATGTTTTAACTACTGTAAATGAAGGGTTAAACCAACTTAAAGACATTCCTGCTAAAGACAGCAATCATAAAACATCTTGGAAGCAGTACACAGACACTCCTATCAAACACAGGAATTTTCTCAAATCCATTTTAGCAGCATAGCACCTTCAAGATAAGATTTTTACTTCATTTGGTAACGTAGTTTGAAAAGGTACAGCATACCTCTCAATCAATTTTAAAAACTGCACCTTGAAAAGCAAAAATTATCAATCACTTGGGAACTTGCAGGTGTCCCTGCACATACAGAAGTTTCCTGAGAAAGTTAACTGGCAGAAAGTCCTCTGACAAAAATGCAACCAACCAAACAAAAAAACAACCCCCAGGAGTCTTAATGTAGTACGGTTAGATTCCAGTAAGTTACCCAAGATTGCCACACAACTGAATTCATCCAGGCAAGAAAACGGGTCTGCAACTGTCAGTCTCCTTTAATGTGATTATCTTTTGCTACAAAAGACATTGATATATCAGTTGATAGTCCTGGTTTGCACACAGTAAATAAAAATTAGACCATAAAATATTCACACCCTTAGAATAACAAAAGTATTTTTAAAGTAAGAGCATGCAGTCCATGTGTAAAGAACAAACAGGCACTTCTATCACAGTAGAGTTTAAAAATGTTTTCCCATTTTTCTCTATCCTACAAGAAATGGGACAAGATTACCAAAATGGTCTACACAACACATTGGCACATGAAAAAACCCCAACACATTTCTGTCTTCACTATGCAAAGTAAGTGACAGTAATTTAAAATTAGAGTGCTCCCCCCCCCCTTTTTTTTCCCCTCCCCTTAAGTGCTGTATGACAGTATGTCTTAGCACCTAACAAACCAAGGAATTTTTAGTCACAGTGGATTTCCAATATCTCCAAGGATGGAGACTGCAAAACCTTCCTGGGCAACCAACTTATTCCAGTGTTCAACTACCTTCACAAGTTTCTTTTCTCATGTCTACATAGAATTTCCTGTATTTCAGTTTGTGCCCATTGCCTTTCATTCTGTCACTGGGTACCAGTGAGAAAAGTCTGGCTCTGTCTCTATCGCCCTCACCACCACCAAAATCAGGTATTTATACCCATTGATAAGATACCCCCAAGCCTTTTCTCCAGGCTATACAATCCTAGCTCCCTCAGCCTCTCCTTGTACAACAAATGCTCTGACCCTTTAATCATTTTCATGATCCTTCACTTGACTCCCTCCAGTATGTCCATGTCTCTCTTGTACTGGGGTGCCCAGGACTGGACACAGGACTCCAGATGTGGTGTCACCAGTGCTGAATAGAGAGGGATAATCATGTCCCTTGACCCTCTGGCAATGCGCTGCATGACACAGCCTGGGATGCTGCTGGTGGTCTTTCCTGTAAGGGTGTATTGCTGTCCAATGTCCAACTTCTTGTCCACCAGGATTCCCAAGTTGTTTTCTGCAAAACTGCTTTCCAGCTGATCAGTCCCCTGGCTGTACTGATGGATGGAGTTACTGCTTCACAGGTGCAGGACTGTGGAAACTGCACGTTTTGCCCCCTTATTTTTCAAAGTTCAGGTCAAGAGAGGATATTAAATGTTTTCCAGATCTGGCCCTTGTTTCAACTGCCATCAAGAAGCAATGCTCTCTCAAAGCCTAGCCCTACTCCTACTGATAAAAAAGGTTAAACTACAATGGAAATTAAAAGGGGGGGGGGAGGGGGGGGGGGGAGAGAGAGAGGAGAAGGAAAAAAAAAGGCCTCTCAAAGGCTTGTACACACTGGAATTCTGAGAGACTTGACATAAAACTGTAAATACTTTTTGTGATATCCAAATCAGTAACACAACAGACTACCGTGGAACAATATATGAGCTTTAGGCAGTCATAGCAAAATTAGGGAAAAAACCCAAAGACAAAATGTATGTCTATACTGAAGAAAGTGAACTACTTTTAAAAAAAAAGAAATAATAATTACAAGAATAAGCAGTAAATCTCAACAACTCTTATTACATGCACAGACATTTTCATTTGTACAGAACTGCTTCTCAGAATTACCTACATGCCTTTATAGGTTGTTTACACTAAACAAAACCCCAAATATATCTCATATAATATTATCTAAATATGATATTATAGATTTTATTCGTAATATTACATAATAATAAACTCATATAATCATTATATCAGGAGTAGACTGAGTATATGGACAAGAGACTCCAATACACCTTTTCTTTTTTAGGTTCACTAGGTGTAAATCAAAGGCATTTATGCTCATGTTGTTATCAATACTCCAAAATCAGAGCAACAAATTTCCATGAGGTAGCAGGTTATCACATTAGCAGAAATCGATTGTTTTTAGAGGGACTGGACTTACCTGTTGAAGTGGAATCTCATGATGAAAAAAAGAGGCAAATTAGGGGGCTTAGCCACCCGAGGGACATGAACTTACTTTATTATAGAAATCAAATGTATGCAGAGAGTCAATCACTAAGGAACTGACACAGAGAAATTTCAAGTTTGTCAATATTCTCCTACTGAAATACTAAATAGGATTTAAAAGGTGGCAAATAATATAAAATTCAAAACACAGCCTTAATATTTACAAAGCATTTACCTTATTTCATTTACTTGTCTAATGACCTCTTCTTGAGTTTTCACAACTGTCTCAATCTCTTGCTGGGAAACCTGGTGGGGGAGGAGAAAAAGATCAACGTATCTTGGAAAAAGCAAATCAATCATGCTGCTGAAATTAGGCTGAGCTATCAATCACAGTATTTTTTTTTTTTCATTTATTTACCTGTCCTTGTTGACCTGGAAAACCAGTGCCTCTTTTAGCAATCTCATCTGTGACTGCAGAGACGTATCTCCTCTGCTCATCCAGAATCATGTCCAATTGCCTATTAAGCTGTTTGATTTCAAGATGAATTCGATTCTGCCCCTCAAAGATTTGCCTCAGTTCACGATCACTTACAGTTTCAAAAAGATCATCCGCTGATAAGAAAAAAGCACAGGTAGTTCTTACATATATGCATTCCTCATAAGTTGCATTGTATCATTTTTCTTGCACCCTTAAAAGTTTCCACATGGATATACTTCTTTCCCCATAATCTGACATATTTGGTGTTTATTTATCACCATTGCCATGGCAAAGGATACCCAAATGGGATCAGAAGAATTGAACAGAGAGAACCACACATTCAAACCCAGACTCCATCTTAGAGTTCCTACTTCAATACTTGGATAACGTGCAACATAATAACAGCATCCTGTTTCCATTTTATTAGGAGGCAACTATCTTTGCGTAAGCTAGCATTACATTACCAACTATCCTTCAGAAGAGATTTCCAGGTATTAGGTAACAGCTACTTTTTAGAAAAAGTAAGCTTTAAAAAGTAGCTTGAAATAGAGAAGTGACTGTACATTTTGAGTGAGTTCCTCCACAGCTTCAACATAGGAAAGAAGAAAGTCCAAAAGACTCTGTGACAAAAAGATTATTATTTCTTATCAATGGAAGGCTGGACAATATTTCAAAAACACAGATGAAGTTAAAATGGTGTAGGACCTTTAGAACAATCATAACTTATCACTGTGGGAAAAAAAAAAAAAGATGACAACCTGAAATTTCAGGTCTAGATGCCTAAAGTACATTCCTGATATGGGTGCGTTCAAATACAGCTAATTCAATCCAGAAAAGTAAGAAATAGACTGGCTTCCATTATATTTTCAAATAAGCAGATTCTTTTTTGCCCAGCTCTAAAAAACAAAATTTAAAAAAATTTAAAAAAACAATCAAAGCAAACAAACAAAACCCCCACCATGTTCCACAGCAGAACAATCAAAGTCAAAGCACTTTGGCTAAACACTCAAAAAAAGTGGGCAAGAGTCATTATTATAATTTTCCTAAATTAAATATCATTTGAAATCAGTGGAAAAATGCTGTTCAGTCTGAAATATCTTTAAACCAATGCTTGCTGAGAGCTGCAGATGTGTGGTATCAATAGTGGAAAAGGCAATTCTGCCCTACCCAGCCAAACTTAAATTTCTTATCAATAGCTTAAAATGTAAAAATAAAGGCCACTGTTTTTAACAACATCAAGCTAGAAATTCGGATATTAGCCAACCCAAATACCAATACTGAACGCCTGCTAATGCTGTGGTGCTGAAATTGACAGAACTCAACCCATGTCCAATATTAGGCAAGCATTAAAAAGTTTTTCCAAGTAAACACATGTTCCAGCACATCCACTAGCCCATCTTTAATAACCATCCATAAAACAAGATGGAAAAAAAATGTTTATTATGAATGTGCAGAAACAGACCAAAGAAATGACCTTTCAAATTTATTTTCAAATAACCAAAAAGGCCATGCTTCCTTAATCATCACTTTACAGAGGGATTCATGACCTTCTCTCCCTTCTACTGTTCCATACAGATTCTCATTGTTCCCATCATGTTTCCGTTCATTTGTTTTGTTCTCAATCCAGACATGACAAAAGGGACTTTATATTTCAGAAAATACTTCACAAACAAAAGACAAAAGATTCTTAAATAAAGTTAGTAACATCAGTAGGAGCTTAGTAAGATCAGTCAGAGTATCAGGCCCTAGTTCTGAATATCCTGGAAAGCTAATGTTTTCCTTGACAACTGAAAAATAGCTCAAATAACTTGCCTGGCTGTCCTTGCACATCAGGATGTTCCTTTTGAAATTCTTCTTTCTTTTTATCCAATTCTTGCTGAAAGTGTTCAAACTCTTCTTGATACTTCTCTTTATCTTTTTGAGGAATTTCTGCATCTGGTGTTGGCTTTAAAACATTATCAAAGGGCGGGGGGGGGGGGAGATTTTTTCATGTTCATCACCACTCCTATATAACTTATTTTCCAGCAAGGCTGTTCAGATTTCAGATTTGAAGACGTAACACAATTAGTGGAGCACATTAATATATTAAGTTGGAGTGAGAAACGAGACATTCCTATGGAGACCCATAGCTTTTTCCTGATACCTGTGTACTTTCTGCGATTAAAAAGAAATCAAGTTTTACAAAGATAGATGCTGTTTAGCAGTACAGAAGTGTTCTAGAGGTATGGGAAGTTGAAAGCAAGAACAGATTATTTTTCCACTTTCCAAACAAAGTGTACTTTTTAGTTTGTTTTCTCTGCATGTTTTGTTTTAACATCAGGATTTTTGTTGATTCAGCGTTGCTTCAAGAATTCTGGTCTTGAAAACGTTAATTAAAATATTACCAAAACATTAGAGTATTAGTCTCATTTTTCTAAAACAGATGACAGCACAGCTACGTGCCAAAATCCTGAAACAGGGATGCCAAGTATGACTTCAGAGGAAATGCCATAATCTGGTGCTACATATAAAACATATACAATAACATATTTTACTAATTATGCATAAAGATGCTTACTGTTTCCTTTCCAGGCTCAGTCAACTGGAAGGTCAGAAAAGACAGGACATCATGATCATCTGTATACAACAAACAAAACAAAAAAACACTGTTAATTGCTACTGCTACACGTTACAAATCCTGGTACTTCCCAAGTCAACCTTGCACTTGCAAAGGATCTTCAGGCAACTGCATCCTCACAAAGTCCCCCCAAGAGTTTATGCAGTGGGGAATGAGACTGCACAATGTCTTGTCAGGACAGATTGAAAGTCCTTCTGCTCTAACAGGAAAAGGCCTAACCGTATCAGTAATTTCGGAATGGGAGAGGATTAATTACGTCATCATGTCAAAAATGGGTATAATGGATCAACACTAGCAGTAAAAAAAAAACCCAACTCTCTTGCAAGCCCTGCAATTCTCCATACCATTTGTCACAATTTTTAACATTTGCTACCTGCAAGTCCCCCTGTTGCTGCAGATACTGCAAAATATCCTTGTGATGGCAACACCATATCTTCCACTTTTGCACAAAATTCATAGTCTTCTTTATCTGGAGTGAAGCCATTGTTAATTAATACCTAAAAGGATAAACACAGATTTTACCACATAAATCTGTGTTAATTGCTTTGTCAGTTTACAGTAACGGTCACAAATACAACTTATCGGATAATTCAGCAGCTGATACTAGAAACCAAAAACTATTTCTTTTCTGAAAGACACTTTTTACAAAGAAAATGCATGAGCTTTCTATTTTAAAAAGGAAAAAAAGGCCTGATTCAAAGTTCAGCGTGAACAAAATTCAACATTTTCTATTAATCACCTAAGAGAACATACCACATAGAATTCAGACACATATAAAAATGTGTTCATTTCAGTTATAAGAAGCAGCAAGACAAATTAGTACGTGGAAAGGAACACATGGGGGAAAGGGATACCATCAGGAGACATGAAGGTAAGCCAAGGGATGGCATGGCATTGCCTGAGGGTGCTAATGGGAGCATTTACGCTGTTCCAGGGAGCACTGAGGGCTTAGGAGCACACCTGAAATGCTTGTACACCAACACATGCAGTATAAGAAACAAACAGGACAAACTGGAAGCATTTGTCTGTTCCCAGAGCTACGATGTCATTGGTATTAGTGAGACTGGTGAAACGAGTCCCACAGCTGGAGTGCTGGGATGGAGGACTATAGGCTGTTCAGGATGGATAGGCAGGGCAGGCGAGGTGGAGGTGTCACACTGTATGTAATGGAGAGGTTTGACTGTACAGCCCTTACAGTTAGAGATGATGTGGTTGAGAGCCTCTGGGTGAGGATTAGGGGGATGGAAAACAAAGCAGATGTTGTGGGCATCCACTATTGATCACCCAGCCAGGATGATAGCAATAATGAGTTATTCTATAGGCAATTAGAGAAATCTCTGGATCAGTAGCCCTTGTCCTTACGGGAGATTTCAACTTCCCAGACATCAACTGGGAATACCATACTGCTGTGACAAGCAAGTCTGGGAAATTCCTGAAGATGAAGATAATTTCTCGCCACAAGTACTGAGTGAGCCAACTAGGAAAGATTCCCTCCTAGACTTGTTTGTGAATAGAGGAGGACTCGTGGGAGGTCTGATGGCAGGTGGCTGTTTCGGCCACAGAGATCATGAAATGGTTGATGTAAAAATTTTTGGTGTGATGAGAAAAAAAGGTCAGCAGAGTTGCTACCCTGGATTTTAAGAGAGCAAACTTTAAGCTACTCAGGGGGCTAGCTACCAGTGTTCCCTGAGAAACTGCTTTTGAGGGCTTAGGGGTCCATGAGTGTTGGTCAGTTTTTAAGAACCACCTTTTTTTTTTTTAAAAAAAAAAAAAACCACCTCGCACAGGAACAGGCAATCTCATTGTGTCAGAAGTCAAGCAAGTGGGGCAGATGACCAGCTTGGCTGAATAGGGAACCCCTCTTGGAACTCAAAAGGAAAAAGAAATTGTATGATCTCTGGAAGCAAGGTCAGGCTTTGCAGGAAGATTACAGAGCTGTGGTTCGCATATGCAGGGAGAAGACAGAAAAGGCCAAAGCTCAAGAGTTGAAACCGGCCAGTGTTGTGTCAGACAGCAAGAAAGGCTTTTTTAAGTATGTTAATAGCATGAGGAGGTCCAAGGAAAACATTGGACCAATACTTGTTGAAGATGGTCACCTTACAAATAGGGATGAAAAAAAGACAGAGGCATTCAACTCTTTTTTTTGCCTTAGTCTGTACTAATACTGATAGACCTTAGGCTGCCTGGTCCTCTCCGAGTTGGAGGACCACAGCTGCAGGAGCAGTGACTTCCCATTTGTGGACACTGAAATTGTAAGGGACCAGTCGTACCAGCTGAACGTTCGTAAGTCCATGGGGCTGGATGGGATTCATCCTAGAGTACTGGAGGAGCTAGCGGATGTTACAGCAGGACCCCTCTCAACTGTCTACCAAAGGTCTTGGGAGTCTGGGGAGGTCCCCACGGACTCGAAGCTAGCCAACGTTATTCCAATTTACAAGAAGGGCATGAGGGAAGACCCAGGAAACTACAGACCTGTTAGTCTAGTGCCTGGAAAAATTATGGAGATCATACTGGGTGCTATTGAAAGGCATCTAAAGAACAATGCAATCATCAGGCACAGTCAACATGGGTTCACGAAGGGAAAGTCCTGTCTAACTAATTTGATATCCTACGATAAGGTCATCCACCTAGTGGATGAAGGGAAGGTGGTGGATGTACTTCTTCTGGATTTCAATAAGGCTTTTGATACTGTCTCTCACAGTATCTGTCTGGACAAGTAGTCCAACTGTGAGATGAGCAGGTTCATGGTGCACTGGGTAAAGAACTGGCTGAACAGCAGGGCTCAAAGGGCTGCAGTGAATGAGGCTGTATCTGGCTAGTGACTGGTCACCAGCGGTGTTCCTCAGGGCTCAATCCTAAGGCCAGTGCTGTTCAACATTTTTATCAATGATCTGGATGCAGGAGTTGAACGCAGCCTTAGTAAGTTTGCTGATGATACTAAACTAGGAGGTGCTGTTGACACAAGGGACAAGAGGCCTTGCAGAGGGTTCTAGACAGATTGGAGCATTGGGCAATCATCAATGACATGAAATTTAACAAGAACAAATGTTGGATTCTGCACCTGGGACAAAGTAATGCTGGAAACAAGTATAAACTGGGAGAGGAGTGGCTAGGGAGCAGCCCTGCAGAAAGGGATCTGGGGGCGCTGATTGATGGTAGGCTCGATATGAGTCAGCAGTGTGCCCTGGCAACCAAGAGGGCAAACTGCATCCTGGGCTGCATTAAACACAGTATAACCAGCTGGTCAAGAGAGGTGATTATCCCACTGTATTTAGCATTGGTGCGGCCTCACCCTGAGTACTGTGGGCCCCACAATTTTAAAAAGGATGTTTAGGTACCTGAATGTGTACTTGAATGCAAAGAAGGGCAACAAAGCAGGTGAAAGGGCTGGAAGGCATGTCTTGTGAGGAGCGGCTGAGGACTATGGGTTTGTCTCGTTTGGAGAAAAGGAGGCTAAGGGGCGACCTCATTGCTCTCTGCAGCTTCCTGAGGAGGGGACGTGGAGACGGAGGTGCTGATTTCTTCTCCCTGGGATCCAGTGATAGGACGCATGGGAATGGTTCAAAGCTGCGTCAGGGGAGGTTTAGACTGGACATTAGGAAGCATTTCTTTACCAAGAGGGTGGTCAAACACTGGAACAGGCTTCCTAGAGAGGTGGTCGATGCCCCATGCCTGTCAGTGTTTAAGAGGCATTTGGACAATGCCCTTAACAACATGCTTTAACCTTTGGTCAGCCCTGAAGCGGTCAGGCAGTTGGACTAGATGATGATTGTAGGTCGCTTCCAAATGGAATTATTCTATTCTATTCTAAAACTGATCATGGCGTAATAATATCAATTCTGGTTCAAGAAATCCTTGACTCAGGGATCATTAAAGGCTAGTCTATAGAAAGTACATATCCGAATAAGGTTCTGGGCAACAAAAATTTTTGGTCTGATCTAGAAGAGTCATCCCTTACTGTTCCTAGATTGATTCTAAGTTTAGAGAGATTCTCTCTTCCTTCCACGGATGCATTTGCAGAACTGCTAAGGTTAGCAGCAACATTTGGGCCAGAGGAGTTCCTAGATAAGGCATCAGGGACCAGGCGCATTCAGAAAGAGAGCAGCCTTGGAGTCTGAAATTTAATTTTCATTCAAGAGTAACAGATAGCTTTTACTATTACAACACAGTACAAGGTCCACCTCTTTTAGGTGCATGCGTGTTTACTTTTAGAGAAACTTCTACTACAAAATGACAGCTATGTGTTTTATGGCTAATACCTATGAATAGCACCTTTTCAGAAGAAATCAGAAGCCAAGAAACACATACTTCATAACTGTCGTAACCCAGCACCACATTAGTATCTTTCTCTCTTTATCTAGAAGGAATTCACAGTCATCTGAATAGTATTTAAGAAGTCTTGAAGACTCTCTCATACCAGTTGTTTTCCATCTTCTCTAGTGTTCAAAGCCCTACTATTTCTTGGAGGTAGGAAGCCTCAAGTAGCAAATTTAAATCTACTGTCAAAGAGCGAGCTTCGTTTTTTCAGTCACATTTCAAGAACCTCTTACAATCAGCTACAAAACCCTCTGCAGCTCTCAGATCAGCTCAAGTTAAGGAGCTGCTCAACTGCTTGGAAGCTGAGGAACAGATGCTGGCTTTGGGACACCTCTACAGGCAAATCAACAGCAACAGAAGGGTCTGAGCACATACAAGTATGTTAGCACAACTGACTCCTAAGTAACATCAGAAAAATCAGCAATACCTGCTGAGTCAGCTCAGGAAACTACAGATGCACTAATATAGCTAAAAGAACTTGCCTAGAATTTGAACATACTGCACCTCCTTCCAATTTCTGCTACCGAGCTCAACATTTTCAAGAATATTGGAATTAACATATGGGGTCTTTGGGTTTTCAAATAGTTGCAACAATCTCACACTTAAAAACGTGAGAAATATGAATAATGATGTTATTTCAGAGTACTTACAGTCAATGTTTTTTGGTAGTATGTTATCTTTACTCGAACAGGATAGGGCTTGTTACGAAAGTCCCTCTGACAGGATGCCAATGCTTGCGTGGAACCATCACTATGCAAGAAGACAACTTGCATAAAACTATATCTTATGATTTATCAGCTAAGACAAAAAAGCATCAATGTATCACTAAGCAACATCATGATAGTTTTTCAATATGCAAGTTTTTCAAAAGCTGTCCCACAACTGCACTGAGCTTTTCTGAAGTCTGGGATCAACAGTACTACATGCTTTACACAGGACACAATATAGATAGAATGCAGTAATGGGGAAATCTGTTTGCTTCTAAGGTATATTCCTACACCTGTGAAGTGAGATGGAAATAAGCTATAGTCTGGACTGCACGAACTAAGCTAGACACCTCTCTTCTCAGAGAATCCCAAAAGTTGTCAATTGTGCTGTTGACAATAAGCAAACAGAAATCAAAATTAAACCAATTAATTTTAGTAACAGGCAATTAGCTTTCAGTTAGTCACTTCTGTCAGTTATTAGCTGTGCGTGGAAGATACCCATAAGCAATGAAGCGGTAAAAAGTCTGTACCTCCATTTATCTGAGTTCACCCATCCCAAAGAACACATGCCATTTAAATATCCATCAGTTGCCAATTTCTGTGCTGTTACTGCCCAGTGTTTTAACAAATAGAAAAACTCAAATGTAAAGGAAACAAAGTTTAACATGAAAGAAACCTTTATGTTTCTCAAAGAGTTTCATGCAACATTTCATCATTCAAAAGCAAACATTTATCATTAACACTGAAAATAAACTTACTTCTGATGGTCATACAGAAGTTTTCCATTGTTGCCTACAACAATCACTCCAGGATTGTTTTTCTAGAAAAAGAAATAGCAGACAAATGGAATAGTTTAATTCGAAGTGAAACATAAGTAACATCACTGATAGCCTTTCTGTGATAAAGCACCTGAAGTCATTACACTACAGATACACCACAGATGTTTTTATTCTTTCTGTACTTCAGGATTACATAAGCAAAATGACTGAGTAGCACTGTGTCACGCTGCATGCTTTGCAAGAGACTGCTACATTCTTTGCATAGTTAGGGGTGAAAAAAACCACACAAATTAACTTTCTGGATATACTACCAATTACCATCATTCAACAAATACAGAAATACAAAAGCCACAGATAGGAAAAATTCATATGTAGCGAAGATATAGATCTTAAAACTAATAGATGACTTAATACATCCAACTTTGGCTACGTAACACTGGGAAAAACATCCGAACAGACACTATGTTGACATCCGACTGACCTTGTCACACTCATTAGAAAAGCCTCAGGAGCTATCTGTCAGAGACTAAACAAAGTCTGTTAAACACATCCCCAGTTATTTAAATTGCTAGAGGATGAGAACAAGCTAAAATGATAATTTTACAGATTTAACAGATTTACAGTGCTATTCCGGTTGCCTCCAGGAGTTTATGAAGTGAACTCAAGTTTTTACAAAAGCACAATATTTCAGAGTTAATCTCCCTTCCCCCTTCAACATTTCAATTCATCATCTCCTAAAGTGTACTGGTTTTGGCTGGGATAGAGTTAAATTTCTTCATAGTAGCTTGTATGGGGCTATGTTTTGGATTTATGATGAAAACTGTGTTGATAACACAGCGATGTTTTAGTTATTGCTTACACAGCCTCAAGGCCTTTTCTGCTTCTCACAGTCCCCCACCAGCAAGTAGGTTGGGGGTGCACAAGAAGTTGTGAGGGGACATAGCCAGGACAGCTGACCCCAACTGACCAAAAGATACCTAGATCATATGGCGTCACGCTCAGCAATAAAAGCTGGGGGAAGAAGGAAGGGGGAACATTCAGAGTTATGGCATTTGTCTTCCCCAGTTATTGTTACACGTGATGGAGCCCTGCTGTCTTGGAGATGGCTGAACACCTGCCTGCCAATGGGAAGCAGTGAATGAATTCCTTGTTTTGCTTTGCTTGAGTGCGTGGCTTTTGCTTTGCCTATTAAAACTGTCTTCATCTCAACCCACGAGTTTTCTCACTTCTACTCTTCCGATACTCTCCCCCATCTCACCAGGGGAGAGTAAGCTAGCAGCTGTGTGATACTTAGCTGCCTACTGGGGTTAAACCACAACATAAAGGAATATACTGTCCCACTAGACAGATTACCAGTTCTTAAGAAAAGAAAACAACAAGACGCCGATTTTAAGAAGTCACGAAATAACGTCCTTCTCAATGCACAGTGGTGGGGTAGGGTGGTCCTTTGTCTTCAAAAAAACACTACAACCAAACTATCTGTATCTTTTCCTTCATTACACAGATTGTGACAATAACAGAACAGTACATCAGTATACAGAAATACACCAGTGTTTCTACTTCTCAGCAATGGAGTTTCGTTAGCTTAATTGCTTTGACATCAGTATTACCTGCTCAGTACCACTGGAATACTTTAATGTCATCTTCTTATTGTTTATTTCAGTTTAACAACAGTAGTATTGAATTACTTCAGAGCATACTTGCATATATTCTGCACAAAGCGTGTACAAACAGTTCAATTTCGAAGCACTCATGAATGCAGCTCAAGTCTAATCTACCTTACAGCATAGTAGACAGCTACTAACAAAAGTATTCAATGCTAATGGTCAATAGGCGGTCCAGTTTCTGCTGGGGATCTTGTCTGGATCCAAGCACATACAAGAGCTTGAAAGATAGTAGAGAATCTAAAGTGGGGAATAACTTCTCAATTTTTTGCTTCCAGAGGTCACAGGAAAGATGTGCTGTAAACTCTTGTGACATTTAGTGTAATTTCAGGTGTTCAGAGCTATGCAATTGTATTTCTCTTTTTAAAAAGCTCTTGTCACTACTTCTACAGAGAAATAAAAATTCAACTCTAGTACAACCTACAGCCTTAGGAGTTAGAGAAAAAAAGCTCTGCAGTTTTCCAGTCAGCATCATAACCACGGTGTTTTGAGTTGGCAGTACTAGATGAAGTCTACTTCTGGATGCTAGCATGTTAGGCTGAAGACCAGTTACAGCACCAAACATCTTCCAGCAAACACACTAAAACAGCACAAAGAACAACTCCTCCATACTGGGACTGAAGAAAGTAACAGGTTGTCATTAAAAAAAGTCTTACAAACTCCAGTATTTAAGACATGTCAGACTAATGAAGGCATGACGAAGACTTTTGTTTTGACTAGAAGTGACACATCATCACTTTCTAAAAAAAGGGTTTCACACCACACTGACTAAACTTGTCATGACCAGAGTCCCAGTGCTATCAATGTTCTGGCAAACAGTGTTGTCCACACGCAATTTTTGATAGATGGCATCTTCAGCCAGCCAAACTACGCCAGCGTCCATACTCATTCCAGAAGTCAGAAAAAAAAAAAGGGGGGGGGGGGGAAGGATTTAAAAATTCTTAGTAAGTTGAACAATACTCTAATTCTGTGTCTTGTCTTTGAAGATCAGAAAAATAAACGTCACCTTCAGTCTTTCAACTTTTATATATGATGAAGTTTGCTGTATATCAAAAGCCATCTGCAGGAAACAGCTTGTACACCTACAAAAATACATCTAAAACATCTAAAAGCAAGCCAAAGTAGTGCAGGAAAAGCAACAGAAGCAGAACAGAGCTACTATGTAATGTTAAAAGTTTCCCAGGATCATTCTGGACTGGAAAACTGGAAATTCAAAACAGCAACTCTCACCCCCATCTGCTACAGAATTTTTGCTGCTGAACTACTCAAGACAGGTTTGTTGCAAGAAAAAGAGCATCTCTGAAGAGAGACATAGAAATTTGTGGTTCCACAGGGTCATATTTTGGTACAATATGCCTCTTCCAAAGCACACATCTTCAGATATATCAACATTTCAAATTGTGCATGGACATTCCAAATTTCAGCTTGTACATATGTACATGGCATTTTCCCTCCAAACCTAACACATGAACCAACATTCAGTGGAGATTCATTATGTGTTATGCTTCAACTTTCAAGCTTAAAAAAAAAAATGTGAAAAAGTCTAGTAAAAAAATCTATAAGGGAAACTTGACTATTTTAATTTATCCCTTCGAAATGAAGGAGGAGAGAGTAGGAAAATAACATCTTATTTTTTTCCACAGTTATATGTACAAAACAGGCAGGAAATTGATTTATAATCTTTGCTAGAAGAGTTTGCTTCCGACTAACCTTTCCATCATTGTCAAAGGAATCGAAGAAAATTCCAACACCATTCCATTTATCAGCTGCCCCAAAAACAGGACCTTCCAAGCCTTGCTCTTCTGTAAACCAGATTGCCTATTACAGAAAGCAAGTAAGAGTCGTAAGTCAAGATTCACTATTTAAAGCATGTCTGTTTTTTTTCAGTTAGGTCAAATTCTTAATACCAATCCATCAGCTCCAATGCGGCCTCTTCCTGTAACTCGAAAGGTCACTTCGACTTCCCAATATTCAAATATTGACTTGTTTTTTGTCCACACTGATCCTCTTTGGCTTTTCAAAGATGTTGTTATACGAATCTGATCTGCACTTGGTATGGCATCTAGAAAGGAAAGGAACCAACACTGAATATATGAAAGAGGGAGTATTGCAAGTGCTTAACTAGCCAATTAACAAATCCTGTAAATTCACAAAATTTTCTGGTCTCCTCAACCAGAGAACAGTTTTCAAAATAACTTTTTAGTGGAGTACTCAACCACTTGAGAGGGGAAGAAAAAAACCCAAACCCCTACACCCCTACTTTCAACAACTTGATTACTACTGCTTTACAGAAGACTTAATCACCTTCCATTTCGGACCACAATGCACAACTTAAATAGAACATCGGTCTTGCTGTTAAGATACATACTAAATTAATAATAATAATAAAAAAATTAGGTCTAGCTTTCTGCTGTATCCCACATGACTTTTTACAAATCAGATTTCTGCTTTTTAAAAACAGATGTTCTAATTTTCTGGTTTAATAGTTTAAAAGAATAATAGGCATACATTTAGAAGGACAGATTCATTCACTTGTATTAAATAACATTTATTTTTGTGATTATCTGCTTTAAAAAGCAGGGAAAAAAGCTCATCTATAGATAGTTTCCTTCATGTCACTTGTAGCATAATGTCAAGTAAGAGTCAAAAATTAACACTCATGAATTAACCAAAATAAGCTAAATTAAAGTCTGTCAAAAAAATAAAAACACAGCAGAAGTTACTGCAGAGAAACTATACTAAGGTAGAACCTTATGTACAGTAAATATCAATACATTTTACAAGGGGGGGGGACTTACGGAAGACTAGATGCCTTTTTGAGTACAATCAAGTCCTTAACCCATACTGCACAGGATACATAAATTGCATAAACTACATTCAATAAAGTCGTATTTGCTAAGGCACAATTTCCATTTCAAGTTTTTATATTACGAAATTCAACAGGATTTCTAGCCATACACAAGTATTAGTGGCTTGTCTTAGGTACACCGTACCGGTGTGAGGCCGACTTTCATTTTGACCACCAGTGACACATCATCACTTCACAAAGAAGAGTTTCATACCGTCTTGAGTCAACTCCTCACACCAGTGGAGCTACCACATCACGAGAAAGGTCACAGGTGACTTCGAACCGCACGTCAAAGAAACCGGGGGAGAATTTGCGGACATTTTAACGCTATCACCGTATCTCCTCTGTCCCTTTGGAGCTACGTGGAAATCCGCAGGACAGGGCCCAAAGGGTGCGCGGAGCCGGGTGCGCGGAGCCGGGGGCGGGAGCACGGACGGCGCTCGAGCGTAACGGCGCGCTCGGTCCGCCCCTGCCCGCGGCAGGGCTCTGCCGAGGGAGGCAGAAGGCGCGGGGGACAGGGGGCGACGAGTCCGGCTCTTCTCCCTTTCGGCAGCTGCAGGCCGCAAGAGCTCCCGCCGCTTTCACCCCATGCCTTGGCGGCCCCCGGAACCCAACCAAGGCTGACCAGTCCCGCCGACCACGGCCCCGGCCTGTGGCGGCTCCTTCCCGCACCTTTTCCTCAAATAACAAGGATTACGTGCCCCCCACGGGGCCGGCCACAGCTGCCTGCACGGCAGGAACATGGCGCAGCCCGGCCCCGCTCGCAGTCCGCCGCTGCCGCCCCCCGCCCGGCACTTACTGCCCGTATGCACCCAGAACGGCACCGTCCCATCCGCCTGCACCAGGTGCGGCCCCTTGAAGCTGTACTTGTACTCAAAGCGGCGGTGCGGCAGAGCTGCCGCCGAGCCTTCCGCCGCCGCCTGCCCGATGGCGAGCGGCAGGCGGCCGAAAGCGAGCAGGATACCGGTGAGAAGGGCCGCCGCCAGGCCACCCCGCTGCGCGCGCGCCGCCATCTTGGACCGTGCTGCGGGACGCCGGGCACAGCCAACAGGGCGCCGCCCGATTGGCCGAGCGCGGGGGCCGGGCAAAGGGCAAGGCGGCGCGGCGGCCGGGCCGGGCCGGTGCGGCCCTGCGACGCCGGCAGCTGGGCCTCGCCCCCAGCCCACCGCCGCAAAGGGCTCCCGCATCTCCCGCCCCATCGGCGGGCCCCGCGGGGCGGAGGGGCGGGCCCGGGGAGGTGAGGCTGGCCGTGGCGCTTCTGAGTGGAGCGGGCTGGGCTGGGCCTCCGGCTCCTCCGCCTCCCGCGCGCGGGGGAGGCCTCCGCTCTCCAGCCGGGTGGGCACACGCTGCAGCGGTCCGGCGGGACGGCGCTTCTGTGGGAACGGAGGGGTCCCGGAGAGCCCGAGACTCGGCATCTGGGAGGAGGCCGGGCTGCTAGCGGTTCCGAGCAGCCCCGGGTCCGCGTGAGCCGCAGGGGGAGCGGCGCTGCCGAGGCCGTTCCCCGTCCCTTCAGGGGTGCCCGCGAGGCTCCGCAGGGCCGCGGCGGTGCGAGCGGCTGTGGGAATGCCCTACAGGCTGGCGGCATTCTCCACTGGCAGCTGGGGCTTAGCCGACCCTCCGGCGGTCGTGCGTTCTCTCTTGTACGGCGGCCTCTTGCGCGGCTGCATGCGATTAACAGTCTGCAGAGTGTTTGAAGGGTAAATAATCTGTTCTTTTCCCTCAATATGACTTCCTTAGCAAAGATCCCACTTGCACAGGCTCTATCTGTTCATTTTTAGAACAGTCGGAAATTCTGCAGAAAAAATGGTAGTTTCTCACGAGACCAACCTTCTTTTGTGGAAGTGAGCAAAGCAAACCTCTGGTGACACTCATGCCCTCAATTATGAGAGCTGACAGTGGTGAAAGTTGGTTAGTGATCCGGACGCTGCTTCAGAGAGGGTCAGATTTATAAAGGTGAGAAATACGGAGGTTTGTCAGTGTGCAGCATCACAGAGCAGGGGTGTCAGCTTTGTTTCACTGGAGCGACAGTCCACCTGACTAGAGTGTGCCCCTGTTAAATCGATGACTGAACCAACAGAACTTCCTTTTTCATGTTTAAATACCATCTATCGCTCTGCCTTACAGCCTCATTCCAGAAGAAAACAATTATCAGGCGTGGTTTTTTTCAGTTTCTTTCCACCCTTGTGTTTTGTTCTACCTTTTCATGTCCATTTGACATCCCTTCTTTTCCTCTTACCTAATCTGTGAGTATGAGCAATTTAAGAGTCAGTAAGTAGGTTCAGAGCCTGCTGAAGAAGAGGATGATCTTGGAGTCATTCAGGAGAGATTAAGTTCTTTTTTTAAAAATGGCACACATCTACTTCAGCATGGATGAAAGAAAAACCTTACATATTCACTGGTAAAGGTACATTCTCTTTCTCAGTTACCCAAAGGATTAAGCAAATATATTGATTGCCTGAGACATGCAAGCAAAATATTTCTGAGATAAATTTTAGAGTAACTTATATAACTATCTTGAGTATTCTTGATAAGTTAATACTTGTTAATATAGAGAAAGAAGTACTTGATGTTTTGTTTTGTATAGTGTCTTCCATCCAACTATATTCTAAAATATCTCTAATTTAAGAGTATATTTTGGTTTTTAGAGTACATCTGTGGGACATGTTAAGGGAATTGTGAGTCTCTTCTTGGTAGCTAAATAGACACACAAAACTCAGCTGTTTTTCTGTTCTTTAAAGATCTAGAAGGTAATTTTTCAGGTAAAATTCTAGAATACTGGAGCAATACAGTATGCTGCAATTACTTCAGGAAGATAAAATGGTGTATGACTCAGAGATCCAAACAGAACAGCATGAAGCTCTATCCTGTCTACTTCATACATTTGGCAGTGATCTTGGAACTTACCATGCCAATAAAATAACTGAACCACACTGAAAGAGAGTAGAAAACCAAAAATTGTAGGACTAGCCTGCTGAGAGACACCTCTGGCAGAGATCGTATTTTCTGAGATAGAAGTTATCTCAGGGAGACCACAGTGATCTTGACAGTAGGCATTGCAACAACATGGGCTTTAATGAATGACTTTTCATTTTCAAAAATTTGCCTTGAAACAAATCTCTCTCTTACCCACTCACCCACACACATAAGCAGGTCTGAAATTCTGCCACTTAGAGGCACTAGCATAGAAGCAATACATGATTTAAGAGAACAAACACTGTACTGCATAACTTTATGATGTTATATTAAATTGTCTCAACTTATTAGGAGGTAAAATAGAACATTATGCAGCTACTTTTGCATATATCATTCTTGCTATCAACTTTTCTGTCATTTGACTGATTGTGCCCCTTTGTTTTATATAATACTTCATGGTTGTTTCATAATTGTCACAGAGCATGCAAAACTCCAGACTGCTTGACAGCAGTCCATAGTCAAGGAACAGGATTTCCTAGATCACCATATGGTTATTTCTTAATTACCATACTGTCAAAAAGGAAAACTCCACTTTGTGTATAATCACTCTACTGACTGGCTCCTCTACACTAAAATAACTATCTCAGTTCAGCTACTCGTTTCCCTCAGTTGAAGAAGAAAATGAATTAATCAAACTGTATGTCCATGTGTATATGCACACAAACTTGCACATGTACAAATATATATTTTAAACATACATTGGCTAAGTGGCAGAAAGTCTAGGGACATCAAACTTTAAAATATTTGATTTAAAAAGGCAGCGAATGACCAGTTTTCTTCATCTCTTCCCTTTGTGGCCCTTGCACTTACACTGTTAAACTCTCATCCTTGGTGCGAAGGAGGTTTGATTAATGCCGAGGAAGTTTGACCCATACATGTGAACATGTGTGTAACCGTGTAGCTATTCTGGGAAGCCTCCCAGCAGTGCAAACTGCATGAAAAGTCTTCATTAAAGCCCATGTTGTTGCAATGCTTACTGTCAAGATCACTGTGGTCTCCCTGAGATAACTTCTATCTCAGAAAATATGATCTCTGCCAGAGATGTCTCTCAGCAGGCTAGTTCTACAAGTATACACTGCAGTTTGTATAATGTTCTGTTAACGTGGACCTATTTATCATCGTACCAAAGGCATTGCACTCCAATTTTTCTATAGAATGCACAATACTATGCACAATTTTTACTAGCATGAAGGACTTTTACCAATGCATGTAAGCCATCTTCTTCAACAGCATAAACTATCACTAAACTTAGCAAAAGAGGTTTTTGCGGGTTAAAATCGCACACACATGGGAATGTGGCCCAGTATAACTGTTAGTTGAGGACATGACCCCATCACATGTCACAGTTTTGGAGTGTGGTCGTAACCTAAGGTAGGTAGTAAGTGCCTTGTATATGGTTACACAGTAGATTAATCTCACCTTACTTTTTAGACAGCTACATCTGCAGGATAGGCAGGTACCTCTACTGTGACCATCCTGGGCTCCTTGTATAGCTAGGACAGAGAAGTGAGTACTAAAAAGGGCAAGGGTCAGCTCATCTTAAGTGGATGCCTAAAAGACATTGAACAACTACCATGGAAGTACTGGGTTTCTCATATCGATGGTAGAGCAAGCTAAGTCTGAAGCAGACATGTCTATCATACATACCTTCGTTTAAGATTAATCTTGCATTGAATGGCTTGGTAGTTGATGGCCCTCCTCTCCTTTTCTTACCATCCTTCAGCAACATCACCTATTTCTTTCTCTGCAGAGTTTTGTGCTTGTTGCAGTCTAGACCCATGATAAGGAAAGTATTTGTCAGCATTATCTGTATTTGTTCAAACACAAAAATAATTTGTTTTATCCATTAGATGAGCCCTCAGTTCACTTCCAGGCAGCCACAGACACTCCAACAGCCAGGCTTTAATCATGTATCGGCTTTCCAAAAGGGAATTTTTAATTTGGAGGTGCAAGTATTTGAAGACTTTGCAAAGAAAACATGCAGGTGTTTCAGTTACTCTCTGTCAGTGGCTATGGTAATGCTTGAAAGTAATAGACCAGTGGTCCTGACAAGCTTTTTATGCATGGCTGTGCAATGGCAGAAAGAATTCTTCAAAATACTTAGTTTTCTGGAAAAAGGAAAATCACAGACTGCTTTTTTTCTGTAAGTGTTATTCTCATGGCTTTTTCAGGCTTTCCTCCTGATTAAAAGTTTTTGTCTATCCAATTCAAGAACAGAAACAAACCTCTATGGATTACAAAATGAAAAAGGCAACACTCAGCACAGCTAAGGCTTTAAATGTTCAGAATATGGAGTATCATGAACAACCAAAGTTTCACTACTTACCCCATGCACACTCCCATTTCCATTCTTAGCCCTATTGCACCTAGAAGAAGAAAGAAGAAAGTGGACCTGTTTCCTAGGCCTGGGTTGCAACAGTGGGTCTGTTTCTAGAGGGACCTGGACAGGCTGGAGAAATGGGCCAGCAGGAATCTCGTGAAGTTCAACAAAGAGAAATGTAAAGTCCTGCACCTGGTGAGGAATAACCATGTGTAGGACAAGAGTCTGGGGTGCAACCAGATTGAAAGCAGCTCTGCAGAGAAGGACCTTAGGGTCCTGGTGGACAACACGTTGGACGTGAAACAGCAATTGCACCTTCACGGCAAAGGTGTCCAACAGCATCCTGGGCAGTATTGGGAAGAGCGTCACTAGCAGGTCAAGGGAGGTGGTCTTTCCTTTCTACCATGTAAATAATTTACATTCTCTCTTCCTAGATTGAACAGTGTAGTGCTCTTGCAATCTGTGGCTTGCACATCCTTCCTTATCATAGAATCATAGAATGGTTTGGGTTGGAAGGGACCTTAAAGATCATCTAGTTCCAACCCCCCTGCCATGGGCAGGGACACCTTCCACTAGACCAGGTTGCTCAAAGCCCCATCCAGCCTGGCCTTGAACACTTCCAGGGATGGGGCAGCCACAACTTCTCTGGACAACCTGTTCCAGTGCCTCACCACCCTCATAGTGAACCATCTTTCAGTTTAAAGCCATTACCCCTTGTCCTATCACAACATGCCCGTGGAAGAAGTCCCTTTCCAGCTTTCTTGTAGGCCCCCTTCAGGTACTGGAAGGCTGCTATAAGGTCTCCCCGGAGCCTTCTCCAGGCTGATCAACCCCAACTCTCAGCCTGTCTTCGTAGGAGAGGTGCTCCAGCCCTCTGATCACCTTCATGGCCCTCCTCTGGACTCGCTCCAACAGGTCCACGTCTGTCTTGCACTGAGAACCCCAGAGCTGAACGCAGTACTCCAGGTGGGGTCTCACCAGAGCGAAGTAGAGGGGCAGAATCACCTCCCTCGACCTGCTGGCCACGCTTCTTTTGATGCAGCCCAGGATACAGTTGGCTTTCTGGGCTGCAAGTGCACATTGCCAGGTCATGTTGAGCTTCTCATCAGCCAACACCCCCAAGTCCTTCTCCTCAGGGCTGCTCTCAATCCATTCTCCGCCCAGCCTGTATTTGTGCTTGGGATTGCCCCGACCCATGTGCAGGACCTTGCACCTTACGCTTTAGATAGATCACTAGCAGACTCCTTAAAACTCGGACGAAAAGAGTTCTTATGATTAATAACTGGCAAAATGTAGTTCTTAACATTAATTACAGGATTAACCTACTTGCTTTTGGATGGAAAGCTCCCAACAGCTTTCCAACATCAATACTTAGCAGCAACATAAAAAATTACCGTGGATCAGAGCATGCTTCCACTAAAATCCGTGGAATTTTTGCTATTGACTTGAAGCCAGCAGTGAACCATAGTTGCATGTTTTACAAAACAGAAATATTCCATCATAGAATCATCATGGAATCATTTACGTTGGAAAAGACCCTTAAGATCGAGTCCAGCTGTAAACTGGAGTCCAACTGTAAACCTAACACTACCAAGTCCATCACTAAACCACACTAAACATGTCCCTAAGCGCCACGTCTACACATCTTTTAAATACTTCCAGAGACGGTGACTCAACCGCTTCCCTGGCCAGCCTGTTCCAATGCTTGACAACCCTTTCAGTGAAGAAATTTTTCCTAATATCCAATATAAACCTTGCCTGGCGCAACTTGAGGCTGTTTCCTCTTGTCCTATCACTTGTTACTTGGGAGAAGAGACCGACACCCACCTCGCTACAACCTCCTTTCAGGTAGTTGTAGAGAGCGATGAGGTCTCCCCTCAGCCTCCTTTTCTCCAGGCTAAACAACCCCAGCTCCCTCAGCCGCTCCTCATGAGACTTGTGCTCTAGACCCTTCACCAGCTTCGCTGTCCTTCTTTGGACCGCACTCCAGCACCTCAATGTCTTTCTTGTAGTGAGGGGCCCAAAACTGAACACAGTATTCGAGGTGCGGCCTCACCAGTGCCGAGTACAGGGGCACGATCACTTCCCTACTCCTGCTGGCCACACTATTTCTGATACAGGCCAGGATGCTATTTGCCCTCTTGGCCACCTGGGCACACTGCCGGCTCATGTTCAGCCGGCTGTTGACCAACACCCCCAGGTCCTTTTCCACCGGGCAGCTTTCCAGCCACTCTTCCCCAAGCCTGTAGCGTTGTAGTTGTTGTGGCCAAAGTGCAGGACCCGGCACTTGGCCTTGTTGAATCTCATACAGTTGGCCTTGGCCCATCGAGCCAGCCTGTCCAGGTCCCTCTGCAGAGCCTTCCTACCCTCGAGCAGATCAATACTCCCGCTCAACTTGGTGTCGTCTGCAAACTTACTGAAGGTGCACTCAATCCCCTCATCCAGATCATTGAAAAAGATACTAAACAAAACTGGCCCTAATACTCAGCCCTGGGGAACACCACTTGTGACTGGCCACCAACTGGATAATTTCATTCACAACAACTCTATGGGTCTGGCCATCTGGCCAGTTTTTTACCCAGCGAGGAGTACACCCATCCAAGCCATGAGCCGCCAGTTTCTCCAGGAGAATGCTGTGAGAAACAGTGCCAAAGGCTTTACTGAAGTCCAGGTAAACAACATCCATAGCCTTTCCCTCATCCACTAAGTGGGTCATCTTGTCATAGAATGAGATTAGGTTAGCCAAGCAGGATCTTCACAGGCAGGATCATCACAGCTATGTGATCTGTCTCCGCCTTAAAACAAAGCAAATGCCTCAAACCTCTGGGCAAGCTTGCTCTGGTGCTTGAAGGTGTCATAATGGCTGTAGTGGAGCTGATGAAAAGGAAGGTGTGCTCAAGCTTCAGATAAATTTCTTAGTGGAAACTGCTGACAAATATACATTCAAAATGTAATCTGGGCTAAGAACTGGAGCAGCTGAAGTGCCAGGACGCAGCCCTTGCCATTCCCTGCTGGAGCAGTGGTGATTGCAAAAGATCCAGAGAAACTGTGAAGTGGCTGTGGGTTAAAACACCACAGCAAGATTCCCCAGAGCTTAAGTGTCATACCCTGCAGTTTAGGACACCACAATGGTAGAGAGTCTATTGGTCGCTATAAAACCCCTAAAAACTCTCTGTAGGTGAGTTACATGGCAGACTGAAGTAACTGAAGGATCTTGCTGACTGCCTACGTAGATCCTTCAAGCACTCTATGTTTGTTTTGTTATTCTTTCTTTTCTGAACTATTCTGTTCAGTTTTGCCACAGGAAACTGAAAAGTTTTTCTACTGCAACTCAGAGTTGAAATTATTCCTATATATCTTACTATTTACCTTTTGTTAGGATCCTGAAATGGAATATGCCATAGACTATAAGGCATTATTTTACAACTGTTTTGTTTTTTTTTCTTGTTCCAAGATAGAGATCAAAAGGATTTATACAAAGAAATAAACCAGGGACAAAGATGAAATAACTCAAGAGCAGCTGGAGACAAATCTCAAGTGTTTGAGATCTCTAGAATTTGTTTTAAAACTGATTATCTTCATTCCATGTAACAACGTCAATCTAATGGTACGAAAAAGTCAGGTTTTTTTAGAAGAGGTCTCTCATTCAGATACCTTCGTTCCCCTGTTGGTTTTGCTATGAGAGAAACCAATCACAGCCTGCTGCAACCTAGTAGCTTAGCATTCTTTTAGATGGTAGAATATTCTCTCTTTCAACTCCTCCTCTCTTCTTACCTACACAAAGGAAGAGTAGAGGACACATCCCTAGACTGAGAGATAACGATAATTGTCTCCTTCCTTCGTCCCCAGGGGAATCTCTGTCAGGCCTCTCTCTGGCCACCAGGCATCATGATCTCCATTTCTCTCTGTCTTTTCAGCACCCTTCTAATTTTTTGGGGGTCTGATTTCTTATGGTAGTCATGAGGTTCCCACAATGAATATGAAGATCAGTCCCACGTTTCTGAACTGACCCTTCTCCAAAGTGTACCCTTCGGAAGAAGGAAGCTTATTTCCTTGTTCCTAGTGTTATAGGGGGCTGGAAGGGAGGGGGCAGGTGACTGAACATCAGTAATCCTGTTTTCCATCCCTGTAATTCCCCATACCTTGAATGTAGAGACTGAACTAAGGGAAGGGTGGATATCTGGGGTCGATGTCTTAAAATGCTTTCTACATTCTTATGAAAATTGAAACTGTTGGAAAAAATATTCAAAATGCTTGGAAAGACCCCTCCACCCCCAAATGTCATAGGGCTCACCAGTCCTGATAATAAGGTGTTTTTTTCAGTGAAGATGAAATGTATGAAGTCTAATACGCTAAAGAAGGGAGAAAGGGTGTATGCATATTTGTTTGTGTGTGTGCATGCTCACATGAAAACCTAGGTGGCTTTCAAGAATCTGGACGGCATCCAAAGATTTTATCGTGGTTACTAGGCTATATTAGCAGTTGTGCATGGAGGATTTTTTAAACCTCATTTGAAAATGGAAACTCACTCCTTTAAAAGTCTTCTTTCCAGGCATGGAAAGCTGCCCTACAATCCACTGTGACACACAGGAAAACATCCAGAGACTCGCAAATTATAGAAATTAGCAGTTGAGACAGAGAACTGTCCCTTCAAATTGTTTTGACTACATGAGATCACTATAGGAAACAAAAAATGTTTCCGATTTGTAAGAACTTTCTTGAATTCTGTCCTGAAAATTACATTTGAATTCAAATACAGTAACAGGGAAATCATGGTTCAGCAAAGAGAGAACAGAAAATGGCTTACTGGCCTGAAACCTGCTTGGATTAGCAGGGACTGACAGCTTTCTCTATTTGAGAAAATATTTGCCACCAGCAGTCCAGTGACCAATGGGTAGATGCTCACTCAGAAAAGCATAATCATATTTGCTGGCAGTTTCAGCAGAAACACCAAAGAACATGTGAATATGTTCTTGCTTAGCGCTTGCTAATCTCTCTCACACATCTACAGTGCATCTTTGTAAGATACTTCCTTGGGCAGGGATCCATTGGCAGGATGATAAATTCTGTATAATCATAAGGAATGAAATACCTTAACTGTCTCAGATCCTGCCAAGCAATAGATGGTATAATTTGTTTGTCATTATTCTTAGAAAAATGCCATCATATTTTCCAGGGGTCTCGGCAAGGAAGTCAAAGACCCTGTGTATATACAGTACCTATGAATCTATCCTTCAGCCTCCAATGTTGTGAGCATTTGGACATGCTAAAGAGACCACATTGGAAGGGGGCAGAGGAAAGAAAAGGGAGAAAACAAATGAGGCCACAGTGAAGTCTTTCTAAAAAGTGTTGGGGGAACCATTGCTTATCATGCTAATAAACTTCTGAGGTATCTTGTGTTGAACTTAGGAATTCTGAGCAGAAATGCAGGTGACTGTATCTGTAACTAAAGTGTAAAATACAAATATGTCTTATACCAAGAGAAATCTGCAGTACAACTGGTAGACTGCACTTACCTGTCTAGTGTCTTCCCATTTTAATGATTAGTCTGTAAGTTTTATGTATATCCATGAAAGCAAGCATTTGTGCACAGACCCAAATTATTTTACGTTTCACAATAGATAGGGGCATACTGAAACAGACTGTGGTTTTTGCATTGGCTGTGCTTAAATTTATGTTTAGTGAATTAAATGCTGTGTGGAAAGAAACTGTGACTAGCTAGGAAAAATCCAGAATTGCTAAACCAGACATTAGACTCCTGGTGAAAATGCTACATCAGTGATGATATAGATGTTGACATCTCCAGAACACAGAACCCAGGGATTCTTATCACTGTTGTGGTTTAACCTCAGCCGGCAACTGAGCACCACACAGCCGCTCGCTCACTCTCCCCCCCACCCCTGGTGAGATGGGAGAGAGAATCCGAAGAGCAAAAGCAAGAAAACTCGTGGGTTGAGACAAGAACAGTTTAATAACTGAAATAAAATAACAACAACAACAACAATAATAATAATAAAAGAATATACAAAGCAAGTGATGCATGATGCAATTGCTTACCACCCACCAACCCATGCCCGGCCAGTCCCCGAGCAGCGGCCCCCTTGGCCAGCTTTCCCCAGTTTATGTACTGAGCATGACGCCCCATGGTATGGAATGTCCCTTTGCCCAGTTGGGGTCAGCTGTCCTGGCTGTGCCCCCTCCCAGCTTCTTGTGCACCTCCAGCCTGCTCAGTCGGTAGAGCATGGGAAGCCGAAAAGTCCTTGACTAGTGTAAGCGCTACTTAGCAACAACTAAAACATCAGTGTGTCATCAACATTATTCTCATACTAAATCCAAAACACAACACTACCAGCTACTAAGAAGAAAATTAACTCTATCCCAGACAAAGCCAGGACAATCACTTATGATAATGTTCAGAAGCATGAACTTTTGGAGGGCCTGAAGAAGACAGCTGCTTGTTCCAGGACTGGTGTTTTTGCCAACCTCAAGCTGCCTTTCTCCTTTTCTGTGACATCTATATGGGAAAATGGATCTGCAAAGCCCCGAGTGTGCTGCTGCTCAGTAGAGAGTCAGTGTGTATGTCAGATGGAAAAGAACCGTTAAATCATGTTGTTCCAGTGAGCTTTGTGAAACTGAGGCATTCCACTAGCTTACTGACGGAGTGCTGTTCCCTGGAGATCTGCACAAGAAAGGGTATTTCCACAAGGCAATTGTGGCAAACAGCTGACCTGGCACATTCACTTGCTGACCTGGCACATTCACCCAAATCCACAGCATGAAGAGGAACCACAAAGATAGGCACAGATAGACTGCATTTGTCCAAAGGGCACATTTCTATTATCATCAGATGGTGATTAAGGATCCTTCTCCGCTGGGGTCTTGTCTGCCTACACTACTACTACTATGTAGTACGGAAGTACTGCGTCTTCAGAGCAGACTGAGCTCTAGAGCATTTCCCAGAGCACATTGAGAGGTGAGAGAGAAGGTACTGACACATCCGTAGACTATTTCCGGAAATATGACAGTGCCCCATATGTAAGGTAATAGAGTGATTATGGATTTAGATAACAGTGTAAAACCAATGCAAAATTTACCTCGTGCTATGTCAATAAAACATGGAGGACACGTAAGCAGCTTGTAAGTGCTGCTTTTGAATGACTCAGCGTTGGTCTGTCAAGATAGATGTATACGCTGTCAACCGTGTATATAACACCAGAGTGCCTCCCCTGGGACAGTCACCCTCAGAGCACCTCTGAGGTGTGTGGTTAAGTCCAGCTTGGACTGAGGCAGAGGCATTGAGGGCTGGACCAGCTGCAGATAGTGAGGAGAGGTAAATTGCACTAGTCCCATTTTTGGCTCTACCGAGGAGATGCTTCAGCCTGGCCTATGTTCTCCAGCTGGGACACAAGGGGTTTTGTTTTTGGTTTTTTTTCTGAGGCCATGCGATAGCATTTTAGCCTTAGCACAGCTTTATAAAGCTGCTCACGTAAGCAAAAGACTCACTCTCCTTTAAGTAATGTGCCACTAATGGAGAGGAAAACCACTGGGCGTCCTAGAGAGCATCACCTTTTCTTATGATTTCCATTTATCAAATTGGTGAAGGAAAGGTGTATTTTCAGAAATTTTAAGCCATATTTTGACAAAACAGCTCCATTTCATCTCTACTCCAAGACATCTGGAAGTAATGAAGTAATTTTTCTTTTTGACTGAAGAGTTTCTTAAAATGTACCACAATTTTAAAGAGACAATTAGTATTTTGACCTGTTATTATTTTCTTAATTTCCCTGTCGCAGCCTTGAGGATTCTCCCTTGTTCCTTCTCCTAGTGCAGAAATCTGTGTATGAAGTGTATTACTTAATTCCAATTACAATGTCAATTACAGAAGACAAGTGGTTACTGAATCTTGCACCATAATTAATCAACCTGATATTTACTTACTACATTGTTCATACTGGATTAAGCTGTAGCTGGACAAGCAGGGCAAGGAAAGTGAGTGACAGGAACATTATCATGGCACACTGCCTCCCATTGGGAAAGTTCATCTTCCTTCTGAAAGAGACGCCTTCAGGGATCATGTAATTTGAATTCCCTGTGAATTTAGTGTCATCTTAGCTTGACCAGCTCTGGAAGAACATATTAACCTCCTCTTGTGATTTTCAGAAACCCATTCTAATTTAGCAAGTAATTAAGGGTCACATGTAGGATAAAGAGCTAGATAAGCTTGGATTATGCGCAGGAAGCTTTGTTTCCAAGGCAACCCTAGCTGAGGGGGTGTTAATGCTGAGGTCAGTCAGTTAATGAACTGGGAATGGTTACTGGCTGCAAAATGTATTAGAACTGGGGAAATGAAACTAACAATTGCATTACCATTTAATGATTTGATGCTAGAAAACAAATGCCTACAAAGCTAGTTATCACTGAAAATACTGGAGACAAAGGTTACAGGCAGTGGGAGCATTCTGCTAAGTGAGGTCACGAGAAGTCCAGAACAATGACGCTTGACAAATCTCTTTTTTTTTTTTAAGCTAAAATTACTTTAGTCATCATTCATGGATTTCACAGCTTCTCAGTGTGAAGCTGTCAATGTTTGCGTAAGCTGCCGTTGCTAACACATGCACTCTGTGCTGGACGTTCGTTTTTTCCTGAGGTTAGTCCTGACGGAAGTTACTACCTGTGTAACACTGTCAGAATGAAATCAGCCTGATGGATTTAGCACACTGAAAAGCAAGACACTAGGCTTCCAAGAGCTCAGGATGTGACACACCCTCTCTTAGGGCTGTAGGCTCTGGGAACTAATCTCATGGAAGATTTGACAGGGCAAAGACACAAACATCATGGACACGACTAAAATGTCCAAGCACGTCATACGTAGCAAACATAAGATGATTTATTAAAACATGTTACTATTTTAAAAATGGAATCTTACATGGGGTTTTTTTTGCTGCAGATCTCATAACCTTAATTTTGACATTTTAAGAACAGTGTGTAGGCTCAGTCTCCATCCACTTTTCCTGATAATCAGCAGGCTTTGACGAATAAAGGTTGTGTTCCCGTAACTCCATGACGACATATTGCTGGCACCAGGAAGAACTTCTTTGCTTTTCTTCCTACTATGTTTAAAAACTGCCAGATGCACACCTCCAAACTGCGGGTCTACAATAACAAGTTTCAGAGCTAATCAAAGGAGGTGCAGCTGTCATTGACTTATCCAGAAGTCATACCTGATTTTTCAGGGACTTAATTTATCTCTCAGATGTCTGACTACCTGTAAGCCTGTGCAGCTTGCAGAGTTGGATGTAAATTCTTAATTTGTTTTCAATACTTATGACTGATCTGTCTCTGAAGATAGCTAAGCCAAGGGAGCAATGACCCTATGTACAAACACGGCAATAGACTTAGGGGAAGCAAAATGTTTTCAACTGGAAGTAATCAAAGCATTTCAAAACAAGATTTCTGTGGGAAAAAAGTTGTGTTGTCAAAATTGAGTATTTTTTTAAGGTAATTTATTTCAGCTATAGTTTGGATGATGGGAAGAATATTCTGACTTATTTCACTAGATGGCAAAACATCTTTTATCTTAGCACTGTAACATTTCGAAATAGGATATTTTGACTTTTATATGTTTCATTTTGATACAATATTATCTATATGTATAGGATTTTAATGTCATTTATTAACCAAAGGAACATTATAGAAATTCAGTATTCTAACCTTATGAAAACAAAGCAAAGTTTTTCTTTTTAATTCCAGAGAAATTTTCAGATTTCTGTCTAATTTAAAATTAATCCCCCTAATTTCAGAATTTCCTTTTCTCACCAGCTTTTATTCCTATTAAAATATACAAAATTTCTAGTGGAAGAGGCTTTTTAACAAGGAAATAAGTTAACATTTTCTGTTAATATGCAGGCATTGCATAATGTAAGAAACATTTGGGAATCAGATTATTGTGCTATACAGCAGCATAACAGAAATATTATAGAGTACAAAGAGTAGGAATGACCCATTAGATATGAAATACTTTCTCAGTTCACTTGTACCATAGCTATCCCTTGTAATCTGTGAGAGAAAGAATTGCACAGGCGTTTTTCAAAGCTTTCTTTAAAACAAACAAGCATTCTCTACTTTCTGCTACAATCAGATGACATTAATGTCATACAATATACTGTAACAGTTGGATCATTCTTGCATCTGGAATACGGATACCTCTAACTTTGTGCCATGCTTTTTGGAAATGTATATTCATTGTGGATATATAAATTAGGACAATTTTTGATGCCACCTTATCTCTGTTTTTATATATGCAGCCTTGGCATAAAAGCAGGCCATTTTGCGTTAGACCACCTCTGCTTGCACTGGGGGAATTTAGACACTCTGCTCTCTCAAACATGCACTGTAGAACTTTCAATAAAAATACGACTGTGCTGAAGGTGAGCTGACAACCTGTGATGACAGCTGTTTGGGACAGTTTGAAGCAGCAGCTGGCCCAAAATGTCTGCAACGCGTATTACGTATACTGCTGCTCACAGAAAAGTGTGACCAAAGGAGAGCACCGGAATGAGGAGAGATCTGGAAAACACAACCTGTCAGGAAAGGCAGACTTCTTACATCGGCAGAGATTAGATGAAGGAAAGCATAGCACAGCCATTCAAACCTAAAACTTATTGTTAACCCCCTCCCCAAAAAAACAACAACAAAAAAAACCAGAAGGGAACTTACCTTCTGTGTCCACAGGTAGCTGGAAAAAAAATGTAATGGCCTTAAATAAGTAAGGGGTTTAAACAGTGGCAAGGAGAATTTATGCAAAATATTAGTGGCTATTTTGCATTTGTTCCAACTGCTGAGTACCTGGAGAGAGTGCCAACAAGGCCATAGCATCTCTGCACAAGCTTTTTTAGGAGCAGCTTCTGTGCTGCTGTGTCTGCCTGGCGTTGGGCAGGACAGATCATCTCTCAGAATTTCTTCTTTCCTTCCCACCTGCTTCGAGTGATAGCCGTTGCTCTGCTTTATTCTTCATATTTCACACTTCCAGGCTAAAGAAGTCACAATAGTATTTAATTCCTCAAGTGTTTTTACCACTTTTACCACCAGCTAAAGGACTTGAGCAGTGTTAGAAGTAATAATTTGTCTGCATGTGAAAATGCTGTACAGATAGGGACAAAGAACATAATTTTTCTGGTTATTTTGATTGCAAAGAATCAAAAGTAACTGTAAAAGTCTTAAGTAAATCAACAAAAAGTTCATCCAGAGCCTGGAAAACCCAATAATCATGCTAGGTCTATGGTTCCCCCAGTCTGGACTAACAGCAAAGTTTCTAGAATAAAGTATCCTGATTCAAAGAGTACAATGAGGCTGTTTTGCTGCAGAAAATATTCTGTGGCATACCTCTTGGCCGTGAGTTGTCTCCCGCACATTGTTGTGGTCCGTGTTACCCTATTGCAGATGACTGCTGAACAAGCCCAAGTAAAGCTTTCAGCTGTGCCAAAAATCGCTTGGAGGTCCTCTGGTATGAATTTATCTTGGTATGGAACAAATAAAAATAACCTGCCTGACTTAACAGAGCTCGGGCTAGAAAGTAATTTTGGTACCTATCTTCTCTAAGTCATATTAGTGTATTTAGGCAGTCTCAGAATCCCAACACCACTGGAAAATTTAGATATAAAGAAAGCATTCAGCTTAACCTGATTCAATTCAGCATTTGAACTGGTAGATGTACCAGCCAAAATTTTACCAAGGGTAACAAATGGACTGTGGGATTAATTCAGACACTCCACAAATTAAGTGGTGACAAATGCACGAACAGGTTATGGTGAGGCTTTGTAGCTTCCATGTAGGTATCAGTTATTATTCAGCAAGCTCCTGACTTCTTAAATTATTCCAGCCTATTCCAGCCGCCTTCTTTTTTTCACTTTTCTTAAGGAAATACTGCTGATACTGGCATTCCATAGTAAAGGAAGTAAATGCTTTTCACTGTGCAGATGGCTTTATGTTCATATTTGCTCTGTTCATTTTGCAGTTCCCAAAATAAATAGCAGATTAGTGAGCCAAATGACATGAGTATGAGATAAAGGCAAGGCACATCCTTCTCAGCCACCAATTCATGGATGCCATCACAGATAAATTTTTTTCAGGAGACACAATTTGCTGATTACTATTCCCAGATCAAGACTCAATCTTAGAAATAATGCGCAGTCATCAATTAATAAAAGGCATCAGTCCTTCTACAGCCTACTTAGTATAAGAGGCTAGATTTCAAAAGGATGCATAAATTGGGTGGCTAAATCCGCAAACACATGAATAAATGAACTGCTGAGAGCTTAACATGTTTGGAAAATCAAATTACTTAATCTAAATTTGGCCTGTTGGCCTGTAGAAGCCCCATGGTAGCAATTACTGTTTTGATAGTTTTAGCTTTCATAAATGTCCACTGGAAATTGGTGAGTATCTCACCACGCAAGAATACTTTTTGATCCCCAAGGGGCAAGCAGAGTGGCACAGCAGCTCATGGGATTCATCCCAGGGTACTGAAAGAGCTGGCCGATGTCATCGCAGAACCCCTCTCTATTATTTTTCAATTGCCTTGGCAGTCTGGAGACGTCCCAGTTGACTGGAAGCTGCAAATGTTGTCCCAATTTTCAAGAAGGGAAAGAACGAAGACTCTGGTAATTACAGGCCTGTCAGTCTCACTTCAGTGCCTGGTAAAATTATGGAGAAGGTTATTCTGGGAGTTATTGAAAAACACTTGTGACACAATGCAGTCATTGGTCGTAGCCAGCACAGGTTCACGAGGGGAAAGTCCTGCTTAACCAACTTAATTTCCATGTATGACAAAGTCACCCATCTAGTTGACCAAGGGAAGCCAGTAGATGTGGTGGTTTTGGATTTTAGCAAAGCTTTTGATACTGTCTCTCACAGTATCCTTCTGGATAAAATGTCCAGCACACAGCTAGACAAGTCCATAATATGTTGGGTGAGCACTTGGCTGATGGGTCGGGCTCAAAGAGTTATAGTAAATGGGGTCACATCAGGCTGGTGGCCAGTCACCAGTGGGGTTCCCCAGGGCTCAATTTTAGGGCCAGTTCTCTTCAATGTTTTTATAAATGATCTGGACACAGGAATCGAATGTACATTAAGTAAGTTTGCCAATGATACTAAACTAGGAGGAGCTGTGCACTCCCTCAAGGGTAGAGAGGCCTTACAGAGAGATCTGGATAGGCTAAAGAGCTGGGCAATCACCAACTGTATGACATTTAACAAGAGCAAGTGCTGAATTCTCCACCTGGGATGGGGCAATCCTGGTCATACATACAAATTGGGGGACAAGAGGCTGGAGAGCAGCCCCACAGAAAGAGATCTGGGGGTTTGGGTTGATGGCAAGTTGAATATGAGTCAACAGTGTGCCCTGGCAGCCAAAAGGGCCAACCGTGTCCTGGTGTGCATCAAGCACAGCATAGCTAGCTGGTCAAGGTCAATCACCTGCCTTGACCAGCTATACTCCACTGCACCCTACGCTCCACTGGTGCAGCCCCACCTCGAGTACTGTGTGCCGTTTTGGGCGCCTCAATATAGGAAGGACATCAAACTATTAGAGTGTGTCCAGAGGAGGGCGACCAAGATGGTGAAAGGTCTCAAGGGCAAGACTTATTGAGGAGCGGCTGAGGTCACTTGGTTTGTTCAGCTTGGAGAAGAGAAAGCTGAGGGGTGACCCCATCGCAGTCGACAGCTTTCTCAAGGGGGGCAGCACAGGGGGAGGTGCTGATCTCCTCTCTCTGGTGACCACTGATAGGACATGAGGAAATGGACTGAAGCTGCATCAGGGGAAGTTCAGATTGGACATTAGGAAAAGGTTTTTCACTGAGAGTGTGGTTGGTCACTGGAACTGGCTCCCCAGGGAACTGGTCATGGCACCAAGCCTGTCAGAGTTCAAGGAGCGTCTGGACAATGCTCTTAGTCATATGGTTTAGTGTTAGGTAGTCCTGCAAGGAGTAGGGAGTTGGACTTGATGATCCTTATGGGTCCCTTCCAACTTGAGATATTCTATGATTCTATGATTCATCCTCTGTCTCATACTTACCTCCTTTTATGCTTTACTCAGCTCTAGGACTGCAGAGTGACAACATTCAGCCAGCTCTTCCCTGATGTTATCGAGCATTTTAAAAACTGAACGTACTCACTTTCCTCTTTAGTGACAGACCCCCTCCTAACATGCCCTTCTGTGGCTCTGAATGGCTATTTTTGAGTCAAATTTTATTAAAATGAACAATTCACCCATTCATGTTTATCTCAAGCAGGGACGAGCTGAACGGATTTAAAAACATCCGAACCTCTTTGAACAGTAGAAGTTGTCAAATTTAGAATCTTTTCAATCAAATGACCTGGAAGTGAACCATGAGAAACATGGAAGCATCCCTGGCTTTGAACTTTGGCTTCTTGAGTGCAGCCGCTGGGGGAGCTGCTCATGGGATCCTCAGCTCAGCACAGCGCAGCTTGAACTGCCCAATTTTTTCACTGCTACCTCTCTTCTGTCTATGTGACGAGTCCCTTTCACTTGTCAGATGTCTACCCCAGACTTTGAGCCTCGCCTCTGCTACACTTCTGTTCTCTCATTTGTTTTACCTCACCTCCCTTCTTTTTCTTGTTTGCTTTCTCCAGTATATTGATCTGTCTCCTGACAACAGGCCTTCCTTCAGCAGCTGGACATATTTTCAGATAGTTCATTGTTTCTCTAATGCAATATAACTGCCAGTCTCAATGGGGAGGACAATATAAGGAATGATCCCTAAAGCATCAGCTGATGGATGGAGAACCATCCAGATTGTTTTCAACGCAAGCATGTGCACTGCACACTTTTCCCCTTTAATTTCTATATGCGAGCAGGAAGGAGTTCTCAGTGATTTTGGTACCCAAAGGAACAACTAGTCAGATAAAAGCCCCATTCAATTTAGTTTTCTTGAGAATAGCTCTCTGAAATAGAAGGAAGAAGTGCGCAGAATTCAGGGGAGAACAGACATTCACACACAGAGACACACTCACACAATCCTGGTCAACCGACTGGCCAGGTCCAAGGACCTAGGATGTCAGAGCTCCCAACACCAGAAAACACACAGCACAGCCGACTGGGCTGCCCTGCCCCCCCCCCCCCATTACTGCACTGGGTTGCCACATGAGTCCCCGTGAGATGATTCCAGAGCCCATTCCCAACTGTCCTTGGCCAGCGACACACATCCCTGCTCAGCTGAGCCCGCTTGGACTGAGGCTGTATTTTTCCTGATTGCATTCTAAGCCCACACCTTCCTTTTGCAGCTTATTCCCACTGACTTTGGCTGTGTCTCCCTCATCTTTCTTCAGTCACACTGAAAGCTACAAAGCCTGTTTCAGCCTACATGGCAACTATTTCAGTGTGGGTTCACACAGTTCATATTTTTAGCATCCAGTATTACCTACAGGATGGAGAGATTTCTTAGTTCTTTCAGCATTAAAAAAAAGAGGACGTGCATTTCCCAACATTGCACTTTTATTCTCTGTTAGCTAGAATCATCTTAGTGAAGATAACCGTTCTTGCATCACAGGAGCCACTTCTCACCTTTCTCAGAGATACTGCTTGCTTTTTCTAGAGTGCCGAGCTTGTGAGTAGTGTCGCATGCAGTATCCCAGAGAATCATATCCCTGAACTGTCAAGTGTATTCCTCATTATTAGTATGCCCATTAGTTTCCAGTCATCACAAACCGAAGGAGTAGGCTCTAACAGCAGCGCCCTGCCCGATGCTATACTTTAACTCTGGAAAAGGTAGTAGCGCATATGTGAGCACTTCATCAGCTTGTGAGATGCAGCCCCAGTGGGCATAGCCAACAAGTACAAACAGAAGATGGACCCTGAAAAATCAGGTGTCTTTTGCTTTGTGCACTTTACTGACAGTATGCCACTTCTTTTGCTCTCATCAGTTTCAGGCAGCCAAATTCATATGCCTTGCTTTAAAGCCAGTGAGTCCAGCTCACTGTATTACCATTACCATCAGTCCTGTAGCTCTTCCAATTGCTCGCTGTGCCAGTGGTGTCTCAGGCCACAGCACACTCCATGCAGCTTGTGGGCCTAGCTCACCAACAGCCTCTGTCCTGGGCAACCTACACAAAGGAGGTGTTTGAAAAGACAGGAGTAAAAACCTGCCCACCCTCCCTTGGAAGCAGCAGGAAGGAGGACAGGGAAAGGCAGGGAGGTTTCGCTTACCTTCATCTCCTCTGCTGCTTGCTTTCTCTGGGGACATTATTGATGGCAGCAGTGGTGGGCAAGTGGCTTTGATGCTTCCCACTTTCCACACAAAGTGCTGTGCCACCTCACTGAGCGTACACTGCCATCTGCTACCTCTCATGCAGGGATAGCTGCCAAATTCCCTCCGAGGTCAAAGATGAGAGATTTATTGTCCATTGATGGTAGGAGCCACTGGCTCAGGCTCACAGATGAGATGGCCTGAAAATGCATTCAGGAACAATTCCCAGCAGGAATCAAAAGATGCTTCTGCTCTAGCAGGTGCAACACTGATTACAAATGTGATTTTGCCTTTGCCATATGACATCTACTCCATGCACTTTGCAACCACTAAACTACTCACCACTTCTGCAGGAAAAGATAGGGTTTCCAGATCCAAACGTACCAACCAGAGGAGGTGGTTTAAGGCACCTTTAGTCCCCTCATTAACAGCAGCTGATGAGATATGCCAACCCATGGGCTCAGGTAAGTGGTTCCTACCTTTCCCACTCCTTAGGTGTGGTAGGGGTGCATTCATTCTCTGCATGTGCCCCTGAGCTGCAGCTGATGAAGCAGCAGCCGGAGCAATGAAGCTATCACTCAGCAGGACTGGGAACACTAGGGGCTTGGGAAGGACCCCAGCCCTCTTGCTTCTTTGTTCCTTCAGAATAGGATCACCTTCACCTTCAGAAAATGAAGGTCATTCCTATTTAAATTGGTGCACAATTGGCCATGCTCATTAGGAAGGGAGGGGGCCTGAGAAGCATCTTTCCCGACAGCAGCAAGGAAAATAGTAGACTGGAGGAGGAAGTGGAAAGAGGGTAGAACATGTTTAAGGATTACATCTTGGCGTGCACAGCATGCAATTTCACAATTCATGTCACACTGGCTTGTGGTAAACCAGAAGCTATTAATCCCATGGGAAACAAAGGAAACCCGAGGGACTACCTCCCGCAAGCATTCTGTGAGAACACAGCAGGCAGCAGTGACGAGAGCGCAGATCTCTGCGGGCACGATCATACCTGGCTTGGAAAACACATGAAGATTTTCAAGTGCATGAATCGCAAAAGAAAAAAAAAAAATTTGCTCAATTAGCCTTAAGGGATCCAAGCTTTTTTTTTCAGCTCTGCATCTTTTGGGACTTCTTAAAGCAAAGAGCTCTGCTTTGTTGCCTATTTTATAGATGGATGGCTCTAGGAACACGTGTTTAGAGGAATTAATTGTAACTTTGTTCACTAGGAAGTTTCTTTCTACCAGCCAGCAAGAAACCCCTTGTTTTCATGACAACTAAAAGAAAAGCAAGTGACCATGCATTAGAGTGAAAAGAATCCGGTTTAGAATGTGAATAGGGATACAAATTACCAAGCATAAACACATACCCAAGTAACTGGCTGTTTGCAAACTAATTGGTTTTTCTAACTGTGGTTATACACAGGCAAAAAAGGAAAAAAAGAACAGAAGTGGGGAAAGGGGGAGCCCTGACTGTTTATTTCTCTTCAGCATAAATAGATCATCTGAGTTGTCTTAATAAAAGGTGCATTGTCTTCTTGAGCTGACTGTCAGTTTTATAGTTTCAACTCCACTTTCCTCTTTTTGTCCAATATGAAACTGCTCAGCAAAGGAGTTTTGAAGGATTTAGAGAATTGCCTGGTGGTACTGAGCCCATGACAGAGAGGACAAACTTGTCATCATTGGGCAACCTTTCCCTGGAGCCCCAAAGGTATCACTTGTAAAAAATGCAGCCTTGCAGGTACTGAAAAAGCATTCTATGCTCACATGTCTGTGTAGACTATATATAAACAAATTCAGAAACAGCAGAAGACTATGTTTAACATAAGCATTTGCAGTGTCATTTTCAAAAAGCTTGCAGAATTATTTTTGTGTATTGCCAGGCAACATCAGCAATAGACCAGGTACTTTTTGTACTCTCCCTTAGGATTCAGAATACTTTCAGTAGCGGGGAACTTCAGAATTGGTTTAGAAATGCAGGAGGAAATATCAACCCACCTACAGAATATGTGTAAAATGCAGAGTACCTAATGTTACTCAAAACGTTTTTTAGGAAATGCATACGGGTATGGCAAAACTAGCACCTCTGGATCCAGTTGTAGTAGCAACAGGTTTAACACTATGTACTCTAATCACAATACTTTGCATAAAGATGGGGAAAAACAAAAAGGTAAAACCACGCAAAGCATTTAAAAAGAAAAATCTCTCTTTCTTTTCTTTGTGGGGTTCAAAACATTCAGGTATTTCCGTATTCGAGTTGTTATTGAGAACATTGTCAAAGTTATTAATTACATACCCAAATTAAATAACTATATTAAGAATATTTTCAAAACACAAAATTACCAGAAGACTAAGCATTTAAACATTTTTAAAGGTAATGCTTTACAGATTTATTTTTTAATACAAGCCCATTTGTTAAAAATAAGGTCATTTAGAAGTGTCTCCCAATACCTGTTACTGCTTTCATGTAAATCATGGCTGCACGTTATAGTGAGGAAGGTGACAGGAATTCAGTGACAAAAGGCCTCATTACTGGTTTCAGTGCTAATTGCAGGCACAGGTAGAGGGACTGGTGAAGCTCTCTGTGCCAGCTTCTCCTGTGGGCTGCAGGGCCAAGGGCCGCAATCCAGCCAACAGCTCCTGTCAGAGTGAGGTACACTGCTCCAGCCATGGTGTTCAAACCAACTCGCTTCCAAGGCCCATTTCCGTGTAGTTTGACAAACTGCAAAGGCAGAACGAAGCCTGCCCTGCCGTGCTGGGAGGGCAGGGCAGACATCTGCCGCTGCAGGCACACTCACCCCAAAGCAAGAGCATTCCTCCTGCTAAAGGGGTGGCATTGACTGCAGGTAATAGCTGTTAAACATGACACAGGTGTTTGGGCTATTCTAACCTGCTTGTACCTCAATTTAAAAGCAAAGGTATTAAATTACTTTGAACTAGAAACTTTTCCAACCTAGTCTACTCTGTGAGGCTGTGGTTTTGCGGGGTGCAGCCTGCCAGGGCAGAGCTGCCATGCATTGCTGCCACCTTAGCGTCATCTGTCCTGTGGCTGCGATGCCACATCCACCGCAGCTTGTCAGGGCTGCCCACGTGTGGTGGGCGGCTTAGCAAGGCCCAGCTGTCACACCCAGAAAATGCCGGCATTTCCCTGGGCCGTGAAGGGGGCCATGGCAAGCAGCTCGCCTGTGAGCAGCAAAGTGGGGTGAGATGAATTCAGCCCACTTGCCAGCATTTTTCCCAGGCAGATGTAAACCTCACCTCAGCAACCTCTGTAAGAGGGTAAAAACCACCTCCAAGGCAGTTCTCAGTGGATGGGCCTTTGCAGCCACAGGGGCCTGTATCTGGCCACGCAAGCTCTGCACCCTGCGCTGGGCACCCACCACCAGTCTCCACACCTGCCGCTGCCCGGGCGGCGACCAAGGTATCCCCCACAAGCAGCGCCCCAGCGATGGAGGGTTGGGTTGGCAGTGCAGGCAGTGCAGTGCACAAGCACCTTTACCCCACTCAGCTGGTATGCTGGGGTGCTGAGGCAGCCAGGCCCAGGGGTCCTGTGGTGCAGGGCATCACAAGGCATGGTGTGGCATGGCATGAGGCTTGTAAGTAATCCCACCAAGTACTGGTGTGCTCCGGTACACCTCTGAGGTGCCAAGGATGCCAGCCAAAGCGGTGGGCATTTATTTATTCCCGGTATTGCCCCTCTTCACACAAAACTCAAATCCTCACAGCTATTTACCTAAATTGAGTCCTTTCCCTTCACGTTTTTGTTTATACCAACAGGAAGGCATGTCTAGATATGTGTTTGTGTACACATTCGTATGGGGGGTTGTTTTAGGTTTGGTTTGGTTTTGGTTTTTTGAGGTTGGTTGGTTGGTGGTTTTTTCTGTGGTTGGTTTTTTTTGGTGGTGTTTTTTTTTTTTTTTTTTTTTGCTAAGCCCTCATTAACTCCACTCACGCTGTCTTACTCTGTTTGCCAGTGCTTAAGCAGTGCTTTTTTAAAAAAGCAACCAATTAGCACCTCATCAGCTCCAATTAGAGGAGACAAAAGCAGTGTAAAGATAACTCAATGAGAGGGGGTGGCACAACATCATGTAATCACTTAAGACAGGGGTGAGCATTCACTGTGCTGGCTGTGCCGGGCCTATTCACCTTTTTTCCTTCTCTCTGGATGCATTTAAGACTTTTTTTTTTTTTTTCCTGGGAAGCCGGGCCTCCCAGGAGTCTCAGAGTCTCTCATTCAGGGCTACCTGTTTACAGCTCACCGAACAGAAGGACCTAAACAATCCTATATTGTACGCCTAGTGCTTCCTTAAACTTAGGCCTCCACAATGGCATGTTTTCAGAAGCTGGGCAGAATAAGTTAAAGGCTGGCTTTATACTCATTAAGTGTTCTGCTTGTACTGTCTTCTAATTACATGGCAGGGCAACAATGTATTTTTTTTTTCAATGGAGTTCTTTGGAGCAGTTAATTTGGTGCCTGTACTAAATGCCCCAAAACATTAATTAGTGTGGAAGGAACCCTAATTTCCTCGGCGGCTTTCCTCTCCATTTACTTCCCTTGTTTTCACATAGGCTTGGATGAGCCTCTATAATGAAATTACCTCATTAATGCCTTTATTCTTACAGAGTAACTCATTCAAGATCTACCATTTAGTTTTAATTTAATGCTGTCAAAAGCAAAAGGTGCATTCATGTCTTTGATTAGTGCATTTTTTTCTCTCTAAAGAGTGGACAGATTTAAATTATTAAGATGGCAAGTAGTGAGTTATAATTGGATACAAGCAGCACTTCAGTGAATATTAAATGCTTTCAAAGCCTGGCCTATGTGTTCTGCTGACTATTAACTGTGTCCAGTGAGTTATTCTGTGGGTTTTGAATTAACGGCACCTTAGCTACTGTGAAGCAAATTAAGTTTAATTTTGTTTATAAAAACCAGTGAAGTTGCATTTATCAACATGACATTTAGTTGTAGCAGAGTTCAGTTTTCCCCATTACCCTATACTGACCTCATTGCTTGGTTAGTATTGTTAACAAAGGGTCTTATCCTGTACTTCACAGTCATGCAAAGTCTAGCTGGAGACTTGCCTATGTATGGCCAGTAGGATAAGGCCTTTCATTTGCAAGAACTACCAAGTTCTAAATATTGTCAAACAGAAACCACTTTAGCCACGTGTGACCACACTGATTATTTGCTTGCAGAGTACAGTGGCACAAAGTATGTCTACTATTAATGGTGAATGCACAGTTACAAACTGTTTTGATGCCAGCAACTGAGCAGGCAGGATTTAACATCTGATCCTTGATTTTTCATTCTCTCTCTTCTCCCTCCTTTCATTTACAACTCATGTCACAAAATATCTGAGATGCATTGGAGAAACATGTACGTCAGAAGACTTAAGCAACCTCTAGTCTGCTTGGCATGTGCCTATTATAGTTTATTGTGTGGCTACAGTGCTACCAGAGGTCAAAAATCAGAGTCACATACATGGGGACAGGACCTCTGGAGGGCTCTAGTGTAACCCCTCTGCTCAAAGCAGGCAGTCACATCAGCTTGCTCACAGCCTTGTCCAGTTGTCCAGGGCCTTTAAGTTTTGAGCATCTCCAAGGATGGAGATCCCTCAACTTCTCTGGGCCCCGGTTCCAGTGTTTACCCACCTCAATAGTGACATTTTCCTTACATAATTATAAGGAAATTATTATATTTTCAATGCAAGCATTAAATATGATAACTTGTTATGACAATGTTTTATAAATAACATAAACTATAACTTTATTATAATGTATTACACATTATAGTTATTATATTTGATATATTTATTGCATATTATATGATAGTTGTACAATATTTATACAATTATCACGATTATTATATTATTTAAATAATAAAATATATTATATAAATTTATTATGAGAGTATGCAGGTTACCTTTCTCAGGTTACCTTTCCCTATAGAGTACATATATTCAGGTCTCACCTTGCATGGAGTGAGGACATGGCTGGGATGGCTGTTCATGGCTGAGGAAAGACAGAAGGGAGGTGACAAGTGTGACCCCTGCACTGCCATGCAAAAAATCCCTTCTGCTGCCACCCTTTGCAGCACTTTGGGACCAGCTTGTTTGGCCTTTTGGATCAGATGGTGCATCAGCTACATCTGTACTCCAAACGAAACAGTGCCAGGAACTGCTTTCTGCCACGAGTCCATGCAGTGCAGACCGGACATATCCCCATTATCTGACTCCTAACTCTGGGTTTCCACTGGGTTTCATGTGAGGACCATCTGGCCCTAAGACATGGAAGACATGGGGTTTTTTTTTGCATGTGTGCTTTTCCAGTTCAGAGTGCCTGAGACAGAGCAAGCGCTGTAAGCTTGAAAAGTGTGCATTGCCTGCTGCGCAGTGTGGTGTTAGGGTGTACAATGTGGTTTGAAGCATAAAACCTGCAGAAGGCAGCTGCAAAGGGAACCACTGTTCTGATACAGTCTCATCTGTCCTGTCCATTGTCAATGATCCCCAGCGTAGATCATTGACATGCTCTGTGGTGCACCAAAGCCCTCTCATAAATTAGCAGGGGCCAAAACTGTGCTAGCACCTGTGCTAGCAGTTATGCAGTGTGAGTGACTGGGGTCCAAAAGCTGAGCTAGCTGTCTGGCTTTGGCTTATTTTGCAGTGAGAACATGCCATAAAGTCTTGTTTCTGTTCTAGGTCAGCTAAGAACAGCGCGGGTGGCTTATGAAGAGCTAGCTTAAGTCCAATCATTATCCAGATACTAAGTGTTTCTCTATGTCACATGAAGGCCCTGGTCTAGGGAGTTTTCTCAGTGTAATGTATGCTGTCAAACCTGGGCTTCTCCTAATATCCAACAGCATTCTCTCCCAGGTCCCTATTAGTCCCATGACTGAAGCATATGCTCAAGAAGCGAGATAGCCAGTTCAATTCTCTCCTCATCTCCAAGAAGTATGCACATTTCAAATCATCACATCATGTCTTTCTAGGAGAAAGGGGAAGGAATGGTTCTTGCTATCCACTTCTTTCCCTCTGAAACATGGCATTATGCAGAAAAAGAGTCAGAGAGAGCAGACAAGACCCTCGGGATGGGAGCTAGAGCTGCTTTTGATCTCTGCTCCAAGAACTGTCCCCGTATTTTATGCTTGTATGATTATTTAATAAAATAATATAGTACTAGGAACAGAGACAAGGAACCTCTGTCCAAGGTGAGTGTCCTTGCTGCAGGATACCATGATCATAGGAGTCACCTAAAGAGCTTAGCTTCTGCTCCTTCTACTCTGGCAAGTATCATATATGGAGAGCAGCTAGGGAGCCTGTTCACCAAAAGAGCAAGTTGTACATGGTGAACCCAGGGGTAAAACTGAGTGGCTGCAGATAGCAGCTCAGTGAAAAACTGGGCTTAGTCTGAGTGCTGATCCCAAGCCTTATCTGCCACAGCCCGAAGACACTGCAGGACACACAGATGTAACCTCTGATGGGTGCCTGCACCTATGCTCAGGCAGAAGGCTTAGGCAGATGAAAGGAAGCACTAAGTATGAGCAGCAAGAATCACAACCAAAAAAACACCAGGATCAACTGAAGTGACAGTTCAAACACATTTTCGTTCCTCAGTGAGTGTGGAACAAAAAGAAACAGCAGAATCTGGGTATATGGGGCAGACATAAGGAGAGAAACGAGGGAAAGGTGTACGTAGGGTAAAAGGCCAGCAGAGCTCTCAGGCAATGGGCTGAGCACAGGGGTCTCAGGGAAAGCTTGTGCTGCCCAAGAGACATGAAAGCCCAGCAGGGTCGATCTGGGTCTGTCCTTGGTGGGCCACAGCACACGCTTTGAGGGAAGAGTGCAGGCAGTGCTTCACTGTGCAGACGTGCCGTGTTTGGCAGCAGTGGCGCACTCCTTGACAGCTGCCATTTGCTCCCACCTTTGTGGCATTAAACTGATTGTGGGACCAGGCAATGAGTTAGGTTAAAAATAGCGCCCCCCACTCTGCGCCTGGTTGACAGGTTAATTTTAAGTTCTCTGTTGAAGTTCATTGCACTGTCCCCCCCATCCATCTACTGGCACTGCTGGGCAGGACGAAGCAGAAAGAGCAGCAGAGAAGGATGAGACAGGCTGAACATGGCTTAGCCGTTGATGGAAATGCTAGTCTCTCCTTGAGTAGGAGACAGTTTAAAGCAACTTTAAGGAAGGACACACACCTGAGGAGCACATCTTTGCCATCCATTTATCAAGAAGGATTCTTAACATAGGCAGTCAGTTGCCTGCCAGAGAATTAACCATTAGCAGGCAGTTAAACCAGAGAATTAACTACCTGCTGATGAACGATTACCTGTCAGAGCTCTTATACTCCAGACTCAGTATTTGTTAAACTAACATGGCCTATACAGATCAGACCGCAGTGCGAGAGTGCCCCCTTTTGATATAATGAGACTCTGAGAGCTGTAAGGGAATCATACACAGAAGAAAGGCTTCACAGCATTGGAAGGTGACTTTTACAGTGGGAAAAGTGGCATGTAACAGGGGAGGCTGAAGAAGCCAGGAGGATGAGTTACAAAGCACTGATACGGGAAGAACAGCACAAGGAGAATCAAGAGACACGTACAACCATAGGGCAGAAGGGTGAGCAGGCAGAATCTCTTTCTGCATTACTCTGGCCAGCAAAACGGCCAAAGTATAATATCAGCAGGCTCTAGGGTAATGCATTGCTCAGGCATAGCAAAGAATCTGAGAAGAGATGAAAGATCTCTGTTGCATAGCATAAGAACACAAGAAATACCACCGGGTCTGATGAAGCTAGGCACTCTGTCTGATGGGACAACTGGCAGTTCTGCCTGTGGAAGCATATAGGTCTAGCTGCTCTCTACAGCCTGATCCCCTGTCCTCCCCATCTTCCCCATCCTCTAGATTAAGGTGTCAGGGAGTGGAGAGGGCTGGCTGCTCCCTGTGGAAAGGGAGCAAGGAGCTGTGAGGACAGTGAAGTGTAGGACAGTGAGGATTCCATCACCAAGATATCCCATCACTGAGGTGGCTAATGGGAGTTAAATACAACACCAAATTTCTCTACAGTCCTCAGGAAAGAGGACAAAAATCAAACATTCAGAATGAATGAGTAATGTGTCTGTGTGCAGTCTGCACTTCACTCTCTGGATCACAAGAATCATCTTATTTGGATACAGTGTTGTGGTTTAACCTCAGCTGGCAACTGAGCACCACACAGCCACTCGCTCACTCTCCCCCCCCCACACCCCCAGTGAGATGGGGGAGAGAATTGGAACAGTAAAAGTGAGAAAACTCATGGGTTGGGATAAGAACAGTTTAATAATGGAAATAAAATAACAACAACAACAACAACAATAATAATAATAATAAAAGAATATACAAAGCAAGTGATGCATGATGCAATTGCTTACCACCCACCAACCCATGCCTGGCCAGTCCCCGAGCAGCGGCCCCCTTGGCCAGCTTCCCCCAGTTTCTGTACTGAGCATGACGTCCCATGGTATGGAATGTCCCTTTGGCCAGTTTGGGTCAGCTGTCCTGGCTGTGCCCCCTCCCAGCTTCTTGTGCACCTCCAGCCTGCTCAGTCGGTAGAGCATGGGAAGCCGAAAAGTCCTTGACTAGTGTAAGCGCTACTTAGCAACAACTAAAACATCAGTGTGTCATCAACATTATTCTCATACTAAATCCAAAACACAACACTGTACCAGCTACTAAGAAGAAAATTAACTCTATCCCAGACGAAACCAGGACATACACTTATCTACCTGTCTCTGCCTTCCACTTAGATGATGCCCTTAAAGGCTTCTAAAGACAGATCAAGTCATGCCCTGGCAGAATCTTTCCTTCTGTCTGCTGGAACCCTGGACATGATCTACGCTGCATACTCCATGTGGTCCCTGCACTGGTGAATTCCTTTGTATGACCTGGGGCTATGCAGAATACCTGGTCAAGTCTTTTATTCAGTTTGATCAAAGGAGCCCTGACACAGCCAAGCATTTAGCTGAAGGAGCATTTCACTATGAATAGCACAAATATTTGAATTCAAGTATATGTCAACAGCAATCGACTGAAAACTTCATAATGAAGGCCTGTGGGAACTAAAGATAGATGAAAGAAGAGGGAAAGATTCTTTGTAGGGCTAAGTTAGGGTATTAAGACAACCCTGCTTCTTGTAAGCAGGTCAGCTGTGTTCTGCAGAGTCAGCAATGTGCAGACACTAGTATTCTGCTTAGCCCCCACACGACAATAACAGTAAGGTGGTTATGGTGAAAGCAGGCTGAAAATTCACATCACCTACTGGTAAAAGAATGTGGTCTAACTGCCCAGAACCAGTGGGCTGAGTGACTGCAGGAGAAGAAAGCTAGTGATTAATGCAATGCTTTGGTGGAAAGGGTTTACGTTCCACTCAGGTCTGTGGTTATGTATTTGCATGTGAAATACAAGGGGGTTAATAGAAACAGCAAGTAAAATCAGTCGTTTTCCTAAGAGACAGCAGCAGTGACACTAGGGGAAACTGGCAAGCTATAGGGTGATAGTTCCTGTTTTGAAAATACTCAATGCATATGTTTTTGAAGATCTTCATCAGGGAGCCAGAGCAACACCAATAAAGAAAAGAAAATGAGCAGAGAAAAGCTACCTGATTAAGCTGTCACATGGGCTTATCACTTTGTGGTAAAAGAACTAAGTGACTTAAAGGAACAGGGAATAAACAGTGTCAGAAAGGATCTTAACTGTAAAAGTAAAAAAGGTAAATATATATGTAGGAAAGACACCTCTCCCTCACACATGCATAAGTTAGGCTTCAGTGGTGGAAGAAGGCACATTTTTAAAAAATTGTCTGCATAAATGTATCTCTCACTTAAGATGCTGTTAGACAGCTGTCTGTTGGTGGTAGGAGAGGAAGTGTCTGTTGCACTTTTGTTCCTGATACTGTTATTTTAAACACTGAGAGACAGTGAAAAGAGCAAGATACAAGATCTAACTAATTTACAGCAGTTGCAGCCACCAAAGTTGTATTCAGCACTTTAACAGGAGGGTGGCCTTTGTGCCCCAGAGCACTGTGTTAAAGCAAAGCACAGTCAGCTATCCCTAACAGGGTAATGGACCCCCTCAACCAAAACCTATGGGCAAAGACCATTCAGAAATAGCAAGCGCTTATCTGCACATTTGGAAACCTAACCGTGTTCACATCTCTGTCCCTCGGGGACCAGGCCTACATTTCTGATTCCCAGCAATACTGACATCTTAGGACTGTAGCAAACACCCACAAGCATATATTTAAGTGGTTTAGCCAGCACAACCACCTCAAATTTCCTCTGCTCCTCTGGTCATTTAGCTTGGAAACACCACACATAAGTTTCCACCTGCCTGCTTTCACCAGCACAACATTGGGCAAAAAGTCTCTGGGCAAAATGATAATCCCAATGAGGTTAGTGCCTTTTGTGGCTTGAGGACTGTGGCCAGCAGCACAAATCTCTTTCCTGGTTAAAGGCCTGGCAGCCCTTTCTACCCCAGGCTATGGGGTGGGGTGCAAATGGCAAACCTTCTGGAGGGAGTCACAAACACCTAGGTTAATTCCCTGGTGTCAGGGAGCTGCTGAACTGCTGCAGCTCCATGCCTCTGGGTCCAGCTAGTAGTGGGGCTGGCCATGTGTTCCCAGGCACAAGCAAACACACAAATGCAACGTACATATGCCAGCCACACAGATCAACATGTGCAGCGACATTCAGCACTCATAAAAATGCAAGTAGCACTAATGGCCTCATCTTGTTCCCCTCCCTGGCTGATCAGGATGAAGGCCCTGATCAGGACCTTTCCCCCAGTTAGCGGGAAATATATAGCATACGTAGAAGGTGAGTCCCTCCAGTAGCTGGGCTTAGACACTCAGTCTGCCCTGTAGCTCGAGCCTGGGTCTCCGGTCCCCCCCTCATTCACACACACAAACACACTCTGTCAATCTGCCAGCAGCTGGCCTTAGACACAGTTTATCCAGTAGCTGGTCCCCAGATCCCAGGTCTCCCCAGCTGCTGGCACCTGGGCACATGAGCCCCTGAAGCTCACAGTCCCACTCCAGTTGCTGACACAGGTCTCCCTCTCACTGTGGATCCCTCAAGCAACAGTGCTTAGACACACAGTCTATCCAGCAGCTGGCACTGGATTCTTGCTCTCCCCGCTTTCTTCCTGCACAGAGATGCAAACCCATGCAAACAAGTGTCCTGGTCCCAGTGATAGCCAGCTCCTCCAGGTGCCTCACCCTTTTAGACATACATATGTACCTGGCTCCCAAGCCACTCGACCTACTCACTGGCTAATCTGGCTTGGTATTTGCTAGTGACCACACACTGACATACACACCCTCACTTGCTCCAGTTGTTGCCACCAGCTGGCAAAGGTCCTTATGACCTTATGGCTCTGACTGTAGTTGCTGGCACTTGATTTCCCTTATTTGGGTCTCTCCAGCTGCTGGCACCACAGACACGTGGGCCCCTATAACCTGTAATATGACTTAAGTTGCAGGCACTCAAACCTACACACACACACGCACACAAAAACAGAGAACCTTTCACTCACGAAAATACCTAGAGATGGAGCTTAATGAGAAGACAGGACAGACTATGCTGATCAGGCGCAGGGCACAGCCAGACAATCCTACTGACCAGCAACCTATTTGGATGCCACCAGCCCTTTTTATCCCCTTGTCCCTCTATTTTCCCATGCTTGTTCCTCCGCAAACTACTCTGATACTTCCCCTTCCCCACCTTTGGTTCCTCGAGTAAACATAACATAGTACATCCTGTGCAGTCCCCAAATGCTCTTCCCTTGCATCCCATAACAGGTCCCATATGCTTAGGCAGTAACCTTCCTCAGTCTGTATGGTGATCCAGAAAGCATCTCCCAGCTACTCATCATGGTGAGTGTCACCCCATACCACGGGGCTGATGGCTCTACAGGGACAGCTCTGGGAGGAGCCAGGACAGGAGGGGGCTCTGTTTCTCTGGCTGAGTCACTGGGGTGCCTTACCTGGCATAGTACCTGTGTGACTTTGAGTTTATGGAGACAAGCTTTTTATCACATAACCTAGCAGGGACCCACAGTTAAAGCTTTGGAAAAATGCTCTAAAACTAGAATTGTCCAATGACCTTAGTAGTTTGATTCATTTGTAGGATAATCCTCTCAGAGCCGTCAGCTTGAAGAGCAGCTGCTTGACCCATTTTGTTAATTTCAGTCATGTTGTTTTAAGGAAGAATGTACAGAAAGGGCCAAGGAGGTGTAACAACAAGAAAGGAAAGAGCAAGTAAGGTTTGAGAGGTGGGAAAAACCTAAGTGCTATGAGTGACTGAAGTTGCTAAGGGCTAAGAGATTTTTGGGTTAGGTATGCACATATGAAGGTCTGCGTGGGAATAGCACACAAACAATAGTAAAATACAATAATGGAACCCAAGATTACTCCCCATTCTGGGCCTGTGCATGCGCCCTTGCTCTTGCAGATGCAGATACTCTGGAGCTGCGGGGAGGCAGGCACACAAGTCTGCCTGGAAGCAGGCTTTGGGCACAGGGTCCCTAGGCTGAGTTGGTGCAAGTTAGTGGCAGGACAACCCTGTGTGTTGGGCAGGTGAGGGGTGAGTGAGGCCAGAGCGTGGCAAGGGCTGGTCTGGGCTGTCTGGTCTGGGGCAAGCATGGACAGAGGCAATAGCAAGGAGGATCTGAAGGAATATAGGTGGTGAGCTCTTAATTCCCAACAAGGTCACTGAGGCTGCCTCTTCCAGGGTCCCTGAAGGGGGCAACCACATACAGTACCCAAGATACTGGTGAAGGGCTGGGGCCAGCACAAGCGGTTCTGAGAGGGAGTTTCCATACGGTCTGGTGCTGGCTGCAGGCCACTTCCCATCAGCCACACTGCATGGCATGCTGCACAGCCCCTTTGGTGCGCACCAATTTGTATTTGGCTGTGCCCTGGAGCCCTCTGAACTTCTGAATTCATATTTTAGGTTCCCCCCAAGTCTTTCTGTGTGCCCCAAGGCCCCGTGTTTGTCATACAGTATGCCACAATACTTCTTGTTTAGCTTTTCTCCCATCCCAGAGTTTTCCCGGTGCTTTTTTGGTGGTCATCCATCTTCCTTTCTGTGTGGCCCAGGGCCCTCCCCTTTACCTTTCTGCAGCCCCAGAGTCCTATGTTTTCCTCCCCCCGCACCATTGCACTCCGGAGTTTTCCGTTTGTTCTCATCCCCTTTTCCCTTCCTGTGCAACCCAGGACTCTCCCTTTAGCTTTTGGGAAGCTGCCCTCAGGAGCTGGGGCACACCTCTGCTGTCCCAGCAGCCACAGCTGTCCCCAGTGGGGCTGATGGCAATAGCCCATGTTCTCTGTGGGATGCAGCTGTGGACCAAGGGGCTGGGGATGACAAGCCTCTGGGGCGGCCAGCAAGGCTGATGGCGATGATGCCTGTGTCCCATGGGCTGCAGCTGTGGGCTGGGGTCTGCTGAGCTACTGCCGTTAAGTGTGGCGTTCACATCACCGCATCAGGGTAGGTCCAGGACAACAAAGCCAGTGCTGAGCCTTACATTCTGGGACCAGGACTGAGGCTGCAACCGCAGAACAGGTGAATGGGGCTGGGGGGGGGTCTGTGTGACCCGGAACATCCCAGGGAAGATGACACAAAGGGGGAGGGGGGGCTGGGGCACACAGCGACCGGGTCCAGGAAGACCTGCACTAAGGCCAAGGAGGGGAGGGTGTGGCACTGGGGTCGTGGGTGGCCCAAAACCCAAGGGGATGGGGGAAAGCTGGTGCACCGGGACAGTGGGGAGGCCGCACATAGACATGCGGGGCTGCCTAAGCGCTGGGGTTCACCGTGGGGTAGGAGTAGTGCTGGGGAAGCACCTGGGTCAGGTCGGGACCCTGCAAAAGGGCGATCCCGAGCAAAGTCCCGACGAGGGTCCCGGGGTGTGTGTGTGAGGGGGTGGCTAGAGCGCTTCCAGGTCGTGCGGAGGAGCGGGCGGTGCCGGAGAGGTGGGGGGCAGCTGGGGAAGCATCGGACCTGAACCGGACCTGGTGGTGGTGCTGGGAATCCCGGCCCTGCGAGCCGGCCTCCACAGGACCAGCTGGGTCTCGCGGGTGCTGGTGGGGGGAGGGCGTACGGGACGCTGTCCCCGCAGTTTCTGTTAAGCCCCACAGAAAGCAGCAGCCCGCAGCATGCGGGCAGGTATAGTCTTCAGGTACCCAGTTTCTGGTCGGCCACGGTAGTCCGCAGGGCATGCCGGGAGATGTAGTCTTTCGACACAGAGCAGCCAGTTGGCCATGTCGGTCTGTGCAGCATGCCGGGATGCGTAGTCTCCTCATACTGGCCTCACGTACACGCTGGGACCTGTAGTTACCTGCCAGCGGGGAATAAGCCTGGCCACATCGCGCGGTGGGGCGCGCGACCGTGCTCACTGCTGCCGTCCGCCGATAACGGCGATGCGATGCTGCGGTGCCTGCGAGGCGATGCCGCCGCGTTCGTTGCTGCGGCGTTAAGGAAACGCCGCTGCTGCCCCACGTGCGCGGTGTCGGCGGGCGCTCGGCGCGCAAAGCGCGGGACTGCAGCACCGGTGCCGCCCGTGGGCACGCGCCGCCCGGCGGGTGCTCGCTGCTGCTGCCGCCTGCTGGCCGAAGCGCAGTACTGCGCAGCAGCGCCGCCGCTGCCTTCCCCCCTGCCGCCTCGTGGCCGATGCGTGGTACTGCAGCCCGGCGCTCGCGCGCCGGCTCTGACCCCTCCGGCGCGCCGTCGCTGACTGGCGCATGCGCGTTGCCCGGGAGCAGCATGGCGGCGCGCTGGACGCGGTTCCTGCCGCCGGCGGCGGGTAAGGGCCGGGGCCGCCGGTGAGGCGAGCGAGCCCCTTCGGCGGGTGCGGGGGTGTCTCCTGCCCGCTGGCCGCCCGGCGGTGGCGGGACGGGTAGCTTCAAGCCGCTCGCTGCGGTAGGCTCTCGGTCCGCTGCAGGTGAGCCGGGTCCGGGCAGCCCCAGGGACTTAACCGAGAGCTGATAGAAGGGAAGACGGGAAGGAGGCGGACACTCCCCCAGATGTAGATGCTGGGCACCTCCCCAACTCACCAGAGCTCCCCCTGAGCCTCCCCCGGCTCCGCTCGCCCTGTGAAGCTGCCCCCAGCTCCAGCACTTCCCCTGAAGCCTGTCCCGTAGCCCCAGACCTCCCCCAAGCCCTGTAGTGAAGGCTGCAAGCTGGCCCTCGAATGTGCTTGATTCTCCCTTAGCATGGGTGCTGTTAGCAGCAGCGCGGGAAAGAACAGCATCTCCAGAAGCCCCTGCAGAAGCAGGGGGTCTGGCCAGAGGCGATTTACAGTAATAATGGTTGCTGCTTCTTCTTTCCCTCTCACAGAGGCTGCGCTGAGGATGCAGTTTTCCATTCCTCCCGTGGGGATGCCATTGACTGCACCTGCCTCAGGCTTGCGTGGGTTGTCTCTGCCTGGCCTCACTGTCCTCGCAGTGTGGGGGTGAAAAGGGACAGGCGGAGCGCTTACTGGCTGTGGACAGGAGCTGCCGCGGCTGAAGCTGGAGAGGCCAGAGAAAGGTAAAGAAGAAGAAATCGAAGGCCATCCGGCTGGCAACTGCTTCCCGCTGCAGGCAAGAGAGAGTCTGCCTCTCTGGGTGAGGAAGGATCCTTCTTTGTAGTCCGCAGCAGGTCACGGCGCCAACATGCACCACAGGGTCTGTATGCGTAACCCAAAGCGCGGTACGGCTGTGTAGTGCGCGAGCAAACGAGGCTAAGTGTTTAGGAAGCCTCATCTTGTAAGAGCTATAAGACACCCATGTATTCTCTTAGGTGGAGGACAGCCAAGCGACTGTAGTTACAGAAGTGGAAGGGAGGAGAGAAGGGAAAAGAAGCGTCTGAACTGGCAAAGGCTCCTGCAGTGCAGAGAGCGAGAGCTGCGGTGAGTTCCAGGCCCTCGGGGCCCTGTCGCTCCTCTTGTGCATCCCAGGCCCTCCCTGCCTCTCTCCTGGCCCCCTCTCTTTCGCACCCTGCTGTGATTTTTTTTTTTTTTAACTTCCCTGTACCTCTCCTTTTCTCTCTATTCTTCTGTCCTGCTCCCTTTCTCTCTTTTTTTTTCATCTGTCTCTGTCCTGCACCCATTGCTGTTTTTTCCTTTTCCATCTCTTTGCCCTGATCTGCATTCGTCTCTTTTTCCCCACAATTTCTCTGGCCTGTTTCCTGGCGTTCTTTTCCTCTCTGCACCTGTATGTGCCTTCCTATCTCTCCCCTTCCTTCCTTCCTTCCTTCTCTTTCTCTCTCTAACCCTCTGTCTTGCTCACTGTCACTGTTTTTTTTCATTCTGTATCTCACTGTCCCCGTCCTTCTTCCTGTTCATCTCTTACTCTCTCTGACCCTTTGTGCTGCTCCCTGCCCCTTTTTTTTTTTCATTCTCCATTTCTCTGCAGGGCTCCTAATACCTCTCTTTCTTTCTCCAACCCCCTGTGCTTCTCACGGTCTCTGTCTTTCTCTCTCTCTCATCATTACTCTTGTCTGTCACTCTGTCTTGCTTCCTGTTCCATTGTTTCTCACTATACCCCTTTGTCCTGCTCCCTGCCCGTACTCGTATTCCTCTCTGTCCTGTTGACCATCCCAGGTTTTTTTCTCCATCTTCATCCTGCTGCTGCCCTGATTTTAATTTCTCTGCCCTGCTCTCTGTCACTCTTTGTCTCTTTTCCTCTGTCCCTGCTGCTTTTTTCCCCATCTCTGTCCAGATCCCTCTCCCTTTTTTTTCCTCTTGCTGTCCCTCTGCCCTGCTTCCTCTCGCTGTCTTTTCTATCTTTCTCTCTCTGTCCCATTCCTTCTCCCATCCTTTCTAACTGCATCCCCCTGTCCAGCTGACTGTCCCTTCTTTTCTTTCTCTCTTCCTCAGTATTTTTTCTTTCCCCATCTCTCTCTCTCTCCCACTGCCCATCACAGTTGGGTTCTTTCCTCCAATGCTGTCCTGCTCTCCATCCCTTTTTTCTGTTTCTGTCATTCTGTCCTGCTCCCCGTGTCTATTTTTTAATTCCTCCATCTCTGTCCTGGAGCCCATCACTATTTCTTTCCTCTTCCGTCCCTTTGTCCTGCTCCCTGTCCTTGTCTCTCTTTCCCTTCTTTCTGCCTCCCGTCCTTTTTTCCTTTCTTGCTCCATCTCTCTGTCCTGTTCCCTATCCCCCCCACCCCTCTCTTGTTTCCTCCATCCTTCTCCTTCCCTTCCCCCCATTTCTCTGCCCTCTTTGGGTTTTTTGTTCTCTGTCACTCTGTCCTGCTCCCTGTCACTGTTTTTTCTCACTCCCATCTTTGTCCTGCAGCCCAATGCTGGTTTTTTCCTTCTCCATCTATCTCTCCTGCCCATTCTAGGCTTTTTCCCCTCCATCTCTGTCCTGCTCCCTGTCTCTTATTTTTGCCTGGTTTTCACTTTGTCCTGCCTCCTGTCCCTTTTTTCTTTCTCTGTATCATGTTGTCTTGCTCCCTTGTCTCTCTCTGACAATGTGTCCTGTTCCTTGTCCTTCTTTTTCCCCCTCTCTATCATCCCCCATCCTTCTTCCTGTCTTTCTTTTTTCTCTTTCTATCCTTCTGCCCCAATGCTTCTTCCTCCAGCTCTGTCCTGCTCCCTGCCCCTTGTTTCCTCTCACTGTCCCTCTGTCCTGCTTCCTGTCCCCATTTTTTCTGTCTTTATTTCTCTGTCCCGCTGCCTGTCCAGTCGTTTCTTGCTATACCTCCCCATCCAGCCATCTCTCCCTTTTTTCCTTTCTCTCCTTCTCTGTCCTGCTCCCTGGCCCTTTTTTCTCTTCCTCTGTCTCTGTCCTCTGGCCCATTGCTGTTTCTTTTTTCCTTCTTGGTCTCTTTGTACAGATCTGACCTTTTCTTTCTTTCTCAATCCCTTTGTCCTGTTCCCTGTCCTTTTTCTCTCTCTGTGTCCTGCACCCTGTCACCATCTTTGTCCCTCTTTTCTTCTTCCTCTCCTTTCCCCCCATCTTTCTGTCCCTCTGTCCTGCTCAGTGACGCTACATTTTCTTGCTCCATCTCTCTGCAGGACTCCTCATCCCTATTTTTCTTTATTTCCCTACCTCTCTGACATTTTTATTGACCTTTCTTTCTCTCTCTGCTCCTCAGTCTTTTCCCCTGTCTTTATTTTTCTCTTTCTAGTCCTCTGTCCTGCTCCCCATCACTGTATTCTTTCTCCATGTCTCTGCCCCACTCTCCATCCCTCTCTTTCTTTCTCCATACCTCTGTGCTGCTCCCTGTTCCTCCTTCCCTCTCCCTCCCGCCCTCTCTCCCGTTATCCTTGCATCTCTCATTGTCTCTCTACCCCTCTGTCCTGCTCCCCATCCCTAATTTTCCTTTTCCATTTCTCTGTCCTACTTTCAGTCCCCGTTTTTCCTCTGGCTCTGTCTCCCTGTCATTCTCCCTGTTGCTCTCGCTCTCTATCCCAGTGTCCTGTTCCCCATCCCTCTCTTTTTCTTCGGATCCCATTTTCTTGCTCCATGTCCCTCGCTTGTTTTCTGTATCACTCTCTCCTTCCTCCTGTCCTTCCTTCCCCCTGCCTCTGGCCTGATGCTTGTCACTGGTTTTTCTTTCTCCCGCTCTCTGTACGTGTTCTGTCACCTCTTTCTCTCTCTGTCCTTCCTCCAACCTGTATTTCCCTCTCCCCGCCACTCTGTCCCTAATGCTTCTTCCTCCATCTCTTGGTCCTGCTCCCTGCCTCTTTTTTGGTCTCGCTGTCCATCTGTCCCCCTTCCTCTCCCTGGTTATTCTGCCTTTATCCCTCTGTCCCACTGCCTGTCTCATTGTTTCTAGTTATATCCCCCTGTCCAGCCAGCTGTCCCTTTTTTCCTTTCTCTCTTCCCTACTCTGGCCCTACCTTTTCTTCCTCCGTCTCTGTCCAGCAGCCTGTCATTGGTTTTTTCCGTTCTCCTCCTCTTTGTCTTAATATGCATCTGGTTCTGCGCTTCCCCCCCGCCCCAGTCCCTCTCTTCTGTTCCTTGTCCTGCTTTTTGTCTCTCCACGTCCCATGCTCTATCCCCGTCTTTCTCTCTCTCTCCATCCTTCCGTTTCCCTCCTTGTTTTCACCTGCATCCCTTTGTCCTGTTGCTCATCAGTATTTTTTCGACCCATTCCTCTGTCCTGCTCCCCGTCCCTTCTCTGTCAATCCCTCTGTCCTGTTACCTATCATTGTTTTTGCTGTCTGCATCCCACTGCCCTGCTTCCCATTCATCTCTTTCGGCTCTATGCTTCTGTCCTGCTCCCCAGCAGTACTTTTTCTTTCTCCAGCTCTCTCGCCTGCTCCCCGCCCCTCTCTTTTTCCCTCTGTCATTCTTTCCACTTCCCTGTACCTCTCTCTCGGCAATCTTGTGTCCCGCGCTCCCTGTCCCTCCCTGTTTATATCCCACTGGCCTGGTCCCCGTCCCTCTCTTTGCCTCTCTATCTCTCTGTCCCTGTCCTTGTCCCTGTTATTTCTTCCTCCATCTCTCTGTCCTGCTGCCATCTCTGTCCAGGTCCCTTTCTGGTTTTCTCGCTCTCTTGGTTACTCTGCTTTTCTTCCTGTACCTATTATTTTCCTCTCTTCATCCCTCTGTCCTGCTCTGTGTCCCCTCCCTCTCACTCCCCCAGTGTCCTGGTAACACACAGTCCTGCAGTGTGTTACCCATCCTTCTCCCTGTTGATTTTTTCCTCTTGCTCTATCCCTCTGTCCTGCTCCCCAGAACGAATTTTTTTAATTCTCTGTATTTCTGTTCTTCTGTCCATCACTGTTTTTTCATTCTCCATCTCTCTGTCCTGCTCCCCATGCTCCCCTTTCTTTCTCTCTCTGTCTTTCCTCTTCCCTGTACCTCTGTTTTTCTGTATCCTTGCCTCCCACTGCCTGCCTCCCTCCCTCTCACACTGTCTTGCTCCCCATCCCTCTCTTTTTCTTTCTACCCTTCTGATGTGTGTCCCCCCACCTCCCCCTTTTACGTGTCCTGGTCTTTCTCTCTACATCCCTCTGTCATTCTCCTTCTCTTGCTCTTCATGCTCTTTTTTTCTCTCTTTTCCTCTATCCTGCTGCCCATCACTATTTCTTCCTTCTCCTTCCCTTTGTCCTGCTCCCTGTCCTTGTCAATCTTTCCCTTTGCTCTGCCTCCAGTCTTTCTTTGTTTTCTCTATCCCTGTCCTTGTCAATCTTTCCCTTTGCTCTGCCTCCAGTCTTTCTTTGTTTTCTCTATCCCTGTCCTTTTCCCTGTACCTTTTCCTCTCTGCTCCTCAGTCCTTTTCCCTTGTCTTCTTTTTCTCTTTCTGCCATCCCTCTCTTTTCCTCTGTGACCCTCTGTGCTGTTCCCTTTCCTTTCTTTCTCCAATTCTCTGTTGTCTTACCTGTCCCTCTCTCTCTGTCTCTCTTCCTGTGTCCTGCTCCCTGGCCCTGTTATTTATTGCTTCACTTCTCTGTCCTGCTCTCTGTCCCTGTTTTCTCTCGTGCTCCACCTCTCTGTCATTCTCTCTGTTGCTCTCATTGGCTCTCTATCTCAGCATCCTGCTCCCTGTCCCTCTCTCTTTCGCAGTATCCCACTTTCTGACTCCCTGTCCCTCACCTGTTTTCTATATCGCTCTGTCCTTCCTCCTGTCTATCCTTGTCCCTCTGGCCTGCTACCCATTACTGTTTTTTTCTTTTTCTGTCCTGTCACTCTCTTCCTTCCTCTGTCTCTGATGTTTCTTTCTCCATCTCTGCCCCGCTCCCTGTGCCTTTTCCCTTATTCTCTCTGTCCTCCATCCTCCCTCTAACTTTTTGTCTGTATATCTCCATACCACTGCCTGTCCCATCGTTTCTTGCTATATCCCCCTGCCCGGCTTCACTGTCCCATTATTCCCCTCTGTCCTGCTCCCTGGCTTTTTTTCTCATCCTGCAGCCCAGCACTGGTTTTTCTTTCTCCATCTCTTTGTCCTGATCTGTCTGTCTCTCTTTTTTCCTCAATTCCTCTGGCTTGTTCCCTATTGTTTTCTCTCCCTCCCGCTTCTTTATTCCTCTCATTCAATTTCTCTCCCTATCCGTCTGTTCTGCTCCCTGCTCATTATTTTCTCTCTCTTTCTCCCTGTCCTACGTGTAGTGTGTAAGGCTACGTGTCTAGGAAGCTTCATCTCATAAGAGCTGTAAGATACCCACGTATTCTCTTAGGTGGAGGACAGCCAAGCGACCGGAGTTACAGAAGAGGAAGGGATGAGAGCAGGAGAAAGAAGCATCTGAACTGGCAAATTCTCCTGGCAGCGCCCAGAGCGAGAGCTGCGGTGAGTCCTGGGCCCTCAGGGCCCTGTCGCCCCTCTTCTGCATCCCGGTCCTTCCCTGCCCATCCCCTGGCCCCCTCTCTTTCCCACACTGCTGCGATTTTTTTTTTTTTTTTTTTGCTCCCCTGTACCTCCTTTCTCCATCTCGCTCTGAGCAGCTCCCTGTCCCCATGTTTTAGGTCCTCCCTCTCTCTCTGCCCTGTAGCCCATGGCTATTTTTTCCTTCTCAGTCTCTCTCTGTTCAGCTCCCGGCCACAATTTTTGCATTACTCCCTCTCTGTCCTGTAGCCCATCGGTATTTCTGCTGTCTCTGTCTCTCTCCGTCTGGCTCCTTTTCCCTGTTGTTCAAGGTCTTCCTTCTCAGCCCTGTAGCACATCGCGAGTCTATTTCTTTCTCCATCTCTTTTTATCCTGCTCCCTGCCCCTCATTTTGAATTCCTCCCTCTGTCCTGTCGCCCATCGCTATTTTGTCCTTTCTCCATGTCACTCTGTCTTGTTCCCTGTCCCGGTTTTCCTAAGTCTTCCCTGTGTGCCCCCTAGCCCGTTGCTATAGTAGTCTTTCCCTGTCTCGGTTTGTCTGGCTCCCTGTCCCACTTTCTTCATTCCTCCCTCTCTGCCATGTTGCCCATAGCGTCTTTCCTTTCTCCCTCCCTCTCCATCCATCTCACTGCTCCCATTTTTTAACTCTTCCTCTCCGCCCTGTACCCTGCCGCTATTTTTGCAATTCTCCATCTCTCTCTGTCCACCTCCCTGTCCCCAGTTTTTCATTCCTCCCTCTGCCCCCTGTAGCCTGTCTGGACTTTTCCCTTGGTCTCTCTGTCTGGCTCCTGCTCTCCATGTTTTAATTCCACGTTCTCTGTCCCATAGCCCCACGCTATTTGTTTGTCTTTCTCCATCTCTCTTTGTCCGTCTCCCTGCTGCTATTTTTTATTTCTCCCCTATCCATCTTGTAGTCCATCGCTGGTTTTTTTTTTTTTCTTTCTCCATGTCTCTCTGTCCAGCTCCCAGTCCATGTTCTTTAATTCCTCCCTCTTCCCTGTAGCCCACCATTATTTTTTTCTGTTCTCCATCGTGATTGTGCTCTGTCTGGTCCCCTGTCCCTATTTATCAATTCCTCCCTCTCTGCCCTGTGGCCCATCTCTTTTTCCCATTTTATTTCTGCCTCTGTCTCTGTCCGGCTCCCTGTCCCTGGTTTTCTAATTCCTCCCTCTCTGCCCTGTCGCCCGTGCGATCTTTTGCCTTTCTCTGTCTCTCTCTGGCCAGCTCTCTGTCCCTATTCGTTAATTCCTCCCTGTCCGCCCTGTAGCCTGTCGCTTTTGTCCTTTCTCCATCTCGCTGTCTCTGGCTCCCCCATGACCCTATTTTAGAATTCCCCTCTTCTTTCTGTACACATTGTTATTCCTTTTGCTCTCCAGCTCTCTTTTTTCCGGCTCCCTGTCTCTGTTTCTTAATTCTTCCCTCTCTGCCCTGTAGCGTGTAGCCATGTGGTTTGTTTTGTGTTGTTCCCCTCGCCCTACCCCTTCCCTCCGTCGTTCGCTGTCCTGGCTCCCTGCCCCTGTTCTTTTTTCCTCCTTCTCTGTCATGCTGCCCATCCCCATTTTTTTCTGCATCTCCATCCTGCTCCCCACCCTTCTTTATCGGTCTCTGTCCTGCTCCTTCTCCCTCTTTCTGCTGCCTCCCTTCCTCTCTCCCTGTTGCTTCTTTCTCCATCTCTGTCGGGCTCCTTGTCCCCATCTTTCTCTCACTGTCCCGTTCCCTGCCTCATGCTTTCTCGCTACACCCCCTCTGTCCAACAGGCTGCCACTTTTCTCTTCTAGTGTCCTGCGCCCTGCTCCTCATTTTTGGCGACTTCCACCTCTGCCCAGCAGCCTATCACTCCAGGAGGTGACCGACCGCCTGTCCATTCCCCGCTGGACTGACGAGCGTGGCTCCGGGAACAACTGCTGAGGTGTCCCCGGGCAGGGGGAGTGTCGGAGGCTCCAAGCCCTGGAGCAGACTCGCTCCCGGGACTTGTTATGTGTGTGACTGAATAAACATTCCTCGTCTTCTTTGCCCGCACGGCTGCGTTTGCACTTCCTTTGCACCGGGTGAGGGGCTGTGATGGAGCCCATGGGAGGAGGTGGCGCACTGTGGGGTTCGGGCGACGGCCCCCTGTTCCTGCTGGGCTCCAGCTGTGGGCTGGGGCCGGAGGAGCCCCAGGTGCGGGCAGCGAGGCTGATGGCGACGGCCCCTCCCTTTAAAGGGGCTGTGTCGCCAGAGTAGCTGCAGGCTGTGGGGATGGTGGTGGGGCTGCTGCGCCCCGGGTGGCTGCGGAAGGGCCCGTGTGAGCCAAGGGAGGGGCGGAGTGGGCGGCGACCGAGGGGGGGGCGGCGAGGCCGGCGGGGGGGCCGCGCCGTGTAGGAGCAGGGCGGCGCTGGCTGCCCGAGGCCGCGCGGGGCTCCGCTGGGGGCTCGGTGGAGCTTCCGGGTGCATCGGCGGGGGAGAACGGTGTCCCCGCAGGGGCAGAGAGGGGGGGACGGCTGCCTCCCGCGGCATGCCGGGAGCTGTAGTCCTAGGGCAGGGGGCTTCCGGTCAGCCATGTTGGCTCTCCGGAGCATGCCGGGAGGTGTAGTCTTCCGTCACTCGGCGGCCGGCCGGTCTCTGCCGGTGCATGCCGGGAGGTGTAGTTTTCGCGTACGTGGCTGCCGGGCAACCACATGGCTCTCAGGCGCGTGCGGCGCGGCGTAGTCCTTGCTACCGCCGCGGCCCCCGCGGCGCGGCACGAGGTGTAGTTTTGTTGCCGGTTTCGCGCGGTTTTCTGCGGGCTTCCCGCTGCGCCCTGTCCCCGATAAGCCGTGCGGCTGCATCTCGAGAGCGCGTGCCTCTAAGCTGGCTGCTGCCGCCCTGCGACCGAAATGCGGTACTGCCGCTCCAGCGCCGCGCATGCGCAGTTGAGCTTTACGCCGCGCTCGCTGCTGCCGCCGGGCGATCAAAAGCCGGTACTGCAGCACGGTCGCAGCCCATGGGTGGAGGGGTGTTACACGGCGCTCGCTGCTGCCGCCCGGCGATCAAATTCGGTACTGCAGAACGGTCGCAGCTCCTGAGTGGAGGGGAGTTACGCCGTACTCTCTGCTGCCGCCCGGCGATCAAAAGCTGGTACTACAGCTCAACCACCGCGCATGCGCATTTTAGCGCTACGCCGGGCTCGCTACTGCCGCCCAACGATCAAAATGCGGTATTGCAGGATGGACGTCGCTCATGCGCGGTGTGGTGTAAAGCGCCCTCGCTGCTGCCGCCCGGTGATCAAAACGCGGTACTGCAGCTCAGAAGCCGCGCATGGGAATTTGAGCGTTAAACCGCGCTCGCTGCTGCCGCCCGGCGACCAAAAGCCGGTACTGCAGCTCAGAAGCCGCGCATGCGCTGATTAGCGTTATGCCGCGCTCGCTGCTGCCGCCCGGCGACCAAAAGCCGGTACTGCAGCTCTGAAGCCGCGCATGCGCTGATTAGCCTTATGCCGCGCTCGCTGCTGCCGCCCGGCGACCAAAAGCCGGTACTGCAGCTCAGAAGCCGCGCATGCGCTGATTAGCCTTATGCCGCGCTCGCTGCTGCCGCCCGGCGACCAAAAGCCGGTACTGCAGCTCAGAAGCCGCGCATGCGCTGATTAGCCTTATGCCGCGCTCGCTGCTGCCGCCCGGCGACCAAAAGCCGGTACTGCAGCTCTGAAGCCGCGCATGCGCTGATTAGCCTTATGCCGCGCTCGCTGCTGCCGCCCGGCGACCAAAAGCCGGTACTGCAGCTCTGAAGCCGCGCATGCGCTGATTAGCCTTATGCCGCGCTCGCTGCTGCCGCCCGGCGACCAAAAGCCGGTACTGCAGCTCTGAAGCCGCGCATGCGAATTTGAGCGTTATGCCGCGCTCGCTGCTGCCGCCCGGCGACCAAAAGCCGGTACTGCAGCTCTGAAGCCGCGCATGCGCTGATTAGCCTTATGCCGCGCTCGCTGCTGCCGCCCGGCGACCAAAAGCCGGTACTGCAGCTCTGAAGCCGCGCATGCGCTGATTAGCCTTATGCCGCGCTCGCTGCTGCCGCCCGGCGACCAAAAGCCGGTACTGCAGCTCTGAAGCCGCGCATGCGCTGATTAGCCTTATGCCGCGCTCGCTGCTGCCGCCCGGCGACCAAAAGCCGGTACTGCAGGACGGACGCCGCGCATGCGCGGTGGGGTGTTACACCGCGCTCGCTGCTGCCGCCCGGCGACCAAAAGCCGGTACTGCAGCTCAGAAGCCGCGCATGCGCTGATTAGCGTTATGCCGCGCTCGCTGCTGCCGCCCGGCGACCAAAAGCCGGTACTGCAGCTCTGAAGCCGCGCATGCGAATTTGAGCGTTAAACCGCGCTCGCTGCTGCCGCCCGGCGACCAAAAGCCGGTACTGCAGCTCAGAAGCCGCGCATGCGAATTTGAGCGTTATGCCGCGCTCGCTGCTGCCGCCCGGCGACCAAAAGCCGGTACTGCAGGACGGACGCCGCGCATGCGCGGTGGGGTGTTACACCGCGCTCGCTGCTGCCGCCCGGCGACCAAAAGCCGGTACTGCAGCTCTGAAGCCGCGCATGCGCTGATTAGCCTTATGCCGCGCTCGCTGCTGCCGCCCGGCGACCAAAAGCCGGTACTGCAGGACGGACGCCGCGCATGCGCGGTGGGGTGTTACACCGCGCTCGCTGCTGCCGCCCGGCGACCAAAAGCCGGTACTGCAGCTCTGAAGCCGCGCATGCGAATTTGAGCGTTATGCCGCGCTCGCTGCTGCCGCCCGGCGACCAAAAGCCGGTACTGCAGCTCTGAAGCCGCGCATGCGCTGATTAGCCTTATGCCGCGCTCGCTGCTGCCGCCCGGCGACCAAAAGCCGGTACTGCAGCTCTGAAGCCGCGCATGCGCTGATTAGCCTTATGCCGCGCTCGCTGCTGCCGCCCGGCGACCAAAAGCCGGTACTGCAGCTCTGAAGCCGCGCATGCGCTGATTAGCCTTATGCCGCGCTCGCTGCTGCCGCCCGGCGACCAAAAGCCGGTACTGCAGGACGGACGCCGCGCATGCGCGGTGGGGTGTTACACCGCGCTCGCTGCTGCCGCCCGGCGACCAAAAGCCGGTACTGCAGCTCTGAAGCCGCGCATGCGCTGATTAGCCTTATGCCGCGCTCGCTGCTGCCGCCCGGCGACCAAAAGCCGGTACTGCAGCTCAGAAGCCGCGCATGCGCTGATTAGCCTTATGCCGCGCTCGCTGCTGCCGCCCGGCGACCAAAAGCCGGTACTGCAGCTCTGAAGCCGCGCATGCGCTGATTAGCCTTATGCCGCGCTCGCTGCTGCCGCCCGGCGACCAAAAGCCGGTACTGCAGGACGGACGCCGCGCATGCGCGGTGGGGTGTTACACCGCGCTCGCTGCTGCCGCCCGGCGACCAAAAGCCGGTACTGCAGCTCTGAAGCCGCGCATGCGCTGATTAGCCTTATGCCGCGCTCGCTGCTGCCGCCCGGCGACCAAAAGCCGGTACTGCAGCTCTGAAGCCGCGCATGCGCTGATTAGCCTTATGCCGCGCTCGCTGCTGCCGCCCGGCGACCAAAAGCCGGTACTGCAGGACGGACGCCGCGCATGCGCGGTGGGGTGTTACACCGCGCTCGCTGCTGCCGCCCGGCGACCAAAAGCCGGTACTGCAGCTCAGAAGCCGCGCATGCGAATTTGAGCGTTATGCCGCGCTCGCTGCTGCCGCCCGGCGACCAAAAGCCGGTACTGCAGCTCAGAAGCCGCGCATGCGAATTTGAGCGTTAAACCGCGCTCGCTGCTGCCGCCCGGCGACCAAAAGCCGGTACTGCAGCTCTGAAGCCGCGCATGCGAATTTGAGCGTTAAACCGCGCTCGCTGCTGCCGCCCGGCGACCAAAAGCCGGTACTGCAGCTCTGAAGCCGCGCATGCGCTGATTAGCCTTATGCCGCGCTCGCTGCTGCCGCCCGGCGACCAAAAGCCGGTACTGCAGCTCTGAAGCCGCGCATGCGCTGATTAGCCTTATGCCGCGCTCGCTGCTGCCGCCCGGCGACCAAAAGCCGGTACTGCAGGACGGACGCCGCGCATGCGCGGTGGGGTGTTACACCGCGCTCGCTGCTGCCGCCCGGCGACCAAAAGCCGGTACTGCAGCTCTGAAGCCGCGCATGCGAATTTGAGCGTTATGCCGCGCTCGCTGCTGCCGCCCGGCGACCAAAAGCCGGTACTGCAGCTCTGAAGCCGCGCATGCGCTGATTAGCCTTATGCCGCGCTCGCTGCTGCCGCCCGGCGACCAAAAGCCGGTACTGCAGCTCTGAAGCCGCGCATGCGCTGATTAGCCTTATGCCGCGCTCGCTGCTGCCGCCCGGCGACCAAAAGCCGGTACTGCAGCTCTGAAGCCGCGCATGCGCTGATTAGCCTTATGCCGCGCTCGCTGCTGCCGCCCGGCGACCAAAAGCCGGTACTGCAGGACGGACGCCGCGCATGCGCGGTGGGGTGTTACACCGCGCTCGCTGCTGCCGCCCGGCGACCAAAAGCCGGTACTGCAGCTCTGAAGCCGCGCATGCGAATTTGAGCGTTATGCCGCGCTCGCTGCTGCCGCCCGGCGACCAAAAGCCGGTACTGCAGCTCTGAAGCCGCGCATGCGCTGATTAGCCTTATGCCGCGCTCGCTGCTGCCGCCCGGCGACCAAAAGCCGGTACTGCAGCTCAGAAGCCGCGCATGCGCTGATTAGCCTTATGCCGCGCTCGCTGCTGCCGCCCGGCGACCAAAAGCCGGTACTGCAGCTCAGAAGCCGCGCATGCGCTGATTAGCCTTATGCCGCGCTCGCTGCTGCCGCCCGGCGACCAAAAGCCGGTACTGCAGGACGGACGCCGCGCATGCGCGGTGGGGTGTTACACCGCGCTCGCTGCTGCCGCCCGGCGACCAAAAGCCGGTACTGCAGCTCTGAAGCCGCGCATGCGCTGATTAGCCTTATGCCGCGCTCGCTGCTGCCGCCCGGCGACCAAAAGCCGGTACTGCAGCTCTGAAGCCGCGCATGCGCTGATTAGCCTTATGCCGCGCTCGCTGCTGCCGCCCGGCGACCAAAAGCCGGTACTGCAGCTCAGAAGCCGCGCATGCGAATTTGAGCGTTATGCCGCGCTCGCTGCTGCCGCCCGGCGACCAAAAGCCGGTACTGCAGCTCTGAAGCCGCGCATGCGCTGATTAGCCTTATGCCGCGCTCGCTGCTGCCGCCCGGCGACCAAAAGCCGGTACTGCAGCTCTGAAGCCGCGCATGCGCTGATTAGCCTTATGCCGCGCTCGCTGCTGCCGCCCGGCGACCAAAAGCCGGTACTGCAGCTCTGAAGCCGCGCATGCGCTGATTAGCCTTATGCCGCGCTCGCTGCTGCCGCCCGGCGACCAAAAGCCGGTACTGCAGCTCAGAAGCCGCGCATGCGCTGATTAGCCTTATGCCGCGCTCGCTGCTGCCGCCCGGCGACCAAAAGCCGGTACTGCAGCTCTGAAGCCGCGCATGCGCTGATTAGCCTTATGCCGCGCTCGCTGCTGCCGCCCGGCGACCAAAAGCCGGTACTGCAGCTCTGAAGCCGCGCATGCGCTGATTAGCCTTATGCCGCGCTCGCTGCTGCCGCCCGGCGACCAAAAGCCGGTACTGCAGGACGGACGCCGCGCATGCGCGGTGGGGTGTTACACCGCGCTCGCTGCTGCCGCCCGGCGACCAAAAGCCGGTACTGCAGCTCTGAAGCCGCGCATGCGCTGATTAGCCTTATGCCGCGCTCGCTGCTGCCGCCCGGCGACCAAAAGCCGGTACTGCAGCTCTGAAGCCGCGCATGCGCTGATTAGCCTTATGCCACGCTCGCTGCTGCCGCCCGGCGACCAAAAGCCGGTACTGCAGCTCTGAAGCCGCGCATGCGCTGATTAGCCTTATGCCGCGCTCGCTGCTGCCGCCCGACGACCAAAAGCCGGTACTGCAGCTCTGAAGCCGCGCATGCGCTGATTAGCCTTATGCCGCGCTCGCTGCTGCCGCCCGGCGACCAAAAGCCGGTACTGCAGCTCTGAAGCCGCGCATGCGCTGATTAGCCTTATGCCGCGCTCGCTGCTGCCGCCCGGCGACCAAAAGCCGGTACTGCAGCTCAGAAGCCGCGCATGCGCTGATTAGCCTTATGCCGCGCTCGCTGCTGCCGCCCGGCGACCAAAAGCCGGTACTGCAGCTCTGAAGCCGCGCATGCGAATTTGAGCGTTATGCCGCGCTCGCTGCTGCCGCCCGACGACCAAAAGCCGGTACTGCAGCTCTGAAGCCGCGCATGCGCTGATTAGCCTTATGCCGCGCTCGCTGCTGCCGCCCGGCGACCAAAAGCCGGTACTGCAGCTCAGAAGCCGCGCATGCGAATTTGAGCGTTATGCCGCGCTCGCTGCTGCCGCCCGGCGACCAAAAGCCGGTACTGCAGCTCTGAAGCCGCGCATGCGCTGATTAGCCTTATGCTGCGCTCGCTGCTGCCGCCCGGCGACCAAAAGCCGGTACTGCAGCTCTGAAGCCGCGCATGCGCTGATTAGCCTTATGCCGCGCTCGCTGCTGCCGCCCGGCGACCAAAAGCCGGTACTGCAGGACGGACGCCGCGCATGCGCGGTGGGGTGTTACACCGCGCTCGCTGCTGCCGCCCGGCGACCAAAAGCCGGTACTGCAGCTCTGAAGCCGCGCATGCGCTGATTAGCCTTATGCCGCGCTCGCTGCTGCCGCCCGGCGACCAAAAGCCGGTACTGCAGCTCTGAAGCCGCGCATGCGCTGATTAGCCTTATGCCACGCTCGCTGCTGCCGCCCGGCGACCAAAAGCCGGTACTGCAGCTCTGAAGCCGCGCATGCGCTGATTAGCCTTATGCCGCGCTCGCTGCTGCCGCCCGACGACCAAAAGCCGGTACTGCAGCTCAGAAGCCGCGCATGCGCTGATTAGCCTTATGCCGCGCTCGCTGCTGCCGCCCGGCGACCAAAAGCCGGTACTGCAGCTCAGAAGCCGCGCATGCGCTGATTAGCCTTATGCCGCGCTCGCTGCTGCCGCCCGGCGACCAAAAGCCGGTACTGCAGCTCAGAAGCCGCGCATGCGCTGATTAGCCTTATGCCGCGCTCGCTGCTGCCGCCCGGCGACCAAAAGCCGGTACTGCAGCTCAGAAGCCGCGCATGCGAATTTGAGCGTTATGCCGCGCTCGCTGCTGCCGCCCGACGACCAAAAGCCGGTACTGCAGCTCTGAAGCCGCGCATGCGCTGATTAGCCTTATGCCGCGCTCGCTGCTGCCGCCCGGCGACCAAAAGCCGGTACTGCAGCTCAGAAGCCGCGCATGCGAATTTGAGCGTTATGCCGCGCTCGCTGCTGCCGCCCGGCGACCAAAAGCCGGTACTGCAGCTCTGAAGCCGCGCATGCGCTGATTAGCCTTATGCTGCGCTCGCTGCTGCCGCCCGGCGACCAAAAGCCGGTACTGCAGCTCTGAAGCCGCGCATGCGCTGATTAGCCTTATGCCGCGCTCGCTGCTGCCGCCCGACGACCAAAAGCCGGTACTGCAGCTCAGAAGCCGCGCATGCGCTGATTAGCCTTATGCCGCGCTCGCTGCTGCCGCCCGGCGACCAAAAGCCGGTACTGCAGCTCTGAAGCCGCGCATGCGCTGATTAGCCTTATGCCGCGCTCGCTGCTGCCGCCCGGCGACCAAAAGCCGGTACTGCAGCTCAGAAGCCGCGCATGCGCTGATTAGCCTTATGCCGCGCTCGCTGCTGCCGCCCGGCGACCAAAAGCCGGTACTGCAGCTCAGAAGCCGCGCATGCGCTGATTAGCCTTATGCCGCGCTCGCTGCTGCCGCCCGGCGACCAAAAGCCGGTACTGCAGCTCAGAAGCCGCGCATGCGCTGATTAGCCTTATGCCGCGCTCGCTGCTGCCGCCCGGCGACCAAAAGCCGGTACTGCAGCTCAGAAGCCGCGCATGCGAATTTGAGCGTTATGCCGCGCTCGCTGCTGCCGCCCGGCGACCAAAAGCCGGTACTGCAGCTCAGAAGCCGCGCATGCGCTGATTAGCCTTATGCCGCGCTCGCTGCTGCCGCCCGGCGACCAAAAGCCGGTACTGCAGCTCAGAAGCCGCGCATGCGAATTTGAGCGTTATGCCGCGCTCGCTGCTGCCGCCCGGCGACCAAAAGCCGGTACTGCAGGACGGACGCCGCGCATGCGCGGTGGGGTGTTACACCGCGCTCGCTGCTGCCGCCCGGCGACCAAAAGCCGGTACTGCAGCTCAGAAGCCGTCGCTGACTGGCGCATGCGCGTTGCCCGGGAGCAGCATGGCGGCGCGCTGGACGCGGTTCCTGCCGCCGGCGGCGGGTAAGGGCCGGGGCCGCCGGTGAGGCGAGCGAGCCCCTTCGGCGGGTGCGGGGGTGTCTCCTGCCCGCTGGCCGCCCGGCGGTGGCGGGACGGGTAGCTTCAAGCCGCTCGCTGCGGTAGGCTCTCGGTCCGCTGCAGGTGAGCCGGGTCCGGGCAGCCCCAGGGACTTAACCGAGAGCTGATAGAAGGGAAGACGGGAAGGAGGCGGACACTCCCCCAGATGTAGATGCTGGGCACCTCCCCAACTCACCAGAGCTCCCCCTGAGCCTCCCCCGGCTCCGCTCGCCCTGTGAAGCTGCCCCCAGCTCCAGCACTTCCCCTGAAGCCTGTCCCGTAGCCCCAGACCTCCCCCAAGCCCTGTAGTGAAGGCTGCAAGCTGGCCCTCGAATGTGCTTGATTCTCCCTTAGCATGGGTGCTGTTAGCAGCAGCGCGGGAAAGAACAGCATCTCCAGAAGCCCCTGCAGAAGCAGGGGGTCTGGCCAGAGGCGATTTACAGTAATAATGGTTGCTGCTTCTTCTTTCCCTCTCACAGAGGCTGCGCTGAGGATGCAGTTTTCCATTCCTCCCGTGGGGATGCCATTGACTGCACCTGCCTCAGGCTTGCGTGGGTTGTCTCTGCCTGGCCTCACTGTCCTCGCAGTGTGGGGGTGAAAAGGGACAGGCGGAGCGCTTACTGGCTGTGGACAGGAGCTGCCGCGGCTGAAGCTGGAGAGGCCAGAGAAAGGTAAAGAAGAAGAAATCGAAGGCCATCCGGCTGGCAACTGCTTCCCGCTGCAGGCAAGAGAGAGTCTGCCTCTCTGGGTGAGGAAGGATCCTTCTTTGTAGTCCGCAGCAGGTCACGGCGCCAACATGCACCACAGGGTCTGTATGCGTAACCCAAAGCGCGGTACGGCTGTGTAGTGCGCGAGCAAACGAGGCTAAGTGTTTAGGAAGCCTCATCTTGTAAGAGCTATAAGACACCCATGTATTCTCTTAGGTGGAGGACAGCCAAGCGACTGTAGTTACAGAAGTGGAAGGGAGGAGAGAAGGGAAAAGAAGCGTCTGAACTGGCAAAGGCTCCTGCAGTGCAGAGAGCGAGAGCTGCGGTGAGTTCCAGGCCCTCGGGGCCCTGTCGCTCCTCTTGTGCATCCCAGGCCCTCCCTGCCTCTCTCCTGGCCCCCTCTCTTTCGCACCCTGCTGTGATTTTTTTTTTTTTTAACTTCCCTGTACCTCTCCTTTTCTCTCTATTCTTCTGTCCTGCTCCCTTTCTCTCTTTTTTTTTCATCTGTCTCTGTCCTGCACCCATTGCTGTTTTTTCCTTTTCCATCTCTTTGCCCTGATCTGCATTCGTCTCTTTTTCCCCACAATTTCTCTGGCCTGTTTCCTGGCGTTCTTTTCCTCTCTGCACCTGTATGTGCCTTCCTATCTCTCCCCTTCCTTCCTTCCTTCCTTCTCTTTCTCTCTCTAACCCTCTGTCTTGCTCACTGTCACTGTTTTTTTTCATTCTGTATCTCACTGTCCCCGTCCTTCTTCCTGTTCATCTCTTACTCTCTCTGACCCTTTGTGCTGCTCCCTGCCCCTTTTTTTTTTTCATTCTCCATTTCTCTGCAGGGCTCCTAATACCTCTCTTTCTTTCTCCAACCCCCTGTGCTTCTCACGGTCTCTGTCTTTCTCTCTCTCTCATCATTACTCTTGTCTGTCACTCTGTCTTGCTTCCTGTTCCATTGTTTCTCACTATACCCCTTTGTCCTGCTCCCTGCCCGTACTCGTATTCCTCTCTGTCCTGTTGACCATCCCAGGTTTTTTTCTCCATCTTCATCCTGCTGCTGCCCTGATTTTAATTTCTCTGCCCTGCTCTCTGTCACTCTTTGTCTCTTTTCCTCTGTCCCTGCTGCTTTTTTCCCCATCTCTGTCCAGATCCCTCTCCCTTTTTTTTCCTCTTGCTGTCCCTCTGCCCTGCTTCCTCTCGCTGTCTTTTCTATCTTTCTCTCTCTGTCCCATTCCTTCTCCCATCCTTTCTAACTGCATCCCCCTGTCCAGCTGACTGTCCCTTCTTTTCTTTCTCTCTTCCTCAGTATTTTTTCTTTCCCCATCTCTCTCTCTCTCCCACTGCCCATCACAGTTGGGTTCTTTCCTCCAATGCTGTCCTGCTCTCCATCCCTTTTTTCTGTTTCTGTCATTCTGTCCTGCTCCCCGTGTCTATTTTTTAATTCCTCCATCTCTGTCCTGGAGCCCATCACTATTTCTTTCCTCTTCCGTCCCTTTGTCCTGCTCCCTGTCCTTGTCTCTCTTTCCCTTCTTTCTGCCTCCCGTCCTTTTTTCCTTTCTTGCTCCATCTCTCTGTCCTGTTCCCTATCCCCCCCACCCCTCTCTTGTTTCCTCCATCCTTCTCCTTCCCTTCCCCCCATTTCTCTGCCCTCTTTGGGTTTTTTGTTCTCTGTCACTCTGTCCTGCTCCCTGTCACTGTTTTTTCTCACTCCCATCTTTGTCCTGCAGCCCAATGCTGGTTTTTTCCTTCTCCATCTATCTCTCCTGCCCATTCTAGGCTTTTTCCCCTCCATCTCTGTCCTGCTCCCTGTCTCTTATTTTTGCCTGGTTTTCACTTTGTCCTGCCTCCTGTCCCTTTTTTCTTTCTCTGTATCATGTTGTCTTGCTCCCTTGTCTCTCTCTGACAATGTGTCCTGTTCCTTGTCCTTCTTTTTCCCCCTCTCTATCATCCCCCATCCTTCTTCCTGTCTTTCTTTTTTCTCTTTCTATCCTTCTGCCCCAATGCTTCTTCCTCCAGCTCTGTCCTGCTCCCTGCCCCTTGTTTCCTCTCACTGTCCCTCTGTCCTGCTTCCTGTCCCCATTTTTTCTGTCTTTATTTCTCTGTCCCGCTGCCTGTCCAGTCGTTTCTTGCTATACCTCCCCATCCAGCCATCTCTCCCTTTTTTCCTTTCTCTCCTTCTCTGTCCTGCTCCCTGGCCCTTTTTTCTCTTCCTCTGTCTCTGTCCTCTGGCCCATTGCTGTTTCTTTTTTCCTTCTTGGTCTCTTTGTACAGATCTGACCTTTTCTTTCTTTCTCAATCCCTTTGTCCTGTTCCCTGTCCTTTTTCTCTCTCTGTGTCCTGCACCCTGTCACCATCTTTGTCCCTCTTTTCTTCTTCCTCTCCTTTCCCCCCATCTTTCTGTCCCTCTGTCCTGCTCAGTGACGCTACATTTTCTTGCTCCATCTCTCTGCAGGACTCCTCATCCCTATTTTTCTTTATTTCCCTACCTCTCTGACATTTTTATTGACCTTTCTTTCTCTCTCTGCTCCTCAGTCTTTTCCCCTGTCTTTATTTTTCTCTTTCTAGTCCTCTGTCCTGCTCCCCATCACTGTATTCTTTCTCCATGTCTCTGCCCCACTCTCCATCCCTCTCTTTCTTTCTCCATACCTCTGTGCTGCTCCCTGTTCCTCCTTCCCTCTCCCTCCCGCCCTCTCTCCCGTTATCCTTGCATCTCTCATTGTCTCTCTACCCCTCTGTCCTGCTCCCCATCCCTAATTTTCCTTTTCCATTTCTCTGTCCTACTTTCAGTCCCCGTTTTTCCTCTGGCTCTGTCTCCCTGTCATTCTCCCTGTTGCTCTCGCTCTCTATCCCAGTGTCCTGTTCCCCATCCCTCTCTTTTTCTTCGGATCCCATTTTCTTGCTCCATGTCCCTCGCTTGTTTTCTGTATCACTCTCTCCTTCCTCCTGTCCTTCCTTCCCCCTGCCTCTGGCCTGATGCTTGTCACTGGTTTTTCTTTCTCCCGCTCTCTGTACGTGTTCTGTCACCTCTTTCTCTCTCTGTCCTTCCTCCAACCTGTATTTCCCTCTCCCCGCCACTCTGTCCCTAATGCTTCTTCCTCCATCTCTTGGTCCTGCTCCCTGCCTCTTTTTTGGTCTCGCTGTCCATCTGTCCCCCTTCCTCTCCCTGGTTATTCTGCCTTTATCCCTCTGTCCCACTGCCTGTCTCATTGTTTCTAGTTATATCCCCCTGTCCAGCCAGCTGTCCCTTTTTTCCTTTCTCTCTTCCCTACTCTGGCCCTACCTTTTCTTCCTCCGTCTCTGTCCAGCAGCCTGTCATTGGTTTTTTCCGTTCTCCTCCTCTTTGTCTTAATATGCATCTGGTTCTGCGCTTCCCCCCCGCCCCAGTCCCTCTCTTCTGTTCCTTGTCCTGCTTTTTGTCTCTCCACGTCCCATGCTCTATCCCCGTCTTTCTCTCTCTCTCCATCCTTCCGTTTCCCTCCTTGTTTTCACCTGCATCCCTTTGTCCTGTTGCTCATCAGTATTTTTTCGACCCATTCCTCTGTCCTGCTCCCCGTCCCTTCTCTGTCAATCCCTCTGTCCTGTTACCTATCATTGTTTTTGCTGTCTGCATCCCACTGCCCTGCTTCCCATTCATCTCTTTCGGCTCTATGCTTCTGTCCTGCTCCCCAGCAGTACTTTTTCTTTCTCCAGCTCTCTCGCCTGCTCCCCGCCCCTCTCTTTTTCCCTCTGTCATTCTTTCCACTTCCCTGTACCTCTCTCTCGGCAATCTTGTGTCCCGCGCTCCCTGTCCCTCCCTGTTTATATCCCACTGGCCTGGTCCCCGTCCCTCTCTTTGCCTCTCTATCTCTCTGTCCCTGTCCTTGTCCCTGTTATTTCTTCCTCCATCTCTCTGTCCTGCTGCCATCTCTGTCCAGGTCCCTTTCTGGTTTTCTCGCTCTCTTGGTTACTCTGCTTTTCTTCCTGTACCTATTATTTTCCTCTCTTCATCCCTCTGTCCTGCTCTGTGTCCCCTCCCTCTCACTCCCCCAGTGTCCTGGTAACACACAGTCCTGCAGTGTGTTACCCATCCTTCTCCCTGTTGATTTTTTCCTCTTGCTCTATCCCTCTGTCCTGCTCCCCAGAACGAATTTTTTTAATTCTCTGTATTTCTGTTCTTCTGTCCATCACTGTTTTTTCATTCTCCATCTCTCTGTCCTGCTCCCCATGCTCCCCTTTCTTTCTCTCTCTGTCTTTCCTCTTCCCTGTACCTCTGTTTTTCTGTATCCTTGCCTCCCACTGCCTGCCTCCCTCCCTCTCACACTGTCTTGCTCCCCATCCCTCTCTTTTTCTTTCTACCCTTCTGATGTGTGTCCCCCCACCTCCCCCTTTTACGTGTCCTGGTCTTTCTCTCTACATCCCTCTGTCATTCTCCTTCTCTTGCTCTTCATGCTCTTTTTTTCTCTCTTTTCCTCTATCCTGCTGCCCATCACTATTTCTTCCTTCTCCTTCCCTTTGTCCTGCTCCCTGTCCTTGTCAATCTTTCCCTTTGCTCTGCCTCCAGTCTTTCTTTGTTTTCTCTATCCCTGTCCTTGTCAATCTTTCCCTTTGCTCTGCCTCCAGTCTTTCTTTGTTTTCTCTATCCCTGTCCTTTTCCCTGTACCTTTTCCTCTCTGCTCCTCAGTCCTTTTCCCTTGTCTTCTTTTTCTCTTTCTGCCATCCCTCTCTTTTCCTCTGTGACCCTCTGTGCTGTTCCCTTTCCTTTCTTTCTCCAATTCTCTGTTGTCTTACCTGTCCCTCTCTCTCTGTCTCTCTTCCTGTGTCCTGCTCCCTGGCCCTGTTATTTATTGCTTCACTTCTCTGTCCTGCTCTCTGTCCCTGTTTTCTCTCGTGCTCCACCTCTCTGTCATTCTCTCTGTTGCTCTCATTGGCTCTCTATCTCAGCATCCTGCTCCCTGTCCCTCTCTCTTTCGCAGTATCCCACTTTCTGACTCCCTGTCCCTCACCTGTTTTCTATATCGCTCTGTCCTTCCTCCTGTCTATCCTTGTCCCTCTGGCCTGCTACCCATTACTGTTTTTTTCTTTTTCTGTCCTGTCACTCTCTTCCTTCCTCTGTCTCTGATGTTTCTTTCTCCATCTCTGCCCCGCTCCCTGTGCCTTTTCCCTTATTCTCTCTGTCCTCCATCCTCCCTCTAACTTTTTGTCTGTATATCTCCATACCACTGCCTGTCCCATCGTTTCTTGCTATATCCCCCTGCCCGGCTTCACTGTCCCATTATTCCCCTCTGTCCTGCTCCCTGGCTTTTTTTCTCATCCTGCAGCCCAGCACTGGTTTTTCTTTCTCCATCTCTTTGTCCTGATCTGTCTGTCTCTCTTTTTTCCTCAATTCCTCTGGCTTGTTCCCTATTGTTTTCTCTCCCTCCCGCTTCTTTATTCCTCTCATTCAATTTCTCTCCCTATCCGTCTGTTCTGCTCCCTGCTCATTATTTTCTCTCTCTTTCTCCCTGTCCTACGTGTAGTGTGTAAGGCTACGTGTCTAGGAAGCTTCATCTCATAAGAGCTGTAAGATACCCACGTATTCTCTTAGGTGGAGGACAGCCAAGCGACCGGAGTTACAGAAGAGGAAGGGATGAGAGCAGGAGAAAGAAGCATCTGAACTGGCAAATTCTCCTGGCAGCGCCCAGAGCGAGAGCTGCGGTGAGTCCTGGGCCCTCAGGGCCCTGTCGCCCCTCTTCTGCATCCCGGTCCTTCCCTGCCCATCCCCTGGCCCCCTCTCTTTCCCACACTGCTGCGATTTTTTTTTTTTTTTTTTTGCTCCCCTGTACCTCCTTTCTCCATCTCGCTCTGAGCAGCTCCCTGTCCCCATGTTTTAGGTCCTCCCTCTCTCTCTGCCCTGTAGCCCATGGCTATTTTTTCCTTCTCAGTCTCTCTCTGTTCAGCTCCCGGCCACAATTTTTGCATTACTCCCTCTCTGTCCTGTAGCCCATCGGTATTTCTGCTGTCTCTGTCTCTCTCCGTCTGGCTCCTTTTCCCTGTTGTTCAAGGTCTTCCTTCTCAGCCCTGTAGCACATCGCGAGTCTATTTCTTTCTCCATCTCTTTTTATCCTGCTCCCTGCCCCTCATTTTGAATTCCTCCCTCTGTCCTGTCGCCCATCGCTATTTTGTCCTTTCTCCATGTCACTCTGTCTTGTTCCCTGTCCCGGTTTTCCTAAGTCTTCCCTGTGTGCCCCCTAGCCCGTTGCTATAGTAGTCTTTCCCTGTCTCGGTTTGTCTGGCTCCCTGTCCCACTTTCTTCATTCCTCCCTCTCTGCCATGTTGCCCATAGCGTCTTTCCTTTCTCCCTCCCTCTCCATCCATCTCACTGCTCCCATTTTTTAACTCTTCCTCTCCGCCCTGTACCCTGCCGCTATTTTTGCAATTCTCCATCTCTCTCTGTCCACCTCCCTGTCCCCAGTTTTTCATTCCTCCCTCTGCCCCCTGTAGCCTGTCTGGACTTTTCCCTTGGTCTCTCTGTCTGGCTCCTGCTCTCCATGTTTTAATTCCACGTTCTCTGTCCCATAGCCCCACGCTATTTGTTTGTCTTTCTCCATCTCTCTTTGTCCGTCTCCCTGCTGCTATTTTTTATTTCTCCCCTATCCATCTTGTAGTCCATCGCTGGTTTTTTTTTTTTTCTTTCTCCATGTCTCTCTGTCCAGCTCCCAGTCCATGTTCTTTAATTCCTCCCTCTTCCCTGTAGCCCACCATTATTTTTTTCTGTTCTCCATCGTGATTGTGCTCTGTCTGGTCCCCTGTCCCTATTTATCAATTCCTCCCTCTCTGCCCTGTGGCCCATCTCTTTTTCCCATTTTATTTCTGCCTCTGTCTCTGTCCGGCTCCCTGTCCCTGGTTTTCTAATTCCTCCCTCTCTGCCCTGTCGCCCGTGCGATCTTTTGCCTTTCTCTGTCTCTCTCTGGCCAGCTCTCTGTCCCTATTCGTTAATTCCTCCCTGTCCGCCCTGTAGCCTGTCGCTTTTGTCCTTTCTCCATCTCGCTGTCTCTGGCTCCCCCATGACCCTATTTTAGAATTCCCCTCTTCTTTCTGTACACATTGTTATTCCTTTTGCTCTCCAGCTCTCTTTTTTCCGGCTCCCTGTCTCTGTTTCTTAATTCTTCCCTCTCTGCCCTGTAGCGTGTAGCCATGTGGTTTGTTTTGTGTTGTTCCCCTCGCCCTACCCCTTCCCTCCGTCGTTCGCTGTCCTGGCTCCCTGCCCCTGTTCTTTTTTCCTCCTTCTCTGTCATGCTGCCCATCCCCATTTTTTTCTGCATCTCCATCCTGCTCCCCACCCTTCTTTATCGGTCTCTGTCCTGCTCCTTCTCCCTCTTTCTGCTGCCTCCCTTCCTCTCTCCCTGTTGCTTCTTTCTCCATCTCTGTCGGGCTCCTTGTCCCCATCTTTCTCTCACTGTCCCGTTCCCTGCCTCATGCTTTCTCGCTACACCCCCTCTGTCCAACAGGCTGCCACTTTTCTCTTCTAGTGTCCTGCGCCCTGCTCCTCATTTTTGGCGACTTCCACCTCTGCCCAGCAGCCTATCACTCCAGGAGGTGACCGACCGCCTGTCCATTCCCCGCTGGACTGACGAGCGTGGCTCCGGGAACAACTGCTGAGGTGTCCCCGGGCAGGGGGAGTGTCGGAGGCTCCAAGCCCTGGAGCAGACTCGCTCCCGGGACTTGTTATGTGTGTGACTGAATAAACATTCCTCGTCTTCTTTGCCCGCACGGCTGCGTTTGCACTTCCTTTGCACCGGGTGAGGGGCTGTGATGGAGCCCATGGGAGGAGGTGGCGCACTGTGGGGTTCGGGCGACGGCCCCCTGTTCCTGCTGGGCTCCAGCTGTGGGCTGGGGCCGGAGGAGCCCCAGGTGCGGGCAGCGAGGCTGATGGCGACGGCCCCTCCCTTTAAAGGGGCTGTGTCGCCAGAGTAGCTGCAGGCTGTGGGGATGGTGGTGGGGCTGCTGCGCCCCGGGTGGCTGCGGAAGGGCCCGTGTGAGCCAAGGGAGGGGCGGAGTGGGCGGCGACCGAGGGGGGGGCGGCGAGGCCGGCGGGGGGGCCGCGCCGTGTAGGAGCAGGGCGGCGCTGGCTGCCCGGGGCCGCGCGGGGCTCCGCTGGGGGCTCGGTGGAGCTTCCGGGTGCATCGGCGGGGGAGAACGGTGTCCCCGCAGGGGCAGAGAGGGGGGGACGGCTGCCTCCCGCGGCATGCCGGGAGCTGTAGTCCTAGGGCAGGGGGCTTCCGGTCAGCCATGTTGGCTCTCCGGAGCATGCCGGGAGGTGTAGTCTTCCGTCACTCGGCGGCCGGCCGGTCTCTGCCGGTGCATGCCGGGAGGTGTAGTTTTCGCGTACGTGGCTGCCGGGCAACCACATGGCTCTCAGGCGCGTGCGGCGCGGCGTAGTCCTTGCTACCGCCGCGGCCCCCGCGGCGCGGCACGAGGTGTAGTTTTGTTGCCGGTTTCGCGCGGTTTTCTGCGGGCTTCCCGCTGCGCCCTGTCCCCGATAAGCCGTGCGGCTGCATCTCGAGAGCGCGTGCCTCTAAGCTGGCTGCTGCCGCCCTGCGACCGAAATGCGGTACTGCCGCTCCAGCGCCGCGCATGCGCAGTTGAGCTTTACGCCGCGCTCGCTGCTGCCGCCGGGCGATCAAAAGCCGGTACTGCAGCACGGTCGCAGCCCATGGGTGGAGGGGTGTTACACGGCGCTCGCTGCTGCCGCCCGGCGATCAAATTCGGTACTGCAGAACGGTCGCAGCTCCTGAGTGGAGGGGAGTTACGCCGTACTCTCTGCTGCCGCCCGGCGATCAAAAGCTGGTACTACAGCTCAACCACCGCGCATGCGCATTTTAGCGCTACGCCGGGCTCGCTACTGCCGCCCAACGATCAAAATGCGGTATTGCAGGATGGACGTCGCTCATGCGCGGTGTGGTGTAAAGCGCCCTCGCTGCTGCCGCCCGGTGATCAAAACGCGGTACTGCAGCTCAGAAGCCGCGCATGGGAATTTGAGCGTTAAACCGCGCTCGCTGCTGCCGCCCGGCGACCAAAAGCCGGTACTGCAGCTCAGAAGCCGCGCATGCGCTGATTAGCGTTATGCCGCGCTCGCTGCTGCCGCCCGGCGACCAAAAGCCGGTACTGCAGCTCAGAAGCCGCGCATGCGCTGATTAGCGTTATGCCGCGCTCGCTGCTGCCGCCCGGCGACCAAAAGCCGGTACTGCAGCTCTGAAGCCGCGCATGCGCTGATTAGCCTTATGCCGCGCTCGCTGCTGCCGCCCGGCGACCAAAAGCCGGTACTGCAGCTCTGAAGCCGCGCATGCGAATTTGAGCGTTATGCCGCGCTCGCTGCTGCCGCCCGGCGACCAAAAGCCGGTACTGCAGCTCAGAAGCCGCGCATGCGCTGATTAGCCTTATGCCGCGCTCGCTGCTGCCGCCCGGCGACCAAAAGCCGGTACTGCAGCTCAGAAGCCGCGCATGCGCTGATTAGCCTTATGCCGCGCTCGCTGCTGCCGCCCGGCGACCAAAAGCCGGTACTGCAGCTCAGAAGCCGCGCATGCGAATTTGAGCGTTATGCCGCGCTCGCTGCTGCCGCCCGGCGACCAAAAGCCGGTACTGCAGCTCAGAAGCCGCGCATGCGCTGATTAGCCTTAAACCGCGCTCGCTGCTGCCGCCCGACGACCAAAAGCCGGTACTGCAGCTCTGAAGCCGCGCATGCGAATTTGAGCGTTATGCCGCGCTCGCTGCTGCCGCCCGGCGACCAAAAGCCGGTACTGCAGCTCAGAAGCCGCGCATGCGAATTTGAGCGTTAAACCGCGCTCGCTGCTGCCGCCCGGCGACCAAAAGCCGGTACTGCAGCTCTGAAGCCGCGCATGCGCTGATTAGCCTTATGCCGCGCTCGCTGCTGCCGCCCGGCGACCAAAAGCCGGTACTGCAGCTCAGAAGCCGCGCATGCGCTGATTAGCCTTATGCCGCGCTCGCTGCTGCCGCCCGGCGACCAAAAGCCGGTACTGCAGCTCAGAAGCCGCGCATGCGAATTTGAGCGTTATGCCGCGCTCGCTGCTGCCGCCCGGCGACCAAAAGCCGGTACTGCAGGACGGACGCCGCGCATGCGCGGTGGGGTGTTACACCGCGCTCGCTGCTGCCGCCCGGCGACCAAAAGCCGGTACTGCAGCTCAGAAGCCGTCGCTGACTGGCGCATGCGCGTTGCCCGGGAGCAGCATGGCGGCGCGCTGGACGCGGTTCCTGCCGCCGGCGGCGGGTAAGGGCCGGGGCCGCCGGTGAGGCGAGCGAGCCCCTTCGGCGGGTGCGGGGGTGTCTCCTGCCCGCTGGCCGCCCGGCGGTGGCGGGACGGGTAGCTTCAAGCCGCTCGCTGCGGTAGGCTCTCGGTCCGCTGCAGGTGAGCCGGGTCCGGGCAGCCCCAGGGACTTAACCGAGAGCTGATAGAAGGGAAGACGGGAAGGAGGCGGACACTCCCCCAGATGTAGATGCTGGGCACCTCCCCAACTCACCAGAGCTCCCCCTGAGCCTCCCCCGGCTCCGCTCGCCCTGTGAAGCTGCCCCCAGCTCCAGCACTTCCCCCAAGCCCTGTAGTGAAGGCTGCAAGCTGGCCCTCGAATGTGCTTGATTCTCCCTTAGCATGGGTGCTGTTAGCAGCAGCGCGGGGAAAGAACAGCATCTCCAGAAGCCCCTGCAGAAGCAGGGGGTCTGGCCAGAGGCGATTTACAGTAATAATGGTTGCTGCTTCTTCTTTCCCTCTCACAGAGGCTGCGCTGAGGATGCAGTTTTCCATTCCTCCCGTGGGGATGCCATTGACTGCACCTGCCTCAGGCTTGCGTGGGTTGTCTCTGCCTGGCCTCACTGTCCTCGCAGTGTGGGGGTGAAAAGGGACAGGCGGAGCGCTTACTGGCTGTGGACAGGAGCTGCCGCGGCTGAAGCTGGAGAGGCCAGAGAAAGGTAAAGAAGAAGAAATCGAAGGCCATCCGGCTGGCAACTGCTTCCCGCTGCAGGCAAGAGAGAGTCTGCCTCTCTGGGTGAGGAAGGATCCTTCTTTGTAGTCCGCAGCAGGTCACGGCGCCAACATGCACCACAGGGTCTGTATGCGTAACCCAAAGCGCGGTACGGCTGTGTAGTGCGCGAGCAAACGAGGCTAAGTGTTTAGGAAGCCTCATCTTGTAAGAGCTATAAGACACCCATGTATTCTCTTAGGTGGAGGACAGCCAAGCGACTGTAGTTACAGAAGTGGAAGGGAGGAGAGAAGGGAAAAGAAGCGTCTGAACTGGCAAAGGCTCCTGCAGTGCAGAGAGCGAGAGCTGCGGTGAGTTCCAGGCCCTCGGGGCCCTGTCGCTCCTCTTGTGCATCCCAGGCCCTCCCTGCCTCTCTCCTGGCCCCCTCTCTTTCGCACCCTGCTGTGATTTTTTTTTTTTTTAACTTCCCTGTACCTCTCCTTTTCTCTCTATTCTTCTGTCCTGCTCCCTTTCTCTCTTTTTTTTTCATCTGTCTCTGTCCTGCACCCATTGCTGTTTTTTCCTTTTCCATCTCTTTGCCCTGATCTGCATTCGTCTCTTTTTCCCCACAATTTCTCTGGCCTGTTTCCTGGCGTTCTTTTCCTCTCTGCACCTGTATGTGCCTTCCTATCTCTCCCCTTCCTTCCTTCCTTCCTTCTCTTTCTCTCTCTAACCCTCTGTCTTGCTCACTGTCACTGTTTTTTTTCATTCTGTATCTCACTGTCCCCGTCCTTCTTCCTGTTCATCTCTTACTCTCTCTGACCCTTTGTGCTGCTCCCTGCCCCTTTTTTTTTTTCATTCTCCATTTCTCTGCAGGGCTCCTAATACCTCTCTTTCTTTCTCCAACCCCCTGTGCTTCTCACGGTCTCTGTCTTTCTCTCTCTCTCATCATTACTCTTGTCTGTCACTCTGTCTTGCTTCCTGTTCCATTGTTTCTCACTATACCCCTTTGTCCTGCTCCCTGCCCGTACTCGTATTCCTCTCTGTCCTGTTGACCATCCCAGGTTTTTTTCTCCATCTTCATCCTGCTGCTGCCCTGATTTTAATTTCTCTGCCCTGCTCTCTGTCACTCTTTGTCTCTTTTCCTCTGTCCCTGCTGCTTTTTTCCCCATCTCTGTCCAGATCCCTCTCCCTTTTTTTTCCTCTTGCTGTCCCTCTGCCCTGCTTCCTCTCGCTGTCTTTTCTATCTTTCTCTCTCTGTCCCATTCCTTCTCCCATCCTTTCTAACTGCATCCCCCTGTCCAGCTGACTGTCCCTTCTTTTCTTTCTCTCTTCCTCAGTATTTTTTCTTTCCCCATCTCTCTCTCTCTCCCACTGCCCATCACAGTTGGGTTCTTTCCTCCAATGCTGTCCTGCTCTCCATCCCTTTTTTCTGTTTCTGTCATTCTGTCCTGCTCCCCGTGTCTATTTTTTAATTCCTCCATCTCTGTCCTGGAGCCCATCACTATTTCTTTCCTCTTCCGTCCCTTTGTCCTGCTCCCTGTCCTTGTCTCTCTTTCCCTTCTTTCTGCCTCCCGTCCTTTTTTCCTTTCTTGCTCCATCTCTCTGTCCTGTTCCCTATCCCCCCCACCCCTCTCTTGTTTCCTCCATCCTTCTCCTTCCCTTCCCCCCATTTCTCTGCCCTCTTTGGGTTTTTTGTTCTCTGTCACTCTGTCCTGCTCCCTGTCACTGTTTTTTCTCACTCCCATCTTTGTCCTGCAGCCCAATGCTGGTTTTTTCCTTCTCCATCTATCTCTCCTGCCCATTCTAGGCTTTTTCCCCTCCATCTCTGTCCTGCTCCCTGTCTCTTATTTTTGCCTGGTTTTCACTTTGTCCTGCCTCCTGTCCCTTTTTTCTTTCTCTGTATCATGTTGTCTTGCTCCCTTGTCTCTCTCTGACAATGTGTCCTGTTCCTTGTCCTTCTTTTTCCCCCTCTCTATCATCCCCCATCCTTCTTCCTGTCTTTCTTTTTTCTCTTTCTATCCTTCTGCCCCAATGCTTCTTCCTCCAGCTCTGTCCTGCTCCCTGCCCCTTGTTTCCTCTCACTGTCCCTCTGTCCTGCTTCCTGTCCCCATTTTTTCTGTCTTTATTTCTCTGTCCCGCTGCCTGTCCAGTCGTTTCTTGCTATACCTCCCCATCCAGCCATCTCTCCCTTTTTTCCTTTCTCTCCTTCTCTGTCCTGCTCCCTGGCCCTTTTTTCTCTTCCTCTGTCTCTGTCCTCTGGCCCATTGCTGTTTCTTTTTTCCTTCTTGGTCTCTTTGTACAGATCTGACCTTTTCTTTCTTTCTCAATCCCTTTGTCCTGTTCCCTGTCCTTTTTCTCTCTCTGTGTCCTGCACCCTGTCACCATCTTTGTCCCTCTTTTCTTCTTCCTCTCCTTTCCCCCCATCTTTCTGTCCCTCTGTCCTGCTCAGTGACGCTACATTTTCTTGCTCCATCTCTCTGCAGGACTCCTCATCCCTATTTTTCTTTATTTCCCTACCTCTCTGACATTTTTATTGACCTTTCTTTCTCTCTCTGCTCCTCAGTCTTTTCCCCTGTCTTTATTTTTCTCTTTCTAGTCCTCTGTCCTGCTCCCCATCACTGTATTCTTTCTCCATGTCTCTGCCCCACTCTCCATCCCTCTCTTTCTTTCTCCATACCTCTGTGCTGCTCCCTGTTCCTCCTTCCCTCTCCCTCCCGCCCTCTCTCCCGTTATCCTTGCATCTCTCATTGTCTCTCTACCCCTCTGTCCTGCTCCCCATCCCTAATTTTCCTTTTCCATTTCTCTGTCCTACTTTCAGTCCCCGTTTTTCCTCTGGCTCTGTCTCCCTGTCATTCTCCCTGTTGCTCTCGCTCTCTATCCCAGTGTCCTGTTCCCCATCCCTCTCTTTTTCTTCGGATCCCATTTTCTTGCTCCATGTCCCTCGCTTGTTTTCTGTATCACTCTCTCCTTCCTCCTGTCCTTCCTTCCCCCTGCCTCTGGCCTGATGCTTGTCACTGGTTTTTCTTTCTCCCGCTCTCTGTACGTGTTCTGTCACCTCTTTCTCTCTCTGTCCTTCCTCCAACCTGTATTTCCCTCTCCCCGCCACTCTGTCCCTAATGCTTCTTCCTCCATCTCTTGGTCCTGCTCCCTGCCTCTTTTTTGGTCTCGCTGTCCATCTGTCCCCCTTCCTCTCCCTGGTTATTCTGCCTTTATCCCTCTGTCCCACTGCCTGTCTCATTGTTTCTAGTTATATCCCCCTGTCCAGCCAGCTGTCCCTTTTTTCCTTTCTCTCTTCCCTACTCTGGCCCTACCTTTTCTTCCTCCGTCTCTGTCCAGCAGCCTGTCATTGGTTTTTTCCGTTCTCCTCCTCTTTGTCTTAATATGCATCTGGTTCTGCGCTTCCCCCCCGCCCCAGTCCCTCTCTTCTGTTCCTTGTCCTGCTTTTTGTCTCTCCACGTCCCATGCTCTATCCCCGTCTTTCTCTCTCTCTCCATCCTTCCGTTTCCCTCCTTGTTTTCACCTGCATCCCTTTGTCCTGTTGCTCATCAGTATTTTTTCGACCCATTCCTCTGTCCTGCTCCCCGTCCCTTCTCTGTCAATCCCTCTGTCCTGTTACCTATCATTGTTTTTGCTGTCTGCATCCCACTGCCCTGCTTCCCATTCATCTCTTTCGGCTCTATGCTTCTGTCCTGCTCCCCAGCAGTACTTTTTCTTTCTCCAGCTCTCTCGCCTGCTCCCCGCCCCTCTCTTTTTCCCTCTGTCATTCTTTCCACTTCCCTGTACCTCTCTCTCGGCAATCTTGTGTCCCGCGCTCCCTGTCCCTCCCTGTTTATATCCCACTGGCCTGGTCCCCGTCCCTCTCTTTGCCTCTCTATCTCTCTGTCCCTGTCCTTGTCCCTGTTATTTCTTCCTCCATCTCTCTGTCCTGCTGCCATCTCTGTCCAGGTCCCTTTCTGGTTTTCTCGCTCTCTTGGTTACTCTGCTTTTCTTCCTGTACCTATTATTTTCCTCTCTTCATCCCTCTGTCCTGCTCTGTGTCCCCTCCCTCTCACTCCCCCAGTGTCCTGGTAACACACAGTCCTGCAGTGTGTTACCCATCCTTCTCCCTGTTGATTTTTTCCTCTTGCTCTATCCCTCTGTCCTGCTCCCCAGAACGAATTTTTTTAATTCTCTGTATTTCTGTTCTTCTGTCCATCACTGTTTTTTCATTCTCCATCTCTCTGTCCTGCTCCCCATCCTCCCCTTTCTTTCTCTCTCTGTCTTTCCTCTTCCCTGTACCTCTGTTTTTCTGTATCCTTGCCTCCCACTGCCTGCCTCCCTCCCTCTCACACTGTCTTGCTCCCCATCCCTCTCTTTTTCTTTCTACCCTTCTGATGTGTGTCCCCCCACCTCCCCCTTTTACGTGTCCTGGTCTTTCTCTCTACATCCCTCTGTCATTCTCCTTCTCTTGCTCTTCATGCTCTTTTTTTCTCTCTTTTCCTCTATCCTGCTGCCCATCACTATTTCTTCCTTCTCCTTCCCTTTGTCCTGCTCCCTGTCCTTGTCAATCTTTCCCTTTGCTCTGCCTCCAGTCTTTCTTTGTTTTCTCCATCCCTGTCCTTTTCCCTGTACCTTTTCCTCTCTGCTCCTCAGTCCTTCTCCCTTGTCTTCTTTTTCTCTTTCTGCCATCCCTCTCTTTTCCTCTGTGACCCTCTGTGCTGTTCCCTTTCCTTTCTTTCTCCAATTATCTGTTCTCTTACCTGTCCCTCCTTCTCTGTCTCGAATGTTTCTTTCTCCATCTCTGCCCCGCTCCCTGTCCCTTTTCCCTTATTCTCTCTGTCCTCCATCCTCCCCCTAACTTTTTGTCCGTGTACCTCCATACCACTGCCTGTCCCATCATTTCTCGCTATATCCCCCTGCCCGGCTCGCTGTCCCATTATTCCCCTCTGTCCTGCTCCCTGGCTTTTTTTCTCATCCTGCAGCCCAGCACTGGTTTTTCTTTCTCCATCTCTTTGTCCTGATCTGTCTCTCTCTTCCCCTGCACCCCCCATCAATCCCTCTGTGGCTTGTCTCCTGCCTCTTTCTCTCCCTCCCTCCTTCCTTATTCCTCTCGTTCAATTTCTCCCTTGATCCGTCTGTTCTGCTCCTCGCTCATCGTTTTCTCTCTCTTTCCCTCTGTCCTGCTCCCTGACCCTGTTTTTCTTCCACCATGTCGCTGCAGGGCTCCTCATCTCTTTTTTTCGTTTTCTTAAATTGATTTCTCCATCTCGCTGTCCTTTTCCCTGTACCTTTCTTTCTCTGCTCTTCAGTCCTTCTCCCTCATTTTGTCTTTCTCTTTCTGTTCCTCTGTCCTGCTCCCCATCGCTGTACTCTCGTTCTCTGTATCTGTCGCTCCAGTAACGACTGCCGAGTTGTCCCAGGGGAAGGGTGAGTGTACAGGCACCGAGCCCTGGAGTAGACTCACTCCTGGGACTTATACACATTAACGAATAAACACTTGCTGTCGTCTTTGCACTCGTGGCCGTATTTGTAGTCCTTTGTACTTGGTGAGTGGCTGCCAGAGAGTCCAGGGGAGCAGGTTATGCAGTGGGTGTCAGGGGCCGTGGCTGCACCTGTGGGCTGGGGCTGGAGGAGCCCCAGGTGGGGCCAGGGAGGCTGATGGCGATGGCCCCTCTGTGTAAAAGGGCTGCAGCCCCAGGAGGTGGTGCTGCTGGGCCATGCCTGTCTGAGAATGCTGACGAGCTGCAAGGATGTTTCCAGCTGAGAGGTTCATGGTCAGTTGGAGCCAGGCCCCATCAGGGCAGCTCCCAGGGATTTTCTGAGAGCTGGTGGAGAGGAAGCGGGAAGAGGGGCAGGAGATGGCTGCCCCCACCCCTCTGGGTACTTGGAGGCCTTCCCACCCCCTGGAAAAGGCAGTGGGTGCCTCCCCAACTCAACAAAACTCTTCCAGCCCAGCTCACCCTACGCAGCTCCCCTCCCCGGCTCCAGCACCTCCCCTGAAGCCTGTCCCATAGCCACAGGCTGCCCCCAAACCCTGTCTCCAGCAGCTCCTGCAGAAGGAGGGGTTCCTGCCTGACGAGAGCTACCGTCATCACTGTGGATAACAGTTGCTTGTTCTCTGCCTCTCCCAGAGGCAGCACCGAGGGCTCAGTTGTCGGTTCCTCTCTGGGGATGCTGTTGACTGCAGCTGGCTCAGGTTTGTGTGTGTTGCCTTTGGCCTCATTCTCCTAGCGGCATGGGCGGAAAGGGACAAGTGGAGCACTTCCTGGCTGTGGACGGGAGCTGCCGCGGCTGAAGCCGGAGAGGCCAGAGAAAGGTAAAGCAGCTGAAGAATAAAATAAAAAGGATCCAGCCGGCAGCCGCCTCCCGCTGCAGGCAAGAGAAAGCCTGCCTCTCTGGGTGAGGAAGGATCCCTCTTAGTGCAGTCCTCAGCAGATCCGATCACCAACACGCGCTGCAGGGTCTGTATGTGTCACCAGCAGCGTGGTACGGCCGCGTAGTGCACGAGCGAGCGAGGCTACGTCTAGGAAGCCTCGTATCGTAAAGAGCTGTAAGACACCCACGTATTCTCTCAGGTGGAGGACAGCCCAAGCGACCGGAGTTAAGGAAGAGGAAGGGAGGAGAGATGGAGAAAAAAACATCTGAACTGGCAAAGTCTCCTGGCAGCACCGAGAGCAAAAGCTGCAGTGAGTCCCGGGCCCTCCCTGCCCTGCCCCTGGCCCCGCCTCTCTTTTTTTTTGGTTTGTTTGGGGTTTTTGCTTCCTTGTGCCTCTCCCTATTCTTCTGTCCTGCTCCCTCTTCCTCTCTCCCTCTCTTTCTCCTGTTCTGCAGCTCCCTTTTCTTTTTCTCTCTGCGCTTTTGTTCTGCTCCCTCTCCCTCCTTTTTTTTCCATTTCATCCTCTGCCTCTGTCCTGTAGCCCATCGCTGTTTTTTCCTTTTCCAGCTCTTTGTCCTGCTCCCTGCCCTTGTCTCTCTTTCCCTTTTTTCTGCCTCCTGTACTTTTTTTCCTTTCTTGCTCCATCTCTCTGTCCTGCTCCCTGTCCCGCCCCCGCCTCCCTCTCTGCTTCTCTGTCCTCCTTGCCTTTCCCCTTGTTTCTCTGTCGTCTTCCCTCTTTGGTTTTTGGGTTCTCTGTCACTGTGTCCTGCTCCCTGTCGCTGTTTTTTCTCACTCCATCTCTGTCCTGCTCCCTGTCTCTTATTTCTGCCTGTCTTTCACTTTGTCCTGCCTCCCTGTCCCTTTTTTCGCTCTCTATATCACCTTGTCTTGCTCCCTGTCCCTGTCTTTCTCTTACAGTCTGTGTCCTGCTCCTTGTCCTTCTTTTCCCCCTATCATCCCCCATCCTTCTTTCTGCCTTTTTTTTCCTCTTTCTGTCCTTCTGCCCCAATGCTTCTTTCTCCACCTCTGTCTTGATCCCTGCCCCTTGTTTCCTCACACCGTCCTGCTCCCTGCCCCTTGTTTCCTCTCACTGTCCCTCTGTCCTGCTTCCTGTTGTTGTTTTTTCTCTTTATTTCTCTGTCCTGCTGCCTGTCCAATTGTTTCTTGATATACCTTCCTGTTCAGCCGGCTCTCCCATTTTTCCTTTCTCTCCTCCTCTGCCCTGCTTGGCCCTTTTTTCTCTTCCTCTGTCTCTGTCCTCTAGCCCACTGCTGTTTTTTTTCTTCTTTTCCTTCTTGGTCTCTTTGTACAGATCTGACCCTTTTTTTTATTTCTCAATCCCTTTGTCCTGTTCCCTGTCCTTTTTCTCTCTGTGTCCTGCGCCCTGTCACCGTCTTTGACCCTTCTTTCTTCTTCCTCTCCTTCCCCCCCAATCTCCCGCCCCCCTCTGTCCTACTCACCGACCTGACATTTTCTTGCTCGCTCTCTCTGCAGGGCTCCTCGTCCCTATTTTTCTTGATTTCTCTACCTCTCTGACCTTTTATTTTGACCTTTCTTTTCTCTCTGCTCCTCGGTCTTCTCCCTTGTCTTATTTTTCTCTTTCTAGTCCTTTGTCCTGCTCCCCATCACTGTACTTTCTTTCTTCATTTCTCTGCCCCGCTCCCCATCCCTCTCTTTCTTTCTCCACACCTCTGTGCTGCTCCCTATCCTTCCCTCCCTCCCTCCCTGTCATTATCCTTGCATCCCTTGTTGTCTCTCCATCCCTCTGTCCTGCTCCCCATCCCTAATTTTCCTTTTCCATTTCTCTGTCCTGCTTTCAGTCCCTGTTTTTCCTCTGGCTTCATCTCCCTGTCATTCTCCCTGTTGCTCTCGCTCTCTATCCCAGTGTCCTGCTCCCCATCCCTCTCTTTTTCTGTATCCTATTTTCTCACGCTCTGTCCCTCACTTGTTTTCTGTATCCCTCTCTTTTTTCTTTTTACCCTTCTGATGTGTGTCCCACCATGCCCCCCCTTTTACATGTCCTGGTCTTTCTCTCTACATCCTTCTGTCATTCTCCATCTCTTGCTCTTCTTGCTCTTCTTCTCTCTCTTCCTCTGTCCTATTCACTGCCCCATCACTATTTTTTTCCTCCTCCATCCCATACAGAAATAGCCCCACACTATTTGTTGGTCTTTCTCCATCTCTCTCTGTCCGGCTCCCTGCTGCTATTTTTTATTTCCTCCCTATCCATCTTGTAGCCCATCACTGGTTGTTTTTTTTTTTTCTTTTTCCATGTCTCCCTGTCCAGCTCCCTGTCCCTGTTCTTTAATTCCTCCCTCTTCCCTGTAGCCCACCGCTATTTTTTCCTGTTCTCCATCGTGCTCTCTCTAGTCCCCTGTCCCTATTGATCAATGCCTCCCTCTCTGCCCTGTGGCCTGTCTCTTTTCCCCATCTTATTTCTGCCTCTATCTCTGTCCGGCTCCTGTCCCTGGTTTTCTAATTCCTCCCTCTCTGCCCTGTCGCCCGTGTGATCTTTTGCCTTTCTCTGTCTCTCTCTGGCCAGCTCTGTGTCCTTATTTGTTAATTCCTCCCTCTCCGCCCTGTAGCCTGTCACTTTTGTCCTTTTTCCATCTCACTGTCTCTGGCTCCCCAATGACCCTATTTTAGAATTACCCCCCTCTTCTTTCTGTACACATTGCTGTTCTTTTTGCTCTCCAGGTCTTTTTTTTCTGGCTCCCTGTCCCTGTTTCTTAATTCTTCCCTCTCTGCCCTGTAGCGTGTAGCTATGTGGTTTGTTTTGTGTTGTTCCCCTCACCCTGCCCCTTCCCTCCATCCTTTGCTGTCCTGGCTCCCTGCCCATATTTTTTTTTTCTCCCTCTCTGTCATGCTGCCCATCCCTGGTTTTTTCCTGCATCTCTATCCTGCTCCCCACCCTTCTTTATCGGTCTCTGTCCTGCTCCTTCTCCCTCTTTCTGCTGACTCCCTTCCTCTCTCCCTGTTGCTTCTTTCTCCATCTCTGTCAGGCTCCTTGTCCCTATCTTTCTTTGGCTGTCCTGTTCCCTGCCTCATGCTTTCTCACTACACCCCCGCTGTCCAACAGGCTGCCACTTTTCTTTTCTAGTGGCCTCTGCCTCTGCCCAGCGTTCCATCGCTCCAGGAGCTGACCGACCGACTGTCTGTTCCCCGCCGGACTGACGAGCACGGCTCCAGGAATGACTGCTGAGGTGTCCCAGGGGCAGGGGGAGCATTGGAGGCTCCAAGCCCCGGAGCAGACTTGCTCCTGGGACTTGTTACGTGCATGACTGAATAAACACTCGCCGCCTCCTTTGCCCTCACGGCTGCGTTTGCGCTTCCTTTGCACCGGGCAAGGGGCTGTGATGGAGCCCAGGGGAGGGGGTGACGCACGGTGGGGGCTGGGTGATGGCTCCCTGTTCCTGCTGGGCTCCAGCTCTGGGCTTGGGCCAGAGGAGCCCCAGGTGCGGGCAGTGAGGCTGATGGCGACGGCCCCTCCTTGTAAAGGGGCTGTGTTGCCAGAGTAGCTGCAGGCTGTGGGGCTGGTGCTGGGGCTGCTGTGCCCCGGGTGGCCGTGGAGGGGCCGGTGTGAGCCAAGGGAGGAGCGGAGTGGTCGCTGAGCGAGGGGGGCGGCGAGGCCGGCAGGAGGGTCGCGCCGCCTCGGAGCCGGGCGGCAGTGGCCGTCCGGAGCCACGCTGGGGAACGTGGGGCTGCGCTGGGGGCTGGGCGGGGCTTCCGGGTGCGTTGGCGGGGGGAGAACGGTGTCCCCGCAGGGTCAGAGAGCGGGGACGGCTGCCTCCCGCGGCATGCCGGGAGCTGTAGTCCTGGGGCATGGACTTCCGGTCGGCCATGTTTGTTCCCCGGAGCATGCCGGGAGGTGTAGTCTTCCGTCACTCGGGGACCGGGCGGCCGTGCTGTGTCTGCCGGTGCTTGCCAGGAGGTGTAGTTTTCGCGGACGCGGCTGCCGGGCAGTCGCATGGCTCTCGGGCGCGTGCGGCGCGGCGTAGCCCTTGCTACCGCCGCGGCTCCCGCGGTGGGGCACGAGGTGTAGTTTTGTTGCTGGTTTCGTGTGGTTTTGCGGCCTTTCCGCTGCGCCCGGTCCCCGACAAGCCGTGCGGCCGCGCCTTGCGAGCGCATGCCCCTGCCCTTGCTGCTGCTGCCCAGCGACCAAAATGTGGTACTTCAGCTCCACCGCTGCGAATGCGCTGTCGCGAGGCCACCCCGCTCGCAATGCCGCCCGGCGACAGAAACGCAGCACTGCAGCAGGGGCGCCGCTCACGCGGAGTTGAGTGCTACACCGCGTTCGCTCCTGCTGCCCGGCGATCAAAAGCCGGTACTGCAGAACGAGCGCCGCGACGCCCGGCTCGCTGCTGCCGCCGGGCGACAATAATGCGGTACTGCAGGTGGGGAACCGTGCATGCCCGATGGCGCGCGACCCCCCCGTGCTCGCTGCTGCCCCCTGATGAGCAACTTGCGGCACTGCAGGTGCGGCGCTGTATATGCGGGGTGGCGCATGCCCTCGTGCTCGCTGCTGCCGCCGGGCGGCCAAAATCCGGTACTGCAGGTGGAACGGCACGCATGCGCGGTGGGGGTGTCACGCCACGCTCGCTACTGCCTCCCAGCGACCAAAGGTCGGTACTGCAGCTCAGGTGCCGCGCATGCGCGGTGGCTCGTTCCCGTGCTCGCTGCTGCCTCCCGGTGACAGGAATGTGGTACTGCAGGTGGAACGGCGCGCATGCGCGGTGGGGGTGTCACGCCGCGCTCGCTACTGCCTCCCAGCGACCAAAGGTCGGTACTGCAGCTCAGGTGCCGCGCATGCGCGGTGGCTTGTTCCCGTGCTCGCTGCTGTCTCCCGGTGACAGGAATGTGGTACTGCAGGTGGAACGGCGCGCATGCGCGGTGGGGGTGTCACGCCGCGCTCGCTACTGCCTCCCAGCGACCACAGGTCGGTACTGCAGCACAGGTGCCGCGCATGCGCGGTGGCTCGTTCCCGTGCTCGCTGCTGCCTCCCAGTGACGGGAACGTGGTACTGCAGGTGGAACGGCGCGCATGCGTGGTGGGGGTGTCACGCCGCGCTCGCTACTGCCTCCCAGCGACCAAAGGTCGGTACTGCAGCTCAGGTGCCGCGCATGCGCGGTGGCACGTTCCCGTGCTCGCTGCTGCCTCCCAGTGACGGGAACGTGGTACTGCAGGTGGAACGGCGCGCATGCGTGGTGGGGGTGTCACGCCGCGCTCGCTACTGCCTCCCAGCGACCACAGGTCGGTACTGCAGCTCAGGTGCCGCGCATGCGCGGTGGCACGTTCCCGTGCTCGCTGCTGCCTCCCAGTGACGGGAACGTGGTACTGCAGGTGGAACGGCGCGCATGCGCGGTGGGTGTGTCACGCCGCGCTCGCTACTGCCTCCCAGCGACCAAAGGTCGGTACTGCAGCTCAGGTGCCGCGCATGCGCGGTGGCTCGTTCCCGTGCTCGCTGCTGCCTCCCGGTGACAGGAATGTGGTACTGCAGGTGGAACGGTGCGCATGCGCGGTGGGGGTGTCATGCTGCGCTCGCTACTGCCTCCCAGCGACCACAGGTCGGTACTGCAGCTCAGGTGCCGCGCATGCGCGGTGGCTCGTTCCCGTGCTCGCTGCTGCCTCCCGGTGACAGGAATGTGGTACTGCAGGTGAAACGGCGCGCATGCGCGGTGGGGGTGTCACGCCGCGCTCGCTACTGCCTCCCAGCGACCAAGGATTGGTACTGCAGCTCAGGTGCCGCGCATGCGCGGCGGCACGTTCCCGTGCTCGCTGCTGCCTCCCAGTGACGGGAACGTGGTACTGCAGGTGGAACGGCGCGCGTGCGCGGTGGGGGTGTCACGCCGCGCTCGCTACTGCCTCCCAGCGACCACAGGTCAGTACTGCAGCTCAGGTGCCGCGCATGCGCGGTGGCTCGTTCCCGTGCTCGCTGCTGCCTCCCGGTGACAGGAACGTGGTACTGCAGGTGGAAAGGCGCGCATGCGCGGTGCGGGTGTCACGCCACGCTCGCTACTGCCTCCCAGCGACCACAGGTCGGTACTGCAGCACAGGTGCCGCGCATGCGCGGTGGCTCGTTCCCCGTGCTCGCTGCTGCCTCCCGGTGACAGGAACGTGGTACTGCAGGTAGAGCGCCGGGCATGCTGCCGCCACCTGGTGACCAAAAGTCGGTACTGCAGAACGAGTGCCACGCATGTGCGCTTGAGCACGCTGCCGCGCTGGCTGCTGCCGCCGGGCAACCGAAGCGCGGTAGTGCAGCCCGGGTGCTACGCATGCGCAGTGGCGCGCGGTGGGTGGGTCGCTAAACTGCGCTCTCGCTGCTGCCGCCCAGAGACCAAGATGCGGTACTGCAGCACGGGTGCCGCACATGGGCGGTGGTGCGCGCCCCCGCTGCGTTCGCTGTTGCTGCCCGACAACCAAGGAGCGGTACTGCGGGTAGGCGCTGCGCATGGGCGGCGGCGCCACCGCGCTCCACGTTGCCGTCCGCCGGTAACGGCGATGCGACGCTGCGGTGCTCGCGAGGCGATGCCGCCGCGCTCGTTGCTGCCTCCCGGTAAGGAAACGCCGCTGCCGCCCCACGTGCGCAGCGTCGGCGGCCGCTCGGCGCGCAAAGCGCGGGACTGCGGCGCCGGTGCCGGCCCCGGGCACGCGCCACCCGGCGGGCTCTCCCTGCTGCTGCCGCCTGGTGGCCGCAGCCCGGTACTGCAGCGCCGCCACTGCCCAGGTACGCAGCAGCGCCGCCGCCACCTTCCCTGCTGCCCCTGGTGGCCGAAAATGCGGTACTGCAGCCCGGCGATCGCACGCCGGCTCTGATCCCTCCGGCGCGCCGTCGGCGTCCTGCGCATGCGCACTGCCCGGCAGCAGCATGGCGGCGCGCTGGCAACCGGTGAGGTGAGTGAGCCCCTTCGGCGCGTCTCTTGCCCGATGGCTGCCTGAGGGTGGCGGGACGGGAAGCTTCAAACCGCCTGCTGCGGCAGGCTCCCGATCCACTGCAGGCGAGCCGGGTCAGATCAGCCCCAGGGACTTAGCCGAGAGCTGACAGAAGGGAAGAGGGGAAGGAGGTGGACACCCTCCCAGGCGCAGGGCACCTGCCCAACTCACCAGAGCTCCCTCTGAGCCTCCCCCGGCCCCGCTCGCTCTGTGTAGCTGCCCCCAGCTCCAGCACTTCCCCTGAAGCCTGTCCCATAGCCCCAGGCTGCCTCCAAGCCCTGTAGTGAAGGCCGCAAGCTGGCCCTCGAATGTGCGTGATTCTCCCTTAACGCGGGTGCCATTACCAGCGCGAGGAAAGAGCGGCATCTCCAGAAGCCCCTGCGGAAGCAGGGGGTCTGGCCAGGGGCCATCTACGGTAATAACGGGTGCTCCTTCTTCTTTCCCTCTCCCAGAGGCGTGCTGAGGACGCAGTTTTCCATTCCTCCCTTGGGGATGCCGTTGACTGCACCTGCCTCAGGCTTGCGTGGGTTGTCTGCCCGGCCTCGCTTTCCTCGCGGCGTGGGGGCGAAAAGGGACAGGCGGAGCGCTTACTGGCTGTGGACAGGAGCTGCCGCAGCTGAAGCTGGAGAGGCCAGAGAAAGGTAAGAAGAAGAAACTGAAGGCCATCCAGGTGGCAGCTGCCTCCCGCTGCAGGCAAGAGACAGCCTGCCTCTCCGGGTGAGGAAGGATCCTTCTTTGTAGTCCGCAGCAGGTCAGGCTGCCCACATGCACCGCAGGGTCTGTATGTGTCACCAGCAGCATGGTACGGCCACGTAGTGCGTGAGCGAGCGAGGCTACATGTCTAGGAAGCCTCATCTTGTGAGAGCTGTAAGACACCCACGTATTCTCTTAGGTGGAGGACAGCCAAGCAACCAGAGTTACAGAAGAGGAAGGGAGGAGGGAAGGAGAAAGAAGCGTCCGAACTGGCAAATTCTCCTGGCAGCGCCGAGAGCGAGCGCTGCGGTGAGTCCCGGGCCCTCCCTGCCCCTCCCCTGGCCCCCCCTCTTTCCCACGCTGCTGTGATTTTTATTTCTTTATTTCTTCATTTCTCAATTTTCCCTTTGTCCTGGTCCCTGTCCTTTTTCTCTCTCTGTCTGTGTCCTGTGCCCTGTTACCGTCTTTAACCCTTCTTTCTTCTTCCTCTCCTGACCCTGCAATCTGTCTATCCCTCTGTCCCTCTCACCGACCCGACGTTTTCTTGCTCGCTCTCTCTGCAGGGCTCCTCGTCCCTATTTTTCTTGATTTCTCTACCTCTCTGACCTTTTCTTTCGACCTTTCTTTCTCTCTCTGCTCCTCTGTCTTCTCCCTTGTCTTATTTTTCTCTTTCTAGTCTTCTGTCCTGCTCCTCATCACTGTATTTTCTTTCTTCATTTCTCTGCCCTGCTCCCCATTCTTCTCTTTCTTTCTCCATACACCTTTATGCAGATCCCCATCCCTCCCTCCCTCCCTCCCTCCCTCCCTCTCTGTCGTTATCCTTGCGTCCCTCGTTGTCTCTCCATTCCTCTGTCCTGCTCCCCATCCCTAATTTTCCTTTTCCATTTCTCTGTCCTACTTTCAGTCCCCGTTTTTCCTCTGGCTCTGTCTCCCTGTCATTCTCCCTGTTGCTCTCGCTTGCTCTCTATCCCGATGTCCTGCTCCCCATCCCTGTTTTTCTCTGTATCCCATTTCTGTCCCTCACTTGTTTTCTGTATCCCTCTCTCCTTCCTCCTGTCCTTCCTTCCCCCTGCCCCCCTGCCTCTGGCCTGCTTCTTGTCACTGTTTTTTCTTGCTCCTGCTCTCTGTCCAAGTTCTGTCACTCTCTTTCTCTCTCTGTCCCTCTGTCCTTCCTCCAACCTGTATTTCCCTCTCTCTATCCCTCTGCCCCTAATGCTGCTTCCTCCACCTCTCGGTCCCGTTCCCTGCCCCTTTTTTCCTCTCGCTGTCCATCTGTCCTCCTTCCTCTCCCTAGTTATTCTGCCTTTATCGCTCTGTCCCACTGCCTGTCTCATTGTTTCTGGTTATATCCCCCTGTCCAGCCAGCTGTCCCTTTTTTCCTTTCTCTCTTCCCTACTCTGGCCCTGCTTTTTCTTCCTTCGTCTCTGTCCAGCAGCCCCTCAGCGGTTTCTTTTTTCCCCCTTCTCCATCTCTTTGTTTTAATCTGCATCTGTCCCTGCCCCCGATCCCCAGTCCCTCTGTCCTGTTCCTTGCCCTGCTTTTGGTCTCTTCGTGTCCCGCGCTCTATCCCCATCTTTCCCTCTGTCTCCCTCCTTCCTTTTCCCTCCTTCTTTTTCTTTGCATCCCTTTGTCTTGTTGTTCACCAGTATTTTTTCCTCCCACTCCTCTGTCCTGCTCCCTGTCCCTTACTTCTCTGTCAGTCCCTCTGTCCTGTTGCCTGTCGTTGTTTTTGCTGTCTGCATCATCTCTTTCGGCTCTATCCTCCTGTCCTGCTCCCCAGCAGGACTTTTTCTTTCTCCAGCTCTCTCACCTGCTCCCCACCCCTCTCTTGTTCCCTCTGGCATTCTTTCCACTTCCCTGTACCTTTCTCTCTGCAATCCTGTGTCCCGCGCTCTCTGTCCCTCCCTGTTTATATCCCACTGTCCTGGTCCCCGTCCGTCTCTTTGCCTCTCTCTTTCTCTCTCTCTCTCTCTCTGTTCCTGACCTTGTCGCTGTTTTTTCTTTCTCCGTCTCTCTGTCCTGCTGCTCATCTCTCTCCAGTTCCCTTTCTGTTTTTTTTCCTCTCTTGGTTACTCTGCTTTTTGTCCTGTCCCTATTTTTTGTCTCTCTTCATCCCTCTGTCCTGCTCTGTGTCCCCTCCCTCTCGCTCCCTGTGTGTGTCCTTCTGTGTGTTACCCGTCCTTCTCCCTGTTGATTTTTTCCTCTTGCTGTATCCCTCTGTCCTGCTCCCTAGAAGTATTTTTTGAATTCTCTGTATTTCTGTTCTTCTGCCCATTGCATTTTTTGTTCTCTGTCTCTCTCTCTCCTGCTCCCCATCCTCCCCTTTCTCGCTCTGTCGTTCTTTCCTCTTCCTTGTAGGTCTGTTTTTCTCTATCCTTGCGTCCCCCCCCCCTCCCTCCGTCTCTCTCTATCACACTGTCTTGCTCTCCACCCCTCTCCTTTTTTTCTTTCTACCCTTCCGGTGTGTGTCCCCCTCCCCGCCCCCTTTTCCGTGTCCTGGTCTTTCTCTACATCCTTCTGTCATTCTCCGTCTCTTGCTCTTCTTGCTCTTTCTCTCTCTCTTCCTGTGTCCTATTCGCTGCCCGTCACTATTTTTTCCCTCCTCCGTCCCTTTGTCCTGCTCCCTGTCCTTGTCAGTCTTTCTCTTTGTTCTGCCTCCAGTCTTTCTTTGTTTTCTCCATCTCTGCCCTTTTCCCTGTACCTTTTTCTCTCTGCTCCTCAGTCCTTTTCCCTTGTCTTCTTTTTCTCTTTCTGCCATCCCTCTCTTTTTGTCTCTGACCTTCTGTGCTGTTCCCTTTCCTTTCTTTCTCCCGTTATCTGTTGTCTTACCTGTCCCTCTTTCTCTGCCTCGAATGTTTCTTTCTCCATCTCTGCTCCGCTCCCTGTCCCTTTTCTTTTATTCTGTCCTCCATTCTCCCTCTAACATTTTTGTCTGTATATCTCCGTACCACTGCCTGTCTCGCTATATCCCCCTGCCCAGTTCACTGCCCCGTTATTCCCCTCTGTCCTGCTCCCTGGCCCTTTTTCTCATCCTGCAGTCCATCACTGTTTTTTTTCTCCGTCTCTTTATCCTGATCTGTCTCCCTCTTCTTTTCCCTCAGTTCCTCTGGCTTGTTCCCTATCTTTTTCTCTCCCTCCCTCCTTCCTTATTCCTCTCATTCAGTTTCTCTCCCTATCCATCTGTTCTGCTCCCTGCTCATTATTTTCTCTCTCTTTCCCTCTGTCCTGCTCCCTGACCCTGTTTTTCTTCCGCCATGTCACTGCAGGGCTCCTCATCTCTTTTTTTATTGATTTCTCCATCTCACTGTCCTTTTCCCTGTACCTTTCTTTCTCTGCTCCTCAGTCCTTCTCCCTCATTTTATTTTTCTCTTTCTGTTCCTCTGTCCTGCTCCCCATTGCTGTATTTTTGTTCTCTGTATTTGCTGCTCCAGTAACGACAGCCGAGTTGTCCCAGGGGAAGGGTGAGTGTACAGGCACTGAGCTCTGGAGCAGACTCACTCCTAGGAATTATACATTATACATTAATGAATAAAACACTTGCTGTCTCCTTTGCACTCATGGCTGCGTTTGTAGTCCTTTGTACTTGGTGAGGGGCTGTCAGAGAGTCCAGCGGAGCAGGTTACATATTGGGTGTAAGGGGCCATGGCTGCAGCTGGAGGAGCCCCAGGTGGGGCCAGTGAGGCTGATGGTGATGGCCCCTCTGTGTAAAAGGGCTGCAGCCCCAGGAGGTGGTGCTGCTGGGCCATGCCTGTCTGAGAATGCTGACGAGCTGCAAGGATGTTTCCAGCTGAGAGGTTCATGGTCAGTTGCAGTCAGGCCCCATCAGGGCAGCTCCCAGGGATTTTCTGAGAGCTGGTGGAGAGGAAGGAGGAAGAGGGGCAGGAGATGGCTGCCCACCCCAACCCTGGGTACCTGGAGGTACCATCTCTCTGTCTGGTTCCCTGTCCCTTCCTCCTCTCTGGCCTATAGCTCGTTGCTATTTTTTTTCCCCTCTTCCTCTCTCCCCGTGGCTCCCTTTCCCTATTTTTCAATCCCCCCTCTCTGCCCTGTAGCCGGTCGCTGTTGTATTGGGTTTACGTGGCAAGGTTTTGTTAGCTGGGGTGGGGGGGCAGGGGCTGCAGGGGTGGGTTCTGTGAGAAGACACCAGGAGTTACCCCCATGTCAGGCACAGCTGGCTCCAGGTCCAAGATGGATCTGCTGCTGGTCAAAGCTGAGCCCATCAGTAACGCTAGTAGTGCATCTGTGATGGGACACTTAAGAAAGGCTAAAAAGTGCTGTGCAGAAGCTGTGATAGAGAAAATGTGAGTGTGAAACAGCCCTGCAGATACCAAGGTCAGTGAAGAAGGAGGGCGAGGAGGTGCTCCAGGCACCAGAGCAGAGATTCCCCTGCAGCCCGTGGTGAAGACCATGGTGACGCAGGTTGTCCTCCTGCAGCCCATGGAGGTCCACGGTGGAGCAGACGTGCACCTGCAGCCTGTGGAGGACCCCATGCCAGAGCAGGTGGATGTGCCTGAAGGAAGCTGTGACCCCCATGGAGAGCCTGCACTGGAGCAGGCTCCTATCAGCACCTGTGGCCCCATGGGGGGGACCCCACACTGGAGCAGAAAAAGAGCGTGAGGAAGAAGGAGCAGCAGAGACAATGTGTGATGAACTGACTGCAACCCCTGCTCCCTGTCCCCCTGCACTGCTCAGGGGTAGGATGTAGAGAAGTCAGGAATGCAGATGAGCCCAGAATAAAAGAGCAGGGAGGGGGGGAAGCTGTTTTTTAGATTTGTTCTTATATCTCATTATCGTACTCTGATTTTGAATGACAAGAAATTAAATTAATTTCCCCAAGTCGAGTCTCTTTTGCCTGTGACAGGAACTGGTGAGTGATCTCTTTGTCCTTATCTCGACGCACAAGCTTTTTTGTTGTATTTTCTCCCCCTGTCTTGTTGAGGAGGGGCAGTGACAGAGTGGCTCGGTGAGCACCTGGCAGCCAGCCAAGGTCAACCCACCACAGTTTCCTTCCATCAGGCTCCCTGTCCCTATTTTTTAATTCTTGCCTATATTTCTTGTACCCCGTTTCTTTTGAAACTTCCTTTCTACCACTCCATCCCTATCTTTTTAATTCTCACATATGTTTCTTGGACCCAGTCACTTGTTAAATTTTCATGCTACCTTTCCCTCTCTCTCTCTGCCTGACCTGATTTTAATTTCTTGCCGGTGTTTCTTGTACCCCGTCACTTTTCAAATTTTCTTCTTACGCCTCCCTCCATGCGGCTCCATGTACCTATCTTTTAATTCTTGTGGAAGATTCTTGTATCCTGTCGCTTGCAAAATTTTCTGTCTCCCTCTATCCATCTCCCTGTCTGTAATTAATTCTTCCCTCTCTGTTCTGTACCCTGTCACTTTTTAGACTTACTTTCTACATCTCCCTCTTTCTATCTCCCTGTCCCTATTTGCTAGTTCTTGCCTACGTTTCTTGTACCCTGTTGCTTTTTGAAATTTTCTTTCTATGTCTACCTCTATCTGGCTCCCTGTTTCTATTTTTTATTTCTTGTCTATGTTTCTTTTCCCCTATCACTTTAGAATTTTTCCCCATCCCTTGTCTTGTCTCTATCTTGTTGTCTTGCTGGTCCCTTCCGCCTCTTTCTCCTGCTCCCTGTCTCTCTTATTTATTCCTCCGTCTCTTTCTCCCTGTGTTTTTCCCGCAGTCTCTCTGCTCTCCCCTCTCTACACCGTTGTCCTGCTCCCTGTCCCTTTCTTGTTCACACAGTCCTGCTTTCTGGCTCCCTGTCCCACACCTCTTATCTATGTCACTCCGTCCTTCCTCCTGTTTTTCTCTTCCCTTGTCTCCCTCTGTCCTGCTGCATTTGGGCACTGAGCCTTGTAGCCAACTTACTGCCAGGATTTATTATGCACATTAATGAATAAACTTTTCCTGCTTCCCCTGTGCCCCTGGATGTGTTTGCAGCCCCTGGGTGCAGAGTTTGTGCCTGTGGACTGGTGCAGGGGAGGGGGTGATGGCCCCCTGTTCCCAGTGGGCTCTAGCTGTGGGCTGGGGCAGCCCAGGTGAGACCCATGAGGTGAGGATGGGGCTGGGCCAAGGGTTTGAAAAGGCTGCAGGTGGGGATGGGCCAGGGCAGCACCAGGTGCAGCTGGTGAGGATGGGGCTGGACCTGCTGTGCCAAGGGGCTCTATCTGCTGAGGGGGCTGCCTGGGCATGCCTGCTTGCAGGAGTTGGTTGAGGAGTGAAACCAAGGGGCTTCTACAGGCAGCTGCCTCCAGCAGGGAACAGCTGGTCCCCACAGCGAGGAAGGATCCCTCCCAGCCATTCCCGACAGAGCACGCTTCCGGCACATGGCACTGGGAGCCCAGTGCCTCTGTTGGCTGCAAGTGTAAGCCACCTTGCATCCGGAAAGCCTTGTGGGAGAGGGGCGTCAAGGCACCTGCTGCCTCCTCCTGGGTGGGTGAGGGTCTGGCAGCCGGCACTGCAGAGGAGGCAGAGAGAGAAGCCTCAGGGTGGTATTGGTCTCCTGCTGGTGCCAGGAACTGTGGTGAGTCGTGCGTCCCCTCGCGTGTGTCCCGGCCCGTCTCTGCCACACTTCTCCAGACTTCTGCCTGCCTCCTTGCCTGTCCCTGCCTCCGTCTCCCTTTCGGGCTGTCCGGTTCCCGAAAGCTTTTTGCTCTTCTGCTAGCACTGCCCTGTACACCGTTACCTTCCTCGTTTCCTTCCTCTGCCTCTCCCTTTCCGGCTCCCCACCCACTATCGTTTCATTCTTCCCATGCTGCCTTCTTCCCCATTGCTTGTGAAGATTGCATTTCCAGGTCTCCCTCTACCCGGCCGCCTGTCTCTGCTTTCAGTGACTCCCTCTGCTCTGCACCCTGTCACTCTTCCCATGTCCTTTCCCTGTGGCTGTGTATCCGGCTCCCTTTCCCGATATTTAACTTCTTAGCCCTGTGGCCATTACCCCATCGCTTTCTAAATTTTCTCCCTCTGTCTCCATTTCTCCAGTTCCTTGTCTGTGTTTTTTATTTTTTCCTGCCTGTCCTCCACTTCATCACTTTTTAAATTTTGTTTTCATGCCTTCATTTCTTTAGTTTGCTGACCCTATATTTTATGTTATTTCTCTCTGTTCTTAATCCCTTTGCTTTTTAAATTTTCTTTCTACGTCTGTTTTAGTTTGCTGTTGCTACATTTTAGGGTTTTTTAATTTCCTTAATCCCCATCACCTTTAAAATTTTCTGTCTGCTTTCATTCCATTCACTGTCTTTATTTTTTAGTTATTTCTTGTCTTTCCTTGGTGCAGCCCTTTTAAAATTTTCTTTCTATGTCTCTGTTCTAGTTTGCTGTCCCTATTTCATATTTTTTCCTTTATCTCCCTAATGCCTATTGCTTTTTAAATGTTCGTTCTGTGCCTACTTTTATTCCATTTGCTGTTTTCTTAAAATTATTTCTTGTCTTTCCTCAGTGCTGTCGCTTTTTAAGTTTTTTTTCTATGACTCTGTTTTAGTTTGCCATCGCTACTTTTTAACTTTTTCCTATTTCCTTAATCCTATTTGCTTCTAAAATTTTCTGTCTGCTTTTATTCCATTCACTGTATTTTTTAATTACTTCTTGTCTTTCCTTAGTGCCCTCACTTTTTGAATTTTATTTCTACATCTGTGTTTTAGTTCGCTGTCCCTATTTTCAATGTTTTCCATTTATTTCCCTAATCCCTGTTGCTTTTTCATATTTTCTACCTTTATGCCGTTGGCTTTATTTAGTTCTCTCTCTTTTCTTTTAATTTTTTCTCTTCTTTCCTTAGTGCTGTCGCTTTTTAGATTTTCTTTCTACATCTCTGTTGTAGTTTGCTGTTGCTATCTTTAAATTTTTTCCTTATTTCCTTAATCTTTCTTTCTTTCTTCCTTTATCCTGTTTGCTGTTTTTATTTCTTCATCATTTCTTGTCTTGCCTTAGTGCTCACATTTTAAAATTTTGTTTCCATGGCTGTGTTTTCATTTGCTATCGTTATTGTTTAATTGTTTCCTCTCTTAATCCCTTGGCTTTTAAGATGTTGCTTCTCTGTCTTTTTTTATCTAGTTTGCTGTCTTTATTTTTAGCTCTTTCCTGCCTGTCCTGTACCTCATCCCTTTTTATGTTTTCCTTCTATGCCTACTTTTGTCAAGCTCCCTATCAGGATTTTTTATTTCCTGCCTGTCATGTATCCCATCACTTTAAAAATTTACTTTGTATGTCTCCATTTATTTAGTTTGTTGTCCCTATTCTTTAATTTTTTTCTTCACTTCTCCTAGTTCTTGTTGCTTTTACAATGTTCTGTGTCTACTTTTACCCCCTTTGATGTCTTAAGTTTTGAATTATTTCTTGTCTTTCCTTAGTGCCACCTTTTTAAATGTTTTCTGTCTTAGTCTCCATTCTAGTTTGCTGTCCCTATTTTTTACTATTTTCCTCTCTTATTCCCATTGCTTTTAAAATTTTTTACATCTATTCTTATTTAGTTTTCTGCCTCTATTTTTTATCTTTTCCTCTCTTAATCGCCATCACTTTTAAAATTTACTTTCTATGTTTCTGTTTAGTTAGCTGTCCTTATTTTTTAAATTTTTTGCCTTTATTTCCCTAATACCAGTTGCTTTTAATATTGTCTGTGTCTCCGCTTATCCAGTTCACTGTCTGTATTTTAATTTTTTTCTTGTCTGTCCTTTACACCTTTGCTTTTTAAATTTTCTTTCTATGTCTGCGTTTTAGTTAGTTGTCCTTCTTTTTAAATTTTTTCCTTTATTTTCTTAATCCTTTTTTAAAATGCCCTCTCTTTGTCTACTTTTATCCCATTCACTGTCTTTATTTTTAATTGTTTCTTGTCTTTCTTTACTGCTGTCACTTTTAAAATTTTTTTCTATGTCTACTTTTATCCAACTCCCTGTTTTTTAATTCTTTCTTGTCTGTTGTGTACCCTGTTCATTTTTAAATTTACTTTATATGTCTCCATTTTAGTTCGCTGTCCCTATTTTTTAATTTTTCCCTTTATTTCCTTAATCTTGTTGGGTTTTAAATTTTTTTTTTCTACATCTGCTTTTATTTAGTTCCCATCCCTATTTTTTAAATCTTTCTTGTCTGTTGGGTACTCTCTCAATTTTTCAATTTTCCTTCTATGTCTCTGTTTATTTAGTTTGCTGTCCCTGTATTTTAAATTTTTCCTCCTTTGTTGCCTTCGTTTTCCAATTTTTTTCTATGTATACTTTTGTCTAGTTTTCTGTCCCTCTTTTTAAATTTTTTTTTCTCCTCTACTTTGTGCCCTTTCACTTTTTAAATTTTCTTTCTACATCTTCTATCCAGCTGTCTATCCCTATTTTTTAGTTCTTTCTTGTTTGTCACATACCGTGTCAGTTTTGATATTTTCTGTGTCTCATTTTTTTTCTCTTCTCTCAGTTCATTCTGAGGCTTTAGAGGGTCTCCTTGGCACACTTTTATCTCTGGAGTGTAATTTGTACCCCTCTCATTTTGTCAAAACATCTCCTCAGAGCAGTCTTTTTGTCCTCTCCTCCATCTCGCTCGCCTCCAATGGGTCAGCGTCTCCCTTGCGACATCTTTACTCTGTTCAAATCCCCTCCCGAGTACCTTTGTGCCCTCGAGCCCCCTTCTATCTCTCCAGCCACCTCAGCACCCCTCTATTTCTGTCACAATGCTTCCTGCGAGCGTCCTTGTGTTCCATAGCCATCCTTTAGTTCTGCAGCAGCATTTTTATCTTCCATATTCAGAGACAACTTTTCCTCAAGATTTCATTTTGCCTGAGAGCACTCTTACCTTCCCTCCGCCATGTCGGATGCCTCTGTTCGGTCCTTGGCCTCCTGAGGACATCTGTACTCTGTTCAGATCCCCTCCAGACTTCCTCCTTGTGTCCCTGAGCCTTCTTTGGTCTCTCTGGCACATTCAGGAGCCCTCTAATGGTGTCACGATGCCTTTGACGTTGCCCTTAGCACGCTTTTAGCTTTGTAGGAGACCTCGCACCCCTCTCATTCCCTCAGAAGACTTCTTGAGTCCATATCCGTGAGCCAGCCCAGTTATTTGGTCCTCTCTTGCCTCTAGTCGTTCCCTGGCCTTCTGATGACATGTTTTCTCGGTTCACGTCCCCTCTGGATTTCATCATGTCCCCAGTCCTTTTTGGGTCTCTCTGGCTCCCTCAGGGCATTTTTTTCTCCTAGTCATGATGCCTCCCGAGACCCTCCTCATTCTCCACAGCACCTTGTAGCTCTTTATCTCCCTTTCCATCTCTCTTGTTCCATCAGGGCCTGCCATCTTTCTTTGGTACGTAGCGCTCATTTATCTTTCTCTCTGTCATCGAGGGTGTCTCTGTTTGGTTCCTCAGTTAGTCATCTGTAGTTTGCCTAGATGCCCCCCCAAGACTCCAAGGCCCTCGCTGTATCTCCAAGCCTTCTTTTCTTACCCTGACCCCCCCCAATTCCTCTGCTCTCTATAACAACGTCATCTGAGTCCTTTCTTATACTCCACAGCACTCTTGTAGGTCCGTTTAGACTTTTTTTTTTTGTGTGCTTCAGAGCACTGTCTTACTCTTTGCCATTTAGGATGCCTTCGTTCGCCCCCCAGCCCCGTGACGACATCTGTACTTTGTTGAAATCCCTGCAGAGTTCCGCACTGTTACCTGTGAAGCTTCTTTGGTCTCTCAGGCCCCCTCAGGACTTCTCCGCTCCCTGTTGCCGAGCTCTCGTGAGACATCCCCTACGCCCCAGAGACCCATTCTAGCTCGGGAGGGCACTTTGCACCCCTCTTTTCCCCTCAGACTCCTTCCTGAGTCCGCATCTGTTACCCCGGTCGGTCTGTCTGTTCTCTCAGCCATTTCGTGCACCTCTGTTCGGTCCCCTGAGGACATCTGTGCTTTGTTCCATTCCCTTTTGAGCTCATTGCATCCCGAGACTTCTTTAGTCTCTCCGCCCCCTTCGGGACCTCTCTAATCCCTGTGACGATGCCTCTTGTTCTGTCACAACCTCTTCCGAACCCACCTTGGTGCTCCGCAGCAGTCTGTTTTCTGTCTTATAGTCTGTTTCTGTTTGGTATCTGGTACCCAGAGATGTCTATTGTCGGCTCGGATGGTCTCTTGAGTTTTTCAGCAGAGGCGATAGCCTCCATCTCTTCTTTTCAACGCAGCTCCTGGGGTGGTTTTTTGTTGCGTTTTGCAATTCACTTTTGTTCTAGCTACTTAGGTGGTTAATTATGCTGCTTCATACAGCTTCTGATACACTTCTTGTATTTCCATGGGCTTTTTGTGTTTTCTGTCCTTTGGGACTCATCCAGTTCTGTTAAGGGAGTCAGTTGGAGAGGCCGTCGAGGCGACTCTGAATCGTCGGTCATTTACAGTAAATAATTTACTTTGCAGCCAGAGATATTTTTGAGAAGGGATTCTTACGGGATCTGGTTCTGCTTTGTCATTCAGTCGTATCCAGAAAGTAGTTCTGGTAGCAGTTAGGTAGCACGTGTGGTCTTGCTAGAAATGAAGTATAACCCCACAGCATTTTGGTTTTTTTGTTTAAATACGAACCTAACGTATGTCATTTTTGATAATGATATTGTTATTGCATTTAACAAGCTACTTTCCCACATAGCTTAGTATGACATCTATCTTACTGTATCTGCACCCCAGAAAAATTAAGCTAAATTCCCTACCTGGTCACGTTGCTGATGCAATAGATGTCGTTTCTAGTAAGGGTTGCCTTCTCTGTTCAGCACTTTGTAGGTTGTAAAGTTAAGGTAGATGAGAAAACTCCCTTCCGCTCCTCTGGCCGCCTTTATGTCGTTGGGTGGTTTGTCCCCCCCCTTTCCCAGGGGATTGTGGGAAGGGTGGTGGGTGGGTCCCAGCATATATGAGCCGCAGCCTCTGGTCAGGGGCTTCATTGTGCTCCTGGGTTTCCATGGGGTCAGCGATCTGCTATTCCTTCAGTCGGTTGCAGCGTTTGAGTGGGTTAAGGTATTTGGGACCTTTTGTCTTTACAGCTTCATTTATTGGGTAATCTCAGTTGCTGTATGGTACTCTGTCCTGTCTTTTTGAGCTTTCTGGGCTTTTCATGTTTTCTGGTTACAAGTCTTCTTGGTAGGGTTTCTTTAGTCCATTCTTGCAGATAGAGTCTAGTCTTCTTTTTGGTTTCCAGGTCCCTGTAGTACTCTCTGCTTTTTGCTAGATATCTTCACAAGTGTTTTGCCACAATGAGAGCACCAGAGAGAGGAGCTGAGCGCTGGAGCATCCAGGGACATAGCATCAGACTTCCTTTCATCTTTGCAGGGCTGATCCTGAGGATGTCAAGTACGTGGCTCGGTTCTGTATGTATATGTTATGTGGGTGTACTAATCCCTTCTGGAGGGTGTCAGATGGTAAGGATTTGGCTCCGTGTCTTTGGGGAGAAGAGGGGCGGTGGCTCCGTGTGTTTGGGGAGAAGAGGGGCGGTATATTTTGGGGACGCGAGTGGCTGCTGCACCGTGTCGGGGGGGGGACGAATGTTCCTGTTCTGGTGTGGGGGAAGAGTTGCTGCTCTGTTTTTGGCTTTAGTTCCTGCTGCGTTTGGGGGAGGAGAGCTGCTGCTGTTGTCTTCTGGGGAGAAGGGAGCTCGTCCTGGTATATTTCGGGGAGGCGAGTTGGTGCTGCACCATGTTGGGGGGGGACGCGACTGGCTGCTGCACCGTGTCTGGGGGGGCACGCGAGTGGGTGCTGCACCGTGTTGGGGGGGACACGAGTGGGTGCTGCACCGTGTCGGGGGGGACACGAGTGTTAGTGTTCTGGTGTGGGGGAAGAGTTGCTGCTCTGTTTTTGGCTTCAGTTGCTGCTGTGTTGGGGGGAGGAGAGCTGGTGTTGTTCTCTTTCGGGGAGAAGGAGCTCGTCCTGGTATATTTTGGGGATGCGAGTGGCTGCTGCCCCGTGTTGGGGGGGGGGGGGACTCGAGTGGCTGCTGCCCCGTGTTGGGGGGGGGGACTCGAGTGGCTGCTGCCCCATGTTGGGGGGGGGGATGCGAGTGGCTGCTGTCCCGTGTTGGGGGGGGGGGGATGCGAGTGGCTGCTGCCCCGTGTTGGGGGGGGTTGCGAGTGGGTGCTGCCCCGTGTTCGGGGGGGACACGAGTGGGTGCTGCACCGTGTCTGGGGGGGGACACGAGCGGGTGCTGCACCGTGTTGGGGGGGACGCGAGTGGGTGCTGCACCGTCTCGGGGGTACACGAATGTTGCTGTTCTGGAGTGGGGGAAGAGTTGCTGCTCTGTTTTTGGCTTTAGTTGCTGCTGTGTTTGGGGGAGGAGAGCTGCTGCTGTTGTCTTCTGGGGAGAAGAGAGCTCGTCCTGTATATTTTGGGAGGCGAGTTGGTGCTGCACCATGTTGGGGGGGGGGGGGGGAAGCGACTGGCTGCTGCACCGTGTCGGGGGGGACATGAGTGGGTGCTGCACCGTGTCGGGGGGGACGGGAGGGCGTGCTGCCCCATGTTGGGGTGGGACGCAAGTGGCTGCTGCCCCGTGTTGGGGTGGGACGCGAGTGGCTGCTCCACTGTGTCGGGGGGGGGGGGAACACGAGTGGCTGCTGCGCCGTGTGTTGGGGGGACGTGAGTGGCTGCTCCACTGTTTTGGGGTGGGACGCGAGTGGCTGCTCCACCGTGTCTGGGGGAGGACACGAGTGGCTGCTGCCCCGTGTCGGGGGGGACGCGAGTGGGCTGCTGCCCCGTGTCGGGGGGGACGCGAGTGGCTGCTGCACCGTGTCGGGGGGGGACGCGAGTGGCTGCTGCACCGTGTCGGGGGGGGACGCGAGTGGCTGCTGCGCCGTGCCGAGGGGGACGCGAGCGGCTGCTGCCCCGTGTCGGGGGGGAAGCGAGCGGCTGCTGCCCCGTGTCGGGGGGGGTCGCAACTGGCTGCTGCCCCGTGTTGGGGTGGGATGCGAGTGGCTGCTGCCCCGTGTTGGGGTGGGATGCGAGTGGCTGCTGCCCCGTGTTGGGGTGGGATGCGAGTGGCTGCTGCCCCGTGTCGGGGGGGACGCGAGTGGCTGCTGCCCCGTGTCGGGGGGGACGCGAGTGGCTGCTGCCCCGTGTCGGGGGGACGCGAGTGGCTGCTGCCCCGTGTCGGGGGGGACGCGAGTGGCTGCTGCCCCGTGTCGGGGGGGACGCGAGTGGCTGCTGCCCCGTGTCGGGGGGACGCGAGTGGCTGCTGCCCCGTGGTGTCGGGGGGACGCGAGTGGCTGCTGCCCCGTGTCGGGGGGGGGACGCGAGTGGCTGCTGCCCCGTGTCGGGGGGGGACGCGAGTGGCTGCTGCACCGTGGGGGGGGGACATGAGTGGGTGCTGCACCGTGTCGGGGGGGACGGGAGGGCGTGCTGCCCCATGTTGGGGTGGGACGCGAGTGGCTGCTGCCCCGTGTTGGGGTGGGTCGCGAGTGGCTGCTCCACTGTGTCGGGGGGGGGGACGCGAGTGGCTGCTGCGCCGTGTGTTGGGGGGACGTGAGTGGCTGCTCCACTGTTTTGGGGTGGGACGCGAGTGGCTGCTCCACCGTGTCTGGGGGAGGACGCGAGCGGCTGCTGTCCCGTGTCGGGGGGGACGCGAGCGGCTGCTGTCCCGTGTCGGGGGGGACGCGAGCGGCTGCTGTCCCGTGTCGGGGGGGACGCGAGCGGCTGCTGTCCCGTGTCGGGGGGGACGCGAGCGGCTGCTGTCCGTGTCAGGGGGGACGCGAGCGGCTGCTGCACCGTGTCTGGGGGGTCGCAACTGGCTGCTGCGCCGTGTTCTGGGGGCACGCGACTGGCTGCTGCACTATCTTCGGGGGGGACGCGAGGGGGTGCTGCCCTGTGTCGGGGCGGGACGTGAGTGGCTGCTGCACCGTGTTCGGGGGGGGGACGCGAGCGGCTGCTGCACCTTGTTGGGGGGTACGCGAGTGGGTGCTGCACCGTGTCTGGGGGGTCGCAACTGGCTGCTGCCCCGTGTTGGGGGGGGACGCGAGTGGCTGCTGCCCCGTGTTGGGGGGGGACGCGAGTGGCTGCTGCCCCGTGTTGGGGGGGGACGCGAGTGGCTGCTGCCCCATGTTGGGGGGGGACGCGAGTGGCTGCTGCACCGTGTCCGGGGGGTCGCAACTGGCTGCTGCACCGTGTCGGGGGGGACGCGTGTGGCTGCTGCACCGTGTTTGGGGGGGGACGCGAGTGGCTGCTGCACCGTGTTTGGGGGGGGGACGCGAGTGGCTGCTGCACCGTGTTTGGGGGGGGACGCGAGTGGCTGCTGCACCGTGTCGGGGGGGGGGACGCGAGCGGCTGCTGCGCCGTGTCGGGGGGGACGCGAGCGGCTGCTGCCCCGTGTCGGGGGGGTCGCAACTGGCTGCTGCACCGTGTCGGGAGGGACGCGTGTGGCTGCTGCACCGTGTTTGGGGGGGGACGCGAGCGGCTGCTGCACCGTGTCGGGGGGAGGACGCGAGCGGCTGCTGCACCGTGTCGGGGGGAGGACGCGAGTGGCTGCTGCACCGTGTCGGGGGGGGACGCGAGTGGCTGCTGCGCTGTGCCGAGGGGGACGCGAGCGGCTGCTGCGCCGTGTCGGGGGGGACGCGAGCGGCTGCTGCCTCGTGTCGGGGGGGGTCGCAACTGGCTACTGCCCTGTGTCGGGGTGGGACGCGAGTGGCTGCTGCACCGTGTTGGGGGGGACGCGAGTGGCTGCTGCCCCGTGTCGGGGTGGGACGCGAGTGGCTGCTGCCCCGTGTTGGGGGGGACGCGAGTGGCTGCTGCCCCGTGTCGGGGGGGGACGCGAGTGGCTGCTGCACCGTGTCGGCGTGGGACGCGAGCGGCTGCTGCCCCGTGTTGGGGGGGACGCGAGCGGCTGCTGCCCCGTGTCGGGGGGGGTCGCAACTGGCTGCTGCACTGTGTTGGGGTGGGACGCGAGTGGCTGCTGCACTGTGTGTGGGGGGGACGCGAGTGGCTGCTGCACAACTGGCTGCTGCCCCGTGTCGGGGGGGGGACGCGAGCGGCTGCTGCCCCGTGTCGGGGGGGACGCGAGCGGCTGCTGCCCCGTGTCGGGGGGGACGCGAGTGTTTGTGTTCTGGTGCGGGGGAAGAGTTGCTGCTCTGTTTTTGTCTTCAGTTGCTGCTGTGTTGGGGGGAGGAGAGCTGGTGTTGTTTTCTTTCGGGGAGAAGGGAGCTCGTCCTGGTATATTTTGGGGACGCGAGTGGCTGCTGCCCGTGTTGTGGGGGGGATGCGAGTGGCTGCTGCCCCGTGTTGGGAGGGGGGGGATGCGAGTGGCTACTGCCCTGTGTTGCGGGGGGATGCGAGCGGGTGCTGCACCGTGTCTGGGGGGGCACGCGAGCGGGTGCTGCACCGTGTTGCGGGGGGACACGAGCGGGTGCTGCACCGTGTCGGGGGGACACGAGTGTTCCTGTTCTGGTGTGGGGGAAGAGTTGCTGCTCTGTTTTTGGCTTTAGTTCCTGCTGCGTTTGGGGGAGGAGAGCTGCTGCTGTTGTCTTCTGGGGAGAAGGGAGCTCGTCCTGGTATATTTTGGGGAGGCGAGTTGGTGCTGCACCATGTTGGGGGGGGGAAGCGACTGGCTGCTGCACCGTGTTCGGGGGGACGCGAGTGGGTGCTGCACTGTGTCGGGGGGGACAGGAGTGGGTGCTGCACCGTGTCTGGGGCGGTCACAACTGGCTGCTGTCCTGTGTTGGGGTGGGACGAGAGTGGTTGCTGCACCATGTTCGGGGGGGACGAGAGTGGTTGCTTCACCATGTTTGGGGGGGGACACGAGTGGCTGCTGCCCCGTGTCGGGGGGGACGCGAGTGGCTGCTGCACCGTGTCGGGGGGGACGCGAGTGGCTGCTGCACCGTGTTTGGGGGGGGACGCGAGTGGCTGCTGCACCGTGTCTGGGGGGTTGCAACTGGCTGCTGCCCCGTGTCGGGGGGGACGCGAGTGGGTGCTGCCCCGTGTCGGGGTGGGACGCGAGGGGGTGCTGCCCCGTGTCGGGGCGGGACGCGAGGGGGTGCTGCCCCGTGTCTGGGGGACGCGAGGGGGTGCTGCCCCGTGTCGGGGGGGACGCGAGCGGCTGCTGCCCCGTGTCTGGGGGGGTCGCAACTGGCTGCTGCGCCGTGTTCGGGGGGGACGCGAGGGGGTGCTGCCCTGTGTCGGGGTGGGACGTGAGTGGCTGCTGCACCGTGTTCGGGGGGGGACGCGAGTGGGTGCTGCGCCGTGTCAGGGGAGATGCGAGTGGCTGCTCCAGTGTGTCGGGGGGGGTTGTAACTGGCTGCTGCCCCGTGTCGGGGGGGTTGTAACTGGCTGCTGCCCCGTGTCGGGGGGGGTTGTAACTGGCTGCTGCCCCGTGTCGGGGGGGGTTGTAACTGGCTGCTGCCCCGTGTCGGGGGGGGTTGTAACTGGCTGCTGCCCCGTGTCGGGGGGGACGCGAGCGGCTGCTGCCCCGTGTCGGGGGGGACGCGAGCGGCTGCTGCACCGTGTTTGGGGGGGACGCGAGCGGCTGCTGCACCGTGTTTGGGGGTGACGCGAGCGGCTGCTGCACCGTGTCTGGGGGGGTTGCAACTGGCTGCTGCCCCGTGTCGGGGGGGACGCGAGCGGCTGCTGCCCCGTGTTTGGGGGTGACGCGAGCGGCTGCTGCACCGTGTTTGGGGGTGACGCGAGCGGCTGCTGCACCGTGTTTGGGGGTGACGCGAGTGGCTGCTGCACCGTGTCTGGGGGGGTTGCAACTGGCTGCTGCACCGTGTCGGGGGGGACGCGAGCGGCTGCTGCACCGTGTCTGGGGGGTCGCAACTGGCTGCTGCCCCGTGTTCGGGATGGACGCGAGTGGCTGCTGCATCGTGTTTCGGGGTGACGCGAGCGGCTGCTGCACCGTGTCTGGGGCGACGCGAGCGGCTGCTGCACCGTGTCTGGGGGGACGCGAGCGGCTGCTGCACCGTGTTTGGGGGTGACGCGAGCGGCTGCTGCACCGTGTTTGGGGGTGACGCGAGTGGCTGCTGCACCGTGTCTGGGGGGTTGCAACTGGCTGCTGCCCCGTGTCGGGGGGGACGCGAGCGGCTGCTGCCCCGTGTTCGGGGGGGTCGCGAGTGGCTGCTGCACCGTGTTTGGGGGTGACGCGAGTGGCTGCTGCACCGTGTCTGGGGGGGTTGTAACTGGCTGCTGCACCGTGTCGGGGGGGACGCGAGCGGCTGCTGCACCGTGTCTGGGGGGTCGCAACTGGCTGCTGCCCCATGTTCGGGGGGGACGCGAGTGGCTGCTGCACCGTGTTTGGGGGTGACGCGAGCGGCTGCTGCACCGTGTATGGGGCAACGCGAGCGGCTGCTGCACCGTGTTTGGGGGTGACGCGAGTGGCTGCTGCACCGTGTCTGGGGGGGTTGCAACTGGCTGCTGCCCCGTGTTCGGGGGGGACGCGAGCGGCTGCTGCCCCGTGTTCGGGGGGGTCGCGAGCGGCTGCTGCCCCGTGTCTAGGGCGGTCGCAACTGGCTGCTGCGCCGTGTTCGGGGGGGACGCGAGCGGCTGCTGCACCGTGTCGGGGGGGACGCGAGTGGCTGCTGCACCGTGTTTGGGGGGGGACGCGAGTGGCTGCTGCACCGTGTCTGGGGGGTTGTAACTGGCTGCTGCCCCGTGTCGGGGGGGACGCGAGGGGGTGCTGCCCCGTGTCGGGGGGGACGCGAGGGGGTGCTGCCCTGTGTCGGGTCGGGACGCGAGCGCCTGCTGCACCGTGTTCCGGGGGGGGACGCGAGCTGCTGCTGCACCTTCTTGGGGGGTACGCGAGTGGGTGCTGCACCGTGTCTGGGGGGTCGTAACTGGCTGCTGCACCGTGTCGGGGTGGGACGCGAGTGGCTGCTGCTCCGTGTTGGGGGGGGACGCGAGTGGCTGCTGCCCCATGTTGGGGGGGGACGCGAGTGGCTGCTGCACCATGTCCGGGGGGTCGCAACTGGCTGCTGCACCGTGTCGGGGGGGGACGCGAGTGGCTGCTGCCCCGTGTTGGGGGGGGACGCGAGTGGCTGCTGCCCCATGTTGGGGGGGGACGCGAGTGGCTGCTGCACCGTGTCCGGGGGGTCACAACTGGCTGCTGCACCGTGTCGGGGGGGACGCGAGTGGCTGCTGCCCCATGTTGGGGGGGGACGCGAGTGGCTGCTGCACCGTGTCCGGGGGGTCACAACTGGCTGCTGCCCCGTGTCGGGGGGGACGCGTGTGGCTGCTGCACCGTGTTCGGGGGGGGACGCGAGTGGGTGCTGCGCCGTGTCAGGGGAGATGCGAGTGGCTGCTCCAGTGTGTCGGGGGGGGTCGCAACTGGCTGCTGTACCGTGTTTGGGGGGGACGCGAGTGGCTGCTGCACCGTGTTTGGGGGGGACGCGAGTGGCTGCTGCACCGTGTCTGGGGGGTCACAACTGGCTGCTGCTCCGTGTTCGGGGGGGGACGCGAGTGGCTGCTGCTCCGTGTTCGGGGGGGGACGCGAGTGGCTGCTGCTCCGTTTTCAGGGGGTGACGCGAGTGGCTGCTGCACCGTGTCTGGGGGGGTTGCAATTGGCTGCTGCCCCGTGTCGGGGGGGACGCGAGCGGCTGCTGCCCCGTGTTCGGGGGGGTCGCGAGCGGCTGCTGCCCCGTGTTCGGGTGGGTCGCGAGCGGCTGCTTCCCCGTGTTTGGGGGGGTCGCAACTGGCTGCTGCGCCGTGTTCGGGGGGGACGCGAGCGGCTGCTGCACCGTGTTGGGGGGGACGCGAGTGGCTGCTGCACCGTGTTTGGGGGGGGACGCGAGTGGCTGCTGCACCGTGTCTGGGGGGGTTGCAATTGGCTGCTGCCCCGTGTTCGGGGGGGACGCGAGCGGCTGCTGCCCCGTGTTCGGGGGGGTCGCGAGCGGCTGCTGCCCCGTGTTCGGGTGGGTCGCGAGCGGCTGCTTCCCCGTGTTTGGGGGGGTCGCAACTGGCTGCTGCGCCGTGTTCGGGGGGGACGCGAGCGGCTGCTGCACCGTGTTGGGGGGGACGCGAGTGGCTGCTGCACCGTGTTTGGGGGGGGACGCGAGTGGCTGCTGCACCGTGTCTGGGGGGTTGTAACTCGCTGCTGCCCCGTGTCGGGGGGGATGCGAGTGGGTGCTGCCCCGTGTCGGGAGGGACGCTAGGGGGTGCTGCCCCGTGTCAGGGGGGACGCGAGGGGGTGCTGCCCTTTGTCGGGGCGGGACGTGAGTGGCTGGTGCACTATCTTCGGGGGGGACGCGAGGGGGTGCTGCCCCGTGTCGGGGGGGACGCGAGTGTTTGTGTTCTGGTGCGGGGGAAGAGTTGCTGCTCTGTTTTTGTCTTCAGTTGCTGCTGTGTTGGGGGGAGGAGAGCTGGTGTTGTTTTCTTTCGGGGAGAAGGGAGCTCGTCCTGGTATATTTTGGGGACGCGAGTGGCTGCTGCCCCGTGTTGTGGGGGGGATGCGAGTGGCTGCTGCCCCGTGTTGGGAGGGGGGGGATGCGAGTGGCTACTGCCCTGTGTTGCGGGGGGATGCGAGCGGGTGCTGCACCGTGTCTGGGGGGGCACGCGAGCGGGTGCTGCACCGTGTTGCGGGGGGACACGAGCGGGTGCTGCACCGTGTCGGGGGGGACACGAGTGTTCCTGTTCTGGTGTGGGGGAAGAGTTGCTGCTCTGTTTTTGGCTTTAGTTCCTGCTGCGTTTGGGGGAGGAGAGCTGCTGCTGTTGTCTTCTGGGGAGAAGGGAGCTCGTCCTGGTATATTTTGGGGAGGCGAGTTGGTGCTGCACCATGTTGGGGGGGGGAAGCGACTGGCTGCTGCACCGTGTTCGGGGGGACGCGAGTGGGTGCTGCACTGTGTCGGGGGGGACAGGAGTGGGTGCTGCACCGTGTCTGGGGCGGTCACAACTGGCTGCTGTCCTGTGTTGGGGTGGGACGAGAGTGGTTGCTGCACCATGTTCGGGGGGGACGAGAGTGGTTGCTTCACCATGTTTGGGGGGGACACGAGTGGCTGCTGCCCCGTGTCGGGGGGGACGCGAGTGGCTGCTGCACCGTGTCGGGGGGGACGCGAGTGGCTGCTGCACCGTGTTTGGGGGGGGACGCGAGTGGCTGCTGCACCGTGTCTGGGGGGTTGCAACTGGCTGCTGCCCTGTGTCGGGGGGGACGCGAGTGGGTGCTGCCCCGTGTCGGGGTGGGACGCGAGGGGGTGCTGCCCCGTGTCGGGGCGGGACGCGAGGGGGTGCTGCCCCGTGTCGGGCGGGACGCGAGGGGGTGCTGCCCCGTGTCGGGCGGGACGCGAGGGGGTGCTGCCCCGTGTCTGGGGGGACGCGAGGGGGTGCTGCCCCGTGTCGGGGGGGACGCGAGCGGCTGCTGCCCCGTGTCTGGGGGGGTCGCAACTGGCTGCTGCGCCGTGTTCGGGGGGGACGCGAGGGGGTGCTGCCCTGTGTCGGGGTGGGACGTGAGTGGCTGCTGCACCGTGTTCGGGGGGGGACGCGAGTGGGTGCTGCGCCGTGTCAGGGGAGATGCGAGTGGCTGCTCCAGTGTGTCGGGGGGGGTTGTAACTGGCTGCTGCCCCGTGTCGGGGGGGGTTGTAACTGGCTGCTGCCCCGTGTCGGGGGGGGTTGTAACTGGCTGCTGCCCCGTGTCGGGGGGGGTTGTAACTGGCTGCTGCCCCGTGTCGGGGGGGACGCGAGCGGCTGCTGCCCCGTGTCGGGGGGGACGCGAGCGGCTGCTGCACCGTGTTTGGGGGGGACGCGAGCGGCTGCTGCACCGTGTTTGGGGGTGACGCGAGCGGCTGCTGCACCGTGTCTGGGGGGGTTGCAACTGGCTGCTGCCCCGTGTCGGGGGGGACGCGAGCGGCTGCTGCCCCGTGTTTGGGGGTGACGCGAGCGGCTGCTGCACCGTGTTTGGGGGTGACGCGAGTGGCTGCTGCACCGTGTCTGGGGGGGTTGCAACTGGCTGCTGCACCGTGTCGGGGGGGACGCGAGCGGCTGCTGCACCGTGTCTGGGGGGTCGCAACTGGCTGCTGCCCCGTGTTCGGGATGGACGCGAGTGGCTGCTGCATCGTGTTTCGGGGTGACGCGAGCGGCTGCTGCACCGTGTCTGGGGCGACGCGAGCGGCTGCTGCACCGTGTCTGGGGGGACGCGAGCGGCTGCTGCACCGTGTTTGGGGGTGACGCGAGTGGCTGCTGCACCGTGTCTGGGGGGGTTGCAACTGGCTGCTGCCCCGTGTCGGGGGGGACGCGAGCGGCTGCTGCCCCGTGTTTGGGGGTGACGCGAGCGGCTGCTGCACCGTGTTTGGGGGTGACGCGAGTGGCTGCTGCACCGTGTCTGGGGGGGTTGCAACTGGCTGCTGCACCGTGTCGGGGAGGACGCGAGCGGCTGCTGCACCGTGTCTGGGGGGTCGCAACTGGCTGCTGCCCCGTGTTCGGGGGGGACGCGAGCGGCTGCTGCACCGTGTCTGGGGGGTCGCAACTGGCTGCTGCCCCGTGTTCGGGGTGGACGCGAGTGGCTGCTGCATCGTGTTTCGGGGTGACGCGAGTGGCTGCTGCACCGTGTATGGGGCGACGCGAGCGGCTGCTGCACCGTGTCTGGGGGGACGCGAGCGGCTGCTGCACCGTGTTTGGGGGTGACGCGAGTGGCTGCTGCACCGTGTCTGGGGGGGTTGCAACTGGCTGCTGCCCCGTGTCGGGGGGGACGCGAGCGGCTGCTGCCCCGTGTTCGGGGGGGTCGCGAGTGGCTGCTGCACCGTGTTTGGGGGTGACGTGAGCGGCTGCTGCACCGTGTTTGGGGGTGACGCGAGTGGCTGCTGCACCGTGTCTGGGGGGGTTGTAACTGGCTGCTGCACCGTGTCGGGGGGGACGCGAGCGGCTGCTGCACCGTGTCTGGGGGGTCGCAACTGGCTGCTGCCCCATGTTCGGGGGGGACGCGAGTGGCTGCTGCACCGTGTTTGGGGGTGACGCGAGTGGCTGCTGCACCGTGTATGGGGCAACGCGAGCGGCTGCTGCACCGTGTTTGGGGGTGACGCGAGTGGCTGCTGCACCGTGTCTGGGGGGGTTGCAACTGGCTGCTGCCCCGTGTTCGGGGGGGACGCGAGCGGCTGCTGCCCCGTGTTCGGGGGGGTCGCGAGCGGCTGCTGCCCCGTGTCTGGGGCGGTCGCAACTGGCTGCTGCGCCGTGTTCGGGGGGGACGCGAGCGGCTGCTGCACCGTGTCGGGGGGGACGCGAGTGGCTGCTGCACCGTGTTTGGGGGGGGACGCGAGTGGCTGCTGCACCGTGTCTGGGGGGTTGTAACTGGCTGCTGCCCCGTGTCGGGGGGGACGCGAGGGGGTGCTGCCCCGTGTCGGGGGGGACGCGAGGGGGTGCTGCCCCGTGTCGGGGGGGACGCGAGGGGGTGCTGCCCTGTGTCGGGTCGGGACGCGAGCGGCTGCTGCACCGTGTTCCGGGGGGGGACGCGAGCTGCTGCTGCACCTTCTTGGGGGGTACGCGAGTGGGTGCTGCACCGTGTCTGGGGGGTCGTAACTGGCTGCTGCACCGTGTCGGGGTGGGACGCGAGTGGCTGCTGCTCCGTGTTGGGGGGGGACGCGAGTGGCTGCTGCCCCATGTTGGGGGGGGACGCGAGTGGCTGCTGCACCATGTCCGGGGGGTCGCAACTGGCTGCTGCCCCGTGTCGGGGGGGGACGCGAGTGGCTGCTGCCCCGTGTTGGGGGGGCACGCGAGTGGCTGCTGCCCCATGTTGGGGGGGGACGCGAGTGGCTGCTGCACCGTGTCCGGGGGGTCACAACTGGCTGCTGCACCGTGTCGGGGGGGACGCGAGTGGCTGCTGCCCCATGTTGGGGGGGGACGCGAGTGGCTGCTGCACCGTGTCCGGGGGGTCACAACTGGCTGCTGCCCCGTGTTGGGGGGGACGCGTGTGGCTGCTGCACCGTGTTCGGGGGGGGACGCGAGTGGGTGCTGCGCCGTGTCAGGGGAGATGCGAGTGGCTGCTCCAGTGTGTCGGGGGGGGGTCGCAACTGGCTGCTGTACCGTGTTTGGGGGGGACGCGAGTGGCTGCTGCACCGTGTTTGGGGGGGACGCGAGTGGCTGCTGCACCGTGTCTGGGGGGTCACAACTGGCTGCTGCTCCGTGTTCGGGGGGGGACGCGAGTGGCTGCTGCTCCGTGTTCGGGGGGGGACGCGAGTGGCTGCTGCTCCGTTTTCGGGGGGTGACGCGAGTGGCTGCTGCACCGTGTCTGGGGGGGTTGCAATTGGCTGCTGCCCCGTGTTCGGGGGGGTCGCGAGCGGCTGCTGCCCCGTGTTCGGGGGGGTCGCGAGCGGCTGCTGCCCCGTGTTCGGGGGGGTCGCGAGCGGCTGCTTCCCCGTGTTTGGGGGGGTCGCAACTGGCTGCTGCGCCGTGTTCGGGGGGGACGCGAGCGGCTGCTGCACCGTGTTGGGGGGGACGCGAGTGGCTGCTGCACCGTGTCTGGGGGGGTTGCAACTGGCTGCTGCCCCGTGTCGGGGGGGACGCGAGCGGCTGCTGCCCCGTGTTCGGGGGGGTCGCGAGTGGCTGCTGCACCGTGTTTGGGGGTGACGTGAGCGGCTGCTGCACCGTGTTTGGGGGTGACGCGAGTGGCTGCTGCACCGTGTCTGGGGGGGTTGTAACTGGCTGCTGCACCGTGTCGGGGGGGACGCGAGCGGCTGCTGCACCGTGTCTGGGGGGTCGCAACTGGCTGCTGCCCCATGTTCGGGGGGGACGCGAGTGGCTGCTGCACCGTGTTTGGGGGTGACGCGAGTGGCTGCTGCACCGTGTATGGGGCAACGCGAGCGGCTGCTGCACCGTGTTTGGGGGTGACGCGAGTGGCTGCTGCACCGTGTCTGGGGGGGTTGCAACTGGCTGCTGCCCCGTGTTCGGGGGGGACGCGAGCGGCTGCTGCCCCGTGTTCGGGGGGGTCGCGAGCGGCTGCTGCCCCGTGTCTGGGGCGGTCGCAACTGGCTGCTGCGCCGTGTTCGGGGGGGACGCGAGCGGCTGCTGCACCGTGTCGGGGGGGACGCGAGTGGCTGCTGCACCGTGTTTGGGGGGGGACGCGAGTGGCTGCTGCACCGTGTCTGGGGGGTTGTAACTGGCTGCTGCCCCGTGTCGGGGGGGACGCGAGGGGGTGCTGCCCCGTGTCGGGGGGGACGCGAGGGGGTGCTGCCCCGTGTCGGGGGGGACGCGAGGGGGTGCTGCCCTGTGTCGGGTCGGGACGCGAGCGGCTGCTGCACCGTGTTCCGGGGGGGGACGCGAGCTGCTGCTGCACCTTCTTGGGGGGTACGCGAGTGGGTGCTGCACCGTGTCTGGGGGGGTCGTAACTGGCTGCTGCACCGTGTCGGGGTGGGACGCGAGTGGCTGCTGCTCCGTGTTGGGGGGGGACCGCGAGTGGCTGCTGCCCCATGTTGGGGGGGGACGCGAGTGGCTGCTGCACCATGTCCGGGGGGTCGCAACTGGCTGCTGCCCCGTGTCGGGGGGGGACGCGAGTGGCTGCTGCCCCGTGTTGGGGGGGCACGCGAGTGGCTGCTGCCCCATGTTGGGGGGGGACGCGAGTGGCTGCTGCACCGTGTCCGGGGGGTCACAACTGGCTGCTGCACCGTGTCGGGGGGGACGCGAGTGGCTGCTGCCCCATGTTGGGGGGGGACGCGAGTGGCTGCTGCACCGTGTCCGGGGGGTCACAACTGGCTGCTGCCCCGTGTTGGGGGGACGCGTGTGGCTGCTGCACCGTGTTCGGGGGGGGACGCGAGTGGGTGCTGCGCCGTGTCAGGGGAGATGCGAGTGGCTGCTCCAGTGTGTCGGGGGGGGGTCGCAACTGGCTGCTGTACCGTGTTTGGGGGGGACGCGAGTGGCTGCTGCACCGTGTTTGGGGGGACGCGAGTGGCTGCTGCACCGTGTCTGGGGGGTCACAACTGGCTGGCTGCTCCGTGTTCGGGGGGGGACGCGAGTGGCTGCTGCTCCGTGTTCGGGGGGGGACGCGAGTGGCTGCTGCTCCGTTTTCGGGGGGTGACGCGAGTGGCTGCTGCACCGTGTCTGGGGGGGTTGCAATTGGCTGCTGCCCCGTGTTCGGGGGGGTCGCGAGCGGCTGCTGCCCCGTGTTCGGGGGGTCGCGAGCGGCTGCTGCCCCGTGTTCGGGGGGGTCGCGAGCGGCTGCTTCCCCGTGTTTGGGGGGTCGCAACTGGCTGCTGCGCCGTGTTCGGGGGGACGCGAGCGGCTGCTGCACCGTGTTGGGGGGGACGCGAGTGGCTGCTGCACCGTGTTTGGGGGGGGACGCGAGTGGCTGCTGCACCGTGTCTGGGGGGTTGTAACTCGCTGCTGCCCCGTGTCGGGGGGGATGCGAGTGGGTGCTGCCCCGTGTCGGGAGGGACGCTAGGGGGTGCTGCCCCGTGTCAGGGGGGACGCGAGGGGGTGCTGCCCTTTGTCGGGGCGGGACGTGAGTGGCTGGTGCACTATCTTCGGGGGGGACGCGAGGGGGTGCTGCCCTGTGTCGGGTCGGGACGCGAGTGGCTGCTGCCCCGTGTCGGGGGGGGTTGTAACTGGCTGCTGCCCCGTGTCGGGGGGGGACGCGAGCGGCTGCTGCCCCGTGTCGGGGGTGACGCGAGCGGCTGCTGCCCCGTGTTTGGGGGTGACGCGAGCGGCTGCTGCACCGTGTTTGGGGGTGACGCGAGCGGCTGCTGCACCGTGTTTGGGGGTGACGCGAGCGGCTGCTGCACCGTGTCTGGGGGGGTTGCAAGTGGCTGCTGCCCCGTGTTTGGGGGTGACGCGAGTGGCTGCTGCACCGTGTTTGGGGGTGACACGAGTGGCTACTGCACCGTGTCTGGGGGGACGCGAGCGGCTGCTGCACCGTGTTTGGGGGTGACGCGAGTGGCTGCTGCACCGTGTCTGGGGGGGTGCAACTGGCTGCTGCCCCGTGTCGGGGGGACGCGAGTGGCTGCTGCCCCGTGTTCGGGGGGGTCGCGAGTGGCTGCTGCACCGTGTTTGGGGGTGACGCGAGCGGCTGCTGCACCGTGTTTGGGGGTGACGCGAGTGGCTGCTGCACCGTGTCTGGGGGGGTTGCAACTGGCTGCTGCACCGTGTTCGGGGGGACGCGAGCGGCTGCTGCACCGTGTCTGGGGGTCGCAACAGGCTGCTGCCCCATGTTTGGGGGTGACGCGAGTGGCTGCTGCACCGTGTTTGGGGGTGACGCGAGTGGCTGCTGCACCGTGTCTGGGGTGACGCGAGCGGCTGCTGCACCGTGTTTGGGGGTGACGCGAGTGGCTGCTGCACCGTTTCAGGTGGGGTTGCAATTGGCTGCTGCCCCGTGTCGGGGGGGACGCGAGCGGCTGCTGCACCGTGTCGGGGGGGGTTGTAACTGGCTGCTGCCCCGTGTCGGGGGGACGCGAGCGGCTGCTTCCCCGTGTCGGGGGGGATGCGAGCGGCTGCTGCCCCGTGTTGGGGGGGGACGCGAGCGGCTGCTGCACCGTGTCAGGGGGGACGCGAGTGGCTGCTACCCCATGTTGGGGGGGGACGCGAGTGGCTGCTGCACCATGTCCGGGGGGTCACAACTGGCTGCTGCACCGTGTCGGGGGGGACGCGTGTGGCTGCTGCACCGTGTTTTGGGGGGGGACGCGAGTGGCTGCTGCACCGTGTCGGGGGGGACGCGAGTGGCTGCTGCACCGTGTCTGGGGGAGGACACGAGCGGCTGCTGCCCCGTGTCGGGGGGGACGCGAGCGGCTGCTGCCCCGTGTCGGGGGGGACGCGAGCGGCTGCTGCACCGTGTCAGGGGGGACGCGAGCGGCTGCTGCACCGTGTCTGGGGGGTCGCAACTGGCTGCTGCGCCGTGTTCTGGGGGCACGCGAGTGGCTGCTGCACTATCTTCGGGGCGACGGGAGGGGGTGCTGCCCTGTGTCGGGGCGGGACGTGAGTGGCTGCTGCACCGTGTTCGGGGGGGGACGCGAGCGGCTGCTGTACCTTGTTGGGGGGGGACGCGAGTGGCTGCTGCACCGTGTCCGGGGGGTCACAACTGGCTGCTGCACCGTGTCGGGGGGACGCGTGTGGCTGCTGCGCCGTGTTCGGGGGGCACGCGAGTGGCTGCTGCACTGTGTTCGGGGGGACGCGAGGGGGTGCTGCCCTGTGTTGGGGGGGACGCGAGTGGCTGCTGCCCCATGTTGGGGGGGACGCGAGTGGCTGCTGCCCCATGTTGGGGGGGACGCGAGTGGCTGCTGCACCGTGTCCGGGGGGTCACAACTGGCTGCTGCACTGTGTCGGGGGGGACGTGTGTGGCTGCTGCACCGTGTTCGGGGGGGACGCGAGTGGGTGCTGCGCCGTGTCAGGGGAGATGCGAGTGGCTGCTCCAGTGTGTCGGGGGGGGGTCGCAACTGGCTGCTGCACTGTGTTTGGGGGGGACGCGAGTGGCTGCTGCACTATCTTCGGGGGGGACGGGAGGGGGTGCTGCCCTGTGTTGGGGTGGGACGCGAGTGGCTGCTGCCCCATGTTGGGGGGGGATGCGAGTGGCTGCTGCACCGTGTCCGGGGGTCACAACTGGCTGCTGCACTGTGTCGGGGGGACGCGTGTGGCTGCTGCACCGTGTTCGGGGGGGGACGCGAGTGGGTGCTGCGCCGTGTCAGGGGAGATGCGAGTGGCTGCTCCGGTGTGTCGGGGGGGGGTCGCAACTGGCTGCTGCACTGTGTTTGGGGGGGACGCGAGTGGCTGCTGCACCGTGTCTGGGGGTCACAACTGGCTGCTGCCCCGTGTCGGGGGGGACGCGAGTGGCTGCTGCTCCGTGTTCGGGGGGGGGACGCGAGCGGCTGCTGCCCCGTGTCGGGGGGGACGCGAGCGGCTGCTGCACCGTGTCTGGGGGGTCGCAACTGGCTGTTGCGCCGTGATCGGGGGGCACGCGAGTGGCTGCTGCCCTGTGGTTGGGGGGGGACGCGAGCGGCTGCTGCCCTGTGTCGGGGGGGACGCGAGCGGCTGCTGCACCGTGTCTGGGGGGTCGCAACTGGCTGCTGCGCCGTGTTCGGGGGGCACGCGAGTGCTGCTGCACTGTGTTCGGGGGGGACGCGAGGGGGTGCTGCCCTGTGTTGGGGGGGGTTGTAACTGGCTGCTGCCCCTTGTCGGGGGGGACGCGAGCGGCTGCTGCACCGTGTCGGGGGGGGACGCGAGTGGCTGCTGCACTATCTTCGGGGGGACGCGAGGGGGTGCTGCCCTGTGTCGGGGCGGGACGTGAGTGGCTGCTGCACTATCTTCGGGGGGGACGCGAGGGGGTGCTACCTTGTGTCGGGGCGGGACATGAGTGGCTGCTGCACCGTGTTCGGGGGGGGACGCGAGCGGCTGCTGCACCTTGTTGGGGGGTACGCGAGTGGGTGCTGCCCTGTGTCTGGGGGGTCGCAACTGGCTGCTGCCCCGTGTCGGGGGGGACGCGAGCGGCTGCTGCACCGTGTCTGGGGGGTCGCAACTGGCTGCTGCGCCGTGTTCGGGGGGCACGCGAGTGGCTGCTGCACTGTGTTCGGGGGGGACGGCGAGGGGGTGCTGCCCTGTGTTGGGGGGGGTTGTAACTGGCTGCTGCCCCTTGTCCGGGGGGGACGCGAGCGGCTGCCTGCACCGTGTCGGGGGGGACGGGGGGACGCGAGTGGCTGCTGCACTATCTTCGGGGGGGACGCGAGGGGGTGCTGCCCTGTGT